>NC_089837.1:383756780-384991780 GCF_035609145.1 Eleutherodactylus coqui | reverse complement strand
AATGGAATGGCATCACGCTCCTTTGCCACAGCTGTGAAAGTTGTGGTAGGAGATTCTTTAATCCCCGTGGGGAGTCCCATTATCACTGAACACTGTGACAATTCTTCAAATTCCACGCATATGAAGGCTTCTATAGGAACCCACTAGTTCTTTTAGAAGTGTGCATTATGCGTCCGCAAAACACACGCTTGTGTGAATGAGGCCTAAACATTGACTTTGTTTTAGAAATGTATTCTGCTTAGCAAATAGACCTCCTTATCATCTGTTTTACTTTATTTGATCTTCTATACATATATTTAACTATGTAAACCTTAAAGGGGATTTCCAGGTTGAATACTGATGACCTATCCTTTCATAACAGTTTCTTTTGTTTTAAGCAGGGAAAACTGGTGAGACGCACCCCAAATTTTATAGCACTAATTCTGCAATACCCCTATTGTAGCTACAATCTGCTTACTGGACACATGGTTAGGCCTATAATGGAGGGAACACCCATTGGATTTCAGAGCACAGCTGAATAAATTCTAGGGCCAATTGTTCATTTGTGCAGAAAAAAAATTGACTCCCTAAAAAGAATCACCGCCCCCCCCCCCCCCCTCTGCCCCCCCATGGGCCCGGTTTGTTTAGAGAGATGAAACTTTAACTTTATTTAACTTTTTAAAAAACTTTTAAGCAATCGCCATTATCCATTGGATAACGCCGATTGTGTAACTGGGGGCCACCCACTACGGGTCCCCCAATGACATATCCAGCCTCTTGGATGTTCCTGGCAGTCGAGAGATGGGAGCTGTCACATGCATAGACCCCGGGGCTTTACAGGGCCTGCGTGTTTTTATGGCCTTGTAGAATAAAGCCCTGGGGTTTGGGAGTGTGACAGCTCTCGGCTATCATGGCATGCAGTCCCTAGTCACTCGATCACCAATAGCCAATGGATAACGGCAATCACATAAAAGTTTTTAAAAAGTTAAAGTTTCACCTCATGCTTCTTGAATTTCCGGCAATGATCAGTTCCTGCAAGGACCTGTTGCTGGCTTCTATGGATAGGTCATCAGTAGTATTCTCCCTGGAAAATCCCTTTAAATAATGTCCTCTTAAGTAATAATTTTTGCCTCACCCCATTTGGAAACAATAACTATTATACACATTAAACTAAGAAAACACTAAAGTGAGAATGGAGCTGTCTGCTTCCTTCTGAAATTGGCTCAGTACACAGTCCAGTGAACAGTTGATTGTCAGGAGTCCCAGATGGCAGACTCCCGCTGATCTACTGCTGATATTCTGCAGACAGGTGATCAATAGTTTACAACAGAGCTACCTCTTTAAAGGGAATCTATTGGGTCCCTTATTGTCCCCAGACCACGGACACTACAGTATAGTGATAGACACTGATTTCAGCAGTCCGTCATTTATACTGATTGGTTCAGCCACTTTGGAAAATGTGGCTTGGAATGTGTGCAACATGGCTGAGGACAGTCTACTGTGGCAGATTGATAGTTATATATAAACTGCTCTCACAAACTTTCTCCGACTTCTGCCATTGACTGACAGGTCTCTACGTATGTATAGTCATATGGAGAGGCCTGTCAATAAGTGGCAGGTGAGACCAGTGAATATGGCGACAGAAAAATTGGGTATGCTGAATTCCATCATGCCCAATCCTTCTTTCTACTGTGTAGAGGGGGGGAAAAGAAGTCTGTTGACTGGCCAATATGTATGGGAACGTCCAATAACATGGCCCAATGAGATGTATCACATTCCTCTCATAGATGCCGTAGTTTAACCCCTTAAGGACGCAGCCTATTTTGGCTTTGAGGACGCAACTATTTTTTTCTCCACTTCTCAAAAGCCATAACTTAATTTTTTTTGTGGATGGAGATCTGTGAGGGCTTGTTTTTTGAATAACGAGCTATAGTTTTTAGGAGTACCATTTTGAGATGCATACGTCTTTTTTGATCAATTTTATTGCTTTTTTGCCTCAGTTTTTTGGTAGAAGGGAAGATGTTAGTGAAAAAGAAGCGGAATGGCTCCATAGGATCGACTGTAGGTATCCAGGTGGCTTGAACGAGATTCTCTCATTCAATTGTTTCATATGAAATACCCTCTCAGTACCGATGTGATTTTTCTATCCCTTGAGGAGAATAGTTTTTTACAGAGAGATTTGGCAGATTGGATGCAAGAGTATGTATTTACGGACTACTCCGCGATGAGTACTACTGCACCTTAATCTTTCTATAATGTTAAATATAATTGATCGTATCCTGGATATTTGCAACAATACTGTTGGGGGTCCTTTGGACTATAAATCCCCACATTATTAATGGATCAATCATAGAATGTAATAATTCACACTAATCAGACTAAAACTAGTGAGTATGTTGATCAATAAACAGCGACAATTACTTATGGAATTCATGTGTGTCTGTATGATTAAACTATAGAAGCTGCTTGATCATGATCTATAAACTGTTACTATAGCACTGGCCATGATTACGGCTGTACCATCATTCAATAAAAGTTGCTGCCGCGGCACTTGTCTGCTGCATAGCACCTATGTTTGATAAAACTCTCTGGATAGTCACATGATCGGGAACCCAAGGTAGCGCCCACCTCTTCCAGGTCAGCAAGGAAGCATTACCATAGCAACGCTCACATACAAAGATCTCTTACGGAATAGGGGATGGCGCAGGTATGGCAGCCTTGAAAGCAATGAAGGTACATTTGGCTTAGCAGTCCAACACTAGCGGGGATAATGTATCCCGATAATCTAGAGGCCACTGTATTGTGATTCTAACTCGGATCGGTCCCTATGATATTGAACAGTGTGGAATGTAAGCAGCCCGTCCTTCAGGAGGGTGGAGGTGATTGTACCTTACACTGATTGGTGGAGGCATTATTATCCTTGGGGAGGAGTGACAACACTATGGGCTTTATAAGGATGCACTGTGTGCTAGTCAGGTTAGTTGCCTCCAGTCTACCTTCAAGGCTGGAGGCTTTACTTGGTCTCCTATTTATTATTTTGGTGCTCCTCACCACAATCTCCTGGCTACTTTGCTACAAATAGGATATTACACCTGAGCCGCAGTTGAGATGAAGGCCACTTTGAAGATCTAGACAATAGACAGACTATTCTTTAATCCTAGAGGTTCTCTTTAGGATTTTTCTATAGAAAGATTGGGCATTATCCCCATATATATGTAGTCTATAGATATACCTGAGATAGGAATTAGGACCAAGTAGGGAAATATCGTGTCTCTAAAAGATTTCTGGTTGAAGAGACTTTTCAGCCAAATAGGGTTCTAGATAGAAATATTGAACCATTGGACTCCATCCTGGGTGTTTGCCCAATATTTTTTTACTCTATTACTGGCACTATTGAATGCAGTTAGTGATGGTTTGTGGAGGTTCCCGCGCAGTCGGTTGTGCGGGAGAAATGTGTCAAACCATAGAACTACAAAATTAACAATCCTATGTCTGACCATTTGTCAGAGCCAGGAATAAGCTTCAATAGACATAAAAATATTTTTTGCTCTTTGGTTGAGTAGACACCACTACTGAAGAACACATCACCCAGTATCTGTAAATTTGGAATAAGGTTTGATACAGGATAATGCGGTTTGTACTATCCGTGTGTCCCCTATCCAAAATTTAGTTTCAAATATATTTTTGTTTGTTCGCTCTTGAAGCTTTCTACCTTTTTTTATAAGTGAATAATAAACGCAAAGTTTTAAGGAGTCAGTGCAGTGAAGGTAATTTTTTTATTTAGTTTTTGATTCCTCTGCTACGGTGAAAACGTCAAATCCGCAGGCATCTACAATTGTGTTTGTAGAATCGTCCACACCCATTGACTTCTATTGAGCCAATCCGCACAGAATCCACACTGAAATAGAGCATGTTGCCATTTATTTTCTGCACCAAACGGACAACATAAATCTGCATACTTAAATTCAGTTGCGGATGCCAATGCATCCCTATGGACACTTTGAATTGCGCAAATTAAATCTGCACGAGGAGATTTGGCCTAAGGTGGCAGTGGGAACCGTTACCTACTGGACTCCTGTGCAGTTACATATGCTGTATGTTGTGATCTCTCAATTTACAGGTTACTAGTGAAGAAATTTCCTGATCGGTAACCAACTATACAAAATTGGCTGCTATCTGCACCTTTCTTCATCCTCACATCTGTGCAGGTTTGCTCCGCATTGTCCCTTGAGAAGCATTCCACCAGAATATTCTAACCACATATATTTTGCCAGCCGGGGGGCTTCCAGAGGTTTTCTTAACCAGACTAACATTTCACTATTTGGAGTGATGCATGCAGAATAAATATGGAGGAAGTCTGTAGGAAATTAGACCATTGTGTTGTGGAAATTTGCAGTAAATCCACAAAGTGCATCTGGCCTAAAAGAGAAGAACTAGCTGCTTCTTGTAGGTGACAATCCCATCAAGAACTGGGCTGGCCGCCTACTGATCTTGTCCTGAAACATCTACTTGGGTGACAACAGCCCATATTCCATGAATTGGAGAAAAACGTATAATTAAACCATACACACGTCCGAATCAGAATCCAGCTACTCAGTTTTTTTAACTGTTTAAGGAACAAGCAGTTTGGAAGCAGAGAGCCATTAATGGTGATAACACTGAACGGTTTCATAAGAATAAGCTATAGACACGTCTAGTTTTTCAGAAAAAATCATTTTTATTTAAGTAGTTAGCAGATGTTTAATGATTTTAATAGGTATTCTAGCTAAAAGCATTAAAGGGTTCCAACAATTTCTATCTATGGAATAAGGGATAATTAGCTGATCCGTGGCGGTCCGACCACTGGGACCCCCACGGATCACAAGAACAAGGGCCTGGTCAGTACCCGAATGAAGGAAGCGCAGGTGGAGCAGAAACACTGTACTCTATTCATTTCAATGAGAGTGCTTGACTCGGAAATCTTTGGCACTCTCATTGAAATGAATGGAGCACATTTTGCTTGCCTGGGCTTCGCGCGCTGCCCAACCTGGGCTTCCTTCATTTGAGGATCGACCGGGCCCCTGTTCTTTTTAATCTGTTGGGGTCCCAGCGGTCGGACCACCCCCTGTTCAGCTAGTTATCATTTATCCAATGGATGGGGGGTAACCTGTTGGAACTAGAATACCCTTTTAAAAAAATTACCAAATTTAAAATATAAATATCCCATAAACCCCCACTACCTCCCACCACCTTCCTCCCTTTCCCTTTAATTATTTATTACCGCATGTCCTATTATGCTAAATTCCTGTAACAGTGTTGTGTTTGGAATTGCCTGTTCAGCAACTGCCCTACCACAGTCAGACTTGGCGCTGGCTACTCTAGGTAGCAGAGGCTAGGGACCGCAGGTTTTCACCCTTTAACCCCTGTACAGGGATCTGGACTTCGCTGATACGAATCCCTAGGTTGCATCTCCAGAGTAGTCGCTGACTGGTGGAGCAAACAGGCAACAAAGAAAACAACAAGCCCTGGAGTCCATACTGGGTAATCAGTATAGCTAGGCAACAGGCCAAATCTAAATCAACAAAAAGAATTAGAATCAGTGAGCAAAACTACTTGCTATGATTGTTGCTCAAGGGCACGAAGAGGGAGTACTATTACTATTGGGGACACACTATTATTGGGGCCACTAAAGGAGTGCACCATTATTATTGGGGCTCTTATTTTTAGAGACATTATTACCATTGGGGCCACTATTTGGGGTACTATTGCTATTGGGGCCATTAGGGAGGTGCACTATTGCTATTAGGGTCATTAAGGGGGTGCACTATTGCTATTGGGGCCATTAAGGGGGCACACTTTTGCCATTGGGGTCATTAAGGGGGCTCACTATTGCCATTGAGGCCACTAAGGGGGTGCACTATTGCCATTGAGGCCACTAAGGGGGTGCACTATTGCCATTGGGGCCATTAAGGGGGCGTACTATTGCCATTGGGGCCATTAAGGGGGCGTACTATTGCCATTTGGGCCATTAAGGGGGCGTACTATTGCCATTTGGGCCATTAAGGGGGCGTACTATTGCTATTGGGGCCATAAGGGGGTGTACTATTGCTATTGGGGCCATTAAGGGGTGCACTATTGCTATTGGGGCCATTAAGGGGCGCACTATTGCCATTAAGGGGAACGCTATTGCTATTGGGGCCATTAAGGAGGCGCACTATTGCGGCCATTAAGGGGATGCACAATTGCTATTGGGGCAATTAACGGGGTGCACTATTGCTATTGGGGCTATTGAGGGGGGCGCACTATTGCCATTAGGGCCATTAAGGGGGCGCATTATTCCTATTAGGGCCATTAAGGAGGCGCACTATTGCTATTGGGCTATTAAGGGGGCGCACTATTGCTATTAGAGCCATTATTGGGGCGCACTATTGCTATTGGGGCAATTAAGGGGGAGCACTATTGTTGTTAGGGCCACTAAGGGGGCGTACTATTGCTATTAGGGCCATTAAGGGGGAGCACTATTGCTATTGGGGCCACTTAAGGGGTGCACTACTGCTATTATGAGCATTAAAGGCGTTTTCCATGGAAATACTATCCTGAAGATAAGTCATCAATAGTTGATTGGCCAGGGGTCCGCCGCTCAGGACACTGACCGAACAGCTGTGTAGGTACGAGATTTCAGCACCAACCTCCTTGTAGTGGCCGGTGCTTGTAACCGCAAGTACAGCTCTCATTGATTTCAATGAGAGCTGTGCCTGCACTAACAAGTGCTGACCACTACATGAGAAGTCGGCGCAGAGGCTTCTGCTCCGACCTCTGTTTTTGTGGTGCTAACGGCTTGCGCCCACACAGCAGATCAGTTGGTGTCCCGAGCAGCAGACTCCAGTCGATCAATTATTGATGACCTATCATGAGGAAAGCTCATCAATAGTATTTCCACAGAAAAACCCTTTAAGGAGGCACACTATTGCTACTGGGCCCATTAAGGGGGCATACTATTGCTATTGGGGCCATTAAGGAGGTGCACTATTGCTATTGGGGCCATTAAGGGGGCGCACTATTACTATTAGGGAGATTAGGGGCTAACCTGTTGGAACCGGAATCCCCCTTTAAAGTATTACCAAACATAAAATATAAATGTCCCATACACTCCATCCCTATTCCACAAAACCCCACTACCTCCCACCACCTCCCTATCACAAAAACTCTACCACCTCCCTCAGTACCCCACAAATCACCACCACCCCCTTCCCTATCCCAGAAGTCCCCACCACCTCCCTCCCCAACCCAGATATCACCACTACCCCCTTCCCTATCCCACAAATTCCCACCACCTCCCTCCCTATCCCACAAACTCCCATCACCTCCCTCCCTATCCCACAAACCCCCACCACCTCCCTCCCTAACCCACAAAACCCCGCCCCTCCCCCATATGTCCTCTCGGAATTAACTTTCAAATTATTTAATAATACATTTTCTATAATGCTAAATTCCTGTAACATTGTTGTGTTTGGAATTGCTTGTTCAGCAACTGCACTACCACAGCCAGACTTGGCGCTGGCTACTCTAGGTAGCAGAGGCTAGGGACCGCAGGTTTTCACCCTTTACCCCTTGTACAGGGATCTGGACTTCGCTGCTACGAATCCCTAGGTTGTATCTCCAGAGTAGTCGCTGACTGGTGGAGCAAACAGGCAACAAAGAAAACAACAAGCCCTGGAGTCAGTACTGAGTAAACAGTATAGCTAGGCAACAGGCCAAATCTGAATCAACAAACAGAATCGGGATCAGTGAGTAAGACTGCTTGCTATGATTGTTGCTCAAGGGCACGAAGGGGGAGCACTATTATTCAGGCCAAAAGGTGAGTGCACTATTCATATTGGGGTCGCTATTGTTGGTGTACTATTATTTTTGGAGACATTATTACCATTGGGGCCACTATTTTGGGTACTATTGCTATTGCGGCTATTAAGGAAGTGCACTATTGGTTTTGGGGTCATTAAGGGGGTGCACTATTACTATTAGGGCCATTAAGGGTGTGCACGATTGCTATTGGGGTCATTAGAGAGGTGCACTATGGCTATTGGGGTCATTAAGGAGGCGCACTATTGTTATTGGGGCCATAAAGGAGGTGCATTATTGCTATTGGTGCCATTAAGGAGGTGCATTATTGCTATTGGGGCCATTAAGGAGGCAAATTATTGCTATTGGGGTCATTAAGGAGGCGCCTTATTGCTATTGGGGCCATTAGGAGGGTGCACTATTGCTATTGGAGCTATTAAGGGGGAGCACTATTGCTGTTGGGGCCATTAAGGGACTGCACTATAGCTATTGTGGCCATTAGGGAGGCATACTATTGCTATTAGGGCCATTAAGGAGGTGCACTATTGTTATTGGGGCCATTAAGGAGGTACATTATTAGTATTGGGGCCATTAAGGAGGTGCATTATTGGTATTGGGGCCATTAAGGAGGCGCATTATTGGTATTGGGGCCATTAAGGAGGCGCATTATTGGTATTGGGGCCATTAAGGAGGCGCATTATTGGTATTGGGGCCATTAAGGAGGCGCATTATTGGTATTGGGGCCATTAAGGAGGCGCATTATTGGTATTGGGGCCATTAAGGAGGCGCATTATTGGTATTGGGGCCATTAAGGAGGCGCATTATTGGTATTGGGGCCATTAAGGAGGCGCATTATTGGTATTGGGGCCATTAAGGAGGCGCATTATTGCTATTGGGGTCATTAAGGAGGCGCATTATTGCTATTGGGGTCATTAAGGAGGCGCATTATTGCTGTTGGGGCCACTAAGAAGGTGCACTATTGCTATTGGAGCTATTAAGAGGGAGCACTATTGCTGTTGGGGCCATTAAGAGACTGCACTCTTGCTATTGGGGCCATCAAAGAGGCACACTATTGCTATTGGTACCAATAGGGGGGCAAACTATTGCCATTGGGGCCATTAAGGGGGCGCACTATTGCCATTGGGGCCATTAGGGAGGCATACTATTGTTATTAGGGCCATTAAGGGGATGCACAATTGCTATTGGGGCCTTTAAGGGGGTGCACTATTACTATTGGGGAGATTAGGGGCTAACCTGTTGGAACTGGAATACCCCTTTAAAACATTACCAAACAAAGTATAAATGTCCCATACACTCCCACCCTCCCTATTCCACAAAACCGCACTACCTCCCACCATCTCCCTCCCTATCACAAAACCCCTACTACCTCACTTATTACCCCGCAAATCACCACCACCACCTTCCCTATCCTATAATCCCCCATCATCTCCCCTCCTAACCCAGATATTACCACCACCTCCCTCCCTATTCCACAAACTCCCACCACCTCCCTCCCTAACCCACAAACCGCCACCACCTCCCCCCCTGACCCCAAAACCCCGCGCCTAGCCCATATACCCTCTCAAACTTAACTTTTGAATTATTTAATACCACATTTCCTATAATGCTAAATTTCTGTAACATTGTTGTGTTCGGAATTGCCTATTCAGCAACTGCGCTACCACAGCCAGACTTGGTGCTGGCTACTCTGGGTAGCAGAGGCTAGGGACCACAGGTTTTCACCCTTTAACCCCTGTACAGGGATCTGGACTTCGCTGATACGAATCCCTAGGTTGCATCTCCAGAGTAGTCGCTGACTGGTGGAGCAAACAGGCAACAAAGAAAACAACAAGCCCTGGAGTCAGTACTGGGTAATCAGTATAGCTAGGCAACAGGCCAAATCTGAATCAACACAAAGAATCAGGATCAATGAGTAAAACTACTTGCTATGATTGTTGCCAATAAGTGAGTGCACTATAACTATTGGGGCCACTATTGTTGGTGCACTATTATTTTTGGAGACATTATCACCATTGGGGCCACTATTTGGGGTATTATTGCTATTGGGGCCATTTAGGAGTGCACTATTGCTATTGGGGCTGTTAAGGGGGTGCACTATTGGTATTGGGGCCATTAAGGGGGTGCACTATTACTATTAAGGCCAATAAGGGTGTGCAATATTGCTATTGGGGTCAATAAGGAGGCACACTATTGCTATTGGGGTCATTAAGGGGGCGCATTATTGTTATTGGGGCCATTAAGGAGGCGCATTATTGCTATTAGGGCCATTAAGAAAATGCACTATTGCTATTGGGGTTATTAAGGAGGCACTCTATTGCATTTGGGGCCATTAAGAGGGCCCACTATTGCTATCGGAGCCCATAACGGGGCCCACTATTGCTATTTGGGCCATTAAGAGGGCGCACTATTTTTATTGGGGCCATTAAGAGGGCACACTATTGCTATTGGAGCCATTAAGGGGGCGTACTATTGCTATTAAAGTTATTAGGAAGGTGCACTATTGCTATTAGGGGCATTAAGGGGGCGAACTATTTCTATTGGGGACATTAAGGGGGCACACTATTGCTATTGGGGACATTAAGGGGGCACACTATTGGTATTTGGGCCATTAGGCAGGTGCACTGTTGCTATTGGGGCCATTAAGGGGGCACACTATTGCTGTTGGGGCTATTTAGGAGGTGCACTATTGCTGCTGGGGCCAAAGGTGGCAACCCTAACTACTAATGACTTATCCAGCAGGAAGTAGCGGCAGGATTACATCTTCATTTTCACATCGAGCTCCATTTGTCGGCAACGTTGTTGCTTCCAAGTGCTGTATGTTTCTGTAGCAAATGTAAGACCCCCTAAGAAGAAATGTAGAAATTTCATGAGAAAATACCCCAATACAAATATGCTGTTAGAGGATTCTGAATGCCTGATCTATGAAACACAACACACGAGCCGCCTGTATGCAGGTGACCTTTAATAGCCGGGGAAGGCCATAGATTGTAAGCTCTTCTGGGCAGGGATTTCTTGGTACTATTGTATTTTCCTTTTGTACAGCGCTGTGTAGTATGTTGGCACTTTATAATTACAGAATAATAGTAATTATATCGCCCCTTTGTGTTTCTCTTCTGTTCCCGCTGGTTTATGGGATTTGTACTAATCATTTGACGACTTATAAAACTGATCTCTCAGGCGCTTATCCATACTGACAATGGGAGATTTATGGCCTCATCTAAAGTCAGTTGTCTTTGTTGCCCATAACAACCAATCACAACGCAGCTTTCACTGATTACGCCGCAGTTTTATCTCTATTATATAGGGACATTTTTGCTATCTGCTGTGAGTCCCTACTGAGGACCCGTTACTGTGGCTGACGGAGGAGGCTGTTACTTAGATTATGTGTAATGTACGGCATTGCGGTCTGTATTTGCCCCCATTATACAATGTACAGGGCAGGGTGGTCGTTACATACACAATCAGAATTGTATCATTCTCTCATATTTCTACAATTTCCAGAGCTTTCAGTAATTTGCATTAATCACATTTTATTTACTTCATATAATAAATCTCCTCGCCCTCCAGTTAGCGTGTTTTATTTTATGTTCCGTCTTTTTCCAACTTCTGACTTATCCGCTCTCTGTTTACTTTCAAGTCTACATGCCCTCTCCCTCTGAGTGTACCAAAATGGCTGCTGCGACCATGGCAACCGTGGTAACAATGCCCGTACTGGCTCTCTGACTGACCTCTGGATAAAGCTATTGTATCCAAAGTAGAAACCTCTGGATAAAGAACATTTTGGGGCGGAGTATGGCTGCCGTTAACTTTGATGTCCTAATTTATCAAATATGTCCATGTTGCTCATAGTAACCAATCACAGCTTAGCTCTGATTCCTTATACTGCTGAAGTAAAATGAAAGCTGTGCTGTGATTGGTTCCTAGGGGCAACAAAGATTTCCATGTACTCTTTGGAATGGGTGTAGCAAGGGGCTTCCATGGATGTACAAAGTGCCCCCAATATTGGATGCCAGGAGGGGCACCAATAGACCCCAGATGGGGTATTTACACCTGAGATGGGGCAGGGAATTAAATCTTTGCCCTTGGTGACAGAAATCCTAGCTACAGCTACATGTTAGTATGACCTTCACTGCACCTTCATCTTGGCGGGAGTTCGTTCTTCATCTTTATATTTTACGGCAACAGATGACTGGCGGATGATCTGTTCTCCTCGGGTGGCAGATGGAAATGATGCGCAATGGAATCTTAACGGCTAGTAGAACACGCAGGAGGCGGGGCTTATCCATTGTGACAATTGGAGATTTATGACACGTTTTAAAAGAACAATTGTCTTTGTTGCCCCTAGCAACCAATCACAATGCAGCTGTCATTGCATATTCTGCTATTGAAAACTGAAAGCTGCTTGTTCTTTCAGACGGTTTTCATAAATCTCAATAATGTTTTACAAGCAGATTTTGCTGCAGAATTCCTGTGTATTTGCTTAAGCCAAAATCCACAACAATTCTACGGGCATGCGGATTTGGGTGCAAGTTTTTTTGTCTCCTATGAAAGCACTCTCACATTGTAGTCAGATTTGCCACTGATGAGTCTAGGAATGCTTGTCGACAATCTCTCTTGAAGCTGTAACTCTTGCCATATTATTTGTCATCCCAATGTCCCAAGCGGAGCGACACATAATTGCAGAAACTGCAATGGAGATATACGTTACAATACCGTGGACACGAAAAAATCAATGACTGCAATAACATTATTTTGTGTTTTAGTGCCAATTCACATGGCCGTATATTCAGGCCATGTGCTCTCCATGTATTCCATGGACTGCACGCAATCCCATAACAGCTTATGAGGCTGCCACATTTTTCACATAGACTGATGTAGTTACATGCTCTGCATTTTGCTACAACCTGCACTGTATTCTCCTGGGATAATCTATGGATCATATCGTGTGTCCCCCAAAATAAGACCTACACTGAAAATAAGCCCTGCCCTGATTTCTGGCTATTTTTGGGGAGGATTCAAATACAAGCACTACCCCGTAAATAACCCTTCACAGAATAAAAGATCAATAAAAATTGAATTAAAAAAACGAACAAGGGTCTGAGAGGACCCTGACAATGTATAATGGGTACCTCTCAGCTAAAAGGTTCAGAAAAAGAAGTGCAACAAGAAAACTGTCCACATATATAGCTGACAGCTAATGGTGTTACACTCTTGATTATGATTGGCGACACACAAAAATTGATATAGATAGATGTGTTAAATTGCTCCAATCAAAATCCAGCCACACAATCAAGGTGACTTAATATTGTCCCTTAGCATGTTAGACTATATATTCATAGGACAATTCCATACAAGAGGACATTGTCACTCATGAAAGGTGACTTAATTCTGTCCTTCAGGATATTAGACAATTTTTTATCATAAGCCAACTCACTGAATAGGGGCGAAGAGGGCTGGGGATCGTTCTGACCCACCTACCGCCGTTTACAGTAAGCAGGCAGTCATGCAGTCGGTGCATCCATTTTGACTGAATAATAATCATTGATTCTCACGGGATAACAGGAGTCCAAACGATATGGTTCCAGGTAAAAACATCTTAAATTGAAGACTAAGTGGTAATGTTCCTTATTTTCGTGGCTTTCCAAAAGCCGTCCAGCTGGGCGGAAACCAGAAAAGTGGAATCCCCTGCGCAGGTGTGAAACCACAAGAGGGGAATAACATTGTGTTCCAGTAGCTAATGCAGTACCAACATGTTTTTTTCTCTGCATATCTACAATTTTTTTTTTTGTTTCTCTTAGCTAGGGATGATTTTCGGGTTAGGGCTTATATTTTAAACCCTTCCCCCTGAACATCATCGCTGTGGGGGTTGCCTTCATCCCATTCCTTTCAATGGGGCAGCAGCAGCGCCAGCCCCATTGAAAGCAATGTGCCAGTAGCATCGTGGTGCTTTCATCCCTGCTGGAAGTTCCATCATCACTGAACACTGTGACAGCGCTGCCACAGTGTTAAGTGATGAGGGAACCTTTGTAGAGCAGCTGCGCTTACCCAAGCAAAGCTGCTCCAGTGAACGGGCAAAGTTTCATGCGCTGCGCATATGAAACTTTGCCCGTTCACGCATTTTCCGCTTATACCAGCAGCACATTTTTTCGTACACCTCGGTGCATAAAAAAAACGCGCTCATCTGACCTTAGCCTAGTGATCAGGCAGGAACATTCACTTGCCTGATCATTGGCTTGTGTGAAGGTGCTGCTACTGTTTACGCTGCAAAAAAAAGGGAAGCCTTCATACAGCACTAGGTTTTAGGTATCAATATATGGCAACAAAAAGCACTTTTAATTTTTTTTTTAAGGGTTTTTTTTTAGAAGTAGTAAAACAAAAGAGAGACAAAAATAGATATATGAACCTGGTATCCTTGTAATTGCATTGAGTCGCAGAGGAAGCGATTCTTTTTTTCCTGCACCATGCATACCATAAAATCAAACCCCAAAACAAATAATAATCCTATCTTTTTTTGTTTTTCACCCCACTTGAACATTATATATTTTATGGTACATTAAATTGTGCCACTAAAAAAATACTTGTTCTGCAAAAAATAAATTATTATACAGTTATGTTAAGGGAAAAATAGAAATGTTAGAAAAACAGATCCCAGCAGCACACCTACACAGGTGTGGGATAATTGAACTGGCTGGGTGTGGAGTTTCCCCAGCCAGCCAATCCCCCTGGTCTGCTGCACATTAATACCAGCTCCTTTGATTAGAAGATGCGGGTCATTTATTCATTTTATCTAAGAGCTGGGTGTTTTGCATGTTTAGTCTGAGGAGTTTCTTCCATGAGGATGGTCTGGACACCTCTAGTCCCCATATGCATCTTATGCAGACCCCTTCTCCTCTTCCCTTTGACAGGTGCGGTCTCCATATGTCTGATGTCTTGATACTGTTCCCTTTATGTCAGTTTGGTGTCTGACTCTTGCCTCTTGGTGTGAGGACACCTAGACGAGCTATTAATTACTATCTGTATGGATTAGAGTTCTGAGTGGGATTCCTGTTCTGTGTTATTGGTATGAACAGCAAAATGTTCTGGTTGTCTGAGACAGTGGCCAGACATTAGGTGTGAATAGTCCTGCTCTGTATATAGGTGTGAACAGTGACATGTTTTGTGCATCTCTACAGGTACCTAATCAGGGATAGCCAGGTCCAAGGTGAAGAACATGGGACTGTCCTTGTTGGGACGCCTACCCTACTCTTAGCCAAGGGTGTCTCACTTCCCCTCATTAGTATGGGACAAGTTTTCTTCTATTTTTGCCTGGGTTGGTGCATTCTCACTTGCAAAGTGAGGTGTGGTGCGCCTGGCAGACGTAACAAGAAAGCTATAGATCTTAAAAATCAGAGATGTAAAAAATTAAACATGAAAAATGAAGGACCTTCAAGGGGTTAATACTACATGGGTTATTTCCATATTTACTATTCATAAAGGTGGAAATCTGTGCACATAGAAACAATCACTATATCAATATATATACACAATATATATCAAACAGGAACTTTATTACCTATCGATACTAAATTAAACAGTAAAAACTGTGCGTATATTTCCAAACTAAAAATGTAACTGATACTATTTAGTATTAATATTAATAGCATATCATTGTTAAATCCAGAATGCCCTTCATGAATTTCCTAGTACAAAATCTGTATAGTTGTTACTGTAATAACAATGGGTCATGCATCTTTCACATTCAAAGGACATTTGGAGAGCATACGTGATTCCATATGTTGGCACCTGCATTAGGAAATATTCTGCAGACAACATTAGTTCTTAATCCTGGTCTATGAAAGCTTTATTAATCAAGTAATGTAGTGACACTGCAAGTGCAAACTGTAAAACATGGATTTTCTTCCACTGCGCTGTTTAACCACAAAATTATTCTTGGAGAAAGGTTGGTAGAAGTGTTACTCTGTTTAACCAGCAAATGCAGTTGGTGGTATTCCTTTCACACCAAGTCCAGTTATCTGTAACACAATGAAAATGTTGTTCATTAGATTACAACTACACCATTACAGAAAAATCCTGTCCAAAAAATATAAGAATTTATCTACATCTTCTCAAAAATCAGTACAGCAGTCTGTTCACACAACTGAGTGGCATGAAGGATATGCCTTCAATTGGATCCAATGAATACCATTGGCTACCACTGAAACAATTAGCTCTTGTCAAGTTTCTATCAGGGCTCTGTGTTTTTCTAAAAAAAAAAAAAAAAAAATTCACACAAAAAAAATATAAAATGTATAAAGAGAGCACATTCACCATATTATATGATTCATGTCTAGACTAGGGACTGGGGGTTGAGGGCAAAAAGAGAAACAGTGGGGTAGACCATTTAGAGCACATCTGCTTGATAAAGTCGGTGTACGACGAAACGCGTTGCACATTGGCAATTTGATTGTCAATAAAGGGATATTTTTGCTTTAATTGGATTACATCTGTTCCCTGGAGTATTTTCTTCCTAAAGAGCGCTGGAAAGGCATTTTTTCTTTGCATTATTGCATCTGCTTTGCTATTTTAATGGGTCCTTCCTGCCAGTAGGACCCACACCCTGCAGCAGCTCTCCGGATTTAGCCCCTCTGGATTGGAAGCGTGGGAACCATTACCACAATATTTGCTACAAGCTCACTTGGATGTGGAGGTGATAGTGGAGTCCCCCCAGGACAAGTTCCCATACCATTGTTTTATGTTCACGTACTACCCGTACTCAGACCAGGAGCGCTATCCTAATATTGTTTGATCGGTAATATGGGTGAGCTTGAAGCGAGAATGTCTGATGAAAATTACGATATAGTTGGAATAACAGAAACATGGCTTGATGATGAGTGCAATTGGGCAGTGAATTTACAGGGCTATAATCTTTTCAGAAGTGACCATGGAATCCAGAAAGGGGGAGGGGTATGTCTGTATGTTAAATGGTACCTAATGCCAAGGCTATGAGAAGATATAGGTGCAGGAGATGAACATGTAGAATATCTGTTGGTAGAAATACAGGGAGAAAAAAAATAAAATCCTGATAGGGGTTTTCTATAAGCCACCAAAAATAACTGAAAATTTATTAAGATAAATAGAAGAGATGTCAAACCGCAATGAAGTAATTATTATGGTGGACTTTAATTAGCCGGATATAATATGGAAAGACAAAACCTGCAAATCTCACAAGGGTGATACGTTCTTGAGAACAATTAAAGCTAACTACCTTACCTAACTTGTGCGGGAGCCAACTAGAGGGAGGGCCACTCTGGACTTATTAATAACTAACAAACCAGACAGACTCTTGGGGGTGCAGTTGCAGGGACACTGGAAATTAATTATATTGTGGTCACTATTTCCCAGCTGTCATTCAATAAGAAGCCTTATCAGGGAGCGAGAAAAAAACTAAACTTTAGTAAAGCAAAATTTGATCAACTTAGAACTGATCAAACATAAACATCCTCATAAATAACAGTACAGACAACAAATGGGAGAAGCTTAAAAACATCCTAACTAGCTAATGTGAGCAGTTCATATTCTTTAAAAATAAAAGACCTAGAAGGAAAGCAATGTGGCTCGAAAAGACTAAGAGGGGCAATAAATGAAAATAAGAAAGCGTTTAAACTGCTAAAACAAGAAGACAATGAAGAAGCACTAAAATCATACAGGGAAAAAAAGAAATCATGTAACGAAAAGATCAAAATTGCTAAGGAGGCGGCAGAAAGACTTATCGCCAAAGAGAGCAAAAATAACCCTAAATGATTCTTCAATTATATTAACAGTAAAAGGATTTGCACTGAAAGCTCTGGCCCTCTAACAAATAATGCAGGAGAAATCATAGAAGATGATGGGGGGGAAAGGCAAATCTATGAAATTGTTTTTTTTCAAGTGTATTCACAAATGAAAAAGAAATGTCACATGAGATGCAAGGGAATAAAACGAACTCCCTACTAAATATTGTATGCCTAACACAGGAGGAAGTGCAGAGCCGATTAAAGAGGATTAAAATCGATAAATCGCCAGGCGCAGATAGAATACACCCAAGGGTTCTAGGGGAACTGAATGACGTGATAGCTAGAATGCTATTTCTTACATTTATGGACACTATAGAGACCGGGGTTGTTTCACTGGATTGGCACATTGCCAATGTGGTTCCAATATACAAAAAGGGGTCTAAAAGAAAGCCTCGTAACTTCAGGACAGTAAGTCTCACTTCAATAATTGGAAAAATATTCTAGGGGTTTGAGACCCGCCATCCTTAAATACCTCATGGAAAACAATGGCATAACTCCTCATCAGCATGGGTTTATAAGGGGTCGATCATGTCAGACCAATATGATCAGCTTCTACTATGAAGTAAGTTCTAGGCTGGACCTGGGAGTATCTATTGATCTTGTATACCTGGATTTCTCTAAAGCATTTGACAGTGTGACGCATAATAGGTTGATATATAAAATGAGACAACTTGGACTGGGCGAAAATATTTGTATCTGGGTAAAGAACAGGCGCAGAGATAGAAAACAGAGAGTGGTAATAAATGGTTCATACTCTGATTGCGCCACTGCTGCTAGTGGGGTGCCCTAGGGTTCAGTATTAGGCACCATTCTGTTCAATATATTTATCAATGACCCGATAGAGGGACCTGCACAGTAAAATATCAATATTTGCAGATGATTCAAAATTATACAAGATAATTAATACAACCGAAGACAATGTACGGCTACAAACGGACCTAGATAAACTGGGTGAATAGGTAGAAAAATGGCAAATGAAGTTCAACATTGATAAATGTAAGGTTATGCACATGGGCAGGAGAAACGGATGTCACCAATACACACTAAATGGGTCATTGCTAGGGAAAAGTGATATGGAAAAAGACCTGGGGGTACTTGTGGACTGTAGACTTAACTGGAGCAATCAATGCCAGTCAGCTGCTGCAAAATCAAATAAAGTCTTGGGGTGCATTAAAAGAGGTATAGGGGAGAGGGGCAAGAACATTATTCTTCAACTATATAAGGCACTTGTCAGGCCCTCTAGAAACATAGAATGGTAGGGTTTAAGGGACCTCCAGGGTCTCCTGGTCTAACCCCCTGCCCAGTGCAGGATTCACTAAATCATCCCAGAGAGATATTTCTCCAGCCTTTGTTTGAACACTTTTATTGAAGGAGAACTCACCACTTCTCGTGGTAACCTGTTCCACTCATTCATCACCCTCAGTGCCAGAAAGTTTTTTCTTATATCTAATTTGTGTCTCCTCCCTTTCAATTTCATCCCATTGCTTCTAATCTTTCCTTGTGCAGATGAAAATAGGGCTGACCCCTCTGCACTGTGACAACCCTTCAGATATTTGTAGACAGCTATTAAGTCTCGTTTCAGCCTTCTATTTTGAAAGCTTAACATTCCCAGATCCTTTAACCGTTCCTCATAGGACATGATTTACAGACTGCTCCCTATCTTGGTAACTCTTCTCTGAACTTGCTCCAGTTTGTCTATGTCTTTTTTAAAGTTGGGTGTCCAGAACTGGACACACATGGGATATACTGTGTACAGTTCTGGACACCGCTGCGAAGGAAAGATGTTGCAGTGCTTGAGGGGGTTCAAAGAAGGGCAACTAAATTTATAAACCAAATGGGAGGACTGTAATACCCAGAGAGGCTATCAAAATTGGGATTATGTACCCTGGCCAAAAGACGGCTAAGGGGCGATCAAATAACTATGTATAAATACATTAGGGGACAATACAAGAATCTCTCCCATGATCTATTTATACCCAGGACTGTGACGGTAACAAGAGAGCATCCTCTCCATTTGGAAGAAAGCCGGTTTCATCACCAACACAGAAAGGGGTTCTTTACTGTAAGAGCAGTGAGACTGTGGAACTCCCATGCATCAACACTCTTTGACATCTGAGGAGGTGGTGATGGCGAAATTCATAGAGGAGTTTAAGAGAGGACTAGATGTCTTTCTAGAGAGCTATGATATTGCAGGATATAGACATTAGGTGACCAACAGGGTTGTTGATCTCGAACGTTGATCCAGGGATTACTCTGGCTGCCATTATGGAGTCAAATTAGCTAAATTGGCTTGTTTTTTTTTTGTCTTCCTCTGGACCAACAAGGGGGAGGTTGAAACAGACTGAACTAGAACCAACTCCTCATCTGCCTCCCGACTTTTAACACTTACCTCCTCCCTTGGCTTATCACTAATCTCTGACTCCCACACTCAGAGATGGCAACACATTCGATTTAGTTTTCCTCCGTCTCTGCTCTGCCTCTCACTTTACTAACTCCCCCCTTCCACTTTCAGATCACAACCTTCTCTCTTTCTCCATCAGGCACCCTAGCATCTCCCGTGACCCACCTATCTATCGCACCTCTCGGAACCTCCAGTCTGTCCACACCCAACAGTTTAACGAGACAATTCAGTCTTCCCTGTTCCCTATCTCTCTCCTCCCTTGCCCTAACCTGGCAGCCGAACACTACCACACCACCCTCAGCCGTGCCCTGGATGACGCGGCACCACCCGTGACTCGAGCCGTTAAACACAGACCACGGCAACCTTGGCTCACATCCCGAACGTGCTTCATCCGGCGGTGCTCTAGGTGCGCCGAGTGGCTGTGGAGAAAGTCAAAGATGCCAGCAGACCTCCTCCACTTCAAATTCATGCTTAAAACTTATAACCTAGCCCTTCACAATGCAAAGCAAGTTTATTTCACCTCCCTTGTCTCCCCACTATCCTACAACCCCAAACAACCCTTTGAGACCTTCCACTACCTCCTCAGCCCCAAAGAACAGGCCCCTGCGACAGACCTGACTGCTGGAGAACTAGCTGCCTATTTCAAAGAAAAAAAAATCGACAACATTCAAGAATAAAACTCTGAAAACTGCATGGCTACCCCCGATCCCAGTTTCCACAGCACTGCTTCCAGAACTTACTCACTTTCTATGTTAGAACAGACGATGGAGGAAGAAGTCTCCAGGCTGCTTTCCGCTGCCCGCCCCACCACCTGCACCAGCGACCCTCTCCCCCCTCACCTCCTCCGGTCCCTTTCCCCAGCTCTCATTACTCACCTCACCACAATCTGCAACCTCTCCCTAACCTCTGGCACTTTCCCCTCCTCATTTAAACAATCCATCATATCCCCTCTGCTTAAAAAAACCAACACTGGACCCGACTGATGCTACCAACTACCGACCCGTCTCAAACCTCCCCTTCATCTCCAAATTACTAGAATGCCTGTTCTACTCCCGCCTTACACGTCTTTTCTCTGACAACTCACTCCTCAACGGCGTCCAGTCTGGTTTCCGCTCTCTCCACTTGACCGAAACTGTCCTCAGAAAAAGTAACAAATTACCTGATGACTGCAAAGTCGAGAGGTGACTACTCCCTACTAATCCTCCTTGACCTGTCTGCTGCATTTGACACTGTCGACCATAACCTCCTCACTATGCTCCGCTCTATTGGTCTAAAGGACACTGCTCTCTCCTGGTTCTCTTCCTACCTCTCTGACCGCCCTTTCAGTGTCTCCTTTGCTGGTTCTATCTCCTCTCCACTTCCTCTCACTGTTGGGGTACCCCAGGGCTCGGTCCTTGGTCCCCTTCTCTTTATCTATACTGCCCTAATTGGACAAACCATCCACAAATTCGGCCTCCAATACCATCTCTACCCAACTATACACCTCCTCTCGTGAGATCTCTGAACCATGCCTCCAAAATATCACTGACTGTCTGTCCGCTGTCTCTAAAACTATGTCCTCCCTTTTTCTCAAATTAAACCTCTAAAACTGACTTCCTTGTCTTTCCACCTTCCAACCGACCTCCCTTCAATATCTCCATTCCAGTCTCTGACACCATCATAACCCCCAGACGGCATGCCCGCTGCCTTGGGGTCACACTGGACTCTGACCTCTCCTTTACCCCCCATATCCAATCTCTGACCCAAACATGCCACATGCACCTCAGAAATATTGCTAAAATATGGCCGTTCCTCACCACAGACATGCTAAAGACACTTGTGGTCACCCTCATCCACTCCCAGCTTAACTACTGCAACTTGCTACTCATCGGCCTCCCCCGCACTAGACTCGCTACACTCCAATCCATACTAAATGCGGAAGCTAGGCTCAGTTTTCTATCCAGCCGTTACTCAGACGACTCTGCACTATGCCAGTCACTGCATTGGCTGCGCATCCACTGCAGAACTAAATTTTAACTTTATCTCACCCACAAAGCTCTGCATGGGGCCATGCCAGCATACATCGCCTCCCTCCTGTCAGTACACCACCCAGCCCGCTCAATCTGATCCGCTAACACACTCAGACTTAACACCCCTCTAATACGAACCTCACATGCTCACCTACAGGACTTCACCAGAGCAGCACCCATCCTCTGGAACACTCTACCCCAAGGCATCCGGACAATTCCCGATGCACGAAATTTCAGACCTGTTCAGGGAAGCATACCAAATCTCCGTCCTCCCTAGGGTGCCCCACCCCGTTTGCCTTCTAATAACGGATTTCCACATGAAATCCCCTATTGCCGTTTTCCCCATGCATTTCTCCTACCACCCCCCCCCCCTTTGAACCTCCTGTACCACCCCCAACCCATTTGTTTCAAACCGAATGTACCTCACATTGTGATTGTTGTATTGTTTTGCATTTATCTATGCCTGAAAGCACTGCGGAATAAGTTGGCGCTATACAAATAAAGATTATTATTATTACTATTATTATTAGATGGACATTGTCTTCATTCAGCCTAACCTACTATGTTACTATGTCTCAGTGGTTGAGTTCAGTGGCTTCCCTGGCATAGTGAAAGATCATACAGGTAGGCGGAGCCTGGTGTCAAACTACCTCAATCACCAGTTTTATCCAGGAATCAGGGTATGGTGACACAGCTAGTTTAGACTTTGAGACCGCAAACGCTGCAGAATTTTTTCTGGTGGAGTTACTGTGCAAATTCCGCAGTCATGTAAATGGAGATCTGGGAAATCATCTTTACATGGTGTGGAAATTTTCTGCAACGAATCTGTAGCATGTTTATTTATGCTACAGATTTCTGCTGCAGAATTTAAGCCTTGCAATACAAGGGTGAAATCCCATAACAGATTTGCTCTAAAAAGTCCTCACCAAAATCTGTGTTTACACGGGCAAGTTTGCTATGCAAGATAGGTGCATTGCGAGACGAATACAAAACTCGCACAAAAACAGACCCCATTGGGCCTATTTACATGTGCATTTTTTTTTCTATCACAGCAGTATTGCAAAATAGAAAAATCACAGCATGCTCTATTTTCTTCTACGCTTTTGCAGAACTATTTTGCACACTATTTCCTATGCCTGACTTAAAAATCACCCCTCACAGATAAAGATATAAAATATGTTAACTTTTATTAAATTATTAAAAAAAAAATGGGCTTACACTGACACTAACAAACATGGATCGAGACGAAACAAGGAAAACCAAAGAGGTGAAAAAAACCCTGGTTTAGAATTGAATGGGGAATTCACCACCTTGATAGTATGTGGAAACAGGTCTATTAGTCCCTCCTGATGTATTTAGGGATGACCTGTATGAATTAATGCGAATACTGCATGTCGGATCTGTTAATCAGATCCTGCCAGATTCTGCTCAACCGGGGTGTATATAACACCCTTAGGTGATTGATGGCAAATCACCTATCTGGATACACGGTTGTACGGTGAATCCCCAGTTATGCCACAATATTCATTTGCATATTCAAAAGTTTTTGTTTCAGGATCTGGTTATAGTGTACTTGGGTATTTAGTTAACCAGAACCCACAAACAAGTTCTTTGCACCTTGGTAGTGCTGGATCTAACAGCTCGAAAAACGAGCTAGCCGTGGCGTTCGGCAAATAAGAGTCTATGAGCTCACTGTTTGCCATAGCGCTGTGCAGTAATATTCAAGGAATAGGTTCATGCTCAAAAATAGGCTCGACGCGTTTCCCTATCCGATTTTTTTTTTGGATAGTTCCTCAGGAGCAAAAGGTACGTATACCGTCAGTTAATATGCAGTCCTTTTTGTGTGGACCAGTCGTCACCAGGGTTGGTGAAAAAATAAATTAACGATATGGTTTTTCCCGGTGGATTCACGGTTTAACCACCAGTTTCTATTAAAGGAATACCGTAGGATACGGTTATAAGTTCCTTTTTCTTGCTCTCAATATGCGCAACCAACGAGTCAACACTATCTGTTGGACCGACCAGTGTTCTGGTATAGATGTCGGTACCATTACAGAATATATCATTTAGTGAGAAAGGTTGGAGCTAAATGACCCTCGATATACATCAGTCACTTTCCAGGGACTTGTCTCGCAGTGAACAATCACACTTGCGGGCCCAGTCTCTGGAGGGTTATTTTACGTTTAAAGGCTCTATCCCCTAGCTTTACCTATAAGGGGCTGCATAAGCGAATCCCCTCTAGGTTTGTAATTGTCCCCTAATCTGTCAGTGATATAGCTGTTTGTCAGTATATAAACAGCCAGAGTCAATACTCCGTATATCACACAAAGAGTGACTATTAGTTTAGGAGAGAAGGAAGAGTGAACCCAGGTGGGCAACATCCAGGGTTGAACCCCAAAAGATACAGGGAGAGCCTAGATAGAAAGGACAACACCCCTAAATAGTCCCATCCACAGTCAGATGGGGCCCGGGTGTGTGGCCAAGACAAGGAGAGCAAGAGGTAGTGCCTGCGGCTCTGATGGTGATTATTAAAATTTAATAAAAGTTAACATATTTTATATCTATATCTGTGAGGGGTTTCTAAAGTTTACATAAAGATTTTCATACCACTGACTTTCTTGACTTAAAAATCACAATTTAAAAATTTTCTAGTACAGTTTTGAAAATCACAGCTGAACTGACTGCTTCCAATGGCCATTAGGGCTCTTCTGCAATGAGGCAGTTTGCATGCATGAGACTCAATGTGTATCGAGACTGAACTGATCCAAGTATGGAACAGCAATAAATTACCTTGTAGATTCCCCCCGACTGGGGCTGCCTTGCACTCCAGGCTTCATCCATACCATCACAGGCTGTCGTGACATACAGTTCTGAATAATCCTTTCCTCCAAAGCCACATGAAGTTGTCTTATCCACTGGTAGCTTCACAGTCTGGATCACCTTCCCTAAAAAACAAATATGTAGTTTTATATCTATTATACTATCAAATGGTCTTACAAGTTCATTATACCCAAGAATACAAATTGTACTGAAGGAGGCAGAGTTTCAGCACCAGTTGTTCAGTCAATGTGACATACTGTGTATGCATGAGGTATATGTAGCACGTTAAAGCACTCCACAAGTGTGAAAACAAGAAAGCCTCTACATACTAGAAACATCGGAGCAATAGGTCGATACCGGTCAATCCAAAACTGGTGAAAATAGCACCTACTGAACCCCCTAAATGAATACAGTATCCATGATAGAGAAATGAGTGTGGATGCAGCACACTGACACTCAACCTTCTGTTAGTAAGGGAGCACCTGTGGGCACTGATGCACGCCTTGTGGATGAGGACCCATCATCCAATGTCCCCCCAGGAAAATATTTCCAGCACATCATCGTGGAAGAGGAGAGGGGGGAAGCGTCATCAAAGAACACGTAAGAGGGTCCAGACAGATGACAACTCAAGATGGGGCAAGGCAACAGCCCCTGGCAATGACTTAGTGGTCATTATTTCTTCTCAGAGTTTGACGGTCATACAGGTACAGGTTTTGGCGAAGGGTTTAACGTTTTGTCCAATACGTGATATTGATTGGTTTACTCTTGACATAAACTGCAGAGCGTTCTTTAGAAGATTAAGATTGTGTACCTATTTTTCATCTAATGATGAGGGTGGCTCGGAGATTGGCGCGCAGTCCAACCCCCATGACTGTTTTACGTCGGTTAGGGTTGGACTGCGCACCAAGAGCCGCTTTCAACCACCTGATTGTGACCATGCGGTTGCCACATATGCTAAACATGTTGCTCATGATATTGCATCTTTGAAAACACAATGTTATAGGTTTACTGGTGGTAGGAACCTGAGTAAGGATGAATTTATGGCAATTAAGTCTTTGGAACAAAACCGCGCAATTACAATACGTGCAGCAAATAAAGGAGGAGCGGTAGTCGTCATGGACACTGAGATGTACCATGGGGAGATATTGACATAGCTGTCTGATTCTGATGTTTATGAGCCCTTGAATATGAATCCAATTGAGGGATATATGAATGAATTACGTAGCGCTTTAAGTGAAGCTTTGATGGTGGGCATCATTGACAGACAGTTGTTCGATTTTCTATGTCCATCTCATCCTGTTGTCCCCATCCTTTACACCCTACCCAAGATTCACAAGGATCTTAGGGCACCACCTGGACACCCAATTATATCAGGGAGGGGATCCCTTTTCAATAATACATCCCGGTTCTTGGATAGGGTGCTACATCAGTTTGCCACTGGAGCACATTCATATATTCATGATACGTCCGATTTTTTTCAATAAATTAAGTAAGATCAAGCCAGAGGAAGGGGCATTGATCGGATCTTTCGATGTAGTTTCGTTGTACACGAATATACAGCATGTATATGGTCTACGAGCGACTAGAGAATATTTACTGCAGTCTAGTTTATCCAACAGATGCATTGAATTTATTATGTCTCTGCTGTCTATGATTTTGGAACATAATTTTTTTTCTATATGACAAAACGTTTTACCGCCAAAAACAAGGTACGGCGATGGGGTCGAATGTGGCCCCAACATACACCAACGTGTTCATGCGTTTTGTCGAGGAACATCATCTGTGTGCCTCCCCCACCTGGGCTTCAGTGCGGGTGTGGTGGAGGTACATAGATGATGTTTTCGTCATTTGGAAGGGGACGGCTGAGGAACTTACAAGGTTTCATCATAAAATTAATGGTTTGGTTCCAAATTAGAATTTTACGCTTACCTATTCTAGTGATTCTGTCCAATTCTTGGGTGTATTTGTTCGCAGGGAAGGATCAATCTTCAAGACTGATTTGTTTACTAAGAATACGGACCGTAACAACTTGTTACATTATAGTAGTCATCATCCACTCAGTGCAATTCAGTCTTTACCCTGGAGCCAATTACTCAGGGTGAGACGCATTGTACATGATGATTGGGTAGAACCACGGTTAGCAGCTATGTGTGATAAGTTCACACATAGAGGCTACCCTAAAGAGCTGGTTGGGAGGCATAAGACTAGGGTTTTGAGAATTAACAGGGAAGAGTTATTAACACCAACTAAAAGAGCAAAAATCTGAGAGGATTCCCTTTGTGG
The DNA here is from genome assembly GCF_035609145.1 of Eleutherodactylus coqui. NCBI lineage: Eukaryota > Metazoa > Chordata > Amphibia > Anura > Eleutherodactylidae > Eleutherodactylus > Eleutherodactylus coqui. The sequence continues at coordinate 384,964,637 of NC_089837.1, read as the reverse complement.
CCACCTTTGGCACAATGAGTGGCCATATTAGAGGAATCATCAACAAACATTGGCATCTGCTCTCACTGACACCCTAATATTAAGGAATTCCAACAGTTACCGATTATGTCATATAGTAGGAGTCGCAATTTGAAGGACGATGTAGTGCACAATGTGAGAGCTGATGATATTGCCTCTAAACAGTGGTTGTTGATTCCCCTTAAGAGAGGTAATTTTATTTGTAGGAATTGCAGTAATTGCAATAATCTACTTAGAGGTGAGAGTTTTACCCATCCACATACGGGGAAGCTGTTTAGAATCAACAAACACTAAACCTGTCGATCTGACCACATAGTCTATATGATTACCTGTCCTTGCGGTCTATACTACATAGGAGAAACTATTAATGAAGTGAGGGTCCGCATTAATTCCCACAAAAGCACCATTAGAACTGGTAAAGTTGATCTTCCAATACCAAAACATTTTCAGGATGCTGGGCATTCCATCAGCCAGCTGAGGTTCAGAGTTATTGACTCAGTACCCAATAACATTAGGGGTGGTGACCAAGAAAGGCAACTGAAGATACTTGAAGCAAGGTGGATCTACATGTTGGATACTATCCATCCTAGGGGGCTAAATGTTGATTATAACCCTCTTCTGTATACATTGTGATATATTCTCAAATCATGAGTCTATACGTTGGTTTGCATATACAATTTTTAGGGTATATTGTAATATTGTTTTTATTGTTTTATAGGGACTCCAAGGTGGGCTGAAGAACCTCCGGCTGTGCTGCCTGTCTGTAGACACCATAAACATTATTGTGAAAGCCATTTGTACCAATATTTGTAAGCACAAGTGTGTTGACCTATTTGGTAGAGAGGATGTTTTGTAAAGCTAGGATTATGTTGCAAAAAGACATTGCCTACCTAGTTACAACAGTATACTCCAGTGCATCTAATCTTTACACATGCGCCGATGAGGTGATCTGGCGGAAGACGGGACACTTTAGAATCTGTGCATGCGCGGCCAATCAGGTGACAAAACAGATTGGTCATGTGAGTGGAGTAGGAGGGATCGAAAGTGACATAGATATGTCCGGCGGCTATTGCCGGCGGTTCCTGTGGATCTGGTATCGCGAAAGCTGGGGGAATCGGGCACCTGCGCAATGGGCGATGTCGGCGCAGGTGATCACTACAGACGCTGCAGACAGCAGTATGTTCATTATGTTCCTAGTGAACCGGGCATGGATTTAAACTACGGCTGTGATGGATCGGAAGTCCACTTATTCGGATGCTCCTCACCTGAGGGTAATATATATGGTGATTTATTAATTGTGATTGGTGGGGGCATGTAACTGTTCTGTATATAAAGAGGACATATGCATTGTGTTGTTCATTGGCAAGACTTTGGCAATAAAAGGAACTTTCTTTGGGAATACAACACTGCCTGTAACATTTGTACCCTGGATGCTGCCTTATTTCTGATTGATAAATGAGTACAGTAGGTGCTACATGTAATTGTGTGGCTCAGTTAAAAAGATACAACTATCAAGTGTGTCCCATTTCTCATATCCTTGATAAAAGATCAGGGGACAGAAGCAGACATTTGTCTGACAATAATATCAGTGCTGTGAGCATTTCAATCTTGTCCCAAAATTTCGAGAAAACGGTCAGGAACAACACTTATGGATTCATATTTACTGTTCTTAAACACATATACAACCTGTCTGAGGGTGGCTTCACATGAGCGTGTTTTTGTGCGTGCATACGCACGCACAAAAACACGCTTCTATTTGCAACAATGAATTCCCTATGGTGTGTTTACATGTCCGTGCTTTACAGGTGTGTGCCTGCATTGTTTTCAATGGAGCTGCGGTGCAGGGGTGCCGGCAGTCCATTGTTTTCACATATGCACACACACACGTATATAGGATATTCCACTTTGCAGCTGGATGTCTAGTTTTGCCCATTTGATGTGGATCTGAACTTCCAGACTAGTCCTTGTACATGGGATTGACACGTGTAGAGGGGCAGTGAGCGGAACATACAATAGTTTTCTTTTTTTTTAATCTCTATTTCTGTGCTGCACCTTTTGTTGCCGATATCAAGGCTTGCCGTGGGTGCAATTACCATGCAAAAAAACTACAATTCCCATGATTCCTCTCTCCTCTTACAAAAAACTAGGACAGAGGCGGGGCTAGCCGATGAGGGACTAAGACCCTCATCTGCCGAGCTCCCCGCACCAGCCCGCCTTACATAGCACCCAGACCCGCCGAAGGCCACAAAACTCACCCGAGGATGAAGGGTAAGAAGAGGAACACGCGGGGAAGGAGCCTGAGACCAGCCGCGGGCCCACTGTTGGCATTCGTGCGCAGCAATACACAGGTACACCGGCGGACCTCACCCGACCCAAAACCCTCCAGCAATGACACCGCTGAGAGAGAGGGGGAGGGAGAAGCTAGCAGCCGGAGCAGAGGCGCAGGCCCTGAGACAGAGGGCAGCGCGGGTGCCGTGGAGCTCAATGCCGGACACCTTCCCCCAGAACACCGCACACAGAAGACAGCAGAGGAGGGCATGAGAGCCCACAGTGCAGCCCAGATAATGGAGTGTGGAGACTCCAGGGCTGATACGCACACATCAACCCCTGGTAAAAGCAGCTGGGGTCAGCATCCAGGAGAAAGGCAGGGGCGGCAGACTGCTTCAGAAAGTGAAGCTTTCCCCCCCCCCCCCAACGAACACACACCAGCAGCAGCCACACAGGGGAGATATGCACTTTATAGATTGACTTTGGTCCAGGGTCTATCTGCCTCTCCCTCTCACAGCCAAACCCCATCAATCCTAGATGGAGAACAGGAACAGTGGGGATTGGAAGGCACCACAAGCCCCCTGGGGAAAACCAGGGGCCATCAACCAAGCCCCCCAACAGAACTTTTCCCCCCATGCCAGCCAGGGAACAAAAGCAAAAGCCAAGCTCCAAAGAGTCATTGCACCCCTCAGGTGACTCCAGGCACACCGCGACCCCCACTGCCACAACGCACCACTCATAGGCGAGGGGAGGAAACACCAGCTCCCCAAGAAGGGACTTCATCAGCAGACAGCGGGCAACGTGAAAGAGACACAGATGCCCAAAATCACCTAACGAAGACAACATACCTAAGCATTTCTCCAGCTACCAGCTTTCCCACCAGACGAGACACTGTAACGCAAGTCACCCGAGCCCAGGACGAGGGAGACGAATGGGATTGGAAGGAACACCTGAGAGCCATGCCAACCAGGCAAGAATTGGATACCTTATTTCGTCGGCTGTAAACAGAGCGCAAAAAATATGTCGCAGCCCTCCACCAAGAGATCCGCCAGGTGGGTCAAAGAGTAGAGGAGATAGAGGAGGCTCAAGGAAAAACTACTGAAACCATCGACGCCCACACACAAGAATTGCTCACTCAGTCCCAGCAAATTTCTGACCTGTTCTCACTTCACGATGATTTGTAAATACGTCATAGAAGAAACAATGTGAGAATCAGAAACCTACCAGAAGAGATCGAGCCAAACCTGCTGGAGAAGTAGGATCGAGAATTCTTCAACAGCATTTTGAAAAGACCAGCCGACACAGAGCTAGAGATTGACCGGATCCATCGTTCCCTGGGCCCAAGGCCAACAGATCAAGGGATGTCGTCTGTAGGATCCATTTCTACAAAGACAAGGACTTAATTCTACAGAAAACACGATCTCTAAAAGACCTATCCTTCAAGGAATCAAAAATTATGATCCTGCCGGACCTCTCCAGACGCACCCTGCAACTACGCAAAGCACTGAAACCCCTACTTTCGCTTGTTCAGGAAAAAGACACTCCGTACCGTTGGGGTTTCCCATTTCAACTCCATGCCAGAAACGACGGCAGAACAGCGAGTTTTCGAGGTCTGGGAGATCTCCCAGGATTTCTCAACACCCTTGGATTCCCTACAGTATCTCTCCCCGACTGGCCAGCTTCATGCGCCTTACCAATTCCACCTCCAAGAATGCTTTGGCAGACTGCGGGACAACAACAAAACAGCCAACGTAAAGCCTCAAGTCGGAGAACAAAAGAAAATCCCAGAAGCCCAACAGGAGACTGACTCCAAATCTGTGCTTTATCACAAGAGTCGTGTTTCTTCCCAAGCTCAATTAGCTTAAGTTAACTAGACGGGTCTTCGAGCGGCGGGTGGCTGCAATCTCCAAACAAGTTTTCAATTTAGTCTAATTGCAGTCGAGGGTGCAGGGGGGGGGCGGGTTCCTTTTGGGCTACTACCCACCCAACTAGGGAAGGCAGCATAGGAGATAGCCGTTTACTGTCCTGATTAGGCAGACTTTGGTTTGAGTTAGGGGTCGTAGGTCCTATGTGTTTTTGTTTTGTTCTTTTGCTCATTTAGGTCTATCCACATTTGTAGTTTTGTCCCCCCATACACCCTCTCACCCCCCCCTCTTTTGTCTTCTCCCCCTGCTTCAGTCCTGTCCTGGGGCCGGGGACGGTGAGCCTAGATCACGGATCCTGGAGCAGTGGAAACCATGGCAGACTTGACATTTTGCACATTTAATGTTAAGGGGCTGAATGTCCCTCAAAAAAGAAAGCAAATTCTCTACCATCTCCATAAAAAGGGGGTCATGGTGGCCATGCTCCAGGAAACACATTTCAAATCGGGTGGTGCCCCAACATGCAGCTCACGCCAATACCCGCTTTGGTTCCATGGTCCAGACCCGTTGAGAGCAGGCGGAGTGTCTATCGCCTTACATAGAACCTTACAGCACCGGCTGGTTACTTCTCGCATAGACCCAGACGGCAGGCTAATTTTTCTCAAACTAGAGGTAAAGGGTAATTTATTAACATTTGCCAATGTGTATCTTCCTAATCAGAACCAGACCTCACATGCATCCAGAATCCTGAGAGAAATGGCAGAGTTCGCCGACGGGTCGAAAATTGTCCTGGGTGGAGACTTCAATTTGGTGCTGGATCCTGTCCTGGACACGTCCTCGGGTAAGTCCTCCATCTCCCGTGTGGCTTTACGGTCCCTCAAAAAAACTTTAGATTCCTTACACTTAGTGGATTTGTGGCGAATACTTCACCCGGGTGTCAGGGACTACTCTTTTCACTCAGTGGCGTACAATTCCTATAGTAGGTTAGGCCTCCTTTTGGTCTCCCAGGGCCTCTTGGACTGTTCCGCGGGTTGCTCATTAGGGAGCTTCTTGTGGTCAGATCATTCACCGGTTTTTGGGGATCTGGCTCTAGGGAAAGTGGCGCGGGGAGGCCACTCCTGGAGACTTAATGACAATTTCCTCAGGGACCCCATCTGTGTGTCAGATATCAGAGACAAAATTCAGGAATTTATAGAGGTCCACCACACCGACTCCACACCATCTCCCGTGAAGTGGGAATCCCTAAAATGTGTTTTGAGAGGAGTCCTGATATCACACGGAGCACGCCTGAAAAGAGAGATCTGCCGCCCTGACCGCTCTCCTCTCAGAGCTTAACATCAAAGAGACGGCAAACAAACGACAACAATCCGACACGCTTAGAGCCCAAATTTCATCCCTAAGACAGCAAATCCTGTCTCTCCTCGATCAGAGATCCCTAATTTATAGAGACAAATTGAGGAGAGGATCATTCGAATACGGGGATAAATGCGGCAGCTGGCTTGCAAGAACCCTACATCCTAGAGCGCCATTAACACATGTCCCCAGAATTCAGTCACGAAAGGGGCATCTCTTTGACTCGATAGGGGATATTTTGGAGAAATTCAGGACCTTCTATAGTAAATTATACAATTTCGAGCCGGGAGACGGGACAGCAGGGGACTATCTCACAGCTAATGCCCCTTGAAGGCTGACGGATATGGAGAGAGAGGATCTGGAGCTACATTGTACACCACAGGAACTCTCCGAGATAGTCCAAAACCTGAAAGTGGGCAAAAGTTTGGACCGGACGGGTTCCATAAATTATTCCAGAGGGAACCTGCCCCAGTGGCGATTGAGGCGTTCAATGCAATTAGTCGGGGCCAACCCTTTCCTCCTCAGGCACTACAGGCTCATATCACAGTCATCCCTAAGCAGGGCAAGGACACCTCGGTTTGCGGAAATTATAGACCCATCTCATTAATCAACATAGACATTAAAATGTTTGCTAAACTCCTAGCCAATAGATTCCAAAATATTATTCCACGGCTGGTGCATAGAGAACAGGTGGGCTTTGTTCCGGGCAGAGAGGCAAGGGACAACACCATAAAGACACTGTCTTTCATCGATAGAGCCAGATTCTCCAGGACTCCCCTATGCTTGGTGGGGATTGATGCCGAAATGGCATTTGATCGAGTGAGTTGGCCCTTCCTCTCTGCCACACTGGACAGTATAGGCATGGGAGTGCGGATGAAGCTGTGGATAATGGCTTTATACCATGACCCCACAGCAAGTCCGGTTAATGGGATGCTGTCAGGGGTTTTCCAGGTGAGGAATAGAACCAGGCAGGGGTGCCCGCTTTCACCATTCCTGTACATTCTGACCATGGAGACACTGGCAAATGCTATCTGCAGTAATACATCCATCAGGGGAATGCAAACGGGGAAACTAGAACACAAAATGGCCCTTTTTGCAGATGACCTGCTCCTTTATATGACCAATCCCCGAATTGGTATGCCGATGCTCCTCGAAGAGTTCAAAAGATTTAGTAGGGTCAGCAATTACAAAGTCAACGCCCAGAAATCCGAGGCCCTGAACATCACACTCCCGCAGACCAAGGTGTCCCACCTGGAGGAGTCGTTCCCCTTCTGCTGGCGCTCCACGAGCATAAAATACCTTGGAATTCAGCTCCCTGCAGACGCTTCCCAGGCATTTAGACTTAACTTCCTCCCATTCGCGGCGGGTTTAGAGAGCGACTTAAGCAAGTGGGGTCCCCTGTTTTTATCATGGAGTGGAAGGGTCAATGTGGTCAAGATGGACTCGCTGCCTAGGTTCCTCTATCTATGCCAAATGATGCCGATCAGACTCCCAAGACAATACCTGAAAAAACGGCGATCCTTAATAACAGCGTTTGTGTGGAGAGGGCGCAAACCACGCATGTGCTTTTCGCTTCTGACGAGGAGAAAGGACAGAGGGGGCCTGGGCCTTCCTGACTTCACCCTCTATTATCGTGCAGGTATCTCTAATTGCGTGCTGGATTTGCTAAAACACAAAACATCGAAGCTGTGGGTAGAGGCGGAACACGAAGGCACATCAAGATATCTGCAGGCAGTTTTCTGGATCCCACCCAAACAGATCAAAGCCCTACCCATTTTATCCCCATTTTGTATCCAACTAATCAAAAATTGGGCAGGTTTCGCGTACTCGAAAGGCCTGGGGAGGGTGCCGGGCCCTCTCACTCCCCTGGTTTTCAACCCTCAGTTCGAGGCCACTCTTAGGAGCCCCGCGATCCTGGCGCTCCCGAACACCCCAATCCCAAGACTGGGGGATGATGTGTCCCAGTTGGGTCTGAGATCGCTCCAGGAGATTCTGGGAGATAGTGAGGCCCAGCCTGGGAATGTGGCTACAATACTTCCAGTTGAGAGGTTTCGTGCGGACACTGACGCCCCGGGTGAGTGAACTAGGCCCCCCCACGGAGTTTGAGCGACTGTGCCTTTCTTCTTCACGCCACAGGCACATGATCTCTAGACTTTACGGGCTGTTGCTGTCTCGGGAGATGGAGGACGAGGAACCTGACTATATGGGAGCATGGGAAACTTTTACCCCCGAGGACTGGAACAGGGTATGGCTCCTAACCCACACACTCTCCTCGGCGGGTAGGGTTCAGGATCTGAACTTCAGAATATTATCTAGATGGTATAGAACACCGGATCGGCTCCAGGGGATGTTCCCCCAGACCCCCTCCACATGTTGGAGATGTAACAGCAGCAGAGGCACGATGACACATATCTGGTGGAGCTGTCCTCTGGTGTCGAGCCTCTGGAAGGAGGTGATGGAGCTCTACAATCATATCTGTCACACGAGGGTGACTTGCACTCCGGAGTTGGCTGTTCTTTCTATGTTCCCCAGCCGATAAGAGAAGCAAGGAGGAGTCTCCTCCGATTCTTCATTATAGCAGCCAGAAGGATCATTCCGAGACTATGGAGCTCCACCGACACAGATAATGTGGGTGGAGGAGCTCCATACACTCATGCATTTTGAGGAGCTGGGGGCGGAGGAACCAGAGGACTGGGAAAATAACTATAACATTTGGCAGGCCTGAATGGCTTTTAGGTCCTCAGGTGGGCTAAGAAAGTGTCTGGAATTAGGCACCCCCTGAAATTGAGGATCAGTGGCGGACCTGAAGATGAGAGGATCCGGTTATGGCTCCTGTTTCCTCTCTGTCTGACCCTTCCCCTAATGTCTGGTCCTGGATGTGATCCTCCCTGGTCTGTGTACCCTTTTGTTGATTTCCACATGACTATTTGTATAGACCTCATCCTCAGGTATATTACTGGAGATATCGACCCATGGGGCCCAGGGCGGGGAGTGGAGGGAGTTCCTGCTGGGAGTTTGGGGAGGTGAATGCTAAAGGGACTTAACTCGAATGGCGCATCTAGCCCGGCTCATTCCAGTGGGGGCCTTGTCGGCCGACTTCGCTTGAAGATTGGTGAGCTCTGAGGGTTGAGTTAACCCCTCGGAGAGACTGTGTTACCAGCAGAATGTTGTGCACAACCTGGACAACACCCGGCCCTGCACTGCCCACTGTCTTTGGTTTAATTCACTACTTTGAATAATGCTCACGACAACCCCACCCTTTCCTAACCCTATTTCCCCCAATCTTCCTTTATTTCGGTTATGTTAAACTGTATGCTGGAAAAATTAATAAAACTTCCTTTGAACCCAAAAAACTAGAACAGATTTACCAATCTATTTACTACGCTATTTTGTCCTCTAGAAATTAAAGAAAATCATGTAAAATAGAGAGCAAAATTTCAGTTATATAAGACTGGTTTTACATTTGCATTAGAGGTTCAGTCGCAGATCCAGCTCAAAATGCATGCAGTGAGCTTTTTCTTCCATCCAAAAGCAAGGCACCTGAGCGCAAACCGAATGGACTCCATTATAGTCATCCTGAGACTGAGCCATTCGACTGCGGGGATTCCCCTTTCCCGCTCCCCAGTGATGTTTTCATTGGCAGTGAGTGCATTAACAGTTTGGATATCACCACATACCTAACATAGATAACACTCTCTATTGTAAATTATTCTACAGATTAGATGTCAACTTTGTTTCCTGTGGCTCTTATTATTATACTACATACATGTATAGTAAATCATGCAATGAAAATATTCAAAAAAGCTTAAATCAATTAACTTTTTTAGCATCCTACCAGCCTGCGGATCAATACGGATCACCCGTCCTCCATTATAGCAAGCAACCCAAAGTTTCCCCTCTGCATCTATGCACATGCCATCAGGAATCCCTTCGTCCTGCTGTAACTTGTACACATGAAGGCGGTTGGCTGCGGAGAGAAGCAGTTATTGTAATTTACACTAGTCAGCTCTAGCCCTGCATAGAAATACATAATTGTAAGTTTTTTCTTGATCAAAATTCAAATATTCTTGTTAATCTTATTCACTATTCTAGAGAGAAAATAATCAGTCTCTCTGATCGACAGCAACTGTGCATCTCGTTCTGTAGAGATCTGGCGTCTCCTAGTCAGCTGACCATGACTTGACCTAGTTTTCACAATGCTTGCTGTCAGTCTGTGCAAAATCATCTGTATTAAAAACTGTATAGTTGGTTAATCCCAATGGATTAAAAGTTTTGCTGTAAAGAGTTATTTTAAGGCTGCTACCACGAGGGCAAATTTGACAGTGCTACAAATCGCATGTAGGTAGAGCCCATGCCTTCCTATTGGTTCTTCCACATGAGCCATGCTTTGTAGCCTGCGGCCTTCCTATGTGTTGCATCGCATGAAAACATAGTTTTGATGCAATGCCAATCAGCCAATCAGAGCCAGTGCTCGAGGAACCAATCACAGCCATTCATTAAATGGCTGTGATTGGCTGAGCTGGGTGCTCGAGAACCAATCAGAGGCAGAGCTTCCTGGAGGTGGGAATTTTCAAAGTCCCAACCAGGAAGCTCTGCAGGAGAACTTCAAGCAACTGCCAGGGAGCTTCAGGAGAGATGACAGCGCCAAAAAGGTGATGTATTCTTTTTTTTTTCTTTTTTTTTTTTATGCAGCTAGGGATTATTTACAGGGTAGGGCTTATATTTCAAGCTCCTGCCCCGAAAATCTTTGCACGTGGTGCTATAAAGTTGCGTAACTTTGTAGTCACAAAAAAATGGCAATATTGCCGTGAGAAAACGCAGAGATATCACGCACAACACCGATGCGATATCGCTGCAATTTTCTCGCAGCAATATCACGTCGCTCGTGTAGAAGTGACCTTAAAGTGAAAGACCGCTATATTTTGGTATGACGTCGTATTTTACAGAAAATATATTTTGTATTTATCCATAACTTCACATTAAGATCCGGTGAGATTGTATAATGTCTTTGTAATGCTACGTATTGGAAAGTAACGAAAGAAAATTAGTACCCCTCCTAACCCATATCAAAGGCTTCTCAGAGAGCAAACCAAAACTCTGCTCTGCACTGATGGAATTTTTTTTTTTTTGAAGAAGAAGAAGAATCTAGTTTGGCCTATATCCTTATAGAGCCTGATTATCAAGCAGGAACATTTGCCTGGATGGTTGTTGGCCATTTTATACAGCCCAATGATCAGGCAAACAATCATCTGACATATCAGCAAATACTTGTCCATTGTTTGGGGTTTCTTTTTTTGCATATTATATATACTTATTGGTTGACTTCATATCTTCCCGTCTAAATAAGGAGATGTGCAGCTGGCCAATGATAATAGTATGAGGACAAACACAACCATTTGTCCCCATGCTGCAGATAATCTCCCTATGTACACAAGTGGAACTAGCACTGACCGGCATACTCATTGTTGGTCAGCGCTCATTGGCATGGACTGATTAGCTGCCCATGTAAAATCACTAAGGTTCATGTAGCAAAGCCTGTTAGAAAGCTGAACATTGACATAGGGAAGCTATTGTACCTTCCAATAGTACTACAGCGGTATTATACCAGCTACCATTAGTATTCACATTTAGAGCTATACTACCCTGTTTCCCCGAAAATAAGACGCGTCATATTAATTTTTGCTCCCAAATATGCGCTACGTCTTATTTTCAGGGGGTGTCTTATTTCGCCGTGGCAAATCCATCTGTGGCCGCTAATCCCTCAATTGGCCAGCTTTGTGGACGAAATTTCTCAGAAATCTCGTCCACATGGGACAGCAAATCTGTCACGGCAAAGCTTGGAATAGCCGGTTTTGTGGTGCGGATTCACCAGCCACAGAAACGGAAAAGCGTGCAGCCAGGTCGCTTCAAAACAAGCGGCTGAGTGCCGTGGGTTTTGAAGCAGCGCTTTCCTGGCGGAAATCTCGCTGTTTATCGCTGTGGCCAAACTGCGAGATTTCCGCTGGAAATACGCTCTGTGAGAACCCAGCCTTAAGAATCACACAGGGTGCCTGACTCTCACACAGAGCCATAAAAAAAATAAGGGCTGTTATGTAACGTACCTGTCTGCAGACAGAAGTTCCTGTACCACTTGTAAGCAGGGATGGTATTGCAGCTTCCGACCACCAGGGGGAGCTCATCACAGCAGACATGTACAGCAGGAACAGAACGTACAGTATGGACTTTTCCAGCCAACAAGGGGAGCTCACAGCAGCACACTCGTACAGCACAGCAGGGACAGGATAACAGCAGACTGTCTGCAGATCTACCTATACATCTGGAGGTAGGAGACAACGGGGATGGCAGCAGGGGACAGGCCTCTTGACTTGCCTGCACACTTTACTATGCCTTACATTTGGGACTTCTGCAAATTTCAGGGGGTGTCTTATTTTCAGGGGGTGCCTTATTTTCGGGGAAACACGGTAGCTTGTTTTCTTGACAAAATTACACGGAATCCATGTCTTTGTATTTCCGCAGATAACAAAAACAATATGAACTCATACAATGCTATGTATATACTAGAAGCTAAAAATACTGCTTACTTACATGTTTTTCCTGTTTTCACATCATAATCCAGTGCATCAACTGTATATGAGAGGCTGTCAATATAGTACATGGTTTTGTGATCCAAAGACCAGTCTAAACCATTCGAGATATCCACCATGTCAAAATGCTTCACCACAGAGTGGTCTTCGTACAAAGTGAATAATGAACCCTGGTTCCTCTCCACAACTGCTGGACGGATCTCCTGGGCCATGGTGCCTGCAAGAAGACTTGCTAAGTTAACTTTCTCAAATGTTTTGGGTCACATAGAGAAAAGAATGGAGAAAAAAAAGATGGTTGGTAAAGGAAATGGTAGTCTTTTTTATTTACACTAGTTTTCATAAATTACATTATAATTAATAATTACACAATTGTTTATAACATGACCTGTTCTATACATTTGATTTAATAAACAGTAGATTCAACGAGATATCGAAACATTACAATGACGACCATGAACCTCTCTCCATTAGGCCGCACTCGCATGAGTGTATTGGTATAGCGTGTGGGTCCAAGTTCTGTCCAAGTTTACTCTGTTACAAAGTCAGACAGAACTCTGAATGATATCATCCATGTGAATTAGGCCATAGAGACCAGAGCCGCTAAGTAAGAGCAGCTCCCATTTAGGAGAAGTTGGCCAGTCCATGTATGACATGATTACACACTCATCATGGCTGCATACTTCCCTGCCAATATCAACTGATCGGCAATACCTGGTTTTTAGAACCCTTGCCAATCAGCTGATCATCGGGTGAAATTTTTATTCTTTTGTTGAGGAGTTGTCGTAGTGAGACAACCCTTTCAGGGTGGTTTCATGCACAATGCTTTTTTTCTCCAAACATATTTTTTGTGGTATTTCTTTTTTTGTGTCAGAAATACGTTGCAGCTAGATGCCAGCTGTAAGTCAATAGTGAAATATGAAATGCACTACAAGCCGTTTATATTTTTTCATATGTAATTTATTTTTACGTCAGTGACATCACGCAGGCTGTAGATTTGATGTGTTTTCTGATGATTTTGAATGTGTTTCTCTATAGAATAAAAGCCCATTTAAAAAAGTTGTGTGAAGTAAAGAAAACACCACCCCCAAGACCTCTAAAAACATGAAATAATACTAATCACCACTTTTCTTTACACGCATTCGTTAGGGCGGAAAACGTCACCAAAAAGTGTATAAAGGAAGCCTGTGTCCGACTTCACATATAGCATACTAGTGGAACTTTCCTACACCAAATACCACAACTAAACACAGTGCAATGTTACTGAATGGGGTTTCAACCAACACCAATCACTAACAGTGGAAAAGGCCGCTGCAGGTAAGTCATGTTGCGGATTTTCAAATTCAGAGCATGCTGTATTTGTTGTGGAAAATTCAGTGCGGATTTCATTCGTTTCAATGTAACAAGTAAAACCTGCGGCTAAATCCACACTAAAAAAATGCAAATTTATTACCGATTTAGGGGTAGAATTTTACGGCAAATTTACAGCGGATATTTTTTGCTGTTTTTTAAACTTGTCTTAAGCTGGTATTGGTAATTAAATTCCACCGCACCTGCAAAGAATCTCCCCGCTGGATCCACTTTTCCATCATTAAAACGATTATTGGGCTTATCTTCATCAACCCGAGCAAGGGGGGTTACTGACTTGTCTTCCCAATTTAGGGCTGCAAATGTAGTGCCTGCGGCAACTGCATAGCCACCAGACTTCCGAAGGGCAACAGAGCCGACTGGTTCTTCTACAGTGGAGGCAAAAGAAGTTGAGATGTTCATGAAAGAATCTTTGTAAAATTACTTGTATTCAACTTCTTCTATTTGCTGAAAATCAGAATTCTATCCAATTTAGGCCGCCTGCAGACGGACAGGCCAAATCGGCGGCAAGGATTCTCGCTGTGGGACCCGACCCGAGCGCCTGCAGGGACCGGCGCGTACTCACCCGCGCCCGCCGGCTCTGGCTCTTTGATGTGCCGGCTTGCCGCGCAGCCGGCGCATGCGCAGACAGGAGCCAGCGGCGGGTGAGTGACATTTCTGTGCGGGGCTCGAAATAGAGCATGCCGCGATTTGTTTGCCACGCGGCCAAATCGCGGCTGTCTGCATAGGATTGCGTTTGTTAACGCAATCCTATGCAGGCTTCGAGCAGCGGAAATTCCGCGGGAAATCCAGCCGTGGAATTTCTGCTCATGTGCAGGGGGCCTTAACCTAAATGAAGCTAAGAAAAATGTAACTTCTTAATAAACAACCAGTATAAATACGTAGATCTCTGTATGACTATTCTGGAATTAACTCCAATATGGCATATAACAATGAGGAAAAGTAAATCAACCAAGTCAAAAAGAATCTTATCTGTATACAGTAGATCCCTTTTTTAGGCTGTACTTACACAGGCAAGCGTGATATCAGTGAGAAAAACTCTGCTTATATGGTGCTTGTACAGAAATGTGATTTTTTTTCACTTGTGAGTGTGATGCCATTTGTGAGAAAACGCATTGCTTCACTGAACATGCGATTTTCATATGCTTGAATCGCATGTTTCAATAGGAAAAAATGTAAAACTGCATCACACTTGGATTGAAAATTGCAGTGTAATGTGATTTTTGGCTTCCGGTAAACAAAATAATGGATGATTCTCAGACCGGAATAGCCCAAAAATGGAATATGCGTCAGCTTTTCTGTATCGTATCATCACTGAGAGGAAAAACGTCTGTGTAAACTAATCCATTGTAAAGAATGGGTTAAAACGTTGCATAAGTTCTGTGCATTGCGCAAACGCACAGAACTCGTGCGATTTTGTTTGCCCTCAAGAGTCTGGCCCAACCTTCAGTTGGAATGGAATGAATAATATAACATAGCATCTATTTAATAATAATAATACACATATGTCAAGCTTCACGGAACTGCTAGATAAAACTTTTTGGGTAAAATGAAAAAAAAGTATGAAATTTACCTAGAGATACGGACTGTATTTTGTTACTATTGGGGTTCCAGCGACAGACCTTCTGTCCTGTAATATCAACATATACTAACATGCCTTCCCGCTCATCCCAGACCGGTGACTCTCCAATTCGGTACCTCTCACTGATAACACATTCAATCTTGATGGAAGACATGGCCCTGTAATAATGGAGATATTAAGCACATATACACCACTTATATTAGAAGAGGTACAAAACATACCAGGCTTTTCTGCAGGTTTTACTTGTCTCAAAACTGTTCCACTTACAGGATTCAGATTTTTTGTTTCTCAGAAAGATGTTTTATTAAAAACTTAAAACGGTGATTAAACGAGATCCTTCCAACAAGTAGGAGGTTTCCCTCTAGAAGTTCATTTCCTGCAACACTTGTAGCTGGGAAGTCAAAGGATTAGTTTGCTCAGCAGAAAAAAAACAGCAGCTATCCAAGTAGGCCACCTATTGGAGAAATAGGGCATTTCACCGAAAACAGACATGTATTACATACTAAATGTGGGGAAAATAATGTTCTCATTTAATAAGTGCATTTTGTAAAGTCAAAACATTTACTGTATTTTTCTCTTGAACAACCAAAGCCTGCTTTTTAAAAAGGTTTATTGGTTTCAGGGCTTTTTTTGTGGATTTGTTTTGTTGGGGAGGGGGCTAAGGGGTTAAGACAAGTTAGGAGCCCCAAGATAAACTTTTGCACCCGGGCCCATGAGCCTTTAGCTACACCCCTAAAGCATATGTTTGTTAGTGGTCTAATTAAAAAGGTTGACACACACCTTTTGATGCCTCAATGGTATTTTTGGTATTCATAATTTCCAAGACACCTGAAAAAAATCTAAGGGGACCTTCACATGGAGCAAATTCGCTGTGAGCCTTCTGCAGCAGAAAACCTGCAGTAAATAGACTGGCAATCCTCAGTGACCATATTAACACTTATTCACACGAGCATATATTAGCCGCCGTTTTCACGGCCGGCCGATGTACGTTACCATCTAAGGCATTAGATTTCAATGCATCAGATCACACCAGCATATTCCCGCGGCGTAAAAGCGCCCGGACGGAAAATATAGGAGTATGACGGCCGCTGCATAGACTGCTATGGGTAGACTAGCTGTGGACAAAGGGCGGAGAGAGTTCAGGAGCTTAGCTCTGCCCCCCACCCATTGCAAACATCCGGAGGGGAGGAGAGCCATCGAGGAGGACGGCCATCGAGGCATTGCGGCCTCGGCGTATGTGCGCCGGGCTCGGGCCGTCTTGATTCCTTGATTTTATTTCCATTTCTCTGCTCCTAATATGGATTGGAGACACTGAAATGCTTAACTGAGCCCAGAGCCAGAGTGAACAAGCCCTTCGCTGCATTCACTTTAATTGAATGAGCTCCAATGCCATATGTAGCCCACAAACAAGAGCGGCGTTGCTATTGGAAAAGAAAATCGGATACTTTTTTACTTCTTGGACAACTCCTTCAATTTGTTTTTTTTTGTAAGTGCTCCATTTAATATTTTCACAGCTTTTTTCATCTCACAGGCTAAATCTTATTAGTAAAATTTACAAATCACAAAAAAAGAGCAAACCTAACCCCCCCTCCCCCCTATAGAGCATGTTCTATTTTATTGCGTGCACAGAATACAGAACTGGGTTCTATACTCTCGGTATTGCAGGAGACATTTTTCATGCACAAATATGCCCATGTGAAGGATTTTACCTGCAAAATTCTCCATAACACAATCAGCAGTATTTTCACTAGGTTACCATCCAAGTGGTCTACATTCTTTGGACATACAAAACACAAGCAGATTGTAATAGAACTAATCATCTTCCTGTTAAAACATAAAAGTGAATATTCTGGAGACATAGACGAAGCATAGATAAAAAAAAACTGCTGCATAAGATCAGTGCCAATAATAATTTGTAATTGCTATTATGTCACTGCATTTGTAAGAATTCAGAATATTATTGTATGATATATACGCAGGTCATAAACCATCCGGATGTAGAGTGATTGTCAGCCCTTTGAGCAGTTCTTGTCATTTAACTTTGATACAATATAGACATGTCATAAGTACATAAAATCAGGTTTTACCTACAGGTATTGATGCCCAGAGTTACTGCAGTGGCTTGATTGCAACAGGCTGTAATGAATGCCGATATATATATCAGCCTTTTAATATTTAACTTCAGTAAATAAAGTACCTATGAGATGTCTAAAAGCCTGTAGCCTAGTATGATTAACAAAATATTACTGTCTAATCAAGCAGAACCCTTAGGCTTCTTCAGCATTTTCTATATGCAGTGGAATGTAGCAAGGAAGTCCATTTTCACTAACACAGCACAAATCTATAACCAATGCCTTAACAGATCCTCACCATGTCTGCAGACTAGAGATGAGCGAACGTGCTCGTTTAGGACAATTACTTGATTGAGCATCGCTTTTTTCGAGTAACTGCTTACTCATGCAAAAAGATTCGGGGGGCGTAGAGGAGGAGCGGGGTGGTAACAGGGGGGAGCTCTCTCTTTCCCCCCACTCTCCACCGCAACCCCTCGCTCACCCCCGGCGCCCCCCAAATCTTTTCGCCTGATTAGGCAGTAACTCGAAAAAAGTATCACTTTCAAATCTAGAAGTGTCCTACTGTGAATTAAATATGGTTATGATATTTCAAAATTGTATATTTATTTATATTTCGGTGTCCTAACTTTTGTTTGAATTGGGGTTGTACAATGGAAATGACTAATCTATTATAACTAAATATATAAAAGGAAGTCACTTGTAGGTTGAGTTACAGTTAGAGATGAGCGAGCACCAAAATGCTCGGGTCGAACTTTTCGCGATGCTGGAGAGTTCGTTTCGAGTAACGAACCCCATTGAAGTCAATGGGTGACTCGAGCATTTTTTTTTATATGACCCATGCTCAGCTAAGGTTTTCATTTGTGAAAATCTGGAAAACCCAAGAATGTGATGTAAATGACATAGAAACGGATAGGGCAGGCGAGGGGCAACATGCTGGGCTGCATCTCAGGTTCCCAGGTCCCACTATTAAGCCACAATAGCGGCAAGAGCGGGCCCCCCCCCCTAACAATTTTTACTTCGGACAAACCCTCATTAGCAAGGCACACCTTAGCTAAGCACCACACTACCTCCAACTAAGCACAATCCCTGCCCCTTCTCCTGGGTAACATGCTGCCCAACCCCCCCGCACGACCCAGTGTCCACACCGCTCACAAAAGTGTCACTGCCAAGCCTTCAGCTGCCCTCATGCCACACGCTGGCTGTATAGCCACACCACCCTCATGTCTATTTATATCTTTCACTGTGAGGATTCTTCTATACTCATAAAAATTAACTTAATAAATTATCCGTCTAAAAGACTTCATGCAAAGCCTGACACAAACAACCACAAACAAAGTACCAAAAAGGTATATAATTGCCATGCACCTTAATGACCAGGAAGCATAGAGCCAAAGGGGGAGAACATATAACCCCTAGTACATACAAAGGAGGGATAATCCAATCTCTTATATAGAGACAAAAAAGTAGTATAGAGGACTAAAATTAAATCTCTATAACATATTTCGAAGATAATTGCCTCTACCCTCCACTAATAGTTCCCGTGATCCTATCTAGTTGTAAGGATCAATTACAAATAGTACCGGATCTATCCTATACGGATGATATAGCCATAAGAAAAAAACTGCTCTGATAGTCTGAATTTATTCGGGTTTAGGAATATCCACGAATGGATTCCAAACACCAACTATGGGGTTCAACACGTTTCCACCGTAAGTGCACGATTTCGTCAGGAACCACTAATAGGATAGAGAAATGAGGAGTACAAATCAATTAGAGCTGGAACTAGTTAAGCTTGATTAGCCGCCAGCCTACCATACAGGCTGGTGCTGCTACCTGTTTGTTATTTTGGTTCCTGTTTAGATAGAGGTTGGGGGTTTGTACGCTGGCCTAACTAGTTCCAGCTCTAATTGATTTGTACTCCTTATTTCTCTATCCTATTGAGAGTTGGTCCTTAAGATCATAGAGGATTAAACTAGAGCAACCATCTAACTACGCTGCTACTTAGTGGTTCCTGACGAAACCGTGCACTTACGGTGGAAACGCGTAAGTGTACTAGGGGTTATATGTTCTCCCCCCTTGACTCTATACTTCCTGGTCATTAAGGTGCATGGCAATTATATACCTTTTTGGTACTTTAGGTTTGTGCGTTGTTTGTGTCAGGCTTTGCATGAAGTCTTTTAGACGGATAATTTATTAAAAGTTAAGTTTTATGAGTATTGAAGAATCCTCACAGTGAAAGTGATTTACTTCCATCTAGTTGATTCTGCTGCCCCAGTGAATTCATGTCTATTTATAAGTGCGTCTGCGATGAGGAGGAACCGGAGGCACACACTGCAGAGGGTTGGCAGGGCCAGGTAGCGACCCTCTTTAAAAGTGGGTGATAGCCCACAATGCAGTTGAGAATCAATGAGAAATTGACGTTCGATCTTCATTCCAATAAAGTGCCAACCTCCGTCAGGAGCTGCAAACGTGGGCATGAGTTACATAGCTATGGGGAATCCATGTGCCCACACAGTATTCATTCTGTCTAGGTGTCAGATAGCTCAATCGACACCGCAAGGGGAAAGCCATCTGCACTCTGCCCCCTACCCAAGTCAGTCAGTGTTTTTGTGCCAGACAGGGCAAACACCGCAATGGGAAGTCTGTGTGCACCAACAGCATAGGTGGGTCCAATGCAACCCAAGGCATGAACAATAAAGGAATCAGATTGGCCAAACATGGCAGACTTACACTGTGCCGACGAAATAGGCCTCGGGCCACAGCTTCCGCAATCGTAGGCAGGAAGCGGACTTCGATGCTAGTACACCTGTGAAGGTCTCAGTAAATCCGTTACGTTTTCTTTCACCGCTCCAAAGACTGGATTAGCCAGGAAAAAGTTCCACAGGCCCAACCTGGAGCCGTTGCAGTTTCCCCGGGACATAGGCCTCGGCCAACAGCTTCCGCAATCGTAGGCAGGAAGCGAACTTCGATGCTAGTACACCTGTGACGGTCTCAGTAAATCCGTTACGTTTCCTTTCACCGCTCCAAAGACTGGATTAGCCAGGAAAAACTTCCATAGGCCCAACCTGGCGCCGTTGCAGTTCCCCCGGGACATAGGCCTCGGCCAACAGCTTCAGCAATCGTAGGCAGGAAGCGGACTTCGATGCTAGTACACCTGTGAAGGTCTCAGTAAATCCGTTACGTTTCCTTTCACCGCTCCAAAGACTGGATTAGCCAGGAAAAAGTTCCACAGGCCCAACCTGGCGCCGTTGCAGTTCCCCCGGGACATAGGTCTTGGCCAACAGCTGCAGCAATCGTAGGCAGGAAGCGGACTTCGATGCTAGTACACCTGTGAAGGTCTCAGTAAATCCGTTACGTTTTCTTTCACCGCTCCAAAGACTGGATTAGCCAGGAAAAAGTTCCACAAGCCCAACCTGGCGCCGTTGCAGTTCCCTCGGGACATAGGCCTCAGCCAACAGCTTCAGCAATCGTAGGCAGGAAGTGGACTTCGATGCTAGTACACCTGTGAAGGTCTCATTATTGCAGTTATGCTCCTCTCCTGTGGCCCAAACGAGTTTCTCAGATAACTGTGGTAACACGAGAGAAAATACATGATGCGCAATGCTGACCCCCTGACCCCAAGCAGGAGGAGGAGGTGACCTCACAAGGCCAAGAAACCATGACCAGGACCCGCTGTAGCCTGTGCTGAAAGGATGTGAGCGGGCCCTTGGCCAGACTCGGTCCCAGCAAACACCTTGTGTGTCCCAAGGTGCTGCGAGTGACATAGCAATGGGGAATCTGTGTGTCCACACGCTACTTATTCTTTTTGGGTGTCGGATACCTCATCGAAAACGCAAGGGGTAAACCATCTGCACTCTGCACCCTACCAGAGTCTGTTAGTCTCTTGAGGACAGACAGGTAAAACACCTCTATGGGAAGTCTGTGTGCACCCACAGCATGGGTGGGCCCAAGGAACTTAAAGACAGTACACATAAAGAAATCAGAGTGCCCAAACATGGCAGACTTTCACTGCGCCCAGGACATAGGCCTCTGCACAAACCCTCAGCAATCGCGGGCATAGAGCGGACTTCGACGCTAGCGTAGCTGTGAACATCTCATTAGCGCTGTATCGCTCATCTTGTTTGTCCCAATGCAGTGCCCCGGATAGCTGTGGTAACGTGAGAGAAAATGCATGTTGGCTTCAGCCCACACTCCATGCCCTAGTCAGTCTGGGTTTTTTTTTAAAGTGCCAGGCAGGTACAACTCCACTATGGGAAGTCTGTGTGCACCCACAGCATGGGTGGGTCCCAGGAACCCAGAGAATGTACATAAAGAAATCCCATTGCAGTGCCCCGGATAGCTGTGGTAACGTGAGAGAAAATACATGTTGGTTTCGGCCCACACTCCATGCCCTAGTCAGTCAGTGTTTTTTTGGGGGGCCAGATTGGTAGAACACCGCAATGGGAAAACTTAGTGCACCCATAGTATGCACAGACCCCTGTAATATTCCTGTAGCAAATGTATAAACTGACCCCAGTAACAGTTATGTTGCAGAAGTCTAAGGAGACCCCAGTAACATTTGTGTAGCAGCAGTATAGGCAGACCCCTGTAACATTTGTGTAGCAGCAGTATAGGCAGACCCCTGTAACATTTGTGTAGCAGCAGTATAGGCAGACCCCTGTAACATTTTTGCAGCTGAAGTATAGGCAGACCCCTGTAATATTTCTGCAGCTGACGTATTGGCAGACCCCTGTAACATTAATGCAGTTATGCTCCTCTCCTTTGGCCCAAACAAGTTTCTCAGATAACTGTGGTAACACAAGAGAAAATACATGATGTGCATTGCTGATCACCTGACCCCAAGCAGGAGGAGCAGGTGGCCTTACAAGGCCAAGAAACCATGACCAGGACCCACTGCAGCCTGTGTTGAAAGGATGTGAGCGTGCCCTTGGCCAGGCTCGGTCCCAGCAAATACCTTGTGAGACCCAAGGTGCTGCGACTGACATAGCAACAGGCAGTCCATGTGCCCACACAGTATTCATTCTGTCTAGGTGTCAGATAGCTCTAGCGACACCGCAAGGGGAAAGGCATCTGCACTATGCACCCTACCCAAGTCAGTCAGTGACTTTGTGCCGTACAGGGAAATCACCGCTATGGGTTCCTTCGACTCGCCTATGCTGTGGGTGCACACAAAGACAGCATTAAATATGAAGGAACCAGAGTGCCCAAACATGGCAGACTTAAAGTGTGCCAAGGCCATAGGCCTCTGCCCCCACCCTTAGCAATCGTGGGCATAGAGCGGACTCCGATGCTACCGTGTTTCCCCGAAAATAAGACAGTGTCTTATATTAATTTTTGTTCAAAGAGGTTTAACTTTTTTACATGTATAGCTGCCTGGACACTATTTAAATTGACTTTTTAAATTAACTGTTAGCAGGGCTTAATTTTGGAGTAGGGCTTATATTTCAAGCATCCTCAAAAAGCCTGAAAAATAATTTTGCATCCTCAAAAATTCTGGAAAATCATGCTATGTCTTATTTTCAGGGAAACAGGGTAGTACAGCAGTGAATGTCTCATTAATGCAGTTACGCTCCTCTCCTTTGGCCCAAGCGAGTTTCTTAGATAACTGTGGTAACTCGAGAGAAAATTCATGATGCGCATTGCTGATCCCCTAACCCCAAGCAGGACGACGAGGTGGCCTTACAAGGCCAAGAAACCATGACCAGGACCTGCTATAGTCTGTGTGGGAAGCACGTAAGCGGGCCCAGGGTCAGGCTCGGTTCCAAGCCTCCACCTTTGTGACCCAAGGTGCCCTGAGCTACATAGCAACGGGAAATCCATGTGTTGCAACATAGATAGCTCAACACTGGAAGGGGCAGTCTTTCAGTTCCTTGGCCTAGCCTATACTGTAAGTGCACAAAGATGGTATTACACAGGAAGAAATCAGAGTGCCCAACCATGGGAGAGTTTCGCTCTGCCAAGCAACTTGGCCTCGGCCAGCAATTCTGGCCTAGTCAGTCACTGTATTATTTGTGCCACATAGGTAAAACACAGCGATGGGAAGACTTAGTGCACCCATAATATAGACAGACCGCTGTAACATTCCTGTAGCAAAGGTATAAACAGACCCCAGGAACATTTCTGTAGCAGTATAGGCAGACCCCTGTAACATTTTTGTAGCTGCCGTATAGGCAGACCCCAGTACCATTTCTGTAGCAGAAGTATTGGCAGACCCCAGTAACATTTCTCTAGCAGCAGTATAAGCAGACCCCTGTAAAATTTATGTAGCAGCAGTATAGGCAGACCCCTGTAAAATTTATGTAGCAGAAGTATAGACCGACCCTAGTACCATTTTTGTAGCAGCAGTATAGGCAGACCCCAGTACCATTTCTGTAGTGGAAGTATAGGCAGACTCCAGTAACATTTCTCTAGCAGCAGTATACACAGACCCCTGTAATATTTCTGTAGCAGCAGTATCAGCAGACCCCTGTAACATTTATGTAGCAGAAGCATATGCAGACCCTGGTAACCATTTTTGTAGCAGCAGTATAGGCTGTGAGGAAGGAGGAGCAGCAGCCAGAGGATTCAGAGTTTCAGCAGTGGACTGCGTAGAAGACTGGGTGCCTGATACATTGCTGGATGCATTTTCTGCCATCCACGACAGGACCTGCTCACACTGCTCTGTTTGGAGTAAAGGTCTACTACGTGGACGCATAAATTGTGATATGAAGCTGGGGACCCCAGAAACTTGCCTCTCTCCTAATCCCGCAGCAGCCGGCTGGGATACACCTGGACCAGGAACTCGGCCTGTGCCCACACCCTCACTTGGAACTCCACATCCTCAACCCCTACCCCTCAGCATGGTGGATTACGAATAGAGCAGGCACAGACCGCTGTAAATAATTATGGAATTATATGCATACACTTTCACGCAGAGAGCGGAATCGTAACGCTAACTCCAGGCAGAAAAAAATGAAAGGAAGGCTGCAAGCAGGCCTAGCAACGCAATAGTGATGCACCAAAACTCCCACCAGGCACCCAGTAAAATGCAGACAGTCAGAGGAAGCCCAACGAGGGAGCTTTTGTTTTTTTTTAAAAAAAAGAAGACAGGCTATATACTATGTATATCACTTTCCCTCTATCAGTCGCTGTGGCCGTATGCTGTGCGTCTCTAATTCACTGCAGACACAGCCCGGTGTAAATAATCTTGGAATTATGTGCGTAGACTTTGCCGCTGAGAGCAGTATAGTAAGGCAAACTCCAGGCAGAAAAAAATAGTCAGGAAGGCTGCAAACAGGCCTAGCTGTACAATAGTGATGGACTACAACTCCCATCAGACAACCTGTAAAATGCACACCGTCACAGGTAGCCGTAAGAAGCAGCTTTTATTTAAAAAATTTTTTAAAAAAGAATACCGGCTATATAGCGTGTATATGACTTTCCCTCTATTAGGGGCTGTCGCCGTACGCTGTGTGTGAAGTTGACAGCAGACACAGAGGTGCAAAAAATTTTGGAATTATTGGCGTACAGTTGGAGGTTGACAGCGTTATTGTAACGCTAACTGCAGCCTGAAAAAAATTATACGGAAGGCTGCAAACAGGCCTAGCTGTGCAATAGTGATGGACTACAACTCCCATCAGACAACCTGTAAAATGCACACGGTCACAGGTAGCCCTAAGGACCGTTGGGGTTCTTGTACACAGGATCCTACACTACCACTCTCCCTATCTCAGCAACGCTGTCCCTATACTATGTAGTACAGACTGCAGTCTGAGAACGCTATAGCTGTAATGGGGCTGCACGCCCGACATACAAAAAAATATTTTGCAAAACTGCTACCAGCAGCCACAAGAGTAATGCACACGGTCAGATGTGGCACTAAGGACGACCGTTGGGGTTCTTGTACACAGGATCCTACACTAACACTTTCCCTATAGCAGCACCAGCACTGTCCCTGATCTCTCCCAGTGTGCGACTGTGGCCCCACTTTAAATACTCGGGGGTCACTTAATCTTACTAGTCACTCACTGCAGGGGGGTGGTATAGGGCTGGAACGTCACAAAAGGAAGTTGTAATGCCTTCCCTGCGTTTCTATTGGCCAGAAAATGGCACAAAACTTTCAGTGAAGGAAATGGAATTGACTCGAGTACCGCGTGTTGTTCGTCTCGAGTAACGAGCATCTCGAGTACCCTAATACTCGAACGAACATCTGGCTCGGACGAGTACGCTCGCTCAACTCTAGTTACAGTGTTAGAAGTTGTTTAATAGTGGACTTTAATTAAATTACACGCATGGAATAAATAGGTCTGATAATGATGGTAATAGCACTACATTTTTGCAACAAATCTGCTGCATGTTAATGTACTTTAAATACATATACTTAATGTTAGTGCTGAAAATTGTGTCTAAGCAGGACTTTGGTATTAAATAAACTAGTAGATGACCTTCATTTGCAGAGGTACTGTGCTTATGACCAAAGGTTACACATTGAAATAAACCAAGCATCAATATTTAACTTGGCTAAGATTAACTATTTATTTCCCTGTTAAGGGTGGAAAACCGATACATAACTATATATTTACTGCACATGGCTTTTAATTGTGCAGTATTAGTATAGTATTAAAAGACTATGGACACCTTTTGGGGTGGAAATTTTTTTCACTTAAATGTCAGTATTTTGGGCCAATGATGATTTTTACTACAGGGTTTAACTAAAAACTTTAACATAGAATAACCCCGTAAAGGTTTTGCATATCCAAGTAAAACGGACATAATTTTTTTGCCACATATTGTACTTCATTTAGGTGGTAAAAATAGACTGATAGAGTCTGTATATTTTTTGAAACGCCCAAATTGGGAGAACTTTTTTCAACTGCAATAACAAAATATGTGCAAACATCTGTAAAAATTTTTGATGAGATATGCATTTCCGAAGAATCAATAGAAAAAGTAGCAGCACTCCTCAATAAATGCCACAATCAGTGGGGGTGTGATGAAAAATAGCCATGCACGCTTTTGAAGAGTCCAGACTTCAAATGGGCTCAAATATCACAGTCCATTCATATATAAAAAGCAGCACGGCAGAGGAAAAAAATTAGCAAAGCTTCACATTTCCTTTAGAAGGTGAAAAAGCACTTATCTTTATTGAGACATCCCAAAAGAGACAGGCAGAGCAACGTTTCAGCTGATGTAACAGCCTTTTTAAGCATAATGTCAAATAACACAGACTCCATATTTATAACAAACATAGACCAATCAGAATGACATGAATAGACGTACCCCCAACATATAAACATGTGATAGGATCGCTGGAGAGGGCATCATGCAGACATCCAGCTGAGGATACTAATTGCCGTAACCCTTTACTTAGTGAAGTGGCATGACTCCTGACGTCAACGGTCGCGCGCATCATCTCCCAGAGTCCAAGAAGGTCAGCAAGCATCACAAGGGAATCCCGGGGTCCCGCGCATGCGCGGCGCAGAGGATCCGGACACATAATTATTCCTTTTGGGTCGGTTCAACACGTTTCTCTACCAATACAGTAGTTCCTCAGGAACCATTGTCCCTTTGTACTGACACCAATATCAGATTGTTATCTTCTAAAGCTGAGTTGAGCAGTTGAACAGTTGAGCAGCTTTCCACTTGGGTTTCAGACATTCCCTATATGCCAATACTGGCAACTAGAGAGAGGGGGGGGGGGGGTATTCCTGCTGCTGTCATTAGCTTAAGTAGTCCATATAGAGCCAAAATTGAAAGATAAAGGCTTGCTGGCACAGTAATTGCTAGTCACGCAATCAGTGACTGACTGGCCTGCTATAGAGCCAGTATCAATGCTCAGTTAGCAAAACAATAGATATTAGTCTAGCTTGCCGCTGAGATGCGGATGGTGCTTAAAGAGACGAGGAACTACTGTATTGGTAGAGAAACGCGTTTAACCAACCTGAAAGGAATAATTATCTGTCTGAACAGTAATTGCATCTCAAACCCTATATATAAATCACACTACTTCAGTACTTCCATATGGGAAGTTAAGATGGTAGCCTGTTCATGCAAAACCATCTAAGTTGCTCATAGGTTTGTGACTTAATTGGCAGTAAGGAATTCACGTTACAGCTGACTGTTATTGAGTCACGTAAACTCCATAGTAAAGAGTCCGCATTGTGTTTTTGTAGCCCACGAATTTTAAGATTTAATAATAAAGTATACCTTTTAGTTATATATCTATTCTGTAAGGGCTTTCTTTGATTCAATAGACTATTTCTGCCCCTGTTCATTTTTTTTGTGTTGAGAAATACACCCACTGTGGCCCTAATATTATGTCTGTATGCACAACGGGGCCCAAATTGGAAAAACAGCCAGTGGCTTTCACAACAGACATTTTGCTTGAAGGTGTTTCAGGCCCCATTGCACACTTGTAGAGCCCTTGAGTGGCCAAAACAATGGAAACCCCCACAAATGGCCTCATTTTGAAAACTAGACCCATTAAATTCATTTAGGGGTGCACTGCATATTTTGACCCCACAATTTTTGAATGAATGTAAGCAAAGCAGAAGAAAAAAAATTACGATTTTCATTTTTTCGGCAAAATGTGTCATTTTAAATAGTTTTTTCATACAGCACACATATGAATGACAACTTTCACCCCAAAATGGATACTCCTGTTTGTCCTGTGTTCAGAAACATACCCATTATAGCCCCAATTTACTTACTTGACACCTGGCTAGGCCTGTAATGGAGGGAACACCCATTGGATTTCAGGGAATAACTGAATACATTCCAAGCCCAACCTCTCCTCTGTGCAGAAAAAAAAAATGACTCCCTAAAAATATCCCCCCCCCCCTTCTTTGGCAGTCCCTAAATCTTAGATAAAAGTGATAAAGGTAGTAATTTTTTTTCTCTCAAAATAGTTAAACTACCCTAATTTTGGATCGAGAAACACGAATATGAAATTAGATATTGTTTATTAGCTCCGGTTTTAAAAAAAATCAATATACTAAAAATACACTTTGAAGTTCTTTCTTTTCTCAAAATAACTAAACTACCATAATTTGCATGTAAATGGGCCACCAGGAGCTGTTTGCAGAGCCCAGTGTGTGATTAATCACACGCCCAGCTGTGCGCACAGCTACATGTTTTTCATCGTAGTGTTCGCAGAATACAATGTTAAAGGCGTTTTTTTTTTGTTTTTGTTTTTTTTTAACCCCCCCCCCCCCCCCCGTTCGGCACGAGACAACCCCGATGCAGGGGTTAAAAAAACAAACCGGAGAGTGCTTACCTGAATCCCGGCGGTCCGGCATCTTCATACTCACCTGCTGAAGATGGCCACCGGGGTCTGCTCCCTCCGTGGACCGCAGCTCTTCTGTGCGGTCCATTGCCGATTCCAGCCTCCTGATTGGCTGGAATCGGCACGTGACGGGGCGGAGCTACACGGAGCCGGCATTCTGCACGAGCGGCTCCATTGAATACAGCAGAAGACCCGGACTGCGCAAGCGCGGCTAATTTGGCCATCGGAGGCCGAAAATTAGTTGGCACCATGGAGACGAGGACGCCAGCAACGGAGCAGGTAAGTATAAAACTTTTGATAACTTCTGTATGGCTCATAATTAATGCACAATGTACATTACAAAGTGCATTAATATGGCCATACAGAAGTGTATAGACCCACTTGCTGCCGCGGGACAACCCCTTTAACTGCTGGGTCCCTGTGGAGATAACAGCCTGTTGGAATAATTGTATACATATATAGATCAAATTCAATACTATACTGTATGAGATCATTATTTAGTTTTCCTAATGTGTATTTAGTCTGTAAGCCACTGACCTTCAATAAAGCTTTTTACAATGAGGAGATGGTTCGTGGCAAGGTTAGTATGTCTGGAGAAACAACCTTTAGACACCTTATCTTATTCCATTGTAAGGCTAACTTCAACATGTAGATGATGGGTTGAATTGTCAGCTCAGCACTTTTTACTTGATGGGAGGTGGAGGACTTTTAATTGTATATAAGCGAGAATGACCATAAAGCAGTAGACAATTGCCTTTCTGCATAGCTGCAATGTGTTAGCTGGGTATATACACTACCGTTCAAAAGTTTGGGGTCACCCAAACAATTTTGTGTTTTCCATGAAAAGTCACACTTATTCACCACCATGCGTTGTGAAATGAATAGAAAATAGAGTCAAGACATTGACAAGGTTAGAAATAATGATTTGTATTTGAAATAACATTGTTTTTACATCAAACTTTGCTTTCGTCAAAGAATCCTCCTTTTGCAGCAATTACAGCATTGCACACCTTTGACATTCTAGCTGTTAATTTGTTGAGGTAATCTTGAGAAATTGCACCCCACGCTTCTAGAAGCATCTCCCACAAGTTGGATTGGTTGGATGGGCACTTCTGGCGTACCATACGGTCAAGCTGCTCCCACAACAGCTCAATGGGGTTCAGATCTGGTGACTGCGCTGGCCACTCCATTACCGATAGAATATCAGCTGCCTGCTTCTGCTGTAAATAGTTCTTGCACAATTTGGAGGTGTGTTTAGGGTCATTGTCCTGTTGTAGGATGAAATTGGTTCCAATCAAGCGCTGTCCACTGGGTATGGCATGGCGTTGCAAAATGGAGTGAGAGCCTTCCTTATTCAGAATCCCTTTTACCCTGTACAAATCTCCCACCTTACCAGCACCAAAGCAACCCCAGACCATCACATTACCTCCACCATGCTTAACAGATGGCGTCAGGCATTCTTCCAGCATCTTTTCATTTGTTCTGCGTCTCACAAACGTTCTTCTTTGTGATCCAAACACCTCAAACTTGGATTCATCCGTCCACAACACTTTCTTCCAGTCTTCCTCTGTCCAATGTCTGTGTTCTTTTGCCCATCTTAATCTTTTTCTTTTATTGGCCAGTCTCAGATATGGCTTTTTCTTTGCCACTCTGCCCTGAAGCCCAAAATCCCGCAGCCGCCTCTTCACTGTAGATGTTGACACTGGTGTTTTGCGGGTACTATTTAATGAAGATGCCAGTTGGGTACCTGTGAGGCGTCTGTTTCTCAAACTAGAGACTCTAATGTGCTTATCTTCTTGCTTAGTTGTGCAATGCGGCCTCCCACTTTTTTCTACTCTGGTTAGAGCCTGTTTGTGCTGTCCTCTGAAGGGAGTAGTACACACCGTTGTAGGAAATCTTCAATTTCTTAGCAATTTCTCGCATGGAATAGCCTTCATTTCTAAGAACAAGAATAGACTGTCGAGTTTCAGATGAAAGTTCTCTTTTTCTGGCCATTTTGAGCGTTTAATTGACCCAACAAATGTGATGCTCCAGAAACTCAATCTGCTCACAGGAAGGTCAGTTTTGTAGCTTCTGTAACGAGCTAGACTGTTTTCAGATGTGTGAACATGATTGCACAAGGGTTTTCTAATCATCAATTAGCCTTCTGAGCCAATGAGCAAACACATTGTACCATTAGAACACTGGAGTGATAGTTGCTGGAAATGGGCCTCTATACACCCTTGTAGATATTGCACCAAAAACCAGACATTTGCAGCTAGAATAGTCATTTACCACATTAGCAATGTATAGAGTGCATTTGTTTAAAGTTAGGACTAGTTTAAAGTTATCTTCATTGAAAAGTACAGTGCTTTTCCTTCAAAAATAAGGACATTTCAATGTGACCCCAAACTTTTGAACGGTAGTGTATGTATTGTCTCTGTGTATCTATCTATCTATACACACACAAATAAAAGGCCTTACGCTTCAACTTGTATCTGATCAAGACTAATTGGTAACTGCAAATATTTCCAACACAGCCTGTGGTCTACTGACAGATAAAGAGGGTTGCTTTATCTCCAGCAGCTGAGCTATGGATTTTAAGTTCACCCTAAAATCATCGTTGAAACGAAAAGTGGCTGATGCTCGCATTTACAAGTAATGATTATCGCTCAAATTCAGTCATTTGAACAAATTTTGAGCAATAATCATAGTTGTGTAAATGAGCCTTAACTCTGGTTTTATGGATACTTAAAATAAAGTGCTTGTCCTGATCTAACTGGATACCGAAATATCGGTGATATGCAGTCTTTATGATTGAAGTTCTTTGACGTTTCTGGGCAGAAAATGTCACCTAACCACACACATAAAACATTTTCAGAAGAGTTTTTACAATTACATGGCATCCTGGATTCTGACCTGAAATTATGAATAAAAACAAGCTGGAGAACACTTTCATTGCAAGTTTTATTGTAATATATACATATCCATTCTAAGGTTTAAGCATTACGGTATCTGATTTACATTTTAGTTATTCAACTATTTTACTATATATACACACACTTGTTTATTCTATGAGGTCACTCATTTAACCTTGTGGATCTGAATAAAGGTATATATATTTATTCAATTTAAAAATGGGCTACATCTCAGATTCGAGAGCTAACTCAAAGTTTTTAATGTCATTTTCGTTTATTCCATGATGAAATGATTAAAAAATAACTAACTATTTCCAAGTCAGACAGATTTTCACTGTTGACCAGTGCCATCATTCAGTTTTGCTCGTTTGAACGATTTTCTGAATGATAATCGTTCAGTCTAAACACAGCATTGCGGGTCGTTTAGAGCTGCAGATTTGGAATTTGCATGAGCCAATGATGTCAGAGTTTACTCTGGTAGCCTATTTGTACAGTCAGTCAAATAAAATCGCTGGCTATAGAGAAATCGTTCACATTCACTATGTAAACAAGTGAGTAAGAACGACTGAACTTCCTGTATTTAAGCCAAGTTAGTGAACGAGCCAACGATTTTTATGCCTGCATAAAATGAAAAAGAAGCGAATGACTTATCGTTCTATTATTGGCTGGATTTACACTGAATGAGGACACTGGGGAACAAAAAAAATAAAATTTTTATATGGTGCCTGTAATTTTAGACCTTTTTCTGAGTATTTTTGTGCAGCTTTCGAAAATACCATCCATTTTGTTCTAGGAGCTCTAGTTTTTGAAATATTCCTTCTGTCATTATCGATTTTTTGTTCTATTTACTTTATTTTCCCACCTGCATTTGCTTACTATTAGTACATATGATACATATTTCCACTGCTGCACCTTCAACTTGGGTTGATTAAGCAATTTGTAAAGACATTGAAAAGTAATGGAACGTGTTTTGGCTACAAATGTAGAAAATTTCCCAGAGAAGCTAAAAGCAGGTAAATTTGTTAGACCACAAATCCGGGAACTCATGAAAGACCGGCGTTTCCAAGATTCAGTGGAGAACTTCAAAGCTGGTGCACGGTCATTATTTTGTAGGGTTGTAAATAATTTCCTTGGGAACTATAAGGCTGCAAACTCCGGTGAACTTGTGGAGAAGCTATTCACTTCTGTTTCTGAATACTTGGTTGTAACACGAACAGCAAATTGCAGAACCTGCAGTCATTTTGGATCGAATTCCAGATCATCTTTGCGCTGTAAGTGATGAACAGGGGTGAATAAGGAGTGGAAAAAGCGTACTGTGGACAATGGGATACGTCTATGATGGCAGACTACTGCTGTAACATCCAGTGCGAATGTCCAGGAACATCTCATCGCAGGAAATCATATAAATGTAATTGCAGCGACATCTCAATCAAGAAACTTTTGTTTCATTCATGTTCAAGGCTTCTTGGGATCTAGCTTTGTACTTTCAGCTTTTGATTGGCAATCATTACATGTAGGATATAAATGTATACATGTTCACATATTGTATGTCATATCTTAATAAGCAGACCTGATGGAGAAAAACTAATTTTCAGAATCTATGACCCCAAAAAAGTTTTAACACCTCAGTCACCGAACATTGTGTTATCGTTCATTTTCAGTTGTTTGAACGATAATCATTCTTGGTAAAAGGGGTATTAGGCTGCTTTTACACAGAGCGAAAAAGCATTCGCACTAATGAATAATTACAGTTGGCTCGTTCTAGCAGTTTATACAGGCAGAGAAATCTTTTGTTTAGACGTTCACATTAACTATACAGTTGTGTACAGTGAATATGAACGACTAAACAATCCCTGTTTACATGCAACAATGAGCAAACAAGCATTAATGCCTGCATAAAATGGATGAAACGAGAAGCAAATTAATACCCGTTCTTCCAATCGTTGGTCGAGTTTACTATTCACACTGAACGATTATTCAAATTTGCACGATCCAACAATGTTTTGAACAATAGTTACGTGTTCAAAGAAGATTGTTGGATGACTAAGGCTCATTTACACTGTAAAATGATCGCTCAAACGGCAGTTTGAGTGACAGTTTTGAGCAATCACTTTGCATAAACTCTTAAAGTAGCGTATTAGATACTTAAGAGTTTATTTCCTTGTAAATGAAGGCTCCTGCTATATGCAGATGACAGCAGGAGCTTTGTTATCTGCAAACAGCTGCTTTGTTCTTTGAGCTGTCAGCAGTATCCCGCTGAGAACTCCAAACGGGATAACAGCTGAGAGAATACTATCAGCGGTATCCTGCTGAGAGCTCAGCTTGTGGCGCTGATAAGGCTCAATGCTGACTTTAAGCTTGCCTAAAGTCAGGGATGAACAAATAGTGCACGAAAAGTGCACCATGGGAGCACATTTACACACAACGACTATCACTCAAAAAAGGACTTTTGAGCTAATTTTGAGAGATAATCGTTGTGTCTAAATGGGCCTTTAGTGCTCGACAGCTGTCCGAGCCGTTATCACTCCTGTGCTTTTATCACTCACTGAATGGAGGTGGGTCAGAATGAGCTGCAACCCCACCCACCTCCATTCACAGTAAACAGATACTTGTTCATAGATGAGCAACAGTCTGTTTACACAGGCTGATTGTTCAATTTCTGCAGGCATAAAAATCGAAGAAACAAATTATAGTAATTTGGGGGCTTTTACACGGTCCAATCATCATTCAGATTCTTGCTGGATTGCAGAAATACATGAGAAAAGGAAATTCAAATAATAGTGGTGCAGAATAAACATGACCATTGACAGGGTGACCAGCGATTATTTTCTACTAATTTTTTTCAGCTTACCAAAGAAGAGCCCCTGGTTGAACAAAAGTGGTATGGCGTCAAGTCACATTTGTTCGTATTTGAATGACGTGTGAATGAAATTGCATGGAGATCCCTCTATGAACGATAGCTCGGCAACAACGAATAAATAAACATCACTATGTGTAAAAGCAAATGTACAACTGTGGTTCATACGCTTTAAAGACTTTTCAGAGCAACTATCTTACAGACAGTTTCTGTGTAAAAGGTACCTTAAGACTGTAGGTTTCATATAAAATGATATACAAAGGCTGCAGCAGACAAAACAATATAACATTTTCACTCTTTCCAATCCACTGCTCACGTCTGAAGACACTCTGATTGAAGGCTGTACAGCTCTGATGTCGGAAGATGTCCGGCAGGGTATTCTTACTGTATATTACTGGCCGCTCTGTTGTTGGGGGCTTCTCCAGCATGTCCCATACCGCAGTACTGGCTCTAGCCAGAGATGGCGCCATTGTATAATGGCAGAAAGAGAAAGCCCTAGGACATGCTGAATCCAAAATTGGATTGCAAAGGGTTAAATCAAGCCCTATTGCAAAAATGGTAGTCAAATGCATCCATTTAAGGGAAAAAAATTGCCCACAGCCTCTAATTCTAATATTAGAACAGTGTAATCCTGTCAGTTCAACATTTTTACACTACCTTAACATATACTAAAACTCCAGTACAACTAATGTAATACTTGTGTTACATAGCTTGCATAAAATGTGCATTAAAAAGCTGTAAAACAACTTAGTGTAAATAAATTAGACTCTAAATATCAGGTTGGCAAATACATAATTTAATGAAAAAGTACTTGTAAAACATTAGGGACATCAGAAAAGGCTCAGTCCATTTTTGAAAATTGAATATATACATATTTATATATGTTTCAAAAAGTAAAAAAACAAAAACAAAACACCTTTCATGATGTACAAATATACAGGGGACGAACGGATCTGTAGAGGAGTCAAATACACTACAGTTGCCTATACTATGGCGTCACAGTCTTTGTAAGCCACGACTTGACTCCATGATTTTTTGAGAGACAGCATAACTTAGCGTGAGTGCAATACTGTTGGAAGATCTAAAAGTTGCCTTGCACCATCACCCATAAATACATCAAACAATGAATCAACTGTAGTAGGTCATTTTGGTTGCCAATTAGACATTTATTTTGCACGGATTAGATAGCACCAATATATTTAGCAGAGACATAGTCCTTACCTCAAGTGGAACTTCACACAATTCTGGTCATTGGGCATCTAGCTCCTAGTCCCCATACCAATCTACTGAACCGATCAATGCATTCAAAACACAAAGGAAGTACGTCAAGTTAGGGTGCTCATCTCTTGCACCAGCAGTTCTGGTTCGCTCTTGTGACATGTTGTTTACAAGAGAGAACCGGATTAACTTTCTTTAATATCAATACATAATGACTGTTTCCGAATTCACCCACTTCTCCATAGATTGTGGACCCAACCATCAGTGATCACACTTTTCTGTCATTTTTAAAACAACCCTTTAAAATAAAAGTTAGCTTAGTGTTTTAACAAATACTCAACAACCTTCACTGATGGCTAAACTAAATTTTATACAAAAATTTCATTTAGAGTTCAATCCTTATTACTTCACAGCCAGAGGTTTCATGCTTATTTTCACACCGGATATACAAAAATAATGAAATATAAATAAAAGGAAAAATATCATCCAATCCCTATGTATTTTCTGATTGTAGACACCTGGCACATCGTGAAAATACCATCAAGAACATTGCACTGCTAGACATGCTCAAGCAATTTTGCATCAAAGCAATGTCTTCACAAAATCAAGTAACATCAGTAAACAATTAAAGGGGTTGTCATAGTTAAAATATTTTTAAGAATCCTGCTCCCCGTATATAAAAATAAACCACTTGATACTCGCCTCTCCCAGCAGCTCCTGCACCACATCCTTGCGTCTTCGCTAGGATATCTGGCAGCAGCCTGTGTACAGGATGTCACAGGTTGCTACAGCCAATCACAGACCTCAGCACTTGAGTGTTAATGATTATGATTGGCTGTAGTAACCTGTGACATCCCATACACAGATTGCTGCAGCCCGAAAACAACATGTCACAAGAGAGAAGCCGGAACTGCTGGTGCAAGAGATGAAGGGACTCAGTAACGGCAAGTATAAGGTAATTTTTTTTTGGCATGTGGACCTTAAAGAAAAAAAAATATTTCTTGGATAACCCCTTTAAGTCACAGGTATCTTCTTACGCCTTTACTAGGAGGAAAATAATTGAAGAAAAACGTAGAAAGCCTTAACAAGTGTGATCCCCGATCTGAATATTGCACTTCTAGCTTTCATCATGGCACCATTTAAAAGCCAATCACGGGCTTTAATCAGATACTTAGATATAAGCTTTATGGGCCATTTTTGCAGGACAATTACCACTCAAAATGAATTCAAGTGAAGCAATTTGAGCAATAATTGTGAAGATAAATGAAAAAAAAATTGTTCACTATTCGTTATTACCGATTTTCAGTCAGCATAAAAACCAATCGCTGGATCGCGGGCTTGATGTTCAGTGTAAGCGCTCCCTCAGCGCTTTACATAGAAGGTGAAGCGCTGAGCGAGAAGCCCGTGATACAGCGCTAAGTCGGTCAGTGTAAACACTCTGCAACTTTAGCACTCGCGCAGTCATTTACCCAACGGTCGGCCCGTGTAAAAAGGCCATTAGCTGTAATCTTCCATCTAGGTGTTTAAAGTCATTGCATTTGTTCTTGGCATTGATGTAGAGAAAAAAAGGCTTACTCCACTATCTGAGTGTATCAATCAGAAGTGTTACAATTGCTGCTAGTGATGCATAGAATGAATCCAGTAGATGAATGCTGAAATGTAACATTTCCGTCATTCAGTATGTATTTGTAAGGCCATACAATAGCCTTAGTATACAATGCTGAACATAAGAGGCCTCAGGTCCACAAATGTCTCCTAGCTTTGTCAGTTGATACACGACGTATGTTAGTACCAGCCAAAAGTACAACAAATCTATAAAAAGGTAAACAAATGTGAGTCATGCATCAAAATGGTCTTCAAAAAAAAAAAAAAAGAAATAAAAAAGTCATGAAGCCCAATAGACTTAGTTATGGTTGTATATAGACATTGGTGATCAGGTATGTATATTATTTGCATACAATTATTGCCAAAACTGGTAGTTGCACCTTAGGCCAGGCCGCTCCACTGCTAAAACAGAATGACCGTGTTAACATATAATGTTGGATCCTGTAACTTCTATTGTAAAACCAAGAACACGATGAAAACAGCATGTCGATTTTTTTTTGTTCAAATTACAGAAAATAGCAGCCCGCTATATTTTTCAGACCCATCAATAAAAGTAGCATTGACTTATATATTTTTTAACAACAGAAGTTAACGTCAGGAAGATCCACCAAGGATGGTCTATGAAGAGTTAAGAGTTCTGTTTGGTTAAAATCACATGTGGCACAAGGGTAGGGCATTCTGGTGAAACTGCATATAATGTATTTCTAGGAGATTGCATGAAATCACAGCATTTTTAAGGGTTTTTCTCAGGACTAGTGTGAGGGAAAAAAGCGTTCAGGGAAAGGGAATCCTGTGGATGTAAACAAATAGTCAGGGAAAGGAGTCAGAGGAGGATGTCAAGAATCATTCTGATGACCAGGCGATGCAAAGCCAATCAGCGAAATAAAATGCTGGTGCTCCAACTAATGTGTCTGAATGCACAACTTGCTTCTTCGCATGGATGGGCTATAGGAACAGACAACCAGTTTGAGTGGCACGGCTAAGAGAAACAGAAAGGCACGACTCTAATGGGCAAAAGAGTGCAAAAATTGAATCACGGAGCAGTGGAAAAACATCACATGGTCAGACAAATCCAGACTTCTGTTGCACCGTGCTGAGATGGTCATAAATTGGCACAAGTAGCATGAAATAACCCTTTCTGTCAGCTATTCAGAATATAGCAGTACTTCTAAATAATCTACAACAATGCAAGAGGTTATAGCCTGCTTTGGCCAATATTCCTGCAGGACTATTTCAATACCTAGTGGAATCTATGCCACAACGAATTGTGGCTGTTCAGTCTTCCTATTACTGTGCATAGTGAGATACCGGTCAATCAACGGCGGAGGGTTGGTTGGTGGGGCCGGCTTATGAGTATCAAGGATTATTCTGTGTTGCTGCTACCAGTAAAATGCAATTTTCTTCCATCTACTTCAGAAATACATATAGCACACATGGAACTGTAATCATCATACCCATCACTAGTTTATGCTGCCATCAGGGAGAGCTGCAAAAAGATGGGGACAGATTCCCTTTAGTGGTCTGCGCTCATGTGCCAGGTGGTAAAGGGGTTAACCTGTTCTTTAGAAGCAAGTCGGTCAGCAGTCCTGACACTGCAAAAATGCTGACAGCTCTATGTAGGGACCAGGGAGCAGCTGTAAAGCATACCTGCGAGTATGTAGCCACTATCCTCAGCTTGTAGAACACTTAAATTTTATCCCCCTCAGCAATGCAATTGCCATTAGGCCAGGACTTCTCTTTGAAGTGCCCTTCTTATTCCTCATTGAAATGCTGCACAGCTTGAACTGACAGTTGTAGTATCCAGAGTAGATCAGTGGACAGTGCGGATGGCACCTCAGAGAGAAGTCCTGCCCTCATGGCACTTGAGGCATTGTGGGGGATAAAACTGCTCCCCGGACCCCACATAAAACGGTTAATAGTTTTGGATAGTCAGAACTACTAAAAGACTCCCTTTAAATGTGATGGTCCATCATTAACCCCTTAAGGGTGCGGCCTCCCCCCATCGTCTCATTTTTGGTTTTTGTTCCTTACGCTCCAAAAAAAATCATAACTTATTTATTTATCCATCTATATAGCTGTCTGAGGGCTTGTTGTTTTTGCTTTGTTTTTTTGCGAAGAGAGTTGTATTTCTCAAAAGTACTATTTAAATGTACCATATAATGTATAGAAAAACTTTTACAAAAAAATTCTAAGTGGAGCGAAATGGAAACAAACACAATTCCGCCATCTTTGGGGGTATGGCATACACACTGCAGCAAAAATGACATAACTTGGGTCAGTACTTTTGCGACAATACAAAATTTATACGGTTTTTTTTGCTGTTGTACGACTTGTAAAAAATAAAATCTATCTGGAGAATAAAATTATTTTCTGCCACCATCTTCTGACAGCCATAACTTTATTTTTTCCTTCCTTCAGTTGTGTGGGGGCTTATTTTTTATGGGACATCCTGTAGTTTCTACTGGTTCCATTTTGGAGTACATACGAATCCTTGATTGCTTTTGGGTGATGAAAAAAAAGCGCAATTCTAACTTATTTTTTCCGGACGTTCATTGTGTGGGTTACATCATGCATTACTTTGATAGACTGGACTTTTATGGATGCAGCGAAACATTTTTTTAAAATAATTAATAAACTTTTATTTTTTACTTATGTTTACACTTTTAGTCCCCATAGGGGACTTGAACCTACGATCAAATACTATAGTATTACATTATACTGCGATTTGAAAGGCAGTCTACCAAGCCACAAGCTTGGCTTCATAGGCAACCTGCAATGGCAGCCCTAGGAGACATCACAAGGCCCCCAGCTGCCATGGCAACTAAACAGCATCCCACAATCTCATGAAGGTGGGGCTGTTCAGGACCCTCGAAATCAAATTGTACCATTGAAATACTGTTGTCAAAATTGGCAGCAAGACTTAAAGGGATAACAGGCTGTTGCAGGAAGGAAGGGGAAGGGGGGTCCGGCTGTCAAAAACATCAGACACCTGCATTGTACAGAGCAAAATCTACCCCTAATCCCGCTCCATACAAACCCTAAACCTCCATGATGTAACTGTACATCATATAGCATTAAGGGGTTAAAAATTGGTGAAGGCCAGATACTTGGCACCCCAATCATGTTTGAGGGGACCACAGCACTACCAGTCACTGTTTACTAGGCACAGCTATGTGCTTTAAGTAGCTGCCTGGGCTGGTATTAGTTGACTAAAGCTTGGTAGCTTTCCCTTGATTGAGATAAAGCTGCAGTAAATGGAAATACCAGGCAGGAATGCTACTAAAATTACAGAGCGGTGCCTGGTAAAAGAAAAGAATGTGGTGGTAGTCTCACAAACTGATCAGCAGAGAAGCAAAGATTCAGACAACCAAGTATCTAATATTGGTGAACTATCCTAAGGATAGGCCTTCAAGTTTTAGAGAACCTGATGACCGCCTTTAAGTACAGATGTAGCATCTGGAGGGGTAGATCAAACAATGCCGATATTCCAACTGCTTAAAAAAAAAACGGTTCTTAGCTTTGTTTTTTTCTCTCTTTTGGGGGTGTTCGAAGAAGACGGGGTGTTCTGTTGTGAATTCTCAGTGCTATTTTCCCCAAGCTGCCATGGCTAAACTCTACAGATTATGTGGATGATTCTTCATGCACTTGCCCCATGCTCAACGTCTCCTTTTCAGTGTGACTGAAGTAGGTTGATAAATAATGTAATGTTACCATTTCCCTTGTAAACAATATTCACACATTTGCATCTGGTAGTTCTACATTTCCGATATTTACACCCATTGCATTCCACAACCAGCAGTCCTGTACAGTGCCGTAAAAACTCACATTAAAAACAAGGTATTTACACAATGTAATACTTTCAATTGTTAGCAAAGTGATTTAAAAGCATATTAAAATCATCATAGAGTTTTTCTTCCAGATAAATTAAACCAATGTGTTTGTATTGTTTATTTAAGAACATTTTGGTGTTAAACACTATAAAAATTGTGCATATTCTTCTGGGCTCCGCTTCATATAAAGTAATGCTGCAGCTTGTGCACTCTCCGAGATTAATGACACAATCACATCTTTAGAATGACCTTTCTACAAAAAATCCAGCTTTAAAGAAATTTTTTCCCCTTAATCACTGGATTTCTGGATATGGAGGCTCTCTTTTTGGCATTTCAATATGCACAAGCATTAAATAATTGGATTCAGGGAGTCACAAGCCATCACCTCT
This sequence comes from Eleutherodactylus coqui, assembly GCF_035609145.1. Classification (NCBI taxonomy): domain Eukaryota; kingdom Metazoa; phylum Chordata; class Amphibia; order Anura; family Eleutherodactylidae; genus Eleutherodactylus; species Eleutherodactylus coqui. The sequence continues at coordinate 384,923,474 of NC_089837.1, read as the reverse complement.
GTCCTGAACTGTGTGGAATCATACTTTTTTTGCTTTTGTTCCGACTGTTTCTAGTTGAGTCTCTGTTTGGGCTTTCTCGACTTAAGCTGCCTCTCCTCAGTCGCATGTGGTCCTTATTTTCATCACTTTCCGCTTCCGAGTCACTCAGTTCTAGGTCGGGACAATAGCCATCGTTGTCCTGGTACGGAGTCCCAGAAGACTGGCATTCAATAGTCTGCTTGTTCCACAAACGCTCTTTTGCAGACTGCTTTTTTTGAGGTTTTTCACAGCTTCGTAGCTCTTCTGCAGTCCTTACCAAACTATTGGTGGTCTCCTTGAATGATCGGCTAAAATGTTCAATGTTGGACTTCCTATAGGTGCCTGGACTGGAGAGATGTGTTGTGATCAAAGACTCCTGTTCACGAGAGGTTTGGCTTAAGCTGTCCCTTTGGATTCTTTCTGCAGTAGAACGTAAAATTCCATTAGACTTGCTTGACTTGAGATGTTCTTGCTGAACTTTTCCACTTCCATTTGAAGACTGTCCATGGATTACAGCTTGTAGAGACATGGGTTTACCTGAGCTCCTATACCGTGAAGTCTGCTGCGTCACTGGTTCCTGATTCTCAATCCGAGGATTACTACTGTCTAGTAATCCATTCCTTCTTTGCTCGGAGGCAAAGTGGGAGTAGTGTTTAGTGAGGACCTCTGAAGACTTCTGTAGTTCTTTGCCATGATGTGAAGTATTGTTTTTATCTAGAAGGCCTGAACGTTTTCCAGTTCTCAGTGAACTGTTTTTACAGTCTCCTAGTGTGGATTTTGGCATTTTTAACTTCAACGTTATCCTTGGAGGAGGGTAAAATAGTGTATTCTCCAGCGCACTTGTTAATGGTTGTCCTAAAGAAAAAACCAGCAAATATATTAGAAAGTAATCTCATGCACAAAGGAACAAAATATTACAGGCCAGGAATCACATGTGGTGATAGTAGAGTATTCATAAAAATTAAATAAAAGGCCACTTTTTACAAAGCATAATTATTGTGCAAATAATCGTTACAGCGAGCGGTTTGTACAATAATTGTTAGGTGTAAATGCGTGCAGACAGCAAACGTTCAGCTTATAAATCATTAACGATGATTGCTGATTGGATCTTCCATGCGGACCTGAAAATCTTTTAGGATAAATCGGCATCATACAATTTACCGAATAGAAAGCTTTGGCAGAAGGATTAACTAAAGATGTGATTATTTTCCAAATGAGTGATTGAAACTACCCAATTATTATTCAGTGTCAATGAATGCCTAGTAAACAGTATGGGATCAGTAAGTCTCCACTGGTGGTATATTCGTTCTGACTTAAATTCATGTGTAATAGGGCCGTAACCCCTTAAGGACCAGGGTGCTTTAGTTCTAAAGGACCAGACACTTTTTAGAGGATTTTACCCATGTGGTGGTTTTACTGCCCTTTTTTACATCAAAATGATTTTTGCTGCATTTTGCTTTAGTTTTTCATGTTTTTTTCCCATTTAGTTTTATTGGGGTTTGAATTTAAAAAAATATTTAAATGTTATACTAATTTTAAAACTATATTTACATCAAAATAAAGTAACGGGTTCCTTATTTTGTTTCAGATGTTTTGATATATAATATGTATAGTTTTGGATTACAGGGCGCATACATCGACAGTTTTGGTTGGCATCGGCTTTGGGTTATTTTCTTTATGTATACATTTTTATTTTATTTTGTAATTATTTTTTTATAACTATTTTTTTTACCATCTGTGTCCCTCTCTGACGTCCTATAAGACCTCTGGCGAGGGGAGTGAAGTCATTGACATTGTATTTCTTTTTTTTCACTTCATAATTTTCCACTGTACTTGGAGCCCCAGTTACAGAGAAAATTATTACCCTGTAGTAACTGGCAGAGCTGATCAAGGTCTGCTGTAACAAGGGGCACCCGGCGGCCACGTGATCACCAGGTCACATAGTGGAAGTAATACTTCCACTTTCACTCTTTAGTACATAGTGCTCGTTGAGCGCTATGTAGCATGGAAAGGAAAAGGCAGAAGCAGTTAAAAAACGCTTCTCCATTCGCCTTTGAGTCCTCAGCTGTGTCTGGCAGCCGAGAACCTGTCCTACTCCTGCTTGATTGCAGGAACAGAGGTTTTAGTCCCATGCCGTACTTCTGCTATCAGCCGGGATTAAAGTCCAGGACCAAACCTCGTCAAGGGACAAAATCCATGTGCAGAATTCCGGCATGGAAACTAAAAAGAAGTGACATATCACTTTTTGTTTAGGCTCTTCACGCAGATGTTGCCCATTGACAGGGTAAATTCTGTGTGTGGATCCGCACCCAAAATACAGATTGACATGTTTTTTTTAAAGGTGAAATTCACATGGAAAATTCTGCGGTAAGTCCCACCGTGTGAACCTACCCTTAGGGCGCTTTCACACAACTGATTTGCTGCAGAGTTTCTGCAGCGGAAAAAATGTGCAAGAAAATTGGTATGGGTTTTGGTGCAGATCCACCGCAGATGTCGCACGTTTAAAGGGGTTGTCCCGAGGCAGCAAGTGGGTCTATACACTTCTGCATGGCCATAATAATGCACTTTGTAATGTACATTGTGCATTAATTATGAGCCATACAGAAGTTATAAAAAGTTTTATACTTACCTGCTCCGTTGCTGGCGTCCTCGTCTCCATGGTGCCGACTAATTTTCGCCCTCCGATGGCCAAATTAGCCGCGCTTGCGCAGTCCGGGTCTTCTCCTCTTCTCTATGGGGCTCCGTGTAGCTCCGCCCCGTCACGTGCCGATTCCAGCCAATCAGGAGGCTGGAATCGGCAATGGACCGCACAGAAGCCCTGCGGTCCATGAAGACAGAGGATCCCGGCGGCCATCTTCAGCAGGTGAGTATGAAGACGCCGGACCGCCGGGATTCAGGTAAGCGCTGTGCGGGTGGTTTTTTTAACCCCTGCATCGGGGTTGTCTCGCGCCGAACGGGGGGGGGGTTTAAAAAAAAAAAAACCCGTTTCGGCGCGGGACATCTCCTTTAATTGAAATTCAACTGAAGGGCTGAAATCCAAATCATATCTGTATCAAATCGTGAGAATTTTGATGCCATTTGTTGCACATTTTTTGAACAGTTCAGGAAATCCAAATGAGAAAGAATCCTTATACTACAGATATCAAAGATTTGAGTTCTGTTGAGCCATGCCTGTGTGATCAGTATATAACCAGGATACATCCAGTGAATTAAGGTTCCTAATGAAGGACTTCAAATGAAAATTTAGAAAATTGTGAGAAATTCATACAATTGTATAAAAACATTTGTGCAAAAATTAAATTAGCCTTTTTTTTTTAAATCCAGAATACGAAGACAAGTTTTCACAACTAGAGGATTACCCGGCATCTAAATAAGACTGTCAGTACTGGAGAAAGTCATTATGTGTCCCAGTACAAAGAACGCATTCATTCATGAGGCCATCTAGGAATAACCCTGAGCACCTGGCTACCATGCATGCCACTTCCTGACGACAGTCCCACAGGAGTTGACTTTAAATAGAGAGTAAAAAAAAAAAAGACCGTAGAGAGTTTAGAATCTGCACTTAAGTATCAGTACAAAATCTAACTCCTGCTGCCCATTCACATACAAATATAAGCAATCTTTAAGAATGCCTCCATTCGCCAGCACAGAAGGACTGTCCAAAACATGCTGTGTGTTAAGAATATCAATCAGATTCATATAGCTCATACTGCAGCAAATTCTTGTGCTGTCACAGGATATTCTCTATGCAAGTGCCAAGTGCTACAAATGCCCATTACAGCACCTGGCCCTGGCTAGCAAGAGCCAGAGTATCTGTATGCGGCTCACAATGGACAAAAAGCCCATAGAAAGACTTTCCCTGTGTGCAAAGTCATCTTCCTGTTTTAGTTCTGAGAATAGTTGTGTAATTTCCTTCCAAAATTTCAACAGCAAACATATCTGTGAAATACTTACAGCCAGCGAATCATCAGAAAATACACATCAGACTCTTAGTGCTTCTATTTTACCGAGATTCTGCACCAGAAACCCATGGCATCTGCGCAGTTTTCTGATACGGATTTTCATTGAAACCCACCTAGCATTTTTCCAACATGGATAATATATTGTGTGAGTGAGACCCAAGACTAAATGCATAATCTACATGCAGATATAATGTAGTGGATTCTCCCACTTAACCCCTTGAGTGGCACGGCCGGAAATTTTCCGGGACGAGCTCCACTGCTCATAGCAACATAGCCCGGAAGATTTCCGGGCCATGTATCACTATGGGAGCTGCAGAGCACAATGCCACAAGCTGTGACACTGTGCTCTGCCTGCACAGACCCACAGAGAACAAAGCAAGGGCTTTGAAAAACCAGCAGAAGATATTGCCGATATGTCGGCAATCTCCTGCTTTGTTTACAGGTTGCCATAGAGACCATCGGCTTGTCAGAAGCAAGCCGATGGTCTCTGTGGCAGGGAGAGCTGGTTGTTAGCTGTCAGAGGACAGCTAGGTACCAGCTCTTACAGCAGAGATCAGAGAAAACCTCCGATCTCTGCTGTGTTAACCCTTTACATGCGGCAGTCTATGTGACTGCGGCATGTAAAGGGCTGTCACTGCAGCATGTAAAGGGCTGAACCATCGGACCCCCAGAATGTGATCAGGGGTCCTGATGGGTCCCTGTGGAAGTCCCCTAAAGGGACAAAAAAAATAAATAAATAAATAAAAAAGAAGTTAAAAAATTATTAAAAAAATTATAAAAACACTTGTCTCCCTTTACTTTGTAAAAAAATCCAAAATACAATCACACATGTGGTATCCATGCATCGTAATGACCCAGAGAAAGAAAGTTAATGCATTATTTAACCCCTTAATGACATGGCCCCTTTTTTTCTTTTTTCCCCATTTCTTTTTTTCCTCCCCCCTGTTTAAAAAAATCACAACTTGTCCCGCAAAGAACAAGCCCTTATATGGCCATGTCAATGGAAAAATGAAAAAGTTATGGCTCTTGAGACGCAACTGCAAAATTAGTTGAAATTCAATGATTAGACCATTTTAAAAAACCTGCCCTGGTGGGCACGACAGGGTGGTAGGAAACCCGCCACTCAAGGGGTTAAGGAGACTTGTCAAAGTATAAGCTCCATAAACTTAAGGTATATACTAATAGTTTAGGTGACGTGCAGTCCTGGGAGGCTCTTTTTGATATTCTCCCATCACACGTTCCTGTGGTGTTCCCCGATGAAGCAAGTGCACTCCCATAGAGATAAAAGGTAGTGCGTGGTGGATACAGCCTTCTGAAAAAGTCAAGCTTGCTGTGTGCATGCTGACCCTGCCAGGGGCACCTCAGGAACAGGGGTCCAGGTAAGAAAAGAGGCTTCCAAGACTCCATATTACCCAAACTACAAAACTGAAGAACAAAAAATAAAAAGGGGAGGCGTGTGCTATGTTTGAATGATGGAACCGGCGGTGCCTGTCGGAAGCCACTGACTAATGGGTTCCATCTGACTGAGTCGTTTTACCAGGGGAAAAAAAATACAACATGCTTCACTATTTTTCCTGCATTTATGATGGAAACCACAGACAAAATGAAATGACGGAATTCTGAACAGTCTTACATACTGTGCGGACATTAAAAAAAACTATGATACGATAAAGTATAAAAATAATTTTTACAGCAATACCTTGTCTAAACCATTTGGTACTGAATTCCCTCACAGAGACCAATTAACCTTTTTAATGGCTTAGTGAAAAGTAGGTTACCTGCTGCCATCTCCTGATTGACAAGTTGTACTTGTAAATTGAAGATTTGCTCATGGACTTTACTGTGGGAAAGTTTGAGTTTCTCTCTTCTATTGACCATATAGCACAAATTTCGTACCTGTTTTAACAGAAAAACATACATCAAAATCAAAAGATAAAAGTCACACACAGACCTCTTTAGAACATTTGTTGTCTTAACAGATATGTCCCCAACAGAAGTTGTATCTCCGATCATTGGGAGCGGTCATAACATCTAGCAATTTGGTCCACACTGATCCGGAGAACAAGTCAATTTTATAGTTGCAGAGCAGACCACATCTATGGTTATTACTTACGGACATGGCAAGAGTACTTTTCTGCAGTGGTTTCCATAATTCCCATCCATTTCATGCTCTGCTACACATGAGCATGGCCACCCTGTGCGATATGATACTGTGAAAGGGGCGAGCCTACCTACTCCAGAAGGGAGGCCAATGCCCCCAAGCAGTGGGTGCCGAGTGAAGGGGTTTACCCTATTGATTGCCTGGCAACAAGATAGGCTGAGATCCATGCTGCCCCCAGTCAAGGGTGTTCTATGGTCAGGGTATTACCTCTACAGCTGTCATAGAGGCCGTAAATGGTTTCCAAAGTAAGCTCCGGGGGCTGTGAAGAAGTTAGGTCTTGCTCCAGAAAAGTCATGTTTATGAAATCTGACTGGTCATAAAGGGGTAACAGTTAGTCCCTGTCTGGGGGCATTGTATGTCTGTGTGTATGAGGGAAGAAGGCGAGATACGAGTATAGCATCCCTCAGGCTGACTGGCCGTGTAGGGTGCTATAAAACCACATATCTATGCTTCTGCATATTCAACTACAGAGGGAGGGTGGCAGTGAGAGTAGAAAGACCTAAGGCGAAATTGATGTGGGGTTGGAGGTAGCTGACAGTCTGCAGCGATACAGAGCAGGAGACAGGAAGTCCCAACCCCCACCTATATGTCAACCAGAAGTGCCAACTTCTGCAGCGGCTGGTAGAGGCCTAGAAGCCGAGAGCTCAATTAGAAGCGCCAGCCTGCAAGAGGGAAGTTTGCCCAAATCAGCATGCCAATCAGAAGTTGGAGCTGCCGGGCGAGACAGACGTTCCAACTTCTGACCACAGCCTATGAAGGCCTAAAATCTGGGACAGAGATTAGAAGCGCTGACCCAGCAGAGGTGCCGGGCGCAATGCAAAACAGCACCATCCTGGAGAGACAGTAGTGAGAGGACAGGAATCCTATATGCTAGTACAGGTGTGCGCCAACAAAGTGAGAGGGGTTGGGCGGAGGATCATTGGCCATGGATGGCGACTAGTGTTTGCATGGTGGGCAGTCATACAAAGAGATGAACTGTAAGGAATGGCGGGAAGAGTAGGATCCTGTAGTTATCTGTTGACTTAGGTATGAGAGAAGAGGATAAGGAGGTGGTACACTCAAGGAGTATTGTGAGGTGTCGAAGATGTGGAGGAGAGGGGCGATTGTGACATACTTAGCTAATTCCGTTTACTCATGTCGTCTTCATCCTCTTCTCTTGGCACTCCTATAGTCAACCTCCTCAGCGAATATCAATTAGTTGTGAAAATTGTTGGAATTGGGAGAAGCAGGTAGGAGTCACTGGGATACAGAGAAGTTAGTGCTACTCTGTTCTAGTTTGTCTTCTTAGAGGAGGAAGTAACAGTGTGTCTGATGCAGCGCTGTTCCCCCTCCCCACTTTGGGACAATCAGGAAAGTCAACTCATCCCTAATTCTACATGGGAAAAAGGTAAAATAATAAACTATAAGAAAGACAGAAGACCTGCAGAACAGGACATCTGCCTCCTACAGATACCAAGCTAAAATTGATTCAGTTCAGTGTCTGCAGGAAGGGTATAAGCTGGTTGGAAAGTACACTTTCTTTGCTTAGTGTCGCCTCCTAGTGGCAGGCGCTATACCGAATGACCCCCAAATGACACAGAAGAGGCAAGACTGTAGTAGTCCTTAGTTAAAAAAACAAAGATATAAACAAGGGCAGCACACTCCAGATTTGCATTGTAAAAGATGCATCTTTTAACCCCGATGTTTTGGCTCTGGTACATAGAGAGGAAGGATCAATGTAACAGAGCTGAAAGACCACGAGTGAATAAAAAAAAAAATCAAACTTGCAAACTAGAAAAGATGAAAGTGCCTCCCTCATGATTTCTCCCTTTAAATATACTTAGCATGGCTCAATACAAGTTTTTGCATTAGAAAGAGGCTTCTGACCTACAAAGTTTCTGCCATTGTCCTATTTATCCGTATGGGGCTGTAGAAACAACCACATTCAGATGTATGCAATAGATTTTTCAGTTGCAGAAACTTCCGTAACAAATCTGCCACAATTGAACATATCCTACAGCTCAGCTCCTAGAATGTAGAAGGACATTTAGTATTTTCTACAATCAGATTGCTGGACATTAACCCTTTCCAATCCACTGTCTGCCGTCTAAAGACCTTCTGATTGAAGGCTGCACAGCTTCTGATGTCGGAAGACGTCCGGCAGGGTATTCTTACTGTATATTACTGGCTGATCTGTTGTCGGGGGCCTCTCCAGCATGTCCAATACCACAGTACTGTATCTAGCTAGTAGGTGGCGCCATTGTATAATGGCAGAAAGAGAAAAACCCCTAGGAAACCCTGAATCCAAAATTGGATTGCAAAGGGTTAAGATGAGTAGAGACTAAGTTTCCTAGAAGGAAAATCACCAGAGTTCACTGTGCAGTCGACAAGTAAGCATGCCGAGAGATTTAAGGCCTGTAGAGTTGTAAATGCAGTTCTACACAATCATACAGGCTGTACCTCAAGACCAACACAAGATAATACCTGCTTTTACAGTAGTTACTGAACTTATGTGGATCAATTCAAAGGTGAACATTCACTTTAAAGTGGTTTTCCAGGCAAAAACTATTGCCCACCTATCCTCATTATAGGTTGCCAATAGTTAATTGCCAGGGACCCGCCACACTGTATCTCCTGCAATCACTTGATCTCTCAGCCTGCTGTCACTGCAGCGGGCCGGACGTACTTTATGGAAGATGGGATTGAATTGACCTAACTGGCTTTACTTCCATTGAAATGGGAGCTGAAGCAGCTATTACATTTCTGGCACTTTCTCCTCAGACACTGAGGTCAGATGCGGAAGTGAAATAGAAAACATTGATTTCAATGGGAGTGAAGCCCGCTGCACTGACAGCAGGCTAGACGATCTGGAAATCGCCAGGGAGTCCGTGCGATGGGTCCTTGGCGATCAACCACTGATGACCCATCCTCAGGATAGGTCATCGAAGTGGTTTTCCAGGCAAAACCCAAAGTTCGCATAACAAATAGTAAAAAGAAATATAGCCAGCTTGGGGAGAGTAGGTCAGATAAGTTACCACTCTGGCACTGCTGTGATTTTACACCTAACTTACTCTCTCAAGGTCTTGCCTAAGGTGCATGAACATTCTCATCCTGGTATGAATGCTGTCCTCCTTGGGTTGTATCAATCCATTCTGTTCCTCCTCTTTAGGTGGTAAAAGCGGTCTATTAAAATTACTTTTCCGTTTCAACATCCAGAAAGAATATATCAAGTCCACAGTTAGCTTGGGCAATCCCATTTCAGCTGCCACATCATCTATGTTCACCATAGTGTAAAAGTCTTCCTCCAACTCCTTCAGTTTCTGAGCGCGGAGGCTGGTTTTCTCACTCTCACTTTGTGTTTGTCCATATGAGCTGTCGTTGTCTACATGAGGTTTGTCAGGCTCGTCCTGGTCTGCCGGACAGTGTTTGTTCTTACTGTGCTTCAAGCAATAAGACTTGAATTTAACTTCATCCCCTTCATCAAGTATAGTCTTCATGTCCAAACTGTGCTCAAATGCACAAGTGACGTGAAAGGCTATGATACAGCTCTTAACTGAGCACTGCGCAAAGAAAATAGAATCAGTGACATAGAAGACAATATGTGAAATATAAGCCCTACCCCGAAAATAAGCCCTACCTGAATTACATTTTTAAAAAAAAATTGAATATATTACCTAGCAGGCTTGGCCCGAGTCCCTCCTGATGCTGCGGCGTGCTTCTTGCAGTCCTAGGCCGCCCACAGAAGATCACTTCCTGGTTAAGGGATTCATAAATCCCACCTCCAGGAAGCAATGGCTCTAACTGATTATCGAGCTCTGCTCAGCCAATCAGTGTAGCGTTCAATGAACCTATATGATTGCTGTAATTGGTTCATCAAGTGCTGCATTGATTGGCAGAGCAGCACTTGAGAACCAATCGGAGCCATCGCTTCCTGGAGGCGGGATTTATGGATCCTGTAACCAGGAAGTAATCATCTGTGGATGGCTGTGGACTGCAAGAAGTGTGCCGGAGCTCCAGAGAGCAGCCGGAGGGACCTGGACCAAGTCTGCTACGTAAAATAAGGCATTACCCGAAAATAAGACCCAATGCCTTACTATAAATTAATATAAGACAGTGCCTTATTTATGGGGAAACACGGTTACTACTGCAGCACCTCTGCTTCGCTCTCCCTCCTCTTCAGAGACCTCTATGTGCATCATGAGTCATCCCCAACCCCCACCCCCTTCGACTTCCTGCTATTTGTCTTGAAATCTTTATAACTAGAGGGATTTTCTTTGATAACAGGCAGTGGTCAGCAAATTAGAAGGAAGGGAGACCCCCTAGTGGTGTTTTTGAACTAAATGATCATTTTAGGTAAAGTGATTTGCACTTTTGCTAGATATCACATTGGCTATCATATTAACACAAGTTATCTCAAAATGCAGTAAACATTTAAGCAATCAAGGGGGAATTCTTTAGTACAAAGAATATCTTTAAAAGTAAAATGAGATTTACTCTACCTGTATGCATGCTCCTGTCTTAAGTTTACAGAGGCTGCAGACCAATGCCCATCGGCTTGGAGGTATATGAGAAAGCTTTGTGATAGGTTCCATCCTTTCAGGGCAAGCAATGCTCACCTGCATGAGTTAACATTGATAACACTTGTTCAGAGTAGAAACCCTTTCATACCACAACATATCATAGCAGTGATTTCAATGTTTCAGAGGTCATTACGTGAAAATGTAAAAAAAGGACCATTCTGCATAAAGTAAACCTGTCACTTTAGTAGGTTATCCTAATTGAGGGGATTCTCCGAGCATTTAGTCAATGACTTAATCCTAGTATAGACCCTCAATGTATGATCGGTGGAGCGACACAGCCATTTCAATGCCTATTCAGAAGCAGTATCATACATATGAGATGGGCAGTGCCTTGTACTAGAATCCAGCCCATCTCAGTTAATTTATGAGTCTGCTATAATTACAGGCCTAATGCTGCCACCATGTTCTTCTTAACTCCTAAGTGATAGCAGCCTCTCTATAGGCACTACCACAGAAGCGAGGGTTAGGATGGCGGCGCAGCCATGGCTTCATGCATCAGTGGACTCAAAGGTAGTTCTGCTTATGATTCTGTTCGATAACTTAGTATTTTACAAAATGGCTGCATAGGTTGACCTGAAATATGCAAAACTGGCTCTCAAGACCTCGTTTTAAGCCAAATGTATTTAAAAATGAAAATCCAAAAACAAAGTCAGTAATTAGTTGATTAGCATTTGCTACTAATTGCCAAACACATTTCAAAGTCATCTCGACTAGATCCCCAGTAGCTGGCCTACTAGCAACAATTACTAATATGGAGACGAAACATTTATATCTGCACATCTCTGTTCAAGGATTAGTGACACTGCCTACCAAGTAGTGATCACCGTGACAATGCTTCCCCTGTACATCCAGACTTCTGTAATAGAATCCACTGTCAACAACCAAGTTGGCGCTTCGAATTACAAGTTTCAGATGACAGTTGCATAACATACGGTGTAAGCGCCACTCAGAGATGGTTGAGGCACAACACATACATTGCTGGCATTTTCCGATGCTTAAAACAGACGGTGTGGTCAAGTGGCGGGTGCCAAGGTCCGGCAAATAACTATTATGTTGCTGAATATGTCAGGATGTTAATGCAGCTTAATGCCAAGTTCGGACAGAGAAGGTCACTCTTTAATAATAGTGTAGAGTCAGGAATACTTTCTGGCTCAAATAAATGCTAGGAGGACAAAGTCTGCTTATAAACCTTATTAAGGAATAGAATCAACCTTTGGCTTTATAACAATGCATTAAGGCTGAACGAGGTCTATATCGTGGCAGGCGATTCAGAACAGCCTGCATCAGTGAATATATTGTTGTTGTAGTTTTAAAACTGTTGTTTTACTCCCATTTGAGCTTAAAGGGGTGGTCTCGCGAAATCAAGTGGGTCTATACACTTCTGTATGGCCATATTAATGCACTTTGTAATATACATCGTGCATTAAATATGAGCCATACAGAAGTTATTCACTTACCTGCTCCGTTGCTAGCGTCCCCGTCGCCATGGTTCCGTCTAATTTCGGTGTCTTCTTGCCTTTTTAGACGCGCTTGCGCAGATCCGTCTTCTCCCTTCTTCTCCCTTCGGCTCCGCTCGGCAGCGTCGGCATTTTGGCTCCGCCCCCTTGTACGCATCATCGCGTAGCTCCGCCCCATGATGTGTGCCGGTTCCAGCCTCCTGATTGGCTGGAATCGGCACGTGACGGGGGCGGAGCTACGCGATGATGCGTACAAGGGGGCGGAGCCAAAATGCCGATGCTGCCGAGCGGAGCCGAAGGGAGAAGAAGGGAGAAGACGGATCTGCGCAAGAGCGTCTAAAAAGGCAAGAAGACACCAAAATTAGACGGAACCATGGCGACGGGGACGCTAGCAACGGAGCAGGTAAGTGAATAACTTCTGTATGGCTCATATTTAATGCACGATGTATATTACAAAGTGCATTAATATGGCCATACAGAAGTGTATAACCCCACTTGCTGCCGCAAGACAACCCCTTTAAGGCTGGGTTCACACGGGGCGGATTTGCTGTGGAAATTCCGTCCGGAATTTTGCCTCGGCAAATCCGCCTGCGGCCGCTAATCCCGAGATTAGCCAGCCATGTGGACGAGATTTCTCAGAAATCTTGTCCACACGGGACGGCAAATCTGCCGAAGCGGCAGCCGGCACTGCAGTGCGGATTAGCCGGCTGCAGCAAGCTCCTTTTTCTTTCTCCGCTGCGGCCACGCTCTCCTCTATGGGAGTGCTGGCCGCAGCGGAAGAGCGAGCGGCCAGGCCGCTTCAAAACCCGCAGCTAAGTGCTGCGGGTTTTGAAGCAGCGCTTCTCCCAGTGGAAATCTCGCGGTTTATAAGTGCGACCAAACCGCGAGATTTCCGCCAGGATTCCACTGTGTGGGAACCCAGGCTAACGGTACTTGTGTTTATTGGTGATGTTTACATAACATTTGTTACATACATACACATTATATTATTTATATCTATCTATATACATTGTTGATTGCAGCAAGAGATTATATCGCAGTCTAGATGTGGGGATTCATTCAGGGATATGTTTATCTGCCAAGAGGGCCCTGCGATAGAGGCTCACTGAAACTCCTAATTGATGTATGTGGATTATATTGTTCATATCATTTTTCTTTGTTTTATGATTTTTTAAAATGGATTTTAAATAATTTTGGTTTAAAAAGAGGACCTAATAACGGGCTTTGCATATTATATAGTAAAAAAGTTTCTAGGTACCAATAATAAATGTGAACTCGACCTCATGTTCATACTAAAGCTCTGGTGAGTTGGCCATTATCTTTTCAACATATTTTGGCCCACACCTATACTATGTTGCCCTTGTTTAAGGCAGCATAATAAAAGATCTACTTCAGCTAAAGGAAACTGGTAAGGATTACTTTTTTCTTATGTGGGTTTACTTAGAGGGCTTCTCAACATATATATATATTTTTTTATTAATGGTTGAACATACTGTAAAAACAAAATAGATACGTACCTCTCTTCAACACCTTGTAAGCAGCAAAGCAGCTCCAGTGACTTTCCCACTGTCAGCACTGGCCAGAGATCAGGTGACCGCTGTGGCCAATTACAGGCTGCAGCACCACCTCTTGTGCTCCTGACACCAGTACACACATCCTGGGTCCCGTGCTGCTAGTAGTACGGGACGTTGCGGCCTTAATTAGTCGCAGCGGTCACCTGACTTCCAGCCAGCACTGATGGAGGAGTAGGAAGGGGGTCACTGGAGACACTCTGTTGCTTGCTGGAGGATAAAAGAGGCAAGTACCTATTTGTTTTATTTTACAGCATGCTCAGCCTTTACAAAAAAATTATACTCTGACAACCCCTTTAGTTTTTATGAAAACAACAATTGTAACTAAACGAATGATTAATGCAAAGTCAGCACAACTCTCATTCAATTCTAACTGCAGACAATGACTCCAGAGGCAATACCTAAAGACAGCCCACAAAGAAGAAAACCAGTACCACCACAGAACAAGTACCTCTGGTATCCAGAGCGCACAGCTGACATGGGCCCACTTTGTTCCAGTTCTTGTAGGCTTCATGGCTCCTCCTCTCTTTGGGCACAAAATGCATTGTGGATGAACACCTAAGACACAGGTGCGACACAACCAGCTGCCTTCTGGAACCTTCAGGATGCCATAACACGCCTTTCAACAGAGAAGAAAAAAAAATGTCATCTGGTATAAGCGTCATTATAGTTTATCAGAACATCCAGGTTTACATTTAAGTTACACTTTTTGTTGTTGGCTGGCTATGTAGAAAAGTGCGCAGTGTGATGAACTTTCTTATACAGTAAAAAGCAAAAAAAATTGAATCCTACCAAAATTCTGAATAGTAGTTATAAACAGTCTTGGCACTGAATACGGACAGTATAACATCCTACAGAATCCAACGAACCAAAAAAAATAAATTAAGAATATAGATTTTATCTTAATGACAAAACATGCCTGGCAGAGGCAAGGGCAGTCTTTTAATATCTGCCAGATAGACTTCTATGGGACTGCACACACACGGCAATTTGAGAAGAGTCACGTTGCCATTTGACGGTGCTGGAACCAAGAAATAGGAGAGTATAAAAAAAAATACATCACCCAGTTTCCCTGTCACTTCTACTAACAACACTATAACTTAGTTTATGGGGCTGTTAGGAGTTGACAGGTTCCACTTAAATGCATTTCTCAATAGATAAGTCAAGTATACCTACTGAATTCAGTGTGAATATAGCCTTATATATGAACCTATACATTATTAGTTTTATAATTTTATTTTACACAGAACAATCGCTTCATAAATGCACAATGAAACATTTACAAGTAATACAAAAACCATAATATTCATAGTTTGGCAAGACAACTGGTACCAAAGTTTCATTAGCTGAGAACGCTTTGAGTGTACAAAACCCAAGCTATAAGCTATATTTTCCTTGGTGTTGGAACTAGATTTCAATTGGTTTGCCTGAAACCATTTAATAATAATGCAATTATTTGTACATCACAAAATACTCAATGTAAACCATGAACCCTACCTGGTGAACACAAATGTTGCATCTGTCACAGAACACCATATCATTGCCTTCCTCACTGTCGGGAGAACGACACACATCACAAATGACATCTTCATCATACTCAATGCCTAGGCCTTCTTCTGTCTCTATGGCGTGACTCATGTTTTCATGGCACCGACGTTCAAGAACTTCTAATGTTTTCTCCATAGTGCTCTCATCCAAAGGAGCACATCCTACCAGAAGAAGAACACGTAGAAACTGCATGAAACCCTCTCAGAAGAAAATTTGAAGAGCACATTACTAAAGTATGTACAGCATATATCAAAACTGAAAAATTATGGTAACAGACTTCTATCTAAGCACACAATGGCCTACATTTGCTAAGACCTACGACAACAGTTGACAGGCAAGTGGCTTCCAAAGTCACCACAGTGGCCACCACAACTGCAGGATGCTGATGGGTTGCCATAAGAGCAGGAGGCCCAACAGTGGCCTGCAGGTATGCCCTGTATGAGCATGATCTTTGGAGATGAGCTAATTGCTGGGGACAGTGTAGTAATATTAAAGCATGTGAATCTGTAACTATAACTATGAAATCTGAATTTTGGCCAAAAATGTAACCAACTATCGCAGTGACAAGGAATGCTGAAACAATGGAGATATTTCATTCTGTCAAAAATGAATCTTAGACTTTGATCCACCATGTTAGACATCCGCTTCTTAAAAAAAAAAAAAAGGAGGACCCATTAATTAATTAATATGTCTGTTAATTACCCATATCTGCTAACTCAAGGTTGCATTCTTGAAGCCAAAAAAGGTCCACATCATCAAGATCATAACGACACATGCTCTCTGCCAGTTCTAGAATGTTGATATAACCAGGCTCTGTGGGTTCTTGGCCTGAACAATGGATGTACTTTCGTGGACGGGAATATAGCACCTCCTTCACTTTTTCAGCAATGACCCTAAATAAAAAAAAAACAAAAACACAAAATGATAAAAAGTTATGCAAACCAGTAAGCAATTTACACCATAAGCCAGTGTGGACCCCTCCAGTTGTGGCTATACTGAAGTGAAAAAAATTGTTACATTATTTTAATAGCAAGATCATTGGCCCTTTTAGGCTCAGAGTACAAGGGTAACACGTGAATTTCCATGAACTAATGTCTGAGTGAACTTCTATTTACACATAGCAGCTAACAAGCAATGTAAAACATGGGGAAGGGAAAGTGCAGCAGCTTAGAGTCAAAGTGGATTTGAGTTAAGGTACCTTTCAAAAGAGCAACTATAGTTTAGAAACAGTCGCTCAGAAAAGTCATTGATACGTACAAACAACAGAGCACCGATTGTTTATTAGTTGTTCAATGGGATATGATTCATAGAGGGGATCTCCATTCAAATTTGTTCACAACTGAGACTTAACACAAGATGACTTGATCAACCAGAGAATTTTTATGGCAAGTTGAAACAAAACTAACAACTTACACTAGGTCAGTGGCCATATTGACATTGAACAACTATCAATTGAATGCACTCTTTCAAGGATTACTTAGCCAACAGTCATCCTGTAAAAAGGGTACCTTAAAGTGAGATTTGCAGAGAAAATTCTCCTCGGAAAGGAGGGTGAGGGGGGCTGTATATTGCCTGCCGTTCTCTGTCCCTCTGATCCACTGGCTCTGGGTTATTTTTTTGGCCATCAGAGATGCTCAATGCAATCTTCAAACTACCTAAACACCACATTGCACTGGTAGTGTTAAGACTACCAATGCATTATATCTGCTCTCAGATTAGCCAGAGTTACTCACATGATCAGCACTGGCCAATCAGAGCAGTACAGTGTGCATTCGGTAGTTAGAAAATT
Source organism: Eleutherodactylus coqui (assembly GCF_035609145.1). Classification (NCBI taxonomy): domain Eukaryota; kingdom Metazoa; phylum Chordata; class Amphibia; order Anura; family Eleutherodactylidae; genus Eleutherodactylus; species Eleutherodactylus coqui. The sequence goes on along the minus strand of NC_089837.1, from coordinate 384,906,409 downwards.
GCTGCAGCTATCTTGGAAGGGCGAAAACGGAATCTGAACCCAGCAGATTGGAGCGGCAGCAGAGAACTGCAGACAATGTACTCCATCCCCCTCGGGTCCCAGAACAGAACTCTGTCCCAAAACTGAAGGGTCACTTTAACAGATTCCCAGCAGATCAAAAGTCAATGATCATAGTGTGTTAATGTTATTTTTATGGGTCAGTATGGTTATGGTGATAATGAAGGTGTTTTACAACTTTTATACCATAAATACTTTAAAAAGCAGGTTTTTATTTTTCTATATTCTTTGATCCATAACTTCATTTTTCAGTCAATAAAGTTGTGTAAGGGATTACCTCTCAGAGAGTGAGGAGTAATTTTTATTGGCACTGTTTTCAGGGACAATTTTTCATTTTTTGTTTATTACTTTTTTGTGAGGCAGGATGAACATAAAACCCACAACACTGCCATTGTTTTTCATCCATTTCTTATACTGTTCAGTAAAAATGGCATATGGACTTTGACAGTGGCAGCTGATGGGTTCCTCTACCAGGATTTGATCTCCGATCCTGGCCATTGCAGTTGGTCACTGGCTGTCATTCACAGCCAAGGTCCTGTCTTGATCATATGGGCACAGTTCCTGTGCCCGAGCAGTCACCATTATACATTATTATGGTATGTTAATTTGCAGGAATTATGTAGTTCCCTTGATGTAATGGTACGTCAAGGGGTGGAAAGGGGGGGGGGGGTTAAAAAACAAAAAGGGCAAGTATACCTATTTAAAATAGACAAAAGTAATAATATAGAAAAACATATTCCTATTATAAGTGAAAAAAAAATATAACCTCAAATAAAAAATGATTAATGGGAAAAGTCAACATGAACGATCATCATTACATCCTGGTCCTATATAGGAGGAATATAACCATCAAATAAAATAACTGGCAAGAGCGAGGTGTTCAAAAGAAGAAGAAAGGGAGGGAGAGAGGGGAGGACTATTCTTCCTCTGTTCCCTCCTGACAAATTCCATTGCCCTCATTCTCTTTACTTTTAAACATTTCTCTGTACAAAAGGGTATTCAAGAGCCTCAATAATTAAAAGCTGTATGCCAGGCTCCAGCATTCTTTCGTATGATCCTAAAAAGAAAAAGGTTTGTACCATGTCAACCAGTAGAACAAAATGTTATTGCTCTCAGTAAGAAAAACTACATCTTGTAGATGTGATATCTTTTGATAACTACAAGAAATAATGTTGCAGCAAGCTTTTGAGACTACTTAGGTCTCTTCATCAGGCTGGTATTACAAAATGCATCTCAAGAAAAGGAGAAGGAAGAGGACTTCCAAGAAAATGAACATAATTTTGGTTGCCAAACAGAAAATAATTGACAGAAATAAGGGAGTGGATATGGGAAGGAATCTTTGGTATTCGGTAATAAGAGAGCTCTAATAGGATCTCCAAGTTGCAAGAAGTAATAACAAAATAAAATTAGATACACAAATCTATAATCTCTTGACCTTGGAAAGAGACATCCAAATGTGGCACATGAAATCCTCTACAGCAAGTCTCCAAAACACAATTCAGAGATACCAAACGAACAACTTTATGCAATCAGAGATACCAAAAGGAACCATTTACCATCTCAGGAGGACTTTAACATTTGCCTTTGCTAGAGACACATTAAAAATGAGCATCAACGGTGGTGCCCATAGCAAGGTCAACTTCTTGAGATTTCAGACCTTGGAGAAAAAATGTACCATTATATAATATTTCCAACTCCTCCGCCAGAAACAGATTGTTGGTACTGCTTGCCAACCATTCAACGAGTGGAAGGAGAACTTAAAATAGTGTAGCATTACTAAGGGATTATTTAGACATCGTAATTAACCCAAAACAGTCACATTAAAATTGAAAAATCCCTCCTGAAAATCTCCCTTATATAAATTGTAGATTTTGAATTTATGTAAATATATTTGGGCAGAATTCAGTCGCCTTAAGTGTATTTTAACTCCTTCATGACATAACTAATTTTAGCCTTAAAGGGGTTGTCCCGCGCCGAAACGGGTTTTTTTTTTTTTCAACCCCCCCCCCCCGTTCGGCGCGAGACAACCCCGATGCAGGGAAGTAAAGAAAGTTTACCGGAGCGCTTACCTTAATCCCCGCGCTCCGGTGACTTCAATACTTACCGCTGAAGATGGCCGCCGGGATCCTCTGTCTTCGTGGACCGCAGCTCTTCTGTGCGGTCCATTGCCGATTCCAGCCTCCTGATTGGCTGGAATCGGCACGTGACGGGGCGGAGCTACACGGAGCCGCTCTCTGGCACGAGCGGCTCCATAGAAGACTGCAGAAGACCCGGACTGCGCAAGCGCGGCTAATTTGGCCATCGGAGGGCGAAAATTAGTCGGGCTCCATGGGAACGAGGACGCTAGCAACGGAGCAGGTAAGTAAAAAACTTTTTATAACTTCTGTATGGCTCATAATTAATGCACAATGTACATTACAAAGTGCATTATTATGGCCATACAGAAGTGTATAGACCCACTTGCTGCCTCGGGACAACCCCTTTAAGAGTCAGTAAATCATATCCCCTTTTGTGTTTAGCGATCATAACTTTTTCATCTTTTCATGAGTGTAGCTGTGTGACAGATTGTTTTTTGTAAGAGTTCTAGTTTTTATAAGAAGCAATTTTTTGGGTTCATGTAATTTACTGAATAACGTTCTTCTGGGGGCGATGGAAAAAGCAATTTCACAACTTTTTTTACCGTTTTACGTTACAAATATTATATTGCCTTTATTCTACCAGTCATTACGATTATGACACTTAAATTCGTAGATGTTTTATCACTTTTTCACAATATAAAACCTTTTTTTTTCTTAACAAAAGACTTCTAGTGTTGCATTAGATTTCAGGACTAGAGCAGGGGTTTTTTTTTCAGTCGACTGAGGACTTGCTTTATAGGAAAACTTTAAATCATATCATTTTGAGGTATATATGACTTTTTAATTAATTTTTTTTATTCCTGGCTTGGTGAAGTAAGATGAAAAGAAAATGTCTATTTTGGTGGGTTTTTTTTTTTTTTTATATAGACTTTACCATGCTGGAAAAAATAATGTAATATTTTTCAGCATGGTTTGTTATTGGATGTGGGGATACCAATTATATGTAGTTTTTGTTCTTTTTACTTTTTCAAATACCTAACAGCAGTGCGTAAGGAGGAAAAGGTTTGAAATTTTCTTTCTGTAAAAATGGTTAAGAGGCGAAGGTCAGCCATGATTGCAGCATCTGAGGGGTTAAACTGTATAGAGGAGCGATTAGATAAGCAAGTCCTCATTATGTTACTCTTTTTGGGGAAAACACCATATCTGACAATCAGACAGCAAATATGCTCTCTGAGTGATGTGTGGGTGATGACATGAACAAAAATATGGTGGTGCAGAGTGTAAGCTCTCGCCTACGACCTGAAGGTTGCAAGTTCAATCCCTGCATGATTCAGGTAGACGGCTCAAGGTTGACTCAGCCTTCCATCCTTCCGAGGTCGGTAAAATGAGAACCCAGCTTGGTGGGGGATAATAAATAATTACCTCAAAGCGTTGCGGAATAATTTGGCGCTATACAAATAACAAGTTTTTATTTTTTTTAATTAAAATATGTCACACTCTCTGAGGAAGGGGGAGAAAATTTAGTATTCCCGACCCCACTTCAAATGGCTGTAGCTCGGGTTTTCAAAGAGCTACTGGCATGCTTTTGGTGTCCTTTTAAAGCTTGTCATTAGCCCTGAAAGAATCTGAGCCACAGCTGTTTAAAAGTACAATGAGCTCTGTTAATCTAAAACTGTAATGTCTTTTTTGGTAGAACGAACAGAGCTCATCCTAAACTGCTAGATGGAAATAAAGATGAAGTTAAAAAAAAAAAGTATATATATATTATATATATAATCTATATCCTGTTTCCCTGAAAATAAGACATACCCTGAAAATAAGACATAGAATGATTTTCCCGAATTTTTGAGGATGCAAAATGATTTTTTAGGCTTTTTGAGGACGCTTGAAATACAAGCCCTACTTGTACTTAAATTAATCCCTGCTAACAGTTAATTTAAAAAGGCAATTTAAATAATGTCCAGGCAGCTATACATGTAAAAACGTTAAACCTTTTTGAACAAAGATTAATATAAGACACTGTCTTATTTTCTGGGAAACACGGTACCTACCTGAGTTCCTACATCTTGAGGGAGTTGTACCATCCTGGAACTAGCAGAATTATACTATCAGTACACCTGAGGATGCCGTTTGTGAGTGTTTTCTACTGATGGTGAAGAGCAGTGTACTTTCCTGTTCTGTGTGAGCTTTACATTCAGTGGTGGTATATTATATCAACATTAAGCAGTGAGGTGCATTATATTAAAATTTCAGTAAATTTATTAGACTGCATTTTTTTCTTCATTTGTGCAATGGAATATTTTGTGACCGTTCTGTTTTTACATATGTAACCCAGAATCCAAAGCATCAGACAGAAAGGTGTGTCGAAGGTCTGCTGAAGAAGGCTTATGAAACAAATTACTTTACTGCAAATTATTGTATTTCTACCTGAGAGAAGGCTGTGGGATGGAATCTGGATTAGCAGGTACTTGGACACCCTTTTCCCACTCCTGTTTCCACGTGTCAGCAAAGTGATAGTAGTCCTCCATACTGACATGTTGGGAGTCTGGAATCTTCATGGCACTGATTAGGTCTTTCCTGAATACCTGATAATACACAAAGATACTCATGTCAGAAAATTAAATACAAGATACTACAACCTAAAAAGTCAGCAGCTTTGCTAAATAAACAAATGTTTTGGGTATATTTGGGTAGCACTAGACGTATGTGCATTATATTCCAACATCCCACATCAGAAAGGTATAGAAGCAGTGGCCCATTTCTTAAAAATCGATAAACTCATGCCCGATAACCAGAAACCGTTTATCTTGGAAGGTTTAAAATTTATTTTAAATATGAAAAACAATATTACCTTCAGACCCGCGGAACAGCTATGGGCACAAAATGTGCCCCCTGTTTCGCCAACCTGTATATGGGGGCATTTGAAGAATCAATTAATGATCCCCACATTCGTTTCTATAAACGATTTATTGATGATGTGATCTTTATATGGGAAGGCACTACAGAGAAGGTTAACAAATTCATACAACAACTAAATATAAACTCGTGGAATTTGAAATTCACAGGCAACCATAGCCCAACTAACATTACATTCTTGGATTTGGACATTAAATATCGAAAAAGGTATAATTCAAACACAAAACACACTTTAGGCAAGTAGACGCCAATAATCTTCTTGATTTTAGAAGCAACCATGCCAAGACATGGAAAATAAATGTCCCGTACGGACAATTTAAAAGAATAAGGCGTAATTGTTCATCTATAGAAACTTTTGAAAAGCAAGCTAGGATATTGTATAATAAATTCAGGGATAAAAAAATATCCAGACACACTCATTCAAAACTCCTACACTAAAGCTAAAGAAGAAAAACGGGAATTAGGGAGGATGAAAATACAATCAAGTTCAAAAATACTTAACAAAAGAGAATTACGCTTTATTACGAAATACAACAATAAACATAAGGAATTAAAATCCATCAAACAAAAATTGGAATATGCTGAAAAATGACCCTCATTTAATAACAGATCTTCCTTCAAAACCAACATTAACGTTTCGTAAAAACAAGACATTCGGTAACATATTGGCCCCTTTCCGACCCCGATCATTAGTGCTTCCACAGATTATGAAAGAGACTACCCCTTTACAAACATTGGGGTCGTATGAATGTGGGAGAATGGGCTGTAAATGTTGCGATAATATCAGCAACAAAAAAAAAAACAGTTCCATTAGGACCAGATATTCCACCTTTCCAAATAAAACAATTCTTAAACTGTGGTTCCGAAAACCTCATATTTGATAGAGTGCCGCTGTCCATTACAATACATAGGACGAACAACAAAATCACTGCGTTGCAGGTTGAACCAACATAGGTATAACATCAAAAGGAAATTTCTCAAACACAGTGTCTCAAAGCATTTTGCGTTATTTCCACAATTCAGACCCTTCAAAATTATTAATTACCCCTTTAGAGAGGCTCGCACCTGGAGAATATTCAAAATTAAGAACAAGGGAGGTGTTTTATATCTACAAATTTAATACATTATACCCGTCAGGCCTCAATGAAACACTAGAAAAAGTTTATTAAATTATACAATTTTTGATAATTTTAAATAAAAAAATTTTATGCTGATAATTTTATAATAAAAATATGGCTGATAAATTTATTGATTATCTTTAATGTATATGTGAATTTTTATAAAGTTTATATGACCTAATCTCCTTAGCCAATAACACTATTGCATATCTCATTCAAATTCATATAGTAACATAGAAATTAGGATTTATGCATAATAGCAAATTCAGGATAATTAAATTAATAAATACATACAAAAAACTAGTTCCATAAGCATGTTATTTATATGTTTATTCTAACAAGCAGGTATCTTACAAACTATAATGAAAAAATGGAGGCTCTATATATCGGCTAACAGAGATAACATAATAATCCATTGACGTCTCATGACACTATTATGTAACCCTATGATTCCATCCAGTCATGTGATAGATATCACATGACAAAGGAGCCTCCACCCACATCACGCTATAGACGCTAGAAAACAAAGACGTCATCCCGTAGTTGCGCGGCGTCACGTGACTATCGGGACGTCTAGACCCGCCCCACACGCCATCGCGCACTTCATCAAGCGTGCCCCCTGGGACTGGCGACCCTACACTACGTGGGAGCGCGGTGGTATATGGGAATGTTCAGTGACGTCATCACACTCCCTCCTCCCTCCCCTTTTAAGAGCAAAAGGAAATCAAGGATGGTAAAATTTTGCGCGAAAGCACAGTATATTACTCACTACATAGTGAAATATTGGCTAAGAGTGAATAAAGTCATTTTGGACTTTAAACTATAAGATGCTATATGGACTATTGTAAGTGAACGCCCAGAAAGGGGGCAGTACACTACTGATTTCCCTGCCCCTTCCTTGTTCACTCACTATAAATATAGGTATGTGGTGACATAACATGTATGCTTGAAAAAGGCTTAAGAATAAGCCGAAACGCGTCACAATAAAAGAAGTGTATTAAAGAAGCGTCTCCTTGCATCTCCCTGCAACTTAGAAGTTCTCCTGGATAAGGGGGGTGCCACGGAACCGGCACCCCCAAACAAGTAAGACCCTCAATATTATTCTTACACTTAAAGTTCACGGAGCGCTGAGGATTTTTTCCTTGTGTGATCATATTGATAATACACAGATACTCAAGTCAGAAAATTAAATACAAGATAATGCAACCTAAAAAATAAGCAGCTTTGCTAAATAAACAAATGTAAAAATAATTCAGTCAATAGGGAAAAAAAAAATTCCATCCTTCTCTAAAACTCCAGCTCCTACCGACAAGGAGAAACTGCTAAGCCTTCGTACAATAAATAACGAAAGTTAAGATCTGTTCACACCGATTTCATGACTTCTTATGCAAGGTTTCTTTTACCCATACTCTACTGCGATCTGCTACTCGATAATTAATGATATCATATCTATTGCGGATTCTGCAAAAACACAAACCATGGCACCTAATCAATATCTAGTCCTTATCCAGATGCCAGAGTATGTAATATATCTTGCGTCTTATTTTTGTTAATGTTACTTGCATAATCCTGTAAATCTAAAAGAGCAATGCTCATTTTATTGAAGGCAAATATTTGTAGAATTCTATAGTAAATAGCGTATTCCAAAATAACCAAATAACTTAAATCTTCATCAGTACTGCGGATGGTTCGCACGGCTCACCGGACATGTGCAGTACAGTTTTGGGTTTTTTTTAAACTCCTTTTCGCATGGAATCTACAGCCCATCCACAATGCCGCGGGTCGGACGGCTTCCATTGACTTCAATAGAAGCCGTCCGTGCCGACACTGCAGGAAAATGGAGCATGCTGCAATTTTTTATCCACGAGCGGAAATTGCAATTGGTTTCCGCTCATGTGCATAAAGAATCATTTTGCTATGGGCGGTGTTTGTTGCGAAATCCGAAGGCGGTCCCTCGCTCCGGATTACGCAATTCAAATCCATCCGTATGCATTAGGCCTTAAGCTTACATAAAGTAACAGCAAGGGGAAGATTTTAAAGCTGCAACGATCATCTACAAATGTAATGCAAGATCGGCTTGGGGGGAAAAAAAAACGAAAACCTTTTTTGACTTAATTCTGAATTAGGACACAAGGTGTCTAGAGATCTATTGAGACATAATGTAGCAGCTGCTCCTGGCAAATATCCCAGACCTGGCAAGACATTTCCATCAGGCCATATCCGACACTTGGAAGGATGAACTGCCCTGCAGGAGATTATTCAGCAGTGAACTGAATGTGTATCGTTTAGTAAATCCGTAATGATATTAAACATATCTGTATAATAAACTGACAGGTAACAAATCGCTGGTCTGAGGATTTGGTTTAACAAAATATTTATTGGTTTTAGGATGTTCCAAAATATATCAATCAAGAATTCCAACATTACAGTCGTGTGTAAAGTCCAGCGGCAAGTAGATTGAACAGATAAATCAGGAGTTACACTGCCAGACGTCATTTCTTGTCTGAGTATTTTGAGTTACATTAATCTCCAAGTATTTGAGCCATTATGCCGTAAGATACCGGTTATCTTTCTCATGAAATATCATATGGCAGTTAGATTTGTGAAACTAATTCTTTGCTATGTAAATCCTGTTCTTTAGTGGTGTTGTTAATAGAGTGCCAAGGGAATGCTATTCATGAGGTAATCCTCAGTAATACCTTCAACACGGTAATCTTCATGGCATGGAATATAATAACTCATATCCTATAACATGCATTTTTAAGTCTGACTGTACTGACTGTCAAAATCCTTCTCTTGAGGGATGCTGTAAAATGTATACACTGATGCATGCACATATCTACGTATCCGTGGTGAGTGTTCAGTCAACGCCTGAGTCAAGGAGTCAGTTAATGACCTCAATAGGCACAGATTAGATTAGGAACACCTCATTTTAAGGCCCTTTTACACAAGGATTATCGTTCAAAAAACAGTTAAAACGAGGGGAAATGAATAATCATTCAGTGTAAACATGGCCGATGATTAAATGATCATTTGTTAACTTATCGTTCATGTCGCGGAAGCACAAAAATTATTGTTAGCTAGTTCACAAATAGTTTGGTTTAAAACGCAGATCATTCAGTCCTTCTCATTCACTGACTGCCTGAGCGAATGAGCAGTCTGCGACATAGTTTGCTCGGGGCGAGCGATTATCGCTGGGGACAACTGCCAGCTGCTTCTTCGCTCGACAATAGTCTTGTGTTAAAGGGCCCTTAGATGGACAAGAAAAGGATGACAGATCCCACTCCTCTCCCGAAGGGCTGCCGGCTTGTCCCCTGCGGCCCACCCCATCCTCCTTAACACAGATTGAGGTGAAAGCTGCAAGTATATACAGGTCACACACTGCAGCCTGCTCTAAATTCAAGTTATATCATGGATAGTCAATTTGGGGGGCCTTTTGGTTTTCTGGAGTACTTTATGTGAAATTCAAGTTGGTGACCTCATTGTAGGCCACGAGTTTCCCTCCTCCATTCTATCTCCGCTCCTTAAATATAGGTTGCACTTGGTCCTCCTTAGGCCCCCTGTCCAGGGCCATGACGGAATATCGCTAGCGATATTCCGCTGCAGGGAGGAGGACTGACAGGTCTCAGCGGTGAGCCTATCTAATTTACAGGCTCACTGCGGAGAATCACGGCAAATTGTAGCAGGATTCTCACTATGATTCTCCGCTCGTGGACGTCGGGCTGTGCTTTCCATAGTTAGCCTGTGGAAAGCGTTCACTGTGTTGACCGCGGCCGGATTACCACCGCAGATGACACAGTGACATTTCGCCCGTTGACAGGAGGCCATATACTTTTACTTTGCAAAGAATTGTTAGATTTTACTGGTTTCTTACAATGTCCAGCAATCTATTAGATGGTTGAAACAATGTTATGTTTCTCCATCCAATCTAGTCATTAGATTTCCAAACCATATGTGAAATTGCTCACCAGTAGTGGACCTGCTAAACCCTTTAGATCTTCTTGTGAGATGGACCACGGTACCTTATTCTTTCCCTCTGACGTTTTTTCTCCTTCAGATTTTGAAGTGTTCACATGGCTGTTCTAGATGTAGGACTCAATTACCAGATATCCTAGCTAAATGTTTTTGCGGCTCCCCAAACAAATGCTGGAGATGTAGCCATGGCCAGTGTTCCCTACTCCACATTTGGTGCAAATGTCCCAAAATCTGGCCTGATATTTGCTCATCTAATCTCACTTTAAAGGTAGTAGATCACCAAAATATGTTCGTATTAAATAAAACCTGTTAGTGAAGTATTTTCAGTTTTTTAAAGGCGTTTTTATTTTCAGAGTGTAGAATTGTTTATTCTGTTGTCTGTACATGACTATGGGGGTTGCCATCTTTCTCGGGTTACATTTAATAGCATTAAGAGCAATTAGAAGATATGCTGCTTCATGGGCCATTCACACGATGGACAGGATGGGACCCATTGACTTGTATGGGAGACTGTTCTAGGCATGATCTGTGCAGAGGCCATTTTGCAGGGACGGAGAACCCCGTGTTATCTACATATAGGTGTTAATATTTCAGTGTAATTCTGCCTCTAATCTTAGTGAAATAACTGCTGCAAAGCTTTCTGCACAGATCAGGAAGTATTAGACTATTATTAGGCTCTGTGGTCAGTGTAAAAAATGTAGAATTTTAGGAATTAAAAAAAAAAAAGATTGTGACAAAAAAAATGGAAAAAATTCTTTAAAAAATATGTTGAACACAAAAATGTGATTTATATAGCAAGTCATTTTCTGATGACACATGCCCTTTAACTCTCGAGCTGAACCTCTTGAATTCAGCCAGACTGCACAACATCTTCCAAAAACTTACCCAGCCTTCTTATCACGACTGCTAAATGGTTTATTCCACTCTATTAGCTTAACAAAGAGCTGCCAAAAACCCACCTGTGGTGTGCCAAAAATCAAACAATGTTTTCCACTTGGAGGAATTATCCAGCCATGGATAAAAAAAACTCATGAGCAATTTGTTCTTTGTAGCACATCCACACTAGTAACAAAAGTACCCCCGTAGTGCCACACAGATACTGCTCTCCAAAATAGTGCCACACAGAAGGTCCCCACAAAAATAGGTGGAAGACCTTCTGGGGAGAGGGAGAGCCTCTTCCACCTCGCAAAGACAACCCCCCCCCCCCCCCCTTTCCCACCCAAAAACTAATCTCACCAGGTATAGTTAGCATGTCGGTAGTGATTGGAGGTTGATTCTTGGCCTTTGTAGGGGCAGGTACAAAGACAATAAAACTCCTCCCACCACCTCCTACTATGGTCTTCTAAGTAACTACAGTGACATAAAGTCTTCAATTTCTTTTATTGGGTATTTAGATCATCATAGTAAAAAAAAGATAAACGGGGGGTGGGGGGGGTTGTAGCAGCAGGTAGTCTGTTCTCTGGATTCAGCTCCTTTGTTCTGCCGCAGGGCTGCAAGCTGAATACAATGTAATCAGCACTCCTGTGGAGAATACAGCACCATGGACAGCAAACACAGCATGCGGTCTGTGTTATCTTCTCTCCAGCTGAACAATGGAGGTTATTGCTCTCCCTAAAATCATCGTTCAGCCGAAGAGTGAAAGATGAGAGCATTAACACACAATGATTATCGCTTAAACGATGGCTTTTGAGCGAATTTTGAGCGATATTCGTTACCTGTAAATGGGCCTTTAAACTCTTGTAAACAGGAGCAACAAAGAAAGGCGTTTTGAAAATAAGCTACCCAGCCCTCCTAGTTGGCATCTCAAAGCACGCAGTGAGAAGAGCCAACAAACTCATGACTTCCCTTATAGTGCAACATTTTTATTTACGGAACCCCTGAATCTCAGATTAAATTATCCAGTCTGAGTTTTGTTATAAGGACCAACAACTGGCTTGTTGTACCGAGTGCCAACTGATAAAGCAAGTTGATCAGCACTCGCTTACTGCCATTCATGGAAAAGATTTTCCATCACTGTCCCATACAGAAATCACTGGTTGGGTATTCATCTCCCCGTTTACACAGGAAGATGCAGCTAACGAGTGAACATTCATAAAAGTCAAGATCAGATGACGAAAAAGCACTTGCTCGTTGATCAGCTGATCATTGGCATATTTACATGGCCCGATTATCGGTTAAACAAACATTCCACTAGACTTTCTTGCCTGTATAAAAGGCTCTTTAAAGAAACTAGAGGAACTTTCTCTGTTTTGCTTGAATGAATCCCCAATTTATTTTATGAACCAACACAGATCCTTCAGCAACTACAAGGAAATAGAAAGATTTTCCAACACCACGAACTTGGATTCAACAACCAGTAGAAAGTCATGCAGATACGGGTCCACTACTCCTTGTTTCCTTAGGGCTGAGACAATGTCAACCACGACTTTTGTAAAATATTCTCAGGACGGATTAAATCTCAAAAAGGAAGCAATGTGCATGGAAAGTGCCAAATTCATCCTGCGGTTGGCATTATTGCAAATCTAGAAATCTTTGGAATGCAATAATATGCATCTTTCATAAGCAGGGAACATTTGTACATTTTTCTTTATAAAGTGGGTTCTAGATTACAGAGACTCAATTTTTACATTTTATATAGGCTCTCTAAAATTTTTAGATTATACACGATCAAAAAAAACAAACAAAAACAAAACATCAAACTCCTAGAAAGAGTTATCAGAATGTATTGGAACTGTATATATAAATTTAATTGATCATTTATTGCAGGAAACTGAACACTTGAATGCAGACTCTAGGACCCTGTTGTATGGCCTCTAGCTTGGATGCAAGATGTGATACAGGTGGGCATAGAGACTCTAGGACCCTGTTGTACCGCCTCTAGCTTGGATGCAAGATGTGATACAGGTGGGCATAGAGACTCTAGGACCCTGTTGTACCACCTCTAGCTTGGATGCAATACTGACAGGCATGTAGGCAGACAGGATCTGTACAGTATCCTGCAGCATATCGGTTCACATTTGCTATGACTGAGCCTCTAGATTGTGCAAACTCATAGGCCGTCAAAGTTCGCATCCCAGAGGGTCCCATACGCGTTCTATTGGCGATAAATCTGGTGACCAGGCAGGCCACCGAAGTGTTAGAATGTTGTGCAGGCATTCCTGTTTTGTGTATGGCCTGCTGGAAAATGCCACTTGGAAGCCACCAAATCGCTGAGCTGTCATTGTTCCTTGTACCACTCCTAGGAGTAATGGACTGTCATATGGGATGGCCCCCCAGACCAGCATACCAGCAACGGGGATTGTGTGCCGCTCAACAGCAAAGGCAGGATAAAGGCGCTCACCCCGAGGTCTCTAGACACAAACACAGTTGTAATCAGTGACCAAACTAAACTTGAATTCATTGCTGAAGACAATCTGGTTCCACTTTGTAGCAGTCCGATTTCGTCATTCACGACACTACCGCAAATGGAGGTGACGGTGGGTGTCAAAGACAGTACATGTAATGGCGCAGTGAGATCAAATGTCCTTCAGCCAAGCACCTGGAAATGGTTTCTAGATGGAGGAAAACAAAATAGTTGGAGCTGCTTGTCGGATGATCAAACGATCCTCTCTACTGGTGGTCTGTTGAGGACATCTTGAGCCGGTCACCGAGGTCCACTACACACAAGTTGCCTCTGAGAACTTTTTAACAGACAGCGGTAGAAGCACTTTTAAGGCCTCAGGTGGCAAAACCGTTCATCTAATCACACCACAATTCTAATCATTAACATATCTGCCTGAGATGTAACTGCATGCCGAGTTTTGCAGCAAAACAACTACTCCTAAGTGCTTGATTATTCATTTTTATACAAAGAGTGTAGTTCGATAACTTTCATGAGGTTGCTTTACCACAAACAGCCTGGAATAACATGTTCGCTCTTCTTTCTGGCAACTGGAATAATTACACCTGCTGATGAGTTTTTTTCACTTCTTGAAGTAAAAGGTTCTGTGGAAATGTTCTGGGTTACCTTGAAATTTTCGTGGGGGAAGCGATGTTAATTTTGTGCCCATCAATGGTGTCCAAGAGCTACCTGCTACCAATTTGGATTTTTTTAAAGTCATAATTTTTTTTTAAAGTCATATAAAACTCTCTTCAATAGGCTTCTCAAGTCATCTTTATCCCTTATTTTACCAACCTCGGAAGGATGGAAGGCTGAGTCAACCTTGAGTCGGATTGAACCTGCAACCTTCGGGTCGTGAGAGCTTAGGACTGTATTCTGCTGCCTTAACACTCTGCGCCACACGAGGCTTGTATGTTTTATACAACTTTATAAAAGCTGTTTGGAGCTAAAATGGTGCATGAGTGAATAAAGATTCCAAGTTTTCACTGGACTGCTGCCATGAATTTTATTGCTTATTTTCCATCTTCCATATTTACATTTTTGTCACCCGCAGAGGAACTCAGTTATGTGTAACTGCCATGTATGTGCCTCTTGTATAGTAAGAACACACATTTTTAATGAGCTATATAATGAAAATGTAAAATGCAGTTGTTGGTCTTTTCACCCAATGCAGAGTGGGAAAAAATATATATTTTTAACTCCTTTCCTTAAAACCTCACAAGTTGCTGTTAAATGGATCCGTTCTTTTATTAGAGGCCTATATGAATGCAAAATCTTGTCCCACAGTAAAAGGGCTGTGGTCCAGGGTGACTTCAATATTAATGAATAAATCCGCAATGCATATGTTAATCAGCTGAGATACAAGTGTTATTAAAATGGGGTCCCGTCAATGACCGTGGTGGAAAAATAAATAAAAACATACACAAAAAAGGGGGTGGTAGTTCACACAGCAGATTTAAGTGTCCCATTCACGTGAACGGGAATCATCAGCGTAGTTACCACAGCATGGATCTCCCCCCTCCCCACCCCCCTTCTTTTAACATGGAATTAGCATCTGGAAATCCACACTAGGATTTACCCGTTGAAAAGAGCTAACCCTGCATGCAGATAGTTGGTAAATTGTGTGCAAGGATTCTGAGGCCAAATCCACGTGGAAAAATCTGATAGGGATTCCGCAGAGATGAGATTAGAAGCCATTTACAGCAGAGAGCCCATTGAAAAAGCTTTTTTAAGCAGTTTTCTTTTAGCCTGGGTTCACACAGGGCGGATTTGCTGCGGTTTTGCCGCGGATTGCTGTTGCATATCCGCACTGCGGCAAAACCGCTGCGTTTGCAGTGCAATGCAGCACAAATGAGTTTTGCAAAAAAGCTGTTCTCACAGGCAATTTTTTCTGCACAGCCGCAGTGCGGAAATGCAACTGCGGCGCGGTTTTCAGAGATGCAGCATGTCCATTCTTCTGTCTTTTCCGCAGCGCTTTTTCGTCCATAGACCTCTATGGACGCAGCAAAATTCGCACCAAAATACGCAGCAAAAAGTAAAAACGCTGCAGCAGAAACCGCTTGCGGGTTTTTCCGCAAGAGAATCCGCAAGCCAAAATTAACCTTTGAAGCGGTTTTGCCGCAGAAGCATTTCTTCTGCGGCAAAATCGCAATGGAAAAACCGCAGCAAATCTGCCCTGTGTGAACCCAGCCTTGCATAAGAAAGTTAAAAACAAAACAGTATCCAAATAATATAATAGTTTGCTTTTGCCGAAAAATAGGCACCCCAATGGTAAAAAAAAAATGCCACTAATGTGGTTATGTCAGCACACTGGGCAGCAGACATGCATCACTCAATGTACATTCTTTAGGATTCATTATGGTTTTTCACAGGCAGCTAATATTTTTTGCAAAGTTGTTCAAAAAGACGGGAAAAAAAATCTGATCAACAGATATGGTCAGGCAGTAGATTTGGAGACGTTCCTATAGCTGGTTGGGTGGAAGACCATGTTTGCGCTACCACAATGAAAGTTTTTGCATGAGGTTTCTACATTATAGAGTCATCTACATTAAATTCAATGGGGGAACTTAGACAAAAATCAGACTGTGTAGGAACGCCCCTTTGACAAGAAGTATGACAACATTCAGTTCCCAATTTATTCGTAAGTACTCAAAAGGAACTCAGTTGAAGGGAACCTGCCACCAGGTTTATACAATGCAATAGTGGCAGATAATGTACTAGTAGGTGCACTGATACCTTTAGAATCCTCATCTGAAGTTTTCCTACCAGGTATGCTAATGAGGCGGATTTTCTCTACTCCCTGGGCAGGCACGCCTCCCGGATTTAATGAACAGGTATGTAAATTTTCTTCAGTCTCAGTAAATCTCGTGCAAGTGTGGTGACAAGGGATGGCGGCGCCTGCATACTATCGATCACCTGGACTGCGCTGACTTCTTTAGCTAATTGCGTCTGCGCTCTGTTGGCCATTAGTTTAGCGTGTGACTTGTAGTCCGGCAGCTTCATGCTCCCCCTTGATATCTGCAGCTATATTCCACCAAATGTAAATAAGCTGCCCGCTGAACACCTGCAGCAGGTTGTTTACTAACATTAGGTGGAATATAGCTGCAGATAAGGGGAGAAGAATGAAGCTGCCGGACTGCGGGGTCACGTGATAAACTAATGGCCTACAGAGCATAAGCGCATTAAAGCTCAAGAAGTCAGCGCAGGTCCAGGAGAACACTAGTGCAGTATCAGCACTACTATAACATTAGCTTAGATTGCAGTATGAAAACCTGATGGCATGTTCCCTTTAAGAAAAAGAATGATCCAGAGTTGTTATTTCATGGGTAAAGGCAAGTATTTAGTATAAGGATCACCTTTAGAAGAGCAGGATGCTCCAGTTATATAGAATGTAACATATTGGTAATGGAGCAAACATGGTATACATTTCTCTGTGTAAATGTGCTATACTACAAAGCAAAACGGCAAGTCTTCTAACCGTCACAGTGCCATGGTATCACATGAGAGACATTTAGACGTCAAGATATCCCTTTCCTAAAACTGCAAATGTTGATAAGACTTTACTAGCTTTACCAGCTGATCCAGCAGAGGGCAGTATCGCTTCAAGAAGAACATGGGAATAAGAGGAGATAAATGGTGGCTGCTTTGTGACATGGGGACAGAATCTGTGGCATTGGAGACTGTAGGCACTAAGTGGGAAATGGATGCATTATCAATAGAGGCAACGTATAAACTGCTACTACACAAGTTATGTTTGAAGTTGTATATGTGGGTGATGAATTATACTAACTGGTAAATGTACGCTATCATTATGCAGTATCTTTGCATTGATATTAGGAGCTGTAAGGCACTGTCTACACTGCACTCTACAGGCAAGATGTGGGCAATTTATCTTGGTGCTGTACGACGCAACTAGTCCAGCGACTATATGGTGCTGTGACGGGCATATTCACCGCCTCCTAGACTCATGCAACCTTTGATAAAGCATACCTCAGCAGACTTCTTTTCCTCCTCTGTTGGGTTTTTTGCCTTGCTCCTGTATTGAAAACAGGAAGAGAAGGACGTTGAAGGACCTGAAAATAAAATGAGAATACATTAAGGATGTGCACTACAAGGGCAAGTACTTCACTATATATTATGAATTTCATGAAGTCGTGGTTACTTCAGAGCAACTGAGGAATGCCATATGTTTACATGTAGAGGAGCCTTACACAAGAGCAGCACAGATTAGAGAGCAGACTTCTTGTCCACTAGCACATTTGAAACACAGCAAGTATCGCGCATGTAAACATGCCACTCTTTGCCTTCTATCACTGGTCTCCTGGAATGAACTAAGCAATCTAGTAAGTAGCATGTTTAGAGCTTTTCATACACATTACTTCTAAATAAAAAAAATAATGAAAAAAAAAATTGTGGAAAAAAATATATTATAAAATAGCCCTGTGTCTCTGAGGGCAGCAAAACCCCACACAAAGTCAAAAAAAGAAAAAAGCACAAATACATTTTTGTAGCCGAAGTGGGGGGAAAAAATAGGGCCATAAAACTACCATATGCGTTAAAAAAAATAAAAATCACTAAAAAGTGTCTGGTCCTTTAGGAGCGAAAACCCCATGTCTTTTAGGGGATCGCCTGGTTGTAAACTATAGATGCACTATCCTCAAGATAGGTCATCAATAGCAGGTCTGTTACAAGCTTTCCCTACTGATCAGCTGTTCTCTGGGCTAGTGTACTCATGCAAGGAGCTGACTTTTGCAGGTAGCAAGCAGTTCTGCAGTGGCCAGACTTGGTAGTACACCCATTCATTTCAATAGGAACTTAGCCTGCAGTACCAAACCTGGCCACTGTGGTGTGAACGGGGCTGTCTGCTTCATGCAAAAATCAGCTCTGTGCATTAACTTGTCACGCCAGAAAACAGCGGGAATCCTGTACGACTGCTCCCATCAATCTACTACTGCTGGGATATCGTGAGGATAGTCCATCCCCCAGGTACTCCTCGCCTGCTTTTGGACCACTTTGCTGCCTGGCTCCCCCACTAACTATCCTGCGAAATTCCAACCCTCATCTTAGGTGATTTTAACATCCCCACTAATGACCCCATCTGCCTGTCAGCTGCTTTCGCTCACCTCCTCCCTTGGTCTCTCTCAACTCACAGCCTCTCCCACTCACAGGGATGGAAACACTCTTGATCTGGTCTTCCTCCGTCTATGCTCTGCTTCCAACTTCACTAACTCCGCTCTCGGATCATAACCTGCTCTCTTTCTCTGTCACGCTCCCTAACATCTCTCCAGACCCACCTACCTTCAGGAACCTTAAGGCCATTCACACCCAGGACTTTGCTGAATCCCTACAGTCCTCTCTGTCCCCCATCTCTCTCCTCGCCTGCCCCAACCTGGCTGCCGCTCACTACAACACTGCTCTCAAACATGCCCTGGATGAAGTGCCCCCCCCCCACCCCCCAATGACCCAAGCCATCCGATGTAGAATGCGGCAACCCTAGCTCACGCCTCAAAACGCGCTTCATCCGGCGGTGCTCTAGAAGTGCTGTGGAGGAAGTCGCAAACGTCCGCAGACTTCCTCCACTACAAATTTATGCTCAGAACCCACAACCTCGCCCTCCACCACGCCAAACAAGTCTACTTCACTTCTCTTGTCTCCTCACTATCGCACAACCCTAAACGACTGATACTTTTCACTCCCTTCTCAGCCCTAAATCGCAGCCCCCTGTGACAGATCTCAGTGCTGTAGAGTTGGCTGCCTACTTCAAAAAGAAAATTGATGACATCCGTCAAGAAATAACTTTCCAATCCCAGACTAACCCTGACCCTAGTCTCATCAATACCTCATCTAGGTCCTGCTCACTGTCTGTACTCAGACCAACGACAGAGGAAGAAGTCTCCAAATTGCTCTTCTCTGCTCGCCCCACCACCTGCACTAGCGACCCTCTCCCATCACACCTCCTCCAATCCCTCTCCCCAGTGGTCATCTCCCATCTCACCACTATGTTCAACCTCTCTTTGACCTCTGGCATCTTTCCCTCTCCTTTCAAACATGCCATGATATCCCCACTGCTAAAGAAGCCGACTCTTGACGCGACAGATGCTGCCAACTACCGACCCATCTTTAATCTCCCCTTCATCTCAAAAACTACTAGAACGCCTAGTTTACTCCCGCCTTGTAAGCTATCCATCAGAGAACTCTCTTCTCGACCCCCTACAGTCTGGCTTCCAACCCCAACACTCGACAGAAACTGCCCTTACAAGGGTATCCAATGACTTACTGACAGACAAATCGAGGGGCGATTACTCCCTACTGATCCTCCTTGACCTCTCTGAAGCATTTGACACTGTTGACCACAAACTCCTCCTCAGTATGCTTTGCTCCATAGGCCCTCTCCTGGTTCTCTCCCTACCTATCTGACCGCTCTTTCAGCGTCTCCTTTGCTGGCTCTACCTCTCCTCCTCTTCCCCTTGCTATTGGGGTCCCCCAGGGCTCGGTCCTCGGCCCCCTCCTTTTCTCTATCTACACAGCCCCTATTGGACAAACCATCAGGAAATTTGGCCTCCAATACCACATCTACAGCTATACACCTCTTCCGGTGACATCTCTGCACCTTTCCTCCAAAACATCACCGACTGTCTGTCCGCTGTCTCAAACACTATGTCCTCTCTCCACCTAAAACTAAACCTCTCTAAAACTGACTTACTGGTATTTCCACCCTCCACTAACCGACCTCATCCTGACACCTCCATCTCAGTGTGTGGCGCCATCATAACTCCCAGACAGCATGCCCGCTGTCTTGGGGTCATATTCAACTCTGATCTATCATTTACCTCCTACATCCAATCTCTTGCTTAAACATGTCAGCTGCACCTCAAGAACATCACAAGAATCCGCTCTTTTCTCACTGTAGACATGCTAAAAACTCTTATTGTTGCCCTCATCCACTCACGGCTCGATCATTGCAACTCGATGCTGCTCGGCCTTCCCTGCACCAGACTCTACCCTCTCCAATCCATCCTGAATGCGGCAGCCAGGCTCATCTTCCTGTCTAGCCGCTACTCGGACGCCTGTGCCGGTCACTGCACTGGCTGCCTGTTAAATACAGAATGCAATTTAAACTTACTACCTTCATCCACAAATCCCTCCACAGCGCAGCGCCCCCCTATATTGCCTCCCTCATCTCAATTTATCACCCAGCCCGGGCTCTAGACTCTAACAAAGCTAGACTGCGCACCCCTCTAATTCAAACTTCTCATTCCCGCCTCCAAGACTTCTCCAGAGCAGAACCGGTCCTCTGGAACGCACTACCAAAGGCTATCTGGGCAATCCAGGACTCGCAGAACTTCAGGCGTGCTCTAAAAACGCACCTCTTCAGGGAGGCATACCGCATACCCTAAACAAACTCCTCTGTACGCCGCCTGATAACATGCTCCCTGATCTACTGACTGCAATCCCTGCCAGCCATCATAAACCGCTCCTGCAGTCATAACGATTCTGCCGTCACACGGCTAAATGTCTGACCATTGTCTATGTGTATAGCATCCCTCACTCTCCACCTCTCCATACCATGCACATCTTCAGCCCCTTTACCTTCTGTATCCCCCCATTACATGTAGTATGTAAGCTCGTTGGGGCAGGACCGTCATCCCTATTGTTTCTATCAACTGATTACTATGTAACCGTGGTTCTGTAATTTTTGTCTTTCTGTATTCCCCCTGTCTATGTAAGTGCTGTGGAATATGTTGGCGCTATACAAATAAAGATCATAATTATCAATAATTTACAACTAGACAACCCCTTTAATATAGTTTAGCATTTTGTTGTTTTAACCCTTTCCAATCCACTGTCTGACGTCTGAAGACATTCTGACTGAAGGCTGTACAGCTCCAATGCCGGAAGACGTCCGGCAGGGTATTCTTACTGCATATTACTCGCCGCTCTGTTGTCGGGGGCCTCTCCAGCATGTTCCATACCGCAGTACTGGCTCTAGCCAGCAGCTGGCGCCATTGTATAATGGCAGAAAGAGAAAGTCCCCTAGAAATCCTGAATTCAAAATTGGATTGCAAAGGGTTAATACTCACTTTCATTGTCAGAGCTGTCGCTGCTGCTGAGATTCCTGTGTCGCTTCATCCTGACGCATCCTCTTGAGAAAAAAAAAAATTGGAAATGTAACCAGCAGTAAAGACAGAATATACAAAAATACTCAATACAAATCAATTATTAACAACCTATATAGCCTACATTAAACATAGCCCTTCACATAGAAATTAGGGTCAGGAATGGTCATAACATTTCAGCATTTATACCCCTTCTAAACAATTTTGGCATGAAGAAATACCATAAACACCTAAAAACCCCATAACAGTTGGAATGTTAGTCAAGGTTTCCATGGAGCTTTCCAGATTTATAAAGAAGCACTCCAACATCACTTATAGAGACTCATCTGCTCCATCACAAGATGGGCATATACTTTTTTATAATGGGACATGGAAAAGTAGAAAAGGCAGATATCAAAATAAATTCATTATAATCTTTAAAAGGAAAGGGTCATCAGAAAAGGACCTATTATATAAATCACATTTTTGTATCAAACATATTTAAGAACTTTAAAAAAAAAAATTTTTGGTCACAATCTATATAGTTTTAAATCCTAAAATCTTGCATTTTTCACACGGACCACAGCGCCTCATACTAATCTGTCACTTCCTATTCTGTAGAGAAAGCTTTGCAGCAGTTGTCTTACTAACGGCACAGGCAGAATTAAGGGCCATTTCCACGGGACAGTTATTGCACTAAATTTGTTCAAAATAACTAATTTCGCGATATTTGTTGTATCTAAATGCCCAGCCATCATGCACTATTTGTTTACAGTTTGCTGGTCGGTCACTTTCAACCAGCACGAAAATCATTGATGGATTGCGGACTTCTGATCGCTGAGTGTAAATGCTCCCCGCTTCAAATAGAATGGGGCCTGATGGATGCATCGATATAAATTATGCAATTTTCTTGGACTTCTAAAGAAAGCACTATGTGTGCAAAAAGAGTTTTGTTTTTTCCCCCCTCTTAATTAATTTATGTTTTTTTACATTTACTTTCATCGTAGTAGCAGACTTGAGCATGTGATGATCACTAAGATAATACATATTATTTTCTATATTTTGCACTGATAGCCATGGCAACCCATAGGCCTTCTGTGATTGCATTGCAGAAACCCTGGGACACGACAGAGGGAGCCTCCTCTATGGTAACAGCCGCTTTTAGCATTAACTGGGTATTTAAGGGGATCAGAGTCCTCTCCAATCCTGGCCATTGCAGTGGGACCTCAGCTGTCAGTTACAGCAAACTTCCTGTTGTGGATAGTGTGGGCTTAGTTCCTAAGCCTATGCCTTCAATATGCTGTAAGTAGGATTGTACGATTACCTTACCAGCTTCGCAATTTTATACAGCACCGCTAAATTTGATTTTAGAGATAACAATGGTAGGCAGGCACTTCAGGCAGTATCTTATGGTGTCTCAGAGTGCCAGCTCCTCCCTAGCAGCATTAAGACGCTGCTTTGACTGATCTTCATGGGACATTTCCCATAATCCCAGGCATGCTCAGTGCCTATCGCAGCCCTACACGATCTCTGCCGGCAGAGCATAACTCGAGGCGTTGTACTCATACGCCCATGTGAATAAGCCCTAAATCCAATACAGAACTGTTGAACCTTTCATTAGTTCTATATTGCACTAAGGCTTACCTGCTATCCCTGTCACATTGCATAGCGCTGTGTGTGTGTGTCTGTCCATTTACTTATCAGTTACATCATGGCATTGGCCCAGCCAACAGTGACAGTATTCAAAAAAAAAAAAAAAAAGAAGCCAGAATAACTTTTTTTTTATTCACCACCCTTTCAAAAAACGCTATAAATACCAATCAAGAAGTCACACGTACCGCTAAATAATACCAGTGAAAACTACAATTTCTCTCTCAATAGACAAGATCTCATACAACTCATTTGGCTAAAAAGTGAAAACGTTACGTGTTATAGGGTGCGGCGATGCAAATAGAATTATTAATAAAATGTTCTTGTGGTAAAAAAGGAGTAACAAAAAAAATTATAATTTATACTGTGTGGTGAAACCACTAAATAACAATAACTGACTTATTAAATTTAGAGGTGGACAAAAGTACTAAGATATTACCTGCATCTTAAAGTGGTAGCATTGAATATTAAGACTCGTCCCGCAAAAAAACACAAGGTCTCATATACCTATTTTCAGTTAATTTAGGGGGAAAAAAATTATTAAAATCAAGATTTATCTATACATTTTAAAAAATTGAGATTTACATTTTTGACAAAAATCACCCATTCCTAATTATAAGTCTACGTAATTTCATGTTAAAGCCCTCCCGGACATGATAAAAATACAAGTCATGACACGGGAAGAGGTTAAAAGGTAATTCTAAGTTTATTTACATTGGCATTTTGTTTTATACTTGCCAATTCCTGGAGAACTCCAACTGGACATCTGCCAAAGCAACCACTTCCCCTACCTGCCAGGCAAGCAGCGGGTTAATTAAACTTGGCATTGAAGAGAACGCCACATTTCTTTTTCCAAAAAGATAAAAACGACTCAGTGGCCAGGTGTTTGCTGTAAGGCAATGCGCAAATACCAAACACTATAAATGTGTGGAGGTTTTTGGTGGCATTATTGCCTTACTTTTGCCTAATTTTTTTTTTTTAGATTCAGTAAATTTTTCCAAAATACAGAATGCTCTAGGTATGGCTTTTTCTCAGGTGGTTTCCCAGAGGCTTCTCTACAGGAAAGCAAAATGCTGGAAAAAAAATAGCAAAAAAAAAAAAACTAAACAAAACAAAAAACAGAAGAAGCTTGTAAAAAATGCACATAAAGTATCAAGTCTTACAAACCAGAAAAAACATGTGCATAAAAAAGGAAGCATAAGACAAGCTTCAAGCTTCCTAACAAGCTGAATACCACATTGATGCCTTCTCTATCCATTTCAGAATGTAACTCCCAGTCAGAAAGGTGGAAAATTAGAGTCTGCAGAAGAAACCAATGCGAAAAGCAACTGGAAAAAAAAGCAGCTGCAGACACATGAATCAAGAAACACAAACTTGTCTACTGCAGGAAGCCTTGAATTTTGACAAGCGTGCTTTTCATCACCCTGTTGCCTGTTGGTGTAGCATATACAGCGTTTTGGCAGCATCCTGTGTGTATCAATGGGATTGACGAAGTCTCACCAGGAGCAGCCAGTGACCGATTAGTGTTGGGCAAACTCCTTGTCTGAACTTCCACTGGCTGTTCCATAGATGTGAATGGGGATTGTAAGAATCCATGGAAATGCTGCAGAATCAACCCCAGTAATATATACAGAACAGGATTTGAGTTGCAGAAGTTTTTGCATGATTGTAAGTTCATACGGGGCGGAAATGCTACGAAAACTCCATGGCAAATTCCACAGCATTACCGCATAAAACCTGCATCAGTACACGCCGACATGGGCCCTCGGGAACCTCTAGTGAGCGCGGAGCCGCGGATCAGTGGATGTAGAAGCAGAATCACCTTATCAGTGGCGTTCACCAGAAGCTGCCAGGGGGAGACAGTCCCTATGCCAGGGTGCGCTGACAGCGCCATGTATTCCAGGATATGGGGGATATGGAGGATTTTCTGAAGCAGAAAATCTGCACCAAAAGCAGTGTCAATTTCCGTGCCAAAATCCACACCGTTGCCGAGAATTTTGGCATGGATACAAAGCTGATTGAAAGGGTGAAATGTGCTGCATATGCATGGCAAAAACCTTGTCGAAATCCGCACCAAATGGTTCAGATCTTGATGTGGACTTGCACCAAAAACAGCAACGTGTGACCATAACTTTAAATTTGCCACATGAGAACACATAAGCTGTGGGAGACTTGGGGATGCCTCCTTTTAAAGGGACTAGATCATTTTTTTAAAAATAATAATTAAAACCAGATACTGAAAGACCCTTTACACGCAAATTCATCCAACCAGCCGAAAATGAGCAATAATAGTTACATGTAAACGTGGGCATCGTGCACTTTTCGTTTGAACGATGGATTTTAGTTAAACTTAAAATTCATCGTTCAGCCGCTGAAAGACGGAGCAATTACCTTCCATTGAGCCATCAATCATCTCTGAAGTCATCCTTTGACAGTGAGCAGTTGCAACTGCCCATTTTACAAATTCAAAGTGGCAAAAGCCGAACCCTTTGGGACTCTATACAGGTGAACAGAGATGCAGGACAGTAGCAGAAGAAAATCTGTGATAGAGTTAGTGACGCCACGATTATACAACTATGCAAGACTAGGTTGGGGCAATTCGTATTACCAGTAGCCCCCAAAGCTCTTGTACTAGCACCCATAGGAACCTCTCACACATAAACATGGCAAAGCGCTGCAATTAAAATTGTGGTGCTTTGCCGTGATTTTACCTTCACTTTCTGTGTCAGACAGTGTGTTTTAGCGCACCCCATCATTGTGATGGGTGATGAGGTGCACTAAAGGGAAAAAGATAGAGCAGATGGCACTCAAAAAATCACGCCGCTGGAAAAATCCTCGTGCAGCGCAGCGATGGAATGTATGTCTGCGAGGCCCCATTGATTTAGATGGGAACGTTCTAGCACGATTAACGCAGAACTCAAAACGCGGCCTTCTGCTGTCTTTACACAAGCGAGATTCTCACGCAAGAATTGTGCATTGCGAGACTCCTAAATCTTGCACGAATATGAACACCATTCTATTGGATAGGGTCAGACACAAGCAATCTTTTCCCCTCGTTGCTGTGCGGTAAAAAATTGTAGGCGTGTCCTTGCATCGCATCTCCGATTGTTTTCAAGGAGGATGGCTGCAGCACTGCTCCACGTGCTAGGTGCATGCATTGCGAGGTTTCCCTCTTGAAAACAATGGGAGAAACTCTGCGATCCTACGCCGCCGCGGATCGCTTCTATCCTGCAGTGATGCAAGGGGGGTTTTGATACAAAAACGCCTCACATCCGTGTGGAAATCACAGGTTGGCGAGCAGGATATCATGATTCACGGCCTGATATCACACTTGCTCCTGTAAAGTTAGCTTTATTCTAAACAAGTATTTCTCAACTCCAATCTAGAAATGCTCCAAAAGATGCCGGATTTGAGGAAAACCTATGAAATCCTAAAAACATGACCTGTTGGGGTACCGGAGGACTAGAGTTAAAGGAACACTGGTCTAAACAGAGTCCTCAATGTTGTTGTGGCTCCTAATCCTCTACATCAGTACAAGGTTCTTTACTGAGCAGGCATGCAGAGTCTGGTCATTCAGCTGCTTCTGCCCAACTGTTCCAGTCTGCAGCAGCAGGGAGGAAAAACAGAAAAGTGACAAACGAGGTTTAGCACTGAGAAATGTAGGGTAATGCAAATGGGCGGAGGAAATACATGTCACCATTACACACTAAATGGGAAACCACTGGGTAACACTGACATGGAAAAGGACTTGGGGATTTTAGTTAACTGGAGCAACCACTGTCAGGCAGCTGCTGCCAAAGCAAATTAGATCATGGGGTACATCAAAAAAGGTCTAGGGACACATGAGGAGAACATAGTTCTTCCTCTTTACAAGTCACTGGTCAGTCCACACATGGACTATTGTATACAGCTTCGGGCACCAATACTCAAGGTGGACATATTAGAGCTTGAGCGGGTACAAAGTCGGGCAACTAAAGTAATAAATGGAATGGGCGGACTACAATACCCAGAGAGGTTATCAAAATTAGGGTTATTTAGTTTAGAAAAATAGACGGCTGAGGGGTGACTTAATAACTATGTATAACTATATCAGGGGGCAATACAGAGATCTCTCCCATCTATTTATACCCAGGACTGTGACTGTAACAAGGGGTGTCCTCTAGGTCTAGAGGAAAGAAGGTTTCTACACCGACATAAAAGGGGGTTCTTTACTATAAGAGCAGTGAGACTATGGAACTCTGCCTGAGGACATGGTGATGGCAAACTCGATAAAAGAGTACAAGAGGGGCCTGGACGCAATATTATATGTTATAATAATCATTAATAACTTCAGAAGGGTTGGTGATCCAGGGATCATTCCCATTGCCAGATTGGAGTCAGGAAGATATAATTTTCTCTTAAAAGGGAAAAAATTGGCTTTATCTTATTGGGGGGGGGGGGGGGGTTGCCTCCCACTGGCTGAACTGTATGGACTTTTTTCAGCCTTACATACTATGTTATTAATACCAATTCACCAAAACTCAGGGCATTTTTTATTTTAAGTGACAAGAATTGCATGTAAAAGGTGATGAGATAACTTTACTGCCAAAGGACTGGACATGTACGGCCATATTCAGCTGTGGGCAATACCAACATATTTAGCAAACTTTAACTTGACATATAACTGCTGTTAATACAATAGGGCTCATCTCATCTCCTATACACATTGGCATACTTTTAAGAAAACATTCTAACAATATCAGCACCGTTAGGGTGCCTACCCACTAGCGTTTTTTTTCTGCTGCGTTTTTTTTTCCAATTGTCAATGGGAATCTCTAATGTTAAAAACACAACGCACCAAAAACGCAAGTTGTGTTGCGTTTTTAACATTAGAAAGTCCCATTGACAATTGGGGGAAAAAAAAGCGCAGCGAATTTACGGCGGAAAAAAAACGCTAGCGAGTAGTCACCCTTAGGGGGGCCTCACACGGGCACATTGTGTGCTCAAAATTTGCATGCGCAATACACATAGAATAGAAGCCACTGATTTCAATGGGTTCAACTACATTTCCATTTTTTGTATCCGTGGAATAAAAAAAAAAAAACACATGATGCCCTGCAAATCAACCTTGTTCATAGCGCAAGCACATTGCACTGAGGCGTATGCAACTATGCATACACCCGTGTGAAGCTGTCCTTGCAGGAACTGGCTTGGCCTTACGGCCGATGCTCAGATGGGACGGCTGTGGGTAACTTCAGTGCAAGATTCTGTAGTAAGAACAAAGTGTTAGGCCGGCTGCACACGAATGGGTCGGATTCCGTAAGCAGGAGCACGCGGCGGAATCCAACCCCTGCGCCTGCCAGCATCCGTGTGGACCTGTATTGTGGACAGATAATCTGTACTGTGTATGAACCCAGCGGCTCGCCATCGGACATGTGCAGTACAGATTTTTTCTTCACATTTTTGTCAATTGCAGAAGGGCTGCGGGTCGGATGGCTACCATGCGGAATCCGCACAAAAATGGAGCATGCTGTGATTTTTCTTCCGCTCGCGGAAATTGCAATTCGTTTGCACGGGTGTG
This sequence comes from Eleutherodactylus coqui, assembly GCF_035609145.1. Lineage (NCBI taxonomy): Eukaryota > Metazoa > Chordata > Amphibia > Anura > Eleutherodactylidae > Eleutherodactylus > Eleutherodactylus coqui. Next base: position 384,877,580 of record NC_089837.1, on the reverse strand, counting down.
CATTTATCAAACGGCACTTACAAGATAAATCCAATGATTTTGCAAAGAGCACGCGGGACTTAAAACTTCACATCCTCAGAGGCATGTTTATTACGTCCAATTAAAAGGCAACGTTTTGGCCCTACGCAGGCCTTTTTCAAGAGCTTGCTATCTCAGCTTCTGCTGGTGATGGGGCTTTAAATACCCCGCCTCCAGCCAAGCGAGCGCTGTGATTGGCTGCTGGCACTCGATGAGCCAATCACAGTCGGCGCTCAATAAGCCAAATCACAACCATTCACTGAATGGCTATGATTGGCTCATTGAGCGTCGGCTATGATTGACACTTGATTAGCCAATCACAGCGCTTGCTTTGCTAAAGGCGGGGTATTCAAAGCCCCGTCACCAGGAAGAAGCTCAGCTGTGAGACAAGGAGGACGCAGTTTACCGCAGCGCCGCCGAAGACCATCGGGAGGCATCGGGACGCCGCGAACCAGGTGAGTATAAGCCCCCCCACCTCCCTGAAAATAAGACACTGGGCCCGTTTTGGGGCAAAAAATAATATAAGACAGTGTCTTATTTGGGGGGAAACACGGTAGCTAGATCTCATGTGTAGTAAAATGTAGTTATGGAAGCTTCCGGTCCCAAATTAGTACCTTAGACCCGTAATGTTTATCTCTGTTATAGGCATGTTTACGGTTTTCTTATTTTTAGGACTGGTCCATAGTATTTTTCTTACCTATATTACAAATAAAGAGAGTTACTATACACTACTGGTGAACCTCGGTAACTTCTTGTCAGTGTATTATTACTTTAACACCGCATTACAGATTACAAGGCAGCAAACTTAAACTGACATTTAACACATTGCATACCGTTTTGTATGCTACATCTGTCTATGTATTCATACAATGTTGGGTTCTTATACTTCATGCTGCTACATCAGATTCGTCTATATATCATACAGGGATTACCATTATTTGCCATCCCATTAAACAACAATAGGAAATGGGAAGACATCAGTGGTCCATGGAATGTGCTGATAGCAGGGTCACAAAGCCAGCGGAGCCAGGAAGAAGAGATCATGAACATATGGGACGCTGTGTGAAGGCGGCAAATGGTTTCCAAGTTTTCTGTCCGTCTATCATGCAGGTGAAGAAGTCAAATCTAAATCGAGGAAAATACTTTTCATCTGTTTCTTAAATGTCAAATAATATTAAAGGAATTCTGCCCACCAGTTAGAGGGCCTGTAAACTCGGCTGCCGAGCTCCGCTAACTATTGCCACTTCCTTTTTCTTGATACTCTCCTACGTTCGCCTGTATGGCCTCTTCATGCATCCGGCTCCCAGAGCTATGAATTTGTCAAGTGGGCGGTCCACTCTGCTCCACTTGTTTCACACGTGTCAATGGATCGGTAAATATTTCATTGTTTGACAGTCCCATTGAGAACAATGGGAGATGCGTTTCGTGGCAAGCAAAAAGACAAAAAAAAGACATGCAGTGTTTTTTTACCTCGCAGCATCGCTGTGAAAGAAAAACATCACTCATGTATATGACTCCATTCAGATAAGGGAGATGGAACAATACCTCTGCAGCGCCACCTATTGGAAGGCAGCTTTCCTGCAAGTCAATGTTAGATTCTTTATGCAAGCCTTGTAACAATGACCCGGAATTAAAAGCCAAGTCAGAATCCATACACAGACTGCTGTTTCAGTGTGCAGTAGATTTCTGTCTTGGCTAGCGAGAGGCCTATGATGTGGGTCAGGGACGCTATTATTTCTCCTTAGGGAGAGCACCTAGAAGGTGAGTGAGGAGACTTATAAGACCATTCATGCTCCTCTGGGTAATATGCAAATAAGGGAGATGGAACAATACCTCTGCAGCGCCACCCATTGGAAGGCAGCTGTGAACATAGCCTCAGAGTGCTATTACATGTTGTAGTTAAAGCCGGTCTTACATGCCCCTCTGCTTTTACACAGAAACGATTGTCGCTCAGTGTCTGGAGGAGGGAAAGGCCGGGGATCATTTTGGCACACCTGCATCCATTTACAGTCAACAGGCCGTCATTCATAGATGGAAGATGGCCTGTTCAAACGGAACAAGGCAGTGGCAGACCAACAATGATTTTCAGATCACTCTTTCACGGCATGCATTCCAACAGCACAACAGACCACTCGATCTAGCAAGTGATTGGCACGATAATCATGCCATGTTAAGGGGGCTTAAAGCTCATGACCTACTATTAAACTGCCGGATTGAAGTTGTAGGGTCAAGTTTAGCCAGGTAATTAGTGGTAAACTAACACAATTTGCTTTAAGGCTGCTATTACATGGGCACTAGCACTTTCCCAACAACTGCCAGACTGAAGCGGCTAGCACAGGTGCAGCCCGGCAATTAGCACTATTACATCAGCAATAACGGTGCTCGCATAATCGCATCCAACAAGCATCAAATCTAAACTGAAAAGACAGCTAATAAAACCTCTGCTGCCTAAAATAGACTGATCTGGCACAGAATGAAAGTCACAACCTGAATGTCGGATAAAAAAAGTTAAACCGTGACTGCAAGTGTCCAAGCATGACAGCGTTGTTGTGTTGAGAGATGCACAAATCTTACACTAATATAAACCCCATTCTTTTGAATGGGGTCATACATATAAGCGTTTTTTTTCCCCCCCACATCACACCGCAATGTCATGCAGGAAACAAATCACGGAACGTCCTATCTGTGGGCGTGCCCTTGCATCGCATCAACCATTGTTTTTAATGGGGCAAGCGGCAGCTTTGAACCGCGTGCTAGGTGCCTGCGAGTGCGATGCAAGGTCTCACCACTGAAAACATTCACTACTTCCCCGAAGTGATGCAAGGCGGTTTTGATATACATGTGAAAAGGAAATCACATGTTGGCGAGCGCGATATCGCCCATGTGAAGTTAGCCCAACAGTGGTAGAATATCGCTGCAAGAGCTTTTATTATCATTGTTTTGTACTGTTGCATTGTATTTCAGGGTTGGAGAATTCCCAAGAGCCAGGTAGCCAATACCCAACCATTTTTTACAGACACCTAACTTTTTTTTTAATTAAATGGGTTGTACCAAGATTGCATGTTATCCCCTATCGTATGGTTGAGACCCCTACTGATATTGAGATCAGGCCCCGGTTTCCCCATCCTCCTCACTATGGGGTTACTTACTGCACCCCCTGCAGTAAGGACAAGACTGAATGGAGGGCTGGTTGCGTAAGCTCCATTCAAGAGAGCTCTATTCACTTCTAAGTGCGGCTGTGCAGATACCCGAGCAGCACCCACTTAGGTATTTCCGTCAGGCCTACTGAGATGAATGGAAGCTGACCACATACGCTGACAGCGTTCGAACGCTCATCTGAGAAGTCCCGTTGAAATCAATGGAGGCGTTTACAGCACTGAACAGCTAAACGCTGTAAAAAAAACGGCCCATGAGTGGCTTTAGAGTATTACAGTTGCAACAAAGCAGTAAGCTGTGTCATATTCAGTGCACATTAAGGCTGGGGTCACACGGGGCCGAAATCTCACAGAAGGACTTCAAGGAAATACCGTGAGATCTCCGCAGGAGAAACGCAGCTTCAAAATCCATGACTTTTCCCTGTGGCTTCGCCGCCTGCATTCCGCTCCGGCCATCTCTCCCCATGGAGAGGAGAGAAGCCGCAGTGGAAAGGGGGAAAGAATGGACATGCCACATTTTTGAATTCCACACGGGATGTCAACTTGAGAGCGGCTTGGCCGCAGCGGGTGCATGAGATTTTTGCAAATCTCGTCTACTTTGCTGATTAATCCTGGGATAAAAAGCTGCGGGCAGAATTACACCCCGTGTGAACCCAGCCTTACAAGTCCACGACACGCCCTGAAGTTCACACAAGCTGATTACACTACAGAAAGGTTCTGAAAACTCCATTCATATTCATTGTACTGAATTGTGTGGTGAATTTGCAGTTCCTAGTGCTATTATACACATTCGGAGAGACAGTAGGACTGCATAGAAGTGTATGAGGAGAATGTATTAAGCAGTTAGAACCACTTGTCGCATAAAAAAGTTGCAAATTATGGTGGATGTCATTTCCTCAATCATTAGAGACTTTTCTCGCACCTTTTTTGAATATTTTGGCTCCCAAAGAGGACTTGAATCTGTGGTCACTTGCACAATATAGTGTTTTGAATATGTCCGTATGTCTCCACAGCCAGGGCTGAGAGTTTGGTAAGCAAACACTCTTAGGCTGCCTGTCCACAGGCGGGTTTTCATTGCGTTCTCTGCGGCGATAATCCGGCCGTGGGGAACGCAGTGAAAGCTCTCCATAGTGTTGCTATGGAGAGCGCTTCCACCCTGTCCACGAGTGGAGAATCATTGCGATTCTCCGCTCGCGGCCGGCAAATCGCAGCATGCTGCGACTTGCCGCGATTCTCCACGGTCAGCCTATCTGTCAGATAGGCTGACCGGCGGAGATCCGCCGCGGGGTACCACAACGCCTGTGGACAGGCAGCCTTACTGCAATTCTGACTCAGAATTAATTACTAATACATTTACTGCACTAAGTGGTAACATCAGGCTCAATATAGTATATAAATCTTATTTTTATTTTGAAACTGGAGTACCAAAACGGATTACGACTCCACAACCACGTCTGTAGCACACCCCCGGGAGAAACATGGAGGACGTTATATAGCAGCACTGAGCAGTGTAAGTGTGACTCTAGCACTGGGGTGAGACAGTTAAACACTTAGGGCTCATGCCCACGGATAGAGCGGGATATGCCTGCGGTTCTATGCCACATGAATCCCGCAGGGATAAACAAAAAAAGTCCCCGGTGGCGATCGCGGGAAAACACATTTTACTGCGTTTTTCCGCAGTCTCCATTAATACTATATTAATGGAGACCTCCTGCAGCTGAAAAACGCGGTAAAATAGAACGTAGTCATTTTTTCCCGCGGCAGAATCCCGCATATGAGGACTGAGCTATTAGGTTCAACAGAACCTAATAGCTGCGTTGTTCCGACGCGGGGAACACAGCATAAATCCGTCCGTGGGCATTAGCCCTTACGAACCTTTCAGACGGGTGGAATTTGGCTGTGCCACGTGGAAACTTCTGCAGCAATTTCCACATGCCTCTACGGAGACTTTGATGTGGAATTGAAAATGGCTTCATTCTTCCAGCAATTCCACATTAAAATCTGCATATACATATGTGGGTTTTGGTGCAGATTTCCACAGCAGACGATTCAGCTGCATGTTGTGGGCAAAATCAGACCCGTGTGAAAGGCCCCTTATTGGAACCTACAGTGCCTCTCCAGCTCACAGCAGCCACTCCCTCCGTACTCTGTCCACAGTTGTAATCTGATCCCTCAGTGAAGCCGAAAAGGTGTCTCGTCTCCATCTCTCTCAAGATGAATTTTAGTGGTAAAGTGAAAGTGGCTGATTCACTGAAGGGCCAGGGAAGCAGAGGAAAAAAATCTGCTAAGGCAATGAAGACACATTTTTCTTCAGTTTATCCAGAAGAGCATATCCAATTTGGATCTGTGAAAAATGCACAGATTTTAATCCTAGAATGGAAGGGACCTTGTTAAGATAGTTCCACTACTATCCTGATCTTTATTGATAGATAGTCTATCCATACTATTCTTTGATAGGTTCAAAGTTATTAAGGGTTCCTGATGAGTCGCTTATACGACTGAAACGCGTCAAACCAGTTGTTACCATCATCATAATGGAACTATCCTAACAATTTCCATATCTACTATGTTAAACCACCTTGAAATTTAACGTTGAAACATTTTCAGAACCATTATTCATTATTGAATAAATTCAGATCCTTGGGCTCGGGTAGAGTGATACCGACATCATAAGGGCCCCCTATCAGTAAGGGAAGGCCTTATAGACACCTTCTGTCCGTCCCTTGTGTGTTTGGACAGAATTTTTATCCGCCGGTTATTAAGTAGGGGTTAATGAGCAATAATCTTTTTGCCCCTTCCCAGACGGTCTTGACACATTTTTCGTCATAGGTGTTGTCTTGTGTGTCTGTGAGGCACATTGTTTTAAAATATCTAACAAAAGTTAATTTTTATGGGTCAATATAGTGACAGTGTTTCCTATTTTCCATTGATCCCTCTGCCTCAGTGATTTGCATCACATTATTGACTCATGTTCAGTCTATGATCTAATAGTTTACCCAAGTGTTTTTCACATACATGTGCTGCTTAGCCCAATTCCTCCCATTCTGCGTGGCTTTTTTTTTCTTGCCCAGATGTAGAACTTTGCATTTCTCCTTGTAAAATACCATTCTGTTAGTCGCCGCCCACTGTTCAAGCTTTTTTAGATCTTTTTGAATCCTCTCTTTCTTCTCTAGGGTTAGCTATCCCTCCTAACTTTATGTAGTTAGCAATTTTTGATCAGTTTCCCCTCAATTCCCTCCTTTAGATCATTTATAAAAATGTTGAGCAACACTGGGCCTAGGACAGAGCCTTGTGGTACCCCACTTGATACATCCTTCCACTTGGATGTGCAGCCATTTATGACCACTCTTTGAGTATGATCACTCAGCCAGTTGTGAGTCCATCTAACAGTTGCCTTGTCAATCCCGTATTTGGTCATATTTTGGCATGAGATACTTTGTCAAAGGCTCTACTAAAGTCACAATATTAACTTTAGTAAGGCCTCCCTCACATAGCGTTTAGCGCAAAAAAAAAAAAACCCGCTGTCAGAGGCTCCCATTGTTCTTAATGGAACCTCTTACACAGCCTCACAATCGCAGCGCTTTTTGGCGCCTCAATTTTCAAGCAGAGTCTGTTCTATGTTTTGCTGAATACTGCCACGTTTGCTGTGTTTTACAGCTCATATTTCCCTATGGAGCCTTGTTTATTGCATCGTATAGCACGTACTTGCAATTTTCGTGCTATGCGATACATTTTAACATTAGAAATTCCTATTAACTTTATGACAAAATCGCAGGATTTTATCACGTGAGAAAATCGCGGGTAGCAGCGATGCGATGTGACACTCTTCACAAAAAAAAAAGCATCACTGACGCTACAAAATCATGTGTACAAAGCTGCGATACCGCTGTCGCCCCTTCGAAAGAGGCCCAAAAAGAAAACCATTTGTCTGCATAGCCCTATTGAGTGTAATAGGTCAGTGTGCTCGCCATGTGCGGTCAGCTGCAAACATGCACAGAACACGGATGTCAAAATCACCCATGTGAAGAAGTCCTGAATTAGGAAACTTTGTAATACAGTATATCTATCTTGTACTTTTAATTTGGGTAGTTTTTTGAAAAAACAGGGCCTACTTAAGCATGGAATATAGTAAAGTGAGCCTGCCACTAGGTTCATGCTGCCCAAACTACAGCCAGCATGAAGTACAGACAGGCGCCACATTACAGGACAGTATACCCATGCTGAAGTGCTGAAAAAAAAGCAATTAAGAAAAAAAAAAACATTCCTCCAAAAGCTTCCTGGAAAGTAAAGAAAAGGCGCAGGTGCAGGCCCCACTGACTTCTCCCCGCCTGGATTAATTAGATTGATAAATCTCTGCCCATTTTTCAATGGATTATGCAAAAACAAACGAATGCTTTTGAAATCGGCGGTTGTGAACTTTGCTGCGCAGCCATGAGAAATCTGCGGCAAAATCTTCAACACAGTGTAATGACGATTTAATGCGGATTTTAACCTCCCCACTGAAGAGCGGAAAAACCAGCAGGAGTACTAAAAATCTGCACCGCATGTCAGTTTTGTGCAGCGTGTGGATTAGATTTAGGGCATTCTGCAGTATTTTCAGCACGTCTTTACCCTAAATCCAAATGGGATGTAAAGTCAAGGGAAATTAGCAGTTACAGATTGCATGTAAACTTTGTTGCAGACTATACTGTGCATGTATCCAGCTCGGTGAAGGGATGAATCCGTGGTCAAATTAGGCACGGTCTGGCTGCACACGGGCAGGTGGGATTCCGCAGCCGACATCCGGGCATACCTGTTTTTCTTCTTCTCTTCTGTACTACAGATGGTCCACACAGAGAGCTGTTGGACACGCACAGTACAGATTTATTTTTAAAAACCCTCTTCTTTCTCCGCTTCATTGCCTAGCTATAATGCAGAATCCGCGACCTTTACACAATGTCATTGCGGAAGGGCCGCAGATTGGACAGCTTCTATTGACTTCAATGGAAGCTGTCCGCGCAAAAATAGAACATGCTGCGATCCTTCCTCTGTGAACAGAAAAATCGCAATAGATTTTCACTCATACACCTACCTGCCTTCCAGTCCCTCCACGGTCCTCCTAGGAAGCCGCTGCTCAGTCCACACATCAGACTCCTCTCTGATTCAGTACATACACAGAGAAGTGTGTGCATGCGCATTGAATGCAGACATGAGTCTGAGGCATTAATCAAGCATCAGCTTCCCGGGAGAACAGCAAAGGCAGTGGGAGGCAGGCAAGTACAGAGAGCACACCCCTGCATGCGGTGATCCCTGTCCCATAGGAGTCCACAAACTTAGTTTATGGTGCTCATAGAACCCAACAAGTTTGCTATAAAGTTTGGGCTACTGCCTTGCAACAAGCGCCAATGAGTGCCTACACAGGGGCCATGGAGACCAGGATAGTAGTCTACTGTGTTGGAGACACGCCATTAGCAGGTTCTAAGACATCTACTACATCCTAGAATAAGGGGCGCATCCACACGGATGATATTCTCGCATGAGTTTATTACGATGCGCAAAAAAAAGCGTACAAATCTGAAAACCATTTTTTTTTTATGGATTCATTCACATGAACAAAAAAAAAAACACAGCATGTCCTATGTATGGGTGTTCCCTCAGAACGTCTCACCCATTGTTTTCAATAGGGCCTAGGAAGATATTGCATGGCATTAGCATGCTGTGTGATGTGCGGTTTCCCATTGAAGTCAATGCTCTTCTGTGTGTGAAGATCGCAATTTCTAATCAAAAATCACCATGAAAATCACATGTTGACAGGCGCAATATCATGCTCACCCATGTGAATGTCATTTAGGGGAGGCTTTACATGGGCAACTATCACCCACTGAATAGTCGCTACAGCGAGTTAGCATATGAATGTCTGCGTACCTCAGGCAGAATCACAGTCGTTCAAGTTAGAGGTGGAGAGAACTGCGGCTAATCGTTTAAAAGGCGTTTTCACATCTAAATTGGGGATTTTGCTTTCCTGCTCCATTTGAGTAGGAAAGGGGAATCCCTGCAGCCGAACAGTTCAGTCTCTGGACCGAACCAAACTGCGTCGAGCGTACCCCACTGACTATAATGTGGTCCTTCCACTTTCCGCCAGTTGACCGACCTTTGTACAGAAGAAAAGGCGCATGCGGCGCTTTCTCTTCCGGTATTTTTGGCCACATCAGTGACAGAGCCGGAGGACCCAACGCAGATGTGAAGCCGGCCTAAGGCCTCATGCACACGGGGCAAACTAAACTGCGGATCTCACGCTTGTCAAGGGCGACCTGCTGTTCAATTTACCCATAGATGTGTGTGGAGATTCCTCTGCTCCAAGCACACAAGCAGATTTTATTTGCGGACGCTACGTGCCGAAAATAAAATTGTTGCATGCTCTATTTTAGAGCGCATACGCAGGGAAAGCTTCCACTGAAGTCAATGTAAGCCGTACGTCCCACAGCACTTCCGCAATGAGCACTGCAGAAGTGTTGTGGGATCTGTGTCATCACGGAGAAATATGTACTGCGCATGTGCGCCGGTGGTACGTCTGCAGTACAGAAGAAGTGGCAGGTGAGCAGGGTCGCTGGCAGCGGGTACGGGCCGGGTGCATGAGGCCCAAGGCCTCATGTCCACGGGGAAAATCAGGCCCACCGTGGATTCTTCATGCAGAATCCCGCAGCGGGTCCCTCCTTCCCCGCGGACATGAGGCCTAAAAAGATGATTTACTTACCTGTCTGGACGCTGCGGATCTTCCCTCCGTAGTGGCTGGATCTTCTTGGCACGCTGGCAGCGTGCCGCGCGCATGCACCATGCACTCTTTTTTTTTATAACTCCTGCTCTCCCGCGCCCGAGAGCAGGAATTCAGCTGCGGGTGTGCCACGGATCCGGACGGCTTCCATAGGCTTCAATAGAAGCCTGCGGTAGACCCGCACTAAAATGGAGCATGCTGCGGGTGTTTTCCCACACACACAATCCGCGCCTCAAGAGAAAATGACATCCGCAGGTATCTACCTGCGGGTGTCCAATGCATCCCTATGGGGCGCGGATCACACGTGCGGGTGACCCGCTGTGGATCTGTCCCCGTGGATGAGGCCTAAGAAATATCTGCCTGCTAACACTAGATGATACATTTATCAACTAATGACTATGTAAGGAGCGCTCCCTCGTCACTGCGCTGGTGGCCATGTTTATAGGAAAGAACTGTCCCATTCGCTCTATTGAGCAACTATTTGGTCAACAGTTGTCCTGTGTGAAGCCTTCCCTACACTAGAATCAGGAGCAGGCGGCCATGTGTACATGTGCTGGAAGTGTAGCAGCACGTGGAGGGGAGGGGAGTACGGCGAGTCGTGACCGGGGGGAGGTGGGGGTACGGCAAGTCGTGACCGGGGGGAGGTGGGGGTACGGCAAGTCGTGACCGGGGGGAGGTGGGGGTACGGCAAGTCGTGACCGGGGGGAGGTGGGGGTACGGCAAGTCGTGACCGGGGGGAGGTGAGGGTACGGCAAGTCGTGACCGGGGGGAGGTGAGGGTACGGCAAGTCGTGACCGGGGGGAGGTGAGGGTACGGCAAGTCGTGACCGGGGGGAGGTGAGGGTACGGCAAGTCGTGACCGGGGGGAGGTGAGGGTACGGCAAGTCGTGACCGGGGGGAGGTGAGGGTACGGCAAGTCGTGACCGGGGGGAGGTGAGGGTACGGCAAGTCGTGACCGGGGGGAGGTGAGGGTACGGCAAGTCGTGACCGGGGGGAGGTGGGGGTACGGCAAGTCGTGACCGGGGGGAGGTGGGGGTACGGCAAGTCGTGACCGGGGGGAGGATGTGGTGGTAGTGGGGTGGGAGAGAGGGTGCAGGGGGTACGGCAACTTGTGACCGGGAGGGGAATTTGTACGGCAAGTCGTGACCAGGGAAGGTGGTTGGGGGTTGTACGGCAGGGCCTCATGTCCGCGGTGTATGCGGATGTTTGCAGCTGAAGACCTGCGTGCCAGTGCAGAAATGTTTTTTAATGCTTGCCGGTGATTGTAGGTGCATGTTTTTTTTTACTCGAGCTATGACCACGGGGTGTACGGAAAGTCGTGACTAGGAAGGGAGGAAGGATGGGGCTACGGTAAGTCGTGACCGGGTGTGGGGGGTGTACGCTAAGTCGTGACCAAATTATTTCTCCACAAGTAGTGACCGGAGGCGGGGGTGTACGGTTTATCTTGACCAGGGGGGGGGGGGGGGGGGGCGGCGTGTACGATAAGTTACAACCTGGGAAGGAAAGGGGGCGAAAGAAGGTTACGGTAAGTCGTGACTGGGGATGGGGGGGGTGTACAGTAAGTAATGCCTGAATATTACAGTGCTCTCAAGCCATCCCCAGTAACTGACAATAAGCCATACTATAAGCGCTCTGCCTCAGGGAGCCGCAGTGCTGTCACCATGGTGACGTCAGGAGCCCGGGTCCCTGACAGCGCTTGTCCTCAGGTTGCCTTGGCGCCAAATTTCAGTAGTGTCTGCAGCGGAAGGAGGACGCGCCGCCCGGCGTGCTCACAGCGGCCACCGGCGTGTACAAGGCAGCGGCGTGTGCACACTGCAGGGCAGCACCACCGCGGCATGTCAGCAGCTGAAGGGCCGGGGCACACACCCGCATGTAGCGCCGGGCTGGCCGCACACGGCCTGCAGAGACAAATACAGCAGCAGCAGGCTCTCACCTTCTCTGTAGCTCGTCTGCCCTCACGTCCTCCTCCTCAGTGGTGAGCCGCACGCATAGCAGACCGCGGTGCCCGGAGCGCAGACAGCCTGCCCGCCTCAGCCTGTCCTCCCCGTCCAGCAGCAGCGCACATACACACAAGAAACCTATTGTATTGACACTGCTCGCTGGCTTCCTCCGCTCCGCCTCTTCCACTTCCTCCCTGGTGTCCATCCCTTCCTCCCTCCCTGCACACACAGGGACGAGCCGCCGCTCCCTGCCATTGCCGGCATCACAGAGCGGCCTCAGTGCTTCCCCGGTAGCCGGGACACTCTAGTCGGTCAATGCCGAGGATGGCCGCCCGCATTCGCTAGTAGTCAGTCAGTGCTGAGGATGGCCGTCCGCAAGTTCTAGTAGTCGGTGCCGAGGATGGCCGCCCGCATCACTCTAGTCAGCCAGTTCTGAGATGGCCGCCCGCGCTCTCCAGTAGTCGGTGCCGAGGATGGCCGCCCGCGCTCTCCAGTAGTCGGTGCCGAGGATGGCCGCCCGCGCTCTCCAGTAGTCGGTGCCGAGGATGGCCGCCCGCGCTCTCCAGTAGTCGGGGCCGAGGATGGCCGCCCGCGCTCTCCAGTAGTCGGGGCCGAGGATGGCCGCCCGCGCTCTCCAGTAGTCGGGGCCGACGATGGCCGCCCGCGCTCTCCAGTAGTCGGGGCCGACGATGGCCGCCCGCGCTCTCCAGTAGTCGGGGCCGACGATGGCCGCCCGCGCTCTCCAGTAGTCGGGGCCGACGATGGCCGCCCGCGCTCTCCAGTAGTCGGGGCCGACGATGGCCGCCCGCGCCCTCCAGTCGTCGGGGCCGACGATGGCCGCCCGCGCCCTCCAGTCGTCGGGGCCGACGATGGCCGCCCGCGCCCTCCAGTCGTCGGGGCCGACGATGGCCGCCCGCGCCCTCCAGTCGTCGGGGCCGACGATGGCCGCCCGCGCCCTCCAGTCGTCGGGGCCGACGATGGCCGCCCGCGCCCTCCAGTCGTCGGGGCCGGCGATGGCCGCCCGCGCCCTCCAGTCGTCGGGGCCGGCGATGGCCGCCCGCGCCCTCCAGTCGTCGGGGCCGGCGATGGCCGCCCGCGCCCTCCAGTCGTCGGGGCCGGCGATGGCCGCCCGCGCCCTCCAGTCGTCTGGGCCGGCGATGGCCGCCCGCGCCCTCCAGTCGTCGGGGCCGACGATGGCCGCCCGCGCCCTCCAGTCGTCGGGGCCGACGATGGCCGCCCGCGCCCTCCAGTCGTCGGGGCCGGCGATGGCCGCCCGCGCCCTCCAGTCGTCGGGGCCGGCGATGGCCGCCCGCGCCCTCCAGTCGTCGGGGCCGGCGATGGCCGCCCGCGCCCTCCAGTCGTCGGGGCCGGCGATGGCCGCCCGCGCCCTCCAGTCGTCGGGGCCGGCGATGGCCGCCCGCGCCCTCCAGTCGTCGGGGCCGGCGATGGCCGCCCGCGCCCTCCAGTCGTCGGGGCCGGCGATGGCCGCCCGCGCCCTCCAGTCGTCGGGAACGGCGATGGCCGCCCGCGCCCGCCAGTAGTCGGGGCCGGCGATGGCCGCCCGCGCTCTCCAGTAGTCGGTGCCGACGATGGCCGCCCGCGCTCTCCAGTAGTCGGTGCCGACGATGGCCGCCCGCGCTCTCCAGTAGTCGGTGCCGGCGATGGCCGCCCGCGCTCTCCAGTAGTCGGTGCCGGCGATGGCCGCCCGCGCTCTCTGTTCACTTTCGAATTCCGCAGCAATAACCCTTCATAGCCTGCTATAGAAAGATGAGTTTTTTCATGAACACGAGCAGAAACCAATTGCGTTTTGCGCCTGCGGATGCTGATATCTTCATACAGCAAATGAAGCTAATAATGGGCATTGGTGCCCATTAGCAGCTTTTGCAGAATGATCGCTCAAACTGTCATTCTTTCTATCTCTTGAACAAATTTTGAGCGATCATCTTTGCATGTAAATGGGGCTTTATTATGGCCTCACACAGACGTACTTGCAATACAAAGAGAATGGAAGACATTGATTTCAATGGGTTCGTTCTCATTACTCTTTTTAGTTTATGCAGGTAAAAAACACAACATGCCCTATTTCTGGGCGCATTTGTGCACCAAAGGTCTAATTAGAAGTCTATGGAGTCGCTCAAATCCACACGTAATACACTGCTTAATTACAACAAGAACACATCTGAAACTCATTTTAAATCGGTGTGGTAGAATCCCATGCTTAAAAAGTAAAGTAAAATGCGCAGATACACGTGCAAGTCTACCTAATTCATAGCAGAAATATGTTGCGCTGAAGTGTGCACAATGGCACACACACTCAAATGAAGTGGCTCTCAGTCCACATAGGGAACTGCAGATTTCTGAGGGATTTTTCTGTCTTTAACCAGTTGTGTGCCAATATCCCTAGCGTACAACACACCGACATATATTCTGCAGCAAAAAATCCATGGCAAAATCTGCAAGCTTTACTTGTGGATTTCATCCCCTAATTCGAAGGGGCAAATCTGCAATTAAAAATGTATAATCCACACTGCAGGTCAGTTTAAACAAGCAATTTTTTTTAGCAGCCCGGGATAAGATTTGGTAAGATTTCCATCAGCTTACTGCTGTTGTAAAAGTCCCATGTGGATATACACTTAGGTATCGTCACATGATGAAATCCAAGTCAGAAAACTGCAACAAGGATTGTAGTGGAAAACTGTCAGCAAACCGCACACTCAGGGCTCCTGCACACGGGCAATTTTACACATGTTTTCGCTTGTGCTCACCATAGACAATAGAACCCATTGATTTCAATGGGTTCCCTCACATTTTGCGTTTTTGCGCTCAACTTTCACGTGAGCAAAAATATTCACGACATGCTCTACTTTTGTGCACCAAAGGCACCATAGGAGTCTGAGGGTGCACCCCGTCCACAGGAAATCACACGAAGGCCGCCTGCACACGAGCGGGTCGGATCCGGCAGCGAGAATTCTCGCCGCGGGACCCGACCCGAGCGCCTGCAGGGACGAGCGCGTACTCTCCCGCGCCTGGCGGCCCCAGCTCTTTCATGTGCCGACTCTTTCCAGACCGGAGTCGGCGGCCGGGTGAGTGCGTGCCCCGCACAAAAATAGGACATGTCGCGGTTTGTTTGCTGCGCGAGATGTCGCGCGGCCAAACCGCGGCTGTCTGCATAGGAGTGCGTATTGTAATGCACTCCTATGCAAACTTTCAGCGGCAGAAATCCCGCGGCGGGATTTCCGCCCGTGTGCAGGCAGCCGAACTGTGTGATTTTCCTGTGTTAATTGATAACACCTAGGGACGAATTAGGCTGCCCAGCCCGTTCAATCATGGAGCGGTTGTGTCCCACGCCAATGTGAACGGGCCCGGAAATGTATAGTAAGTATAGTAAACAGCTGCTACACCCGCGAAATAACGTAATAGCACTCCTTGCACAAAAAAATATGACATCTATTTATTTAGTTTTGTTAGGTTTCAGTTTCTTTTTCACATGAATAGTGTAGTCTGCAGAACCATTTGTCCCAGGGATAAAAAAACTGAAATCTAACAGGATGGAAGCAAACTGACAGCATTCTGTTTTTATGAAAGTTCATTGAACTCAATGGAGAAGGAAACAAATGTTTAATTCATTTTTAATTTAGTTTCTCTGCTCCAGAAACAGAATGGATAGATAGAGCCCTGAAGTAGATGTGAGCAGGACCTCTCTCTTTGAAGGGGTTATCTAGGATTCAAAAACACCAGCATCTGTTGAGTCAGAACAGTCACTTCCAACTTTGGTCCAATGAGCAGTCACATGGTACTGCGTCCATATGATGCCACTTTTTTGTGATTTGGCATTCTTTGCAACTTTTTCCCCTGTAGCCCTAACTGGTGCATCCAGATGTTAGCTGTAAGTCAATAGGGAATTATGAAACATTGCATTTTTTGTAGCGGTTCTTACTTTCAATGTTTTTTTGCTCCATAGTGGGGTTTTTTTTCCAAAATTGCAGCATGCTCTTGGTATGGCATCCTTCCACAAGCAGAGAAGAGGCTTGTGAGAAATGCATGCATTTATAAAGTTACACAAGCCAGGGGAGAAGAAGAAAAAAAAAATCTATTGAGAGAGCCTATAGCGCTTTGTCTCATGCCCAAAGTTATTCCCAGCGCTTTTCCTCCTGGTATACTTTTGTCCCATACACTGCTATGCTTTACCATCCTATATGTTCCAAAAGCCAAAGGTAACAGGAATAAAGTCTTGCTTCTCAACCTTTGAAGTCACAGTGGCTGCAAACTGAGTGGAGAGTATAGCACTAACGAGAAATAAGCCTCCTGCACACGAACGTAAATTCTGTGGCGGGATTTCCGCCCGCTGCCATAGGATTGCATTAGATAATGCAATCCTATGCAGACAGCCGCGATTTGACTGCGTAAAAACTCGCATGGTAAACAAATTGCGGCATGTCCAATTTCTGTGCGAGCTTTGCAGAGGCCCGCACAGAAACGTCATGGCTGACGCACCGGCTCTGCTCTGCTATGTGCCAGCTGGGCGGCAGCCGGCACATAGCAGAGCGGAGGAGACAGCGGACTAGTTGAGCCGCGGTGGTCACTGCAGGGGCACAGCTCGCAGCGAGAATTCTCGCAGAGGGATCTGGCCCAGCCGTCTGCAGGAGGCCATAGGCAGATATGCAAACTGCTGCAAAACAGATTCTAAGAGTATATTCACATATGGCAGATTTTCCACAGCAGAGAGATCACTGCTCATTTCAGCCCCCATTAACCCTTTCCAATCCACTGTCTGACGTCTGAAGACATTATGATTTAAGGCTGTACAGCTCTGATGTTGGAAGATGTTCGTCGGGGTTCTCTTACTGTATATTGCCAGCCTCTCTGTTGTGGGAGCCTATCCAACGTGTCACCTCATGCAGTACTGGCTTTAGCCAGCATATAGCACTGTCGTATAACAGCAGAAAAAGAGTAAGCCCCCTAGGAAAACCAGGATACAAATTGGATTGCAAAGGGTTAAAATAGTTGAAATCGGGGTGTGGCCTGGCTATGGAGAACTCCTAAACCAGACCCCGGAAAAAGCCACCCTATACCCCAGGCAACACAGACCCACACACCATGGGCAACCAAAAGAAGGCTAGAGGTGCCAAGAAACACCCTGAGATCCCGGGACCGAGTGGCAGCATCCAAAAATTCATGCAGGAGGTAGAGGAGGGAGCCGTGGAGCGGAAGATCACACAGCAGCCACAGAGCAAAACAAATCTCCCCCTCCCACCCAACAAGCAGAGGAGACCCAGGAATGGGACTCCTCAGCCACAGACAGCTGCTTACCTGCTGTGACCAGAGGGATGCCCCCGCAGAGTACCGGGCCCACATATACACCCACAGGATGGGATGCCATTGACAGAGGGCAGCAAGCGAGGAAGGAAGTACTCACCCACCCCCCACCTTGACGTGGACCGCTGCAGGAGGATCCAGAGGTGGCAGAGGGCCCGCTCGGCCTAGTTCTGGGGTGACATGTGCTTCAGCAATGGGAGCCGCCCTCTTGCCGTAAAGATAAATTTTTAATTTCTGAGCTTGATAAAGACCTGTCTATATAGGTTGAAACATCACCAGCTATTTATATCATCAAGAAATAAAACATGTTTGTTTTTTTTAAATTCAGCTGATGCTGCCTTGACCCTATATTATGGTGGACGTTTTGGTGGTCTTTATCTAGACGTGGTCTGGCTGAGCATTTCTCTCCCTGCCTAGTGAAGGTTGGAATATCGGTGGATAATTTCTGGATCCACCTATGCTGCTGTTTATCAATTTATAGCTTATGCCATCTTGCCGGAACCAGGGCACCACCCCCAACAAGATGATGCAGGACACAAGGAGGGGGATCCCTCAGCCCCCCCATCCGCATGCAGGACACCGGACTAGCAGCAGGGGAAGCAGGACAATGTAACCAGGACCAGGGGACTTGGGTAGCCTGGTGCCCATAAAAAACAGAGTTTGGAGATGGGCGAAGCCAAAGCTGCAGGACTGCCCGACTCAAGCCATGCCCTCAGCCTCTGGAACCACCCCCTTAACTTCCAGCGAGGCTATTGGAGAGCAGGGTCAGAGAGATGAGACCCCTAGCTCTCCTGTAGTTGGTGAATGGCACAATGAGGCCACATTCCCCAGCAAAATGACACAAGAAGAGACAGAGCTCCCAGGTGTTTTACATGAACCTATATCAAATTAAAGGCCAATTAGAGAACACGGCACCAGAGGCCCTGCGCGCACGCTGAAAATCCTACCTGCAGGAAACCGGCCTCCCCTTGTTTCCAGGGAAACTCACGATCTACTGGAGGGGAACATATCTCAAGAAGAGGTGGAGAAAGTCATTAAGGGATCCCCAGTGGGTAAATTTCCCGGCCCTGATGGATTCACACCTCAGTTTTTCAAACAATTTCCAGAGCCGCTCTCCCCCTTTCTGACATTTGTCTTTAAAGGAGATGTCCCGAGGCAGCAAGTGGGGTTATACACTTCTGTATGGCCATAATAATGCACTTTGTAATATACATTGTGCATTAATTATGAGCCATACAGAAGTTATAAAAAGTTTTTTACTTACCTGCTCCGTTGCTAGCGTCCTCGTCTCCATGGTGCCGACTAATTTTCGCCCTCCGATGGCCAAATTAGCCGCGCTTGCGCAGTCCGGGTCTTCTCCTCTTCTCTATGGGGCTCCGTGTAGCTCCGTGTAGCTCCGCCCCGTCACGTGCCGATTCCAGCCAATCAGGAGGCTGGAATCGGCAATGGACCGCAGAGAAGCCCTGCGGTCCATGAACACAGAGGATCCCGGCGGCCATCTTCAGCAGGTGAGTATGAAGACGCCGGACCGCCGGGATTCAGGTAAGCGCTGTGCGGGTGGTTTTTTTAACCCCTGCATCGGGGTTGTCTCGCGCCGAACGGGGGGGGGGTTTAAAAAAAAAAAAACCCGTTTCGGCGCGGGACATCTCCTTTAATAGTGTCCCTTGCTTCTCCTTTCTCACATTAGTCACTAATTGCTCAAATTGTGAGGATCCCCAAGCCAGGAAAGGACACACTGATGTATGGAAACTACCGTCCCATCTCATTGATTAATGTCGATGTCAAACTTTTTTTCAAAATTATGGCAAATAGGCTGGGCTCACTTCTGCCCTCAATTATACATAATGACCAAGTTGGGTTTGTCCCAGGCAGAGAGGCCAAAGATAATACTAATAAAACACTTCTTTTGCTATCAAAAGCACCAACCTTAAAAGAGTCGCTCTGCCTACTCTCGATTGATGCCCAAAAGGCATTTGACCGGGTGCACTGGAGTTTCCTGCGTGCTGCCCTTGAACAGATTGGCTTAGGTCCCAGCTTCCTGGGTAAAGTGATGGACCTATACTCAGATCCTACGGCCTAGGTAAGGGCCAATTATCTGAAAAGTTTTCAATTAATAATGGGACCCAAGAAGGCAGCCAACTGTCCTCAACACTATATGCAACAGTAATGGAACATCTGGCTGTAACTCTCCAGAACAATTCAGATATACATTGCATAACCATCGATCAGGAACAGTATAAAACAACCTAGTATGCTGATGATCTCCTTAGTATGTCTCGCAGCCTCGGACTTCTCTCTGTCATTTTAATAATAATCTTTATTTGTATAGCGCCAACATATTCCGCAGCGCTTACATAGACAGGGGGAATACAGAAAGACAAAAGTACAATTACAGAACCACAGTTACATGCAGTAATCAGTTGATGGAAACAATAGGGGTGAATGTCCTGCTCCAATGACGGCAGAATTGGTATGACTGCAGGGGCAGTTGCTGATGGCTAGCAGGGATTGCAGTCAATAGGTCAGGGAGCATGTTATCAGGCGGCATACAGAGGGGTTTGTTTAGGGAATGCGGTATGCCTCCCTGAAGAGGTGCATTTTCAGAGCACGCCAGAAGCTTTGCGAGTCCTGGATTGCCCAGATAGCCTTTGGTAGTGCGTTCCAGAGGACCGGTTCTGCTCTGGAGAAGTCTTGGAGGCAGGAATGAGAAGTTCGAATTAGAGGGGCGCACGGTCTAGTTTCGTTAGAGTGGAGAGCCTGGGCTGGGTGATGGATTTAGATGAGGGAGGCAATATAGGGTGGCGCTGCGCTGTGGAGGGCTTTATGGATGAATGTATTGAGTTTAAATTGAATTCTGTATTCGATGGGCAGCCAGTGCAGTGACTGGCACAGGGCAGAGGTGTCCGAGTAGCAGCTAGACAGGAAGATAAGCCTGGCTGCCGCATTCAGAATGGACTGGAGAGGGTAGAGTTTGATGCAGGGGAGGCCGATCAGCAACGAGTTGCTATAATCGAGGCGGGAGTAGATGAGGGCAACAATAAGCGTTTTTAGCGTGTCCACGCTGAGAAAAGAGCGGATTCTTCCGATGTTCTTGAGGTGCAGCTGACATGTTCGAGACACATTTTGAGAGAATTTGCACACTTCGGCCACCTTAGCAATTTTAAGGTCAATATGAACAAGACTGATACTATGAACATACCTCTACTGGCAGAGGTTGAGCAGCTGGCCAGTCACTTTCCCTTCAAGTGGAGGTCCTCGTCCTTGAAATATTTAGGTGTCCGCGTATCTGCTGAATTGGTTAAAAATTTTCAACTAAATTACACACCATTGCTGGAGAAAAGAACCCGGGAGCTAAATACTTACGCCAGAAACCGCTTGTCATGGTTCAAACGAATCATTGTTCTCAAGATGGAGATAGGTCCCTGATTGCTCTACCTCTTCTAGACACTCCCTATTGAGGTCTTGGCTTCGTATTTTCCTGCCTTCACTGCCCATACTCCAGGCCAGACGCCCAGACATGACACTCTCATGGTTCAAATTTAGGCAGCTATCGGCCTTGCTCAACTCCCAAAGGGGTTCTTCCCACCTGGGAGTAAAGCCCTACGGCAATCGAAAACCTATTTCTATAGGCGTCCCTTCCTCCTCACAGCCTTTCGAGTTTATACAATGTACTGCTGGGAAGCACTACCTCAGACACCCCATCTTTTGTCCTTGGTTGGGAGAGATAGTTGGCTGTATCGCTACCAGGCTCTGATTGGGACAGGGCATCTCAGCTGTCACACACACTAGCGATGGCCTGCACTGCCCAGGGGAAGAAAAAAAAAACCTATAAAATTCTCTACAGATGGTACAAATGTCCAGTTCTAATCCATTGCATATATCCATCAGTGATGGCGATGCTCCACATTTGGTGGGAGTGCCTGGATCTGAAGCCCTTCTGAAGAGACGTGTTTTTTATGTATGAGAAGGTGATGCACGAACAAGGTCTCTTGCGTTTTTTTTTTTGTTTTTTTTACAGCCGCAAGGGCCATGATCCCCAGGCATTGGTGGAGCACCCACCAACCCACGATAGTAGAATTTGTCCAAGAGTTAGGCCACATGAGACCTATGGAGGAACTTATGGCAGAAGATCACCTGCAGCATGGGATTCGCTGGGAAAATTGACAGCATGGTCTCTTTTCCTGGAGACGACAGAGTTCCAGGAATTCTTGGAGTAGGTGAGCCAATATGGACATGAACCTGCGGGTAAGTGGGTGCCCTCCTTTGCAGGCATCTGCAGATATTCCTGTCATTCCTTATCTCCCCCTTCCTTGATACTTTTCTCTTTCATTTTTTTTTCTATTTCTCCTTTCATATATAGATAGGCTATTGTTGAATATATTAAAGTGTCGATTCTAGTCAGTGTCCTACTGACATACTACAGAACAATAGACTCGCCGTTTGTATTAATGCAGTTATTATAAGTGGCAGCAGAATCCCTCGGCTCTCCCCTAGGGCTCCAGCCAATAAAGCTCACAGCTAAAGAACTAGCATTTAAACAATTGAGCACAACCGAGGTGCTGTGAGGATACCCACCGGCTATGTATATGTGGAGATGTTGATACAGTTTTGAACACAGTATGCTGTATACTTACTCTGTTAAATACTAATAAAAAAAGTTTAAACATAAAGTTGAAATTCGCACTGAAAATCCAAACCGCATGTCCATTTCACTGGGGATTCAGTGTAAAATTTTTCTATACTATACGTATTTATTAAGCATCTCATTCCCATGGCTTGTACTGTAAATGCTGCAGACTTCCCATGTAGACATTCTGCAGTATTTACATGGTATGCACAAACCTCGATGGTAGGTGTAGATGGGTGGCAAGAATTTGTGACATAAAAAGGGCATACTTGCAAATAGACATCATGCCACATTTTAAGTCACAAGTACATTGGTCCATATTTATCATGCAGTAAGCCCACCATGTCAAAACATGGCCTAAAGAAGGAAGAGGCTACAGCGACTGAATTCATCCTTTATTTTTTAAATGCATGCATCTGATTGATATAAAAGCATGAATTATCCAGTTGTAAACTATTAAAAATACAAACAGCATTAAGATATGAACAGTTATCAAGCACTCTGAGATGTACATTTTCTAGTAGTAGGAATAAATCTTTCCAAACTTATACAGTGAGGCAGGATTCTCAGAAGAGCAAATGAGACTTCAGAAAATGCTTTGTATCAGGCATAATATAAAATGAAAAAAAAAAAAAAGAAAAAAAAAAGGGGGTGGGGGGGGGGGGGGCTTCTTCCAGATACACTTGTTCAATGGTTTTGTCTGGTATTGCAGCTCAACTCCAAAAATGAATAGGGCTGAGCTGCAATACCATGTACAATTTGTGGTCAGGTATGAGGAAAAGAAGAAGGAAAGAAAAAAAAAAAAAAGTTTGGTACCGTGTTAGTCAGTACCGTGTTGGAAGAAAACGTAATTGCTCTCTGTAAGGCCGGGCTGACACGAACAGGTTAGATTCTACGAGCAGATATTCACAGTGCAAGACCTGCATATGGTGGCGTATGCGTGCCATTTTCCATGCGGATATACAGCATATCGTCCACGCAGAAGATCGACCGCTAGCAGGGACTGACATCAGAAAATTGCCCAACTCCCCCGAAAACACCGTTCTTTCGCTCAGGTAACATTTTCTTGTGCTGTCGTGGCGAGAGCCTTCAGAACTTGATACTGCGCTCTGGGCTCAGCTGGTTTTATACTACTTATTTTGGAAGTAGTATAAACCATTTTAAAAAATTAAAATGAACATTCTTGTGGAGGAAGAGCCCAGAAGAACAAGCGGAGGTTGCAGACTGCAGTCTGGATGGTTGTGTTGCTCCCCAGACTGTGCTGAATTGTCTGTCCACAAATTCCTGCTTTCTTTATACAATTTGTTATCTGGTCTTCTAACATGTGTACGAATCCATGTCCATGCGCAATTTGTTTTGCATATGCAGTATGGATTGAATGCATCAACGGAGATCAATGAAGCTCATACACACGGAATTAGCGGTAAAATAAAGCATGGTGCATATTACTGCAAATTGTACGCACGGACGGCGATCGCAGAATCCACAGTTTAAATTGCTTGTGTGAGACCAGCTTAAGAGAAACAAAATAATCTTATAGATATGATAGCCTTTTAATGGCTAGCAAAAAGAAAATTGTTACAGCAAGCTTTTGAGCCTACTTAGGCGTTGTCAGCCTGATGAAGAGGCCTAAATAGCCCCAAAATCTTGCATAACAATTAATTTTTGCTAGTCATTAAAAAATATATCTATAAGATTTGGTTTCCCTTCTGTCGGGCATGATTCCCCTTCATGTGTGCATGATTAATGTATATTAGGTGTGCGGTGTACACCTGTGTGATACACGGTAATTTGCAGGCAATTAGTCTTATGCAGTTTTGCTCACATTAACGTGTTTATCGCATAATGTGCAAGGAAAAAACACAGCATATTATATTTTGCGGCACATATATGCACGATACAGCCCATTGTTCTCTTTGGGCGCGCCCATACATATTTACATTTCGCATGGGCGGCGTGTATATGTGCCGCCACGAAATATAAACAGGAAAAAAAGGTATACGCTGCCATGCGTAGCACTACATCGGGCCATCGCCGGCTCCACAGAGGTGAAACACTATGACCCATGCAGCGTCTTACGCTTACGACCGTATGAGCCCGGCCTTACTGAGAGCAACAACATTGTAGACCGGTATGACATGGTTTTTGAAATTCCGTACAACCCCCTTCGTAGGGAAACAGATCTTGTGTAAACAAGCCAAGGTGAGGAGCCTTCTTTTAAGGTAGCTATACGGAGGTTGATAGTTGAACCACCATTGAACAAACGATCATCTAGGGAACAATTGTTGCATGGACGCAGCCGTACTTTTTAGTACACGTTGGCTGATAGTCACCGAAATTGGCCATACATGTTCAATGACACCGGGTGAAGGCCGAACGTTCTTTTACTGCACATTGGCCGAAGTACTATCAGCTAAAAACTGTAACCATTACCGACTTCTTTCTAGACGATGGCGGTCAGTCACCTGTCGGCTCAGACAATGGTTTGTTGTAACATTTTCACCAGACAATCTTTTTGGTCAGTTTTGATCAACTTTAGACTAAAGAGTATAGCCAGCCACTGTTACAGGCAAAAAAGCCAATTGTAAACTTACTACCAGTTTCCAGAACTGTGCATGATTTTGAGTAGCATTCACCATTATTCACATGTAATACAAAAAGGACAATTTACAAAGTTTTGCCTACAAACATTCTGCTTTCACAGTATAAAATAACCGGAGTGCATTTTATAAACCATAATAAAATGTATTTGTGTAAAATTAAAAAATAAATATTACATTTATATCACATTGAACCTCCATCCTCCTCGGGGTGACGGCCCACAGCCATTTGGAATGGAAACAGATTGTTAACATTATCGTTTTTGATTCAGAGAAGCGCTGGCTTGATGAGACTCATTATACAAAACGACATGATGAAAGCTTGTGGAACGTTACTTTCAGGGGAGGCCAAACAATAACATATTAGATCTTCATTCATTCATTCACACTTTCATCATTTGGAGTTTACTTGGACTCTGAGTTTGTATTCTATGTAGTTGTCTAGGGACTTGGCTTTGATATCATTTGTTGTCCCAAACTTATTTCTTTAGCGGGTTTTGTTTTCCCACCAATCTAGTATGGGAAATCTACTTTGCTTTTCAGGCTGTGGTAGAAGAAAAAAACCTTATTATACAGATGTACCATTATACGCCGCTTACTGCCAGTTTCAGACAAGCATATTGTAACATGTCGGCAATCCTGAAGTCTCACAGATGACATTACCACCGGATGTCATCTGAGGAGCGGTTTTTCCAAAATGAGTCCATTTTTAAAACTTTTTTAATATAGTACGAATCCCTTTTCTTCTGTTTACATGTCTACAAGGCAACATTTAAGCAAAGAGAGTTATTTCTTATATAAAAACTGTATTTAATCTGCAGGCATGACTTGCTTTGCTTGGACTGCATGTAGCGTTTTAGATTTTCTCTAAAACAATTCCTTGCAAGCTCGTTCATTTTTGCGCGGATTCCGTGCGGACGGCTTCTATTAAGGTTAATGGAAGTCAGTCCTTCTGCAATTGACAGCAAAGTCTAAGAAAAAAAAAAAAAAAAAAAAAAAAAAAAAAAAAAAAAATCGGTACTGTACATGTCTGACAGTGAGCCGTGCGGACTATCTGCAGTACAGAAAAAGCAAAGAAACTGCAGGTACGTGCATACAGGCCACCGCCGCTGCCACCAAGGCCGGATCCCACATGCAGGAGGCCATACAGAATTAATTAAAAAAAAAAAAAAGGTCATGCTGAGTTTTGAAAAACTGGCTGTGAAAAATGCGGCACTACAGTCTGCAAAATATGGACCACATATAGAATTAAAACACGCTTGTCTGAAAGTGGCCTAAATCAAAGTATACATTAGTTTTGTTTTAGATGAAAGATGGAGTTTCACAGTAAGCCGTTTTTGGACGTAGTTGCGTGTCGACATTACAAACAGTAGATCTCTAAATTCCCATCTGTATATCAGCAAAGTTGTAGAAGTTGTCAATATCATGAGAAGAGGAAGTCTTGCTTTCCGAAACAAATACCTATTTTGTGTGAAAATAGATAAAAATGCTTGCGTTAACTCTGATAATGTAATAAAAATCATCAAAATTCATACAACGTTCATGAGACAGTAAGTTAGGGGGAAAAAAAAAAAATCAGCCTGAGCACACGATTGTACGCACAATGCCCTATTACTACAAACCATCCGTTGTGATAAATGTGATAGAATACTTTCAAACATCTCCATTATTTCCTACACCCATATATAAAGAAGATCTCACACATGATGCAAGATTTATGGCGTGTTCACACATTACCCATTTGCTGCAGATTTCCCCCTGTCATTCAAATTGAGAGGGCGAAATCTTTAGCAGACCTGCAGCTGATCAGCAATGTGTGAATGCATCGGCTGTACCAGTGATGGAAAACCCAGTACAATACCAGCAGGTAGGTGAGATTGTAACACATTTCATATACACACTGAATCTGCCACATGTCAAGTGTTAATGCGAATTTCACCCTTTGCCATGTAGAGGATGAAATATCCATCGATCAAGATTTTGCAATGGAAAAGCCGGCATAAATCTGCCCCTTAGGCTAATTTCACACGAGTGATTTCGGTCTGATATCGCACTCGCCAACGTGAGATTTCCCTATAGATGCAAGGAGTTTTTGTATCAAAAACGTCTTTCATCACTTCATAGGAAGTAGCGATCCTCTGTCACAGAGGAGGATCAGCAAGTAGTTCCAATTTTTTTCAATGGGTACATTCGCGTCACAGCACGTGCACCTAGCATTTGGTGTGATACTTTGTTGTCCCATTGAAAACAATGGGTGATGCAAGGTCACACCCCAAAATAAGACATGCCTCAATTTTTTTCCGGCATCGTGGTGCAGGAAAAAAAAAAGGGGGGGGGGGGGTTCATGTTGGTGAAAGATTGTGCATATTTCATTGCACAAATCTCGCGCCATTTTCTCGGCCATGTGAAATTCTTGTGATCGGTGCTAGTTCCAGCAGTTGGAGCTCTGATGATCAGAGAGTCAGACACCATGCTGTGGATAAAGCAGAACTTATTTTGGTGGGACAACCCCTTCCAGAATGTTGGAAGAGCTAGTTCAAAATGTATTAAAAAAAATAAAAATTATAATTTAAGATCAGAGAGACTTTAAAGAAATCGATTTGAACTCACCTTTGTACCACTAAATATGCTGGACGTAACAGTCTGGCAGGTCTCCACTGCTCCCTCTCCATTAAACTCCAAAGCAACAACCGACCCTTTAAGAACAAAAGTAACATTTCAGATAGTGAAACCTTTTTGATACGACCACCCAAAGTTGCATTATAGAGTGGTTATCTGGATTAGGACTTCTTAAAGAAGAGGTCCAGTATGCATAATAGTTATTGTCAAGAGAAAAAAAATAAATAAATCAAGCACTTAAAGTGTCATTCAGTTCCAACAACTTGTATAAGTGATTGTAAGGCTGCATTCCCACGAAGGTATATCGGCTCGGTTTTCACGCCGAGCTGATATAAGTTGTCCTCATCTGCGGGGGGGGGGGGGGAATTCTCAGAATTTAGCCCCGCCCCACCTCCTTTCATTGCAAATAGTGAAATAGTGCAGAGGGGCGGAGAGGAGGCAGAGAGGGGGCGGGAGCTCAGTGCCTGCTCCTGGCTCTTCCATCCTCCCCCCACTGCAAATGGGGAGGACGTATATCGGCTCGGCGTGAAAACCGAGCCGATATATGTTCATGTGAATCCAGCCTAACATTGATATAAGGGATTACAATATCGGAGCAAAAGGATCAATTATTGCAGGAAACTGAACACCTGAAGGGAGGCTCTAGTACCCTGTTGGGCCGCCTCCAGCCCTTTTCCCCCTTCAGTTTCCCCCCCCCCCCCCCCCAAAAACAAAAAACAAACCAAAATTTAACTCCTTCATTTATCCATCGATCTAGATGTATGAGGGCTTGTTTTTTGCGAACGAGTTGTAGTTTTCAATGGTAATATTTAATGTACTGAAAAACTCCTAAAAAACTAAATTTAATTCCGACATCTTTTGGTGCGTCTTATTTGTACGGTGCACAAACTGCAACAAAAGTGACATGACGACCACAGAGGCCCTTCCGCAGTGATCTGAGGAGGGAGGGGAGATCTACAGATGCCTTACGGAAGAAACAGAGAGTAGCAGAACTAACCAAAAGAAATATGCGAAATATTGTGGATGTCATTGCCTTGATCCATCATTACCTCTTATGTTGTTTTACAAACTTTTTCATTCTGGAATCCCCCTGCGTGGGGCATATTTTTGGCAAATATACTGCTATATTCTGATGAAAATTAATAAAAATTATTTGAATCTATCTATTCTAAGGGTCAGTATGATTACTAGAATACCAGACTTAAATAGTTGTTTTTTGCTGTACTACTTTTTTTTTTCAAAGATATTTAATTTTTTAACGTTTTATTGACATAGCCGTGCGAGGGCTTCTATTTTGCGGGAGGTCCTGTAGATTGCGTTGCTACCATTTTGATTGCTTTTGAATCACATTTTTTCTTGGAGATGGGGTGTAAAAAAAAAAAAAAAAAGGCGCTATTCTGGCCTTATTGTTTTTCTTACAACGTTAATCATGCAGGTTAAATAATGCGTTACTTTGATAGATTGGACTTTTACAAACAGCAAAACCAAATATGTATTTTTGTTTTATTATTTAGATTCTTGAATTATAAATATGGCAAAAGGTTGTTTTTTTTTACTTTTATTTCTTTTTTTTTTCAAATAATTAGTAAAACTTTATTGATCTTATTTTTACTCTCTTAATCCACAGAGGGAACAAGAACTTGCGATGCCTTGATCGCTCCTGCTGTATGATGTAATGCCACAGCATTACTGCGATCGGGCAGGCAGTGTATCAAGGGCGTACGTGGGATTTTAAATGCCGTTGACAGAATTGACAACGGCATATAGAGGGTTAACAGCTCAGATCAGCCGCGCAGCTTATCGGAGCAGTTGCCGCCGGGTGTTGGCTGTAAGAAACAGCTGGCACCCGTGTTGTATGGAGGGAGATTGCCATGCAATCTCCCCTCATGCATACCCCAACGCTGCAGGACGTAAATGTACATCCTATAGCATTAAGGGGCTAGCTTGTATACAAGATGTGATATGGGTGGGCATGGAGGCGTACAGGTTCAGTATGGCGTCCAGCAGCATATCGCTCCACATTTGCTGAAACTTGTAAGCTGTTGAAGTTGGCATCCCAGACAATCTATTGGTGATAAATCTGGTGACCGGGCAGCCATAGAAGTGTGACAATGTTGTGGAGACATTCCTGTGACCCCCTTGTGTGTGCGGCCGAGTATTGTCCTGCTGGAAAATGCCTTTTTTGAAACCCTGCATGTGAGGAACACATGTGGCTGCAGGATGTCCTGAACATATCGCTGAGCTGTCAATGTCCCTCGTACCACTACTAGGGGTGACTGACTATCATATGTGGTGCCCCCCTCCAGACCATCACACCAGTAGGGGGCAGTGTGCTGCTCCACAGCAAAGGCAGGACTGAGGAGAAATTTCTGTCCACAACAGTGACCAAGGTCTGTTGTGGACAGAAACATGTCCTTTCTGTGTGACTTATGCTTTGACACTTTAATAATAAAGGCTTTGAATCTTCAAATGCAAGCAGCATTTAAATCTTTTTGAAAATTTCTTGGATGAACAGCCGTGGTGGACTGTACGGTTAAGCTGCCTCTAGAGAAGATGATCAAGCCAGACTTTGAAGCGGGGACCCTATGAAGTGAGGTGGTGAGCATACTTATTTTTCTTGCATAGGCAGGATTGAGGAGCTCACCCCCAGGTCTCCAGACACGAACACAGCCATCATCAGTGCCCAAACTAAACTAGTCTATGAAGACAACCCAGTTCCACTCCGTAGTAGTCCAGTTTTCTCATTCATGACACCACTACAAGTTGAGGTTATACCTCCACCAATCAAAAAGGGATGACATAACCATGTTATGCGACTCTTATTGTTGGGCTATCAAACAGATACCATACCATGCTCCAACAAAGGTAAAAATTCTGTGGCTTGTTCTTTAAAAACTCTTTTTGCGTCTTCCAGTTTCATTGTAACCTCTTTAGTCTGAATAAGGGATAAACCCTTGCCGATCATCTGCAAATTAAGACAATGGTTAGAACTTTTTAAAACAAGTGTACATAGAAATTGCCAGATACTTCCTTAATAGCGAGACACACTAGGATTTATAGCATAATGATCTGCGTCATTTCATCAATTCTTACAGGGAATTTCCATTAAGGATGCCCACACAGAGATGAAACTCAACCAAACCCAACCCAACTTTGGGGGTGTCCAGTCCTTACCCCAACAGCAGATGACAGGGTAAATAAGGATCAGGCATGTTGGATTTTAACACGTCAGTTGCTTGGCCACATTTTACAATATGGGTTATGGACGTGGCAAAAGTTTTTTTTTAAGTTCTTTTTGAAAGAATTACCTGTGAAGGGGGTGGGGGGTGATAAAAAATTGGGTGTTACCAGTTGGGGCTGTGCCCACATTGACACAAGCAAATCAGTGCTCACTGTCAGACTGTAGGGGGTCACACCCCCTTGACAAGGAGAACACTAACACCCAATTGTCAATTTAGGGGGAATAACAAAGAAGCAACACAATGCAGAGTCATAAGAAAACATTCTCCAGAATTGTTATTTCATGGAGGATACAAGTATTCTCTAGAAGACATGTCAGGAGAGGGGGCAGTTACTCTTTAATATACTCGTAAATATTACAATTACCTCATCAATCATCTTTCTGGCATTTGCTATGGTATAATCTCCAGCAAAGAAGACCACCAGACAGGACTCGTCACTTTTCTTCTGTCTTTGCCCCCAAGTGACAGGAACTATGCTTCTGTTCACATCCATGGAAACACGTACAGTTTTCAGTTCCTCGTTGTCCGGTAGGGGGACACAATCCTGGATTTTGCAATCGTTGGGAAGAAGACTCCAGTTGGTCTCTCCAGACACCGGGGTGAAGTCATGAATGTTGCTCCATGTGTTATTAAATATACTCAAACCAGCATCCTTAAACTGTGCGGCCAGTTCCGGGTAATAGAACTGGAAACAGCCAAATTTCATGCCGGTGGAGGACTCTATGATGGGTTGAGTAGAACAGCACAGGAATATATCCATTTTCCTACAGTCCCTTGTGCGAAACTGCTGGCAGGCCACAATACATTTACAATCCTTACAGTCCCGGAAGAACACGCTGCCTTTAACGGGTCCCAAGAAGATGCGACAATTTGTACAATCATCAATGGTGATGGTAGCAGAGTGGTCAAATATATAAATGTTACAGTTCTGACATTCCTGTATGACAAACTGTTGGCCTGCAACCTTGTCTGGCAACCGGCCTATGGTTTCATCTTTGAGGCCATTAAACATGTAGTCCTTTGGGTCCACCTGTGGGGTGGAGATTGAGAAAAAAAAAAAATTAAAAATCAGAATGAACTAAAGCTTATCAATGACAAAGTGTGAGCAGAGTTTTGCCCAGTTCAATACAATGATAAATAGTGGCCGTAAACGTGTAGAGGGACTAATCCGCCTTTATCCCTCTACGAGAACTACACGATTCTCGTATGAACTAGCTGGGGATCTGATCAAGCAGGATCCGTTAAAGCAGGATGACAAGTGAACGAGCCAACGATCTTTTATAGTCCTGCAGAAAAGATTCTCATTCAATCACTGGCTTGAGTTTAGACTGAGCCATTTAAAGAATTTTTTGAACAAACAGTTCCGTCTAAACGCACCTTAAGGCGGCCTGCACACAGCCGTGTCGGACCCCGCATGCAGGATCCCGCAGTGGAGTTTGACCCGATGCCTGGATGGCGGCCCCAGCGTACCTGTCTGGCATCTTCTTCCTGTGCTGCGGATGTGCTGGCCCGGCGCAGTACAGATGACACCGTGCTGTCGCTAGGCAATGACATGGCTCCCACGGGAATGGCCGCGGGCCAGACAGCTTCCATTGACTTTAATGGAAGCACTCTGTACACAGCATGCACAAAATCACAGCATGCAGCGATTTCTCCCCTGCAAGCGGAAAATTGCGATCAATTTTCGCTCGTGGGCAGGAAATCATGTATTGTCATAGCATGCTATGGGTTAGATTTGCTGAGCTATCTCACTCCGGATTTCGCAATGCAAATATTCCCGTGCGCAGACAGCCTAATACAGCACAAGGTGATAACCACAGACAGGGACCATTATAATACTACATAGACTATACAAATTAGTGTAAATGGGTACAAAATATAACACGCCAATACAGATAATCAGAAAACATGTTCAATCCCCATGAGTGGACAGCCCATTACGTCAAATTCGGGTATAATATATTGAAAAAAATTGGTGGCAGTGTTTTAACTTGTGGATTGGCAATGACTTTACCGGAGTGGGACAACCCCTTTAAGTCGCTTCATACTAGAGCGGTTCGGTTTACACCTTTCTCAATGATGTACACTGAACAGAATCAGAAGGAAATTTCCATGTTTTAAACAAGTCTTAGTTAAATAAGACTCATTGAGCAACAAGGCAACATCGGAATAGTTTGAGCTTGAGGTTTAACTGTGAGAATGCGCCTATTGAGCTAGTTTGGCAGCAGTCCCTCATGTATACCCTGTAAGTATCCTGTGCTGCGCAGAGCTGCAACCACCCATGTTGGCTTCACAAAGACAACATTCACCAACTCGGGGACTAGACGAAGAACATTCCTGGAGATGCCGTTATTGAAAGAGTTATCAAAATACCAGCTAAGCAGAGATAGCAATCATTCACGGGCGCGAACACTTTATGCAGCTGCAAGAAAGTAAATGAACCCTTTAGAATTGCCAGATTTCTTCATTGATTACTAATAAATATGGTCTCCTTGTTATGCAAGTCACACGGTTATAGGCAATCTAATAATATGTACACAGTTATACCGTTCATGTCTTATTGAGAAAAACATCCACAGTACAGGGAGAGAAAGTAAGTGAACCCTTGAATGTAATAACCTGCAGATCCCCTTAGTGGTGATCATCGCCACCTCCTGGAGCTGTAATTAAGGTGTGCACAACTTTGAGGAGGGATTTTGAAGCATTCCTCCTTGCAAATGTGTTTGACTCCATCAATATTCCTTGGATGCGCACAACCCTCTTCAGGTCGTGTAGAAGAAGTTGCTGCGGGAAATCAGCAGCATTTTGCAGCACAGTCAGGTGACCCAGCGCTGCCTGTGATTGGCTGAGCACTGTGACCAATCATAAGCAGCTCTCAGCTGTCATTCAATGAATGGCTGAGCGCTCAGCCAATCAGATACAGCTCTTTCAGCAGGCAGGGATTTTAAATCCCCACCTACCGAAGAACTTCACTGCACTGCCAGAAGACCAAGCAACTGGACGCGCCTGAGCCAACAGCGGCGGAGAGGTGAGTATTTTTTTTTTTTTTAAACACGATAGAGATGATTTTCAGGAAAGGGCTTATATTTAAAGCCCCCCCCCCAAAAAAAAAAAAAAAAATCACTGCACACAGCCCATTGCTTTCAATGTGGCCACCGGCAGCAGCCACACTGGAAGCAATGGTGCACGGACCTCACTCGAGTAGACACCCACCCTGGGCTTCTACTCGAGTCAACAAGTTTTCCCAGTTTTTTGGGGTAAAACTTGGTGCCTCGGCTTATACTCCAGTATATACGGTACATAACCAAGAAGCGCTGTCCAGCTCTGTTGCAGCTTCCTCCCGTCTCCCCACTGATCTCGATCTCTTCCCGACGGGGATTGAAA
Source organism: Eleutherodactylus coqui (assembly GCF_035609145.1). NCBI lineage: Eukaryota > Metazoa > Chordata > Amphibia > Anura > Eleutherodactylidae > Eleutherodactylus > Eleutherodactylus coqui. The sequence goes on along the minus strand of NC_089837.1, from coordinate 384,843,929 downwards.
CAACCCTGCCTCCTGGAAGCGCTGCTTTGGTTCATCAAGCGCTGGCTATGATTGGCTAAGCGTCGGCCAATCAGAGGCAGCGCTTCCAGGAAGCAGGGATTTTTCAATCCCCAGGCAGAAGAAATTAGGTAGAATAGTACCAGGGAGAAGACGCGGCTGGGCTGACAGCACTTCTAGGTGATGTATACTTTATTTTTCCTGCAGCTTGGGCTTAAGGTTATGGCTTTAAGGCCTCATGTCCACGGGGAAAATCAGGCCCGCTCCGGATTCTCCATGGAGAATCTGCAGCGGGTCCCTCCTGCCCCGCGGACATGAGCGCTGAAAATAGGAATAAATAAGAATAAACTCACCTCCCATCCGCTCCGTTTCTTCTCTTCACCGCGGCGTCATCATCTCTGCGTCGCGGCCGGATCTTCTTTCTTCGGCTCGGCGGATGCGCATGATGACGTCGGTGACGTGCCCCGCGCATGCGCCGGGCCGAAGCAAAATGATCCGGCTGCGACTGAGAGAAGATGGCGCCGCGGAGAAGAGAAGAACCGGAGCGTGTAAGTAAAATCAGATTTTAGGTCTCCCGCGGATCCGGACGGCTTCCATAGGCTTCAATAGAAGCCCGCGGGAGCCGTCCCCGCGGGAGACCCGCACGAAAATGGAGCATGGTCCAGATTTTTTCATGCTCCATTTTTTTTTAAATCACTTTTATTGACGATCCGCGGGTATTTATCTACCCCGCGGGTGGTCAATGCATCCCTATGGGATGCGGATCCGCGGGCAGGAGAAGAGTTAAAATCCGCTGCGGATTTTAATTCTTATTTTGCCCGTGGACATGAGCCCTAACAGTAGGATTTCCTACTGTCAAAATTGCATTGCACCGCACGAAAATTGCATAGGGAAACATGGGCCACAAAACCTCACGAGTCGCGGTCATATCGCTGGACCTGCGAGGTTTTTGTGTTGGGATGTCGCATGCTACAAAACATCACATGTGTGAAGTAACCCATAGGAAAGCATGGGCTTCACATACATGTGATTTGTAGCATGGTAGCAACATGACAAAATTGCGCAACTTTGTCACCCGTGTGTGTAAAAAGCTGTGAACACAAAAATCCCAGTTACTGTACTTTTTTCTTAAGATAATTAGATCTGGGTGTGTCAGTTCCTCATTATATAACCAAGTCACATTTATAGAACTTCTGCTTCTCCCAAAAGGGAAGTTACAAAAGCTGAGTCATTAAACAGATTCTAGTTTTTAACACAATTTAATGTTTGAGTCTTACAAAAAACAAGCATATATAATATATATGTAGAACATAAATGGCAGTAATAGTATTTGGGGGGGTATCAGTTACCTTGACAGTCAGCAATTGTCAGCTTTTACTTTTTGTACCGCCCGGGTCCAGGCTATTATACATAGTGTCTCCATAACGCACCCACTGAATGTTACAACACAGCTTTGAGATCAAGTTTGCCTTTTTACCAGATGAACCTGGGATGGGTTTGCATAGAGAAAACTAGAAAGCTTTCCTTCATACTTTACGTCCCTTCCGGGTCCGGTCATCACTTTGGTTAGGCTTCACAAGTTAACGAGGTAACCAACAGGCCGGCACACCAGGTCTTCTCGCCATTAGAAGTTGGTCCACGTTTAGAAGACAGCAGCACATCTGTCTGGGATTGCCATTTACCTCCATTCACTTGAAGGGGTATGAGACAAAAAAAAAAAAAAAAAACAAAAAAAAAAACAGACATCCCACAGACAGGCATGCTACCGTTTCTGAAAACCCAGCAGGCCCTTTCTAGTCCTGGACAAACCCCTTTAATGATGGTATTCCTGCTTCCATCAGGCTTCCTCATTACAGACTCTTTTTCCCTCTAAAATGTATTTCAAAGTGCTGAACTCAAGGTGAAGTTTCCGCTGGGCAGCGCTCTCCTGTCTAATTTAGTTTTCGGCGTTTGAGATGGAACCCCTGTAAGGAAGGGCTGGGTGCACACTGAAATGCTGTGTGAACCCAGACTAGGGGTACCCACCTCAGGACTGCCCACATACTAAGTGTCCAGGCAGTCCTTATCCATTTCTGCAAGGAGGTTTAAAGACGTCCTTGCAGAGGATCCCCACCAAGCCCGTTACTATTGTATCTTGTCACCACCACAATAATGGGTGGAGACCTAGACTGAGAGCTAAGGGCTAGGGTACGCCCCCAAAGGTCCTCATTGGCTGCCCACAGGAAGGTCCTAGCAGGTCCTAGTAGCGTGGGGGATGTAGTAATGGCTGAGTTGGAAGCTTAGGGTTAGTTTCAGTGTTGGGCTTACATTATTAGCTGTACGGCCACAGTAACATCGAAGTAGTCACAGCAAATAATGTAAGGCTTACACAGAAACTAACCCTAACTGTAACCCTCCATCCCCACAATAAACCAGTGGGCACGCTGGGAGCGAAGGTGGGAGACTGCTACTGGGACGAGAGTGACAGCAGTGTGGCCAGTAAGGGGAGCGGAGGTGGGAGACTGTCACTGGGACGAGAGTGACAGCAGGATTGCTGCTAAGAGGAGCAGAGGTGGGAGACTGCCGCCGGGAAACACGAGAGTGACAGCAGGATTGCTGCTAAGAGGAGCAGAGGTGGGAGACTGCCGCCGGGAAACAGGAGAGTGACAGCGGGCCAGGTAAGGGGAGCAGAGGTGGGAAACTGCTGCCTGGAAAAGAGTGACAGCGGGGCCGGTAAGGGGAGATGCAGTCACCGTAGCACTGCTGGGAGGGCACAGCCGGCGGCTACAGTCAGAGCAGGGGCAGGAGCAGCCCCTCAACCATTACAGATGACAGCAGCACACTCACATCTGCGGCTTGTGTGAAAGGCAGCGAGACACTCATCAGAGACCGGAGTGGTGAGTGGCAGGACCGGAGCCAGCCATGAAGCCAATCAGGAGCAGGGGGCATGCCCGGTCTGTCAGTCTTGTCTCCACCTCTACATCCGGTGGTGACTAGATACAATAGTACCACCGAATTCCCCAACTTGCAGGAGCTCTATATCTGGTGAGATCTGTAAAAATGACATGCACAGGTATTTAATTACCTGTGGATGCCTAATGATTGTCCGTGGGCTAATTAAACTGCAGCAACACATGCAGCAACTGCACGACTAGTCCTTCTGAACCACTGTCTGCTTACTGTGAATAAAGCCGGCAGGGGAAGAACGCTCCCCGGCTGCCCCACCCCCATGCCAGCAGCGCTGTGAGCGATGCCAGTGATACTCGCTCCTGTGTAACAGCACAGCAGCGAGCATCACTGAGACGCGCTGTCAGACATCGTTTGCATGAGGGCTCCTTCACACGGGAGAGCGTGATATTGCCACGAGAAAAATCGCAGCTTTGTTGAGATGATTTTAGAACATCAGCGATGCTTTTTCTTGTGCAGCGCAGGGGGAATACTGACACGGCGGCGGCCGCTGAGTAGCGCCAGAGGACAGCAGGGAGGGCACAAAACAGTGTGACAGCCACTGCCGGCAGAGTACCACAGAAGGAAGCCCATACCTTGCGGGGGAAAAAGTCGATCACTGCTGCAGGGAGGCCACAGCAGCAGGGGACAGTGAGTGCCAGCGAGTGCATGCACAGCCACCTTCCAGGACCTTCAATTCTTTCACCAATCCGAAGCTAGGGGTGTGACAGGGGTGTTCCTCCACGCAAGCCCTGTCAAACCCCTAGCTTCCGGTGGCATCAACATACACCAGTACCCCCCTCTAATAACATTAGTAACAGCTACTGGAACAGAACATGTAGAAAGAGCGCCTCCATCCAACAGATTGCAGGATCCACCATCCGCATTAGACAGTTGTCCTTCCCTCCATGGCGTGGGTCACGGAACGACACGTGGAGCGCGTCATACAGACCATTTCAGAGACAATGTATGGAATTCGGATGTAACAAAAAATAATAATTCCATCTACTCTGAACGCTGGGGCCATTCATCTACTGCTGGGCTACTTCCAGCGGCTAGTGAGTGGGTGGGCCATCAATGTAGCATGGAGTGACACTGTAGCACGCCGACAGCTGCAGTAGAGTAGTAGTGTGGGCAGCTCCCGGCCGCTGACAGCTGCAGGCACACTACTAGCATGGGCTCCGCCGCGGCCGGGCACACCTACACGCGCGGCCCCATCACAGCGTCACTCCCTATGACAGCTCTCACCTTCTCGCGCTTGTCCCAGCTGTACTGCTTGCTCTCCCCGCCATCCACTTGCTGCAGCTGCTCGCCGGACTCCTTCGCGCTCTCCTTCCTCTTCGCTTGTTTGGAGAAGCAACACCCCATGGCAGGGACTGGGGAGGGAGGTGTGCGGGGTCGCAGGGGCCGGCGTCCTCTCCCAAGCCGCGATGTCCACTTCCAGCGAACGCTGTAGCCACAACGCGCACGAGCAAACCCACGGACAGTAATACGCGGGGCCGCGCACGTACACGCCTATGCCGCTGCCCAGCAACAGATCTGTGTAGATGTTCGTGCGCGTTCATTGGAGGAGCACCACTTCCTGCTGTCACTAGTTTTTTTTGTTTTTTTTTATACTTAGCTTTATTAACACCAGTAGCAGAGCAGCGACTACACGTAATGACGGCCGGCAAATAGATAGGGAGCTGGCAGAGGCTTAGAGTGGAGTGTGGGGGGGGAAGAGGTCTGACAGAAGAAGGTCAGGTGACATTCCCTGGTCACGTGACTCTAGCAGACTGATGTAAAACCGGTCAGGAGGTTGCCGGGGGTTTTCTAGTGCTGGGATAGCAGTTGTGGGGTACTTGAGGAGGTACAAGGTAAATTGGGAGAGGTTCTGTGGAGGCTTCTGGAGATGTTCAGGGGACAGTTCTGGGGTGATGTGAAAAGTAACATACTATGCAGGGCTGCAGAAAGACAATGTCCATCCAGCTCACTGTGTTTCCACACCCCTTGTTGATCCAGAGGAAGGCAAAAAAAAACCAATGAGACAGAAGACAATTTACCCCATTTGGGGGAACAATTCCTTCCCAACTCCATAATGGCAGTCAAAATAATCCCCGGATCAAGGTTTTGATAGTTCCTACCTGAATGTAAGACCCGGATCAACAACTTCGCTGGTCACCTAATGTCTATATCCTGTAATATAGCGCTCTAGAAAGACATCTAGTCTCTTAAACTCCTCTATGGATTTTGCCATCACCACGTCCTCAGGCAGAGAGTTCCACGGTCTCACTGCTCTTACAGTAAAGAACTCCCTCCTATGTTGATGATGGAACCTTCTTTCTTCTAGACGTAGCGGATGCCCTCTCGTTACCGTCACAGATCATGGGAGCAGAGACGTAACTTGAAGCTCCTGGGCCCCAATGCAAAACTTGTAACAGGGCCCCCAACTATGCTGCTTTATTCATAGTACTGGGCTCCCTATATGAAGAAGAGAGGTCTTATGGGCTCCCTTAGGGCTCATGTCCACGGGGAAAAGAAGAATTAAAATCCGCAGCGGATTTTAACTCTTCTCCCGCGCGCGGATCCACATCCCATAGGGATGCATTGACCACCCGCGTGTAGATAAATACCCGCGGATCGTCAATAAAAGTGATTTTAAAAAAAATGGAGCATGAAAAAATCTGGACCATGCTCCATTTTCATGCGGGTCTCCCGCGGGGACGGCTCCCGCGGGCTTCTGTTGAAGCCTATGGAAGCCGTCCGGATCCGCGGGACACAAAAATCACATTTTACTTACCCGCTCCGGTTCTTCTCTTCGGCGCCGCGCCATCCTCTCTCAGCCGCGGCCGAATCATTTTGCTTCCGCCCGGCGCATGCGCGGGGCACGTCACCGACGTCATCGTGCACATCCGCCGAGCCGAAGAATGAAGATCCGGCCGCGACGAGAGAAGATGACGCCGCCGCGAAGAGAAGAAACGGAGCGGATGGGAGGTGAGTTTATTGTCATTTATTCTTATTTTCAGCGCTCATGTCCGCGGGGCAGGAGGGACCCGCTGCAGATTCTACATGTAGAATCCGTAGCGGGCCCGATTTTCCCCGTGGACATGAGGCCTTAGGCTCCTGGGCCCGGGTGCAACCGCATCCCCTGCATCCTCTATAGTTATGCCCCTGCATGGGAGAGATCCTTGTATTGTCCCCTAATGTATTTATACATAGTTATTCAGTCGCCTCTTAGCCGTCTTTTTGTAGGGTGAATAATCCCAATTTTGATAGCCTCTCTGGGTGTTCCGTACAGTGGAAGAATAATGTTCTCGCCCCTAGACCTCTTTTAATGCACCCCAAGACTTTATTTGCTTTTGCAGCAGCTGACTGGCATTGATTGCTCCAGTTAAGTCCACAGTCCACTAGTACCCCCAGGTCTGTTTCCATCTCACTTTTCCCTAGCGGTACCCCATTCAGTGTATATTGGTGACATCCGTTTCTCCTGCCCATGTGCTTAACCTTGCATTTATCAATGTTAAACTTTGCCATTTTTCTACCCAAGCCCCCAGGAGAGACCAATAACTATGGGGACAAAAGATCGGGCATGTTGCATTCCAACATGCCCAATCCTTCTTTCTACTGTTGAGAAAGATGTACGGGACCCCCACTAATATGGCCCAATGAGATGTATCACATTCCTCCTGTAGATGCCGTAGTTTAAAGAGGTCTTTCCTGGTAAAACGAAACTCTTTAAATACATGATTTTTGGTTTGGAACATCGAAACGGCAATGTGAAGCTTGCTGTTTGGCATTCTAAAATCTGTAGGTGGGTCCTCAACTGTCAAGCATCGCTAATAGTACTGCCTGTTCCCATAGGACTATATGTGACAATTCCTATGGTAGTTCTGCTGCTAAACACTATCAATTAGGAGGAGCAAATCTAAATGTTGCACACATTAACATTATGGATGCGTTGGTCAGCTAGCCGATGTCCTCGTTAGTACGACCCTTCATGCAGGTTATAAAGTATCTCTACTAATAGTGTTTAATTTCTCCTGTGATGCTTTTGCAATGAACTTGAAAACTTCGGGTGCGTTCACACGGGGGAATCCGACATGGACATTTCCTACTGGACCCCTGTGCAGTTACATGTGCTGTATGTTGTGCTCTCCTCTCAATTTACAGGTTACTAGTGAAGACATTTCCAGATCGGTGACCAACTATATAAAATTGGCTGCTATCTGCACCTTTCTTCATCCTCACATCTGTGCAGGTTTGTTCGCATTGTCCCCTGAGAAGCATTCCACCAGAATATTCTAACCACAAATATTATGTCAGCCGGGGGACTTCCAGAGGTTTTCTTAACCGGACTAACATTTCAGTATTTGGAGTGATGCATGCAAAATAAATATGGAGGAAATTAGACCAGTAAATCCACAAAGTGCATCTGGCCTAAAAGAGAAGAACTAGCTGCTTCTTGTAGGTGACAATCCCATCAAGAACTGGGCTGGCCGCCTACTGATCTTGTCTTGAAACATCTACTTGGGTGACAACAGCCCATATTCCATGATTTGGAGAAAAGCGTATAATAAAATCATACACACGTCCCACTCAGACTCAAGCTGCTCCGTTTTTTTTAACTGTTTAAGGGCTCCTGCACACTGGCGAGGGCGATATCGCCCTCACAATCCATGGAAAACCCCTGGATGCGAGGTGTTTTCATGTGAAAACAGCCTCACATTACTTCAGGGAATCCCTTCATCCCATTGCTTTCAATGGGGCAGCAACATCGCGATAACAGCTGCGGCAGGAGATTCCTTCATCCCCTGAGAGTACCCTCATTACTGAACACCCTGTCACTGCTGTCACAGTGTTCAGTGATGAGGGGACTCCCAGGGGGATGAAGGATTTCCCCGCCGCTGCTGTCACAGCAGCGGCAGAGGATTGCGATGTTCTCCCTTTGTTTTCATTGGGGCCAGCGCTACTGCCCCCGGCCCTATTGGCAACAATGGCCGATATCGCAAAAAGAATGGACATGTTGCGATTCTGTTTTCACGCAGCACATCGCAAATGAGAATGAAACCATTGAAATTTATTGCTTTCACAATCATGCGTTCTCACTCTCGCATCGCTTGAAAATTGCCTGACTTTCTCGCCAGTGTGAAGGCGCCTTTAGGAACAAACTGTTTGGAAGGAAAGAGCCATTAATGGTGATAACACTGAATGGCTTTATAAAAACAAGCTATAGACAAGTCTGGCTTTAAAGAAAATAATTTTTATTCAAATAGTTAGCAGATGTTTAATTATTAGCCAAACCTGGTGCTGACTAGTCTGGGTAGCAGGAACTAGGGACTGCAGGTTTTCACTCTTTAACCCCTATACAGGGATCTGGACTTCGCTGCTACAAATCCCTAGGTTGCATTTCTAGAGTAGTCACTGACAGCTTGTGCAAATAGGAAACCCCCACCTCCCCCCTCTCTATTCCACAACCCCCCCCCACCTCCCCCTCCCTATTACAACCCTCACCATCATCTCCCTCCCTATCCGACCACTCCCTTGTTATGTCATGAATTGCCTGTCCAGCAATTGCACTACCACAGCCAGACTTGGTACTGGCTACTCTGGGTAGCAGGAACTAGGGACTGCGGGTTTTCACCCTTTAACCCCTGTACAGGGATCTGGACTTCGCTGCTACAAATCCGTAGGTTGCATCTCCAGAGTAGTCGCTGACTGGTGGAGCAAACAGACAACAAAGAAAACAACAAGTCCTGGAGTCAGTACTGAGTAATCAGTAGAGATAAAAATCAGGCCAAATCGGTGCCAGGTCAAACCACTATGAGTGGTGCACAATTATTTTTGGAGACATTATTACCATTGTGGCCACTATTGCAGGCACTATTACTATTGGGGCCATTTAGGAGACGCATTACTGCTATAGGGGCCATTATTTTGGGCAGTATTGCTATTGGGGCCCTTAAAAATGCGCACTATTATTATTGGGGCAATTTAGAAAGCACACTATTGCTATTGGGGCCATTATTTGGGGCACTATTGCTATTGTGGTCATTAAGGAGGCACAATATTGCTATTGGGGCCATTAAGAAAGGGGCACACTGTTTCTACTGGGGCTATTAAGAAATGGGCACTGTTGCTATTGGGGCCACCTCTGCAGGAATCTATTAGTATTGGAGCCCTAACTGGGGTTACAGTTAATATTGGGGCCACAACTTGGGGTGCAGTTACTATTGGGGCCACAACTGGGGGTGCAGATACTATTGGGGCCACAACTGGGGGCACTATTACTATTGCAGTGACTACTAGGGGCACTATTACTATTGGAGCCACTGGGGGGGGGGGGGGGGGCACAATTACTAGTTGCAGCCACTAGAATAATGGACATAAAAACATAGGTTTGTGATAAGCCACCTCTTTAACCTTGGCCGGTATTTTTTTGTGACAAAAGGTGGCAACCCTAACTACTAATAACCTATCCAGAGGGCAGCTCATCAGCTCAAGTAGCCCGGAATACCCCTTTAAAAGAATTCTGTCATTAAAAAAATTATATACTTACCTATTCCTTCCCAGGCAATCTTCTTACCGCATCTTCACCTCGCCAATCTTCTCCTGCCTCCTTCAGTGTTCCGGGTCACATCACCTCCAGCCGGCCGGATCCTCTTCTTCCTGTGATGAAGCGTACATTGCCGGCATTCTGCTTCCTGCACTGTTACTGTGAGAAGGTCACTGAGGGTAATATTATTGTAAGGGGTCACTAATGGGCACTATTAGTGTGAGGTGACACGAAGGCATGGCTGATCATAAAAGGAACATGGTTTACCAGAAAAAACTTGCAATGGTAAGTTCCTCTTTTCATTGTTCAAAAGTTGGAATGTATTTACAACTTTTGAACAACTGTATGGTGCAACTGAATCTGTCATAGGAAATCTAGTCTGGATAAGGGTGTGGTCTTCAAAAAGAGTTTGTGTTTTGGAGAAGTTTCACTGTATTTAGAAATGGCTAAACATAAGAGAACATCACTTTCACCTAGTGAACGGTTTGTTACCTTGGTCACCACACAAAATGTATCTAAATGGATTCATCATCTTTCCCCCATCTCAATCAACCCCCAACTAAATTTATCAATCACAGTCAAAGGTCCCACGCTCTCCCAGTCTCAAAAGTCTACTGCTTCGGGGTATGTTTTGATTCCACCCTGTCCTTCAAACTGAACATACCAGAGCTTGCCACCTCCTGTTGCCTCCAACTCAAATACGATCTTTCCTCAACCAACAAAAATGCTAGTGCATGCCCTCATCAGCTCCTGCCTAGACTATTGCAACATCCTTCTCTGTAGCCTCCCATCCAACATTCTTGGGCCCCTCCACTCCATCCTCAACTCTGCTGCCAGGCTAATCCAACGCTCCCCTGGTTACTCATCTGCCTCTACCATCTGCTAATCCCTTCACTCACTAGGCACTGACCAGGGAATCCAGTTCAAAATAATGTAAATGACATACAAGGCTGTTCATAACCTGTCCCCTCCATGCGTCTCTGACCTAATCTCCCAATACTTTCCTATGTGCAATGGCAGGTCCTCACAAGACTCTTTCTCAGCTCAAGACTCCTCTCATCTGTTCCTCACACAATCATCTTCAAGATTATCCCCATGCATCCCCCAGTCACATATAAAGAAAATTCCAGCTCCCCAACCAAAGCCATGCATCTGGATGGGCCTGCTGAAAGTTAAGGAAAATAGTAGGTAAAGCCAGCTTAACCCAGACTTGGAAAATTTTAAGTCAAAACGTAAAAAAAAGATTTGAATTGTAACCACAGCACAAAAAGTTCTGTTGACGCGTTACTGGTGCAGCACTGCTCCCTTAGGGTGGTTTCACACGGGCGATAAAATCGCACGATGCGAGAGTGAGTAAAAACACAAAATTATGAAACCAATGATTTTCAATGGTTCCCTTCACATTTGCAATGTTGCAAAAAAAAAAAATCGCTGCTTGCCCTATGTTTCTGTGTTTCGTGTTTTTTTTAAATCTCCCATGTTTCCCTATGGAGCCTCCTTTTTATTGCATAGTACAGACTTGTGATTTTCTAACATTAGAACGTCCTATTAATTTTCGCAATAAAAAAATTGCGGGAAAATCACAAATGGCAGCAATGTTTTTATGAAAAAAAGCAGTGCTCACACTCAAAAATTGTGGAAAAAAAGTAACGATTTTGCCAGCGATTTTCTAGTGGCGATATTGCAATCGCCCATGTGGAACTAGCCTTAGTCATAAGAGAGAGCTAAAATCTTCTTCTGGTGGTCAGGGCGTTACTAGTACAGGCTTCTGTTGCTAGAGAAATGTCTACAGAACCCTTCTGAGGCGGTATACCAGCCAACACTGTTTGACTCCAGTGATTTTTTTTCTTTCAACAAGTTGTTTGATTTTTCGCCTATTTTGTGTTGGCCGATTCATATTAAGATCGTGCGACTGTGAAATGCTGTTTCCTTTTGCACTGCTCAAAGCACGCAATAAAAAGTTGCTGGAGTGAGAGAGATAGGGAGGTAAGGCTAACTACACACGGGCGAGCATGATATGGGGCCGTGAATCTTGCCCCCATATCGCGCGCCCCAAGGATACAAGGTGTTTCCATGGGAAAAGAGCCTCGCATTACTCCGGCGATGTAGGGATCCTCTAGTGCGGCTGTCACAGACGTGGCAGAGGATTGTGGAGTTTCGCCCATTGCTTTCAATGGGCCCGGCGCTGCTATGATGCAAGATTATGCAGCAAGATTGAATATGCCACATTTGTTCCCAGCATAGGATTGCATCGCAGTGCTACGCAGGAAAACATCGCTCATGTGCATGACCCCATTCAAAAGAATGGGGTTCAGATTTGTGCATTCCAAGACGCACTAATCTCTGGCCATGTAAAGGCAGCGTTTTTTAATGCTGCGTTTACTGCGATTTCAGCAGCGCTGGCATGCGTTATGCCAGCTTTTTGGCTGCGTTTTCAGAACAGCTGATAACGCAGCCAAAGAAGCTGAAAAAAATGAAATACTCACCTTGTAGGCACCGTCCCTGCAGGCTTCCAGGCACTTGTGCCTGCAGAGCATCTCTTGCTGGTAACGGGGTTTCAAGGCCACGCCTCCAGCAAGAGATTTCTCTGAGTCGCGAGCCATTCATTCATTGAATGGCTGTGATTGGCGCTGGATTAGACAATCAGAGCACTTCGTTGCTGGAGGCGGGGTCTTCAAACCCAGTCACTAGCAAAAGATCGCCTGACAACAAGTGCCCAGAGCCCTGGAAAGCAGCGCTAGGGACCCCGACGGCGCCAGCATTGGTGAGTATAACTTTTTTTTTTGGTAGTTCAGCTAGCGCTGCCCAAAATGCGGCACCCAGTTGTGCCGCCTTTTCAGCAGCGCTGCTAACGTTGCCCATTCATTTCAGTGGGCAATGCAGGGCTGAAAACAGCCAAAGAAAAAACAGGCATCGCTGTCAAAGCGCAGCGTTAAAGATGCTGCATTTTGACTCTTGTGTGGGCAGCACCATTGACATCATTGGGAGCCTTGTACAGCGTTTAGCGCTGCGCTGAAAAGGCAGTGCTAAACGCTGTAAAAAACATTGTGTGAGGGAGGCCTAAAGGTGTCATGCAGTTTTTCTGTCCAAAATTGCTTAAGGCTGGTCTCGCACGAACTGTGTATTCCGTGAGCGTTTGAAAAATCGCAGCATGCTCCATTTTGCCACGGAATCAGCGCGGACGGCCTCCACTGATGGAGGTATCTGACTCAAAGCCATACGCAGTTAGCATTGTGAATGGGCTGCCGGTACCAGTGTCATCGCTAACCAACGGCTCGGGAAATACAAACAAAGGAAAAAAAATGTACTGCGCCGGCCAGACTCTGCGGTCATCCGCACTACAGGTAACGGAGGTACGCAGAGCCCAGCCTAACACTCAGCACTGTGTGGGCAGGTGTGTTGTCATGGGGGAAGAGCCCGTCACCTGTTTCTTTAATCAGCTATACTGGTATCTCTCTTTTTACTTAGACTTTCATCACTTTTCTTTTTTAACATAATTTTACTTAAACTTTGCAGCCCTGATCTGTATTCTTCTCTTCAATGAGCCCAGTCCACACTTTAAGGTCCTTTTACATGGGATGAATGTCGGGCAAACAATGCCCAACACTCGTCCCTGTGTTTCCTTGCTCCCATACTGTCACACGGGAGCTAGCAGAGCTGTCTCGCTCATGGAGTGGCCAGCAGGGGGGCGAGGCAGTGCAGGAGATTTCTCTCCTCTCACTCCCCCGCTCCCCCCCTACATTCACATAACGCAGCGGCCGTCCACTACTGAACGGCCGCTGTTTAAACTGAATAATGAGCTTCATCGCTGATCGTTTATGCAGCATAAAAGATGAGCGATGAAGCTCATCTCTCATCGTTCAGCTTGAACAGCCGCTGTGTTATGTAAATGGAGAGGGGCGGGGAAGCGACAGGAGAGAAATCTCCTGCTCTGCCCGACACCCCCCCCCCCCTCCCCCGCTGCAACTTCATGTGCAAGCCAGCTCTGCTAGCTGGGAGCTAGTTTCCTCGGGAGCGAGGAAACACAGGGATGAGTGTCGTTCCTCGTTTGCCCAACATTCATCCCGTGTAAAAGGACCTTTAGTGAATACTGTACTTTACCCATCCCCCATACATGTACAACAACTATATCACAATACAATGGGTTTATGAAAATCAATGTACTTTTATTGACTCCATTCACCACGTATTATGCGCATATAATACGCAATGAAATTACGCTCTTGTGAGCCTGCCCTTAGTCGCAACAGAGAAATAAAACATTGCACCATACTGAAAATAATAACATGCTTAATTGAATCGTGATATGCCAACAAATGTACGCCCATCTAATTTTGTGTGTTTGGAAGTTGGACTACCATATACTATAACTATATATTTCACTTTGTGTTATATAATATATAACTGTTCCATTTTGAAGCAGAGAAACACAATTATACATTCCGGTTTTTCTCCCCTGTGATTTTAATGGGTTTTCAAAATCTAGAAAGCTCTCCGTTTGTTTTAGTTCCTTAGGTTTCAGTTTTCTTAACTGAACCAATAGCTCTGCTGACAGTGACATCACATGCCGGATGCAGTTTTGGCGCTCTGGTAGGGCTCAAAACGGGGGGGGGGGGGGAGGAAGTCAGACAACCCCCTAAATTTACGTAGCCCTATGCAAAGAAACTGCAGAGGCTCCAAAAAGTATTTGAGAAGTTTCTTATGGGACAATAATAACAAAGACAACGTCATCAGCCTTATTTATCATTTTTTATTGCCCATAGCAACCAATCACAGCACAGTTTTCATTTTTAACAGTTTTAAAAAGAAAAGCTGAGCTGTGATTGGTTGCTATGGTAAAACAAGGACAGTATTACTGTTAGACAGTTTTGATAAATAAGGTCCAGTGTGTTAGTGGTGGTAGCAAATTATTACCTTCTACTGAGTTTTAGTTTAGATACATAGGGTCATATTTACTAATTTTGGCATTCTGCAAACTAGTATTTATCTTCTATACTGCATAAATATCCCCTGTAGTGATGATGTGGTGGTACCTTTTCAATGAATGTGGCTCAGTGGTTAGCGCTCTAGCCTTGCAATGCTGGAGTTCTTTCACTGATGTGGCTTTCTATAGTTTTGATGTCTTTATTATGTAATAATCACAGGGAAATGCAATTTTCTATACACTTGGGTAGTTGTAGAATTTCATTTCATGTTTAGATGCTGTCCCTTAAATGAACTGAAGGTGGCACTACAGATATATAAATTAAAAGTTATATGTATATTTCCAAGTTATTTACTTGGGACTTCAGTGTTCACTGTACCCTGAATGAGGAAGCCGGGGGAGCAGGAACAAGGTTATGCTGTGCGAGATGTCAGACACTGGCTTTCAAAATTCACTGAGAAGGCCTTATACGAGGGGCTGCTGATAAGTCTTTGGCTTTACCCAGAAAGAAACGAGATAGGAAGATGAAACTTGACATTTATTCCACATACTCTCCACTGATGTCAACACACTACTTACATTGGTATTCCAGGTTCTGTAAGCCTTGCAAAAAGAAGGATTTTGGTTGTGCCTCAAACCAGTCATCCGTAGCAGCCATGGCATCAGAAATGGTGTGAAATTTGGTACCCTTGAGGTGTTTCTTCAGGTTTGGAAACAGATGATAGTTCGAGGGAGCTAGAATTGGTCAATAAAGTAGGGGGTCAACCAGCTGGAAGCCTAGCTCCACCGGTTTTGCTGTGGTCGCTTGTGCAGTGTGAGCGGAGGCATTGTCTTGCAGGAACAAGATTCCTTTGGACAGCTTCCCGCGTCTTTTGGCCTTGAGAGCTGCCTTCAATTGGTCCAAAAGTTGAATGTAATACCTTGCATTGATGGTGGAACCATTTTGAAGGTAGTTCACTAGCAGCATGCCCTCCTTATCCCAGAACACAGACGCCATCAACTTACTGGCTGATTTTTGCACCCTGAGCTTCTTTGGGTGAGGAGAACCACTGTGCCTCCACTCTTTTGACTGCTCCTTGGTTTCAGGGTCTTACAAATAAATCCAGGTCTCATCCATAGTGACCAGTCGATCCAGGAAGTTCCTATTCCGGAAACGCTGACAAATGGACCGGGAAGTTTTCACTCGCATGCTTTTCTCATCTGTTGTCAAACATTTGGGGACCTTTGGATAATGACACAAACACGTTCACAAGAAATCCCCATGATGTCTGCTATTTCTTTAGCTGAAATTGGCCGATTCTCCAGTATGAGGTTGTACACAGCATCAACGATCTCTGGAACAACAAGCTCTCTCGGTCATCCAGGACGTTCCTCCTCATTGGTGCTGAAGTGGCCCGTCTTAAATTTGACAACCTAGTTCTTAACTGTAGAATATGAAGGTCATTGATCCCCCAATGTCTGCGACATATCACCATGAATATCCTTTGCGGACTTTCCTTGCAGAAACAAGAATTTCATCACTCCTCTGCTCTCATTTGCTGTGAATATCACCATAGACTCCGCCATTTTGTTTTCCTGCGTGCCTAGATCACGGTTGCCATAAGCTACAAACACAAAATTTTGAAAACATGTATTAGACACATAAGGCTTTCATGTGATGTAACATTCGTTACCATAGAAACACAAAAAGAACACAAAGCCAAAGACTTATCAGCAGCCCCTCGTAGTAATTGAAAGAGCCACAGATGGGTATATTGAAGTAAATGAAGAAGCACCTTGTGGATTTGGGGGCCTTATTTTTATTAGGATGTTTTCAGGCATCATTTTAGGTTTGCAGAAGTCTTAAGGTGCCAAGGAATTTATCTTTGGCTGCAGTGAGCATTTGGACCCCAAAAGGTGTTTTGCAGAATTCATTAGAATTAGCTGGTGAAAGTGAAAAAACGGGAATTTTTTCTTACCGATAATTCCCTTTCTGGAAGACATTATGACAGCATACGCTGGAGGTTGCTCACCTGCTGACCTGAAGGGACAGGAAGAGGCAGAATATAAAAAGCACCTCCCCTCCACCAACACCAGTGCGTTCCAAATGACCACAGTGACCAGTTACTTAACCAGAAGGTGTGTTTTTATTGACATCACACACCTCAGAAAACAAAGTTAAAGCATACACATTACCTCATGTGTTGGACAAACTAGGGTAACCATGTTGGTAAGGGGGGGAAAAAAGCCCGTATGCTGTCATGATGTCTTCCAGAAAGGGAATTATCGGTAAGAAAAAATTCCCGTTTTCCCCATGACATCATGACAGCATACGCTGGAGGAATACCAAATAAGTGGCATGGGCTTTTTAGGGAGGGATTACGGCTTGGAGCACCTTCCTACCGAAGGATGCGTCCTGACTATATTTAAAGTCCAGCCTATAATGTTTGATGAAAGTATGGCCTGAAGTCCATGTGGCTGCGTTACAGATTTGCTCAATCGATGCGTGCGCTCTCTCCGCCCAAGAGGATGCCACCGCTCTCGTTGAGTGGGCCTTCAATCCTTCTGGAGGGGGGATGCCCTTGGCCTTGTAAGCCTCCTGGATGGCTCTCCTGAGCCACCTGGCGATCGCATCTTTAGAAGCGGCCTTTCCTTTGGCCTGCCCCTGAAATTGAACGAAAAGTTTGTCAGACTTCCTGAAACTTTCTGTTGCCTCGAGGTACGCTAGTACCGCTCTTTTGACGTCTATATTATGGAGCTTTTGTTCTTTTGCATTTTTGAAATTTTGGCAAAAGGCTGGAATAACTATTGGTTGGCCCCTGTGGAAATCTGACAATACTTTAGGCTGGAAGGATGGGTCTAAAGAAAAAACTATTTTGTCCGGGTGGATAGTCATATATGGGGCCCTTCGTGAGAGGGCCTGGATTTCCCCCACGCGTCTGGCTGACGTAACTGCCACAAGCAGGGCTACCTTGTATGTCAGCCAGGCGATGGATAGATCCGTAATCGGTTCAAATGGGGGGTCGCATAAGGCCTGAAGGACTATGGTTAGATCCCAGGGTGGTGCCGTGGCCCGTGTGAATGGATGTAATCTGCTCGCCCCTCTAAGAAATCTCCTAATCCACCTGTGCTCCGCTAGCACGAGATCGAAGAATGCCCCCAAGGCCGCAATTTGGACTTTGAGCGTATTCGGACTCAAACCTTTATCCAGGCCCGCCTGGAGAAAATCTAAGATTTTCCGGACGTCTGGCTGATCCAGCTGCTGGATGTCCTGGCCTAACCACTCCGAAAAATTTTTCCAGACTTTGGAGTAGATTTTGTGTGTCGAGGGTTTAAGGCTCTCGCTAATGGTGGAAATAACCTTAGGGGAAAGACCCTTTCCTAGGAACTTTACCCGCTCAAGCTCCAGGCCGTAAGCCTGAACTTGTGAACTTCCGGGTAAAGAAGAGGGCCCTGCGACAGTAGGTCCGGTCTTGTTGGAAGGTGGAAGGGCTCTCCCACTGACAGGGATCTCAGGAGGGGGAACCACGGTCTTTTGGGCCAATATGGTGCTACAAAAATTACTGTTAGGGTTGACTGCAGTAATTTCCTTAGCAGAAGCGGGATTAGTGGTAGATGGGGAAAGGCATACGCTAGGTCCCAATCCCAGGGGTGAGAGAGAGCGTCCGTGCCCAGGGCCTGTTTCTCTGCGCCTCTGGAAAAGAAAAGCCGGCATTTGGTGTTTGCGCTTGACGCAAAGAGGTCTACTTCTGGTACCCCCCACTTCTCCACAAGAAGGCTGAACACCTCTGGATGGAGTTCCCACTCTCCTGGGTCCACTTTCCTTCTGCTTAAAAAGTCCGCGGCTGAGTTCTCGGCTCCTCTTATATGAAAGGCCGATAGGGACTTTGTTGTGCCTTCCGCCCATTGAAGGATCCGCCCCGCCAGTCGTTGTAGTGGAGGATTCCTGGTGGTACCCTGGTGGCGAATGAGTGATACTGTTGTCATATTGTCTGAGAAGATCCTCACATGTTTCGCCACTAATCGTGTTTGCAGGCTACGCAGGGATTTCCATACAGCTTTAAGCTCCCTAAAGTTCGATGAGCTAGCTTTCTCGTGAACGTCCCAGGCCCCCTGTACATAACCGCCTTCAAAGTGGGCCCCCCACCCTTTGGCGCTGGCATCGGTCGTGATTATTACGGCCGGGTCCAAATTCCAATCGGATGCCTGAGACAGGTTGTCCGACGACACCCACCAACGGAGCGAAGCTCTGGCTTCCGCAGAAATAGGGATTGTCTGATCAAGCGAAGCCTGCAACTTGTCCCAATTCTGGAGAATTAGTGACTGGAGTCCGCGACTGTGGAATTGGGCCCAGGGGACCACGCCGATGCACGAAGTCATTAGTCCCAGGATCCGCATTGCGTCTCTTATCGTTACCCTATGTTTTTTATATAGGTTGGAACATTCCTCTATGATAAGATGTTTTCTTAGGGGAGGAAGGGACGAATTTTGTAGACTGGAATCCAGGATGACACCCAGGAATTTCTTCCTGGTTTCTGGCTCCATGTTGGATTTTGACTCGTTAACAATCCAGCCAAGCTCCTTAAATAATTGCAATGTGGACTCCAAGTGTGATCTCAGAGCAGACGGGGAATCTGCCACCAACAGGAAGTCGTCTAAGTAGGGGATGATCATGACACCCTGATTTCGTAAGAAGGCCACCATTTCCATCACGACCTTGGAAAAAATTCGCGGAGCCGAGGAGATTCCAAATGGTAGGCAGACGAACTGGAAGTGGCGGATTTCCCCCTCCACCCTCAGCGCAAACCTCAGAAATTTTTGTGAGTTGGCGTAAATAGGGATATGAAAATAGGCATCCTTAAGGTCTATTGTAGCCATTACGTTATCCCTGGCAATTAAAGGAGTTGCAGTTCTAATGGTTTCCATTTTGAATCTCCTATATTCAATGAATTTATTCAGTTGTTTTAAATTGATAATGGTGCGGTGGGAGCCGTCTGGTTTGGGAACCAGAAAGAGGGGGGAATAGAAACCTTTTCCCTGTTCCTTCTTAGGGACTGGGATAATTGCGCCGAGACCCTGCAGGTTCCGTACGCCCTCCAACAGAGCCTGTTCTAGGCCTGGAGACTGGGTTGGGGTTATCATAAACCTGTCCGGGGGGCGGGATAGTAGCTCGATCCTGTACCCCTCCGCCACTAGGTGCAGTACCCACTCATTACTTGTAATACTACGCCAGCTATTGGCACAGCGAGTCAGTCTACCCCCTACCGGGCCCGAAAGTATGGGCTGAGGGACAAAAGTTAAAGTCTTACCCCTTCCGCCCTTTGGATAAGACCATCTTCCGGTCTTTCCCTTCCCGGCGTACGTAGAGGGTCCTCTCTGGTCGACATCTTGCGCCTTGCAGGAACGCTTCCTGTGCTTAGGATCGTTCCTTAGCGTGGAGAAACACCACCAGCTGATGCAGGGGCAGCAGATTTTTGAATTTGGCGCCGGCCGCGCCAGGCCACGCCCCCTTTGCGGAGCGTCTGACGTCACCGCGCTGTATCCGAAGCCACGCCCCCTGGAGCGCTCCTGTCGGCCCTGGACCCGGAGATGGCGGCCGCCGCCGTAATGACGGCCGCAGTGGTGCCGGCAGCCCGTACTTGGACCCCGGCCCACCGGAGATGGCGGCCGCCGCCCGAAATGACGGCCGCAGTGGTGCCGGCAACCCGTACTTGGGCCCCGGCCCACGCAGTCCCCGGAAAGCTCCCAGATGGGGTCCTTCCCACTGGGTTTGCCGGGGCTGCCCGAAAGATCCACGCCGCCGCTTCGCCGGTAAGTCCTCCTCCGGCATGGGACAGCGTTGCTGGAGTTCTGCCGCTGCTGTCCTGAAGGGACAGGAAAAACACTGGTGTTGGTGGAGGGGAGGTGCTTTTTATATTCTGCCTCTTCCTGTCCCTTCAGGTCAGCAGGTGAGCAACCTCCAGCGTATGCTGTCATGATGTCATGGGGAAATTAAATTTTTTCAAATTAGATGTGTTTAGCCACTAATTTTTAATTTTCACAAGAGGTAATAAAAGAAAAAGCCCCGCACAGCTTGCTACACAATTTCTGCAGAGTAAGGGAAATGCTCCCTCTCTGGTTGTGAACTGCTATTTGGACACATGACAATGCTCAGAAGGGAAAGAGCCCTATTTAACTTTTGCAGTACAGGTTTTTCTTTTCAATGCTATGTCTTTGGGACATATCTACGTTTGGATGCAATGTCGCAATTGCAGAGCTCCTAAAGTACCAGTTTAGTTGAATCCCCACAAAATGCGCTCCATTTGGAAAACTGCGCCACTCAAGGCATTCATCTAAGGGCTCGGTCACACGGGCGCATCGGCACCCGTGTTACTGCAGCCAGCAGACGGCCATACCTGAAGAAAGACGTCTCCCTGCAGCGTCGGGAGGAAGAACATGTGACCGGCTTCATTGCCAGTCATGTGTTCTTTCATCAGCGCTGCAGAGAGACTACCGTCTTCAGGTACGCCCGTCTTCTAACTGTCAGTCACACGGGCGCATCGGCGCCGGAGTACGGGTGCCGATGCGCCCATGTGACTGAGCCCTAAGGGTATAGTGAGTATTTTGGCCCCACAGGTATTCAATTCCAGTGTCCAATATTTTGTATCCATCTTGTTCTAAATGAGTTGTTTTTTTTTATTAAATGGAAAAATGTCTCATTTTCACCTTATGAAATTTGTTCTGTGTTCTATGGTTATATGAGAATTTTCAAATCATTGCATTCTTTTTTTTTCCTTCTATTTACATTTTACACAGCGCTCCAACTTTTTGGGAATTGGGGTTGTATATGCTTTGTTCCAAATGATTTGCCATTCCATTTCCACATATATTTGTGTCTGTAGTCAGTTGATGTGGATAAGTGGATCAGCATCTTATGCATTTCTTAAATTAATCATTTATTCTAGGGACATCTGAGACACAAAAGTTTAACCCTTTGCAATCCAATTTTGGATACAGGGTTTCCTAGGGGTCTTTCTCTTACTGCCATTTTACAATGGCACCATCTGGTGGCTAGAGCCAGTCTGTGACATGCCAGAGAGGCCCCCGACAACAGAGCTGCCAGTAATATACAGTAAGAATACGCTGCCAGACATCTTCCGACATCGGAGCTGTACAGCCTTCAATCAGAATGTTGGAAGACGTCAGTTAGTGGATTGGAAAGGGTTAAAGAGGGTTAGTTGTGGTGTGAATATTGAAGCAAAGCATTCCTTAGCTAGATTCCAAATTTGGAGATATGTAAAAAAGGAGTGTTGGATGATGTTATATTTGGAACTCAAGACCTCAAAGGGAAGAATTTCCCATGTTAGCGAGTGGACACTGACTATATATTGGAAGGTTTCCCCTTGAAACCAAGCCTTAGACATATTGTGAGTACTACTAGCAGGTAAGTCTGAGGTAAAAGGGAAAACCCAAATTGAGCTGCACAGCAGTGCCAAAGCACTCTAGGAAACTCCATGGAAGTTTAAAAGAGAGTAGAAGTTGTTGTCTTGACACCCCAAAAAAGTGAGCTACAATAGTTGGGTGTCAATCAGAGATTCTCTGTCCATTGACTGTATAAATGCAACATGTAGTGGCCCAGAGTTAGTGGGGGCCCTCCATAATGTTATATGTTTGTCTCGTGCCAGTGTCTTTCGTGTAGTATGCATCAGAATTATGTGTATTGTACCTCTGCAGGATTGAATGGGTTAATGTCTGGGTTATGTCTGGCAAATGTATTGTTGTGTAAGTCATGCGACAATGTTTTATATATATATGTATGTGTTTGCAAGGATGTGAGGGCAGAAGAAAAAAAGAGAGGGACAGAATAGAGAAGTACTTCAGATAAGTTACAAAGTGAGAGAAGTTCTGCTGAGGGAGCCACACAGACACCAATAGGTCCGTGTGAGAAGACAATGCTTGACCTGGGCCCTGTTTATCGATGATGTGCCGGTGCTACCACTAAGCACTGAGACAGTGAAATACGGCTGCATGGCGAGAAGAGGGCACAAGTAACATTAGTGCGAACCAGTAGAGAGAGAGTCACCGGGAAGGGAATCACACAGATTACTTGAACTGTGGCTTTATCTGAATATCCTGAGTAATCCTTCCTGTCGCCCCACTTTATCTTGTTGTATTTGTGTCAGCACTGTTGATGTATTTTGAACATTGCTGTAAGGGTTGAGCTTGCTGGGATCTGTTGTACCACATAGGTTTCTAGCAGCACAGCCCTACAGGAGTAGAATGATTGAGCTGGTTGGATGTGGTGATCTCCTGCTAGCCAATTCCTTGGGTCTTTGCTCACATATATACCTAGCTCCTGGCAGTGTCTGTTTGGTGTCCAGGGTAAGCAGTCATGTTGTCTGTTCTGTGCAGCTTGCTGTGTGACTTGTGTCCTGTTACTTCTGTGTTGCAGCTTGCGGTGTGACTTGTGTCCTGTTGTCTGTGCTGTTGCTGCTTGCTGTGTGAACTGTGTATGGTGCTGCAGGATCATGTGTCTTGTTAAAGTAGGGACCGCAAGACACGAGGAGCCTTGACCGTGGCCTTGCGGCTTAAGTTCATTGCCCAGTGCACAAAGTAATCCCTCATATTTATATTTCAGCTATTCCATCTGCTTTAGCATGCAGGGTTGTTTGGCGAGTGTGTTGGCCGTTTGTCCTATGTTATGGCTGTCTGTGAGTCCAGTCCGCAGTATGCAGTTCTCTGTCCAGATGGTGTTTCTGTCAGCACGCCCAGTCTGGAATTCCATTTTAGGTACCTGTGTTTGTTATATCCCCGTCCTTTGGGCACATTCGTGTGGGCCTTGGGCTTATTTGCCCACATGAACGTAACAGTTGCCAAGTTACAGTAAGTGGACACTGCCGACCGTTCACGGTTTTGTTCAGAAAGTTTCCCCTGTGTATCGACTACTTATTTCCATTGTCAAGTTTCACCGCAGAGGGTGGAACAGTGGCGTCACGTGTGCCAAATGTACTAGAGGTAACCTCCGGTTACTTTTCCTCTGTGATCTCCCCCAGCAGTAACTTGGTCGGATCCCTAACTACCCTTAAGGAAAGAGATGGTAGAGCCCTGTGACAAGGTCTTCATCTACCCTCCTATCTCTTCGGCTGTGGGTCCGCTCCTCGGAGGCTGCACAACGTGCGCCAAGAAACATGTCTAAGATGAGTAGCATAATAATATATGGTAATATCTGGTAGGGCCAGTTCTCCCTGCAACACCTTGACAGTCAATGTAAAGTTGTGCATTTGGTGCCTTCCATCCCTCTCAATGAAGTTTACAAAGGAGGATTGCACCTGGTGAAGAATAGGGTGAGGGACAGGGAGGGTCTTGAAGAGACAAAGAAGAATTATCATTTTTAGTGCATTTATAAGTCCAAGCAGCAAAATGTTTAGGGCTTTCCGTTTACAAAGTAAATGTTTTAGGTCCTGAAATAGGGAAGAGAAATGAATGTGGTAAACAGTATAATAAATATTGGTAGATTAGTTAGATAGAAAGTTCTGTTGAAGGTTGGCTAGAAGTGCGGGGACTGGAGGAAGTTAATTGCGGGGCGACCTCTCTGTATACAGCGTTGGGCGTCAGCTGTTTACTACAGCTGACACCCGCGGGCAATAGCCGCGGTTGGCCGTTCGGCCGATCGCGGCTATTAGTACTTTAAATGCCGCTGTCAATTCTGTCCCGTACGGCCCCCCCGCGGTGAGATCGGTAGAGCCGTGCAGGTGTCATGGCTGCCGGGGGCCTTCTGAGAGGCCCCAAGACTGACTTGAGAGACTGCCTATCAAGCCATCCCCGTGGGGTGGCTTGATAGGCTGCCTGGTAGAATGCAATATGACGTAATGCTATAGCATTATGTCATACTGTAGGAGCGATCAAAGTATCGCATATTGTAGTCCCCCCGGGGAACTTAAAAGTAAAGTAAAAAAAAGAGCAATAAAGTTTTTTAATTGTAAAAAAAAAAGTTATAAAAGTTTAAGTCACCCCCCTTTTGCCATATCTATAATTAAAAAGTCTAAATAATAAAAAAAAAATACATATTTGGTATCGCCGCATCCGTAAAAGTCCGATCTATCAAAGCAGCACATTATTTATCCCACACGGTGAACGTCGTCCGAAAAAAAAGATTAAGAACGCCAGAAATGCACTTTTTCAGTCACCCCGTCTCCCAGAAAAAACGCAATAAAAAACGAACAAAAAGTCGTATGTATTCCGAATTAGTACTAACGAAAACTACAGGACATCCCACAAAAAGTGAACCATCACTGAACTACGTTGACGGAAAAAAAAAAAATTTATTGCGAAGATGACCGCAGAAAATAATTGAAAAAAATTAAATGTCTTTGAAAAAAAAAGAGTAGTACAATAAAAAAGAAACTATACAACTTTGGTATCGTAGTAATCATACCGACCCATAGAATAAAGTTATCATGTCGTTTTTGTTGCAGTAGAAACAAGACGCACTGAAAGATGGCGGAAGTCGTTTTCTTTTCATTTTACTCCACTTAGAGTTTTTAAAAAGTTTTTCAGTACATTATATGGTACATTAAATAGCACCATTGAAAAATACAACTCGTCGCGCAAAAAATAAGCCCTCATACAGCGAAGTTGATGGATAAATAAAGGTGTTATGATTTTTTTTTTTTTTTTTTATTGAATTTTTATTGAATTTCACAATCAGGTATACAAATATTCATTAGTAATAAAGCAATTTTTCCAGGAAAAATACAATAGAAAATCAGAAGCAATCAAATTTTTCAATGTGAAATCGTATTTAGTCATTTAAGATACACATTGTAGAGTTTGTTAGGTAAGTCAGGATACAGGGGGGGGCTGATAGGTGAGGGGGGGGGAGGGAGAGAAGAACAAAGGGATTATAGGATAACAGGAGTTATGATTTTTTTTAAGGGGGTGAGGAAAAAACGAAAATGGGGGGGAAAATGGTCATGAAGGGGTTAATATAAATCCATCTTAGATTGGTAGATACCTACTTTTGCCATTTCTTAAACATGGAGGCTTTATTATGTCTTCCGCTTCCTCTTTAGGATCTGCAACAATAATGGCATGAGATCAATATTCACAAACCTAAATAGTCTTTTTCTTGGCTTTGTTCATTGATATGCATGTTCAGCAATAGAGAAAACAGTGCGGCTGTTAGAGAGAAACACTGGTCTCTTTTAGTTCTTGCTGCAGGCTAATGAACTGCATTCTCACTTCTTCACACTGCTCATAGATTCCTCCTTCAGACAGCTCACAGATGTTCTCTTTAGCATGTTCCCACTTCCTCTTATCTAACGGAAATATATTTTCTGTTGCTGTGAGTTGGTAATGACTAATAATAGGTACAATGGACTACAACATTACAACATCATGACACCCATTTTATTGAGTTTTCAAATTTTAAGGCCACTTTCACATGGGCCACAAAATTGTCCGATTTTGCTGTGATGCGATAGCGCAAGAAAATACATGTATGTGAAGCTGATGCTTTCCAATGGGTTCCTTTACATTAGCACTGCTTTCTCTGACGCTCTTTTGCCATGAAAAAATCCTGCAGTGATTTTTTTTTGTAGCCCATGTTTCCCTATGGAGCCTTTGTTTTTGTTGCATCGCAACACATGAAATTGCGGTTTTCGTGTGATGCGATGCAACTTAAGCCCTACCCCAAAATTAAGCCCTAGCTACACTCTAAAAAAAAAAGGAAATACTTACCTAGCAGGCTTGGTCCGGGTCTTCCCGACGCTCTCTGGAGCTCCCCCGTACATCCTGCAGTCCTTGTTTGGCCACAGAAGACCACGTCCTGGTTACTTGATTCATAAATCCACCTTCAGGAAGCGATGGCTCTGATTTATTCATCCAGCGCTGCATTGATCAGCTGAGCAGCGCTGGATGAACCCAATCGGAGCCTTCGCTTCCTGAAGCGATGGAGCATTCTGCAGGACGCCCGGCCGAGAGCAGTGGGAGGACCTGGACTGAGCCTGCTAGGTAAGTATTCCTTTTTTTCATCCTGATGGATTTAGAGAGTCAGAGCTTTATTATAGTTTTTAATTGGACCCTTTTGCAGTACATATAACTTTATTTGGGAAGAATTGTGTAAAACAGCAATTCTGCACACAGTTTTTTTTGCATTTATATTTTCACCTTGCAGGGTAAATAACATGTTATCTTTTATTCTATATGTTGGCATAATAATGGCAATACTAAATATGTATATTTGGTCTATTCTTTACTACTTTTTCCACTAAAAACACAGGCCATGTACACCTTTTGTACTTCTTTTTTTCTTTATTTAATCAATTTGTCTTGGAAAATCAAGACTTTTGTAATTGGCTTTCATTAAAGATTTCTGATCGTTTGGTATATATGTTTGTGTTGTTTTCCAAGACATTACAGACAGGAGGACAGACATATTAACAAAATCAATCAGTGAGAGCAAACAGAGTTGCTTTCATCCCTGAAATAGCATGCTTTGTGGGAGGCACATTACACAGCAAGGGATTTGTGAGACATGACTACTCAGGGGCTTTCTGCAGTGGCAGGAAGAATGCAGCATATAGTTATTTGTAAGTTCATGTGAGTTTTCCACACAGGGAAATGCAATCTATGGAAAGGAGTCTGTCATGTTCATTGTCACTCTAAGTCATAAGTAGTAAAAGAGAATAACAAAACCTGTGATATGTCTGTGGGGAGAAACCTTATTACAGCGTGCTGTAAGATAGCTTGGGGAGATGTTGATCATTTTACCATTCCTCATATCCTTGCATGGTGCATTTTGTAGTACGATTTTATCATGCTCTGCTCTCCATGCAGATCATCTGTCCCCCTCCCACCTGCTCATAATACAATTAGGCAATTAGGCAGCATTTTTAGCCTAGCTCAGCCCCCCCCCCCTCCACCTTGTCATTTGATCTAGAGCTAGCATTGTATTGTTAACAGCTACACCATATATGTTCCACAAGCACCAATCTATTCCTCACTTGTCAATAGTAAAAGAGAAAAAGCATTGTGTAGCATTGAGAGGGCGTGGCTACACAGCAACTGGCAGGGGAAAGGTTGGGGGAGTGAACTTGTGCTGATCACTGCTGCGAACCCCCCTAGCCACAAATCTCAATTAATGTATTGTAAGTATGAGGCTTTTTAAATGCATGAAAACAAAAACTCAATGCAAAAAATAGATAAGTGCCAGGATCCCAGAGGTACAACTTCTGAGTCCATATGATCACCATCATGTACATATATTACATGATGTTTTAAATTTAAGGAGTATTCCTATCTTGGTAATCCAGTCTCAAGTTAAAGACATTTGAAAAATATCACCTTTTGGGAGCCTTTTTCCAATTTGTCCCATTGTCTGTTCTCTTGTGGCCTTCCCACCTGAAAGCAGGTTACCATGGAAATGAAGGAGACAGGGTATACAATGTGCTTAATCCCATGCTAGGAACTGAGGCCAGGGATTGGCTGCAGCAAGCACATGTCTCAGCTAGTGGAATTACTGTTCTTAATGCAGTGATACCTGAGAGTCCATAGATCTCAAGCATCCAATATTGTCTGTCAGCCTTATCCCTTGTCCACACGAATTTCTCAAGCTTCTCTGACTGTTTTGATGATATCATGTACTGTGGATAGTGGGATATTCAAAGTCTTCGCAATTTTACGTTGAGGAACATTCTCGACTCCCTACAGTCCGGCTTCCGCCCCCTACACTCAACAGAAACTGCTCTTCCAAAGGTGTCAAGCGACCTCCTGACAGACAAATTGAGGGGTGACTACTCCCTACTGATCCTCCTTGACCTCTCCATAGCATTTGACACTGTTGATCACAAACGTATCCTCAGTATGCTTCACTTTCATGGTTCTACCTATCCAACTGCTCATGCAGTGTCTCCTTTGCTGGCTCTACCTCCCCAACTCTTCCCCTTGTTGTTGGTGTCCCCCAGGGCTTGGTTGTCGGCCCCCTCCTTTTCTTCATCTACACAGCCCGTATTGGACAAGCCATCAGGAGATTTGGCCTCCAATACCATCTCTATGCTGACGACACCCAGTTATACACCTCTTCCCATGACATCTCTGCACCTTTCCTCGAAAACATAACTGACTGTCTGTCTGCTGTCTCTAACACTATGTCCTCTCTCTACCTAAAACTAAACCTCTCTAAAACTGACCTGCAGGTGTTTCTGCCCTCTACTAACCGACCTCATCCTGACATCTCTATCTCAGTGTGTGGCACCACCATAACTCCCAGACAGCACGCCCTCTGTCTTGGGGTCATATTCGACTCTGATCTCTATTTTACCCCCTATATCCAATCTGTGGCCCGAACATGTCAGTTGCACCTCAAGAACATAGCAAGAATCCACCTTTTCTCACTGTGGACATGCTAAAAATGATCACTGTTGCCCTTATCCACTCTCGTCTCAATTACTGCAACTTGCTGCTGATCGGCCTCCCCCGTGCCACACTCTATCGCCAATCCATCCTGAATGCAGCAGCCCGGCTCATCTTTCTGTCCAGACGCTACTCGGATGCCTCTGCCCATCATATATAGAATTCAATTTAAACTCATTACCTTAATCCACAAAGCTCTCCACAGCACTGCATCTCAATCCACCACCCAGCCCACGCCCTCCGCTCCTCTAACAAAATCAGACTGAGTGCCCCTTTGATTCGAACCTCTCCTTCCTGCCTCCAAGACTTCTCCAGAGCAGCACCAGTCCTCTGGTACGCACTAACCCAAACTATCCGGGCAATCCCTGGCACACAAAACTTCAGGCATGCTCTAAAAACGCATCTCTTTAGGGAGGCATACCTTATCCCCTAAACCAAACCCCTCTGTACTTTGCCTGTTAACATGCTCCCTGTCCTGCTGACTGCAATTCCTGCTAGCCGCAACCAATCGTCCCCTGCATACACACCGATTCAGCCATTATATGGCTTAAGTCTGACCATTGTTTATGGGTATAGCATCCCACACTCTCCATTTTGCCCTAACTTTGCAGATCTCCAGCCCCTTTACCTTCTGTATCACCCCATTATCTGTAGTATGTAAGTTCGTTGGAGCAGGACCCTCAACCCTACTATTTCCATCAATTAATTACTACATGTAACCATGGTTTTTGTACATTTGTCTTCCTGTATTCCCCTGTTTTTGTATGTGCTGCAGAATATGTTGGCGCTGTATAAATAAAGATTATTATTATGAGTCTTGCTGCAACATCCAGGACCAGAAATAACTTTAGTCCCAGTCATTAACTCCTTACAGGATGCGATTAATTTTGATTGTGGCAATAAAGCAGTTAAGGACTCCTTCACACTGGCAATTGCGATATTGTCTGCTCATGAGATGTCTGGGCATCAGCAATGCTTTTTCTTGCAAAAACATTGCTGCCGCTTGCGATTTTTCAGCGCATTTTTCTCACGATAGACAATAAAAGTTTCTAATGCTAAAAACGCATCACACAAAAATCGCAAGTTTGTGGTTTGCGATCCGATGAAAGGAGGCTCCATTGGGAAACATTAGAGATAAAAAAAAAAAGGACATGCTGCCATTTCTTTTTCACGCCACATTGCAAGTTTATGCATTGCGATGCGATAAAGGGACGCTCCATAGGGAAACATGGGGGATAAAAAAAATTGAAAATCGCACAAAGATAGGACATGCCGCAATTTTTTTTCTTGCAGCATTGCATCAGTGAAAACATCGCAAATGGGAATAAAACCATTGAAAATGCTTGGTTCCATAATTCTGCGTTTTCACTCACTCTCGCATCGCGTGAAAATCGCGCAATTCGATCACAAGTGTGAAGGCACCCTTAAAGCCGCTTTCACTTGGGCAAGAAAATCACAAGAATTTATGGCGATGCAATAGCGCGTGAAAACGCTGAATTATGAAATCCATGCTTTTCAATGATTTCCTTCACATTAGCAATGTTTTAACTAATGCAATATTGCGATAAAAAAAATTGTGGCATGTCTTTTTTTCGTGCGATTTTTTTAAAATCTCCCATGTTTCCCTATGGAGCGTGCTTTTTTATCGCATCACAATGCACGAACTTGCGTTTTTCTGTGCGATGTGATGCATTTTTAACACTAGAAACTCCTATTGACCTGCGCATTATAAAATCACAGGCAGCACCGATGCAATGCACTATTTTTCACAAGAAAAAGTATTGTAACGCCCTGTTAGAGACGCCAAAGATTTTGTGGTGCCCTGGGAGACACCAACTCATGCAACACCCAGGCGTGGGATACTGCAGGCAATGACTCTCTAACCAAGCATACGGCTGGAGTTGGGAGGGTGTAGTGCGTGGACCTGTCACGGTGGCACTTACCAACTCCTGGTCTCGGAGGGAGTTACCACAGCAAAGGATAGGGTCAGTAGTCCTCAGGATGAGGGGGGTAGTAGTTATCAGTTCGTGACGCCACCATTCCACACACCGGCATTTATACACAGCCGATTAACAAACACTGGACAAGTGTGTCGTACCTCAGGTCTTCAGGAACGGTTTAGGTCCGGTAAAACTTTACTTAGTTTAACTTTGCAAAACAGGTTATTACAGGTACATTGACGGCAGTAGTTACAGGCAGAAGCTCAGAGGTTGGGAGGTAAAAATACACAGGAACAATACAGCCCTATAGTCCACATTATCTATATGTCACCGGTCCTGGACACAAAATATACTCTGGAGAAGGCAAAAAGACAAGATCCTCTCCACATACTCTCTGGCAAAATATAATTACTTAACAGAAGACTTAGTTTAAATGCACCCCGCATATTCTCTACGTGGGTGTTAAAATCACGTACCTCTGTGTGGTGATCCCATTGGAGGACGGCCACACAGGAAAATAACTGCCGTAATGTGAACGGGCACTTGTTTCAGTAGTAATTTGGATTTGGTTGGTTCTCTTTCTCTCTCTCTCTCTCTCTCTCTCTCTCCATCCACACTCTATAAGATAGATACATTCAGCATGCAGCAGTGCTGACAGGCAATGATTTTAAGGGAGTTAATCCTTCAGGTGCTGCAGCTGTGCAACACACATATAGAAAATAGACATGACAGATTTACACAGTGCATCCACATAAGACAATAAATGTATGACAATTATGGAGGGGTCCAGGATGTTGTTCTAGGACACTGCAGTATCACTGATGCTCAAAAATCACAGGACCAAAGACATGATTTTTCTGCGATTTTCTCTCAACGATATAGCGATAGCCTGTGTAAAAGAGGCCTAATAGAGAGAAGGAGTTCCTGCTGTGATCTAATTAACTTTCTTCCATACAACATGGAAGGATCAATGGGTTGCATTCCAACCAGGGGCCTGATAATGGCTTCCAGATCTGCCATGACTAGTGCTATCATAGAAATAGGGGTAGTACACTGCAGTATAGAAGTACTGCAGTGTATTATCTGAGCAATTGGAAGATCACATGATCAAGTTTCTTACAGGGACAGATAAAAGTGTAAAAAAAATAATAAAAATAAAATGGTGAAAAAAATATATTCAAAAAAATAAAATCTTTTTTGTGCACTTAGTAAAAAAAATTGGATAAAAAAGGCACATTTGGCATTGTTGCATCCATGGCAACCCATACAATAAATTGGAAACACTTTTTTATATCCTACATGGCAAACACCATAAAAAATAAAGCAAAAAACATAGCCACAATGTTGCTTTGGTTCATTTCAACTCTCAAAAAATGGAATAAAAGTGATCATAAAGTCATATGCTCCCCATAATGGTATCAATAAAAATGACAGCCTGTCACACAACAACACAAAAAGAAGCACTCACACAGCTCCGTTGATGGAAAAACACAAAAATATAAAGTCTTACAGAAGAGGATTCAAGTGATATGGGCAATATAAGTGTGAATTCACACACAGTGGAATTGCTGCAAAATATTGGGTGTAGAATGCAAGCCGAAATTCTGCAGCAATGTACAAGGCAATGTAAGTGAATGGGGGATTAATGGACCCCATTCACTTACGGTGGAAGATAGTTATGCTACAGATCTTCAAATCTGCAGCATGCTCTCTTCTGGTGGAAATACTGTATATTTTCACTGCAGTATTCAATCACTGCAATGCAAACACAGCTTTTGGTGTGGATTCACTCGGCGATGTGTGATGCTACCCTAAGGCTGCTTTCACACGTGTGACAAAATCGCACGATTTGCTCACGATGCGACAATGTTACGAATTGCATGTATGTGAAGCCCGTGTTTTCCAATGGGTTTCTTCACATTAGCAATGTTTTGTAGGCTGCTACATTAAAATCGTAATACGCAGCACTAAAGCTCCATGTATTTCATTGGGGCCTGCCACTCTAGCGTTTTTTCACTGCGTATTTCACGCACAAAATCGAAAACAGCATGTCCTATCTCATTGAATTCCTCTGAGCACATCATCCATTATCTTCATAATGCATTGCATGGCTCTCGCATGACATGCAATGTACATGCGAGGTTTTCCATTGAAATCAAACACTTCCTCTATTGCACATGAAACACGCATAAGAGGATCAGAATTTCACAAATGCAAGGCGAGACGTTTTTGCCTGCAAATCGCCGTGCAACCGCTGGTAAATTGCACATTCAGGAGCACGATATCGGGCAGAGTTCGGTATTGCATTCGCTTATGTGTAGGTACCCTTATGCTGCTTCCCTGAGGATTTTGGCTCAAAAACTTGTTTTTTAAACCATACAAGAAACAACGCATCACAAAAGAGGAAATAAAAAATTAAAAACAATCACAGAAAATGGCCGTTACTTACTGAGTGAGGAATGCATATAGATGCATCCTCTCACCATGCAGGTAACTGACTACCAAATGGAGGAGCAAATAACACCTGTGCAGGACACCGATAAGAAGCCAGACTGTAGGGGGTCGAGGAGAGAGTTCTCTGATAGATAGCTTACAAGGCGGGAGTAAACCAGCCGTTCAAGTAGTTTGGAGATAAAGGGGAGGTTTGAGATGGGTCGGTAATTGGCAACGTCAGTCGCGTCAAGAGTCGGCTTCTTTAGCAGTGGGGATATGATGGCGTGTTTGAAAGAAGAGGGAAAGATGCCAGAGGTCAGAGAGAGGTTGAATATAGTGGTGAGATGGGAGATGACCACTGGGGAGAGGGATCGGAGGAGGTGTGAGGGGAGAGGGTCGCTAGCGCAGGTGGTGGGGCGAGCAGAGAAGAGCAGTTTGGAGACTTCTTCCTCTGTCGCTGGTCTGAGTACAGACATTGAGCAGGAGCTAGATGCAGTGCTGACAAGACTAGGGTCAGGGCTAGTCTGGGATTGGGAAGTTATTTCCTGACGGATGTCATCAATTTTCTTTTTGAAATAGGCAGCCAGCTCTACAGCACTGAGATCCGTCACCGGGGGCTGCGGTTTAGGGCCGAGAAGGGAGTGAAAAGTATCAAAGAGCCGTTTAGGGTTGTGGGATAATGAGGAGACGAGAGAGGTGAAATAGACTTGTTTGGCATGATGGAGGGCGAGGTTGTAGGTTCTGAGCATGAATTTGTAGTGGAGAAAGTCTGTGGATGTTTGCGACTTCCTCCACAGCCGTTCAGCACTTCTAGAGCACCGCCGGATAAAGCGCGTTTGAGGCGTGAGCCAGGGTTGCCGCAGTCTACATCGGATGGCTTGGATCCTGGGGGGAGCCGCTTCATCCAGGGCATGTTTGAGAGCGGTGTTGTAGCCAGCTATTAATGACGCCATGATAATTCGGCGGGTTGTCCTGCATTTCTATCAGTGAACCACATTGATACTGCCACCCTGGGCTCCCCTGGAGTCTTAATGCCACGCTGCATGTGAATGATAGATAATAAATGCAAGGCATTGGTTGAATGTTGGCCAAGATACATGAGCCCACTAACCACTTCACGGTCCCTTGCGTTGTAGTGGGTCCCCACACTAATATATATGCATCACAGAAGGGGAAAATTAAAAATGAAAAACAATCACAGAAAATGGCCGTTACTTACTGAGTGAGGAGAACTACATATATCAGAATGGTCTGGCACCCTGTATCCACTATGTGTGGAAGTTTACACCAAGCAGCCACCCCCCTCATTATCAAGAGGCAGTGTGAGTGGTTGTCTTATCGGTGTCCTCACAGGTGTTATTGGCTCCGTCATTTGGTAGTCAACTACCTGCATGGTGAGAGGATGCATCTATATGCACTCCTCACTCAGTAAGTAACGGTCATTTTCTGTGATTGGATACAAGAAACAACCAATAGTGAACTGGGCCTAGAAAGAAACAATCCCTCCTTCTACTGCTATTCTACTCACCTATTGCACTGTCCTGTGAGCTTTCCTCTCTGTTTACACAGGGAGAGTGTAAGGGGATGTAGAGGGGTAGCAGAGTGGTATGAGCATTTTGTGGTTATTTGCGCTTTATTAACTTCATGCAGTAATAAAACCGAACAGAGTAATACAACAAATGCATGGCTTATATAAATGTGATCTTTTGGTCAGTAAGGGAAATGACTGGAAAAATGCTGTTTTGCTTGATTAATTCACCGATTGGCAGGCAGGTCATGTGTCTGGAAGAGGAAACAGGAAGAGAAGAGTTGTCTCAGTTTTGAGAGTGCTGTGTTACAGAAAGTGAGTCAGCGTAGAGAACTGCATGACTGAGGACTGGGACACAGTGGCAGAGGGAAGCCACTGCTGTACAACTGTTGCTGAGTGCTGTCAGAGGGGCCAGAAGAGCAGCAAAGAGCATTGTGCAAGTGCATGAGCCAAGGGACAGCTCAATGACTGTGGGCACTGTTTGTTGCTGCCTGAGCTATCCCTGCATCAAGGAAGCTAATGCTGCGCAAATGAGTGTGGACCCTGAAGTTCTGCAGCAGAGTAACAACTGGAGACCATAGAGTGCAGCAGTGTGCTTCAACAGTGTTAAATCGGAACCAGGAAAGTTAATAAGAAATCCTTTGACTCAGAAACATAAGCAAGGATGGTCCTCAATAAAAAATAAGTGTGTGCACAAAAGTTATCAGAGTGAGATAGTAAGCAGGCTGGCTAGTTAGATACATATCATACTATACAGTTAGACACAAGCACATTTATTGAACAGTATACCTTGCTGCAGATAAGACAGCTTTGCAGAAACTTTGTACCGAAAACACATCTGTTTGCCTTCTGTGGACAAGGCCCTTGTATGGTTTCTTTGTTAAATACAGACTGTGTACAGCATACTGCCACCTTTGAGTTAGTTTCTTTTGCAGAAACGTGGGCGTCCACACATGAATTAAAACCGTACGATCCACAGCCCAGACAGCCCACAGATTCTGTAGTAAAAACGTTTAAAAAACAAAACCCTAGTGCACAAGTGTGGCAGAGTGAAAGCTGGAGCTTCCGCACACATCCACAGTGAAGAAAATAGAAGACCCGGACAGCACGCAGAAGACCTGAACAGGTAAGTAGTGCCCTCGGTTGCGGGCAGGGTCGGATTCCGCTGTGGGCTCCCGCATCCGGAGTCCGATCCGACCCTGGACATTGGGCCTTAGCCTGCATTCACACATGGCATTTTTGTTGTGGTTTTTAATTGTGATTCTTCTGAAAACAGAAAACGGCATGCAGGTTTTAATAGTGTAGACACCTAAATGTGTTTTTTAATTGCGTAAGGACCGCAATTGAAAACCATGACAAAAACGCCATGTGTGAACGCAGCTTGAGGCTGCATTAACACGAACATATATCGGCTCGGTTTTCACTCCGAGCCGATATACGTCGTCCTCATCTGCATGGGGGGGAGGATGGAAGAGCCAGGAGCAGGAACTGAGCTCCCGCCTCCTCTCTGCCTCCTCTCCACCCCTCTGCACTATTTGCAATGGGGAGAGGCGGGGTTAATTCTCAGAACTTAGCCCCGCCCCCACCCCACCTCCTTTCATTGCAAATAGTGCAGAGGGGCGGAGAGGAGGCAGAGAGGGGGCAGGAGCTCAGTTCCTGCTCCTGGCTCTTCCATCCTCCCCCCCTGCAGATGAGGACGACGTATATTGGCTCAGAGTGAAAACCGAGCCGATATACATTCGTGTGAATGCAGCCCACGTCTTGTGATAGCTAGTGAGATTTAGGACTGTGGAATGAAGCAATAAAATTATTACCAACTGCTTCTTATCCTTGCATAAGTATATTTCCTTGCTGTTATCAGTTGTAATAAAAATCTTTGTTCATAAGTCTGCTGTCTGCTTTGTATCATGAACTCTGTGTCACACCACTACCCGTCACAGTGAGTTGACAGTAGAGGAGGGAGGGAGATGGGTGAGCAATAGAGATGAGCAAACGTGCTCGTTTAGAGCAATTACTCGATCGAGCATCGCTTTTTTCGAGTAATTCCCTAATCGGGCGAAAAGATTTGGTGGGCGCCGGGGGGGTTGCGGTGGGGAGTGGGGGGGAAAGAGAGAGAGCTCCCCCCTGCTAACCACCGCTTCACCCTGCCGCCCCCCGAATCTTCTGCTCGAGTAGGCAGTTACTCGAAAAAAGCGATGTACGATCAAGTAATTGTCCTAAACGAGCACGTTCGCTCATCTCTAGTGAGCAACTATGCTGTCTGCTCTACCACTCAACTCTCCCCAGTGCTTGCCTGTTTACTATGCTGTCCCCTTGACCAGTGTGTTTAGACTGATCGAGTGGTCCTGCTTTTACTAACTTGCCTGCTTACTAGACCATCTATTTGGCCAATGTAAACCAGGCCTAAAGAAAGTCAGGGCAAGTCACAAGATTCACTACTGGTTTCACTACTGCACTGGAGCAGACCCTGGCAAGCAGTTCTCAATAGTTAACCGTTTAGTAGCATATTAACCCAGTGCCATATTAACATCATTATCGGCCCTCGAGCAAAGCAGTGTACTGGGGCCCCTATGACAACTCCTTACAGGAGGGAGCATGAATGAGTTAGTAGCCGGCGACCTAGACCGGAGAACCGGAAGTCTAATCTCTAGGGTCCATTTTCCTCTTGCACTGTAGAGGTCTTTGTTCATAATGCCAGCCTACTTTACACTAGAAAGTAACGAGACGATGTACTGTGATTCACAAGATGATCCACACATCCATTCGGTGGGAAATTTCATTTTTTATTATAGAAATTATGGATAATTTACACTAGGAATTGTGGGTAATTTACGATAGGGATTTTAGGTAATTTACGATAGGAATTATGGGTAAATTGAAATTGAAACAGAATGTGGCAAAATTAAAGTCTTCACACATGGCACAGACAGATTGGAGCCAAAGTCATATCCTGCCACACAGCATTAACATATATGATACAAGGTGTGTTGAAATCTTAACATACATAGAATAATATGGGGCCCCTGGGCAAGTGCCCATCAGGCCCATGCATTAAGATGGCACAGTATTAACCCCTTAGTGATTAATCCTGCTTACACCTTAATGACCAGGAAATTTTGGAAAACTGACATGTGTCACTCTAAGGGTGGCTTCACACTGGCGAGGGAATCGCATGATTTCCCAGCGCTGCGAGGCTGCGAGAAATCGCAAAATTATGAAGCCAATGGCTCTATGCACATTTGCGATGTTTTAACGCTTGCGATACAGCATTAAAACAAAATTCCAGCATGTCCATTCTTTTTGTGATCTTGCCTATTGTTTCCAATAGTAGCGCCATCCCCATTGAAATAGTAGCGCCATCCCCTCCGCAATGAGGATTTTCGGGGGGGGGGGGGGGGGGCTTGAAATATAAGCCCCCCTCCGAAAATAATCAATAACTGTAGAAAATAAAAAAGAATACATCACCTTAGTAGCGCTGTCATCTCCGCCGCTTCTTGCATGTCCCCGGCACTCTTCTTCTGCCTCTCTTCTGGCCGGAGACTGAAAATCCCAGCCTCCTGAATGCGCTGGCTCTGATTGACTG
Organism: Eleutherodactylus coqui; assembly: GCF_035609145.1. Taxonomy (NCBI): domain Eukaryota; kingdom Metazoa; phylum Chordata; class Amphibia; order Anura; family Eleutherodactylidae; genus Eleutherodactylus; species Eleutherodactylus coqui. The sequence continues at coordinate 384,805,697 of NC_089837.1, read as the reverse complement.
AGCACTGTGACCAATCAGAGGCAGCGCTCAGCATTGAATGACAGCTAAGTGCTGCCTCTGATTGGTCACAGCGCTCAGCCAATCAGAGGCAGCGCTTTAGGAGGCGGGGATTTTTCAAGAAGAGTGCCTTCTCTCTTGCAGTCTACATAGCACTCAATGAGCGCTATGTAGTGCAGAGAGAAAGAGGAAGAGTCATTTCCGCTATTCGACCCGGCAATCACGTGACCGCAAGGTGCCTGTATGCCACCGCAGACACAAATCAGATGTTAGTGACTACTGTCACTACAGGGGGATGTTTTCCCCTGCAACTGGGGCTCCTATGGAAAAGTTACAGTGGAAAAGTGTGAAATTAAAAAAAAAAGAAAGATAATCTGAATGACACCCAGAGGTCTCATATGAGGCCATGGAATATAGATGTTTAAAAAAATTGTTACAGAAAAACATTTAAAAAAATTACAGAGTAACATAAAAATATATATATAAACTAGAGAATGACCTGACTCGAACCAAAACTATCGCCATACGCCCCCTGTAATGCAAGACTATACAAATTATACATCAAAATGTCCGAAACAAAATGGAAATCCATTCCTCTACTTTTAGTGCAAATATACTATTTTTAAACATAAACAACTATACATTTTAAAAAATCTTTTTCTTAGCTGTTTACCTCTAATAAAATGGAAAAAATAGGGAAAAAACTGTGAAAAGATATATACAAAATAGCCCTATATGGGTTAGGAGAAAAAAAACTGTGAAATAATTTTGGTAGCTAAAGAAAAAAAAATAGGGCATTAAAACCGCCACATGGGTAAAACCCCTAAAAAGTGTCTGGTCCTTTAATACCAAAACACCATGATCTTTAAAGCTGCCTTCACATGGAAGAGAAAAATCACATGAGCTTCGTGCGTTGCGAGACGCACAAATATGATCCCCATTCTTTTGAATGGGGTCATACACATGAGCAATGTTTTCCTGTATGGCACAGTGATGCGATGCAGGAAACATTGGCATGTTCTATCTTTCTGTGTGACCTCGCATCGCAGTGCCCATTGTTTTCAATGGGCCGGCGGCAGAATCGAACCACGTGCCAGGTGCACACAATGCGCGGTCTCCTGTTGAAAACAATGGGAGAAACTCCGCGATCGCTACATGCCGCAGTGATGCGAGGCTGTTTTGACATAAAAATGCCTCGCATCCGCAGGGAATTTACATAGTGTGGGGCTGTTACCACGGCCCCATATTGCGCTCACCTGTGTGAAGTTACCCTAAGGGGTTAAGTCATTTCAAGTTTTTTTTTATGTCCCAGAAATGCCCATGTCATTTGTTTAGTAAATACTGCTCAGGATTAGTGCTGTTCATTTCTTTCCGCTCGCTGTGTGCGTTTGTGAGAGGAGGGAGATATAGCTACTAATTCTGCGCTGTAGAGGGAAAGCAAGTACCCCTCATCACCCTTGTTCAATTTTTTTTGTTTGGTGGGTCGTAATGCGGTTTAGGCGGCGTTACGCTGCTACATGCGATTAACCACTGTTTACTTTCTTCATTAAAAAAAGACAGTAGCATACGGTTTAGTAGTATTCGTCTGACGTTTTCTTAGTTTTCATTGTTTTTGCGGTAGTTAAAAACGGGCAATAGAATCGCACTACGCGACAGTGAGTAAACACGCAGAATGATGAAACCAACGATTTTCAATGGTGTCCTTCACATTTGCGATAAGAAAAACAAAATCGCAGCGTGTCCTATCTTACTGCATTTTACGATTATTTATTTTATCGTCCATGTTCCCTATGGAATTATGTTCCTTTTTATCACATTGCAATGCACGAACTTGCAATTTTTGTGCAATAGGTTTTTAACTCTAGAAAGTCCTATTGACTTTCGCTCTAAAAAATAGTGCCAAAAACGCAAAAATCACACTTAAAAAATCGCAAGAACAAAGATTTTCCCACGGCAAGTGAATATTTTCCCAAAGAGAGAATAGGCGACGTTTCAGCCCCAAAAGGACCTTTTTCAAGCTTGAAAAAGGCCCTTTTGGGGCCGAAACGTCGCCTATTCTCTCTTTTATGGAATGATCATGGAGCAATAAAGATCATACAGATTTTATTATACTTCTGCATGCTGCCACTCTTTCATTATCTTTGAGGACTATTTGTGGAGTCTGGAGGCTCTGACTCTCTAGTGGCTGGCATCTTGTTTCCCCCTCTGTCTGAGGGTTCTCAGTTTTGAGTGCTGCTGTACACTTCTTTTGTGGACTTCCCATGTAGTGGCCGGCGCTTGTAACTGCAGGCACGGCTCCCATTGACCTATGCTGATGATAGGTCATCAATGGTATTTAATGGTATTTAATCCTGTGCTGTATTTTTACCATCAACTGTGAATAAATCCCAGGACCAAGTTATATAAATTTATGGTGCTTGATCCTTACTTGGTTAAAATGAAAAGAAATTGAATATTCACTTCTGGCGTCTCCCCGTCCAGCACCGCCGCCCCGGTGCCCACCTCATAGAACCTGGAAGAAGCGTCATGCGGTCACATGCCATTCATTGTGTACGTGACCACTCAGCCACTCACAGACTTCATTGGCCATAGAAGAATCACCGCTGACACTCGACTTCACATATATGGGAAATTGTGCTTATATAGGTGTGGATTTTCTGCTGAAGCATATCTGCACCATTTCTGCTACGTGTGAAGTAATAGTCAGCTGTAAAGAAGCAGAGAGGAGGAGAGATGCGTCGCAGAACTACAAACAGTAAAGGGCTTTTAAAAATGAAAAAAAAATTCTAACCATTTATGATTTATGTATTTAAATTTGATAATTAAACATTTCTGGGCACTTCTACATTTTTCAATTTTAGGCAATATTTAAAAAATTGCGTAAAATTGAAAAATTTAGAAGCACCCAAAAATTTGTAGTCGTCAAATTTAAATACATGAATCTCAGCACTGCTCTGGTAAACTGAACGCTGCACTTTGGTTGGTTGCTATGGGCAACAAAGCCATTTATACTATTGGCCACTTGTAATTAATGAACCCCAATATGTGTGCCTGATAGACCATCAGATGAGCTGGCTCTCCGTACAATAGATATATGTATTACCAGCCAGTGTGTGCCTCCTACCTATATCAAAGCAGTTGGCATTGCCCAATGCCCTTCAAACCAAGTGGCCTAATGAGAGGCTATTAATAACCTGCAGGGTCAGGCCTCGCCCCTCTGGGGGTGTGTCCGGGAGGCGGGGCTCAGGCTGCGCCGTGCAGTGTAATGCAGAGCTCGCTAGGGAAGCGCTGCTCCATTAATCGCTATGAGCTTCCAGAGGGGGATTCTGCGCATTGGAGGTTTTGGTAATTGTCACCGGGAGGAGGAGGAAGGAGCTCGTGTGTCTGCGGCCGGCTGAAGAGGGGAAGACACCGGACTAGGGAGGCGGCGGCTCCAGCATGCACCGGCTGCTCTACCTGCTCATTCCCTGGATCCCCGGGGCTCGGGCTGACGACAGCGCCATGGAGGAGATCGCTACGGAGAAGGAGGCGGAGGAGAGCCACCGGCAGGACAGCGTGAGCCTGCTGACATTCATCCTGCTGCTCACCTTAACCATCCTCACCATCTGGCTCTTCAAGCACCGGCGGGCACGCTTCCTGCATGAGACTGGCCTGGCCATGATCTACGGTGAGGCAGACTGTGTGTGCCCACAAATGCCATATGCTCTACTTGTACTAAGTGGGCACTATCCCTGTGTCATGGCACTTTGCAGAGTGGCACCAGGGGAGTGGTGCTGGGTCCTTGATCCAGTCTTGCAGCATCTTCTATGACTGAGGTTGGCAAGGCCAGATCAGACTTCCTGGCATAGTTTTGGTAGCAACATGGGGAATATTCAGACCTGGCATTTTGCACACGTTTCTACCATGTGTTCCTTGTATGTAGTGGAAGTCTCCCTTCCAGAGCAGACTGCCATCAGTGCTGGAGCCTGGCTGGGCCGAATTAGCATTTGGTTACTTTGTCTTCTCCCTGGGAGCAGATGGCTGTATTGGTAAATCTGTAGTACGTCATCCATTCATTCACCCAACTATGTTTCTTTCTCCTCTTCCTAGATGACACTTTTATCATTGACTCTAATGGCATGTAGCGGTAGGATGACTAATATTTGTCTGGGTGTTAGTAAACGCGTTACTGTAGCAGCATTCTGTTACACAGTATCAGTTCATGGACTCTGCACTGGGGGACGTGAGGTTTGGGCTAGTGGCCTTCTTGTCGAGAAGATGAGCTGTGTGCAACGTCACTTATGTTCCCGTTTGGCTCCCCGGCTTTAAATATTTATTATTGTGTCTTGTTTCAACTGTTTTTTTCCATGGTTTCCCCTGAACAGTGAGGACATGAGGCATTGTGAAATCCAATCTGGCCTGATATAGACCGGCTATTGGATAGCATCATAAGCTCTGACTAAGCTTATCTTCACCACAATTAGTACGCTGTGTGATACAGAAATCTCCACTAATACCGATAGATTCATCGTTGCATGCTAGAAATAACTGTATATAATATTTGCTTTACATTAACTCTGGGCTGAGGGTATGCCGACATGGAAATCTGTACTTATGAATGTGGTTGCTTATGCGCCACATGCATGGAGTTGTGCAAACAATTCACATGTTTAGAACAACTTTAAAGTATCTGCCATGTGTGAACAAACCACCTAGGGTGTGTTCGCACATGACGAAAAACACTTGCGGCTGAAACGCTACCTAGCCACAAATGGAAACACAATCTTGCCTATAAGGTTGACAAGATTGTGCCACGTCTGGGCAGGGTCTTAGCCGCAAGCGGTTTTTGTTACATGGGATAAGACCCCATGGGCTTCTTCAGATGACTGAGCGTGTAAAATATACCCACAATACGCAGAGAATAGAACCCATTGCAGTGGTCCAATGGCTGCTATTACATGTGTTAGTGGCAGCTGCTACTGCGCCAACAGTTTTCCAGTGTTGCAGGTGCAGTTTGGCAATAGGTGCTATAACATGGGATGCTTGTGTAGGGCTCACTCAGACCTATTGTCACTGTGTTTTAGGAATGGTAATGCTTAGAAAATACACATGTAACGTGCCCTATTTTAGTGTCTAATCCTCCCATCATAGACTATAGCAGCCTAAAATACGCATGTTGTTTTTTTTCTCCACATGTGTAATATGTGCCTGAGAAAAACCGCAGGGGTGAGTGCCCCAGTGTAAATCCCTTTTAGCTCTTGTCAGTGTCAGTACACCCACGTGAGTGCTGACCAACTATGACCCCCAGTAATTGGTGCATTGTTTTTTTTAACCTAGGGTGCATTGATACGTAGCAGATTTGGTGCAGATTTTCCACAGCGGAAAGATCTGTTTCAAATTCTGTATCAAAATTTGCTCAAGTGGTGTTGATTTTGATGTGGATTTTTCAGCTATGAAAAATCCACACTAGATCTTCTATGTGTAAGGCTGCCTGCAGACGGGCGGGTTGGATCCGGCGGCGAGCGCCTGCAGGGACCAGCGCGTACTCACCCGCACCCGTGGCTCCGGCTGTTTGATGTGCTGGCTTGCCGGGCAGCCAGCCCATGCGCAGACCGGAGCCGGCGGTGGGTGAGTGACGTTTCTGTGCGGGGCTCTGCGGAATTTCCGCTCGTGTGCAGGCACCCTAACTCAACACATTGAGAAAGACGTGACTCAATAGGATGCTTGTAAAGACCATCCAACTAAATGAAAAAGAATACTTCACTAGCAATATCAATGTATCCTAATGGGGTTGTCGTACCAATATTACAAGTTGTCCCCTACCCACAGAATAGGGAATAACTTGCTGATTGTTGGGAGTCTCACCGCTGAGACCACCTCCAATCTCAAGAAGGGGGGGGGGGGGGGTTCTGTGTCCCCTTCTGCCTTCCCCGCAGTGACATCAGCATGAATAGCATGCTGGCCAAACATGCGTCGTTAGTTCTTCATTTATTTCCATGGGGCTAACAAATACTGAGTGTTTGCTCAGATATTACAGCAATCCCATTGAAAATGATTGGACCAATGCTTCATTCAGTCTCCTCCTCACTGTGGGAGCTCCTGTTCTTTGTATGGGTGGAGATCTTAGTGGTGAGACCCTCAATGATCAGCAGGGTATGCCTTCTCCTGTGGATAGGGGTCAAATTGCAATCTTGGTACAATTCTCCCCCCCCCCCCTTCCTCTTTAAACGGGTTTTCGAGTCTTGTAATATGAATGAAATTTTCTCAGAGTAGGTCATCAATATCATATTGGTGGGAAGCTGAAATCCCACTCCCACACCAATCAACTGAAGCGAAGGAGCCAGGATGCTATGAAAGAAGCAAAATTTTGTCCACTGTGTAGTGGCCCTGAATGGTACTGCAGCTCTCTCCCATTCACATCAATGAGAGAGAGCTGCAGTCACCCGTTAGTCACGTTCAACCAAATGGGTTTCCCAAGAGTCAAGACACTTAAATGAATCCTTCAACAATATATTTAAAGAGCATAAATATGTAAATGTGTGCAAAAAAAAAACAGTTATGTGATAATATACATAAAGATAAAATATGAAAAAAGGTGCAAAAAAGGAAATATTAGCCGGTAGAAGAGCTTTAAACTTTAGATGCCAATAAAGCACAAAACTGGGAGCTGGGCAGTGGTGATAATGATTATCCGTTCAGTCACATCTGACCCTCGGTCACTCTATGGACCAATGTTCTCCACGCACTTCTGTCTTTCACGACTTTTTTCAATTCTGCAATTGACATGTTTGTGGTGGCCTTGATTGTATCTAGCCATCTGGTTCTTTGTCATCCTGATCTTCTTTTTCCCCTGACCTTACCAAGCATCAGTACTGTTTCCAGTGAGTTAACGCACACATCACGTGTCCAAAAAAAAGAGAGCCGCTGTTTGATTTTGCCCTCTAGTGATATTTTCGGTTCGACGCGATCTAACACTACCTTGTTCTTTGTCATGGTGGTCCAATGTATCTGTAGCATTCTCCTCCAGCACCACAGTTTAAACGCATTAATTTTCCTTCTGCCTGTTCAGAGCGTTCAGCTTTCGCAACCATACGTCATTATGGGAAAGACGATTGCATTGACCAGTCTGGTTTTTGTTGCAATGCTAATGTCCTTGCTTTTCCTGGTCTTTTTCATTCCTTGCATTGCATTACTACCAAGTGTAAGCTGTATCTTTATCTCAGGTCCAGATTGCCCGTTGCAATCGATGATATTTTTATTTTTTTTTTGGGGGGGGGGAATCCAAGGAAGATAAAATCTTGGACCGTCTCAACTTCTCCGTTGTTAATTTTATGTTCACTGTACCATTGCTTACCGTGGTCATGACTTTCGTTTTCTTGCTGTTGAGGTATAGTCCCATGCGTTCACTTTCGTTGCATAAGGTATTCCAGGTCCCTTTCACTTTCCACAAGCAGGGTGGTGTCATCTGCTTATCGTTGGTTGTTGACCTTTCTGCCACCGCCTTTTTTTTAAATTTATTTATTTATTTATTTTTTGTGACTCAGATTTCTAATTCATCCAAATTGCATCGCCTCATGATCGTTTCTGCATACAGATTGATAAAGACCGGTGATAGGTGTACGGCAAGGCTGCATTCTTTCTCCATTAGGAACCAATCTGTGTTTCCGTAATCTGTCCTGATTGTTGCTGCTTCTTTGCTGTAAAGCGGCCTTATAAGCTGTTCAATATGTTCTGGGACGCCAGACACTTCCAAAGCTTGTCATGTTCAACACAGTCAAAAGCTTTGCTTTAGTCGATGAAACACATGTACACGTCCTTTTGATACACTCGGGTCTTCTTCATGTTCCAGCGCAGGTTCGCGATTTGGTCTCTGGTGCCACCTCCTTTGCGGAAGCGCTTGAACATCCGGCAGTTCCTGTTCAACAATTGTCGCCATGCGTTTTTGTATGATCTATAAAAGAATTTTGCTCACGTGAGGTATGAGGGCGATGGTGCGGTAATTGGAACATTCTTAAGAATCACCTTTTTTTTTTTTTTTTTTTTTGGAAGTGTGACAAAGGCAGATCTTGTCCAGTCTTGGGGCCATGATATGGAATTTTGGAATTTCAGATCTTTTGTCATAGGTCAGTTAGGATCTTGATTGACACTGGTTTGAGCAGTTCAGCTGGTATGGGATCAATGCCTGGAGCTTTCCTGTTTGGTAGTTGTTTCAGGGCCCATATGACTTCTTCCTACAGAACGCCTGTATTCTTGTTCTACTTGATGTACGTGATCCAGTGGGTTGTCTGATTGCCTGTATACAGCTCTGCTGTATATTCTCGCCACCTACGCTTGACTTCATTTTCTTGTTGTAATAATTTTCCATCCCGGTCTTTGGTTGCTGCCTTGAGTGGTGAGAACTGTGCCTGCTTCAGTATTGGGCAGTATTGCATGCCTAATGTGCCAACCATGGATACTGATGGATCTTTGGAATAGCAATGTATAAAGCCAATGAATGTGGGAGGAACCACTATGCTAAAGGATGAAGAGCACAACCACACGGTGCCATGTCAGTCTATGTTGACTGCATATACATAGTGTTTTCCTATACAGTGGACTACCACAAAATAACGTATACTGTTTGGCACAGTTTTTTTTTTCTTAGTATTGTGACTAATTGCAGACATATGCCACTGTATGACTATACCTTGGTATACATTAATAAATATCTGATGTATCCCTCCAAAATATACCAGAAGTGCGATCACAGTTGCCATCTGAAAATGCAGAAATCTGAATAAACAATCTAGTGAGAATCTCAACGATAAGGGTATGTTTACACGGTGGAATTTTCAGCGTGAATTCGATCTCTAAAAATCGCATCAAAATCGGTATCTTTTTTTGTTTGTACCCACACGCAAATCTAGCCTACTAATGGGCAAAATGAGCGTGTGGTATACAAACACTTAAAAGAATCACACTGCCCTTAAGCGTTTTACAGCTGTGTAGCCGGCAATGATCCGGCATACTTCCACGAATGGCAGCAAAATTGTACTGTGCATGACAGTGTATCTTACACACGCTCTCAAGCACAATACACCAGTACACAGTCTCTAGGTGATGACGCAGGTACACACGGCCCATATGCAATATCAATTGCGATAGTTCATTGCGTTATCCGGCCGCGGGTAATGCAGTGAATGCTTTCCATAGTGGTGCTATGGAAAGCGCAGCCGTGACGTTCATGAGCGGAGAATCCTAGCGATTCTCCGCTCACAGGATTCAAATCACAGCATGCTGCGATTATCCATGGTGAGCCTATCTGTCAGATAGGCTCACCACAGAGATCTGACAGCTCGCCACCCTCCTCCTCCGCGGCAGAATATCGCTACCAATATTCAGTCACTGCTGTGGACAAGGGGGCCTTAGTCAGACCTCATCTGGAATACTGTGTCCAGTTCCGGGCACTCCACTGAAAAAAAGACATAGACAAACTGCAGCAAGTTCAGAGAAGAGTTACCAAGATGGTGAGCGGTCTGCAAATCATGTCCTATGAGGAACGGTTCAAGGATCTGGGAATGTTTAGCTTAGAAAAAAGAAGGCTGAGAGGAGACTTAATAGCCGTCTACAAATATCTGAAGGGCCGCCACCGTGCAGAGGGTGCAGCCCTATTCTCATTTGCACAAGGAAAGACTAGAAGCAATGGGATGAAACTGAAAGGGAGGAGACACAAATTAGATATTAGAAAACACTTTCTGACAGAGTGATCAATGAGTGGAACAGGTTACCATGAGAGGTGGTGAGTTCCCCTTCAGTGGAAGTCTTCAAACAAAGGCTGGACAGACATCTGTCTGGGATGATTTAGTGAATCCTGCACTGAGCAGGGGGTTGGCCCCGATGACCCTGGAGGTCCCTTCCAACTCTACCAGTTTAGGATTCTAGGATTCTCTAAAGTCCGCGTGTCTGTTACTTTCATCACTAATATTCAAGTGGTTCAGAGGTGTCAGTTCAAATGTTAACATCCACTTCATCCAAATCTTGTCCTATTGGTGCTCAGTGTTAAATTTAATGTATACTCCCCCCACCCTTTTCCAGGGCAGCAACCACCTGATCTTATTTTTAAATTTTGCCACTGTGGGGATGCTTCATCTAGCCAATGTTGGGCTATCTGTTTCCTTGCAACATAAAGTAATCTTGCCACTGCTATTTTCTCATATCTAGTTATTGGTAAATTGTCTACATACCCAGGGACACAGACAAAGGGTGTATGATCTAGAGAACCTTATATACATTTTCTATTAATGAACGTACTTCTACCCAGTGTCTATTCTGCTTTGGGGATTTCCATAACATACTTGTATGTATTAGGCCTGCTGATTGAGTCTTACATGGCACACAAAAGGGATGGTCTCTCACTCTGATATTATAAAGAAAAGCCGGCGTACGGTATACTCTATGCAGCATGTATAGCTGTGACAATCTATGTGCCGGACCCATCCTCCTAGCTGCCCCAAACTTCTGTGCGTTGCCACAGGAAACTTGCCTGCGGCGGCGGCCGACAGCGTCCACAGCTGCAACAACGCTCCGCACCTCCCTGAGTCCTGGACTAAGTAAACGCTCAGGCGAAGAAGGGGGCGGCACATCATGGCCGACACTCTGCTACTGCAAAGTGGGGGGAATGGGGTGGGGAGACTGGCCCCATTGCAGGCAGCAAAGGAAGAGGGGTAGGGACAAGGGATGAGGCATACTGCTACATCAGGGCCACAGGAGAAAGGGCGACTGAAGGGACATAAGGGACACGGATACTTAGAGCTGCAGCCAGGCCAGCTGAAAAATAGTGGCCTGCCAGGACCTGCAGGGTAGCCTTGTCTACAGCCAGTGAGGTAGAGGGGGCGCCACCCCCTGTCAGTCTTGTCTCCACCAGGAGTTCCTGGTGGCGTCAAAATGCAATAATACCATAGAAAGCAATCACAATTTTTATATTTTCCAAAAAATTGGATGAATGAAGACAAGAGTTCATCCTGCAAAAAACAAGCCCTCATAGAGCTCAGTTGATGGGGAAAGTGAATGCTGAAAATAGGATGCACTGCATGCGATTTTCGCATGCGTAAAATACACTGTGCAAAAACGCTAGTGTGAGAAGCCTTATTAAACTTTAGTGCTGCGTAATATGCAGTAAAAAACACTTGTGTGAGTGGCCTAAAAAATTCAATGGAGAGAAAAAAAAACAAAAAAACTGAAAAATTAGTTGGTCATTACCGGCTTCGTCATTAAGGGGTTAAGTTAATATTTATTGAAAGGAATGACTTCGCAATTTATTTCAATTCACTCGCTCGCGCTCCATAACAATCTAGAGATAATGCAGATTACCACTATTAAAACTGAAGCCGTAAACTTTGTGAAAGCCAAAATTTGTGTCTGTCTCAAAACCTTTGGCCACAACTATGGTGGGTGCAGTGCACCAGAGGTTAACATACAGTAATTATGACTTGTAATAGCATAAAGTCATTACGCAAAACCCCAGAGTGCAGTTTTGCATTAATACTCCCTCACACGGGAGTTTTTGCACAGAGTTTAGCACAATGAATGGCTGTGATTGGTGCATCCTGCGCTGGCTGTGATTGGCTGAGCCACCTGATACTCAGCAGGCTCAGACAATCTTCGCACTCTCTTGCTTGGAGGCAGGTCTTTAAACCCCGTCACTAGCAAAAGATCCTCCGTCGGTGATGACAAGCGCCGTGAGCTTCGGGGATTAGCGTCAGGCACCCGGACAGCGCCAGCTAGGGGAGGATTTTTTTTTTCCTCCAGCATCCTTGGCGGAATTTTCATCTGTGCTAAAAACGCAGCCAAGACATTGGCAAAAATGCATGATATCGCTGCTGAAACCGTGATAAACGCTGCATTTCTGCAGACTCATGTCTGCAGACTTGTACCCTTATCCAGAAGTGGAGCATATTGTGAATTGCACTTTGCCACTATGTAGCATTTTTAAGGGAGTCACACAATGGCCTGGAGGTCAGAAAGGCATGATTACACAGGCTCTACACATTCTGGTTCTCCTAATTTTTAGTGTGTTAAAAACAAAATGCACTCACATTATGCAAATTCAATTTTTTAACACACCCATTGACTTGAATGGGCGTTTTTCATATGAAAATAGCACCAAGTTATGGCGCCTGCACACGGGCGAATTTGCCTTGTGAAGTCCAGAGTGGGTGTCCATCTCCGGGTTCTGCAGCAAATGCCGCCCATAGCATTCTATGGAAAACTGATTCTTTCTTCTGAGGAAAAATTGCGCATATGATTTTCTGCTCATGTGTAGTAGGCTGCACTTTCCATAGTTATCCTATAGAAAGCATGTATGCGAGCTCTGCATGTGATTTATCGCCGCTGATCTCACAATAGCACCTTGCCCATTGGACAGCCAGCCTTATGTAAGAAGCTGCAAGATCTGCTCACATGTACTGAACATGGACACACACAACACAGAATAGGACTAACTTACCTCAGACTGGAAGGAAATGGACAAATGCACACAGGCTAAAGCGCAAGGCAAAGAACATACAGAATAAAAATATATAAATACAGAATCAAAAGGACAGAAAAGTCCTGAGACAGGTTAGATGTGCTGGGTGTCTGAAACAAACACACAACAATCCTGAGGCAAAGATGGTGGGTTCCCAGCTCAGCTAAATAGAGGGGTAATTACCAATTAAGCTGCAGCTGGGCTGAGAGTGCTGAACAGGGTCAACTAGTGCAGTTCTGATAGAAACTGGAAGAAAAAAGTGCATTCATATAGGAGCAGAGTGATGCCCGATTCTGCTCGTCACAGCAAAAGGGCGGCAGAGACTGGTAGCAGACACTTAATTTGCAATCTTGTTTTAAGTGCATTTCTTTTTTTTTTTTTTTTTGGAAGTTTGGTATAACATGTATTTTTTGTTGGCCAATAAAATGTATCATATCTACAAGATTATTTGGTGTCTCTTGCTGAGAACAATTGCCTACAATATATATGTAGTATACATAGTAACTCCATGTTTAATTTGAAGGAAATTGGGGGGGGTTCTCACGTGAATGGATTTTAAATACATGCATTGAAAGGCATGTATTTTCGAATTTTCCTTCATAATTGCAAGGACGAATTGTGTGTTCCACAAGTGGATGAAAAATTGCAGCATGCTCTATTTTAGCACGGATTCCACATGGCCGGCCTCAATAGATGTCTATGGATGCGAGTGTTGCGCAGCCCATATGCAAAATTGCTTATGAGCGTCGGAAATGCTTGCAACCTGATAGGAAAATACATAGACCAGCCAGAGAGACATGCCGGCTGAAGAGGAGAGAGATGGATCTTCCGCGTGAATGATACACCACGCATGCTTGTACATCCGTGCTGAAAAACGATCACATCCATGGGTATTCACAATTACTTTCTGCGACTTATGGCAGGTCTTCCGCTGCAGAAATCCACTTGCAGAATCTGACCCATTAATGTGAGCCTGGCCTTAAGGCCTCTTTTACACGGGCTACAAAATCATCGCTACAAAACGCATGTATGTGAAGCCCAGGGTTTCAAACGGGTTCTTTCACATGAGGTGTTTTGTAGCCTGAAAGAACCCATTGGAAACCATGGGCTTCACAGACATGCGTTTTGTAGCAAGATTTTGTAGCCCGTGTGAAACGGACCTTATCCAGGGAATCCACAATGCGCTTTCCCACCCAAAACCCAAAATAAATAAGAGCTGCGGAGTGTGCGGGAAATTGGAATGGAAAGAGTTAAAGGGGTTGTCCCGCGCCGAAACGGGTTTTTTTTTTTTTTTCAACCCCCCCCCCCCCCCCCCGTTCGGCGCGAGACAACCCCGATGCAGGGACCTAAGGAAAGCTTACCGGAGCGCTTACCTTAATCCCCGCGCTCCGGTGACTTCAATACTTACCGGTGAAGATGGCCGCCGGGATCCTCTACCTCCGTGGACCGCAGCTCTTCTGTGCGGTCCATTGCCGATTCCAGCCTCCTGATTGGCTGGAATCGGCACGTGACGGGGCGGAGCTACACGGAGCTACACGGAGCCCCATAGAGAACAGGAGAAGACCTGGACTGCGCAAGCGCGGCTAATTTGGCCATCGGAGGCCGAAAATTAGTCGGCACCATGGAGACGAGGACGCTAGCAACGGAGCAGGTAAGTATAAAACTTTTTATAACTTCTGTATGGCTCATAATTAATGCACAATGTACATTACAAAGTGCATTATTATGGCCATACAGAAGTGTATAGACCCACTTGCTGCCGCGGGACAACCCCTTTAATGTAGTTGATCAGTGTGTATTTACAGACATTGTTCTGAGACAACACCTTGTAAGTAGGCAGGACAGCTCCATGTACTGAATGAGGTTCAGTTGAATTTTGGAAATCCCTTTTAGTTTTATTCCTTAATGAAAACGGAACAGACAACGGATGCGTACTGTTGGTGCGAACGAGTCCTAAAACATTTTAGTTCGTTAAAAAAAGTGCCCTCATTGAAATGTACTTATTGCAGTATCTATATTGAAATACGATGTGCTGAGTCACCTCCTGATTATCCCCTCATTAGGGCTCATACACACAGGCATGCACAGATTCCTCGTTGGGAATCCCGCACGGAATCCACCTGCTGCTGGTGAGCCTTCTTGCCTGTCCTTTCTTCAGTACAGCGGATGGGCTGTCGGCACAGTACAGAGTTCCCTCGCACCGTCACTAGGCGATGACGCAGATTCCGCCGCCTTTCCGCAATGATTGCGTAAGGGCTGCGGATCGGACGGCTTTCATTGACTTCAATGGAAGCTGTCCGCGCAAAAAATGCTCTAAGATAGCATGTCGCGATTTATCATCCGCGAGTTGAAACCGCGACTGGTTTCCGCTCGTGTGCATGAAAAGTCACTTTCCCATTGTATGCTATTGACGGACATTGCTGCGGAATCCGTGGGCAGACACGGTACAGAAAAAAGACCCAGACAGGGTACGCACGGTCCTCAGCCGCAGGCGGGGTCAGATTCTGCTGTGGGCACCTGCATGCAGATTCTGACCCGCCCGTGGACATATACCTTAGGCCACTCTCTTGCACGATGTCGGCAAAACGCATTTGACAGCGCTTTTTAACGCACCCCATCATTGAGATGGGTGATGAGATGCGTTAAGTGTGAACACGTGGCAAAGTAGAGCAGCTGGCACTCGAAAAATGTGTCGTTTTCTAACGCAGATTTGCAAGGCCCCATTGACATCAATTGGAGTGCGGCTGCAGCTGAGGACTGTGCGTACCTTGTCTGGATCGTTTTTCTGTACAGTGTCTGCCCACGGATTCCGCAGCAATGTCTGTCCATAGCATACAATGGGAAAATGACTTTTCATGCACACGAGCGGAAACCAGTCGCAGTTAAGGAAAAAAAGCGCATGTGTGAGAGTGGCCTTACAAGCTCAGACAGGTATGTCAGCAGCATATTCGTGCTATGTGACCTAGTGTTTTAGGTTAAACATCCCTTGTAGGTATTGTAAGTTTAGGTGTTGCAATGTGTGTTAATTGTAGAATGGAAAAATGTTTAGACCAAATTATCTTTACAGTAACATTTAGTTTGGTTTCACTGCCTAAGGCCGCCTGCACACAGGCGGAGATTCCGCGGCGGTATTTCTCGTGGAATTTCCGCCGCTGGAAGCCTGCATAGGATTGCGTTAACAAACGCAATTCTATGCAGACGGCCGCGGTTTGGCCACGCGAAATCTCGCGCAGCAAACAAATCACGGCATGCTCTATTTCTGTGCGGGGCTCTGCGAGCCCCGCACAGAAATGTCACTCACCCGCCGCCGGCTCCGGTCTGTGCATGAGCTGGCAAGCCAGCACATCAAACAGCCGGAGCTGCGGATGAGTACTCGCTGGTCCCTGCAGGCGCTCAGGTCGAGTCCCTAAGGCCCCCTGCACACAGGCGGAAATTCTGCGGTGGGATTTCTCGCAGAATTTTTCGCCCCGGATGCCTGCATAGGATTGCATTGCCGAACGCAATCCTATGCAGACGGCCGCGATTTGTCTGCGTGAAAATACACGGGGAAAACAAATTGCGGCATGTTCTATTTCTGTGCGAGTCTAGCAGGGTCCCGTACAGAAATGTCTCTCCCGGCGCCCTGGATCCGCTGTGCACATGCACCGGCTGGCCGGCAGCTGGCACATCAAAGAGCCAGAGCCGCAGGAGAGGTGAGCGCCGCACTGGTCCCTGCAGAGCCTCGGGTCGGTCGCAGCGGGATCCAACCCAACCGTCAGCAGGTGGCCTAAGGCCTCCTGCCCGTGTCGGACTCCGCCAGGGGAATATCGCAGCGAAGTCTGACAGCCCCCCCCCCCCCCCCCCACCTCCCAAAGACCTCATACTCGCCTCTCCAGATCCAGCACGTGCAGTGGCGGTGACGTGTGATCACGCAATACTTTCGCTGTGCTCAAAGCGAAGGTATCGTGTGATGGACCGCTTCCATTGACTACAATGGAAGACGGCTGCACGTTTTTCCGCGGCAATTAGAACGTGCTGCGATTTTCTTTCATGTGGTAGAATTCCGTAGCGTGGATATTGAAAGGCAGAAAGCTGTTAGGTTCAATAGAACCTAATGGCTGCGGGATAACGCTGTGGATTTCTGCCGCGTGAAATGCGGCAGAAATCCGTCCATGGGCATGAACCCTAAGGGCTCATGTCCACAAACATGCAATGCGAGTTACGCCCAAGAACCTTGGAGGCATCTTGCCCTCAGCCATGTGAAGACGGCCTAAAGTTTGACTTACATATTTAATATCCAAATTACCTATTGACTATAATTTACATTAGCTGCTGGCATAAGTTATATAAGTATAAATATGGACCACTGGAGGCTCCGTCCCTCTAGTTTTACTAAGTCCTATCAACTTTTGGAAAATTGCGGGGCACACAAATGCCAGATAATTGCAAAAATGTGACTTTTTTAGCATCAGAAAATTTGGTGTGAATTCATAAACTTGCCCCACAATATAATGTATGTCCGCTTTTGGTATAAAGGCAGAATTCTTGTACATTTTGGTTTGTAAGCCATGCTTTTTTGTGGTTTCCTGTTGACTTGAAGGTTTCTGCTAAAGTTATGCAACATTGCTTTTTTTTCCAATACAGACAAAAACTCTCCTAATAAAATCTACCTGATGTATGTCAAAAGGAGAAATTTTCACATACAGTATTAGTCAAAATTATGCCGCGTTTTTTTCCCCCCGCACACGCAATCCGCGCCACAAGGGGAAAATGACATCCGCAGGTATTTAACTACCTGAAGGTGTCCAATGCATCCCTATGGGACGTGGTTCTGCGTGCCGGAAAAACGTTGCGGATTTTAAATCCTCTTTTTACCGTGGACATAAGACCATAGCACTTAGTAGAGCGTCCTTTTGCTGTTCTGACTTGCAGCAATGTGATGCATAGCCAGACAGCAGCTTCTGATAGTGCTGAACAGTTGTGGTATGGAAGCCTATCTAGCCATCTACAGCTGCCTGCAGTTAGAAGATATCTGTTGACTGCGCTGCTATATGAGAAGTCAAAAATCCAACTCCTCTAATTTTTCTTTCTTTTAATAGAGGATATCTGCCGTCAATCAAGCTATCACTATAGACATTAGATTCTGGGTGGATTGTTTAGAAATTGGCAATATCTGAACATATTTTTTATGGCCGCCTGCAGATGGCCGGATCAGATCCCACTGCGAGAATTCTTGCAGTGGGATGCAGACACGTGCCCCTGTACAGCTCTGCGGCTCACCCACTCCAGGCGTCTCCTCTCTGCGCTGTGTCCCAGTTGCCGGTTAGCTGGCACATGCGCGGAGAAGAGCCGCCCCGTCACCACTGACATTTCTGTGCAGGCCTCTGTGAGACCCGCACAGAAATAGAACATGCCGCGATTTGTTTTCCGCATGTATTTTCATGCGGACAAATCGCGGCCGTCTGCCTAGGAATGCGTTTTTTAATGCAATACTATGGCAGCGGCCACAGGCGGAAATTCTGCGGAAAATCCCGCCGCGTGTGCAGGGGGCCTATTTGTATGGAATCTTAAATTGTTAATGCTAAAAAGCATAGTCTCGCATTGTATCCTCCATGGCTTTATTATATGGGCGCTATGGGTATTAGTGTACCTTGACACCACCGGAAGCTAGGGGTTTGACAGGGGGAACGCCCCTCTCACACCCCTCCCACACCCCTAGCTCCCGATACGGTGAAGGCACAAAGGTCATTGCAGGTCCTAAAGTCGCTGAACGTGAGGCGCAGGATGTGGAATTTCAATGAACACACCTGGACAGCTACAGCCCTGTGGGCCTGTCCTGGCGCTGTGGGCTCCCAGCTGTCGTCCTCGTGCACCAGGAGGCGTCTGCAGGCTGTACTGAGCATTCCCCCGGCGCAGTTGGGTCCGTGATGTGGGCTGGCAGCTCACCACCTGCTGCTGTATGCTGCCGAACGCAGTAAGATAGTGTTCCCCGTGGCTGTATGCTTCCTGATGCAGAGTGCTGGGGACACATGCACTGTATGGCGCTGCTGCTGTTGTAAGTACATGGGCTGTGTGACTAACGGACGGCCCAGCGGTGTGTTCTCCCTAATGCCCTGCGGAATGTCAGACATACCTGGGGGAGGGGGGGGGGGGGGGGAAATGCAGCTGAATGTGCGCCGCTGCCAGCAAACATGCCTCCACAACACAGCCTTTTCAGTGACTATTTGGAGAAGCCGCTCACCACTGCAATACTCAGCAGGGTGCTGCCTTCTGCTCCTCCGCCGGGGAATGGGTGTTTCAACAGGGGCAATCGTGGCCACTTCCGGTGCAGGGCCCCGTCCTCTACTAAAGCACTTCGTCCTCAAGCATTACATTAGTGGCCTTCAAGGACCTGGAGGCAAAAAAGATCTGCAGCCAATCAGGTTGAGGGGGCGTGACCCCCCCCCCCCAGTCAATCTTGACTCCACCAGGAGTTCCTGGTGGCAACAAGATGCACTATGTACCTAGTAGCAATGTGTGCCCTGCATGACACAATCTGGTTTGGATTTCAAATGCGCTGTATACGTAGAAAGCAAAAGATATCATTGGTCCCTTTTTAAGAGTAAACTAAAATGTTTGTGCACTGAAGTGGGTGTACTGTGAGTGAATTAAATTGCCTTGTCATTGATCATGACCTACAGCTAGCTTGGAACTTTTCAGGGACTCTTGATAAAGACGTGAATATTTTATATCATGTGGTTAAGCTAAGTGTTAGCATTTTTATCTGATTGCCATTTTATTCCACACTATTTCTCGTAGGACTTGTGAAAACAGGAAAAGAGCAGATGTTACTCATAGCTGTAGAATTATCAAATTTGAGATGTGGGTTAAAGATACGATGTCACACGATATACAGCACTTTCTGTGCCAGTGTATTTTTAAGAGATAAAATAAAGCCGAAAAACTTGAAAATGGCCACATGTAAAAAAGTTGCTTTATCGACTTGTATAGGCAAACCTTTTTGGCTTAACAAACTAAAGTCTATGAACAGGACTTGCTGTTCCAAGGAGAGTCAATTCATCGGGCGAGCGCTGCAGCCTCCTTGTTCTAGCAATTATTGGGGGTCTCTGCAGCGGCACTCTCATTGATCAAAACTTGGTCAAAAGTTTTTTAAAAAACTACTTGTTTTGAGTCAGTTAGATTGCTACAAGAGGCTTATTAAGGCCCAATGTCCATGCGTGGATTTTAATTATAAAATCCACGTGGGAGACCTGCACCAGGGGAAGGAATCGCAGCATGCTCCATATTCCCCCCTCCTACCCATAGCGGTCACCTGACACTAAAAATGTAATAAATGCTGGCAAGGAGCACTTGTTTTGAGGCTTGAAATACTTCTAGATTGCATATGGAACATATACCTACAGTATATTTATGAGATATGGATACATAATATCAAAAATAATTTCACAAGTGCAATTTTAACATCCTGATTGTTACATTTTTTTATACCCTACAGTTTTGTTCAGGAGTCCTAAATTGCAAGCCATTAGAGAGAAAAGTGTGCATCACAAATTACAGCACAGCGGTGATAATAAAGCCAATAAAAATACTTAAAAGGGGTTGTCCCGCGATGACAAGTTAAGTTAAACACTTCTGTATGGCCATATACATGTACTTTGTAATATACATCATGCATGAAATATGTGCCATACAGAAGTTATATACTCACTTTCCCTGCACTGACGTCCCCGTCTCCATGGTGCCGTCTAATTTCAGCGTCTAATCGCTCGATTAGACGCGCTTGCACAGAAGGGTCTTCTCCCTTCTGGTCGGTCCGGGCACGAGCGGCGTTCTGGCTCCGCCCCCTTCTACACGTCATCGCGTTGCTCCGCCCCATCACATGTGCCGATTCCAGCCAATCAGGAGGCTGGAATCGGCAATGGACCGCACAGAGCCCACGGTGCATCGTGGGTAAAGATCCCGGCGGCCATCTTGGAGGAAAAGAAGAAGTTGCGGAGAGGGAATTCGGGTAAGTAAAATTTTTCTTTTTTTAATTTCAGCACATCCTTTGGGTTTGTCCTGCGCTGAACGGGGGGCCTATGCAAAAAAAAAAAATCCGTTTCGGCGCGGGACAACCCCTTTAACCAATTTCCAATGCCAATTAAAAACACTTAAAATGGTGTCAAACGTTAAAAATGTTAAACTAGAAGGCCACCACAATGTGTGACCATCTTGCCTCTAAATTCCTCCCTTACTTTACCTATGCGTAAGGCACTACGAAGCTTCAGAGCCAAAAGCCCACTACAATATACTCCTCTATATCCACATCACTTACTAGGGTAGTAGATCACAATATCGTCCTGTACAGAAAATCCAGGGAAGACTAACTATACTGAAACTGGATGCAAGTGGAATTCAAGGAATCTGCAAATCACAAACCTAAAGTGGAAGATTTTTGAAACGGTCTTGGTTGCCCCTTGCTTTCATTCTGTAGTCTGCTCTGGTAAAATGATAGTTGAGCTCTGACTGGTTGTTAAGGACAACTAAGATAGTTTTCTTTTAGACCTTTTCATAAAGCTGCCCCAGGTAGATCTTTACATCTCTAGAATCTAAGGAGAATCTGTGTCACCGTGCCTAATACCCATATCAAACTAGGCACTTTACAATGTCCCAAACTCCCCGCTGTGGTTGTTCCTCCTCTTTCTTACAATCACTATGAAAGATCATTTATAGAGATGAGCGAGCGTGCTCAGGGGGGCGGCGGGAGGTAGCGGGAGCGGAAGAGAGAGCTCTCACTCCTGCTCCCCCCCCCCCCCAAGCATGCTCGGAGGAGAAGGCAGTTATTTGAGATGAGCGAGGCTCGCTCGAGTAACTGACCTTACCGAGCGTGCTCGCTCATCTCTAATCAGTTACCATAGGTAGCAACAGGTTGATGCTACTCTGATAGTATTTGGCCTTATGTCCACGGCAAAATAACATTTAAAATCCGCAGTGTTTCTCCCGCACGCGTGATCCGCGCCCTATAGGGATGCATTGGACACCCGCAGGTAGTTAAATACCTGTGGATGTCATTTTCCCCTGAGGTGCGAATTGCGTGTGCGGGAAAACACCCGCAGCATGCTCCACTTTCGTTCGGGTCTCCCATGGGGAGGGCTCCCGCAGGCTTCTATTGAAGCCTATGGAAGCCGTCCGGATCCGTGGCAAACCCGGCGCGGGAGAGCAAGAGTTTCAAAAAAAAAATGGAGTGCATGCGCCGAGCACATCCGCTGGGCGGAAGAAAGAAGATCCGGCCGCGATTGAGGGCAGATCCGTGGCGTCCGGACAGGTGAGTAATTCTTTTTAGGCCTCATGTCCGCGGGAAAGGAGGGACCCGCTGCGGGATTCTGCATGGAGAATCCGCGGCAGGCCTGATTTTCCCCGTGGACATGAGGCCTTTCACTATTTTTTTTTGCCCTGTTCATCCCTACAGTTAGGCTGGACTCGCACAAACAGGTCAGATGCTGCGTGCGGATATCCACAGCGGAAGATCTGTGATCGATCACAAAAAGGAATTGTGCATTGCCCCGTATGTGTGCAGTTTTCTGTGTGGATGTAAGTGTATGGACAGCGTATTGTCCGCATGGAAGAAAGCTTGCAGACAGGGAATGTCATAGGTCAGTAGACTGTTGAGATCCATTGGAAGACTGAGAGACCGAGAAATCTTACAACAGCGAGCAAATCTGAGCCCATACACAATGTATGGGCGCAGATTCACTTGTATTGCACGCATACGTAGAGCTTAATCATGTGGATCACACGCATACATAGAGATCAATGGAGCCCTTCGGTGTAGAATAGAGCATGCTGCAATTTTTCTTTCGCTCATAGAAGACGCAATTTCTTGTGAGAGAAACTTCGAAACTACATACCTTTTCAATGCTCTTGGGAGATTGCGGTAGCCACAATTCAAATCTGGTCTTGTGAGACCGGCCTGATTTCCTCTATTTGGCTAAATACCACAATGGTTCAAAAACACACATGGGGGTTTTTAAACTTCTGTTCTTCATATTAGAACCTGTCTGGGACGTGACTTGATAGAATAGGTTATTTCCGGAATACCAAAGCTTTTCTGTTTGTTGTTCCTCAAACGAAGTCTGTCGCCTAAGTTTACACAGTTACGTGTGCTCTTATGATGAATCCATAGATAAATCTGTTTCCAGTGGGCTACCATTCCTGAGATATCCCTCCTCAATAGTGTCACGTGCCATATACAAATTATCTCTGGGCAGTCTGATGGGCGGTTCACCCTTGTCTGCGGTCCGGGCTTGCTCCCTTCCCATCACCTGAAAAAAATGCCCTTTTTTTGTCCTTATTGACCGCTCCAGCTCCACCAACTGCAGACGTCATGCGTTCCATCGCAATGTGTGTGTGCTTTTCTGAGATGTATGTGCCTAATCGCTGGAAACCGATAGTTATCTATGGCTTCATAGAATGGTAGAGTTGGAAGGGACCTCCAGGGTCATCTGCTCCAACCCCCTGCTCAGTGCAGGATTCACTAAGTCATCCCAGACAGGGAATTGTCATAAGAGCACACACACGTAAGGCAGCTCACACATATGTTCTGTTAAACGCCGCTCATTTAAACCACGGCATTATAACATGATTTCGAGCAGTGTTTTTGCACACATGGTATGGCGTTTGACAGCGCTTTTTAACACACCCCATCATTGTAATGGGGTGTGGTAAACGCAAAAATGCTGCAAAATAGAACAGACAGTGCCTGGGAATCGTGGCATTACAGACGCCGCATTCAAGCACTGGTCTGTGAGGCCCCATTGAGATCAAAGGCGGCGTTGTACCGCTGTTAGCATGGCGCTTGGCATGCTGCGCTAATCCTCAGTAAAAAGCGGCTAGTGTGAGAGCAGACTAACTGTAATCTGCTCGTATCACTAAAATAGGTGGCAGACTTCCTTTTACTATGAAAACGAGCCGTGTCAAATGTACCAATATTTACACTATAAGAATCGAAATTTAAGAAAAAATGGCCAGTTTTGTCTCTAGTGGGAGTCGATGAGCTGACTGTATGTTTATGCCTGGAACCCGATAACAGAATGCAATGAGCTCCGAGGCTTTTTTTTTTTTGTAATGTTATATAAAAGAAAATAATTAAAATCTGGAAATGGCCATGTTTTGATATAAATTCTGATAAAGGACATGTGCCATTAATCTTGTTCCCAAACTGCATCTTCTGGTTCTGCGTGTCTAATATTATCCTGTTCTGTTCCTCCCTTAAGGCTTGGCAATGAATATGCATCTGATATTTGTATTGCAGTCAAAGCAGTAATAAAGACTAAACAAGAACAACCAGGTGTGCAAAAACTTGTACAGGAACGTGTTTCAAGACTGCGGATTTGATTATGGAATCAAATTATATATGGAGAAAAGCAGATTTTTATTTTTATCTGATTTTAGCTATTTTCAAGATTGGCATAATTTATTCTTCCATATATTTTAAGTGCGAACTTGAACATCTCCACTGTTCTTGTTTACTGAAATGGCACAGCTCTTTATTTCTTGCAGTTAATCATGGCTTACTTAAAGGGAACTTGTCAGCAGACTTTTGTAATGGAATCCAAGTGGAGCGCTGCAATATGGGCATTGCTGTATTCTGCATAGTGCGTTTTGGTTGGTCTCATAATAAATATACCTTAGTGGTTATTGTTCAAACCTCTCCTCCGTGGTATGTAAATGATGCAGAGTTGTCTGGTGGTAGTGCCGGACCGCGTCTGCTAGCAGCCTGTTCATCAGCTTCACTTTGCCCATCGGCTGATGGTTGCACAAGTCACTGCCACACTTTGCTGCTGTTTGGACTCAGTTATGTCTGTTTTTTAGGTGATCTTACCCATTTTTCTGTTTTTGCGTTCTACTTTAAGGAAGGGGTCTGTAGCAAGTTTAACATACTGACAGTAGTTCACGGTTTTGCACTTCCTTGCCCTGACTTCCGATGTTGCATTGCACAGTTTCTAGCCTAATCAGCAGGCAGGCAGTATCCGAATGCCCACCCCTCTGACTACCCAGGATCAGACATAAATGAGTCATTCTGACAAAATGGCTATTAAACCCACTATTGTGTGTGTAATGTGCACACACAAACGCACCCACAAGCTGTAACAGCAGGAGAGGCAGAGACTGTGGAGATGGTAATCAGTGTCTACAGATCTGTCAGTTTGCATCCTTTAAAGCCCCATTTACACGCAAAGATGATTGCTCAAAATTCGTTCAAAAGATAGCTTGAATGACAGTTTGAGCGATCATTTTGCATAAACTACTATTGGGCATTAATGCCTATTAGTAGCTTATTCGCTTCATTTGTGTGTAAATGAGGCTCTCTTCACTGTATGCAGATAACAGCTGCGTGAAATACAGAAATCTCTTAAAATACCATCCGCGGCTATTTAATTCACCACAGATGGTCAATGCATTCCTATGTGATGCGGATTTGCAGTTTTTTTTTCTCCAGCATGGATCTGCTAAATATAATTTCCCCATGAACATGAGCCCCCTAGGCCGAACTCACACAGGAGGCCTGCAGCGGATTTCAGCTGTGAGCCCGGCTGGCGACCCTGTTTGAATTGTATTGCATCTCGCTGGTGGTCATTTTTTTAAATTATTATTTTTTATTTTTTTTTAATTTGCATTTCCCACACTGTTGCAGTTAACATTGTGTATGGGCTGTGGACTCCATTGACGTCAAAGGAGGCTGTCTGCGCGGAGTCTGTGGTAAAATACTGGTAGAGCATGCTGCAATTTTTCTTCTGCTTGCGGAATACGCAATTTGTATCCAAATATGAATGAAAAATCGAAAGTAAATGCCTTTCAATGCTTGGATTGTGCCGAAGATCCTTCGTTAGGACGCCGATAGCAGATTCCACAATTGGAATCTACCCGTGTGAGCCTGGCCTTAGGCTGAGTTTTGATATTCAGATTATCTAGAGTGACTGACTTATTCCAAGGCCTTGTGTCCTTGGGCGGGTTGGATTTCGCATGTGGGAGCCCGCAGTGGAATCCGACCCAGCCCGTGGCTGGCGATCCTGCGCACCTGTCCGGGTGTTTTTTACTGTAATGCGTATGTGTGCGGAAGTGCCATCTGGCATGCCAGCACACTTGCACAGTTTTGTTTTTTTAAACTCCTGTCTTAGCGCGGAATCAGCAGCCCGTCCGCTGTGCGAACTGCGAACGGGCTGCAGGTCAGACTGCTTCCATTGATTTTCAATGGAAGCCGTCCGCAGGGAATCCGCACTAAAATGGAGCGTGCTGCAATTTCTTTTCCGGACCCAAAGATCCGCAAAACAAAAACGCATGGTTTAATTCAGGTGCGGACGCCCATGTCTTCCTATGGGCGTCTTGAATTACGGACGTTCACGTGGGTGCCCTGCGTGCATTCTACAAATTAGATCTGCCCGTGGACATTAGGCCTTAAGGTGCACCTAGAGTTTGAGGTTATCTAGAAGAATTAAGCTTCAGCTATCCTACTTTATTTCTATTAGGTTGAGGAACAATATTTTTAAATTATGATCTGGACATTGACCAACAGTCTCTCCCCTGTTTTTACTTGGGGGTTGAACATTTGGTTGTCCCTACACTGACCAATTAGCAGTGGGTAATCCATAGCTCTTTGTGTCTGATCAATGCGGTCTCCCATGGGTATTTTTTTTCAGTAACTAATTTATCTGAGACTATATGGTCCATTGTCCCTGGTTCTTTTTTTTTGTCTTTGCTTTTAGTTATCTTATTAAAGGGTATATTTAGGGGTGTCCCCAAGGATTTTGAAACAATAACTGTGTGGTAATTTTAAATGACACTTAGCCGAAAATTACAGCCATATGAATTGGCCCTGTGTGCTGTCCGTGTATTCATTGTTCCATTATGTCCTATGAGGCTATACGCACGAGTTATTAAATTATTTTTCACTGATCAATTGTCTGTGTAGAAAGAATCTCTGCATGTCCTATTCTCAGACTTGAATAGGAAGGTCCTTGCAGATCGGGCAGCACACAGATTGGTGCCTGTATACCGTCTGACGCCAGATGCACCATAGGAACAACTCCCAACACGGCCATGTGAATCCAGCACAAGTCATAATCCAGTTTTGTTTTACTTGTAATAATTAATGTTTAAGCTCCGATTTTTGTGTATTCCGTGTTTCTTTTTGCATATTTACAGGGATAAGTAATGTTTTGACAGAATTCTGTTTTGCTTTTTAGGTCTTATTGTTGGGGTGATTTTAAGATATGGCACACCTTCCTCCAGCACCTATGACAAAGCCATCAGCTGCTCTCCAGAACAGAGGGCTTTCACCACACTCTTGGTCAATGTTAGTGGGAAGTTCTTTGAGTACACATTAAAGGGAGAAGTTATCCCTGAGAAGATCCATAATGTGGAGCAGAATGACATGCTGAGAAAAGTAAGTAAATCTTTTTTTATTTTTCTTGGGGATACTGATGGTGTTTTTTCTTCTGCCTTTTAGGGTGTAAGTTTAACTTGTTCCTACTTTTCTTTTTGGGAAGAAGCAATAGGACTCTGTTAAAAAGGTCAGGCAGTATTGTGAAACAATATTTGCCACCTTACCAACTTCTGTTTTTGCATCTTTGTCACATTTGGAATATTCAGAACATTAAAATACTTTAATATTAGATAAAGACAACAGAAGTAAATTCCAAGAGACTTATTTACTAATACTGTCTTAGTGCAAACATAGACTAAATACCTTAAGGCTGGGTTCACACGGAGCGGATTTGCCGTGGAAATTCTGTGCGGAATTTCGCCATGGCAAATCCGCATGCGGCCGCTAATCCCAGGATTAGCCAGCCATGTGGACGAGATTTCTCAGAAATCTCGTCCACACGGAACGGCAAATCCGCTGTGGCTAATCCGGCAGAAACCGCCGCTGCGGCGCGGCTTTGCCGACCGCAGCCGTGGATTTGCCGGCCACAGCATGTCCATTCTTTTTTTCTTTCCGCTGCGGCCGCGCTCTCCCCTAAGGGAGCGCCGGCCGCAGCGGAAGAGCGAGCGGTCGGGCCGCTTCAAAGCCGCCTCGGGTTTTTCCGCGGTGGTTCTCCCGGCGGAAATCTTGCGGTTTTTGCTGCAGCCAAACCACGGGATTTGCATCGGGAATCCGCCGTGTGGGAACCCAGCCTAAGGCCTCATGTCCGCTTGCACATGTGGATTCCACTGCTGAATCCCGCAGTGGTACCTGTGCGTGCCCACGGACATAGAGAGGAGCGCGGGTCTCCTCTGAGCTGTCCGAATCTTCTTTCTTCAGCAATGCAAATGCGTTCGGGAGCATCAGCTGACGTGCCTAACGCACGCGCAGTGCTTTCTTTTTTGTTTTTGAATCTCCTGCTTTCCTGCAGATCCGCAGCACAGTCACAGCCACAGCTGTGGTTGTGGCGCATAGGACGGTTTCCATTGACTTCAATGGAAGCCGTCCCTGCGGGATCCGCAGGAAAATGGAGCATGCTGCGATCTCTTCCCACGCCTGCGATCTGCTCGTTGGGGGAAAAAAAAATCACGCATGCTTTAAATTCCTATGCAGATGCTAATGCATCCCTATAGGCGGTAAGAGGTGCGAAATCTACCTGCGGACATTTGGGTTAAGGCTGGGTTCCCATGGGATATAAATCTTGCGGAATGTCCACAGCAGGACCGCATAGAAATTTTGCAAGATTTCCACAGCGGAAAGGCTGCTTCAAAACCCACGCAGGTTTAAAGTGGCTTGTCTGCATGTATTCCACTGCGAAAATCTCTCTCCTTATAGAGAGAAGAGAGCCCATAGCGGAAACTGCGATACAACTGACATGTCGCAGATTTGAATTCGCCGCATGTCTTGTCCGCGGCGTGTGGATGAGATTTTTGCAAATCTTGTCCACTTTGCTGCTTAGTGTCAGGCTGCATTGCTCCTGCAGGACGTTCACATAATTGATGGAGCCATGAATTCTGCTTCCTGTTGGAAAATCCTGAAAAAAGTCTTCCTGTCAGCTCCTAATTTAAAGCTCAAAAGCAGTTTGGCTTTGGAGCAGGCCATTGAGCTGAAGCAACAAGAGTAGACTTTTTCAGGGGCCAATTTACAGCAAAAATAGTGCAGGACTCTGTTAAAGCCAGATTCAAAGTCCTGATTGAATCCATTGAGATGCTTTAGTGAGATCCTAAAGGGAATCTGTCATCAGAAAATGATCTGTTTATATGAATAACATTTGTGTTAAATATTTTTAAAAGTTTCTATCACGATCTGTAGTTAAAAAACAAAAAACAAACCTAAAATCCTGCATTTTTCAACAGAGCACAAAGGCTCTCACTTGCTGATTTTTATTGAAAGCTTTGTGGCAGTCCTCTTACTAAGGCTTCCCACACGGGCGAGTGCGATATCTTGGCCCGATATTGCACTCGCCAGCGTGTGATTTACACTTGGATGTGGGGCATTTTTCTTTTAAAACACCTCCCATCATTTCAGGTAAAGTAGCGATCCTCTGGCATGGCTTCGAGCCACACCGTAGGTTTGGCAAGTGTTTCCCATTGTTTTCAATGGGAAACTTTGCATTGCACACGCGTGTTTTCCTGTCCCATTGAAAATAATGTCCCCCTTCTGCAAAATGTCCTCAGCACGGGTCACATAACATGCCTAGCGCAGTCTCCTAGACAAGTCAATGCCTCCGTTCCTGTCCATTGTGTGAATGGCCCATGAAGCTGCTATAAAGCATCTCTCTTGAATGCTCTAAATGATGTGAAATGTAGCTTGGGCAAGATGGCAACCTCTATAGTCATGTATAGACAACAGAATACGAAAAATCTACAATCAGGAAATAAAAACAGATTAGAAAAATGGAAAATGTTTCAATGTAATGCAAAAAAAGATGATCTAGTCCCTTTTTTAAGTGGGCAGCTCATGCTTAAAATCCCTACAGTGTATCTGACTTAAAACAGTTCTGGGCCAAAGTTCCTCCGCACTGATTGTACAATACTCATTGCAAGTTATTGCAAATGTTTGCCTGAAGTTGTTACTGATAAGATTGCCGCAACCAGTTGTTAGATTTAGTGTGGTAATTACTTTCACATGGGCGATATGGGTTTTGAATAGATTTTTTGCATCAATAAACGGAAAGACTATTTAAAAATGTATTTCTGTTTACTTGTGCTGTCTTTATTTTATATTAACCGCTTAAGGACTGCCCATAGACTATAAATGTCCAGGTAGTCCTTATCTATCTCTGCAAGGAGGGTTTTAAATTTCTCGCAGAGAATCCCCCTAATTCCCCACCACGTTAGCCTGGAGAATAATCAGTGTGGTTTCCAGGCATGTGATGACTATGAAATTTAGTGTTGGAATAGCCTTTTTAATTTGAAGAACTGCTGCTATATGTGAATAAATGTTAACTATTTTGTGTTTGTATGACAGTCTGTTTTATAAGCAGAAATTGTCACATTTTGAAAATTGCAATTTTTTTCCCCCCAAAATTTTTCTCAATTTTGGGATTTTTTTTTTCTAAATAACATACCAAGCAAAATGGATCATGAAAAACCAATCTCAAAATCATTTGTCTAGGTAACAGCATTCCAAAGTTATTACCGCAAAAAGTGAAGTATGTCTGGTTTTGAAAAATTGGGTAAAACTGGCTTAGGGGGCAAGTGATTAAAATTAGTTGGGCGATCTGAAGATTTCAATATGCAAACTTGGCAAAAATAGGAAAAATCAGATGAGGGGCAGATACTTTTTCGCAGCACTGTATGTTCCAGGTGGCATACGTTATTTGTGAGGTGTGTGTTTCTCGTTTTGATCTAGATTGATTTAGTTACATGCAGTTTTGGGCTCCTAAACACAGGCGCAAGCATATTTAGGTCCAAAAATATGTTCGAGTAAACGGCGCTTTCACATCCGCATCAAGAGTCCCATCACTGAAATCTTATTAAAATACTGGACAAAATAGCGCTGCCTGCGGCACTAGTTCATTCTGTAAAATGCCGGATAGTCCGATGGAAACCAAGCAAATCCCATTATAGTCAATGGGGTTCATTTGTCACCCTTCAATTCCCACATAAGACAGATAAGTTCAGCCAGGGGATTC
This sequence comes from Eleutherodactylus coqui, assembly GCF_035609145.1. Lineage (NCBI taxonomy): Eukaryota > Metazoa > Chordata > Amphibia > Anura > Eleutherodactylidae > Eleutherodactylus > Eleutherodactylus coqui. The sequence goes on along the minus strand of NC_089837.1, from coordinate 384,775,160 downwards.
TGGTTTTCTGCTCCCATAACGAGCAGGAAAATGTAACCCACAATGCTGATGTGAACCAGCCCTAAATCCTCTCCCCAGCCGATCCTGTGAGCTCTGTGAATTAAGGTAACTCTACCACTACAGGTCATAGTTAACTTAGGCCCACAAATCTGGGCTGTGGATGCCATTTAGTGAACGCATGTCACTAGGACATAGAATATACAGATTCTCAGATGATGATTGTAGACCTTTTAGAATGGGGAACTCTATAACGTTACCTAAATATAGCTGCTATGCTAAGCACTGGGGAGCGCATCTAATTAAATGGTTTCCCTTTCCTTAGATACACTGCTTTCAGCTACTCATTAGTTAAAGGTATTTCCTGACCCATTCCATTACCCTTATTTATTATTAATCTTTACAGTCCTTTACTATAAGGAAATGCAAAGTATATTGAAATAACAGACATTGCACCCAAATAAGGCTTTCGACTGGCCTCCTCTTTGCTCATTGGAATATGAACATACTCTTGAGCTGAGCATGCATGTTTATGGTCAGGAGAAATGACTGCCTACAGAGATCCCACCACAACTATATTACTGTATGTAAATAGTCTGAGGAAGTTCAATGTAGGGTGTACATGCAGTACAGAATAAAGCCCCATTTACACACGATTATCGCTCAAAATACGTTCAAACAATGGCATATGAGCGATAATCATTGCATGTAAATGCTGCCATCGTTCACTCTTCAGCTGAACAATGATTTTTAGGGTGAGCTTAAAAATCCATCCTTCAGCTGGAGAGTAGATAACACAGACTGCATGGTGTGTTCTGCATGGGAGCAGCGGATTACATTGTAGTGTGAGAACAAGGGAGCAGATTGCAGAGCTCAGACCACCTGCTGTGTTCTGCCAGCAGCTCCAGGAGGGTCATTTACATGCAAATGAAGCTAATAAAGGGCTAATGGACATTAGTCTCCATTAGCACTTGATGCTAAATGATCGCTAGAACTGTCAATCTTTCAGTGCTTTGAAAGATTGTCTTTGCGTGTAAATGGGACTTAAGATGTAGTCATCATTGCATTTTCTGATTACTCCCAGAGTGAAGGCCAATTTAGACACAATTATTGCTCAAAAGCCATCTTTTGAGCGATAATCGTTGTCTAAATGTGCCCATCTTTCAGTTTTCTGCCTTTCTGTTTTCAGTTCTGCTTGAAAACCATGGTTCGGCAAAACAGCTGACAAGCAGGAACGCAGGCTGTGTCTGATGTCCATGGTGCTGAATTCTCCACGGGAAACTAGAGATTACTTTCTTTTCTCTTAGCAGCCTATGGCTGAACAATGGAGCTAATTACAGAGCTCAGACCTCCTGATGAGTTCTGCAGCAGTTTCCAGAGGCTCATTTGCATGCAAATTAAGCTGATAAAGTACTAATAGAAATTGGTGCCTATTAGTAATTTATGCAAAACGATCTCTGATCTTTCAATCTTTTGAAAGATATGTGTGTGTAAATGGGCCTTAACCTGTCACCACAGAGTGAATTGTGTGACCTACTGGAGTGCAGAGTGCTCATGCTCCAGCAGATGCAATGATGAACAGCCTGAGCAGCGCAAGATCATACATCATGTGACCAGAAGTATGAAGGGAATGGATAAAATGGTTGCAGTAAGTAATTCACGATCCATTAATGGCAACAATGTGAAAGAGCTAATGAGTAGTCAGAACAGTGGTGGTGATGATGATGATGATGATGATGTGATCTGCACAACTGTCCATCTAGGATAAACTGGTTTTGTATTGGGCACTACCATTTTGATGCTCTGCTTTCAAACCTGCTTTTGGATGGAGCACAGCTAGCACACTATGTGCTGTGGAACGTGCTCCAGTAATGATGCACAATCAGAGCATGTGTTCTGCGCTCCAAGTATGGTTGGAGTGCAATGACTAATATGCCTAGGGTCATCAGGCCTGTCAGTTAACTGTTCTTGATGCTGATTGGCTGAAGGGGATCACCAGGGGAAGGGTGATTTGAATGATTTGGCACACTAAGTTGAAACATAACCTGACTAGTCTGTAAATTTAATTCTCTGTTGACCTTTATTTCTATAGCTTGAGCTGTTGCTTAACCACACAAAGACTACTAATACGATATCTATAAAACGTTATACCTAACTTCTAACTACTTTTAATTTGCCGCCTCTGGAAAGCTATTTAAAAAGGCACACTTTTGAGACGTTCCATAGACGTCTATGGGAGAGCATGTGCACAGCAATCTGGAGAGTCAGATTTTTGTGCGTTGTGCTACCTTCATAGGGTGACGGTGCGGGAACCAGGGAGCACATGAGTTTAAAAACCTACATCACTCAGCTGCCTGTTACCTCTCCTAACAGCACCCTAACTTAGTCTATGCTGCTGTATGGAGGTGATGGGTTCCCTTGAATGAATCTGTCACCTGAATGAATTGAGTGGCGTTGCTAAGTAGTCTGTCCATCATAAAATTAGAATAGGCGGACTACTTAGTAGCGCCACTCCCGGAATCCACAGGTCACCTTCTTTCAACCCATAAGCTTAGCTTCTAAAGCTAAAAGTAGATGACTGATTCCCTTTGAAGGCAAAATCCAGCCAAAAGTTACCGCTGCTGGTGTGACGCAGTTGGATTTTCTGTTACCTGCAGTAATATGCATGGTCTCTGGAAGCAATACCTACCTGTAAATTTCTAATGATCTTATGAAAATAGATTCTTAACTTTAACAAAAAATTAACTGAAATTCACCATTTAGTTACTGGTAAACCCACATTTGGCCAGTGTTTAAGTTTGTAGGTATGGGTTACACCAGTTGAACATCTTTGGACCTCCAATCAGAGGTTCCTTCATAGATCTTACTAAAATACCAGAAGAAAAAAAATGCAACTTTCATCAGTTTTTTTTCTCCAAAAGTCAGGCAGCTGAACAGAAAGTGGAAGGGTTCCATTATAGTCAATGGGTTCCATCCTGCCCTGGGTTCTGTCCAAAGGTGGGGCTGTCTAGCCCCAGGGATTCCCCTTTCCTGATTCCCAAACATAGCAGGAAAGTGCACCCTGAGCACAAATGTGAAACCACCCTTGGTAAACATTTGCAAATATTAGCATTTCCCTGTCTGGCTCCAAGTATATGCATACCAGTAAATGACATATAATGAACGCAAGAAACATTAGATGTCTGGCTCTTTCTACGAGAGGCATCCGTGGTACAACTGCTTGACTATGTACTGGGAATTGTGCTCGGCAGGGTTTTGAACTCTACAAAATGTATCAGGCTTTTTGTTTTCTGCCACAAAAATTGCTTTAATTGCATTTATCATGTACTCTGAGATAAATGGCTTTGTATGCGAGAGTGATTTTAGTGAGTTCATCTATTATTGCCCGAGTCTTTGCCACTGGCTGTACTCAGGCTTCATTGCACATCTGAAACCTGCCTTAGAGGCTAGTACTAACTTGGCCTGCTTTGCCCATGAGGCTTCACTTCTGTGACCTAAAATACTCTGATGTGGAGCTTGCTATGTGCTATTCACTGCTACTAACTGCTATAGTAGTAATGAACCTTGTTTTATGTTGACCAGTCCTGCACTTGGTTCTCCAGCCATATACAGTACATTAGACTAAGTTTATGTAGAATGCTTACTAACATTTAAACCTTCTGCCCTAGAATTAATGGAAAATGCACACAAGGTAAAGCTGTGTGCAGAGGCGTAACTTGAAGCTCCTGGGCCCCAATGCAAAACCTATAACGGGGCCCCCAACTATAACGCTTTATCCATAGTACTGGGCTCCCTATATGGAGAAGAGGGGCCTTATGGGCCCCCTAAGGCTCCTGGGCCCGGGTGCAACCACATCCCCTGCATCCACTATAGTTACGCCCCTGGCTGTGTGCATAAAGCCTATACTGAGTCTCTACAACACCCGTATGGTGCCTTTTATAATTGGCACTGTATAGCACTGCAGTGCTCACAAATATCTGCCTAATACAGGTTCCAATAGAATCACATATGAAACCAGAGGCACAGTCCAGCTGCATAGGTGCGTTATTACAGCTCCTTATAACGCTATGCTGCTACGCTTTGTACTGCAGATTGAGCATCGTGTCCGATTTACAAATGATCCTGTTATAATCTAATGCATGCATTGCTGAACCTTTTATAGTATTTTTCTATAGTGCTGTGGTCCAATGATATTGTGTTTCGCTCTTTAAGGGGTCGTCTGAGTTAAGGGAAACCCCAGTCACCAGGTTCCCCTGTGGTATAAAGAAACTCTTATAAAATATGAAGTCTTCAGCTCAAACACAAAAACACTTCAGAAAAACATTAGAAAGTCCAATCTAAATTGAAAGTTGGGCCTTATTTTTGAACAGTCACAAGTTTTATTTATGCGTTTTAAAGGGGTTGTCTAATTTAAAGGGATTGTCTTGCGCCGAAACGGGGGTTTTTTTTTTTTTTTTTCCAATAGGCCCCCCGTTCGGCTTGAGACAAACCCAAGGGATGGGTTAAAAAAAAAAATAAATATATATATATATATATATATATATATATATATATATATATATATTACTTACCCGAATCCCCGCTCTGCAACGACTTCTTTCTTCCTTCTCCAAGATGGCCGCCGGGATCTTCACCCACGATGCACCGCGGGTCTTCTCCAATGGTGCACCGTGGGCTCTGTGCGGTCCATTGCCGATTCCAGCCTCCTGATTGGCTGGAATCGGCACACGTGACGACGCGGGACCAGCTCTCCGGCACGAGCGGCCCCATTCACCAGGCAGAAGACCGCACAGCGCAAGCGCGTCTAAAAACGCCAGAAGACAGCGAATTTAGACGGATCCATGGCGACGGGGACGCTAGCAACGGAGCAGGTAAGTGAATAACTTCTGTATGGCTCATAATTAATGCACGATGTATATTACAAAGTGCATTAATATGGCCATACAGAAGTGTATAACCCCACTTGCTGCCGCGAGACAACCCCTTTAATGGAAACCCTTGTAACCCGGTCCCCCATGGTATAAAACAATAAACCAACAGTTACTCGCCACTTCCTGCTCTCCTGTTTGTTGTCTGCTGCCGGCTCTGGTCTCCGCCGTCTGCCGGCACAGGAAGATTGAGCCTGCGGCGGATGACGAATGGGGGAACGGGGAGAGGCGTTAATGCTGGTTTCCTTATATCGGACCACCCTTTTAAAAATGTAAGTAAAACTTGTAACTGTTCAGAAGACTATTATAAAGTCCAACCTAAAATGAATGTTAGGCCTTATTTTTTAAATGTGTTTGTATCTTGACCTGAAGACTTTTGATTTAATAGAAATGTCATGTTGTATGGGGCTCGCCCTAAACTGTTAAGTTTGCCTTGGCCTTGGAGATGGGAAACCTGTGGTTTTATTGACCTCTACTGGCAAGCTTGGAAAACTGCACCCGGTATTGTCGCTGTGCTTTGATTGGCTGTTGGGTGGTCACATGTTGAAAGATCCTAAAAAGAAGCAGAAAGAAAGGACTGAGCCTGCTCACCAATTTTCCTGTTGCATAGTTTGCTCCGGCTGAAAGGAGGGTCACTAGCTTTGCAGATTATGTGGAGCTGCTGCTATGGACAGGAACAAGTAACTGGGTCTGTGTGCTGTAGGGACCTGGATAGGAGACAGTAGCACTGTGGCCCTGAGAGGACATGGTCTGACACTAGTTGTAGAGCAAAGAAAGAACTAACTGATCCCAGTCCTGTTAAAGGCAAGGCTGCTTCTGGCAAGCACCAAATAAGAATCCCAACGCGACAAACTGTAAGTGAAGCTGGTCTCTGTTAGGAATGTATGTCTGCAAACACAGAGGGGACGTTAAACAGGCCTGCTGTAGGGAAAGATAGGACTTAAATTAATCAGTGTCCTTAATATGTGGTGCTCAAGTCTCTGTTTACAGAATATCAGTTATTTGTTGGCAAGGGGGAAAATAAAATGTCACATAGGGTATTGAGCAAGGTTTTAAGTAACATCATGAGCGTATGCTGTAATTGGCCCTACTAATAGACTGTGTTGGAGTGTTCTCCCCTGAGAGGAAGCTGCATACTATATTCCTTAACTTGTCTTCATGTGAAAAAGTACTGATGTTAGTTGAATGTTATTGATATGGTTAGCGAGGTATTACAAATTGATACCTAATTATTATTATTCCTAAATTTTAGCTAGTAGTAGATGGTACTTGGGTACTTAACAGTGAAGTTAGTTCATTTGAGCACAGCAAAAATCCACGTTTCCTAAGGGGCAGTAGAAGCCGGTCTGCATTCTAACATCACGTACTTTACCTCTGTAATAGAACTCCCTTCTGTGGCCATGCATAATGCTCTTAAATCAATTAAGAGAGATGGTGATCTTCTTATCTCTGCGTTTAGTTCCCCAGACAGCATGCACTGTAACCCCAATTCCAGTACCAATGTAATCAGAATGCATTATTCTTTTCTTCACAGGTAACTTTTGACCCAGAAGTCTTCTTTAACATTTTATTGCCACCTATTATTTTCCATGCTGGATACAGTTTAAAAAAGGTAAGTCCGGATTACCCAGTAAGGTGAAATGGTCTTGGAATATATCTTCCACAAGAACGTTTTCTTTGAGGCACTGTTTAATATATTTTAGTAAATATAATTTTGTCAGTATTTTTGATGAATATAATGTCTTCTGTAACAACTATTAAATATGAAGTACAGTTTTTTTAAATGTAGCACTTTAGGAAAGACTGATCAATACAATTGCAATGGAAGTGTGGAGCATTCCCCTAAGACAACCAGCAATGACTGACTAATCGTGCTGCTGCTGTGTGGCTGATGCTTTATTAACAAATCCTTTTAGAAAACTTTTCTAATTCTTTATTTCACTTGTTGACGTTTGATGTGATGGATAATTTGTTGCTTATATAAATTGGGTTTAATGTTGCAAGCAGAATGACCACTAGGTGTCACTGTCTACACACATTAATGTGGGAAGCCGCTTGCACACTGTATTTTTCCATACTAAAGTGCATGTTTCCACTCGTACTTTCTATATATGTCTGTTCAGTTTTCATTATTGTGATTTATTGAAGTACTCTATGCTTGATATGATAACGTTTATACGTGCACTATTTATTTAACTGTAAACGACCTGTGAATATGGCGTTTAAAGTAGCGCTTTAAGATGGATAAACAACCCCCCCCTTCCCCCCCCCCCCCCCCATAAAATGGGAAATTGATGCAGACAATATATTGTAAAACTGTTGATCTTTCATTCTAGAATGAAAATATAATTTGCTATAACTATAATGGCCCTTTGATATTCTCCAACCATGTATACCCCTTCCGCCAGCCAGCCCAATGGACCTCACTTTAAGGGGGTTGCATCCTAAAGTCCAACTTGTCTGTTCATTTTTCAGAGACACTTCTTCAGAAATATTGGCTCGATCCTCACCTATGCTTTCTTTGGTACTGCAGTCTCGTGCTTCATCATTGGGTGAGTCATAACAGTGTGAGGACACGGATGATGTACAGTCATTGCCGCACGGAAATAATCTCTCGCTTTGTGTCTAGATTCTGTATCTCTCAGCTTGGGTGCTCTAATGCTATATTTATCTTTCTCTACTCTGCAGTTTTTTGTTTCTTGACACAATTGTGCTACAGAGGGGAATTTGTTACACATTTTAAAAGGAGGGAAGTTTTAAAGAATTAGAAACTAATATTAACCCTTTCATGACTTAAAAAAAAAAAATTGTGGGTTTGGTGCCCAGAGCACGTTTATCTTGTGAATGGAGATTTTTAAAGGCAGATCTTCTATGTTTCCTGGTCTGCTGCAGTCTAGAACTTATTATGTGCCAAATTGGAGCTGATCTATTTTTAATTTGTCCATTTTTCTCTATAGACCAAGTATACAGCATTGTGCTGCACCATACATACATACATACATACATACATACATACATACATACATACATACATAAATTCTATAACCACATACCACCGTGGTAGAGGCAAAAAACAAAACACTCTTGTCTGGCTATATTCAGTGTATACCTTAGGTGTGTTAAAGGAGATGTCCCGCGCCGAAACGGGTTTTTTTTTTTTTAAACCCCCCCCCCGTTCGGCGCGAGACAACCCCGATGCAGGGGTTAAAAAAACCACCCGCACAGCGCTTACCTGAATCCCGGCGCTCCGGTGACTTCTCTACTCACCGCTGAAGATGGCCTCTTCCTCCGTGGACCGCAGCTCTTCTGTGCGGTCCACTGCCGATTCCAGCCTCCTGATTGGCTGGAATCGGCACGTGACGGGGCGGAGCTACACGGAGCTACACGGAGCCCCATAGAGAACAGCAGAAGACCCGGACTGCGCAAGCGCGGCTAATTTGGCCATCGGAGGCCAAAAATTAGTCGGCACCATGGAGACCAGGACGCTAGCAACGGAGCAGGTAAGTAAAAAACTTTTTATAACTTCTGTATGGCTCATAATTAATGCACAATGTATATTACAAAGTGCATTATTATGGCCATACAGAAGTGTATAACCCCACTTGCTGCCTCGGGACATCTCCTTTAACTAAACACAATGTGAGCAAGGCCGATTAAAGGCCCATTTACACGTAGCGATGATCGCTCAAACGACAGTTTGAGTGACCGCTTTCAGCGATCATTTTGCATAAGCTATTAAGTAGCTACTCAGCTACTTAATAGCTGCTTAGCCTGCAAATAAAGCCTTAGCTGAAAGCAGTTAAAAGCCGGAGGGCTCTTATCTCCATTCAGCTCCATTGTTCTCCAATGGGTTAACTAGCTGAAACAGTGCTATCAGCACTACCTGTGGAGAACTCAGCCTGCGGTCCTGATAAGACTGCACAAATATTTCTAGGCTAGCTTGAATTTAACGATCAACTAGCAGTGCACGAAAAGTGCACTATGGCCGCGCGTTTAGACGCAACAATTATCGCTCAAACGATCGCTTTTAGGCGATATTTAAAATTTATGTTTTTTTGGTTTTTTTTGAGCGATCATCGCTCCGTATAAATCAGCCTTACTGTTAGGGTTACTAAAGTAAACATTTTGCTGTTCAAATAATAAACTTTTTCACATATGTTCAACATCGTAAAAAACTTTTAGGGAAAGAGTAGAAAAGCCAGGGCTGGCTCACTGCAGCCGTTAAGAACGGGCACAAGTTGGTGGTCATGAATAATCATTGAGAAGTAGCTTTAAAAAAAAAAAAAGGGATGGTTCAAGCATAATCTTTGTATGTTTTGAGTAACCTACATTATGTGGTGAATGCAATGGTGCATTGGCGACTGATCCCCATATAACATGTGTTGGTGTCACAATAGCTACCAGACAAGTATATTTTTTTGCTTTTTCTATTTTTACTACATTTATTGTTACTCAGGTGACTTTTAACAGTAGGATACACATACTCTATGTGCTCTATACCCCCTCATATACAGATGGCTAATAACAGTGATATAATGCTATACATCACAGAGAAAAACTAGTTTGCAGTTTAGCTGTATCTATCTGTCCACAGAGTTGGGACAGACTAAAACCAGAGAAAGTGATCAGTTGCAGCCATAGTCTTTATGCTGGGCTGGCATGAGAGGGTTGGATTCCGCATACGGGAGGCCCGCAGTGGATCCAGTTGTAAGCCCAGCCGGCGACCCCTGCGCACCTCCCTTAACTGTACTGCGGATGACCGTGGAGGCACTCAGGCGGTCATGCACAGTTCAGGGGGTTTTTTGTTTTATTTCCTGCGCAGTAGTTTAGCAATGACACGGGTACCCACAGCCCATACGCAGTGTTAATTGCGTATGGGCTGCGGGTTGCAGGCTGTCCGCGCAGACTCTGCAGCAAAATAGAGCATGCTGCAATTCTACCCCCGCTCGCAGAATACGCAACTCATATCGCAAGTGTGCACGAAAAATCGAAAATGCATGCCCACGTTTTACCGCGGATCATCCGTGAGCAATCGTGGAATCTGCAATACAAAGCCGCCTGTGTGAGCCCAACCATAGGCTGTTTTCACGCGGTATTTAGCAGTGTCTCTGCGTTTTTGTTTTATACTGCCCCGCAACAAAAACATGAAATAAGACGCAGCCAGCTATTTCTAGCTTTAAAGTCTTTAAAATGTGTTTGCATCTTCTTTTTTATGCTGTATACTCTACTTATAGCACTTTTGCTGGTGATTTTTCTATTGGCTTCTTCATAGGACTTAAAAAATGCCAAAACAATGCATGTTGCAAAGGTAACAAAATAAAGACCCGTGTGTGAGGGGAAAAAAACTATGGAAAAGGTTGAAATTCATGCCATCTTTTACGGATGCCCAAAAAAATATCTTGTATAAAAAGTTGCATGGCCGTCCTCTGGAAACACCTGTTCACATTAATTGTGCGTAGCTTTCTGTAATGAACACTCTTTTCTCCTTAGGGAGAGCAACTATATACTATAAACTAGGTGAGGAGACTCAAATGGCCACGCACGCTCCTCTGGGTAATATGCAAATAAGGGAGATGGAATAACTCCTCCACAGTGCCACCTATTGGAAGGCAGCATTCCTTCAAGTCAAAGTCAGACTTTTTATAAAAAGTCTGACTTTGACTTGAAGGAATGCTGCCTTTCAATAGGTGGCACTGTGGAGGAGTTATTCCATCTCCCTTACTTGCTTTCTGTAATGGCATATAGAGATGCAAGTAACTTGATTTTAAAATGAAACCCTAAATTAAAGGAATTCTGTCACTTTGAGCATTATAAACTAAATTCTTGGAACACATAAATACTGTATCTTTTCTGCTCTCCGTGTGGTCGGCAAGTTCCTGGTGAACTGTCTGATGGGCGATTCACCTCCACTAGTCATCCGAGCTCTCCCTCTGCTTTCACTGACTTACACCCATCTTCTAGCTCTGCCTACCAGAGATGCCATGTGTTAAAGCTTTTCTGCTAAACTGTCCCCCTCCACCCGATCACAATCCGAGCTCAGCGTATATGCGCCGGACCCTGGCCGTCTGAACAGATGCACAAACAGCAGATTGTTTACCCGTTCACGCAATTTTTGGTTGCGCTGTGGCCTTGACATGGCCGATCGAAAATCTCTACTCTCGTGTGAAAGAGCCCTAACTTTCAGTGTTCAACAGAACTTTAAAGGATATGTTTAATGTGAACGATTTCATCTTAAGTAAAATAAATAATAATTAGAGGTCTGAATTACTTATATTGCTTGTATCAGTTTATAAAACATTGCAGAAGAGGAAATGCAATTAGACAGCAAGACACGGACAGTTCTGTAGAGTTATAAATTATGGAGAACATTAGAATTAATGACCAATATTGGCCATGAATATAATTCATAGTTGAGCGCTAATGGATGAGGTATTTTGGACACGTTGGGCTAAATAAGTGCAGTTTATAATCTTCATGTGTGCTGGTGTATTAGATCTAGATAATTACTGTCTGACAACAAGAACACACAGCCATATTGGGGTGGTGTTTTTGGATAAACATGCTGTTATATGTGCATTCTCGCAGCAGGACCCGACCCGAGCCCCTGCAGGGACCAGTGCGGCGCTCACCTCTCCCACGGCTCCGGCTCTTTGATCTGCCGGCCAGCCGGTGCATGCGCAGACCGGAGCCGGCAGCCGCGGAGTGACATTTCTGTGCGGTGCTCTGCGAGCCCTGCACAGAAATAGAGCATGCCGCGATTTGTTTTCTGCGTGTGATTTTGCGCAGACAAATCGCATCTGTCTGCCTAGGATTGCGTTTTCTAACGCCATTTCCGCCCGTGTGCAGGGGGCATTTATCAAGGCAAGACCAGGAGTGAGTTCAAGAAGCGAGTTCGTAACTATCTTTTATGCGTTCTCTCCCTTTAGGATGCACACCTGACTTGAGCTTCGGAGACTGCCAGAAAAAAAAACATTCAAAACCTGCAGGAGTGGCGGTACCCTTAACCCTTTCCAATCCAATTTCCCTGCCACCCGCATCTTCCCCCCACCACTTATTTACGTATATTGCTATAACATACATTTTAGATTATGAGACTCTATTCATTTCTAATTTCTCTGTTTAAGTTATTACAGAAATTAGAAATCAGTAGTGTTATGTCAATTAACCCTTTTCAATCCACTGTCTGACATCTGAAGACATTATAATTTAAGGCTATATAGCTCCGATGTTGGAAGACATCCATCAGGGTTCTCTTACTGTATATTGCCAGCCTCTCTGCTGTTGGAGCCTATCCAACATGTCACCTCATGCAGTACTGGCTCTAGCCAGCAGATAGCGCCGTTGTATAATGGCAGAAAAAGAGTAAGCCCCCTAGGAAAACCAGGATACAAATTGGATTGGAAAGGGTTAAAAACAGGTGGATGCAGAACAGAGCTCTGATATCAGAGGCTGTTCTGCATATGCATATTACACTATGCAGAACAGAGCTCCAACACAAGATTGGAAAGGGTTAATGTAGGATTTATTTTGTCTTGGGAGATGCAGATGTGGAAAATATATTTATTGATTTGCCAAACATGAAAATTACAAGACATGTAGTAATATGAAATAATTCCAAAAGTCTTATGTGGCTTAAAGGGCCACTCTGGTACTTTTTTTTTCCATTCCTTAGGTAACTGACCACTAAGTGTATATTAGCCAGTGTTACCTTGGTTAGGTATTCCTTTCTAGCTGAAACTCCTGACGTTTCTTAGATGGTCATATGATCTCATTCTGAGCAGGTTAAACTTACTTGGGTTAATGTGTTCTTAAACTAGTTAGTTTCTTAGTCAGCATAACTTTTGTGTGATATTACATGGATGGAGTGTACCACACACACTTTTCAGATGGGGCCACAGACATTCCAGTCAGTTACTGATGATGATGCCGTAGCTCCTGTCACACTGTTATAATAGAGGAGATCATGGCTCATCCTCTTTCAGTTGAAAAGGTGAAATTATGTCAGAATCGCTTTGTGGTGTGGAGTTTGCCACTGGGGATTTTTTCGACATGTCAGCATTCTCTAGGGTTTCCATGTGTCTCGTGTGGCAATAAAGCATGGGTTTTACCACAGATTGGATGGTTTTGAAATGTGGATATTGGTTGCACAATTTTTACAGGTGAAGCTTGTTAAGATTTTAACTTTTGGGGCGGAGCCTGACCGCTGATGAAGATGGAGTGCTGAGCCCGGAGCTCCATCACACCGGCACCCGCGGGGACCCCACACAGCGGCTACAAGAAGTTTAAATGGGCAAAACCGGCAGAGAGAAGGGGGGAGAGGCCCAGAGCACCCCCAGAGCAAGTAAAGGACAAGCGGACATGCAGCGATACCTTAAAGAACGGAGCTCCCGCTCTCCTCGTGCTCCCTGCAAGATGGCGCCGGCTGCAGTGATCTCTGTCACCAACAGTAAGGAGGGGGAGGACGGGGCTTCTTCAGATGGAGAGGAGGGAGAAGGTTTATCCAGGAGCGTTATGAGAGAGCTCCTATCACAAGCCCTGCACCCAGTCAAAACTGATTTGACTGAAATTAAAGAAGAGCTGAAGCAGCTGGGGCGCAGAGTTGAAGAGCTGGAGTCCACTACTGCAGCGATCACATCGCACTCCCTAGAGGTAGAAAAGACCTTACAAGAACACCACCTGCAAATTAACAAAGCCCTCTTGATGCAAGAGGACATTGAAAATAGAAACAGGCGCAATAATGTGCGCATCAAGGGGCTTCCTGAGTCCTGGGCGGCAGAGTGCCTAATGAAAGTCACCAAAGAGATCTTCAGCCAACTGCTAGGAGAGGAGAGAGCGGCGACCATTTGCATCGAGCGAGTCCACAGGGCGCTTAAACCCCCTCCCCCGCCTTCAGAACCACCGAGGGACATTATCTGCAAGATTTTGGCCTTCCCTGATGCGCTGGAGGTCCTGAAGGCTGCAAGGCAAATTAACGACATACGTTACGGTGACGCCTCCATTCGCATCTTCCAGGATTTGTCCCCATCCACTCTGGCAAAACGCAGGATGATGCGCCCTCTTTTGGATGCCCTAAAACAGAAGGGGATCCGGTATGCATGGTTATTCCCCTTTGGCCTGGGGATAACCCATAAAGATCGTAAGATTAATATACGGTCCCCGGAAGACTTGCATCGTTGCTGGCATCAGTTGGAAATGGAACCTCTGGACATTCCTAATTGGCTCCCGCTGCCCGAACCGGTGAGACTACCCTCCTTAACAGCGACAGAGAGTTGGCAGCCGGTAGTCAATCACAAGTCCCCAAAGGGGAAAAAAAAGAAATCCAGAGACGAATCTGAAGCAAGGGACTCTTGAAGGGCTAATTGGAACAGTAATGGACAATCCACTTACACCGCGTTTGCCCTGGAGCAGGCCAACCCTATTGCCTAGGGTTGAGGTGTACCACGGTTCATGTTTCTCCTGTTGATCCGAGCGGGAGGAGGAGAGGCAGCAGAACTTTCAGCGGGCTGTGCAGCCACCTACGGGGGGCCAGACGTCCCCCCCCTCTCCGCCTTCCGTTGGGAGTTTCTCTGTTTGCATGATTTACCAGGCTAAGAATGGTCTATTTTGTTAAGTTTTTGTTCTCTATTCAAACTCCGGTTTTTTCTAAGGTTCTATGCTGGAATACTTCCCCCCTTTTAGAGGGGGTCCCCGATCGTGCCTGTCAGGTCAGGCGGACTTGGTTATCGTTTAATTACTAAGCACTGCGTTGATACTCCGGGACGCAGTCCGTCCTCCATTTTTTCTGAGTCTTTTGTTATCTTTTGATTCAAACCCCTGAGAGGCAACCCCGGTTGTTCTCTCAGTAAGCACCTAGGGGTGCTCCACACCTTACCTACAAGCCTTCCGTACCCCGTTCTCCCTACCCCCTCCCTCTCCCTGTCCCTGTCCCTGTCCCTCTACCTCTGCTTTGGTAACTGAGTAAGATAAGTAACGTTTATCACTTTTTCCTTTAATTCTTGCCTTATCTTCCGTTGTGAGCAGGTACGATGAATGAGCTGAAGGTTACGTCATTCAACGTCAGGGGCCTCAACACGCCGGTCAAACGCCACAACACTGCCTGTATGATTAAGAAATATGGGACGAAAATTTTGCTTCTACAAGAAACCCACTTCAAGGGGACCAGGTGCTTCACGCTACCGGGTAAGCAATTTCCACAGCACTTCCACAGCACATACGCGATCTCCGCCTCCAGGGGAGTCTCAACTCTCTTCCACCATTCCGTTAATTTCATATGCGATTCGCAGTACTCGGATGGTGAGGGGAGAGTTTTGCTCCTGAAGGGGAAGATAGACAACATGCAAATCACCATCGCCAACTTGTATGCTCCTAACACAGATCAGGTCGCATGGTTGGTAGCACAATTGGACATTATAAAAAATTTTGCAATAGGCCAAATTATCCTGGGAGGCGACCTGAATCTTACTCTGAATCCCCTGTTGGACTCCTCCACCGGTCGCTCCCATATATCCCAATCGAAGCTAAGAAAACTGAACAAAAGCTTGCAGGAATTGGGCCTGGTAGATGCATGGCGCCTCCTGTTCCCCGTAGATAGAGATTATACGTTCCTCTCTCAGGTCCACCTTACACAACAAAGATTGGACTACATTTTTGTCTCCCCGGGGCTGTTAAAAGCTCTTCAAGGGGCGCACATAGATGTAGTGACTGTTTCCGACCACGCGCCGGTCCACGCAACGTTTCACCCCTTCAGACAGCCGTCTAGGGAGTGGCGTTGGAGACTGAACGCCTCTTTGCTAGATTCTATGGAAAATGTCTCCGCCATTACTGCTCAAATAGAGGAATTCTTCCAGCTAAACTCTGGGGGAGAGGTGAACGTGCCAACTGTGTGGGAAACCCACAAGGCATATGTTAGGGGCCTGTTGATCGCTATGGGCTCCAGGGCCAAGAAAATAGCGCAAAAGGAGATAGACGAAAAATTAACCCAAATTGCCACCATTGAGCAAAAGGTAAAACTCTCCCAAGTGAAAACGGAATTGGGAAAGCTGACGGAACTAAGAAAAGATCTCCAACTCTGTCTTAACGCAAAATTTAATAAAAAACACTTGTTCTGGAAGCATATAATCTATATACAGGGCAACAAAGGAAGTAAATTTACGTCCTCACTAATCAAAAAAGCAAAGACCAAAAACACAATAACTGCCATTAAAACCCATACTGGGAAAATATCAATGGACACTAACGAAATAGCTAAAGAATTTCAACATTATTACTCAGGCTTATATAATTTGGATAAACAAACTTCCTCAGAAGAAGCCCTGTTAGCAAAAGATAGGATTGAGTCTTTCCTCCGTCGGATTCCTCTACCGAAGTTGAGCGAAGCAAACGCTAACTCTCTGTTGACTCCGGTCACACAAGCAGAAGTTAAGGAGATATTAGCTTCCTCCCCCCCTAATAAAAGTCCTGGCCCGGACGGGCTTTCTATGCCTTATTATAAGGCCCTCCAGGATATCCTGGTGCCCAAGATGACGGATTTATTTAACTCCTTGCTAGGTGGGGCCCCTCTCCCTAGACAGGCTCAGGAAGCCCACATTACTTTAATTCCCAAAGAAAAAAGAGATCCTGTTCTCTGTAGCAACTACAGACCTATTTCCCTTATTAACCTTGATGCCAAGCTATGGGCTAAGCTACTGGCCAGAAGACTCGATAAATTTATCCCCGATCTTGTTGGAAAGGAGCAAGCGGGCTTTGTAAAAAGAAGGGAGGGTAAGGATAACTGCAGGAGACTTCTACATGCTTCCCGATACGCGCAATCACAGAATATCCCCATGGTATTCGTGGGAACCGATGCAGAGAAAGCTTTTGACCGGGTCAATTGGCAGTACATGAAAACCACCCTACTAAATTACAATATCCCGGATAGTTTTGTAACAGCCATCTTTTCTCTGTACGCCGCTCCACATGCCAGAATTAAGGTTAACGACACTATGTCCCCCCCTTTTGAAATTAACAATGGCACACGTCAAGGGTGTCCCTTATCGCCCTCGCTGTTCATTTTGGCTCTGGAGCCCCTCCTTGTTCAGGTCAGACAGGACCCAAAGATAGAAGGCCTAGCGGTCGGAAACGATCGGTTGTCTTCCGCGGCTTTTGCGGATGACATCGTCTTTATTATCACCAACCCCGAGGAGGGTCTCCGTAGACTTGTCGAAACACTAAACGCCTATGGTGAATTATCAAATTTTAAAATTAATTTCGACAAGTCCACGGTTCTAAATGTCTCGGTCCCACACGCAGTTGGCAAAAACTTAGCTAGTTCTTCACCGTTCGTCTGGTCGGAGACAGCCATGGATTATCTGGGAATTAAAATCCCACAAAAAATAGAGGATATATATGCAACTAATTTCGTCCCGCTACTGGACCAGGTTAGAAAGCTTGTGAAAGATTATGACATACCCTGTATATCCTGGTTTGGAAGACGCAATATCCTCAAATCATACATCCTTCCGATTATCCTTTATAAGATCAGAATGCTACCGATCTATATACCTCCCAGTTTCTTTAAAACGATTCGCACGGTCTTTGCGGCCTTCGTTTGGAGGCAAAGGAGACCCAGATTGGCTTACAGCCTAATGATCAAAAGGAGATCGGAGGGAGGTATAGGCCTCCCGAATGTCCAGGATTATTACCGTGCAGCCCAGTTGAACTACTGGATGGACTTGGCGTGTCCGTCAGGGGACAGGATACTTACTAATCTGGCATTGGCCCATACCTACAGTGGTTCTCAGAAAGACCTATGGTTTCCTGAGAAGAAAAGATACTTGGCAAAAGGGTTCTCTCCTCTTCTGAAAGGACCGTGCGAAGTGTGGAATAAACTGAAGGGGACTCTGTCACCAGAGCCCTCCCCGGTGGCCCCACTTAGTTTAATACATGATTACATGAGGTTACCAGTAGATCCCACTACCACCTCGGTCTGGAAAAAATTTAACCACCTTACGGTGGGGGACCTTCAGGCGCTGGCTCACCTGCCGGCTGTAGATATCTTGCAAAATATCCAGACGGATTGGTCTCCCTCCTTCTTGGTGAAAGCCACGGTTACAAGGGTCATGGAGGACTTTCTCAAAGCTTTTGCATCTACCAGGCCCAAAACCCCCTTTGAACGCGCTTTAATCGAGCCCAACCCCAGGGCAAGAAGAATTTCGCTGCTCCGCGGCCATTTTATTGTGCCGCATGCTATAATCAAGCCAGGATTTCTCGCCTCTTGGGAGAAGGAACTGAGCATCTCGTTGACATCTTCAGATATTAATCTAATTTTGTCCAACTCCTGCGGCCTTTCCCCATGTATACTTGCCCAAGAATCCCATTACAAATTATTAGTACGTTGGTACAAAACACCACAGTGGTTGGCTGCATACAAGTTGGCGCCACATAACAGATGTTGGAGGTGTGACGCCGAAGTGGGGTCCTACCTACATATATGGTGGTCCTGCAGGGGACTTGGGTCCTTCTGGAGGGGAGTGAGCGAGGTGCTGTGTGAAATTAAGCAAAACTTTATTCTAACGCCGGAGATAGTCTTCCTGTGGAAACCCTCCCAAGTGTTTCACCCACGGAGGGACAGATTGGTGGCCCAGTTGATAGATGCGGCCAAAGCCCTGATCCCGCTGTCCTGGAAGTCTGAGGCACCCCCCCTTCTTTCACACTGGAAAGAGAAGGTGGATTGGATTTATAATCTTGAGGAACTGGCGAGCTGGCAGAATAATACACATGACAAATTCATTATAACGTGGCACCCCTGGCGTGAGTTGAGGCTCCTAGACGTTTTC
Organism: Eleutherodactylus coqui; assembly: GCF_035609145.1. Lineage (NCBI taxonomy): Eukaryota > Metazoa > Chordata > Amphibia > Anura > Eleutherodactylidae > Eleutherodactylus > Eleutherodactylus coqui. Next base: position 384,756,421 of record NC_089837.1, on the reverse strand, counting down.
TCCCAACAGTAAGTGCAGTTGCCAAGACCCCCCTACCCTCCTATTCCCTCCCCCTCCTACCCGACCCACTTTTCCCAATATGTGTTGTGTAAAAGGTTGGGTGGATCCTCCAGTCCGGAGGGTCCACAGGGACCACTTGGGCAGCGGACGCGCGCTGGTCTTCAATCCCCTGATCTCTCGTTAAAGCCTTTATGTAACGTTGTCAATGCAGAGCCAGGGTTTTTGGAGCAAAAAGGTTGTTGTATTTGCGGTATTACATATGTGTTGAGGCATGCCCATACCTTGTATGTTTATATAAAAAATCTAATAAAAATTTGATTTGAAAAAAAAAAAAAAAAAAAAAAGATTTTAACTTTTAAAAATCGTAAATCCAACAACTGCATTGCAAAACCACATAAATGTACATTAAGATACATGCAGTTTGGCACACTACCACTATTTGCGAACCCATCCTCAATCAGTGTCAAACTTTCTTCAGCCATATTCCTGGATTTCAGGTAAAACTTGATGTACATTTTACATGTTTAAAACTTCAGAAGAATAAAGTCAGAGCTGCATTCACGCATGGTGGATTTGATGAGGATTTTCTGTAGCTGAAAATTCTGTGTCAAAATCTGCACCTGACTGTGACATGGATCTGCAGCAGATTTCAACCTTTCAATTCAGGATCTTTTTGAATTTTCTCACACGTGATTTAAAGAGCTGTGGTAAGCATTACTTGCTGTAGATTAGAAAATCCACAGCTTATGTCCCTCTATGGATCAATGTTCTCCATGCATTCCTGTCTTACGCCACTTTTTCAATTCTGTGATTGACATGTTCATGGTGGCCTCGATTGTATCTAGCCATCTTGCTCTTTGTGGTCCTGATCTTCTCTTTCCACTGACTTTGCTGAGCATCAGTACTGTTTCCAGTGAGTTTGCGCGCATCACTTGTCCAAAAAAAGAGAGCCGCTGTTTGATGATTTTGCCCTCTAGTGATATTTTCGGTTTGATGCGATCTAACACTACCTTGTTCATTGTCATGGTGGTCCAAGGTATCCGTAGCATTCTCCTCCAGCACCATAGTTCAAACACATACATTTTCCTTCTGTTTTTCTGAGCGTTCAGCTTTCGCAACCATATGTCGGGAAAGACTATTACATTGACCAGTCTGGTTTTTGTTGCAATGCTAATATCCTTGATTTTCCAGATCTTTTCCATTCCTTGCATTGCATTCCTACCAAGTGTAATCAGTCTTTTGATCTCAGGTCCAGATTGCCCATTGCAATTGATTTTGGATCCAACGAAGATGAAATCTTGGACCGACTCAACTTCGTTGTTAATTTTTATGTTCACTGTACCGTTGCTTACCATAGTCATGATGCCTTATTAGTGATGCCTTTGTGGTCAAACTATTTCTGGGGTTTAATATTTTACTACACTGTATATTACGTAGTTCATCTGGTAACACTAATATTTGGTGTGATCTTATATTTCTACCAAACCTCTTTAGCATTTTCTGTAAACTTATTAGCAGTAGATAAATGTTTTCATGTAAGAAGGTATTTTGTTCTTTGGGGTTACCATTTTATCTCCTCTCTCTTAGCTTCTTGATATTATTCCCACTAAGTTTTTGCCTACCAATTTAATTTTTTAATTAGTTTTAAAGCTTTATTTTTGTATGCATATTTGATCTAACAAATGGCTACCTTTTTTGTAACAGAAATCTCATGTACGGCGTAGTAAAATTAATGAAGCTTGTTGGCCAACTGAATGGTAAATTTTACTACACTGACTGTCTCTTTTTTGGAGCGATCATCTCTGCTACCGATCCAGGTAATGTAACTTCATGGTATTTTATAGCATCTGTTGTGTTGATATATTGTATATCAGCGGTTATACAGCACATTACATACACCTCCATACACTCCAACAGCTGGAAATTAAGTAACAGAACCAAAACTCTTCGGCTTACATATTTTTCACATAGCTTTTGGAATTTCCCTAAACTTTTTAAGTAACCGATTCTGCATAAGTCACAAGCACAGGTGCTGCGCTGACATTCGCAGCCACAGGTCTTACAAGCTATTTAGCACTGAATGGGAGCGGCTTTCATTTATCCTCATGTACAAAGTCAGTGTTTCAGTTTTGCGTCTGATGCTGAATGTTAGTGCCTAATGTTTTGGTACCACGGCAGCCAAAACGACCTCCGTTTTATCTAGTTTTTTTTTTTTTTTTTGAGGATACTGCATTTTTATCTATCACAAACTTAAAATTAATGTTAGATCTATTGCTAGAGAATTATCACTGCAATTTCCTATGCACGTTATTCATGCTGGGTTTTAATGCTCCGCAGTAAATTAAAAACTAAAGTTTTCTTCTGGGAACTTTTATTTACATGGATTAAAATATATGTTCCTATAAATTGTATATTACAGTGCATTACTTTTTATCTTGCTGTATGTCTCTCTAAGCTTATTCTTCCTCTTGTGTTCCATTATAGTGACAGTCCTAGCAATATTCAATGAACTGCATGCAGACGTGGATCTATATGCACTGTTGTTTGGGGAAAGTGTACTTAATGACGCCGTGGCCATAGTATTGTCTTCGTGAGTATATCTTATATATTGCTTTATAGTACAGCAATGCTTGAGCAGTAGTCACTTGTGAACAGTATGTTCAGTCTGCCACTGGAAAGATCCCTTTAAATTACTGCACTTGGTAAATATACAGGGTTCTAAGCTAATGGGTGCAATATATCCAATAAATTCTTAAGGATTTAAATTTCTAAAAGACCATGAATGTTGGCAGTATCTATTTTAACAATCTAAAGCCCCATTTAGACACACAGATCATCGCTTAAAACTTGTTAGAACAATAAAAGTGAGCGATAGTTTTGCTTTTAGAGACAGGCGTTTTTAACCTCCCGCACCCCCCCACACACACACACACACACACCAGTGGTGACATCGCGGCTCCCGCACCCCTTCCACGCCCCCACCAGTGATGACAGCGTGGCTCCCCCCCCCCTCCGGTGGTGACAGCACGGCTCCCGCACCCCATACTAATCTTGACCTTTTGGGCTAAATGCAAATGGTTACGTGACGACTTTCTAAAATGTCAGCTTCTACTTGCTGGATGGTGTGTACATTGATAGCGGAGTGGGGTCGCCCTGGAATTGGAGCAGTTTCTACCGAAGTCTGACCACATTTGAAATGACTGTCAGTTCTTGATTGAATCATATGATGCGAATCCTCCCCATAAACCCCTTTCATCTCATTGAACGTCTCCCTTGCTGTGCGGCTTTTCAAGTAAAAAGAAACCATATGACTGCTCTGTATTTACTGGGTCCATCAGACCTCGCACCACTTCAGCGCCTGTAAAGGAAAGACTGTTTTCAGTTCAGAGTTGCAAATTGGCTTGTAACCTATAGAGACTTGTATCATTACACATGTGCATTTTTAGCATCCTGCGATAAATAGAAGTGGGTCAGGGGAAGACTTTAATGAACGCCTCTCATATATATTTTTACATGCATATCGTATAAAATGGGTTAATACCTGTAGCACCTGGGAACTTTAATATGACTAAAAGTAAATATGTCAATTTATAATAAATGTTTGATAGAGTCCAATATGCCTCTCTGATTTCTTTTCCCAGTCACTATCACGGCCAAGTTTATACGCCCTTTTTTATACCAATCACCTGAAAATACTCCTCACTGCCACCATATATTTTAACAAAGTGCTAACAAGCTGTAATGAAGTATAACTGTGTAGCATCAAAAACATGTTCATTGATGTGTTTACATAAGATCCTAATAGTAAAACCCACATATTGCAATTTTTAGGAAGTTCATTAAAACAAAGTTAATAGTTCCTTTTTTCCCTGTTGCTTTTAAGGGTATTTTTATTTTTTTTTGATTGAAAAAGCTTTCGGTTTGCTTCCGTTCTGCTTGTTTTCCCTTTTTTTTGTTTTTGTTTTTTTAAAGTTAACGATCCGCCCATACTGCAGTGCAGTTTGTTCAGTTACAAAAATAACAGAATGGAAGTAAGCTCAAGCTTTCTGTTTTTGCTTACGGGTTGTTTTTGTTTTTTTTTAAACCCATTGAAATCAATGAAGGAAAAAATGGAAGTGCTAGTTTCCTTTTTTTTTAAGCAGAGAAACAGAATAAAGGAACAGAGACTGAATTATAATGGCTTCACACGAGCAGAAAGCATATTTGCTGCTTATTTTTTCCTGCTGTGTTTTCCTTGCGCAAGCCAAAAAGAAAAAAAAAACACTGATGCTCCTAGCCATTGATATTGCTAATTAGTCTAAGTTCAAGCTGTTTTATTGTCTTGTGCAATTATCCAGTGTTTAGCATCTCATAGCATGTTGCACAGAAAAATGAAGTGTACTGCGTTTTTTTTTTTATTTGGTTTTGGGTTTTTTTTGCGCATGCCCAAAATATGCAGGCAAATATGCACATGTGAATGAACCTCTTGAAATCTCTGGATGCCAGGCCAGTGTACTTCTACACTGTAACTTTCTGCAGGAATCAGATAGGTCCATTCTCACTGCAGTGGCCGGACTTGGTATGACATGCAAAGTTCCCATCAAAGTGAATAAGAACTTTGCCTGCAATACCAAGCCTCTACTGCACAGTGAGAAAGGACCTGTCTGCTTCCTGCAGAAACATACTGGCCTGGCAAACTGCTGATCGGCAGTGGTTCCGGGAGGCAGATCCCCACTGATCTACCATTGGTGTCCTATCATAAAGATAGGACATCAATAGTTTACAACTGGGCAACCCCTCTAACGTTGGGGGACTGGATAATAATGAATACATCATATCAGTCATAGATCATATGAAAACTACGACACCAGTGTGAACAGAGCCTAAAATGTTGCAAACACAATGTTGACTATTGAGTTCAGCTTCCTTACTTTTACAAGTAGTTCTCACTTTTTGTCTGCTTGTTATTCTAATTCTTAAACTGTGTTTCTTCTTAGGTCTATAGTTGCTTATCAACCAACCGGTGAGAACTCGCATACATTTGATGCTGCTGCCTTTTTCAAGTCCGTTGGTGTTTTTGTTGGCATATTTAGTGGATCCTTTGCAATGGGTGTTTGTACTGGCGTTTGCACAGCTCTTATATCCTTTTTGTTTGCACAGTTACATTTATAAATGCAAATACATATAAGAAAAATGCCTTCTACTTTACCGTACATATCCACAAGTGCAGATTTTTGCTGTAATGGTTATCAGAGTAATGTATTTATGATATTAAAGCGTTTTACCCAAATGTAAAATAATGGTGCCCATACATATTAAACAGTTTCTTTGAATCTGCAAATTTCGGTGGAATCTGACCTTAATCTACTGTCTATGGGGCCTGCTAAGCGTTTGGCCCACAGTTATTTTATGTGTATAGCCATCTTTAGAATAAAATAGATAAGATAAGATTGATGTCTTTATATAGTTCATCTCTTTACTGCTAGGGATACCCACAGATGGGACTTTTAGGGCCGTGGGATTTGAGAACTCCTATAATGGGGTATTTCGAAATTTGAAACGTAGCAGCAGGGAATTGGGCGTTAGCAGCATGTCGCAGTTGAAAATATCTAAATAGTTGTAAAAAGTGTCAATGATATTCATGGCGTGAGGAAGCGACTGTTCTGGGTTTCGGAGAAAGGGCATCATATATTCCAATGACACTCTCATCACCCCCCACTCAACACCAGTGACAGTGGGAGTGTCTCTTAACCGGATAGCCGCAGTTTCAATGGCCAGTGAAAAAGCAGGGGACAATGGGCATCCCTGTCTGGTCCCCCTCGTGAGAGAGAAAGTTTCAGAAGAGATACTATTTACTTGGAGATTGGCATTTAGAGATTGGTAGATTAGTCGAATCCATTTTTTTTGAACTGTGGGCCAATTCCAAATCCGTGGAGGCAGGCTTCCAAAAAGTTCCACTCCAGAGAGTCAAATGCCTTTTGGGCATCTCGTGAAGCCAGCTATGGCATATCGTATTTCCTACTGATTTGGGAAGTGGTCTGTACTCTGCGTATATTAATAGTCGTAGATTTACCAGGCATTAAGGCCGTTTGATCAGGGTGAATAAGTGTTAGGATAATTTGGTTAAGCCTAGTAGCTAGAATTTTAGTTAATATTTTATCATTTACATTTACTAAAGATATTGGGAGGTATGAGCCGCAGTCTAAGGGGTCTTTTTGTCTGGTTTTAATAGTACTATGATAGTGGCATCATAAAATGAGGAGGGTAAAGAATCCATTTCCAGAGCCTGTCGTAAGGTGTCGCATACCAGGGGTGGGGGATAGCTGTTCCGTATATTTTTGGTAAATCTCTACCTGAAGACCACCCGTTCCTGGGGATTTATTTATGGCAAGATCATGAATTGCTCGATGCACTTCCTCCAACGTCAATGGGGCATCCAAGAAATCAAAATGTCAATTTTTTATGTATTTTCTATGGCAAGTGCATCACATCCTGATTCGTAAGCAAATCTATGAAAATATTAGATTATATAATGTTTTGTCATTTAACTTTTGCGCCTCCATTAAAATTCTGTGTGGTCTTGACAGGCAAAAACCGCTTCAGGATTTTAGTGAGTTAATTTTTTTTCTCTTTTAATTTCCAAAGTCTATTATTACTTTATATGAGTAATTCTTGATTTTGCTTTTATATTTCCTTAACTGTATTGTAACGTAACCAAGTTTACCAAACTGCACTGCTTTCCCTTACTGGAGACCGCCTTGTTCTTCCTATTGTCCTGGAGCACCTTCCTGCTGGCTGAAGCCTGTGGCTTTACAGGTATGTGTATATTCTACGGATGTGTATATGCAGTACTTAGATTTTTGTTTAGCTGGCAAACCATTTTCAAAGGAATCTCTTCACAACATGGAATTACACATTGGGGACCACAACCATATTACAATAATTAAATCTCAGATCGATCATTAAGGTGGCCACGTTTTCCCAGGGTCAAAGCAAGACAGAGGTGTAGTCAAGGGGCAGGGCTCATCACAACATATGATTTTACAGGGAGCAAATTCCACAGCATTTCTACATCCAAGAAACAGTCCAAATCTGAACCATTGGTGTGGATTTTTGCAAAGCGGAAACCGGCCCCTCTGCAGTCGCTCCCACGCAAGGACTGGCTGGAAGCTACAACTGATGCACAGGAAAATGGAGAAAGTCCAGCATTGGGTTAAAAGCTTTCAGTCTTTATTAAACAATCCACAGCATTATTGTGCGTTCCTCCTCAGTCATGTAAAGCCAGCCTTAGGGCTTATTCAGACGACCGTAAGTCGGCTGGGTTTTCACGCCGAGTCGATATACGGTGTCCTTGTCTGCATGGGGGGGAGGGGGGATGGAAGAGCCAGGAGTGGGAACTGAGCTCCCGCCCCTTGTCACTATTTGGAATACGAGGGGAGGGACGGGGTGGAGCTAAGCTTCATGACTTTGCTCCGCCCCTCCCATGGCAAATAGTGGCAAGGGGCGGAGAGGGGGCGGGAGCTTAGTTCCTGCTCCTGGCTCTTCCAACCCCCCCACCTGCAGACATGGACACCGTATATCGGCTCGGCGTGAAAACGCAGCCGATATACGGTCGTCTGAATAAGCCCTTAGTCATGGCCTCCTTCGGTTCTGTGTGCTTGTAGAACATGCCTATATAGCGGAGTTTTTATCTCTAATTGTTTGGTCCTGATTAGTGATGAGCGAGTATACTCGCTAAGGGCAATTGCTCGAGCGAGCATTGCCCTTAGCGAGTACCTGCCGGCGGCGGGGGAGAGCGGGGAAGAACGAAGGGGAGATCTCTCTCTCTCCCTCTCCCCTTTCTCACTGCCGCAACTCACCTCTCACCCGCGCCGGCAGCCGAACCTTTTCTCTCGAGCGGGCAGGTACTCGCTAAGGGCAATGCTCGCTCGAGCAATTGCCCTTAGCGAGTATGCTCGCTCATCTCTAGTCCTGATGCTAAAAGTAGTGCCTGTAGTATTTGCTTCCTTGTGTTACACTAAGATCGATCTTAACCTTCTTCTTTTGCACTTGCAGGAGTAGTCGCTGTTCTGTTCTGTGGTATCACACAGGCTCATTATACATATAATAATTTATCACCTGAATCAAGAAGTAGGACTAAACAGGTAATTGCATTTTCTTTCTCTAGTTCTAAAACTTGACTATTAGAAACTAGTAACACATTGGGTGATGTGTAGAGATTAGCGAACGTACTCGTCCGAGCTTGATACTCGTTCGAGTATTAGCTTGTTCGAGATGCTCGTTACTAGAGGCGAGTACCACGCAATGTTCGAGTTACTTTCACTTTCATCTCTGAGATGTTAGCGCGCTTTTCTGGCCAATAGAAAGACAGGGAAGGCATTACAACTTCCCCCTGCGACATTCAAGCCCTATACCACCCCCCTGCAGTGAGTGGCTGGCGAGATCAGGTGTCACCCGAGTATATAAATCGGCCCCTCCCGCGGCTCGCCACAGATGCATTCTGACAGAGATCAGGGAAAGTGCTGCTGGTGCCGGAGCTGCTATAGGGAGACCGTTGGGGTTCTTGAAGCCTAAAATAACTCTTAACGGTCCTTCTTAGGGCCACATCTGACCGTGTGCAGTACTGTTGAGGCTGCTTTTAGCAGTGTTGCACAATTTATTAATTTTTTTGTATATCTGCCGTGCAGAGCATTGCGTCTGCAGTCATTGTACAGAGTATAGGGCCAGTACTGGTGAGGCAGGGAAAGAGATATTCAGGCTATATAGGCAGTGGGCTTTTTCCAAAAAATTGGGGAAAAATACTATATTTGGGCTGCCTGTGACCGTCTTCAGTTTACTGCGTGTCTGCTGGGGGTAGTAGTCCTAATTAATACGCAGCTAAGCGTTACAGCAGGCTTGCGCAAAATTGTTTCCTGGATCTGCTGTCTCTGTTACATCAGCGCTGTCATCCCGCCAGAGGGAAACAGTATACATAATATTATACGCTGCCTACAGTATCTGTCTGCTGTATCAGCTCAGAATTTTAAAAAAATAGAAGCAAAATACTTAAGGCCTACTACTGGCCTTTGGCCACTTGACTGCTTCTGCGCTGTGAATTCCACTAACTCAGTCATACGCACCTACGTCTCACTACAGGCGTGCGCAAAATTGTTTCCTGGCTCTGCTGTGCGTTCCGTAAGGGAAGTCAGCCTCCAACCACAGGCCAATAAGCGGCACATTTAATTACAGCGTTCTGTTTCTGCACTACTGGTAATACAGCATGCTGAGGGGTAGGGGTAGGCCTAGAGGACGTGGACGCGGAGGCCCAAGTCACGGTGTGCGCACAGGCCGAGCTCCTGATCCAGGTGTATCGCAGCCGACTGCTGGGGGATTAGGAGAGAGGCACGTTTCTGGTGTCCCCACATTCATCTCACAATTAATGGGTCCACGCGGTAGACCTTTATTAGAAAATGAGGAGTGTGAGCAGGTCCTGTCGTGGATGGCAGAAAGTGCATCCAGCAATCTATCGACCACCCAGAATTCTACGCCGTCCACTGCTGCAACTCTAAATCCTCTGGCTGCTGCTCCTCCTTCCTCCCAGCCTCCTCACTCCATTACAATGACACATTCTGAGGAGCAGGCAGACTCCCAGGAACTGTTCTCGGGCCCCTGCCCAGAATGGGCAGCAATGGTTCCGAATCCTCTCCCACTAGAGGAGTTTGTCGCGACCGATGCCCAACCTTTGGAAAGTTCCCGGGGTCCGGGGGATGAGGCTGGGGACTTCCGGCAACTGTCTCAAGACCTTTCAGTGGGTGAGGAGGACGATGACTATGAGACACAGTTGTCTATCACTCAGGTAGTAGTAATTGGAGTAAGTCCGAGGGAGGAGCGCACAGAGGATTCGGAGGAAGAGCAGCAGGACGATGAGGTGACTGATCCCACCTGGTTTGCTACGCCTACTGAGGACAGGTCTTCAGAGGGGGAGGCAAGTGCAGCAGCAGGGCAGGTTGGAAGAGGCAGTGCGGTGGCCAGGGGTAGAGGCAGGGCCAGACCGAATAATCCACCAACTGTTTCCCAAAGCGCCCCCTCGCGCCATGCCACCCTGCAGAGGCCGAGGTGCTCAAAGGTCTGGCAGTTTTTCACTGAGAGTGCAGACGACCGACGAACAGTGGTGTGCAACCTTTGTCGCGCCAAGATCAGCCGGGGAGCCACCACCACCAGCCTCACCACCACCAGCATGCGCAGACATATGATGGCCAAGCACCCCACAAGGTGGGACGAAGGCCGTTCACCGCCTCCGGTTTGCACCGCTGCCTCTCCCCCTGTGCCCCAACCTGCCACTGAGATCCAACCCCCCTCTCAGGACACAGGCACTACCGTCTCCTGGCCTGCACCCACACCCTCACCTCCGCTGTGCTCGGCCCCATCCACCAATGTCTCTCAGCGCACCGTCCAGCCGTCGCTAGCGCAAGTACGCCGCCACGCACCCGCACGCTCAAGCGTTAACCGTAAATTTATCAGCCTGGAGATGCTGCCGTATAGGGTTGTGGAAACGGAGGCTTTCAAAGGTATGATGGCGGCGGCGGCCCCGCGCTACTCAGTTCCCAGTCTCCACTACTTTTCCCGATGTGCCGTCCCAGCCCTGCACGACCACGTCTCCCGCAACATTGTACGCGCCCTCACCAACGCGGTTACTGCCAAGGTCCACTTAACAACGGACACGTGGACAAGCACAGGCGGGCAGGGGCCACTATATCTCCCTGACGGCACATTGGGTGAATTTAGTGGAGGCTGGGAAAGAGTCAGAGCCTGGGACCGCTCACGTCCTACCCACCCCCAGAATTACGGGCCCCAGCTCGGTGGTGGTATCTGCGGCGGTGTATGCTTCCTCCACTAAACCACCCTCCTCCTCCTCCTCCTCCTACGCAACCTCTGTCTCGCAATCAAGATGTGTCAGCAGCAGCACTTTGCCAGCAGTCGGTGTCGCGCGGCATGGCAGCACAGCGGTGGGCAAGCGTCAGCAGGCCGTGCTGAAACTACTCAGCTTAGGAGAGAAGAGGCACACGGCCCACGAACTGCTGCAGGGTCTGACAGAGCAGACCGACCGCTGGCTTGCACCGCTGAGCTTCCAACCGCGCATGGTCGTGTGAGACAACGGCCATAACCTGGTGGCGGCTCTGCAGCTCGGCAGCCTCACGCACGTGCCATGCCTGGCCCACGTCTTTAATTTGGTGGTTCAGCGCTTTCTGAAAAGCTACCCACGCTTGTCAGACCTGCTCGGAAAGGTGCGCCAGCTCTGCGCATATTTCCGCAAGTCCCACACGGACGCTGCCACCCTGCGCACCCTGCAACATCGGTTTCATCTGCCAGTGCACCGACTGCTGTGCGACGTGCCCACACGGTGGAACTCTACGCTCCACATGTTGGCCAGGCTCTATGAGCAGCATAGAGCTATAGTGGAATACCAACTCCAACATGGGCGGCGCAGTGGGAGTCAGCCTCCTCAATTATTTACAGAAGAGTGGGCCTGGTTGGCAGCCATCTGCCAGGTCCTTGGAAACTTTGAGGAGTCTACCCAGATGGTGAGCGGCGATGCCGCAATCATTAGCGTCACCATTCCTCTGCTATGCCTCTTGAGAAGTTCCCTGCAAAGCATAAAGGCAGACGCTTTGCGCTCGGAAACAGAGACGGGGGAAGACAGTATGTCGCTGGATAGTCAGAGCACCCTCCTGTCTATATCTCAGTGCGTTGAGGAGGAGGAGGAGGAGGAGCATGAGGAGGAGGGGGAAGAGACAGCTTGGCCCACTGCTGAGGGTACCCATGCTGCTTGCCTGTCATCCTTTCAGCGTGTATGGCCTGAGGAGGAGGAGGAGGATCCTGAAAGTGATCTTCCTAGTGAGGACAGTCATGTGTTGCGTACAGGTACCCTGGCACACATGGCTGACTTCATGTTAGGATGCCTTTCTTGTGACCCTCGCGTTACACGCATTCTGGCCACTACGGATTACTGGGTGTACACACTGCTCGACCCACGGTATAAGGAGAACCTTTCCACTTTCATACCCAAAGAGGAAAGGGGTTCGAGAGTGATGCTATACCACAGGACCCTGGCGGACAAACTGATGGTAACATTCCCATCCGACAGTGCTAGTGGCCGAAGGCGCAGTTCCGAGGGCCAGGTAGCAGGGGAGGCGCAGAGATCAGGCAGCATGTACAGCACAGGCAGGGGAACACTCTCTAAGGCCTTTGACAGCTTTCTGGCTCCCCAGTCAAGGCTGAGTCGGCGGGAGCACTGTAAAAGGATGGTGAGGGAGTACGTAGCCGATCGCACGACCGTCCCCCGTGACGCCTCTGCCCCCTACAACTACTGGGTGTCGAAGCTGGACACGTGGCCTGAACTCGCGCTGTATGCCCTGGAGGTGCTTGCTTGTCCTGCGGCTAGCGTCTTGTCAGAGAGGGTGTTTAGTGCGGCTGGGGGAATCATCACAGATAAGCGTACCCGTCTGTCAACCGACAGTGCCGACAGGCTTACACATCAAGATGAACAAAGCCTGGATTTCCCCAGACTTCTCTTCTCCACCAGCGGACAGCAGCGATACCTAAACAATACGTAGGCTGCACCCGCGGATGGAAGCATTGTTCTCTATCACCATCAAAAACGTGGACCTTTTAGCTTCATCAATCTGTGTATAATATTCATCCTCCTGCTCCTCCTCCTGAAACCTGACGTAATCACGCCGAACGAGCAATTTTTCTTAGGCCCACAAGGCTCAGTCATATAATTTTTGTAAACAATTTTTATACGGTTCAATGCTCATTAAAGCGTTGAAACTTTCACCTGAACCAATTTTTATTTTAACTGGGCTGCCTCCAGGCCTAGTTACAAATTAAGCCACATTAACCAAAGCGATTAATGGGTTTCACCTGCCCTCTTGGTTGGGCATGGGCAATTTTTCTGACGTACATTAGTACTGTTGGTACACCAATTTTTTGGGGCCCTCGCCTACAGTGTAATCCAATTAATTTTTTGCCCACCTGCATTAAAGCTGACGTTACATCAGCTGTGCTGGGCACTGCAATGGGATATATTTATGTACCGCCGGTGGGTTCCAGGGAGCCACCCATGCTGTGGGTCCACAGGGAGTTGTAACTGCATGTGTCCACTTCTAAAGAACCCCAGTCTGACTGGGGCATGCAGTGTGGGCTGAAGCCCACCTGCATTAAACATGACATTACCTCAGCTGTGATGGGCAATGCAATGGGATATATTTATGTACCGCCGGTGGCTTCCTGGCACCCACCCATGCTGTGGGTCCACACGGACTTCACAATAGGGAATTGTACCTGCCTGTGTCTATGAATTAAAAACCCCGGTCAGGTTGGGGCATGCAGTGTGGGCCGAAACCCACCTGCATTTAATCAGACATTACCTCAGCTGTGATGGGCACTGCAATGGGATACATTAATGTGCAGCCAGTGGGTTCCAGGGAGCCACCCATGCTGTGGGTGCACACGGAATTCCCATTGTGGAGTTGTACCTGCCTGTGACTATTTATAAAAAAACGCGGTCTGACTGGGACATGCAGAGACACCTTGACAGAATGAATAGTGTGTGGCACATAGGTTCCCCATTGCTATGCCCACGTGTGCAGCTCCTGATGGCGGTGGCACAGGATTATATTTCTCATTGCTTCCGTACAGCATTGTGGGCTATCGCCCCGCTCCTTTTAAAGAGGGTCGCTGCCTAGCCGTGCCAACCCTCTGCAGTGTGTGCCTGCGGTTCCTCCTTATGGCAGACGCACTTATAAATAGACATGAGAGTGGTGTGGCATGAGTGCAGCTGAAGGCTGCGCAGGGACACTTTGGTGTGCGCTGTGGACACTGCGTCGTGCGCGCGGGGGGGGGGGGGTTGGGCAGCATGTAACCCAGGAGAAGTGGCAGCGGAGTGTCATGCAGGCAATGATTGTGCTTTGTTGGAGGTAGTGTGGTGCTTAGCTAAGGTATGCATTGCTAATGAGGGCTTTTCAGAAGTAAACGTTATTGGGAGGGGGGGGGGCCCACTCTTGCCGCTATTGTGGCTTAATAGTGGGCCCTGGGAACTTGAGATGCAGCCCAACATGTAGCCCCTCGCCTGCCCTATCCGTTGCTATGTCGTTCCCATCACTTTCTTGAATTGCCCCGATTTTCACAAATGGAAATCTCGGCGATATACAAAAATGCTCGAGTCGCCCATTGACTTCAATGGGGTTCGTTACTCGAAACGAACCCTCGAGCATCGCGATAATTTCGTCCCGAGTAACGAGCACCTGAGCATTTTGGTGCTCGCTCATCTCTAGTGATGTGCTTGCAACATATAGCAGGGCAGTCGAACAGTGACATATTTGCGTCCTGGACACTTCTACCTGCTTTGATCAGGCATGTTTTGTAGAAGAAACACTAAACCTAGAATTTACTAGTATGCTAGTGCTTCTGCAAACTCGGTTCTGCGAGAACTTGGAGTATGACAGAGTAGGGAGGACCTTTCACATCTAGCCTGGTTTCATCTGGTGTCGCTTTGCTTAGCATCAATTGCAGCCAAAGCAGTAAGGTGAGATGAGTCCAACTTCCCAGCCTGGCACAATGCAAAGTTAAAGTGTACCTCTTGCTACAACTAAAGGCCAAATCACACTGGCCAGTTACCATTACGATCTACTCATTTCTGATCCATTGTAATAATAGGCTGCTATTTAGCTGCAGGAACAATTAAGCTCATTGGAACTAGCTGGACTTTTGCTTTGATTACCAATTAAATGTTTATCTGTCATAATTGTAGTCTAATTACAATCAAAAAGTTCTACTGTTCATGTCTTCTATTGAGCGTATAGAATGCTATGATTATGAACCCTTATTGATTTCTACTTACCCAAAAAAGCGCTGCGGAAAAGACCAAAGAATGAATATGCTGCATCTTTTAAAACCGCGCCGCAGTTGCATTTCCGCACTGCGGCTGTGCGGAAAAAAATCCGTCCTGTGGGAACAGCTTTTTGGCAAATCTCATTTGTGCTGCATTGCACTGCAAACGCAGCGGTTTTGCCGCAGTGCGGATATGCAACGGCAATCCGCGGCAAAACCGCAGCAAATCTGCCCAGTGTGAACCCAGCCTAATAAAGTTGATTTTAGTGTTTTCTGTGATTCTGTTGATTAGCAATAGCTGATAAAGATAAAATCTAAAGTTCTAGCCAAGCATTGTGTCAAAAAGGAATTCACGTATATACATAGGTAATGATTATTCTGTCCTGGTATCTATGCAGTGTACCACATTTTTGAATTCGGCACCTGCGGTGCCAGTTGCCTGTGTGTATTTGTTAACTATCTTTTGGCTAAATAAAAATTCCTGTAAAAGGTTGATTTTAGTGTCTATACTGTGAAGGTGGTTTATTAAGATGTCTAATCTCAATAGGCCCCTTTATACATGCTCCATTTTGGCATATAAACATTATGGAGGGGTGATCCTCTGAGGATCCCCTATAATAGCCAGAATGGTTCTCACTTTGATCACAACTATATACTCTGTAGCACAACCAAGTTTAGAAGTACAGTGGAACTGATTAAAGCTAGAAAGATGGAATCCATCTTTCTCAGAATCAGGTTAAAACACCACCTTGCTCAATGTCGGACTAGGTAGCAAAACAAGAAGATATACTATGTGAGAAACCAACTCTTCTCCACCTAAAGAGTGCACTAGTACTGTCCCATATATGTATAGTACCGCTGAAGGTTCTCGCTCTGGCAGAACGGTGCATTCATGTATCACAGTATCCGGAGAGTCATTCACTTTAGTTTTTCTGCATATTTTGAATATAGGTGAAATTCTCACCATTCCCACTGCTGTGACCTCTAATATATCCAGGAGAAGGGGTGTAACTACAGGGGATGCAGAGGTTGCAGTTGCACCTGGGCCCACAAACCTTAGGGGGCCCATAAGTCCTCTCTTCTCCATATATATCTCCTAATACTATGACTAAAACATTACATTTGGGGACCCTGTTACAGATTTTGCAATAGGTACCAGAAGCCTCACGTTACTCTTCTGTCCAGGTGTATACATTGTTTTATCTGTGTCTGTAACATTCAGTGTATGTCCACCACTTTGACATATTTTCTATTGACAAATGTTTCTTTTTTTATATATTTTCATACAGCTTTTTGAGGTCCTGCACTTCCTGGCTGAAAACTTCATTTTTTCGTACATGGGTTTAGCACTGTTCACTTTTCAGAAGCATGTATTTAGCCCAGTTTTTATTGTTGGTGCTTTTGTATCCTTTTCTAAAGTACTGCTGAATATCACAACACGGCATGTATGAGTTCATATTTATCTGGTGGTTTTACCAAGTGTTAAAGCTTTATTTTAGGGACACTGGTTTAAGGAACAAGACCCATGTCAAGTAAACTGTATTCTTCATTTCCAAAGTAGATACAAATTACACAGTCTTCATTTTACTGATTAGTTTGAGTATAAAAATAAAAAAAATTCTTCTTTTCTCCCCTGGGTTCATAAGTAAACCAATGACCCCTATTAAGTTATGTAGCCAAATTATAAGTGATTATACATAGTTGAGTAAAAACACCTGCAAATGTTCTAAAACAAAGTAGCCACCACTCATTTCTCCCAATAATTCTCCACAGGCTCACGGCTGGTCCTGTCTTTGTTCTTCGTTTTTCACAAGTGGACAGTGTTAGGCTGCTTTCACACCCACGTTGAGTTTCCGTCTCTGCCCTGTTTTTGGAGGAGAGAAACAAATAAAATGAAAAAAGACAGATTTGTCCCCCCCCCCCCCCCCCCCATTAATTTCAGCGGGATTTCAAAAAAACTGATGGCAAACTGAAAGGCTTTCATTCTGTCAAATTTCCATTTTATCTTTTGGACTGAAACCCAGAACCTGAGCCTTAACTGGTATCGTGGCTCCCATCAAAGAGCAGTGATGCTGTTTCACAAAGAGTGGTGTATGACTTTAACTGACATACAGTTCACTAAATTAAGCAGATTAAGGATAAATTGACATTTGCATTTGGAATTCCATTTTCCTGTTCTGTAATGAGAGCAGGAAAACTGAATCCCCTGGATGAATGGAACCACATTGTCCAAATGAACCCCATTGATTAGAACTTCTGCACCTCTCCAGCATTTTTACCAGACAAAACACCCTGCATGCATGACTTTCATCTTGCATCTCGTGCTGGATCTGCATCTGAGGGTAGAGCCTTAATTGTAAGAATCGATTTAATGAAGAGATAACGAAGTCGCCCTAAATCATTGCTGGGGAGCTCCTGCCTCCCAGCCTGCCACTGGACAAAACCACTTTTAAAAAGTAGCTTAAAAAAAAATCACTGTTCAAACTTTGCACCATGGCAGATAAAGTGCTAAGTCATCAGTAGTTGATTGACAGGATGCGTGGCTCAGGACTCCTGTCCATCAGCTGATCGTTTGTCCCACAAAAAGGAGAGGAGCAGGGCGGCTCTCCCATTGATTTCAATGGGAATGAAGTCGGCGCCTGAACTTCCTCCTCCTGTCTGCTGATAACAGCATCTGGCCTACTGAACAGGACAGTTAGCATGACAATCTGCTATGTACGTCAACCCCATTTCAATGAATGGAGCACTACCATGCTCGGGTCAAATGGGGTAGGAGCTATGGTCCTTCAGTAGATATAAGTGGAGCAAATGGGACTTTCCTGCATTCTCTGGATTGGTGTGTCCCAGTGTCTTGCCCCCCACCAATACATCAGTTTTCACTTAACTAGTGAATTGGTAAAAACTCGAAAAAATATTTTTTAGTAACCAGTATACCCCTTTTAACATTTTAGTCACCAAACTGTATTTCTTTTATTTTCATGAAGTTGGTCATTTAGCAATATTCCATTGCAATGGTCCCGTACGGTCCTATTGTAAGAAAAGACAGAGGACCACCAGAGTGCCTGCGCTTGGGTGAAAGAAAGAAGTACTTTTATTTAGTTATCTTTCTAATATTTACAGATTTTTTTTTTTGCACGTTAAACGACTCCATGACACCTAACCTTTACAAATGACATTATAGAACTAATGACCATTTTAGACTAACTCATTCTCATTTGAACGATTGAGTGACGCTTGTATGAAGCCTGCTTAGACAGACATATACATCGTTGGCTCGTTCAAACAAGAATCGTTCAGTCTTTCACGTTCGCTGTATAAGCGAATGTAAAAAAACTTAGCAACCACTATTTAAATGGAATGATAAGTGAATGAGCCAACAATGATTTTTATGCCAGCATAAAATGAATGACAAACGATTCTTGGCATTTAGGCCGAATGATTATTGTTCACTTTTGCTCGTTTGAACTTTTTTTTTTTTTTTTGAACGATAATCATTCCGTCTAAAAACACCTTAAATAACTTACTTTTCAGAAAAGTAGTAGTTATCTAAATCAACTGATCCCTTCACATTTGAGTGATCTTATAATGACCTGCAAGTGAAGTATTGCTGTAGTCTGTCAATGCAGTGCAGTTCAGTCAACGCACATTACTGCACGAAAACTCGTTTGTTTTTAAATTGCACTGGTCTTATTACAGGTCTTAAATCCTTAACTATGACCTCTTTCAGATAGCTGTATTCATAGGCAGAGCAGCTCACGTATACCCTCTTTCATTTTTTCTGAACCTGGGCAGAAGACACAAGATTGGCTGGAATTTTCAGCACATGATGATGTTTTCAGGTGGGTTGGAGTTTTTGTAATTAAATAAATGTGAAATTGGACTTGCAGTACCAAGCCGGGCCATCACATTGGGAACAAAGCTGTCTGATAATTTGTTTCACCGCACATATCCACTACACCAGTAGAAATTTGCACCAGTTGAAGCTTGGTACATGGTGACATGGCAGCTTGATAAATCACAACTTCTAAGGACATGTTCACACAGTTAAAAATTCATGTGAATTTCTGCATCAAAGCCATGTGCCATTGTGTTTAATGCCCCTGTTGTGTGTCACTGAAGCCAATGATTGGCTGCATTGACCATGTGTTGCAAATGTGACGTCATTGCTGCAACCAGATAAACACAGCCCATTGGAGCATCTGAGTGCAGCGTGGAATGGCAGGAAGAATTAATTGGAAAGTATTGGTCTTTTTCTTTTGCCCTTGGGGCAAATTTTGTCCAGTCCCAGAAAACTCCTTTTTACGTTATAGATTATATTTTGCTGATGTTACAAGTTCTCACAGCTGTTTTTCTTCAACAGGTCTCCGAGGAGCGATGGCTTTTGCACTCTCAATACGTGACACTGCTACGTATGCTCATCAGATGATGTTCTCTACTACTCTCTTAATAGTCTTCTTTACGGTGTGGATAATAGGTGGTGGAACAACTCCCATGTTGTCTTGGCTCAATATCAGGTCTGTAGTTTTACAAACACCTAAATTCTACCTAAAATGATCAGTGTTTGTCCTGACTCAATGAATATTAAGTTATTTTTTGTTATAGTTGCTGCTATTATTATTTTAGCTTTGCACTGAGTGTTACGGTGGAGTGTTAGTTAGAATGTTACTATCAGGTTGAAAAGGCAAAACCTATTCTGGTGTTTAAAAAGAAAGCATTAGGGCTCCTTCAAATGAACGTAATTTCACCGCATATTTCACATTGGATGGAGTCAGTTAAAGTACACTGATTTTCTTTGACCCACTCACACTAGCGTTTTTACTGCATATAACACGCACCTAAAGGAATCAGCATGTTCTATTTTACCACGGACATATAGCCCTATTATTCTCTATGGGTTGCATGTTAAATGCTGAACATCCACAATAAATTGTGTATGTGGGGTGTTTAATACGCAATGCTGCTAAGAGATAGAACAGAGAATTAAAAAAGAAAAACTAACCATGTGCATGAGAAGAGCTGTCATGCGCCATGCACAATCGCTGCCCTACGCAGCAATAGACGGTTCACACAGCGGTAAAAAATGAGCCTTTAGAATAAGCAGAGACGCAGCATAAGGTAAGATGAAGAGCCTCTGATGCTATCAAATGTGAAAAGAAGGGGAATTCAGGCTATCAGAGTACAAGAGATGTAGGTAAGCTGGAGACCTATCTGTGCTCTAATGGGGCAGAGCCAGAAAAACAGCCAAGCCATGACGAACGAGAATAAATGTGTGTAATATTAAATATTGTGCGTGTGTGTCTATATTAGATCTTCTATTTTTAAGTATATAATATTGGCTTTGATTTACTTACCTGGATAGTTTAACGGGAGTAATCTAATTAAAAATGTTCACATACCTAAAGCTCCATTTACACCCAACAAATATCGCTCAAAATTCGTTCAAACAATGTCTTTTGAGCAATAATCGTTGGGTGTATATGCTTCCAGCTTTCACTCTTCGGCTGAACGATTATTTTTAGGTGAGCATTAAAACCATCATTCACCTCGAAAGAGAGAGCAGGGACCGCACACTGTGTTCTCCATGGGAGCAGCTGATTACATTGTGTTCAGCTGGCAGCCTGCGGCATCCTGTGCGAAGACAATGTAGCTGAGTGCAAAGTCCAGATCACCTGTTGGACACACAGTGCTAATTGGCTTTAGTGCCCATTAGTGCTTTATGCAAAATGATCACTATAACTGTCAATCTTTTAAAAATGTGTAAATGAGCCTTAAAGGGGTTGTCCCGCGCCGAAACGTTTTTTTTTTTTTTTTTCAAACCCCCCCCCCCCCCCCCCCCCCGTTCGGCGCGAGACAACCCTGATGCAGGGGTTAAAAAAGAACACCGGAGAATGCTTACCTGAATCCCCGCGCTCCGGTGACTTCTTACTTACCTGCTGAAGATGGCCGCCGGGATCTTCTCTCTCGGTGGACCGCAGGGCTTCTGTGCGGTCCATTGCCGATTCCAGCCTCCTGATTGGCTGGAATCGGCACGTGCCGGGGCGGAGCTACACGGAGCCGCTCTCTGACACGAGCGATCCCATTCATAAAAGAAGACCCGGACTGCGCAAGCGCGTCTAATCTGGCGATTAGACGCTGAAAATTAGACGGCTCCATGGAAACGAGGACGCTAGCCACGGAGCAGATAAGTGAATAATTTCTTATAACTTCTGTATGGCTCATAATTAATGCACATTGTACATTACAAAGTGCATTAATATGGCCATACAGAAGTGTATAGACCCACTTGCTTTCGCGGGACAACCCCTTTAAGAAAAGATTTCATTGCTTGCTGAATGGAAGTGTTATGTTCAACCCAGCCATCTCAATAGTCTTTGTTGTATCTCATCATATTTAATGCAACACCTATACAGAATATCCACACCACTACCAATGTCATGTGACACGCCGGCCACGTCACATGACACGGCCGGCCGTGTCATATGACGTGGTGGCGGTAGGCGGAGAGGCGATTTCACGCTATCTTCCGCTGTGCTACAGCGGAAGATAGCGTGAACGGACGGCTTCCATTGACTGCAATGGAAGCCGGCCGCACGTACACCCATGGCAAATAGAGCATGCCGCTGGTGAGGATGGGTGAATTCACGGTGCGGAATTCCGCACCGTGAGCCCTGAGCCCTGAGCTATTAGGTTCAATTCGCTGCGATTTACGCGGCGGAAATCCAACCGTGGGAAGGAGGCCTTAACCTGTGCCAGGATGAGCTGCTGCTTTGAGGCCAGATGAGGGCTGGTCCAACCTATTCTGTTATACTGGTATAATGTACAGGACCCTAAGAAAGCTCCTGTTCTCCACCTAGAAAGTGATTTACAGCTTTTTCAGATTTTTTGGGGGGGTTTTTAGTGTGCTTTCATTCGGGGAATATTTGCTAATGACTTTTTTCCACAGTAGACAATTGGAAGCAAATTCACAGGGGCCAAAGCGCTACCTAAATGATGCTGATTTTGCCGCAGGTTTTAAATCTTTGCATTTCAAAGGTTGAAATCTGCTGTCAAACTCCACAGCATAAATTGAAATTTCAAATACATTGTTGATGCTGTGTGGAATTTTTCAGCTCCATGTGGACAAGCTTTTTTAAAACAAAACAAAAAACTCCCATCCCCATAGCTTGTGCTGTAAATGCTGCAGACTTTCCACAGCAAATTCCGCCCACTTGCGTTATCTGTATTCTCTACTTAATTCTCGCACTGAAATAGGACATGTTGCAGCTGTCTACATAGGATTGCATAAACTAATGCAGTCCTATGGCACTGTGCAACAGCGGAATTTCTGCCCTTGTGCATTCAGCCTAACTGTGATAGGTGGGTGTCTCTCCCTATGGAGAGCCTGTGTGGTACAGTCCATGTAATGTCAAACAGGAATTGTGCTGTTTTGAAAAAGTGACTTCGTGAGAGAGGGCAAAGGCAAATAAACCTGAGGTGGTCAGAATGAGATCACATGACCCATCTGAAGAGAAGGGCTCCAGAAAGGAACAGCTAAACATGGTAGTCCTAGCCTATGTGTGTAATACTGAGCGACTAGTTACATAATGAATGGGAAAAAAAATTCACAAAGTGGCCCTTGAATATGGCATGTTGAGGGACCACTAACTGTTTTAACAGCAAACAAACTTTTTATCCTTTTTATATGGTTCAAACTAATCAATCCTAAGAACCATGAGAATTGACTATTTGTTGAAAGATCCCACCAGTATTGGGAGCTCAACTGTCGAAGGTTAGATTTCCGGGCTATGTATCACTATGGGAGCTGCAGAGCAAAATGCCACAAGCTGTGACCGTGTGCTCTGCCTGCACAGACCCACAGAGAACAAAGCAAGGGCTTTGAAAAACCAGCAGAAGATATTGCCGATATGTCGGCAATCTCCTGCTTTGTTTACAGGTTGCCATAGAGACCATCGGCTTGTCAGAAGCAAGCCGATGGTCTCTGTGGCAGGAAGAGCTGGTTGTTAGCTGTCAGAGGACAGCTAGGTACTAGCTCTTACAGCAGAGATCAGAGAAAACCTCTGATCTCTGCTGTGTTAACCCCTTACATGCTGCAGTCTATGTGACTGCAGCATGTAAAAGGGCTGTCACTGCAGCATGTAAAGGGCTGTCACCAAAGTGATCAGGGGTCCTGATGGGTCCCTGTGGAAGTCCCCTAAAGGGACAAAAAAAATAATTTTTTTTTTACAAAGTTAAAAAATTATTAAAAAAAATAATAAAAACACTTGTCTCCCTTTACTTTGTAAAAAAAATCAAAAATACAATCACACATGTGGTATCCGTGTGCGTCGTAGTGACCCAGAGAAGGAAGTTAATGCATTATTTAACTCCTTAATGACATGGCCCCTTTTTTTCTTTTTTCCCCATTTCTTTTTTTCCTACCCCCAGTTTAAAAAATCCCAACTTGTCCCACAAAAAACAAGCCCTTATATGGCCATGTCAATGGAAAAATGAAAAAGTTATGGCTCTTGAGACGCAACTGCAAAATTAGTTGAAATTCAATGATTAGACCATTTTAAAAAACCTGCCCTGGTGGGCACGACAGGGTGGTAGGAAACCCGCCACTCAAGGGGTTAATGCAGATTTGGTGTAGTTTTAATGTACTTTTTGTAACCATTTTAGATTCATATGAAAAGTGAAAATGTGCACCTTAAAGTAGCACTTCCTAGTTTACATTTGCCACTAGTAGATTACAGTGCTTCAGACTAAAAAAAAGAAAAACCTCGGCGTCAAATCCTAAACTGAAAAATTTAGAAGTAAAATTAAGTTTTACACATCCAGAGTCAGGTGCTTCTAGTGTATTGTATGCAGTGCCAAACCCTGGTGTAGACCCCCAGACTGCCCCCCTCGCAGTATATTGATACCCATATCCCCCAACCCTATTCCAGCACTAACAAGAGTCATTGTCAGCATGGCTCAGATTACATGGCTGCAGACAACGCGGGAGGAACAGGATTATTAGCATGCGGATCCCTCTCCAGCTCATACAAGGCAGCATGTCATCAGTGGTTAGATCTGCTGGCAGACTTGCCTAGCCTTTGAAATGTTGCTAGATACAGAGAAGAGATTCTTTACTATAGCCACAATGGGGCTGGTTGCAAATGGCAACAAGACTGAAAACGTGTTGCAGTTTGCAAAATCTTGGACATGTTTTGTGACCATTTTTATCTCCATCTGGAGCCCTGAACTGCTGGTATGCTTCTGAGCTACATGCATAAAGAACTTCAAAATAGATTCTATTTAAGGTGTTTACTGTTTTTTTTAACCCTGTTTACCAAAAAATAAGACTTACCCTGATTTTTCTGGATTTTCAGGGAGGCTTGAAATATAAGCCCTCCCCCCAAAATAAGCCCTAGCTGCATTACATAAAAAGGAATACATTACCTAGCAGGCTCGGTCCAGGTCTATTCTGGTCTCTAGAGCTCCAACGCGCTTCTTGCAGTCCTCGGTCGCCCACAGATCACTTCCTTGTTACGGGATTCATAAATCCCACCTCCCAGAAAGCGATGGCTGTGATTGGTTCTTCGATCGCTGCTCAGCCAAGCAATGCAGCGCTTGATGAACCAATCACAGCTATCTTGTTATGAAGGCTGGATTTACGAATTGGCCAATCAATGCCGCTGCTCAGCCAATTCATAAATCCTTCACAGCCGGCCTTTTTCTGGGCTTGGTGGTCTATACCAGGTGAGTCCTTTTTTGGTTGTTTTTTTTTGCCCTTACTCCTGTCATTTCCACTAAGGCGCTGTCTTTTTTCATTTGTTTTTTCTTGAAAAATCTTTGACCTGTTAGAGACATGTCAAACGTTTTGATCAGTGGGGGTCCCACTGATTGCTGTAACTAGGGTGCTTCAGTGAGTGCTGTGCCCCTTCAGCTGTCCTCTCTGCCTGTTGGCTCCTCTCTACAGACCTCTATGCGTCTGTCTTCGGCTGCTGACTACTTCTATACACCTCCTATGCGTCTGTCTGCAGCTGCTGAGTATTCGATGGTGCGGGTCACTTGGTAACTCCTGATTATTTACACCTAATAATTTCCACAGCTAAAAGGTGAATGCAGTTGTATCCAGTCTACATAATTCTCACTGCTTATGGCTTAGAGGCAAAGGGAATAAGAAAATCTACCAAAAGCAGCCTGCTGCCACACTTTGTGCTGAATGTCATTAAGGCGTCATGCACACTGTACGTGCGGAAAACCTACGAGTCATAGCGGAGATGAATTTTAAATGCTTGCAGGAGATCGTAGATTCAATGGTTTTTCCGTGGATGTACGCAGATCATCCATGGGGAAAAAAAAAATCACATAGCCCAATGGTGCCTTCCCCTACCTGGTCTCGGAGCAACCTGAGAAGTATCCGGCTACAAATCTGCAGTGCATCCGCAATGTAATTGCAGATGGGTTGCGGATCGAATGCTTCCATGGAGCTCAATGGAGTCCGTCCACTAAAATGGACCATGTTGCTTTTTATCTTCCACTCGCGAAATCCGCATGTGTGCATAGAGCTGAGGACGTTCCATGCTTTCCTGTGGGCGACTTGAACAGTGGATCTCCTGCGCTGGTGCC
Organism: Eleutherodactylus coqui; assembly: GCF_035609145.1. Taxonomy (NCBI): domain Eukaryota; kingdom Metazoa; phylum Chordata; class Amphibia; order Anura; family Eleutherodactylidae; genus Eleutherodactylus; species Eleutherodactylus coqui. The sequence goes on along the minus strand of NC_089837.1, from coordinate 384,730,978 downwards.
AATCGTGAATTCCGCGCTTCAAATCCGTCCGTGTGTGAGGCCTTAGACAGATTTACATGGCCATATGCATGTGGCATCTGAGAAGTTTGAGTGCTACTTGCATCGATCAGCACACGGACACTTGGCCTTGTTCCACTCTCTCCACAGACCCTGCACATTACATGTCCTATGCTCATCCATGAAAACAGATGAGAATAGGACATACAGTGATTTATTTTATTCACATGGACCATCAACTGTCTTAATAGCCCCATAAGGTATTACGGGACTGTATGCTGTCCGTGGATTATAGGGACAGTACGTTTCCCCAATATATGGCCTTGTGAATTAGCCCTAGATGTGAACAAAAAGTAAGTGGAAATGGAAATTCACACGTCTGAATATGATAAGAGGAAGAGAGAGGTATAAACAGCAAGATGAAATTCTCTGCATCTCTTATGTTAGACATTATTTTCACACCGCAAGAGGAAATGACTGTATGATTAGATTACATCGTTACTAGGCCATAGAGACAGTCAAGTTCATTATGTAGAAAGTTTCATTTCCTTACTGCAACTGTGTACTTCATTTATCATTGACACGTATATCTTAAAGGGAATCTGTCACTGTATTTTTTCTGCCTGCTCTGAGAGCAGCATCACATAATTATCATATAGTGATTGCAGTGCTATGTATACTGTATGCATTTGTGCAGTAGTTTGGGAGAAACTTACATTTCATCAGTGGCAACACATACATGGAGGACTACAGGAAATAGTCCTCTATATTCATGGGCAGCTAGCCACATCGAACCCGCCCTTTAGCTACTGATTGATTGTTCTTTGCCTATTACTTCATATAGAAGGACAATCAGTGGCAAGTGGGTGGGGCTATCCTGTAGCTCATTTATATTCAGAACTAGTTCTGTGTCGGGCAGCTACTAATATAGCAAGTTTCTCACAAACTACTGCACAGATGCATATCACTGCAATCTGCGTGCCTGTCCCTGCCCTAAGTGCCCTGTCTGTAGCCATCTGTACATGGGCTGGCAGTCGCTTGAAATCACTCATTTGAGTAATTATTCAAGCAACGTTCAGGTGGTATTTAATGCTGCTCTCAGTGAGGGCTGCAAGGTTTTCACAGATATCCTTTAATAAGCTTGACTGAACTAGCAATCTGTGCAATCTAAACTCTGTGGGGGAGATCTCTCAAAAATGAGACCCTAGTTGACCATAACAACCAGATACCAGGGTTTGTCTCAGAGGCCAGTTTATATAGCTGCACACTGATTGCCGTCGGGAAATTCTCCACTATCCCTTTGCACCATTTAGGGTAACTCCCCAATTCCGTATATTGCTCTGTGGTGTATAGATAATTGTGTGTGTACTTCATGGAGGAGCACTCAGGCCAATATCGAGGAATAAACAGCTGGTTCATGGGCTAGGCAAATTCCTGGTCGTTCTTGACAATAATGAAGTGTATTTTATATCCTCATGTAGCACTGATATTAGGCCATCTTTCGGATACTTTCACATAAGCGTAAATCTCACGTAAGTCATTGCGACATGCACAAAACTGGCGTGACTATAAACTCCATTCTTTGGTAGGAAATTATACGCGAGAAATGTGTTCCCTCACTGCGATGCTGCAATGAAGAAAAAATCACTGGATATCCTATTTTATTTGTTTTTTCTGTTCCATCGCCTCTTGATTTCAATGGGGCCTTAAATACTTTGCATGGCATTTGCATGCCGTGCAAAGTGCATGCGAGTGCGATGCGGGGTTTCACATTGAAATCAATGGTAAACCCTTCCGATCCTCTATTGTGCGCGTTTCATGCGCGAGAATGCGAATTTCACAGAGACTATGCGAGGCGGTTTTTGCCTGAAAGCCTCCTCTCATCCACAGGTAAAATGCACATCGAAGAGCAATATTGCGCTCACCTGTGTGAAACAAGCCTCACATTGTAGTCATTTTGTATAAAGGCACTCTCTGAATAGTGACCCATTATGCAGATGATTTGCTTCCAATCTTGACCATTTTCAAAATCCCTGCTTGTTGTCAGTATGAACATTGGCCCTGGCAGAGGTTTGAAACCTATACAAAACGGATATTTTTCACTACTGATTTTACAAGGCCATTCTCTGTGATCCAAGTACATCAGAAGTGTTAGCGTGTTCTGGAAGGAGGTAACTGCACTTTGTAAAAAAAACTAAATTCAGCCGCTAGTAGGAATTGTATTTTTGCCCCAAAACTCAGCATGCAATTACATCTCAGGCAGATATGCAAATGATTAGAGTTGTGTGATTAGATGAACAGTTCTACCACCTGAGGCCCAAAAGTGGTTCCACCCTTGGCCTATAAAAAGGTTGTGAGACTACTTATGTGTAGTGACCTCTTTTTTTTTTTTTTTTCTGCTTGTGTAGAGCTAGTTGACCGTTAGGCCCTCTACAATGCAATTGAAGATATTTTGCCCAGTTAACAGTTTGAGAGGAGATGCTTTTATGGAATGCCAGAAGGTGGATTGTTGTATTGACGAATTGCCTGGCCCCTGGGACGTTCTGACTGGACTGTAAGAAGGTGTTGGGACCAGTGGATGCATGAAGGCATGTACACAAGGCGACTGGGCTAAGAATGCCCTAGACAGTCCACCAGTAGAGGTTCATCTAATCGGCTGTCAAGCATGAGCAGCTCCAACTGTTTCATTGTCCGCCTTCCAGAGACAGGTGGCACCATTTTTACTGGCCTCCTATGTCTGTGAGAACTATTTCCAGGCGCTTGGTTGAAGGACATTTAGTCTTAAAGCGCCCATTATGTGTACTGCCATGTTCGTGTCTGAAGAACTAGGGTACTGCTTCACATTAAAGGCAAATTTGAGACAAAGGGGGGGCCTTCACATATGACAGTCACCCCTAGTAGTGGTACGAGGGACAATGACAGCTCAGCAATATGTTCAAGACATCCTGCAGCCACATGTGTTCCTCTCATGGCGGCTTCCAAGAGGCATTTTCCAGGAGGATAACGATCGGCCATGTATAGGGAATAACTTGCAATCATGGCACAACCCCTTTAATATAAAATTCCCAATCTGGAAGCTGAAAAGTCCTTACATTAGGGCTGTAGGTACTAAATAAGTCTTTTTAACTGACAGATTGCCAAACATGTAAGGCTACAGATTGGGAATTTTATATTAAAGGGGTCATGCCATGATTACAAGTTTTATATGGATAGAGGATAACTTGCGCTCATGGCACAAGCCCTTTAATATAAAATTTCCAACCACTAACCTTAAATGTTTGGCAATGTGGCAGCTTGCCTATATTAGGACTATGGGTACAGAATATAATATTAGTCGTATAGTTTACTCTTCCGTGTAAAACTCTTCTGTTCAAGCATATAATGTAAATAGACTTGGATTTTCTATTTTAATCTATTAGTTCATGTAGACAAGTAGCTCAGTATTCCAGGCTGCCCATTCCACAACCTTCATTTTCATTTCATTCTTGTGCTGTACCAGAGTTGGTGACCATAACCCATCGTTGGAGGATGCGAACAATAGTCGTTGGCAGTATTTCAGGTGATTTTGGTTTCTGCCATGTGTAATTAACACTCAGCTTCTTGGGTACTATGCTTGAGGACTTTTCACTTTTTTTTCCTTGTCTGTGTGTTAACTTAGTCCACCATTTGCATTACCATTTATGTGCATTTGACACTGTCTTTGTCACTTTTTTCCAATTTTTTTTTTTGTGTTGTAACGTCACTGGTGTTCATGTCCAATTGTTTTTACGACAGGTTCCTTTATATCATTAATAGTTCTGTTGTCAGCAACCTACATTAAAATGTTAAACGTCATTTTATACAGTTTGTGAAAAAAAAAAAAAGCTCCTAGGAGTAGTTGTAGTTTTTGCTGCAGAACTCAACATGCCATTACATGTCGGGCAGATATGCAAATGATTAGAGTTGTGGTGTGATTAGATGAACAGTGTGGAAATGACAAAGCTGCATCGCAGGATGTGAAAAAGCAGTTTTTGGATTCCTGCATGCTGCTCAATAACCTCCTACTGCTAGACAAACAGGCTTGTCACCTATAAAAACGTTCTCAGAGGCTACTTGTGTGTAGTGGACCCCCTTTTTTTTCCCCGCTTGTGTAGAGCTTGTTGACCACTAGACGTGCATGTACAACGCAATCAAAGAGATTTTTCAGTTAGGAGTTTGAAAGGGGGTGCATGATTAGAATGCGAGAAACTGGATGGTTGTATTAACTAATTACACACCTTTCTGACCAGACTGTTAGGTGGATGCGTAAAGAAACGTACAAGGTGACGGGGCTCCGGACATCCTTGAGAGACCACTATTTTGTTGTGCGCCATTCAGAGACAGGTGGCACCATTATTACAGACCCATGTCGGAACCATTTCCAGGCACTTGGCTGACCGACATTTGGTCTCATGGCGCCCATTAAGTTTATTGCCTCTTGACAACCACCCACTGTCTCCTCTATTTGCAAGAGTTTTCATGAGCAACAAAACGGAACTCCTAGGAAGTTAAAACTGGTTATGTCACTGAAGACAACTTGGTTCAGTTTGGGTACTGATGGCTGTGTTCATGTCTGAAGACCTAGCAGTGAGCGCCTCAATCCTACCTTTGCTGGGGAGCAGCACACTACCCCTACTTCTGGTGTGATTTGTTCGGAAGTCCATCACATATGACAGTCGGTCACCCCTAGTAGTGGTACGAGGGACAATGACAGCTCAGCGATATGTTCAGGACATCCTGCAGTCACAGGTGTTCCTCTAATGGCGGCATCCAAGAGGCATTCTCAAGCACACTAATGCTCAGCTGCACACAACAAGTCTGTTGCAGGAATGTCTCCACAACATTGTTACACTTACGTGACCTGCCCGGTTGCCAGACTTATGGCCGATAGAAGCTGAACGCCAAATTCGACAGTTTGCATGATCTGGAGGCTCAGTTACAGCAAATTTAAACCCATATGTCACAGGATATGGAACCTGTATGCCTCCATGCCGCCCGTATCACATCTTGTATCCAAGCTAGAGGCGATACAGAAGGGTACTAGAGCCTCCGTGCCCATCTGTCTCACATCTTGCATCCAACTCCAGGCGGCCCAGCAGGGTACTAAAGCCTCCATGCCTGCCCATATCACATCCAATCTAGAGGCGGTGCAACAGGGTACTACAGCCTCCATGCCTGCCCGTATCACATCTTGTATCCAAGCTAGAGGTGGTACAACAGGGTACTAGAGCCTCGATGCCTGCCCGTATCACATCTTGTATACAAGCTAGAGGCGAACCCACACGGTTCTAGACCCTCCCTTCAAGTGTTCATTTTTCCACAATAAATTATCTTTTGCTCAGATATTGCAATTACTTATATCAACGCTGCAATCACACAGAACGTTTCATTCCATTCCAACAACCCCTAGGTGCTTTTTGACAACCAGTGTATATAAATATATTGTTGTTGTTGGAGAAAGCTTGTTGGCTGTCATACAGCGGCAAGTAAACGTGGATGAACTTCTTAAACTAACTGCATTTCTACATATCAATAATAAAATGTAGTCCGTTTCTCTGTCACAATTCTAGACAATCTAGCTGAACTAATAACACACAAATAGTTGCACCAGGTTCACTTTCTCTTGCAACTGTACATATGTACCATTTCAGTAATCAATGGCAAAGGGCATAGAAAATATGTTCAAACAGAAAATATTACAATACATGAATTTAAATAGTTGGATTCCATACATTTATCATTCTTTATGATGGATTATTAAGCCCATAATGTGATCTGTAAGGGCAGCATTGAATTCTCCTACAGTTTTTTCAAAAAGTCACTTTTTATATGTGAAATCCTGCCCAAACCAAGTCGTCCGTTAACCTGAGTAGTCTTACCAATAATGATTTTCCGAAATGCCTTTTTACATGTCACTTAGACTCTCTCACCTTCTTTTAGCCCTATAAGCTAGGCTTATGAGCTAAACGTAGGTGACCCGCTGAGTCTCTTTAACCTATTTTAATGTTTGTATTTCAACACCACTTTATCTTGATTCTTAATTATGTCTGCCATGCAAGTGACCTAAATCAAACTTCGAAGCAGGTCCCTTATATTGAAGCAAATAGTAAGTGGCAGACTGTGGTAACATTTTCTAAGTAAAAGCACTTAGTAGAAAGCTTGGCTATCTCCACACTGGCTGGCCTCCAACAACATGCCCTTCAGATCACATAAACTTCTCTTCGATAGGCCAACAATAGAGGCTCTGTAGTGAGATCAAGGCTCGCTTGTTTTCATGGTGTCTTAACCACTGATTTCAAATGAATGTAAAACTCTTTCCAATGAACTGTGTCATTCCACAGCTGCTATCTGAGAAGAATGGACACATTCCATTTATTCGCTCATAAAACAAATTACCTTCCTCTTGTGGGATCCTATCTGAAAAATACAAGCGCAACCAGCCCCTATCACAATTGTATCCCATATAAAGATCTCATAGACTGACACAACCTTACAACATTTACTTCTCCGTTTTACTGTAAAGTGGTCCTGCGCCTCATATTTACTGGGGCACACATATAAAATGGTCTTTGGTGTGAATTGTTGCTGTTAGGTCACAAGGTCTCCAAATTAAATGTGTCCCTTCATTTCTAGACTTTTTACTTTGTGTAGTTGTCACTGAGAGGTGACTTAGTGGAGAATGGTGAACACATTGATGTGTGTGATTTTCTATGACGTCCCATACTGAAATGTTTAAATACGTAAATGAGTAACCGCAATCCTTCAGTAACCTCAGATAGTTAACCTAGCACAGGAACATAGAAGTGCAGACGTTCAACAAAGCCAAACTTCCTCAAGTGTCTGCTTTTACGCTGCTGCTTCAGCATTTTTGTTTCCTGAAGATATTTGCTTTTCATTCTCCTCTGTCTTCTGTGCAGCTATGCAAAGTGATAGACAAAGGCTGCATAATCACTAATGCTTGCACTAATGAAATAATGGATGCATCTGTCTATGAATTGCTTCACGTGTGAAACCCTCATGGCTCATGCATATACAAATTCTGCACAGTAGTACGCAGTCTATTGGGGCGCTGTGTTATCCCCTAGATTGCTGGATTGTATGTGCTTGTGTGATTGCAGTGGCAAAAAGATTCACTAATATTTTATTATATTATATAATATGTAATGCTTTGTGCTCCAAATTTCTTTCAGGGTTGGTGTTGATCCGGATCAAGATCCTCCTCCAACGAACGACAGCTTTCAAGTTTTACATTCAGTAAGTTAGTAAAGCGTCAGTCTTCACAGTCAAATTACTTACACTGGAAATACATCTATATTTTAAACAGTGTTTAGTATTTATTGTTATAATATTGTAAAAATGTAGCAAGCTACTAAGTGATCTGGATTAAAGGGGTTGTCCTGCGCCGAAACGTTTTTGTTTTTTTTCAACCCCCCCCCCCGTTCGGCGCGAGACAACCCCGATGCAGGGGTTAAAAAAGAACACCGCACAGCGCTTACCTGAATCCCCGCGCTCTGGTGACTTCTTACTTACCTGCTGAAGATGGCCGCCGGGATCTTCTCCCTCGGTGGACCGCAGGGCTTCTGTGCGGTCCATTGCCGATTCCAGCCTCCTGATTGGCTGGAATCGGCACGTGACGGGGCGGAGCTACATGGAGCCCCATTGAGAAAAGAAGAAGACCCGGACTGCGCAAGCGCGTCTAATTTGGCCTTTAGACGCCGAAAATTAGGCGGGCTCCATGGAAACGAGGACGCTAGCAACGGAGCAGGTAAGTGAAAAACTTCTTAACTTCTGTATGGCTCATAATTAATGCACAATGTACATTACAAAGTGCATTAATATGGCCATACAGAAGTGTATAGACCCACTTGCTGCCGCGGGACAACCCCTTTTTAAGGCCAGTTCACACTGACGCTTTAGGGCTTTTGTCTCTGTTCCCTTTTTGTAGCAGAGAAATGGAATTAAAACTGAAACATAACAAAATGGAAGGAAATAAAGCTTTTAATTTTGGGGGTAAATCCAGTGAAGTTAATGGGGGTGAAACTGAAACAAGTTTATTAGTTTTATATAAGTTTCCCTGCTCTAAAAAAAACAGAACAGAGAGACAAACGCCCTAAAACGCAAGTGCGACCTGTCCTTCATCGCAATCGCATTCATATTTTTCTTTATTTTTTGCTACTTATGTAGTACTATATTCTTCAGAGTTGTAAGTATTCTCAAACACCAATCCATGTATCCATTGGGATGTATTAGACAAGGTGGTCAGCGCTTCAAACGGGTAAAATAGATTAAATTAGAATTGTATTAGAACTTACCCACGGGGGCAAGGAGGTCCAAAGAGAACAGAATGCCACACCTAGGGTCCCAGGTGGCTTTGAATAATCTGTGTAGATAATGATCCAGCGGATCATTATCTACACAGACTATTCAAAGGGAGATCAGTGGTCACCAACGGATTCCCTTCCAGAAGAGGACATCCACAAAAGCGGAGGGGGCGCATAGACACATATCCAATAACCAAATGAACTTGGTGATCTAATCAAAGTGAAATCTAGAAAAGCAAAAAATGCACAGTGTGCTCCGGGGCCTGTCAGTACATTAAAGAAAATATTTCCAAATTCTACTTGCTTCAACAGGGGGCAACTGATGATCAGAAACCTTCTAGCTTTGCTTGCAGAAGCACAAACTAGGTCAGATGAATAAGAGAATTATTTGGGCCAGGGTTTATTCAAAGCAGCACACACCAGGTGGGTTTTCCAAAATGCAATGCGTTTCGCTATATATATCTGGTAGTTTCATCAGACTATATCTTCTGAGGCAAATGGCATTAGTTTCATGTACGTAAATCACAGCTCTTCCTCCTTGGGGAGATCAGCGGTCACAGCTAAACAAGTCAGTGTTCCCATAAAATACAAACTGCGAGCATACAATTTATTAGGCTTCATAGATAAAATACTTTGTTTTTTTACTTTTGTCTTACGAATACATATTCTGAAAACTCAGTTTATTTGCATAACCACACCCCTCTGCATTTTAATCAAAAACACTAATTGATATAACAAAAACGCAAACTCATAAATACAACCCCTCTGTCAATAGATGTCACCCAGCGACCATGATATACCAAAAAAGAATCCCCCCCTTCCCCCCCCCCCCCAAATATCCCAATGCATAGCTGCAAACAGTGTACTTTTTATATGTACTTTTCAAGCATTTTTAGAATTTTTTTTAAGATCCTACTTGAATACATCTCGATGGCCTTATCTGGGTGATATATTCCCCTAACAACAAATCTATATCCATAAATCCATAATCGCCATCAGACCAGTCTACCAATATTCCTCACCCAAATGCAGGCGTGCCATCTAAAGTGTATCACAGGAGGCACAGGATGGCACTTTATGGGCCAAAACGCTTACGTGGCTATAACCTGGACTTAGAGCGCAAACACTGCACTCCACACCACCGGACGACACCGCAGCATATACATTATATATTTAATCAATACTGTATGATTTTAATTGCAAAGTAAAATCACAAAAATATATAAACTTTAGATATATTAAAAAGGATAAAAAATGAATAAAATATAAAGGTAGGTTCACAAGGCAATTCATAAAAGTGTATTCAAACCGTAGATCCAGTAATTTCCTTTGACGCAAGTGTGAAAATTCGCAATGTGGGATTTTCTAAATGGGGATGAGATGCATCCCACTGCAATACCTGTTGCGGAAAGCAGCAAAATGCCTGGATACACTGTATTTGGTATACTAGTTATTTATATTGGTACGGTGTTTATTAACCCGAACTGTTAGAACGTCTATTGTTCTTCCAACATTTGTAAGGCTGTAAGGTTACTCTAAAGGATGTACAATATACCTAGAGCCACAGTTTTAGAAATGTTTCACTTTATATATGTACTGGTCTCCTTGTTTAAAGGCTAGCATACAGTAGGGCATTGAATGTTTTTATATGGGATGTTGAATTAATTTTAGAGAAGTATTTAGAAATACCATATTTTTATGTCTTGTAGGACGGTGGAATTTCAAATGGAGTAAGTCGCACAAAGCAGGAAAGTGCCTGGATATTTAGGCTTTGGTACAGCTTTGATCACAAGTATCCTCTTTTATTTTGAATGATTTTTGCATTGTCATATTTGCTATATCGGTTTATTACCGTCTCACTGAACACCTTTCCAACATGCAGAGTATCAGTGCTCCAGTATGAAAGAAACCGAGTACCTTTTAATTTAATAAATAAATGGCAAAATAGTTTGGGTAATACAGAATACTGATTCCTCCAAGCCTGAACTGACTGCCAAAGGCACTTCCAGGTAAGCGTTTATAATGATTGTAAATCAGTTCATATAGTTAAGGCCCTTTTAGACAACGATTTTCACTCAAAAATCGCTCGAAGCCGTCTTTTGAGCGATAATTGTTGCGTCTAACTGACACTGTGCAATTCTCGTTAAGCTGTCGCTGATCTTTCAGCGTGCTAAAAGATCAGCGATCAGTTATCAGGATTTCACAGTGGGATACAGCTGATATTATACTTTCAGCTGTATCCTGCTCCCTGATGACAGGCAGGGTATGAAGAACAGAGCGGTCCAGCTCTGTTCTCCATACCCGCTCGGAGCGCTCAGCGGTATAACAGCTGGGCGCTGCGAGCAGGGAACAGCTGGATGCAGAAGACAAGTGGGGAAAAGAATGTGTACAAAAGTCCTCTAACAATCATAGCAATCGCATGCAGTAATTTATGTGTTTAGCTTTGTCGAGCCCTTTCAGTTCCTGCACGGTTTTCTGTATTGCTTCAGGTTCAGAGATTTCGGCACTCGCCGACACATCGTTCACAATGCACCAACTTGCTGGGACAGTCTCTAAATTTGTTTTTGAGGGCTTAGGCTGGATTCACACAGGGCGGATTTGCCGCGGTTCTGCCGCAGCAGATCCGCCCGCGGCCGCTAATCTCGGGGTTAGCCAGCCATGTGGACGAGGTTTCTCAGAAACCTCGTCCACCCGGGACGGCTAATCCGCTGCGGTAAATCCGGTTGAAGCTGCGGCCGCCGCAGCCGCGGTTTCAAAAGAAGCAGCATGTCTGTTTACAGTCGGTTTTTTGTTTATTTATGTTACGGCCGCGCTCTCCACTATGGGAGAGCCGGCCGCAACGGAAAAGCATGCGGTCGGACCGCTTCAAAGCCGCCGCGGCTTAAACCGCGCCGGTTCTCTCGGCGGAAATCTCGCGGTTTTTGCTGCGGCCAAACCGCGAGATTTCCGACGAAAATACGCCCCGTGTGAACCCAGCCTAACTATTCGCTGTTGCAGGAAAAGCACTGTGGGGCAGATTTATGAAGGTTATCTAAAAAAAAACAAAACCCTGTTTGTTGTCCATAGGAACCAATCAAAGCGCAGCTTTTAATTGCTTACTGATGTAAAATCAAAGTTGCACTGTGATTTGTTGCTATGCAACGAACTGGTTTTTTTTTGGTTGTTTTTTTTTTAAGAACACTTTGATAAGAGTGTAGTACTGGGTTCAGAGGTGTGCTATTTTTCCATGGAACACCTTTTATAGCTTAAAGCTTCTGAGCCCCAATGCAAAACTTAACAAGGGCCATTTAACCAATATTAACAGCCAGAGGTGTAACTTGAAGCTCCTGGGCCCCAATGCAAAACCTGTAACAGGGCCCCCAACTATAATGGTTTATTCATAGTACTGGGCTCCCTATACGGAGAAGAGAAGCCTTATGGGCCCCCTAAGGCTCCTGGGCCCGGGTGCAACCGCATCCCCTGCATCCTCTATAGTTACGCCAGTGGTAACAGCGAAGATGGCTATTACCATGGGATGTCGTCATATTACACTTGTACTGCCCATTTATATTACTGCAGTTCTCTTAAATAGGCAAGACTGTGGTCTCATAAAGCACCAGGGATCCAGGAGTGACTTCAGCCAGGTGTAACTACAGTCAAACCTTTAGTCTCGTTGGCAATCCGTCCAAAAGCAATCGGCTAGACTTGAAACCAATAAAACTTGAGTCAAGTATTTCCATAGGAATCAATGTAAATCCAATTAATTTGTTGTAGACATTCCAAAGAACACCCCAAACCACATTTTTGTACAGCGTTTAGCGCTGCTTTTTCAGCGCAGAGCTAAACGCTGTACAACGCTCCCTTTCATTTTAATGGCGCTGTTCACACAAGCATTTTTGGCCCTGCGTCGCCCATTGAAATGAATGGGCAGCGGTTTCAGTGCTGCCGAAAACGTAGCATAACTTGGTACTGAGTTTTTGGCAGCACTAAACGCCCCAGCTGCACTACCTGAGAGAAAACCTAAATCAATATCCCCTTACTGGTGCTGTTGGTATCCCGGGGGCCACTCTCCAGACCTCCATGCAGGCTGATGGGCACTTGTCAAGCCGGTAGAGCATTTTGCTAGTGACGGGGATTGAAATTGCCTGCCTCCAGCAAAAGATTGCTCTGATTGGCTGAGTGACAGCCCGCTCAGCCAATCACAGCCAGCGCTGGATGCTCCAATCACAGCCATTTACCCATGAATGGCTGTGCTTAAAGTAATCCATGAATGGCTGTGATTGGATAGTAAAGTCACGTGGGCCGGCGGCCACCATTGAGACTACAAGCAGGCAACTAAAGTAGAGGCAAAATTCTGCGTTAAAAAATCAACGAAACGGGAAAGCGGCAAAAGGAGGCAATGAAAGTAGAGGTATGACTGTAGTTTAGACAAGTATGTGTTTCCTGACTAGCCTTGGTTAAGGGGGGGAGGGGTGGAAGGGTACTTGTGTTTAGTTTTCTTTTCAGTTTGCAGTCACCTTTTAAGAAAATAAAATCCTTAATTTTGAATAATAAGCTACTTGAAGCCAATGCTGACACACAGCGGCCCTCCATTAATTTCAACGTTGCCCAGCTGGTGTGGTTTGGTGGCCAGGTGTTTTACAAGTCCACAGGTTTATAATGTAAGTACATGAACAGGTAAGGGTGCTATTACAGTCATGCTAACGCTCGTGATCTAGAGCTAATTGCAGCCTACATCTTCACTTGTGCTTGCTATCAGCGGCCGCTAGCGCTAGTCAACTCTTCTCCATTGTTAATATTAATAATGGGCAACATCTCTATTTCCATATATTATATAATATAAGAATCCTCAATCTTTATGGCAGACAGTTACTTTATTTTAACATCTGAGCATCCCATTACACACATGGAACAAGTTAAACAAAGTGACATGTCTGCTTTGCTGCTTTCCTTTGGAGGAAGAAGTGACACAATTTGTTAAATGGCGTATCTAGCAATTTCCACATTCACCAAGTGATGTGGACCATCTTTCTTTTATGATAAGTACATGAATTGTGCTAAAGGACCAACTCTAGCAGGTAAAATGTCCTGTCAAAAAAAGAAACGTTTACTTATCAAAAAAAGTGCATGGTCGAGAATTGATCTGTGGCCGCCACCGTCATCTCACTGGCATGGATGTGCCTGTTACACTTGCTTTGAACAAATGTGGAGATTAACACCTTTTGGTTGTGTATTAAACCTATTTGGGCCCCCTTTGCTTGTTCTTTGTTTTTTAATTTTTTGTACATAATTTTGCAGGCAGCCATCTTGCCTGAGCTGCTGATTTGGGTATGTTATGAGCAACCAGTTTCTAATGCCCATGTAGCACAAATTCAGAGATTTGTGTCACATGGGCATTAGAAACTGGTATCGGGAGATGACTCAACTTCTATGAGAGAATGTAATAGGTTTCCTATGCAGAGTCCTTATATAGGGTAGGTAGGAAGTGAGCTGTGATCATCACCTATTGTAGATGCCATCTATACATTGGTGTTCCTTTTCATTGTACTGCTGTCTGCCATGATAGGGAGATGACACCTGAAGAGCGACTTTTATAGAACAAGAAGTGTAAGTTTATTTGAAAGATTATTTTGGCGTGTAGAAGGAACTTTAGAATGGCCAAAAGATTAAAAGATTTAGCAACATATTTGCATAAAGTGTTAATAGTTTTAATCATCTTCTTTTGCGTGTAAAAGGACCTTTAATCATCATCATCCTTTTCCTCCATGAGTTGTTTGCTCAGCTGGATGTGTGTTAAACACATACCCAGCTGAGTAAGCATCTGGCTGGCAGATTCCATTGTTCTCCTCTCCCCAGATTGCACAGTGTACTTATTATGTATGCAAAGCAAAAACAATCAGTACACTGTTAAGGCCCATTTAGACAACGATTATCACTCAAAAGATATCTTTTGAGTGATAATCGTTGTCATTTACATCGCAAGATGCTCGCTCAAACGTTGAGCGATCACTTTGCGCTCTGGAGGATGCAGAAAACAAGCAGGGGGTCCGCTTGTTTTCTGCATCCAGCTGTTCCTTGCTGGGAGTGCCTGGCTGTCATACACCCGAGCACTCCCAATGTAGGATGCAGCGGACAAGCAGGGGACTTGTCTTCTGCATCCAGCTGTTCCCTGCTGCGAGCGCCTGGCTGTTATACAGCCGAGTGCTCGGGGGAGAGGATGCAGAATACAAGTGGGGTGTCCCCGCTTGTCTTTTGCATCCAGCTGTTTTCTGCATGGAGCACCCGGCTGTTATACAGCTGAGAGCTCCGTGCGGGGATGGAGAACACAGCAGCGTTCTTCATACCCCACCTGTCATCATGGAGCAGGATACAGCTGAAACAATAGTATCAGCTGTATCCTGCTGTAAATCCCTGATAAGGCTCATCGTCCTCTTTCAGCACGCTGAAAGACGACGATGAGTGCTGGTTTAATGAAAATTGCACAATTTTAGTGCAGTTGGACACAACAAATATCGCACAAAAGATGGCTTTGAGTGATTTTTGAGCGATAATCGTATCTAAATGGGCCTTTATCTTGCAGTCTTTTGAAAGATGAATGAAATTCATTCAAATAGAACTAATTTGCTCAGTCTTTCAGTGGCTGAACGATGAAGTTCATGCAGGCTAAAATCCATAGTTCAAACAAAAAGTGCACGATACCCGCATTTACATGTAACAATTATCGCTGACTTTCAGACGTTTGGACAAAGTTTGAGCAATAGTCATTGCATGTAAAAGGACCTTTTAGAGACCTTTTACACTAAATGGTTATTATTCAGATACTTGCTGGATCATGGGAAGCTGGATGTTAGTTCAGTGTAAATGCCTGCACAATCTGAAGAACAAACTATAATTCATTCGTCGTTCTGAGCCTGCAGGCATAAAAGTCAGACGATTGGTCTGTGCAAACAAGTAGTCGTTCATCTAGAAACGACTGCCTGCTTACTGTGAATGGAAGCGGACAGGTCGGACCGATCAGCAGCCTCCTCGCCTCCATTCACTGAGCAATAAACGCTCCCGTGTGAAAGCATGTAATTCGCAGTTCGTAGGCCCCAATGTGAAATCTGTAAAGGGCTCCCTACCTACTATTAGCCATTTAGAGTACTGTCTCTCTTTACAGCAAAGGGGCTTTTCAGCTCCCTCAAGTACCAGAGCCCAAGTGCAACTACCTGCATGCCCTGTAGCTACACCCCTAGCTCGGTGGCCAGGATGAATATTGCAATATTACAGGGCGTTTTTTGTTTTTTTTCCTTTTAATACAAATCCATCTAAATCATGTGGTCAATCTAAATTTGGTCAAAACTAGACTTTCAAATTTTTAAAGTCCTAGCCATCTGATTTTCAGTCCATTAAAAGCTTTGTTTAATTCTAAACAGAACCCGGAGCAGCTGAGGGAAGACGATGCAGATTTCATACTTAATGATGGTGACCTGACATTAACATATGGGGACACCACCATAACGGCTAATGGTTCCTCTGGTTCCCACACAGCCACCACAAGTCTGGATGGTAGAAGAACAAAAAGCAGTTCAGAGGAGGCATTGGAACGTGAACTTGGAGGAGACTACGAGATCACAAACAGGGGAACCCGACTAGTATTTCCTCTGGAAGAGAATGCATGACATCAAGCGCAAGTAACACAATGGAAGGAAAGATGTACGACCATATGTGGTACCAGAAGCATCTCAGGCCCAGTGTGGTGGTGAAGAGTTGGGTGCAGTTCACACACTAGAAATAGGACCATTCCTGTGGTACTGTCGGAGAACACACAAGACTTATTTTAATTCCTCGTCCAATATGGAAAGTGGGATTCTTTAGATATGGCACACAAATCTGCAATATAATTTGGCTGTGGATCTATCGCTGCCTGCTCCTCTCCTTTCCAGTAGAAACCTAAATTGCTTAATCTTAACTATATATTTATAAGGTAAATGTGACTGCTTTAGCCTATCCTGTTTAACTAGCCGCTTTCTTTAATAGCAAGGAGAAGCCTCTTTTGGAAAGTGCCTGTCATTTAAAGAGCGAGTGGCAATGTTCTGGTGACTGTCAGCGTTAACTGAGATTTTTACAATTCTTGTACTATATGGTATATAGCATCTGAACTGCATGATAACATGGACAGTTTACATAAAGAATAAGATTATTTTTGGTTTTTCTATGATTTTGTATATTCAGGTTAATGTATGTTCTAAATGAAGCATGGCTAATAAATGTAAAGTTGTATGTAGAGACGTAATCTTACATGTTCACAGATATGTCCTCGGCTAGTGAGTCCAAGCAGTGCACAACTCCATGTCTTATGTTTGTTCATCGAAGCGCTGCCCTTCCTACATAGTTATGTGTTCCAAATTCTGAGCGCAAGCACAACTGCTTAAGAAGCAATTTTACCATAGCATTAAAGAGCAGAACAAATGACCTACCTGTGAAGACTGCCACGTGGAAGAAGCTTGAAATGTAACATTTTCTTCATGTCTTGTGTTTCATCTAGGTCTACTGTAATTATCCAAGTGCAATATTTCTAGACCTGCAAACTGACATGAAATTGTACATGACAATTTATTAAAACAGTTGCTTTAAATGCTTACTAATTGACTTCATCCTTTTTTAAGTGCATAAAAGTAAAATAACACAAATCACTCAAACCATTCCTGTAATCCGTATTTAAAGAGGTTATCAAATTGTACGTTAATTATAGTCTATTCTTAGGATAGGTCATCAATAGTAAATCAGTGTGGGTCTGTCACACGGGACCTTTGCTGATCAGTTGTTTTTACAGAGTCAGTGTGATCGTGCACTGAGCAGATTTCTACAAGAAGCAGACAGCTCCGTTCCAACTGCTCTGGCCAGGCTTTGTATTACAGGCAAAGTTTCCATTCACTTTAATTAGAGCTTGGCCTGCAATACCAAGCCTGGCCACTGCAGGGTAATCAGAATTGTCTGCTTCCTACAGAAACCACTCAATGCTTGAGCGGAGCAGCACTGCTAACAGCTGATTGGCAGGGTTGGACCCACACTAATCTACTATTGATAACCCAGAGTATAGGCCATCAGTGGTTTACAACTGAACATTCCCCTTAAGGAGCCTGCCGAGTTTTTAATGTCTAGTGTTCACTTTGGATGAATCTTAAGGAAGAGACCGAAAGGAAGCCAAAGGGACACTATCTGGTGTAGTATATCCAAGATTATCTGGTAAAACAAAGTTGAAACTGGTAATACACTCACCTGCCCGAAGAAGACTCCAGTTTGGAGTTGAAACACGTTGCCTGTGTTAGAAAATAAAGATTGTGCTTTGGGAGGTAAACCTGACATTACGTACATGTGCTAACGTCTCCTGAGCGGTGCATATTCACTGCTTGTGTTTTGTATGGTTCATAGTGTTCACTTCTGGTATTGGGTGTATGAATAAAAAATGGTAAAATGTATATAGCAACACTGAAATTGAAAAATATATATGGGTGCACTCCTCACAAGGCGCTTGATCCAAAGCTCCAAAAAAGTCCAAATCCAATTAAATAAAGGGAGACAGCACATTAATTATGCAAAGACCATTTATATAAAAATTCATACACAATGTGAAAAAGTGATAGATATGAGATGCTAAAAAATACATAATCTACTGCTTTAAATGTGCTGGTAGGTGCATCACCTGATACGGCTTCCTAATTCTAAAAATGTAATGGGAAATACAGCTGTGAAGGAATTCATATGAATAGAGGTAAAAAAAAAAAAGTTAAGGTGGTTTCATACAAAACTTTTTTTTTTAAATAAAATACTTTTTTATTTGTGGCAATTTTTTAAGAAATTGAAATTCCAAATACTTGCACTTCTTCTTGCTTGATTCATTTCTGACTTTGGCTTAAAAAAGAAACCATGCAACGATGTGTTTTTCACTACATTGTGTGACTCCAGACTAAAGGTACTTTATACATGTGGTGATTATTGCTGGCTGCAGATGGGGCCCCGCATAACATCACTTGTTTGTTGGAGTCACTCGGTGTTTAGCTCACCTGAAAACCAAAAGACTGTTGACCCGTGTAAACAGAAATGGCTCAATCTTTGCAGGACTGCCTGTTTACGGTGAATGGAGGAGGTGGGCTGGAATGATCCCCGGCCTGCTCTGCCTCCATTCACAGAAAAACTATAGCTCCGGTATAAAAGTAGTGATGGTCGCTGTTGTGGCTGTTGGTCCCTTTTTCATTCTCATTGTTGTCCAGTATAAGGGCAGAGTAATGAAAGTGATGGCAGTGCCTGATCTATATATGTGAGACACCAATAGCTCTTTACAGACCAATTGATTATCATGGAGTCTGTCGAGTTTCTGTCGTTGTGAGGGGGGGGGGGGGAGGGGTTGCATGCAGTAATATTTGTTTCTGGTAAATCTTTGACGCATTTGAGACTTCTGACAAACTTTGGCGTAGACGTAAACAAGGCCACACGCATAAGCCAGAATACTGCTAGTTAAAAATGATCTAGTGCATTTTTAATTTCTGTAATTGCTTTTGCTATCCCTATACACACTTACTACAAATCTTCTTGATTTTGTAACGCTCAAAAATCACGTATATTAACACTCAGACACATCATTTTGAGATCAATTGAAACAAACTCAATTTTTTTATTTAGCAAATCTGTAACTGTCCTTGTTGCCCATAGCAACCAATCGCAGCGCAGCTTTCATTTCTCAAGCTGCTGAGGTAAAATGAAAGCTGCTGTGCTGTGATTGGTTGCTATCTTACAGTTTTGCTAAATGAGGCCCAAAAGGTTTTGTTCTCCTTTAGTTGGCACTATGGGGGATATGAGGCAAAATGATTGCCAGGGAAGGAGAGTGTTTTGTGTCCTCTGTTTTCCCCCTTTACCAGTCTGTATCGCGTGCAATGTCCTTTTGGACCGAAGTTTGGTCAAGATTTACCCAGTGGGTGCATAATACGTAAGGGATACCCCAATTTTAGGGAAAAAGTTAAATCCGTAAGGAAAACTTATCTGGCCATCCACTAATAAGTGTGGAAACAGTGGAGTGTGTCCGTACAAGTTCCAGTCAAAGTCCTCAGAACTCCACCGTCGGAGCAAGCAGAGAATTGCGCAAACTTCTGCAATGTTATCACTACCGATTACACTTGTTACCGGTCCTGAAACAGAACAACAGAGCGCGGCGACCGGCTGTCTGTGAAAGTATGCAAACTAATGGAAAGCGATGGTTTCATGGAATCTTTAGTGTTTAGTGATGAAGCTGCTTTCTACCTTTCAGGCACAGTTAACAAACGTAAAGTCGGACTCTAGGTGTCGGCAAACACACATCAATGTGGAGCATATACGCGACTGCCCCAAAGTGAATGTGTTTTGTGCTAGAACTTGTAGAAAAGTGTAGGAAATTTTAAACAATTCTCCCACCCCTCAAACAGATTTGACATGCAGGTTATGACAATAGTGAACAACTTCCTTGGCTGTCACGTTCCCCAGGCTTTAGGTCTTGTGACTTGTTTTCTCTTGTGAAGTGTTAGTCTACATACCGCCCAACATGCATGATCTGCGAGTACACATCACAGAAATCATTGTATCAGTGAATGGTCATACACTACTACATGTAGGGCAGGTACTTGACTACAGGCTTAACATGTGTCCAGTGCCAAAGGGGGCTCACATTGAACGCCCCTGATGTGGTAAACATTTTTGATCTGCCATAAGACTGAGTTTATTTCCTTTTTTACAGAAAATCTTAAGTATCTGAGCGTTAATAAAGGTGACTTATGAGTGTTTCAAATTGAGAAAATTTGTAATAACACTATTTTGTAAGCATTTAAACATTTCACTGCTTGCACTGCTTCCTTTTCCTTAGACATAAATGATGTTCTCTAATGCACTTTGCAGTTCAGAGAATTACCAGCCTCCATGCCTATTTTTTGTGTATATTCATACATATTACCTCTATGATGTCCAAACAAGTACGTTTTTGTAGAGGTTATCTATTCTATTATTTAAAGGGGTTGTACCACGACAAACTTATCACCTTTCCATAGAATAGGTGAGAAGTCTGATCATTTGGGGACTTGCCACTGAGACCGTCTGCATCACTGCTAAACTCCCTCCCTCTTCTCTCCTCCTCCTCCACCACTTGCCCACTCTTTTTGTGAGCGAAGTTAAAAAAGTTTGTTTCATCTCCCCCCATGAATCATATCTGTAAGGGAAGATGAAATTATGTACCCAAGGACTCCGGATTTCTCTGTGGACCTTACCCTGGCTTCTGCGCTCGCGGCTGTCGCCAAAATGGCAGATGCATACGCAAAAGTCGCATATTGCCAGGATGCTTTAAAATCTCCCTGCTCCTGACTACCAAACGTAGATGAGAGCCTGGAGATTTTATAGGGGGCTGTGGTACACTGTCCCTGGTTACGTGATCGGTGCTATCCAATGAATAACGGCGATCATGTGAAAGTTTAAAATGTACCCCGATGGGATCTTTATCCACGGAGCTTTCCCCAACTTTGGAGCATGTGCCCGTCGGCAAAATGACAGATGTAAGCACAGAAGCTAGGGAGGGACCAGGAAATTTAAAGTCTCCTTGCTCCTGGCTACTAAAGGTAGCCGAGAGCCTGGAGCAGTGACCGAGGGACGCAGTGAGCGGTCTCCGGTCACGTGATCGCCGTTATCCAATGGATAAGGGCGATCATGTAAAAGTTAAAAAAAACTTGCAGTTTAATGCTCCTTTTGGTTTGGGCCCGTTGTGCATATGGACATAATATTAGGGCCACTATGGGTATGTTTCTGAACACAGGACAAATGGGGGGGATCCATTTTGGGGTGCAAGTCTTTATTCATATATGTGCTGTATAAAACTGTTTTAAATTTACGCAATTGCCAAAAAAATGAAAATCATAATTTTTTTTTCTTCTGCTTTGCTTAGATTTATTCAAAAAGATGTGGGTCAAAATACGCAGTATACCCCTAAATGAATTCTTTAAGGGGTCTAGTTTTCAAAATGGGGGTCATTTGTGGTGGTTCTCCTTTGTTTTGGCTCTACAAGTGGGGCCGAAAACACCTTCAAGCAAAATTTCTTTTCTGAAGGCCACTGGCTGCTGCTTTCATTTTGGGCCCTGTTGTGTATACGACTATAAGATTAGGGCCACAATGCGTATGTATGTAAACACACGACAAACGGGGGTATCCATTTTGTGGTGTAGATGCTCATTTTCATATGCACTATAGAAAAAAAATGTCTATTAGCAAAAATATGAAATTTTATTTTTTCTATTTTTAAATTTCCTTTATGCCTGGGAAAAAAAACTGGGGTCAAAATACTCCTGACACCCCTCAGTGAATAAATTAAGAGGTGTAGTTTTTAAAATGCGGTAAGTGAGCCTTTGCAATCTTGGCGTAGGAAAACAAAGTGTTCCTCAAAATGTTGAAAAGTAATGTTAAATTTGTACGTCTCCTAAATGGTTAAAAAACACTAAAGTTTTTCAAATGTGCATTCAGAATAAAATAAACAGATGGAAATGTCTTTTAAAAAATTTGTACAGTGTTTACATTTTCAACTGTAATCATTTTTTAAAAATTTTCCCAATTTTGGTACTTTTAATTCATAAACACAAATTCTATCTATTTTTACTACCTAAAGGCTGATTTAGACACAATGATTTTCGCTCAAAGCCGTCTTTTGAGTGATAATCGTTGGGTCTAACTGCACTGACATCGTGCAGTTTTCGTTAAGGAATCGGCCTTATCAAGAATTCATAGCGGGATACAGCTGATACTATTGTTTCTGCTGTATCCCGCTCCCTGAACACAGGCGCATATGAAGAACACAGTGGTCCAGCTGAGTTCTGCATACCCCACTCGGAGCACTCAGCTGTATAACAGCCGGGTGCTCCAAGAAGAGAACAGCTGGATGCAGAAGACAAGCGGCCCCGCTTGTCTTCTGTATACCCCGCTCGGAGCGCAGAGTGATCGCTCAGCATTTGGGTGATTACCTTGCGCTTTAAAGACACAATGATTATTGGCTGCAGGAGATTTATCTTAGTGCATACGACCTCTACCCCTGCACTCCTTACCACCCCCACCCTGTTTGCTTCTTAATAACTGATTTCCTGTGTTCCCCCATGCCTTATCTCTTCCCCGCCCCCATTGTACCTCCTGTATCCCCCCCACTCTGTTTGATCCAAACTGATTGTAGATCATATGTAATTGTTGTATTGTCTGTGTTCTCCCGTGCTTGAAAGCTCTGCAGAATAAGTTGGCTTGGCACTATACAAATAAAGATTAATATTATCACTGATCGGGATCCATTGTTTGTGCAAGACCCAGCTACAGGAGGGAACCTTTAGAGCTAGTATGTTTTTTTGTTTTTTTTTTGCAGTGACCTTGTTCACAGAAAAGTGCAGTCTGCTAAGCTTTTCTATCTTGTTGTCCCCGCACATACTTGCTCCCGTGCTGCTGCACAGGAGCTAGTATCGTTAGCTCACAGTGGGGCGGCTGCATGAGATTTATCTTCTTGCGCTCCCCAGCCCCTCTCCATTGACTTTACATAGCGGTTGTTCAATACTGAAAGGCTGCCATTTACACTGAACGATCAGCTAATCATCCATCGTTTGTTGCATAAATGATGGACAATGAGCAGATTGCTGATCCCTCAGTATTAAACAGCCGCTATGTAAAGTCAATGGAGAGGGACGGGGGAGCACGAGGCGATAAATCTCC
Organism: Eleutherodactylus coqui; assembly: GCF_035609145.1. NCBI lineage: Eukaryota > Metazoa > Chordata > Amphibia > Anura > Eleutherodactylidae > Eleutherodactylus > Eleutherodactylus coqui. The sequence continues at coordinate 384,707,933 of NC_089837.1, read as the reverse complement.
TGCAGCTGCCCCACTATGAGCTAACAATACTAGCATTCGTCCCATCTAAATAAGGTTTTAGTGTATCAGGTTGTGACATGCACTACTGTATACCTGATGCACCGAGAGCCCTGTACTGTATATGGGAACAACTGTGTCTGTAGTTGGTGTAGACACAGCTGGACTGCCCTGTACTGCTTTGCAGTATACTATGAAGATGGATTTCTCAGCCCTGTTTTCACCTAGTTGCATAGCTGAAGAGGAGTCTTGCAAGAAAAATGTACAGAAAAGTTGATAAAAGGTATTGCAAAAATGCTTTGAGTTGCCTGTTCTATACATTTGAAAAATTTGGAGTTACCCTTTATTTGCTGGGGACGCACGCACAGGATCCCCGGCGATCAACTGGATCGGTGATGTCTCGTTGAAGTGTAAGTGGCCTAGCTGGCTTCACTTTCACTGAAACCACACGTGGAAATGTAAAGGCTGTTTTAGCTCCCATTGGTGTCTGTCTACGTAAGGGTCATAGCTGCTGAATCCTATTTCCCCCAGACAAATGTCAAGTTCTCTCTGGTCTCTTGATATATCGGAATTTCGTCGGCCAACATAGACTGATCTTTGCTTCAGAGTGTCAGTATGATGGGTTGAACAATGTGAATGTGGGCCCTGGCCCAACAAATCACATCTACTGCGGAGATGAGACAACTAGAGACTTTCCTCATTATCTTCACTGTTGACCAGAAGTGCTGAATGAGATTTTTTTTTTCTTGATTCTGTCTTCTGACCGTGTCAATCGACGGGGAATTTAGGGTGAAGCCCAAGTACTATATTTCTTAAGAAGGCTGGAAATAAAACTTTTGAAAGTTGGCTAGAAGTCTGTGATGCTGTAGAACATTTTGAGAGATCTGCAGATACTTCTGTAGTAGATGTTATGGTGGAGCCTTGATTCAGGTGTCGAGAAACGGAATAGCAAAAATCCCTCTTTGCCTGAGGGCAGATATAAGTATGACATCGAGCTTTGTGAAATCCCTGAAGGCCGAAGCTTGGCAAGTAGAGAGACATTAACTGAAGTTGATGTATCTAGTGGTTGGACCTGACCGCTATCCTGAAGAACCGTTCATGTGCCTTAAGAATTGAATATGTAGATAAGCAGCTGCAAGAACTATGGTTGCATCAATTTGCTTCACTTTAGGAGATTTATCTCAGGAATTGGCTGTAGGTGGATCCAACTTGGACACCTCCTTGAATCTGCAACCTATGTTAACTTTTCTGGCTTTTTCTAGTTCATCTTGAACCAGGCTTTTAATAATGGATAAGTGGGATGTACTTTATTCTTTGTTGGTGGAAAACAATAAAGTGCCTCCTCCATCACTTTTCTCTCTTACTTTCCTTGCCATAGTCTGTTTTTTCCCCCTTCATGACCATGTTATAGGTAATAATCCTTTGGACCGCTATGGTGAGACTGATCAGAGGAGAGGACTGTATAAAAAGAACCTTCGAGAGGAAGAATAAGCAGAAGGCATCCTCTTCAAGGACCGTTTCCCAGTTCACTAGCCAAGCGAGCTCTTTCCATGGCCTGCAGCAGATCACCAGCAGAGCACGCTCTGACCGGTAGTGAACCAGTTCTCCAATGCACTTTAAGAGAGCGCTCTCCTTTTTTAAATTTCTCTGTACAGACTTCTTCAAGATGCTTCTGTGCTCGTTGTAGACAGGAATCTTGAATTCTTGTTCCCTTTAGTGGGAATTTCCGAAGGCTGTGACATCTGCAATAAAAGAATAAAGTCAAACTGACAGCTCCTTTGAATATCAGCAAAGAGTATGTCGCATAACACAGAACTGGATTCCATATAAGAGGGGAGCATCAGAATATTACATCTGCAAGGTCTTGCAAAATCTAAATGGAAAGTCAAAATCGCCAAGGATTCCTCTTCTCACTACGAGGGAGGAACCAGAGCTAGCACACACAATCATCGAAGAATAGCACAGAAGCAAAAGACAAACCTTTCTAACCTGGCACAGAACAAAAACTGGAAAGATACTGGATAAATAGAAAGCCCCCCAGATACATATATTGTGTGTAGTCATGCTTCCTAATAACTTTGAAGCAGAATACCCTGGCGGTATGAAAGTACTCACACTGGTGGGCAGAGAGCCTAGTTGCCTGGCAGAGCGCGACTGTCTGTGAAGTACAATTTTGCGTTGCAGAGATTTCTAACTTCAATGTTAGAAAATTAGAGGAAGTGAACTCTTTTGCTTTGCCTTTCTCTCATGAGAAAAATCCAAAACAGGAATGTGCAAATGGATACCATATGTTTAGATCCATCTGCTCACTGACGAGAGCTAAACGGATGGAAAGTCAAGCATACGTTTTTATGTGCTGCCAAATGCAGCAGCAGCAGCAGCAGCCGCCTACGTATTAGGCAGTTTAATAAAAAAACAAACTATATGCAGATTTTAGGGTCTGGATACATATGTTTTAGCATATGCGCTCAGTATGTATACATCTAACAGAAGCTTGTGACAAATGCAATCCAATGACATCCTCAGAAATATTGCTAAAATCCGGACGTTCCTAACCATGGACACGCTAAAGACACTCGTCGCCCTTATCCACTCCTGAATCGACTACTGCAACTCGCTGTTCATTAGCCTTCCCCGCACCAGACTCTCCCCTCTCTAATCCATACTAAACGTGGCAGCTAGGCTCATTTTTCTATCCAGCCATTTCTCAGATGCCTCTGCACTATGCCAGTGATTGCATTGGCTGCCCATCAGCTGCAGAACTAAATTTAAACTCCTCAACCTCACCCACAAAGCTTTCCATCATATATCGCTTCCCTCCTGTCCATACACAACCCAGCCTGCACACTCCGATCCGCTAACACACTCAGACTAAACACCCCCCTAATGCTTGCCTACAGGACTTTACCAGAGCAGCACCCATCCTCTGGAACGCTCTGGCCCAAGGCATCTGAACATATCCTGACACACAAGACTTTAGACGTGCCTTAAAAATGCACCTATTCATGGAGGCAAACCAAATCTCCTGACCTAGTCCCCCTGCCCCTTCCCATGGCTCCCCACACCTTCCATCCTGCTTATCGCATACAACCTCTACCCTAGCACCTCCTTACCACTCCCACCCCGTTTGCTTCTTAACTGATTTCCACATGTAATTCCCGTAATGCCTGTGTCCCCCCCCCCCCCATCCCGTTTGTTTCAAACTGATTGTAGATCATATGTAATTGTTGTATTGTCTGTGTTCTCCCGTGCTTGAAAGCACTGCAGAATACGTTGGCACTATACAAATAAAGATTAATATTATCACTGATCAGGATCCATTGTTTGTGCAAGACCCAGCTAGAGGAGGGAAACTTTAGGGCTAGTATATGTTTTTTTTGCAGTGACCTTGTGTACAGAAAAGTGCAGTCTGCGAAGCTTTTCTATCTTGTTGAAAGAAAACTGCCACATATACTACCATAGCTCGAAAGTTTCCCCCCTCTAGCTGGGTCTTGCACAAACTGAGAAAGGTTATTAATAGAGATGAGCGAGCACCAAAATGCTCGGGTGCTCGTTACTCGGGACGAAATTTTCGCGATTCTCGAGGGTTCGTTTCAAATAACGAACCCCATTGAGGTCAATGGGCGACTCGAGCATTTTTGTATATCGCCGATGCTCGCTAAGGTTTCCATTTGTGAAAATCTGGGCAATTCAAGAAAGTGATGGGAACGACACAGAAACGGATAGGGCAGGCGAGGGGCTACATGTTGGGCTGCATCTCAAGTTCCCTGGTCCCAATATTAAGCCACAATAGCGGCAAGAGTGGGCCCCCCCCTCCCAACAATTTTTACTTCTGAAAAGCTCGCATTAGCAATGCATACCTTAGCTAAGCACCACACTACCTCCAACAAAGCACAATCACTGCCTGCATGACACTCCGCTGCCACTTCTCCTGGGTTACATGCTGCCCAACCCCCCCCCCCCCCTGCACGACCCAGTGTCCACAGCACACACCAAATTGTCCCTGCGCAGCCTTCAGCTGCCCTCATGCCACACCACCCTCATGTCTATTTATAAGTGCGTCTGCCATGAGGAGGAACCGCAGGCACACACTGCAGAGGGTTGGCACGGCTAGGCAGCGACACTCCTTAAAAGGGGCGGGGCGATAGCCCACAATGCTGTAGAGAAGCAATGAGAAATCCAAATCTGTGCCACCTCCATCTGGAGCTGCACACGTGGGCATAGCAATGGGGAACCTATGTGCCACACACTATTCATTCTGTCAAGGTGTCTGCATGCCCCAGTCAGACCGCAGTTTTTTATAAATAGTCACAGGCAGGTACAACTCCGCAATGGGAATTCTGTGTGCACCCACAGCATGGGTGGCTCCCTGGAACCCACCGGCGGTACATAAATATATCCCATTGCATTGCCCATCACAGCTGAGGTAATGTCATGTTAAATGCAGGTGGGCTTCGGCCCACACTGCATGCCCCAGTCAGACTGGGGTTCTTTAGAAGTGGACACATGCAGTTACAACTCCGTGTGGAGCGACAGCATGGGTGGGTGCCAGGAAGCCACTGGCGGTACATAAATATATCCCATTGCATTGCCCATCACAGCTGAGGTAATGTCATGTTAAATGCAGGTGGGCTTCGGCCCACACTGCATGCCCCAGTCAGACTGGGGTTCTTTAGAAGTAGACACATGCAGTTACAACTCCCTGTGGACCCACAGCATGGGTGGCTCCCTGGAACCCACCGGCGGTACATAAATATATCCCATTGCAGTGCCCAGCACAGCTGATGTAACGTCAGCTTTAATGCAGGTGGGCAAAAAATTAATTGGATTACACTGTAGGCGAGGGCCCCAAAAAATTGGTGTACCAACAGTACTAATGTACGTCAGAAAAATTGCCCATGCCCAACCAAGAGGGTAGGTGAAACCTATTAATCGCTTTGGTTAATGTGGCTTAATTTGTAACTATGCCTGGAGGCAGCCAGTTAAAATTGGTTCAGGTGCAAGTTTCAACACTTTAATGAGCATTGAAACATATAAAAATTGTTTACAAAAATTATATGACTGAGCCTTGTGGGCCTAAGAAAAATTGCCCATTCGGCGTGATTATGTGAGGTTTCAGGAGGAGGAGCAGGAGGAGGAGGAGGAATATTATACACAGATTGATGAAGCTAAAAGGTCCCCGTTTTTGATGGTGATAGAGAACAATGCTTCCATCCGCGGGTGCAGCCTACGTATTGTTTAGGTATCGCTGCTGTCCGCTGGTGGAGAAGAAAAGTCTGGGGAAATCCAGGCTTTGTTCATCTTTATGAGTGTAAGCCTGTCGGTTGACAGGCGGGTACGCTTATCCGTGATGATTCCCCCAGCCGCACTAAACACCCTCTCTGACAAGACGCTAGCCGCAGGACAAGCAAGCACCTCCAGGGCATAGAGCACGAGTTCAGGCCACGTGTCCAGCTTCGATACCCAGTAGTTGTAGGGGGCAGAGGCGTCACGGAGGACGGTCGTGCGATCGGCTACGTACTCCCTCACCATCCTTTTACAGTGCTCCCGCCAACTCAGCCTTGACCGGGGAGCGGTGACACAGTCTTGCTGGGGAGCCAGAAAGCTGTCAAAGGCCTTAGAGAGTGTTCCCCTGCCTGTGCTGTACATGCTGCCTGATCTCCGTGCCTCCCCTGCTACCTGGTCCTCGGAACTGCACCTTCTGCCACTAGCGCTGTCGGATGGGAATTTTACCATCAGCTTGTCCGCCAGGGTCCTGTGGTATAGCATCACTCTCGAACCCCTTTCCTCTTCGGGTATGAGAGTGGAAAGGTTCTCCTTATACCATGGGTCGAGCAGTGTGTACACCCAGTAATCCGTAGTGGCCAGAATGCGTGTAACGCGAGGGTCACGAGAAAGGCATCCTAACATGAAGTCAGCCATGTGTGCCAGGGTACCTGTACACAACACATGGCTGTCCTCACTAGGAAGATCACTTTCAGGATCCTCCTCCTCCGGCCATACACGCTGAAAGGATGACAGGCAAGCAGCATGGGTACCCTCAGCAGTGGGCCAAGCTGTCTCTTCCCCCTCCTCCTCATGCTCCTCCACCTCCTCCTCCTCCTCAACGCGCTGAGATATAGACAGGAGGGTGCTCTGACTATCCAGCGACATACTGTCTTCCCCCGCCTCCGTTTCCGAGCACAAAGCGTCTGCCTTTATGCTTTGCAGGGAACTTCTCAAGAGGCATAGCAGAGGAATGGTGACGCTAATGATTGCAGCATCGCCGCTCACCATCTGGGTAGACTCCTCAAAGTTTCCAAGGACCTGGCAGATGTCTGCCAACCAGGCCAACTCTTCTGTAAAGAATTGAGGAGGCTGACTCCCACTGCGCCGCCCATGTTGGAGTTGGTATTCCACTATAGCTCTACGCTGCTCATAGAGCCTGGCCAACATGTGAAGCGTAGAGTTCCACCGTGTGGGCACGTCGCACAGCAGTCGGTGCACTGGCAGATTAAACCGATGTTGCAGAGTGCGCAGGGTGGCAGCGTCCGTGTGGGACTTGCAGAAATGTGCGAAGAGGCAGCGCACCTTTCCGAGCACGTCTGACAAGCGTGGGTAGCTTTTCAGAAAGCGCTGAACCACCAAATTAAAGACGTGGGCCAGGCATGGCACGTGCGTGAGGCTGCCGAGCTGCAGAGCCGCCACCAGGTTATGGCCGTTGTCACACACGACCATGCCCGGTTGGAGGCTCAGCGGCGCAAGCCAGCGGTCGATCTGCTCTGTCACACCCTGCAGCAGTTCGTGGGCCGTGTGTCTCTTCTCTCCTAAGCTGAGTAGTTTCAGCACGGCCTGCTGACGCTTGCCCACCGCTGTGCTGCCACGCCGCGCGACACCGACTGCTGGCGACGTGCTGCTGCTGACACATCTTGATTGCGAGACAGAGGTTGTGTAGGAGGAGGAGGGTGGTTAAGTGGAGGAAGCATACACCGCCGCAGACCCCACCACCGAGCTGGGGCCCGCAATTCTGGGGGTGGGTAGGACGTGAGCGGTCCCAGGCTCTGACTCTGTCCCAGCCTCCACTAAATTCACCCAATGTGACGTCAGGGACATATAGTGGCCCTGCCCGCCTGTGCTTGTCCACGTGTCCGTTGTTAAGTGGACCTTGGCAGTAACCGCGTTGGTGAGGGCGCGTACAATGTTGCGGGAGACGTGGTCGTGCAGGGCTGGGACGGCACATCGGGAAAAGTAGTGGCGACTGGGAACTGAGTAGCGTGGGGCCGCCGCCGCCATCATGCTTTTGAAAGCCTCCGTTTCCACAAGCCTATACGGCAGCATCTCCAGGCTGATCAATTTGGTTATGTGCACGTTTAACGCTTGAGCGTGCGGGTGCGTGGCGGTGTACTTGCGCTTGCGCTCAAACACTTGCGCTAGCGACGGCTGGACGGTGCGCTGAGAGACATTGGTGGATGGAGCCGAGGACAGCGGAGGTGAGGGTGTGGGTGCAGGCCAGGAGACGGTAGTGCCTGTGTCCTGAGAGGGGGGTTGGATCTCAGTGGCAGGTTGGGGAGAGGCACAGGGGGAGAGGCAGTGGTGCAAACTGGAGGCGGTGAATGGCCTTCGTCCCACCTTGTGGGGTGCTTGGCCATCATATGTCTACGCATGCTGGTGGTGGTGAGGCTGGTGGTGGTGGCTCCCGGGCTGATCTTGGCGCAACAAAGGTTTCACACCACTGTTCGTCGGTCGTCTGCACTCTCAGTGAAAAACTGCCAGACCTTTGAGCACCTCGGCCTCTGCAGGGTGGCATGGCGCGAGGGGGCGCTTTGGGAAACAGTTGGTGGATTATTCGGTCTGGCCCTGTCTCTACCCCTGGCCACCGCACTGGCTCTTCCAACCTGCCCTGCTGCTGCACTTGCCCCCCCTCTGAAGACCTGTCCTCAGTAGGCTTAGCAAACCAGGTGGGGTCAGTCACCTCATCGTCCTGCTGCTCTTCCTCCGAATCCTCTGTGCGCTCCTCCCTCGGACTTACTCCAATTACTACTACCTGAGTGATAGACAACTGTGTCTCATCGTCATCGTCCTCCTCACCCACTGAAAGCTCTTGAGACAGTTGCCGGAAGTCCCCAGCCTCATCCCCCGGACCCCGGGAACTTTCCAAAGGTTGGGCATCGGTCATGACAAACTCCTCCGGTAAGAGAGGAACCATTGCTGCCCATTCTGGGCAGGGGCCCGAGAACAGTTCCTGGGAGTCTGCCTGCTCCTCATGTGTCATTGTAATGGAGTGAGGAGGCTGGGAGGAAGGAGGAGCAGCAGCCAGAGGATTCAGAGTTGCAGCACTGGACGGCGCAGAACTCTGGGTGATCGATAGATTGCTGGATGCACTTTCTGCCATCCACGACAGGACCTGCTCACGCTGCTCATTTTCTAATAAAGGTCTACCGCGTGGACCCATTAATTGTGAGATGTGGGGACGCCAGAAACGTGCCTTTCTCCTAATCCCACAGCAGTCGGCTGCGATACACCTGGATCAGGAGCTCGGCCTGTGCCCACACCCTGACTTGGGCCTCCGCGTCCTCGCCCGCGTCCACGTCCTCTAGGCCTACCCCTACCCCTCAGCATGGTGTATTACCAGTAGTGCAGAAACAGAACGCTGTAATTAAATGTGCCGCTTATTGGCCTGTGGTTGGAGGCTGACTTCGCTTACGGAACGCACAGCAGAGCCAGGAAAGAATTTTGCGCAAGCCCGCTGTAACACTTAGCTGGCTGCGTATTAATTAGGACTACTACCCCCAGCAGAGACGCAGTACAGCCAGGACGGTCACAGGCAGCCCAAATATATTTTTTTGTCCCAAATTTTTGGGAAAAGCCCACTGCTTATATAGACAGTATATGTCTTTCACGTTTTTCACTGTCCCTGCCTCAGCACTACTGGCCCTATACTATGTAAAATTACTGCAGACTGTTTCCCTCTGGACAGGATGACAGCAATGATGTAACGGGCAACGCAGAGCCAGGAAAAAATGTTGCGCAAGCCCGCTGTAACACTTAGCTGGCTGCGTATTAATTAGGACTACTACCCCCAGCAGAGACGCAGTACAGTCAGGACGGTCACAGGCAGCCCAAATATATTTTTTTGTCCCAATTTTTTGGGGAAAAGCCCACTGCCTATATAGACAGTATATGTCTTTTACGTTTTTCACTGTGCGGGTGGATGTCGTCTTATACTTACCTAGCAGGCTCTATCCAAGTACCTAATGCTGCTCTTCGGAGATTCAACGTGCTGAGCCATGGCATTGATTGGCCAATTCAAAATTCTATGCATTTTTTAAAATATATTATTAATTATCCATAATTAACTGCATCAGAAAAAAAACACAATGGCAGAAGAACACTTTTTTTTGGTCATTTCATTTTGAAGAAGAAAATGAATAAAAAGCTATCAAAAAGTCATAATCCCTAAAATGGTAGCAATACAAACTACAAATCGCCCAGCAAAAAATGAGCCCTTACACAGCTCTATCGACGGAAAAATAAAAACTATGGGGGTCAAAAAAATTGAGACAATAAGCCATTTTGTTTAAAAAAAAAGTTTGGTTTTTTTTTTACTTTACGGCCACTCTCACGCAGCCTGCTTTTCACCGGTGGTGTTTCAAAAATCGCTAATCACAATACAACACCTCTATTGATTTAATTGGGGCTTTGCTGACTAGCGCTTGAACTTCAAGTCTGCTCCATTTTCGTGCGTTTAAGTGCTTTTTAACGCACCTCCTGACCCATCACAATGATGAGGTGCATTAAAAATGCTGTCAAATGCAGTAGAATGCTTTCAGAAATTACGCACAAAATCACGGTAAAATGCCACAGTTTCGTACTCTGTTTTGGTAACGCATGTGTGAGAGTGGCCTAATTATATAAAGTATATATATAAGTGTGTTATCGATCTACTCGGCCCGGTATCGCGCTTACCAACTTGCGATTTTCACTGTGAGACTATACATTTTTTTTATTAGAAATTGCAGCATTTCCTTGTCTTTCTATGCAGAATCTGTTGACATTCATTTAGGACAGCCAGAATGTTCCTGTACAGGTTGCTACAGAAAATCTACATTTTTCTTTACCCTTAGGCCGGCTGAACACAACTGCCTCACATCACTTCGGGGAAGAAGCAATCCTCCGCTGCCGCCAAGGAACTCCACGTTTCTTCCATTATTTTTGATGGGTAAACCTTGCATCGCACTGTGTGCACCTAGCACGTGGTGTGAGGTTGTCGCCAGCCCAATTGAAAACAGTGGGAGGTGTAATGTGAGAGCACGCACAAAGTGTAGAAACACATCGCACCTGTGTATGATCTCATTCAAAAGGGTCTCGCAAAGCCCTTCCCTGAAAATCACTGCGGGGCTGCCGGCATCTTACTGCTTTTTAATGGGTCTGCTGCTGCAGCGGCGGTCCCATTGAAAGCAATGGCAGAACATTGCAATTCTCTGCCACAGCTGTGGCAGTGGATTCTTTCCTCCCCATGGGGAGTCCCCTTGTCGATAAACACAGTGACAGTGCTCAGTGACAAGGGGACTTCCCGTGGGGAATACTGACGCGCAGCATGGACCTATGGTGCACACATATCATATGTTTTGCAGGTACGTGCATTTGCACGCCTGTAAAACATGGAAATGTGAACACACCATAGGGAACCAATGGTTCTAATAGACGCGTGGTTTTGTGCGGACGTACGTACGCGTGTAAAGACGCTCGTCTGAATGAGCCCTTAAGGTGGTTTTATGCAGCATTTAATGAAAAGTGCTGTTTTTCTTACATGAAAAAAAACCTATGCGGTGGCCAGATATCAGCTGTAAGTAGGCAGATATTAAATGCACAACCAACACTGCCTTTTGTGTGTGTGATTTTTTTCGTTAAACTACTGGTCTGTTTTTTCTTTTTGGGGGGATCGGGTCCATGCTGCTATTTTTTCTTCCAAGCATTCTCTGGGTGTAGCATTTTTTCAGGTGGTTTTCCACAGGCTTCTCTATGGTAGATAAGAGTTGCATGTCAAAGATTGTAAGAGAGAAGCCACCCAACCAATATTGGATAAAAAAAGGCATGACATTCAGGCTGGTTTTTACAAGTCAGAAAAAAATGGTACGAAAGTATGTGAATGCAGCCAGGATTATGGTTTTAGATAGTTGTTTTTTTGTTTTTTTTTTTACTTATGCGCATATTCAGCATATTTGCAATCGGCTAGATTAGTCAGGCCAGTTTCACCTCCAGTCGGATGTTCCGTCACAGATTCCACTCAAAATATCGGAAGAAAAAGCCGGGCAGCTGAGCGGAAAATCGAACTGACTCAATGATAGTTAATGGGGTCCGTTCGGCGCTGTTCGGTTACGTGCTGGGACAGAGCGTTTGGCTATGGTGATTCCCCTTTCCTGCTTCCCGAACGGAGCAGGAAAGCGGAACCCCGGGCGCAGGTGTGAAACCACTCTCAGATAAGTGTTTTTTCCTCTGTAGTGCACATCTAAGGAAAAGACGAAAACAAAACGTAAAGCATCCTCCATAGAAGATTTCCAGGGATTGTCTCTAACATTTCCAAATAGGTTTTGGAGTTATTCCAAGCACTTAACCCTTCTGCAGAGCTTCACTTGTGTCCCTGAAGTAATTCCACATTCTATGTTTTTTGACAAATGGAAGCTGGTGCAATATGTATTTCCTCCTTAGATTTCTTGATCTTTGTATAACATAAATACTTGATAACAATGTTGCCACTTGCAGTTAAGTTACTGTTTATCTGATAAGTCACTGTATATTTTTATGTTGGTGTTTATTAAACCCGTCATTTATAGTAACTGTGTAACTGTGCACAGCTGCAAGCAGAAAATCAAATACCATTTTACTTGGTCACTGAACTCAGGGAAATGACAACCACATTGACAGGAAACCATCATCAAAGCAACTGGCTAACGGTCAATGTTTACAAAGATAAGGTAACTACTAGTGAGATATAAAATCCCTTCTTTCTAGAGAGGAGCAAACACTAGTGAGACTCAGTCGTGCTGCTGGAGCTTGAGATCCTATTTATGTGACCCCCTCCACAGCCACAATTGTCACCTCAGCGATAATATAGGAGTATAGTCCCATTTAGACGAGATGACAGTTGTCTAAACGACTGCACGAGCACTGACGTCACCACTAAGCTCGCTAGCACTCGTGCGCAGCGTTAAGATGTTCACCACTGGATGGCAGACTTCTTGCTCAACACTTCACCCTCTATGTGAAGCTCTGAGCGTTTACACACAGTGAGAAGCCAACAATGTTTTTTATGCTGACTGAAGGATCCTTAGTTAAACTGAATAATTATAAATAGACTAGTAATTATTAGGAAATTATAATACAAGTGTTTCTGGTGGCACAATGCACCACACAGCTGTGCTACATGTTACATCCATTATGATCCCCACACATCATATACAGCTCTACTACATGCATCCTGATTCTCTCACACACACAGCTGTGGTACATCGATACTGATTTCCAGACATCACTAGCTCAGCAGACTCCTGGATACAGTGATCAGCCCCTGGTCATGTGATCCGTGACTCCACCCACGCAGGTGATCACAAGACGGTAACATCATCACAGGTCCTGGTGGCTGCTGTCAGCTTATCCAGTATACAGTACTTTCTACTGAACTGCACAATTGCTCCTCCCACAGCAGTGACGTCACTGCAGGTCCTTCAGCCCGCCAGATCTCTTTTGCCAAACTGCACAATGGTTCCTCCCACAACAGTGACATCAATGCAGGTCCTTCAGCCCACCAGATCTCTGTGGTGATGGTAGGTCGGTGTCTTCTGTCAGGATTGCTGAGTTGTGTCTGAGATAATAACGGCTTAGTTGTATTCCCATTTTGTTATTTTTGTCCTCTCCTTCCAAGAGCCCTAACTATGTTGTTCTTCTGTCGGTCAGGCACTGTGTTTTATATATGCTGTAGAACCTGCGATGATGTCACCAGGGGCGAAGCATGAGAAGCACCCACACACAAACATACATACTCATGGACCAGTGGTCGTTAGTAGTTTACATCTAAAGAAAAGAACATAAAAGAAATAATATAACGATATACCTCTCATCATGTGCCTACTGTCATAGAGCATTCTGTGTGACATAGGTACAATTTACATATGTGCTCCCATGCATTTTATTATAAATCTACAAAAACAAATTCTTGTTCCTGATAATTGTCTGGGTAGGCTAAGAAATTCAAAATATTCTTATCTCTAGAATGATACAATTTTGGAGGATACAGACATGGACTACATACAGAGATGCCAATGATTTCTGGTCACAATGAGCTTAAAGATAACTTGCCATTAGAAAACAGTCTAAGGCCGCCTGCACACGAATGGGTAGGATTCCACATGAGGGAGCCCGCAGAGGAATCCGAACCTGTGCCTGACCGGCTACCCTGCGTACATAACTTTTTGCTTTTTCCTTTGTACAGTGGATGGCTGCAGCGAGCCGCTGTCAGACATGCACTGTACCGATTTTTTGAAAAATGTTTGTTTTTCCCACGCCGTCGCCAATGTCAATTGCGGAAGGGCCACAGGTCAGACGGCTTCCATTGACTTCAATGGAAGCCGTCCGTGTGGACACCACACAAAAATAAATCATGCTGTGATTTTTCCTCCATTCGCGGAAACCGCAATTTGTTTCCACGAGTGTGAAGAAAAAAACAATTTTCCATTGCATGTTATGAATGGTATTTGCTGTGGATCTGCGGTGTGGTCACCGACCGTGGATTCCGCAATGCAAATTAATTTGTGTGCAGGTGGCCATAGGCACAGGGAAGCATAAAAGGGTTGTCGGATCTCACAATTGGTATTAATTGAACTATTACAGTGACCAGTGACATTATTTATAATATATGCACCATTAAATTGATGCCCCGTTCCACCAATCCGCCACATAGCACGGATCAAAATCCCAAACCTCTGCTAATATCACATATACAACCCACTAGGGTTAAATTGTAACCAGTCCCACCACAGCCTTTGCCATAAACTGAAAGCCACAGCTGGTTCCTCTTAAAGAGTAACTTTTATTGATATGTAATATAATATATTATATTAACAATGAATTAGGAAGATCAGAGTTTCAACGTAGCATGAGTGAATGTAATAAATTAGGCAAAACCGGTCTAAGAGAAACAATATCGTGCCTTGCTGATTATGCAAGAATATCAGGGTCACAACTTTAGCACTTGGACCTTCCACAGTACAGAGAAGATGAAAGAAAGGCAGGTACGCGGGGTCACCGGCCGGGATCGGGGTCGGATTCCGCTATGGGATTCTGCATGGAGAATACAACCAGCCCGTGTATCCATATGCTGTCTGGTGTAAATTGCATCCGATCCTCTCAGGGGCAAGTCGCAGACATGGGAAGTGTCCACCCGGCCTATTCTCAGTATCTCAATTAAACAAGAAGAGAGGAGTATCATGTGGATATATATGTAATACATTGTATATCAGTCTCTTTTATTGTATATGTAATGCATCCGCAGCACCTGGATTATATATCTACAGGAGAATTCCTCTCTCATTTTACATGGGGTGTATTCTCAGCAACTGGATGATATATGACACGCCCCATGTGAAATGAATAGTGTATATGTGATGAATCTGGATTATACAGTCTGTCTACAGGATTTGTTCTCTCACTGTAGATACAGTGAGAATATATCCAGGATTCTTCCCCTCTGGTTGTAATGTATATTTGCTGTATCTGCAGCATCTGGGTTATATATGTACAGGATCCTCCTCTCTTACTGCACATGCACTGTATCCACAGCATCTGGATATGTACAACATCCTCTTTTGTATATGTGCTGTGTTTCCAGCATCTGAATAATTCATGTGCAGGACCCTCCTCTGTATATGTGCTGTATCCACCACATCTGGATTATCTATGTACAGGACCCTTCACTATATATGTGCTGTAGATACCACATTTGGATTATGCATGTACAGGACCATCCTCTGTATATGTGCTGTATCCACAGATCTGGATTATGTATGTACATGATTCTCCTGTGTATATGTGCTCTATCTACCACATCTGGATTATGTATGTACAGGACCCTCCTCTGTATATGCGCTGTATCCACCATATCTGGATTATGTATATATAGGACCAGGGGCGTAACTATTGGGGATGCAGAGGATGTGGTAGCACTCGGGCCCAGGAGCCTGAGGGGGCCCATAAGGCCACTTTTCTACATATAGGGAGCACAGTACTATGAATAAAGCATTATATTTGGGGGCCCTGTTACAGATTTTTCATGGGGGCCCAGAAGCTTCAAATTATGCCTCTGTATAGGACCCTCCTGTATACATGCTGTATCCACACATGTGGATTTTGTATGCACAGGACCCTCCTCAATATTTGTGTTGTATCCACCACATCTGCATTATGTATGTACAGGACCCTCCTCTGTATATGTGCTGTATCCACACCATCTGGATGTATGTATAGGACCCTCCTGTATATATGCTGCATCCACCACATCTGGGTTAAGTATGTACAGGATTCTCCTCGGTATATGTCCTGTATCCATCACATCTGGGTTATATATGGACAGGATCCTCCATTGTATATGTGCTCTATCCACCACATCTGGATTATGTATATATACAACCTTTCTGCATATAGGCTATATCCACCACATCTGGATTATATATGAATAGGACCCTCCTGTATATATGCTGTATCTACACATCTGGAGTATGTGTAGCATCCTCCTGTATATATGCTGTATCTACCACATCTGGATTATGTATGTATGGCATCCCGCTGTATATTTGCTGTATCCCCACATCTGGAGTATGCATAGCATCCCCCTGTATATATGCTGTATCACCACATCTAAAGTATGTATAGCATTCCCCTGCATATATGCTGTATTCACACATCTGGAGTACGTATGGCATCCCCATGTATATATGCTGTATCATCACATCTAAAGTATGTATAGCATTCCCCTGTATATATGCTGTATTCACACATCTGGAGTATGTATGGCATCCCCATGTATATATGCTGTATCCCTACATCTCAAGTGTGTACAGCATTCCCCTGTATATGTTGTATCCCCACATCTGGAGTATGTACAGCATCCCCTGTATATATGCTGTATCCCCACATCTGGAGTATGTACAACATCCCCTGTATATATGTTGTATCCCCACATCTGGAGTATGTATAGCATTCCTCTGTATATATGCTGTATCCCCACATCTGGAGTATGTATAGCATCCCCCAGTATATATGCGCTCTATCCCCACATCCCGAGTATGTACAGCACCCCCCTGTATATGCTGTATCCCCACATCTGGAGTATGTATAGCATCCCCATGTATATATGCTGTATTCCGACATCTGGAGTATGTACAGCATCCCCCTGTATATATGCTGTTTCCCTACATCTAAAGTATGTATAGCATTCCTCTGTATATATGCTGTATTCCCACATCTGGAGTATGTATAGCATCCCCATGTATATATGCTGTATCTCCACATCTGGAGTGTGTACAGCATCCCTTGTATATATTCTGTATCCCCACATCTGGAGTATGTATAGCATCCCCTGTATATATGCTTTATCCCCACATCTGGAGTATGTATAGCATCCCCTGTATATATGCTGTATCCCCACATCTGGAGTATGTATAGCATCCCCTGTATATATGCTTTATCCCCACATCTGGAGTATGTATAGCATCCCCTGTATATATGCTGTATCCCCACATCTGGAGTATGTATAGCATCCCCTGTATATATGCTGTATCCCCACATCTGGAGTATGTATTGCATTCTCCTGTATATATGCTGTATCCCGACATCTGGAGTATGTATAGCATCCTCCTGTATATATGCTGTATCTCCACATCTGGAGTATGTATAGCATCCCCCTGTATATATGCTGTATCCCCATATCTGGAGTATGTATAGCATCTCCCTGTATATATGCTGTATCTCCACCTCTGGAGTATGTATAGCATCCCCATGTATACATCCCACAGCATACACTCCTGACACCGGTTCCCCACACTCCTGTAAATCCAGATTAGGCTCCGCCGCGTCACTACCACTAACTAGACGGAGCGGTGACGATCAGTCGGTAATCCGGAGGACAGCGGCCCCACCCCTGGGCGGAGTGCCAGGAAGTGACCGACGGTACGAGCAGAGGAGAGCGGCGGGCACCATGGCCCGGGAGTGACAGGATGGTGAAGCGGCGGGGGGCACGGAGCCTGTGGCTGCTGCTGCTGCTCTACGCAGGGCTCATGCTGTTCCTCCTCTCGGTAATGTTACATGAAGGCTGGCGGGGCGGCAGGAGATCTTCGCCTGAGCGGGACTACGAGGGGGGATGGAACCGCTCCCCTCTCCGGCGGCTCTGCCCGCACCTGGACCAGTCCCTGTGGGCAGAGGATGGGCTGGATGGGACGGAGGAGGCTGCTGTGTCCCCGCCGCCTCGCACACACGTCTACCTGCACGCCACCTGGCGGAGCGGCTCGTCCTTTCTGGGGGAACTCTTCAACCAGCACCCTGCTGTCTTCTACCTGTACGAGCCGGCTTGGCACATGTGGCAGTCCCTGTACCCCGGGGACGCGGAGAGCCTGCAGGGGGCGCTGCGGGACTTGCTGGGCTCGCTGTTCCGCTGTGACTTCTCCGCGCTGCGGCTCTACGCGGGGGACAACCTGACTTCTGCTGGCGTGTTCGGCTGGAAGAGCAACAAAGTGATCTGCAGCGCCCCCTTCTGTTTATCCCCCGCAGGGGAGTTCAACTCTACCGCTGGGCGGCGCAGGGAGGAGGTGGGACTTGTGGAGCCTAAAGACTGCGAGCAGCGCTGCCCGGCACGGCCCCTGCGGGACCTGGAGGCGGAGTGCCTGCGCTACCCAGTGGTGGTCATTAAGGACGTGCGGCTACTGGAACTGTCCTCCTTGCGGCCGCTGCTGCGGGATCCTGGGCTCAACCTGCGGGTGGTCCAGCTCTTCCGAGACCCCAGAGCCGTGCACAACTCCCGGCTCCGATCCAAGCGCTCCCTGCTGCGAGAGAGCCTGCAGGTGCTGCGGAGCCGCCTACGAGGAGCCGACGCGGCGGGCAGAGCCCTGCAGCAGCAACAGCTGCACCGAGGAGGAGCGGACTACTTGGTGAGCGGCTCCCTGGAGGTCATCTGCCAGGCCTGGCTGCGGGACCTGCTCCTGGTACAGGGGCACAGCCCACCCTGGCTCCGGCACCGTTACCTTAGCATCCGCTATGAGGACCTGGTGCTCGCCCCCCACAAGGAGCTGCACCGCCTACTGCGCTTCACGGGGCTCCCAGCACTGCCGGCCCTGGAGGACTTTGTTCTGAACATGACCCGCGGCGCCAGTTACTCCTCAGACAAACCCTTCCTGGTATCCGCCCGCAACGCCAGGGAGGCCATGAGCGCCTGGAGGGAGAGGCTGAGTCGGGAGCAGGTCCGCAGGGTGGAGGAGGCCTGTGGGGATGCCATGAGGGTGCTGTCCTACCTGCCGCAGGAGGGCTGACTTGTGCATCACCTGGAAACCTGACAGAGGATGCAGCCGGGCATGAAGCCCAAAGTCTGGATTCTCGCTACAGTTCTCTGTTATCAGCTAGTTCAGGCCACTGCTGTGTGCTTAAATGGTATTATTGGCAGAGAATATCATTGTGTTGCTCCAGTGTCTCCACCCGGATTATCCTGTGCCTCCTAGGGGCAGTATAAACTGGTGACTGCCGCTCTGATTCCAGGGCTTTGTCATTTTTTCCCTAGGGCTCATTCACACGGGCGTATGCAATTTTGATCCGTGAAATACACAGCGTTTTTACTGCGTGTTTATATGCGGTTTTGGTGCATATTTGGTGCGTATGCAGTTTTTGCAACTGTGCCGTATCCACATTTACTGTGTTTTCACGCATTCACCGAAAATGCTCCCGTGTGAATGAGCCCTTACTGTTCTCTTTTGTTTTCATAAATTCCCTGTTTTTAAGCCATGGCGTCGGCCGGGTGAGGGAGTCCCCAAAATGATGTGTTTATGATCTGGAGTCCTTGATATTTAAGAGCTTCTCCCTGGTGACGCTGATTGACTGATTTTATTTCTTATGCATGGTATAGGGAGAAAGCTGTCAATCAGCTGCAGGCGGTTGGGGGAGCCCACTGCTCATGAGCATGAGGGCTCAGCTCAGTTAATAAACAGCGATTTATGAAAACTACTGCAAGAAAAAAGTGACAGCACTGGAATCAGCAGAATGTGGTTCCTTGATCTCTGTTGTATACGAGTTAACACGTATTTACACGGCTGAGAATAACGTACAAGTTCTGTGCAATTGCGAGGCGGACAAAACTTGTGCATTGTGATAACCCATTATTTTCAATGGATTAATGTTCATGAGTGATTTGTTTGCTTGCACCAATAGTGCGAGATGGAAAAATTGCAGCATGTCCTACTTTTTGCGCGCATCTCACGTGAGAATAGGACTTGTAATGTGCACAGATGGGGTGTCCGTCTGCTGTGCAATGCGAGTTGCGCCTGAGAAGCTCCAGGGCTTGCACATACATACATAAATGGTGACAATCATAGTGTAGCAAGTTTATATTGTTTACAGTACTATGCAAATGTTTTAGGTAGTTGTGGAAAAAATGCTACAAAGTAAACTTGCTTACAAAAATACAACGAACTTGTCAATAAACAAAATACAGAGTGAATGAATGAAATAGAAATCTAAATCCTAGAATGGTAGAGTTGGAAGGGACCTCCAGGGTCATCTGGTCCAACCCCCTGCTCAGTGCAGGATTCACTAAATCATCCCAGACAGATGTCTGTCCAGCCTTTGTTTGAAGACTTCCATTGAAGGAGAACTCACCACCTCCTGTGGTAACCTGTTCCACTCACTGATCACCCTCACTGTTTAATATCTAATCTGTGTCTCCTCCCTTCCAGTTTCATCCCATTGCTTCTAGTCTTTCCTTGTACAAAAGAGAATAGGTCTGATCCCTCTTAAACAGTTCAGGCGGGTTTCACATCTGTGCCAAAACCTACAGCCAGAGGTTCTGTTGCACATACAGCTGTATATTGGAGGAAAGCAGACAGACTTCATCATAGTCAATGCAGTCTACCCAGCGGTGTTTGGTACCGTCCACAGGCAGAACCATTCGGCCACAGGATTCCCTTTTCCTACTCCCTCAATGGAGCAAGAAAGCAGAATCCCCAATGCAGGTGGGAAAACATCCTTAGCTGGCCTCCTGTAAAGGCCAATTTAGACACAACGATTATCTCTCAAAAGATGTCTTTTGACCGACTTTTGCGCAATAATCGTGTCATTTACTGCGCAAGATGATTGCTCAAACGTTGAGTGATTACCTTGCGCTCCGAGCGGAGGATGCAGAAGACAAGCGGGGCCGCTTGTCTTCTGCATCCAACTGTTCCCCGCTCACAGCGCCTGGCTGTTATACAGCCAAGCGCTGTGAGCGGAGGATGCAGAAGACAAGCGGAGTGTCCTCGCTTGTCTTCTGCACCCAGTTGTTCTCCGCTGGGAGCGCCCGGCTGTTATACAGCCGAGCGCTTTGAGTGGAGGATGCAGAAGACAAGTGGGGTGTCCTCGCTTGTCTTCTGCATCCAGCTGTTCTCTGTTTGGAGCTCCTGGCTGTTATACAGCGGAGTGCTCCGTGCGGGGTATGGAGCACACAACTGGATCGCTCTGTTCTTCATACCAAGCCTGTCATCAGGGAGCGGGATACAGCTGAAACAATAGTATCACCACTGTGAATCCCTGATAAGGCTCATTGTTGTCTTTCAACACGCTGAAAGACGATGATGAGCAACGGCTTAACGAAAACTGCACGATGTCAGTGCAGTTACACACAACGATTATCGCTCAAAAGATGGCTTGTGAGCGGTAATCGTTGCGTCTAAATGGGCCTTAACACATGAGCAATTTGAGCAATTGTTGGCTATTATAAGTTTTTGCACAGTTTTTTGTCTTAAAACTACACCCCCTCCCCATTGTGCCAGCATTGATGCAATAGTGGGTGAGTTCAGCTCTGAAGTCAACAGAATTCTGAATGCATCTCAGGATTATCTTGTACTCATACAGATTGCTACTCAGGATGAGTGCAAGATAAGTAGCGCAATAAAATTACAAAGATTGATTTTACAAGTGAACTAAAAGATGGAGTTGCAGAGCAATCAGCTTTCATCTAATGGGATCTCCTACCTTTTTGTCAAGAAATATTTGGATCAAGCACGGACCAAAAATAGAGCCGTGTGATTATATCCTAAACAGAATGCATCCCCCTGCAGTTCTGACTGCTAACACACTCTCTTAGCTAAGTTAGCTTTTTAAGAAAATAATAAATAATTGCTAATAGTTGTATTTGCATATCACATATGTACAGAATAGGTGCTAAAGCTCTGATCAGTGAAGGCCTCACCACTGAGACCCCATCGATCCCCGAGAACAGGAGTCCCATGTCTTCCCCTCTTCCTCACTTTGGGTTCACTGCACCCCCCGCAGTAAGGAGGAGATTGAATAGAGTGACAGCCGAGCATGCGCTTTATTCATCTGCAGTGGGACAGCCGGAGATAACTGGGTGCTTGTACTTGGCTATTTCCGTCAGCCCCATTAAAAATGAAGGGAGTAGCACCATACATGCTCGGCTGTCACTCCATTCAGTCTGCACTTCACTGCAAGGGTTGCAGTGAGCCCACGGTGAGATAAGGAAGACACGGTACCCCTGTTCTCAGAATTGGTTGGGCTCTCAGTTGTAATACCCCAACTGGTCAGGAGAATGAGCTGTGATCTCCTCTATTATAACTGTGATAGGAGAGTCTGTGTCCCCCTCTAAGCAATTTTTTTTGGTAGCATTCATGCAATTGCATCATATAGACTGAGAATCTGATAAATTTCAGAGCTCATAACCCCAAACAAATTGAGATCTCATGACCATCTGAGGAAAAAGAGGCCAGGAGTTTCATGCAAAGATATAACTCAACAAAGTAACACTAGCTCACTTCTATATAGTAGGGCCTTGGTGGAAAACCTATGGCACGCGTGCCAGAAGGGGCACTCAGATTTCCCTCTGTGGGCATGCGCGCCGACGTGTAGCCACCACTAAAGTGATTACCAGTTGGGGTGCCCCGGTTGATAATCACTCAGTGGCACTGCTATGGGTGCACAACTTGACGGCGGTGTGTGCACCCAGGATCCTCCTCCCCTGACCTCTCCTCCTTGGTTCCAGAGCTGATTTAATACTATGCAGCGCTCCCCCTCACTGTAGGCTGCGTGTAATCTGCACTCCCCTTCTGGTTCTCAGCGGCCTGGTAGGGTGTGACCTCTACAGGCTGCTAGGAATCAGAAGCCGGAGAGTGCTGATAGCGGGAAGCTTTTTGAGGAGGTGAGGCAGAGCGCCGGATAGTATGAAATCAGCTGCGGGTGCACAGCTGATCTCCAGTCAAAATCCACAGCAGTGGTACTCCAGTGCTCCAGTTAGGACAAAAACACCGGACGTACCTCCCTATCCATTTTGAAATGGCACTTTCCTTTTTATAATGATGGAGGTAAAATCATATATATCGTCATAAGCCCCGCCCCCGACGTGTTGGCACTATGGATTGCAGTTTGGACACTTGGTCTCTAAAAAGTTCGCTATCACTGTACTAAGGGGATAACTACATAATGAATGAATGAATGAATGAAAACCTCACCAGAGTGCCCCTTTATTGCTTTATATGAATTATAGTATTACGGTGCATTCACACAGGTGTATGCGCATTTTGATTCGTGAATACACAGCGCATTCACGGGCTGAAATACGCGGTTGCCTCGCATTTTTCTGTCTATTGGCTGTCAAAAATACCTGCAGAAAATCTCATTGATTTTGTGCATAAATACGCAGATTTATGCACAATGGGCTATTATGGTGCGTAATATGCATCAATATAGGACATGTAGAGCTTTTCCTCATGCAACCGAAATTCATGTGACAAATATGCAACTGTGAATGAACTCATTGAAATCAATGGGCTTCAATCATTACGTATCATGCGCTTAAAAAGTATGTGCCTAATAAGCTACGTATTTATGCTCATGTGAATGAGCCCTTAGTGACTATATTGCTCACACCCTGTGCGAAGGAGGTCATGGTGTAATCTGGAATTTCAAAGAGGGGTGAGGTTCTTTTGTGGTCCTGACCTCCAACTGGCTGAGACAGATCAAGAAACCACAGCAAAAGCCACTACGCAATTGTAGTGTGTGAAAATTGCGTGGGGTGATGCATTTACACCTATCTGCATTCTTGGAGGGGGCTAGAGATGCCCGAATTTAAAAGAATTCTGTTCAAGAGACATTCTCTTTTATCTGAATTTTGATTTTGAAGGCAGTTTAAGGGGGCCTTGAAAATCGTGCGAGATTTGTGCGTCGCGAGATGCACAAATGTGAACCCCATTCTTTAGAATGGGTTAATTAACATTAGCGATGTTTTCCCACATGGCACTGCAATGCGATGAGGGAAACCCATTACAGCATGTTCTATCTTTCTGCGAGTTTTGTTGCAATGGGAGAACTCTGCGATCCTCTGACAGCCGCAGCAGGGATTCCCTTCATCCCAGAAGTGGTGTGAGGCTGTTTTCACATGAAAATGCCTCACATCCATGGGGCTTTCAAGTGGTGGCAAGTGAGAGATCGGGCCCTGAATCACGGCCCAATATCACATTCGCCAGTGTAAAGGAGCCCTAAGGAAACTGCTAGAATCCATTGTTGATGGCATAGTATAAGTAGGGTACTCACCTTGTGTGTTAGTAGGCTGCAGGCTGCCTGGAAGGATATTTGCGACCAATTTCTATTGCTCTAATAAATCTAAAATGAGTCTTTGCACACAGCCTATACGACAAATCTCTTATTGTTTTGTGTTTATCGTATCTGGGGCTCGTTTACTATTGAAAATTCAAGTTTTCTGGAGCAAATTGTACTAGAAAACTGAGAAATACGCTTTCTGCCACACTTACTGTGTTTTAAGCATTTCATGCACTTTTCCTACCAAGGGGCATTTCTTCGTTTAAAAAGAGGCACAGTCTAAATTGCACTAAAAATTGTGTCAAATTATGCCAAAATGTTGGCTCAATTTTCTG
Source organism: Eleutherodactylus coqui (assembly GCF_035609145.1). NCBI lineage: Eukaryota > Metazoa > Chordata > Amphibia > Anura > Eleutherodactylidae > Eleutherodactylus > Eleutherodactylus coqui. Next base: position 384,683,787 of record NC_089837.1, on the reverse strand, counting down.
AAATAAACTTAGCCAACTAGACGGTGGTCTAAACTACATTTACACGGGCTGATAAATCGTTCAGATTCCTGCATCTAGCAGGAATCTGAACAATTATCAGTCAGTGCAGATGCATGTCCTGACTGATCAGCAAACGAGAATTCGTTTACTTCTCATTCAGTTTACACAGTCCTGTGTAAACAGGTCCTTAAGGACCATTTAGACATGACAATTATCGCTCAAAATTCGCTCAAAAGCCATCTTTTGAGCGATAGTCGTTGTGTCTAAAAGCACGACCATCGTGCACTGTTCATGCACTATTCATTCATCGGTGATTTCTAGCTTGCTAGAAATCACCGATGGCTGCTATCAGCTGGTGTCCCGCTGCAAGTTTTAAGCTTTTATCTGGGACACCAGATGAAAGCTCCGATAACAATGCAGCTGTTTGCATATACAAAACAGCTGCATTTTTCTTGGAGCTAACGCGGTGGTATACTGCTCCACCTGCATTAACTCTTTAGTAGCTAATTAGCTACTTAGGCTGCCTGTCCACGGACGTTGCAGAGATCCACCGCGGGATACTGTCGCCCGGGAGCAGGAGCCAGCAGAGGGATCTCTGCTGTCAGCCTATCTGACAAATAGGCTCACCGCGGAGAATCGCGGTAAATTCGCAGCATGCTGCAAATTGCCGCCAGCGAGCGGAGAATTGCAATGATTCTCGGTTCGTAGATAGGGGGGAAGTGCTCTTCATAGCAACGCTATGGAGAGCTTTCACTGCTTTCCCCGCGGCCGGATTATCGCTGCGGGGAATGTAATGAATATACACCCGTGGACAGGCAGCCTTAGAGTTATGCAAAGATGATCGCTCAAAACTGTCACTCAAACTATCATTTTTTGAGCGATTATCTTTTAGTGTAAATGGGCCTTTAGACTAGACATTATTAGAATTCACAGATTTATCATTCAGCCAATCTCTGATAAATCTAGCACATTTTAAGGCTGCCTTCACACGAACGTATATCGGCTCGGTTTTCATGCCGAGCCGATATACGCCGTCCTCATCTGCAGGGGGGGAGGATGGAAGAGCAAGGAGCAGGCACTGAGCTCCCGCCCCCTCTCTGCCTCCTCTCCGCCCCTCTGCACTATTTGCAATGGGGAGAGGAGGGGCAGGGGTGGGGCTAATTCTCAGAACTTAGCCCCGCCCCACCCCGCCTCCTTTCATTGCAAATAGTGCAGAGGGGCGGAGAGGAGGCAGAGAGGGGGCGGGAGCTCAGTTCCTGCTCCTGGCTCTTCCATCCTCCCTCCCCCCCTGCAGATGAGGACGACATATATTGGCTCAGCGTGAAAACCGAGTCAATATACGTTCGTGTGAATGAAGCCTGAGGGTGCGTTCACACGAGCGCATAAACGGCGCCTTTTTGCGCCCAATCGTATAAACGTGACCATCTGAGGCGTTGGTCTCCAATGTATTCGTTCGCACGGGGCGATTTTACGGCGCGTAAAAACAGCAACCCGAAAAAAAGACGGAACATACGCGACCGAAATACGCGCCAACGCATATTCGATGGCCAAAAAGATAGTTTACAAAGTAGGAACAAACGATAATACACTTTCTAGCTCTGGTCATGATTGCCGAAAAACGTTCTTTCCGGCGATTAAACGCTGCGCACGTGCGAACGTAAATACGCCTACGCTCGTGTGACCGCGCCCTAAGACTGCCTAGTTTAAGTGTCTGTTTAGACCTGCTGATTTCTCTCGTTTGAACAAGCGAACAATGTCAGAGTTCACTCGTTTGTCGGGCGGCCTGTTTATACAGGCAGATACATCGTTGGCTCATTCACACAAGAAATCATACAGTCATTCACAATCACTGCATAAGTAAATGAAAACAACTGAATGATCAGTATTTGAACCGAACAATTAGTAAACGAACCAATGATGATTTTTATGCCTCCTTAAATGAACGTAGACTGCAAAAAGGATGGCACAAATGGAAGTACAGCATGACTGTAGGATCAGACTACACAAGGTACGTTTGTAGTCTGTCGCTATGGACGCACATAGGTCTGCATTTGAGCTGTACAAATTAAAATCAAGCAAAATTGTTTCATTATTCAGTTTAGAAGAACTGCAGCAATAGGCAGTTGTTTTAACATTATACATTTGAACACTCTTTAACCCTTTCAGGCAATGTAAATAAATGTCGGATGTGTGCGGGGATTAGTATGATGTGGTTCGGGAGCTGAGCTCTCGCCTGACACAGAGGATGTTAGCTGTCTTTGAACGCTGACACTGAGTTGAAAAGGTTGCAATTGGAAATAACTCAGCGGTGGTTAAACATTTAGATGCGGCTGTCAATTCTGACAGGAACATTTATATGGCCTGATAGGGAGAGGGAGACCTCTGTCACCTGAACAGCCTCTCACAGTGAGATCTCAAAGTGCCATTCGGTTGACATGTATTTCTGCCTATTAGAATCCCTTCAGAAATACAATGTGCTGCAATACTGAAGTGTTTCTGTTTATTGAGCAGCTGATCACTACTTCAAGTCCTCTACAGGTAAAAAAAACAAAAAAATATATGTTAAAGGTTTTTTTTAACTATTACTAAAAGTACAAAATATTGAGAGTAAAAAAAACAACAAACTTCTCATTCTGAGGGCTTATTCAGACGACCGTATATCGTCCGGGTTTTCACGCCAGGCCGATATACGGTGTCCCTCTCTGTAAGGGAAGGAGGCTGGAAGAGCCGGGGGGAGTGCACTGAGCTCCCGCCCCCTCTCTGCCCCTCGCCACTATTTGCAATGAGAGGGGCGGGGTGGGGGCGGAGCTAAGTTCTGGAACATAGCTCCGCTCCCGTCCTGCCCCCTCCCATTGCAAATAGTGGAGTGGGGGCGGGAGCTCAGTGCACTGCTCCCGGCTCTTCCAGCCTCCTCCCCCTGCAGAGAGGGACGCCACATATCGGCGGGGCGTGAGAACCTGGCCTATATACGGTCTGAATAAGCCCTTAATATGAAAAAGTCAAAAAAAAAGAAAAATTGTATTGCTGTGTGTAGAAAAGGGCCGACTTAAAATAATGCACTATTTATCTTTCACAGTGAAGACCATGAGAAAATAAAATACACATTGCCAGAATTGCGCTTTTATGGACACACCCGTCTCCAAGAAAATATTTAATGAAAGCAATCAAAAAGTCGTATGTAAGCCAAGATAGTTTCAGTGGAAACTAGGCTAGTGGTGCAGAAAAAACAAGCCGCCACACACCGCCATTAATGAAAATATAAAAAAGCTACAGGGATCAAAAGATGGCAGCAGGAAGAAATTATTTTTATAGAAGATTTTATTTTCTTTAAAGTAGTACAATGAAAAATTTGGAATGGCCGTAATCATACTGACCAGCAGAATACAGTTAGCATGTTATTATTACTGCACTATGTAGACCATAAAAAGAAATTTCGCCAAAAAATATAATTGTATTAAACTTTCACGCCACATAGAAATTTTTAAACGTTTTTCTACATATTGTATGGTACAGTATAGGAGTTGTCCAGAATTGGGGCATTTTTTCTATTGATGATCTATCCTCAGGATCCTCACCAGTCAGCTGATTTTTGGTGCTACTGTCTACATAGACAGCACAAAAAGCCGACTGTCTATAGTGCAGTGACCTGGGTTGCTGTTGTAGGCACAGCTCCCATTGATTACAATGGGAGCTGTGCCTGCAGTACAAAAGTGTCTGTTGCAACGTTGTCAGCGTTATGTGTTTCCAATGCTGACTATATTGACAGCGATGCTAGAAATCAGCTGATCAGCGGGGATCATGAGTGTCAGACCACCCCTTTAAGGGTGACTACCCACTACTGTTTTTTTTCACTGCGAAATTCGCAGCGTTTTTTTTTTCTACAGGGGGTTATGGGACTTGTAATGTTAAAATCGCGATCACACAAAATCGCAATTTACCGTGAAATCGCAGTCTTGTGCGATCGCAATTTTAACATTACAAGTCCCATAGACCCCTGCAGAAAAAAACACTGCGAATTTCGCAGTGAAAAAAAAACTGTAGTGGGGAGTCACCCTAAGTTGTATCATTCAAAGAAACAATTCACCTTGCAAAAAGCAAGCCCTCATATGGCTAGATCGAAATAAAAATAAAAAAGTTAGGAGGTAAAACCAAAAATGAGAAAACAATCTGTGGTCCTGAAAGAGTTAATACGGTACTGGGAAATGTTTCAGGCAGGTGTGGAAAAATACTATAAAGTAAGAATGCTTAAAAAATAAGAAAGAACAAAAGAGAAATGCAAATCAATATTTGATGTGACCGCCCTTTACTTTCAAAACAGCATCAATTCTTCTAGGTACATTTACACAAAGTCGGGGATCTTACAGGTTTATAGTCAGCTGTATGACTATTATTATCCAGTTATGCCAAACAGGTAATAATAACCATCATTTTCATATGTAGGTTGACACACAGTCAGTAAGGCCACCTGTACACAAATGGATTCTTGTTGCGGAATCCACGGCATGTGTCCGCACTGCGGATCTGCAGCAAATACGGTTCATAGAGATGAGCGAACGTACTAGTTAAGGGCGATTTCGCAATCGAGCATCGCTATTTTCGAGTACCTGACTACTCGGGTGAAAAGATTCGGGTGGCGCTGGGGGTGAGCGGGGGGGTTGCAGAGGGGAGTGGGGGGGGAGAGAGAGGGAGCTCCCCCCTGTTCCCCACTGCTACCCCCTGCTCCACCACGCCGCACCCCGAATCTTTTCGTCCGAGTAGCCAGGTACTCGAAAATAGTGATGCTCGATTGCGAAATCGCCCTTAACGAGTACGTTCGCTCATCTCTTTTCATAGCATGCTATGGGAAATCGCTATTTCATGCATGCAACCGGAAATCAATTGCAATTTCCACTTGTGGAGGAAAAATAGCGGCATGCTCCATTTTTGCACGGATTCCATGCGGACAGCTTCCATTGAAGCTAATGGAAGCCACCCAACCCGCAGCCCATCCGCAATTTACATCGCCTAGCGATGACACTGGGAAAAATAAACATTTGAAAAAAAAATCTGTACTTCACATAACCAACGGTGGCTCACTGTGACTATCCGTAATCCGCTGCAATCAGGTTCTGCCGTGTGCAGGCGGCCTAACTTCAAAAGATACAGCTGGAAGCAGTCCAGCTGATGAAAGACACATCATGTTCACTTCCCTCCAAAATCGGAAGATGTCCAGCAATGCCATTGGCTCAAACCAGTGGGACCCAGGTCTACCCATCTTCTGTTTGGAGAAGTCTGGCCAGAAGTGGTCTTTATAGAAGAATTGCTGGCAAAAAGCCGCACAATGTAGAAAGAAAGCCAAGTGACTCAACTATACACAAAAACAAGGAACTGGGGTGCAGATAAATGGCAGCAGGTGTTGGAACTGATGAGTCAAAATGTGAAATATTTGGCTGTAACAGAAGGCAGTTTGTTCACTGAAGGGCTGGAGAGCAGAGCAATAATGAGTGTCTGCAGCCAACAGTGAAGTTGCAGGTTTGTGCTGTATTTCAGCAAGTGGAGTTGGGGATTTGGTCAGGATTAATGGTGTCCTTAATGCTGAGAAATACAGGCCGATACTTATCCATCACACAGTGCCATCAGGTAGGGCATCTGACAGGCTCTGAATTCATTCTGCAACAGGTCAATGAACCCAAACATACAGCCAATGTCAGAAAGAACTATCTTCAGCATAAAGAAGAATATGGAGTCCTGGAAGTGATGATATGATCCCCACAGAACCCTGATCTCAACATCATTGAGTTTGTCTAGGATTATGTCCCAGTGTCGCTGGCAGATGGTTGGCCTGGGGTTTCATAGCCATGTCAGGCATGGCCCACATGAAATGCCATGTCTGTGTGTTCATTTTCTGTCAATACTGGTCAGCAGAGACTTAACTGCTCCTTTCTGTTAAGTGGTTATAAACCTGCAGGGGTAGTTGGCTGCTCAACCATTCAGTATTGATAGACCATCACGGGTTCAACCAGCATCAATCAATATTGTTTGATTATTTAAACCAGCTCTCTTGAAGAGAAGGTGCTGGTTATACTTTCGATTTGGAGGTGTTTCTGGTTTTGTCTGCAGCTCCTCGGTTGAAACTGTGTCTAAGTTAAGATAAGTCTGCTTTCGTTCAACTTATTTATCTGGGGTCTTTGTGGTTCATTTCCCCTTGTATATATTTTGGTCTCGTTGTGTTTTTGCCACTATTTCCCTGTCACCATCTATGAAAAGTCACCAGAGTTACCCCAGGTGCTTATGTGGGGCCGTCCCCATGAGGACGATCACCCCGCTTATAGGTAGGGTTTCACATATTAATAAGTTTAGAGATAGATTCTCTGTTTTTCCTTTTTGCCGTTTCCTTATAATAAATTTGTATTATCTGTGCTTATATTGTATGTGCATGTATGCATCGAGTTTGGATGCAACCTAAACGTAACAGATCAAATGAAGAGACAGAAGTATTTGAAGCCTTTCAATAATGATGGACCGTGTTCTCCACTCCTAGGAGGTCTGAAAATATTTTGATCGCTATGGTTCTAAGAACATCCAGTGCCCATGATTCATGTAGCCCTTTTATCCTAATATTGCGGCGGCGGTTTTTGTTCTCCTGGTGTTCTATCAGAATCAGAGCCCTATTGATGTGGCCTTCTTGGCGTGTGACATAGTCGGACAGATCATTAGTGTGCGCAATGATGGCAGTACATGTTTTCTTCAGGTCCTCCACCAGGTTTCCTATTTGTTGGATTTCTGTTTTTATATCTGTACGTTCGGTTAGGACCGGTTTTATGGCTTGAGCCAAAGCTTTTTTAAGAAAGTGTTTAGAAATATTTGACTCTTGGAAACGTTGTTTGGTCTCATTGTTGCTGTCTATGTCTGAGTCAGCAGGGTTATCCTCTTCAGCTGCGAACGTCAGAGTTTTCTTGGAAGCTCGCTCAGGGGAGTGGGCGCTTCTCTTTTTCAGAAATCTCTTGGATGTAATCTGCGACCCAGAGGGGTGGTCAGTTTTGTCTCTTCCTATTTTTAACATCTTGTTGTTAGATATGAATAATCAAAGCTGTATAGGGCATAGTGTGGTGTGTTGGTTAAATCATTCTCTCCTTGCTGGTAGAATGTTGTTCAGAATTACTTTACTAGACAACTTTTCTTGCGGTAGCCAAGGGGTTTTTAGGGCAGTGATGTTGTGGTGTGGGCTGAGAGATATTGTGGCCTGACTCCTTTTTAAGGGTTCCTACCCACTAGCCTTTTTTTCCCCTGCGATGCGAGAGCAATGATTATGAAACCAATGATTTTCATTAGTTTCATACTCATTTGTGTTTTTTCACTGCAGCCTCGCAGACCAGAGAAAAAATCTGTGATGTCACTCAGTGTTTTCAATGGCGCCAGCCCTATTGAAAACATAGGGACTATATCGTGGACTTCTGCCACAGCTGTGGCAGGGGTTTCCTTCATCCCCCTAAATCCTCTGTGCTGCTTGCTTGCTGTGAATTGTGTATTTTGCATTTCATCTGTTTGCATCGGTACGTTCATTTCTGCACCATCCCACTCCAAGCTGAACTCCAACTATCTCCATCTGCTTAAATCCTCTGTGTTGCTTTGCTTGCTGTAAATTGTGTATTTTGCATTTCATCTGTTTGCATCGGTAAATGAAACTTTACTTTTAGTCACCTCTGCCATCCACCTCCCCCAAATGGCATCTTTCACCCATCCTTGCAGAGATGCTTTCCTTATCTAAGGAGAGCAATAAATTTCACTCCCCCCCCTTTTGGTCATTAGGTTTGCAATGCTAAAGTCAGCTGGCTAGTCAATTGGAACCTGATTAGTCACTCCCAGCTGTTTCCTAGTCGTACCTTAAACTTTCACTATAATATCAGTGTAAGCTTGCATGCCACGCGGGTGGCTGCCACGCGAATATGAGCTGTATTAAAGTATGAGCTGAGAAAGTATGATACAGTTCCATCATGGCAGTTCGACAGGTAGGCCACAAACTCTGCCTTAATGCTTTACACTTAAAAGCTATCGCTAATGTTGTCACTTCTGTTCTCATTCTTGCTCTCAGTTTCAGAACTTCTGTCAAGTGCCAACCTCTGGGGCACTCTATTCACATTAGCCCCTCTCTCCTGTCCTCACCTATGCACAGCTCGCATGCACTCTTTACCTTCTTGCTTAGCCTCAAACCCCCTAGTGCCACTAACAAAAATAACAGTCTTCATCATAAATCTCCTAATCATCTGCTAACCCTAACTATTCTGCTGTTACTAGCTGCTGGGGATATCTCTCCCAATCCTGGCCCACCCTCCACTGCTCCTAGCTATTACCCCCTACCGGGCTCACTAATAAACTCCCCAAGCCCAACTGCTAGCCCATGCATACCCTCCCCTGACTCCTTTAAATGTGCACTCTGGAACTGCCAGTCAGCATGTAATAAACTCCCCACCATCCACGACTTTTTTACTGCTAAATCTTTAAATCTGCTAGCTCTCACAGAAACGTGGATACAGCAGTCTGACACGGCCTCCCCTGCTGCACTGTCCTACAATGGCCTGCAGTTCTCCCATACCCCGAGACCAGATGACAGGCGTGGTGGAGGAGTAGGTGCTCTTCTCTCCCCGAAATGCACCTACCAGGTCATCCCCCCTGTACCCTCACTCACTTTTCCATCATTTGAAGTACATATGCTACGGCTTTTCCGCCCGCTGTTCATGCGAGTAGCAGTTATCTATCGCCCCCCAGGTGCTGCTCGCCTGTTTTGGACCACTTTGCTGCCTGGCTCCCCCACTTCCTATCCTGTGAAATTCCAACCCTCAGCTTAGGTGATTTTAACATCCCCACTAATGACCCCAACTCCCCATCTGCCTCTCAGCTTCTTTCACTCACCTCCTCCCTTGGTCTCTCTCAACTCACAGCCTCTCCCACTCACAGGGATGGCAATACTCTGGATCTGGTCTTCCTCCGGCTCTGCTGCCAACTTCACTAACTCCCCTCTCTTTCTCTGTCACGCTCCCTAACATCTCTCCAGACCCACCTACCTACAGTACCTACAGGAACCTTAAGGCCATTCACACCCAGAACTTTGCTGAGTCCCTACAGTCCTCTCTGTCCCCCATCTCTCTCCTCACCTGCCCCAACCTGGCTGCCGCTCACTACAACACCGCTCTCAAACATGCCCTGGATGAAGCGGCGCCCCCCAGGACCCGAGCCATCCGATGTAGACCGCGGCAACCCTGGCTCACGCCTCAAACGCGCTTCATCCGGCTGTGCTCTAGAAGTGCTGAACGGCTGTGGAGGAAATCGCAAATGTCCGCAGACTTCCTCCACTACAAATTCATGCTCAGAACCTACAACCTCGCCCTCCACCATGCCAAACAAGTCTTTTTCACCTCTCTGGTCTCCTCACTATCCCACAACCCTAAACGGCTCTTTGATACTTTTCACTCCCTTCTCAGCCCTAAACCACAGCCCCCGGTGACGGATCTCAGTGCCGAAGAGCTGGCTGCTTACTTCAAAAAGAAAATTGATGGCATCCGTCAGGAAATAACTTCCCAATCCCAGACTAGCCCTGACCCTAGTCTTGTCAGCACTGCATCTAGCTCCAGCTCACTGTCTGTACTCAGACCAGCGACAGAGGAAGAAGTCTCCAAATTGCTCTTCTCTGCTCGCCCCACCACCTGCGCTAGCGACCCCCTCCCCTCACACCTCCTCCGTTCCTTCTCCCCAGTGGTCATCTCCCATCTCACCACTATATTCAACCTCTCTCTGACCTCTGGCATCTTTCCCTCTTCTTTCAAACGCGCCATCATATCCCCACTGCTTAAGAAGCCGACTCTGGACGCGGCTGATGCTGCCAACTACCGACCCATCTCAAAACTCCCCTTCATCTCCAAACTACTAGAACGGCTGGTTTACTCCCGCCTTGTAAGCTACCTATCAGAGCACTCTCTCCTAGACCCCCTACAGTCTGGTTTTCGACCTCAGCACTTGACAGAAACTGCCCTTACAAGGGTATCCAATGACCTACTGACAGCCAAATCGAGGGGCGATAACTCCCTACTGATCCTCCTCGACCTCTCCGCAGCATTTGACACTGTTGACCACAAACTCCTCCTCAGTATGCTACGCTCCATTGGCCTAAAGGATACTGCCCTCTCCTGGTTCTCTTCCTACCTATCTGACCGCTCTTTCAGTGTCTCCTTTGCTGGCTCTACCTCCCCTCCTCTTCCCCTTGCTGTTGGGGTCCCCCAGGGCTCTGTCCTCGGCCCCCTTCTTTTCTCTATCTACACAGCCCCTATTGGACAAACCATCAGGAGATTTGGCCTCCAATACCACCTGTATGCTGATGACACCCAGCTATACACCTCTTCCCGTGACATCTCTGCACCTTTACTCCAAAACATCACTAACTGTCTGTCCGCTGTCTCTAACACCATGTCCTCTCTCTACCTAAAACTAAACCTCTCTAAAACTGACCTGCTGGTATTTCCACCCTCCACTAACCAACCTCCTCCTGACATCTCCATCTCAGTGTGTGGCGCCACCATAACTCCTAGACAACATGCCCGCTGCCTTGGAGTCATATTTGATTCTGATCTCTCTTTTACCCCCTACATCCAATCTCTGGCCCGAACATGTCAGCTGCACCTCAAGAACATCGCAAGAATCCGCTCTTTTCTCACTGTGGACACGCTAAAAACGCTTACTGTTGCCCTTATCCACTCCCAGCTCGATTATTGCAACTCGTTGCTGATTGGCCTCCCCTGCACCAGACTCTACCCTCTCCAATCCATCCTGAATGCGGCAGCCAGGCTCATCTTCCTGTCCAGCCGCTACTCGGACGCCTCTGCCCTGTGGCGGTCACCGCACTGGCTGCCCGTTAAATACAGAATTCAATTTAAACTCGCCACCTTCATCCACAAAGCCCTTCACAGTGCAGCGCCCCCCTATATTGCCTCCCTCATCTCAATCCATCAACCAGCCCGGGCTCTCCGCTCTGCTAACGAAACCAGATTGAGTGCCCCTTTAATTCGAACTTCTCATTCCCGCCTCCAAGACTTCTCCAGAGCAGCAGCGGTCCTCTGGAATGCACTACCAAAGGCTACCCGAGCAATCCAGGACTCGCAGAACTTCAGGCGTGCTCTAAAAACACACCTCTTCAGGGAGGCATACCGAATTCCCTAAACAAACCCCTCTGTACTCCGCCTGATAACATGCTCCCTGACCTACTGACTGCAATCCCTGCTAGCCATCATAAACCGCGCCTGCAGTCATACTGTTTCTGCCGTCACGCGGCTAAATGTCTGACCATTGTCTATGTGTATATCACCCCTCACTCTCCACCTCGCCATACAGTGCACATCTCCTGCCCCTTTACCTTCTGTATCACCCCATTACTTGTAGTATGTAAGCTCGTTGGAGCAGGACCCGCACCCCTATTGTTTCCATCAATTGATTACTTTGTAACCGTGGTTCTGTAATGTTTGTACTTTTGTCTATCTGTATCCCCTGTCTATGTAAGCGCTGCGGAATATGTTGGCGCTATACAAATAAAGTTTATTATTATTATCCCCGTGGGAATGAAGGAATCTTCTGCCACACCTGTGGCAGAAGTCCACGATGCTATCCAATTGCTTTCAATGGGCTCAGCGCTGCTGCGGCCCTATTGAAAGCAGTGGGTTACAGGCAACCCCTGCAGCAATGATTTTTCGGGGAAGGGCTTGAAAATGATCCCTAGCTGGTGATAAAAATAAAAAAAATTATATACTCACCTCTCTGCCGCTCAGGCACGTCCTCTGGCTGGCTCCCCAACACTGCTGTAAAGCTCTTTCAGCAGGCGGGAATTTAAAAATCCCCGCCTCCTGAAAGGGCTGTGGTGATAGGCTGAGCGCTCAGCCAATCACAGGCAGCGCACAGCCATTAATCAGCCCAGGTTTGCTTCTCCCTTTCAGAGTGGTTTGCAGGGAGTCCCCACTCTGCTGGATGCAGCTGCTTCAGCCCCCGGGATCTATTGATCTCGGCCACGGACACACCCGCTCCACCTGCGCTTCTCTTCAGCAAGCACTGACAAATGTTACCCGGGAGAGCCGCCGCCGAGGTGTCGGGCTTGGGCGTAGTGCTCCGAGCACTTCTATGTTGCGGGCGAGCACGTCCGTGGGTGCCCGCAACTTTAGGTCACGGCTTGGTGAGTAGAACTAGGCTATGTCTATCATCGGGCACTCCAGGTGTCCTTACTGGGCTACACAGGCTGCTGTGTGCAGTAGCTTGCACACTAAGGGCGCCCACCCACTGGCGATTTTTTTTCCCTGCGAAATTCGCAGTATTTTTTTCTTTGCAGGGGTCTATGGGACTTGTAATGTTAAAATCGCGATCGCGCAAAATCGCGATTTCGCGGTAAATTGCGATTTTGCGCGATCGCGATTTTAACATTACAAGTCCCATAGACCCCTGCAGAGAAAAGAATGCTGTGAATTTCGCAGGGAAAAAAATCGCCAGTGGGTGGGCGCCCTAAGGGCGAGCACCCACTGGCGTTTGCGTTTTCCGCGGGAAAAAACCGCAGCGTTTTCGCCGCGTTTCCCGCGATTTTTCCGTGCGGTTTTTGCGGGGTTTTCGCGGCTTTTCCATTAATTTCCATGGAGAAAAATAAGGACACATATGCAACTGACAGTTCCTATGTTAAAAACGCAAACGCAATGCAAAAAAAACGCCAGTGGACAGGAACACATGTTATCTCTATGCCTGTGCAGGAAAAACGCAAAACGCAGGTAAAAAAACGCCAGTGGGTGCTCGCCCTAAGGGTTGTTCAGCTAGGCTAGAGGCTCAAGCAGGGTGGGGAACTGTTTTAGGGTACTATTTAGTGCAATTACCAATGGAGCTCTCTAGCTGTGCGTTTTTCCACAATGGTGCTCAAGCCATGCCCTGAGACAGAAGTATTTGAAGAAGTATACATCTACAGAAGATCCACTTAGTTCTCCAAGATGTTTGGAACAACCTCCCTGCTGAGTTCCTTCAAAAACTCTGCGCAAGTGTACCTAGAAGAATTGTTTATCTAGTAATAGGTAGATGTCACTGGCAGCAGTCATGAACCTTTTCTTCAGACACATCTTTAATGGCTGAACTGGGCTCCTGTAAAGCAGAAGCACATTTTTTTGGTATAACAGGTATAGTACTATACTCCCTCCCCATTGTGCCAACACTTAGGCAATAGAGGAAGATTTCAGCTCTAAAGTCAGCAGAATTATGAATTAATCTCTGGATTATAATACAGACTGTTACTTAAAACAAGTACAAGACACTTAGTGCAATGTACTTACAAAGATTGACTTTACAAGTGAGCTAAAAGATGGAGTTGCAGAGCAATCAGCTTTCCTCTAATGGGATCTCCTACCTTTTTGTCAACAAATTTTTGCATCAAGCACGGACCAAAAATAGAGCCGTGTGATTATATCCTAAACAGAATGTATACCCCTGCAGTTCTGACTGCTAACACACTCTCTTAGCTAAGTTAGCTTTTTAGGAAAATAATAAAAGTATTTGCATATTACATATGCACAGAATAGGTGCTAAAACGCTGATCGGTGAGGGTCTCACCACTGAGACCACTTTGATTCCCAAGAAAAGGAGTCCCATGTCCTCCCCTCTTCCTCACTTCGGGCTCACTGAAACCCCCACAGTGAGGAGGAGAATGAATAGAGCGACAACTGAGCATGCACTTTATTCACCTGTAGTGGGACAGCCAGAGATAACCGGGTGCTTGTAGTCGGCTGTTTCCGTCAGCCCCATTGAAATGAAGGGAGTAGCACCATACATGCTCGGCTGTCACTCCATTCAGCCTGCACGTCACTGCAGGGGGTGCAGTGAGCCCACAGTGAGAAGAGAGGGACACAGAACCCTTGTACTCTGGATCAGTAGGGGTGTCAGTGGTAATACCCCAACCGGTTCATTAGTTATCCAATGGATATTTGATTAAAGTTAATTTTAGGAATACCCCTTTAAGGGGTTTGCAAATTTTTTACACCATGAGCAAAGCTCTATATTGTAGTAAAACTATTTTTACAATTCCCACTCACACAGTTTGGCACAGAGCTGCATATTTTCAAGAGCAAGCTTCTTTTATTTGAGCTGTTTCATGTCCTCTTGACATTTTATGTGGCTTTTTTTCTATCAACCTCAATGTTCTTGTTTGTTTACCACAAGTGCAGTTTTCGATATAAACATAACTAGGAACATTTTCTAGAGCAGGGTGAACAGCTTGTAACTGTTAGGACTCACACCCCTTGCGGGTTTTTTAACACTGCGATATCGCTGTGTTTTTTTAACGCGATTGTCAATGGGACTTTCTAATGTTAAAAACTAGAGATGAGCGAGCGTACTCGGAAAAGCACTACTCGCTCGAGTAATGTGCTTTATCCGAGTATCGCTGTGCTCGTCCCTGAAGATTCGGGTGCCGCTGCGGCTGACAGGTGAGTCGCAGCGGGGAGCAGGGGAGAGCGGGCGGGAGAGAGGGAGAGAAAGATCTTACCTCTGTTCCTCCCCGCTCTCCCCTGCAGCTCCCCGCTCTGTGCCGGCACCTGAATCTTCAGGGACGAGCACAGCGATACTCGGATAAAGCAAATTACTCGAACGAGTAGTGCTTTTCCGAGTACGCTCGCTCATCTCTAGTAAAAACGCATCGAACAAAAATTGTAAAGCACAAACTTGCGATGCATTTTTAACATTAGAAAGTCCCATTGACAATTGCGTTTAAAAAATGCAGCAATATCGCAGGGTTAAAAAAACGCAAGGGGTGTGAGCCCTTATATTGTAGTGAAAAAGTTGTTTTTTTTATTTACAATTTAAACTGCTTCATGCCCTTTCTTGTCATTTTATGTGGTATGTTTCCATTGACCTCGGTGCTCTCATATCTATAGAATGATCAAAGCCTCTTGTAGAAGCAATGTTAGCAACATTTTCTTGAACAGGGTTGTAGCCCCGCCCTGCTGGACAGAAAAGGAACTGTCTGTGTGATTAGTTGCGTTTCTGAATGAAGGGCTGGTTGCTGCAAGGTAGATTATAACTCTATGGGAAGATTTAAGGGCTCACTCACACATGCATATATGTCCCGCTATTACGCATGTATTTTTATGTACGTAAAATACGCAGTAATATGCACCAAAATAGGACATGCTGCATTTTTTTCATGTGCAGGTGTGAGTGGCCCAATAGAAATCAATGGGCTTATAGCACCGCGTATTATATGCTTGAATATGATGAGAGTAGCATATGCTCCATGTGAGAAAGCCCTTAGTGTTCTGTGAGAAAGGAGAGTGGGGCTGTAGGGAAGAAATACTGTTGAATGGGGGAGACAAGATATATGTGTTATGGGGGTGGAGATTGTGCTTCAATGGCAGTGGAAGATGATGCTTCAGGAGAGAGATGTGGTGCTACTAGGAGAAGAAACGCCAAGGGGAGTTAGTGCTGGCTTGGGGGAAATGTGCCCTAAGAGGAGTGGAGATGGGAAAACTGTGCTGTCAGGGGTGAAGATGGGTTGGGGTTTTGTCCAATGAGTGGAATGATGGAGTGGATAGTTGATGTCAAGAAAGAGGTATAGTTGCCACTAGAGATGAGTGAATGTACTCGGTAAGGCCGATTTCGCAATCGAGCACCGCGATTTTCGAGTACTTCACTACTCGGGTGAAAAGTACTCGGGGGCACTGTGTGGCGGGGCGTGGCATGGTGGAGCGGGGGGTAGCAGCGCGGAACAGGGGGGAGCTCTCTCTCTCCCTCTCCCCCCCACTCCCCTCTGCAACCCCCTGCTCACCCACAGCGCCCCCGAGTACTTTTCACCCGAGTAGTGAAGTACTCGAAAATCGCGGTGCTCGATTGCAAAATCTGCCTTGCCGAGTACGTTCGCTCATCTCTAGTTGCCACCCTTTGTCACCAAAAAATACTGACCAAGGTAAAAAGATGCATGACTTGGAGGGAAAACTTTCCTGTTTCTTCCTTATGTGGAACCAAACCGCCATGAAAACATTTTTCCAGCCACAGCTCGTCTCTGCACACTCTTCACATCCCGACGTGATGCCCTTACAAATTAATATTGTCCCTCTCTTTTAGTAACATTGTCTCCACAAAATGATACTTGCTCTTTCTGTGGCTTTACAACCCCACATAGATATCATGCCCTCTTCTGTGTGCCTTTTGGCTATAGTATACCCCTCACTGGCTCCACTAAGATATGGTTCGCTGTTCAGTGCCCCCCTATAGGTGATGTGCCTCCTCTATTGCTTGCCTTTAGATATACTGCCCCACTCTTTGGCCTTAAAGTTCTTCTCTCTGTAGCCCCAGATATACATTATGTTGGTAAAGTATTGGAACACACCTAGATGATGAAATTCAATTTTATTCACATTTTTCAATATGGTGTTGGGCCACCTTTGGCCTCAATGACTGCAGTATCTCTTCTAGGCCTGCTTTCCACCAAATTGCAATAGATATGTGTAAGGATTTGCTACTATTCCCTGAAGAGAGCTTCAGATAGCGATGCGGGGGATGATGTGCACGTTGGGTGTGGATGGATATGGCATTGCAATTCGTCCCAAAGATGTTTGATGAGATTAAAAATCCAGACTTTCAACTGGCCAATGAAGTTTGCAGATGTTCTCCTCCTCAAATCAAGCATCAACACTGTGTCCTGTATGTCATAGTGCTTGGTCATGTTGGTAGAGACACGTAGCTCTACCAAAGTATTGCCACAGGGTAGGTAATGCCACATTATACAGAATGTCCCTGCACCCATTGACATTAAGGATGGACTTCACTATAACCAATGGCCCTAGTACTTGCCAGCAGAACCCCCTCTCCCCCTACACACAAAACCTCCTCCAAGCTTCACTGTTGAAAGAATGCAGTTGCATAGAAACCACGCTCAAGGTAACCGCCACATCCAAGTGCGGCAATATAATCGGAGGATGTTGTATTGTGATTCAGCTGTCCACACTTGCTTCCACTCATTTACAGTACAAAAACAACGCTCCAAGCACAATCACAGGGTCTTGCTGTGATGTTGGGCTTGTGTGCAGCCACTTGTCCATTATAACCCTACACATTCAGTTCCCTATGGATGGTTGTGGTGCTAATGGATGTTCCAATGGTCTGTGAGATCTCCTGAGCAAGTGTTTCAACAGATGTGTGATCCTTCCACAACTCGTACTAAGCTTCTTTGTCCACATTCTGTCAGTTTACAGGGTCTCCCCGAACTTGTCTGCACTGTACAGACACCAGAAGTTTTTTCAAGTTTGAATAACATTGCCAACAATGGACTTTGGAAGGTCCAAAAGCACTGTGATGTCACTGACTGATTGGTTGCTCAGGTGACCCCCCTAATACCATACCCCATTGGAAGTTTGTCAACTCTACACCTCCTGGCATTCTGTACTGGGATATGCATGTGTGATACTCCCCTTTATACCTAATACACATGTAAGTTGCATATCCACTTTGCCTGACAGTTTCGGATTGGTGGGTGCTGCAGTAGTTTTGTCAACAGTGTAGGTCAATTCACTGTAATGCCAGTTAAATATGGTTCACCTCTCCGCGGCCCCAATTAGAACTAGCCCCCCCCCCACACACACACTGTGATCCCAGTTAGCTATTGGTCTACCCACTGTGACCCCAGCTAAATATAGATCCCCCTGTGGCCCCTGTTTGATATAGGTCCCTCCCTCTGCTCACAAAGCTTTGGCAGCAGTTGAAGTTACTCACAGTCATACATTTCATTGCTGCACCCAGAGGTCACTCTACATACCAGCCTCTCCTTGGTATCAAAGATTTGTGATCTGGATGGGTTCCATCCAGCTGCTTATTTTTTACCACCAATTAACATTGCTGGTGAAAAATAAATACTGCCACTGGCCATTGGACTTAATTACCAGCCTGGCCAGTGGTTTACGGGCCAGGTGGCAACCCTAAAGGGGGTGGTAAGGCGAGCTCCACATCTGCATTAGTGCTTTCAGTCATAATTCCATCCTTCTGTTCCATTTTTGGAGCAGGAAAACAAAATTAAAATGGAAGTCTATGTGCTATTTGTTCAGCTAAGAAAAAACAGAAACCTAACGGAATGGAAGCAAATGGAAAGCTTTCCATTTTTTCTGAAAACCCATTGAAATCACCGGGGAATAAAACAAAAACATTTATTTCCTTTTTTAATTCTGTTTATCTGCTCCAAAAACAGGACAGAGAGACAGAATTATGGCTGAAAGCCCTAATGCAGATGTGAACCTAGTCTTACTGAATTTACTTTTATTTAACTTCAATAATAACAGCACAAGTAATTTAATTTATTATACTATTATTAAATTATACAGTTTATTATACTATTATTAAATTATACAGTTTACCTCTTTTTAGTCCTTGTGACCCTCTGTTTTCTACACCTCATTTGATTTAGTCCTTGAATGGCTTGGTTATCTGTGTCCTATATGAATTTCTCACCTGCAGTCTGATGACATTGTTGCCTTTGCCCTATATGTATGTAATTATCTGCAACCTGTAAGACTGTTATTTGCATCCCATATGGTTCTGTCCTGTCTGTTATTTGCATTCCATATGGTCCTGTCCTGTCTGTTATTTGCATTCCATATGGTCCTGTCCTGTGTGCTCCCTAGTATTTGTGTTCCATATGACTCTGTTTACATATCATTGTATTATTTGCAATGCTTTGATTTATTATGTGGGTCAAGCTCCATTCACAAAAAGCACCAGCTACAAAAGTCTAGTGGCCCTTCATGTATAACAAATGTTATAACCAATTTGATTCTTTTTTACAGAAGTGTCCTGAAAGTAGTGTTCTCATTGCTATGGGCAATAGTGATACATTTTGTATCCAATACAGGCTTAGACAAATGTTACTCAGGTGTGGGTGGCAGTAATGGTACATTAAGAAAATGTGATAAGGCCAGATTCAGATAGCTCGGGTACAGTCTGTGTGGAGCACACTTAAAAAAAACACTGTTTCAATCCTATCTAAGGAAAACTACAAAAGAAGGTCCCAGACCGAAATAGCATAAACAAAACAAAGAACAGCAAATAGAATTTGTTAGCATATCCCACTATACTTTCCTATTTTCCCAAGCTGTGACAGCATTCCATTATCCCATATTCAGGGTGTTTTACAGGGGCGAGCACAATAACGGTCTGAGGAACTTGGAGAGGTATCACGCTTGTAAGCCTTTTGCAAGAAAAATGCATCACATTGCTGCACATGCGATTTTCATGTGCGTGAAAATTGCATATTGCTTTAATATGAAAAATAAAAACTCATATTGCACTCACATGAAAATCACATCTCCATGTGAAGATATAAAATAATGGGCAATATCACCCAAAAAATACAACATGCCCCCACCAATTTTAACCTCTTAGTGACCAAGCCTGTTTGCGCCTTAATGACCAGACAAAATTTTGGAAATCTGACATGTGTCACTTTAACATAGAATAACACCGTAAAGGTTTTGCATATCCAAGTCATTCTGACATTGTTTTTTCGCCACATGTTGGACTTCATTTAGGTGCTAAAAATAGGCTGATAGAATTTGTGTATATTTATTAAAGGTGCCAAAATTGGGAAAATGTTGAAAAAATTGACAATTTTTCACATTTTCAACTGCAATATCTCAAATATGTGCAAAGATACTGTACAAATATTGATTAGATATATATTTCCATCTGTTTACTTTATTCTGGAAGCATATTGGAAAACCTTTTTTTTTTAACCATTTAGGAGTCGTACAAATTTAACATTGATTAACATTTTGAGGCACATTTTGTTTTCCTCCACCAAGCTAAGATTGCAAAGGCTCATAGGTGTCAAAATGATAGTTACCCCCACAAATGACTCCATTTTAAAATATACACATCTTAATGTATTCACTGAGGGGTGTCATCAGTATTTTGACCCAACAATTTTTTGTTCAGGAATTAATGCAATTTAGAGGAGAAAAATAAAATTTAATATTTTTGCAAATATGTAATTTAAAAGACAGGATTTTTTTTCCTGTAGTGCACATGAAAATGAGGATTTGCACCCCAAAATGGATACCCCTATTTGTCTTGTGTTCAGAAACATACTTGTTGTGGCCCTAATCTTATATCTGTATGCACAATAGGTCCCAAAACGAAAGGAGCAGCCGATGGCTTTCAGAACAGAAATGTAGCTTGAAAGCGTTTTAGGCCCCATTGCCCACTTGTAGAGCCCTCGAGCTGCCAAAGCAATAAAGTACCCCCACAAATGGCTACATTTTAAAAACTAGACCCTTTAACAAATTCATCTAGAGGTGTACTGCGTATTTTGACCCCACAGTTTTTGAATGAATCTAAACAAAGAAGAATGAAAAAATTACGACTTTCATTTTTTTGGCAAGTGTGTCATTTTAAAAACACTTTTTTTTGTACAGCACATATACAAATGAGGACGTGCACCCAAAAATGGATCCCCCCATTCGTCCTGTGTTCAGCAACATACACATTTTGGCCCTAATCTTATGTCCCCTTAGTGAAGGCACCATTGCCTTTTTACGTCCTCACTAAGTGGGCTTTTATCCTAGAGGACGTAAATACATGCATCCTCTTAGGATTAAAGCCCTCTTAGCTGAGGATGTGACAGCTCCATGCTGTCGGTGCCCGCAGGTAGCCGACAACATAGAGCTGTCATCCTGGGCTGCAATGGATAGCGCCGATCGCAATAAAGTTAAAAAAAAAGTTAAAGATTCAGCTGCCCTGATGGATCGGATCCATCAGGGCAGCTGAAATTACTTACCCGGCTTGTCGGAGGTGTCACGCGGTGAATGGGTCCTCCGGGACCCAGCGCCGCAGTTCTGCGCATGCACGCCAGACTATGACGTCACGCGCATGCGCAGAAGGCCGGGAGCCCCAGCAAATTCAAAATTTCCTGGCGCCCGGCTCCTGAAGGTAGCCGGGAACCAGGAGATGTCACTGGGGACCGCAGTCAGCGGTCCCCGGGCCCGCAATCACCGCTATCCACTGGATAGCGGCGAAAGCGAAACATTTTTAAAAAGTTTTTAAAAAGTGCCAGTTTCACCTCCCCTCCAATGGATAACAGTGATCATTTAAAGTGAAAAAAAGGGTAAAAAGTAAAAAAAAACCTTTTGAAAAGTAAAAAAAAGTTTAAAAAGCTTACGTTTCATCTCCTCCCACGGATCATATCCATGAGGGAGAATGAAATGACATACCTAAGCCCCCCGCATTTATCAGCGGACCTTACCCCAGTTTCTGAGCACCCTCCCGTTGCCAAAATGGCAGACGCATGCACAAGAGCCGAGGATTGCCAGGGTAATTTAAAATCTCTCTGTTCCTGGCTACAAAACTTAGCCGCGAACCTGGAGATTTCACTGGGGGCCGCGGTGAGCGGTTCCTGATCACGTGTTCGCTGTTATGCAATGGATAATGGAGATCAGGTAAAAGTAAAAAAAAGGTGAAGCTTCATTTCCCTCACCGATGCGATCGCTGAGAGGAGATGAAACCTTTTACCGGAGGCTCCATATTTGCACCCCGACGCGATCCTCCTCCGTGAACTTTCCCGGATTCTGCACAAGCGACCACCGGCAAAACACCGGACACATGCGCAGGAGGCGGGGAGCCCAGGAAATTTAAAATCTCCTTGATCCCAGGGACAAATGGTTGCCGAGAGCGTGGAACAGTGACCTTGTTGAGCGGTCGCCGGTCACCGCAGTAATATGTCTGATCCGCAGTAATACGCAGATCAATCGCATTGGATTACACAATTCCGCTCACATTAGCGGGTCGGAATTGCATAATCCAATCACAGAAAAGAGAACGCAGCATGTTCTATTTTACTGCGGATATCTGCAACATAGAGCCCATTGTGCTCCATAGTCGCGGATATACCCGTAGCCCATACGCAACTAAATTTCATTGGGTACCTGCGTCATCGCTAAGCGACGTGCGGGAAATACAAACAAGAAAAAAGTGTACTGCGAATGACCGCCTGTGTGAGTAGGCAGTTATGCGCAGTACATTACGTGGCTGTATGCAGGGTCACAGCTGGGATCCGCTGTGGGCCTCCGCAAGCGGATTCCACATCCGGCCATGTGAGCCCGGCATTATTCAGATAGCTACCTGTAATACAAGAAGCCCCGGAAACGCTTGCCTTCCTGCAGTTCCAGGAGCAGCTTGTTGAGCGCCTTCTGTGTGAGACCGCCGCAAGCTTACGAAGACTCACAAAGCGCCACTTTTTACACCCCATACCCGCCACTGAGGTCAAGAAATACATGAGATGAGAAAAAAGCATGAGAGGAGGGGGAATACACGGTTTTATTGCCCCATGTGCCCATTCCAACCAGCCTCCGTAATTACCCCTGTCTTCGGAAATACCATACAGTTCACATTATTACTTTTATCTAAGATTTGGGGAACACCAAAAAGGGCGCAGAGGGGGGGAGGAATTTTTTTAACGTGTCAATTTTTATTCCGTACAAGTGAGCAATGGGGCATGGAATTTATTCAGTGGTGCCCTGAAATCCAACTGGTGTTCCCTCCATTACAGGCCTTGCTATGTGTCCTATAAGTAGACTAGGGCCACAATGGGAATGTTTTTGAACATGGGACAAACGGGGGTATCCATTTTGGGGTGAACGTCTTCATTCCTAGGTACACTGTACAAAAAAAACCTGTTTTTAAATTGACAAAATTGCCAATAAAATAAAAATCGTAATTTTTTTCCTTCTGCTTTGCTTAGATTCTTTCAAATACTGTGGGGTCAAAATATGCAGTACACCACTAGAGGAACTCGTTAAGGTGTCTAGTTTTCAAAATGGGGTCATTTGTGGGGTTCTCTATCGTTTTGGACGCTCAATGGCTCTACAAGTGGGCAATGGGGCCTGGAATTTATTCCGTTGTACCCTGAAATCCAACGGATGCTCCTTCCATTATAGGCCTAGCCATGTGTCCTTTAAGTAGATTAGGGCCACAAGGGGTATGTTTCTGAACACGGGACAAACAGGGGTATCCATTTTGGGGTGAAAGTCTTCATTCATTTGTGTGCTGTACAAAAAAAACCTGTTTTTAAATTGATACAACTGCCAAAAAAATGAAAATTGTAATTTTGTTCCTACTGCTTTGCTTAGATTTATTCAAAAATTGTAGGGTAAAAATACACAGTACACCCCTAGATTAATTCGATAAGGGGTCTAGTTTTCAAAATGGGATCACTTGTTGGGGTTCTCTGTTGTTTTGGCCGCTCAACGGCTCTACAAGTAGGCGATGGGGCATAAATCACCTTCATGCTAAATTTCTGTTCTGAAAGCCACTGACTACTCCTTACATTTTGGGCCCTGTTGTGCATCCAGACATAAGATTAGGGCCACAATGGGTATATTTCTGAACACGGGAGAAACAGGGGTATCCATTTTGGGGTGTCAATCCTCATTTTCATGTGCACTATAGGAAAAAAATATGTATTTAAAATGACACTTGTGGGGGTTCTCTTTGGTTTTGGCCGCTCAAGAGCTTTACAAGTGTGCTATGGGGCATAATAGTCCTTCAAGCAAAATTTATAAAAACCACTGACTACTCCTTTCATTTTGGGACCCGTTGTGCATCCAGACATAAGATTAGGGCCACAATGGGTATTTCTCTGAACACGGGACAAACAGGGGTATACATTTTGGGGTGCAAGTCTTCATTCATGTGTGTGCTGTACAAAAAAAGCTGTTTTTAAAATGACAGAATTGAAAAAAAACAAAAATCACACTTTTTTCCTTTTGCTTTGCTTTAATTCATTTAAAAACTGTGGGGTAAAAATGGGCAGTACACCCCTAGATAAATTCATTAAGGGGTCTAGTTTTCAAAATGGGGTCATTTGTGGGGGTTCTCTATGGTTTTGGCCGCTCAAGAGTTTTACAAGTGTGTAATGGGGCATAAAAGGCCTTCAAGACACTGACTACTCCTTTCGTTTTGGGCCCCATTGTGCATCCAGACATAAGATTAGGGCCACAATGGGTATATTTCTGAACACGGGAGAAACAGGGGTATCCATTTTGGGGTGCAAATCCTCATTTTCATGTGCACTATAGGAAAAAAATATGTCTTTAAAATGACACATTTGCAAAAATATGAAATTTTATTTTTTGTCCTCTAAATTGAATTAATTCCTGAGAAAAATGTGGGGCAAAATACTCATGACACCCCTCAGTGGATACATTAAGGGGTGTCGTTTTTTAAATGGGGTCATTTGGGGGGGTATCTAGCATTCTGACACTCATGAGCCTTTGCAAACTTGGCTTGCTGTTAAATTTGTACGTCATCAAAATGGTTTAAAAAAAAAACACAAAAGTTTTTCAAATGTGCATTCAGAATAAAGTAAACAGATGGAAATATATATCCTATCAAAAATTTGTACAGTATATTTGCACATATTTGAGATATTACAGTTGAAAATGTGAAAAAATGACAATTTTTTCAAACTTTTTCCAATATTGGTACTTTTAATAAATATACACAAATTATATCAGTCTATTTTTACAACCTAAATGAAGTACAATATGTGGCGAAAAAAACAATGTCAGAATCACTTGGATATGCAAAACCTTTACGGAGTTATGCTATGTTGAATGACACATGTCAAATTTCCAAAATTTGGCTCCGTCACTAAGGCGCAAACAGGCTTCGTCACTAAGGACCATTCACTGCAGCCCTCGGTCACTGCTCCAGGCTCTCGGCTACATTTTGCTGACGGGCGCATGCACCGAAGCTGGGGAAAGGTCCACAGATAAAGATCCCATTGGGGGACATCGCCGGAGGCCTTTGGTAAGTAATTTCACCTTCCCTCATGGATCGGATCTGTGATGAGAGGGGAAACTTTGGCTTTTTTACTTTTACGTAAAAATCATGTAACCAAGTACCACGTATAACAATCCCCCGTGCAATCTCCATGCTCTCGGCTACGTTTGGTATGCATCCGCCATTTTGGCGATGGATGCATGCACAGAAGCCGGTGTAAGGTCCATGGATAAATCCGGGGGCCTTAGGTGCAACGGGTGACAAGCAGGATAAGGCTAGCACTCTCTGAGCGGTTTCCAAGATGTGGCTGAGGAGCAGCAATGAGTGCAGCACGCTCTTTGTAATCTTGTGCACTATTGAAGTTAAACAGGATCTGGATGACTAATGGAATTAGGTGATCGTGATGCCAGTGCCTGGATTAAGAGCACTTGGTAGTGAAATAAGACTAACACATGTATATAGGTAAATGACAGGCACACCATTTACTTTCAGGCTTATGGTTGTCTGCATTATTCTTGCGCTCCAGAAATTGCATATACAACTTGCACGTATACTGTTCAACACGTTATACACAGATAAACAAACTTTGAGGAGGCAGCATCTGAGCTAAGGAAGAGCTATATAGAAAGAACTGACAGGAAAATACCCTTTATAAACCCCACTTACAGTTTTGCCATTCCTGAAACACTGTGCTAAAGTTGTCTAGTACTCACAAACTTCTATGAAGATTCCCTACTTCTGGTCTGAAGTTGTCGTCTGGTAAAAAGCAGAGCTGGCTTGAATGGACATCAGGTTTGGAAAAACAAAAACTCTCTCAGCAACGGGGTTATTTATGGGCTGTTGCACTCAGGATTTCTTGAAAGTTTATGTAACATGATCTTTGTTTTGAAAGTTTACATAACATGTCTCTAATTACAGCTGGACAGAGGAGAAGAAAGAAGCTGGGTTTTGACATGGCTGTCAGCTTTCTCTGTGCCAATCCTTGCTCCTTTCTCTCCAAGTGACTTCTACACTGTCCTACTCTATACTGTCTACTCCTCTTCACTTCTGTCTTCTAACACTGTTATCAATTTCTAAGTGTGCAATACAAAATGAACTGGAACCCCCACTTTTTCTCCTCACTAAGGGAGCCTGTCACAGCATATCAGCTAACTGATTTACAGCAGTGCCTGAACAAGTTTAACTCTTTAGTTTCCTGACTTTCTCTCTTTATTAATGAATTCCAGTTTAACTACACTTTGTTAAATGAACTCGTAGTTAGAACAGTTGCTCTTAACTTGCAGGTAAAGTACTTTTATTCTGTAGTGCCAGTCCAGGTCACTACATTAGGTATGTAATTCCATCTCCCCTCACAGATATGATCCATGAGGGGAGATGAAACTTAAACTTTTTTTTTTGCTTTTACACTTTTTTAAACTTTTACATGATCACTGTTATCCATTGGATAACAGCGATCATGTGACCCGGAACCGCATACAGCACTTCCCGGTGCTATCTCTAGCAGAGAGATTTTAAATTTCTTGTGCCTCCCAGCTTTCTGTGCATGCGCGTGACGTATGATGTGCATGTGCAGACGCCCGGGGTCAGGTCTTGGAAGTCCAGAATACCACGGGACATCGTGGAGATCCGATCCATGAGGGGAGCTGAAACTTTAACTTTTTTTAACTTTCTATTTACTTTAATGCGATCGCCGTTATCCAAAGTTTGTTACAGTTCAGTAAGTATGATAAAATTCCTACAGAACAACATGATGTTTAATGGCAGTCTCTTCCCTGGTCCCATCTAGGACTACACAGAGACTTTTTGTAGCACTACTGATTGATTCTAACAATCAAGCTACATAGTCCTAAGGAATAGACTGAGTTGTATGATATCTTCTGGATTGCAACAGTCACTGCATAGTTAAACTCAATCACTAATGCTACAACAAGTCTTCATGTGGCCTAGAGAAATGTGGGAAAAATATTCTTTGCAATTCATAGTATAGCAACAGCTCCCATTAGCCATCTTCCTCCACTGTCAGCTGGAATAATGTATGGTTATTACAATTTTATCTGTGAAACAAGTGTATCTTGCTTGTGCCAAATTATAGGAGAATAAGTATTCAGGTGCGGCTCTGGAAATCAAGGCAAATCCCAACACAATTGCTGTAATCTGATGATTCCTGTTTTATTTCAACATACAGCAAGCTTTATACTTTCAAATCAATGGGTGTGCCTATCTTCCTAAGCCAATAAACAAGCGTGGAAGGTTCTAGAAGTTTCTTTATAAAAAGATGCTTTTTCACAGAGCATTAGGTTCTGCTTTGTCCTCTTATTTTTCAACATAGTGTAACATAGCTTGTACTCTTATCTTATCAGCCATGTCTTCTGGCCAGGGGAATCTTGATAAAGGAGCCAAACCAGCTATCAAAGACTACCAAAAATAACGCCCTACACCTAAAAACTCTTACTATTTCAATATATGTCTTCTTAAACATACTTAGACAATTTTGTTCACAACAAAGAACTAAAAGTGCATTTACACACACAGATGATCGCTCAAAATTTGTCAGAAACTGACTACTCTGCATTCTCCACTCCTGAGCTTGCTTTATTGACCATTTTTCTGTCTGCTGCCTGCCTCGACTCCTAGCCCGTTTGCACCATACTGAAAATTCTCTGTCTGCCCTGATCTCTGGATTCTTTCTCATGCTGACATTCAAATAATTGATCAGCTCACCTGGCCTGCATACACCCAAAGATACTTAATGGAAGCTAGCCAATTGTAACTCCTCCCTTAATGAGGTACGCTGAACAATCTAGTCTCCACCAGGTAAGTTATTGAAACAGTTACATAGCGATTGCTTCAACCACAAACTGAGGGCTTTTTCACGTCCAGCTGATATACACTCCAATCTGATGCATTGGATTCCAATGCAGCAGATCACATGGCCGTATTCCCGCGGCGTAAAAGCGCCCGGCCGGGCCAATATAGCACTGCGCGCTTTCATGCTAGGCCGAAAAGATAGGCCTGAAACTATCTTCTCGGACAGAATACATCAGTCGCTGCATGGGTTCCTATGGGAGCCAATGACAGCGGCTGGAGAAGGGAGGTGAGAGGGAGTTTAGCAGCGTGACTGTGAAACTCCCTCCCTCTTCTCTCCTCCTCTACGGCTGTTTGCAATTGGAGGGGTAGGATGGGGAAGAGCTAAGCGCCGCCCCCTCCTATTGCTGGCTGCAGACAAGGGGTGGGTGCTTAGCTCTGCCCCCGTCCCGCCCACTTCCATTACAAACAGCCGTGGGAAGGACAGAGGGGGTGAGCCAGCGAGGAGGAGGGAAGGGGAGGCAACGGCATTGTGGCCTCGGCAGATATGTGCCGGGGCCCGTGCCATCTGAACGGGCGCACAAACGTTAGATTTGTGCACCTGTTCATGCGTTTTTACAGCGGGTGCCCATAAAAATGCCTACGGCTGTGTGAGAGAGGCCTGAGGGTCATTTTTCATGGGACGACTGTTGGTGCCTTTATCATTGTTACGACTTTCAGGAGATAATCACTCCAATGCTTTCACATAGAAGCGATGATCACTCAGTGAATGAAGCAGCGGGCCAGAGATCACTCCGCCCAACCGCCTGCGTTCACAGTAAAGAGGCAGATCATTGTTTGACTTTTATGCCTGCAGAAACTGAATGACAAATTAATTATTATTTGGCATTTCACAGCCGGTATTTACACTGAATGATTATCATTCAGATTCCTGAGATTCTGCGGTATATCATTCCTTGTAAACTCGCCATTAGAAAGCAGGAGCTAATGATGCAGGAGGAGATCTCCTGTTGATCATGACATTACCCCCACCCGAAGAGCCCTTAATCCTGGGTTTACCTGGATTAGCTAGATGAAAAGCTCTTATCAACCTGACAACATGAATATTTCTTGCCGATTCCCAAGACCTCTCCTGTAGACTAAACCCCTGCCAATCTACCTGATCATGGAGCTGTCTGCTAGGCCATTTAGGGTACTTTTAGCCTTAATGATTATTATTAAACAATTGTTCAAAACTAGGAAAAGTGAATGATATACATTCGGTCTAAACGCGAGCCAATGACTGAATGACGAACAAGAATTGTTCGCTTTTTGATCGTTCATTTTTTGCAGGCATAAAGATCATCGTTGGGTCATTTGCTTATTGTTCGGTCCCTCCCATTCACTTATACAGGGAATGAAAGATTCTTGTTTCAATGAGCCAATGATGCATTTGCCTGTCTAAACAGGCTGCACAGAGGGGGCGTGGCTAGCGGATGGCGGGATAAGTCGCAGTCTAAGCGAGCTCCCGCGTCTATCTCCCTACCTGCAGCTGGAGAGGCACCATAAGGCAGCAGAAAACGGCCCCCGGACGACACATGGGCAAGAAGAAGCAGCCGAGATCCCTGTCCTGCACGCCAGCCGGCAGCAGGAGCACACTGGAGAGGTTCCTCGGCAGCGGAGGTGAAGCCGCCGCCGCCGCATCCAAGATGGCGCCGGCTCCCACGAGGCTGCAGACACCGGAGCAGCAGAGGAGCGTGGAGCCGCGGCAGCCGCCCGGAGGGCAAGCAGAAGAAATAAGCAGCAGGGACAGAGAGAGCAGAAGCCAATACAGCGGGAGGGGAAGCCTACAGAGCCAAAATACCGCGGAGCAGGCACTACAGGAGGAGGACCTGGGACATGGAGGAATCGTGAGTAGCTCTGGCAACAGCCCCAGCTCCAAGCATGAATCCCCTCAACTCACCCTGCAGTCCAGTATAGCAGAGGGAAATGACAGCCCCTGCACAAAATATGGCTCCCCCCAACCCATCCTGCAGTCTCCCATAGCTGATGGGGGTGATAGTCCCTGCTCACAACATGGCTCTCCCCAACCTACCCTGCAGTCTCCCACAGCAGATGGGGGTGATAGCCCAGCCTGGCTCCACTCCCCTACACACAGTGCAGCAAATAGCCCACCACATAAGAGACCTAACGGTTCCTCTGCAAACATAAGTGAAGAGGCTTGGAAGAGCCGTATCATGGCCATACCAACAAAGAATGAACTTGATGAGTTCTTCAAGAGGTTTGAGTCATCTAATAAAAAAGCGCTAGAAAATATCCACAATGACATACAGCATCTAGGACACAGAATATTGCAAGTAGAGGAAGTCCAGGAAGGAGCTGCAGCTATCCTAGAAACACACAGACAGGCCATTCAGGCTCAAGCCGACCAAATATCCGGTATCATCACACATCTCGACGATTTAGAAAACAGAAACCGGCACAATAATTTGCGAATAAGGGGCCTCCCAGAGGAGATAGAGGGACAGCACCTGGACTCCTGGGCGCAAGCCTTTTTTCAACAGCTACTAAACCGCAAAACAGGGGACACTATCGAGATAGATCGGATCCACAGGGCCCTTGGCCCAAAACCTGTGGACCCTAACCGACCAAGAGATGTAATTTGCAGGGTCCATTTCTTTAGAGACAAAGACGCAATACTGAGAAACGCTAGAGAAAGAGGAGAGCTACAGCACGACGGTAGACCCATAATCCTACTACAGGACCTAGCACGCCATACACTGCGGATGAGAGGCGCCCTAAGACCCCTACTAGCGGCCTTGAAAAACAAAGGAATACCATATAGATGGGGGTTTCCTTTTTCCCTAACAGCCAGAAAAGATGGGAAATCCGCCGTGTTTCGATCAATCGGAGACCTCCCCAATTTCCTAGGTACCTTTCAGTTACCTATGATAGCACTACCGGACTGGCCCACGGTTCCGACGGTGTTAGCTCCCACGGCACAGGAACAGTGGTAAAGTGTACATCCCAAGACAAGACGGGAGAAACAAAGGATGACAGGCAGAGACACTTAAACCGCTGCAAGAGCTTTCAACACACCATGCACTAATGTATGGCTTACTATATATGCCCGTTACACCTACAGGACTATGTATCTGACCCACCCGGGAAACAGCGCGGAAATCACCAGACCACCAATTCTTCTCAAGCTTCTGGTGCTGTTGGGGGAGGAGATGAGTCAGACTAGAAACTTTCCCCGGCGTCCAGGGGAGCGGATGGGTTTGCCCCCACGAGAAAGACACCACTTGAGACTCCAACATGGAGTACCAGACCAACCCATACGAAAACAGAGTTTAAGTTGATAACGTTGTATTTCTTTTTCAGTTAACAAGAGATGACCGGTGCCTCGAGAGTTTTGGACCAGGGCCCAACAAGGGGCCGTAGCAACTCCGTAAAGGTCGCGTTTTGGGGGGAGGCGTGGAGGCTCGGCACTTGTCTTGGCCGGTACCTCTACGTCCCTCTCACAGGGCGACCAGTCACACGTAGTGTGAACCCTGACAGCAAACATGTCAGTAGTTCTCCCTGAAATTCCACGCAGTAGTTTAATACTGCGCAAGGTTCTCCTTGACGAACCTTTTTTCTTTCTTTTTCCCCCAGTCTCGCTCTCCCCCTCTCTACCCAACCCACCCCCCTCCCCTCTTCCTAACCTGACTGACCTGCAACCACTAACGGATAGCACTTATCTAGATTTGTAACGACTATGGCAGACATTACTTTTTGCACTTTTAATGCAAAAGGATTGAACGGGCCTGCCAAGAGGGGACAGATCATGGACCACTTCCACCGGAAGGGGATCATGATTGTTCTCTTCCAAGAGACGCATTTCCAGGATACCAAAATACCAAAATGTAGATACCGCCACTATACTACGTGGTACCATAGCCCGCATCCGGACAAAAAAGCGGGTGGTACATCAATAGCAATTCATAAAAACCTCCCACATAGACTGCTTACCTCGGAAACGGACAAAAATGGAAGATACGTGTTCCTAAAGATCCAGGTAAACAATGACATAATAACTCTCGCAAACATTTATTTTCCCAATCAGGATCAGAAAAGGTTCGGGGTCCGAGTGCTGGGGGACCTGGCAGTCTTCGCGAGCGGCTCCTCCATTATCCTCGGCGGAGATTTCAACCTAACCATGGATCCGGCAAAAGACTCCTCGGGGGGTAAGTCAGGGGTTCCCCTCTCAGCTAGACACAGACTCCGTTTAGAATTAGCAAACCTTAAATTAGTGGACTTGTGGAGAACACTACATCCTAACGAGAGGGATTATAGTTTCCACTCCCCCGCCCATAACAGCTACCATAGACTGGACTACTTATTTGTCTCCCACGGGCTGCTGGATAGAAGGCCATCGGCGTCTATGGGCCCCTTTCTGTGGTCTGACCATGCTCCGGTCTGGGGGTCCCTCAGTTGGGGACAAGCAGATAGATCAAACCTTACATGGCGACTCAACGATAACCTACTGGAGGATGGGGCCTGTCTGCAGGATATACAACAGACAATAGACACCTTTATAGATACCCACAAAAATGACCCCACACCAGCACCGATTAAATGGGAGGCTTTAAAGTGTGTTCTCAGAGGGATTTTTATCTCTCACGGTGCACGTTTAAAAAAGACAAGGAATGCAAAGCTAGAGGAACTATTGACGCAGCTCAGCAGTTTAGAAACATCTAATAAAAACTCGCCCGCAGATAACAAAGCAGCAGAAATATCCGCGACCAGAATCAATATCTTACGTATTCTGGACCAGGCGTCATTATGCCACAGGGATAAATACAGGGGACTACACTACGAGCTAGGGAACAAATGCGGTAAAGGGTTAGCAAGGGCCCTAAACCCCAGAGAATCACAAACATACGTATTCGAGGTCCACAAACCCGGGAAAGGGATAGTCCACAACAATACAGAAATTTTAGAAAGCTTTCAAACATATTATCAAGAACTCTACAACCTAGCAGGGGATGTAGTAGACACCAACAGTAGCCCTAGCACAGTAAAAAAACACATACGTGTCTGAAAATTCCACCGCCCGCATAACGAACGAGGAAGCAGGGACCCTGGAAGAGGACTTCACTCTCCAGGAATTAAAAGAATCAATTGCCACACTAAAAATAAGAAAGAGCCCGGGACCTGACGGTCTCACCCCTCGCTTCTACAAGATCTATATGGAGAGATTGGCCCCTCTGGTGCTGGAGGCATTTAATGCAGTTTCCAGGACAACTCCCTTCCCGGCACAGGCCCTGCAGGCGATCATCACGGTCCTCCCTAAACCAGGTAAAGACCCGTCATGTTGTGGGAGTTATAGACCAATATCGTTACTTAATATAGATACCAAACTATTTGCCAAATTAATAGCGAACCGATTAAAAGTTCATATTCCCAACCTAATACATGCAGATCAGGTGGGCTTCGTGCCGGGAAGGGAAGCAGGGGACAATACGGTTAGGACCTTGGCCCTGATCTCGAGAGCGGTAGAGTCTGGTACACCATTATGTTTATTATCTATTGACGCAGAAAAAGCGTTCGATAGGGTTGACTGGGGGTTCTTGGAGATGACCCTAAAGCAAATAGGACTAGGCCCCAGATTTCTGGGGTGGATTAAAGCACTATACAGCAACCCGACAGCGAGAATAAGGGTGAACGGCAGACTCTCACAGCAAGTGCAGATCAGAAACGGCACGAGGCAGGGCTGTCCCCTGTCACCGTACCTATACATCCTGGTAATGGGACCCTGGCGAATGCACTCAGGGCTAATCCCAGCATCAGAGGGGTACAAGTAGCAAACAACGAACAAACAGTCGCGCTATATGCAGACGATTTATTAATATACCTCTCGAATCCAAGGATAGCCCTGCCCTGCATCCTTGACGAATTCCGTAAATTTGGACAAGTATCCAACTTTAAAGTGAACCTAAATAAATCGGAAATACTAAATATCAACATCCCAGACACCGAAGAGGGGGCACTGAAAGCTTCCTTCCCATTTAGATGGAAAAAAGAAGGAATCAAATACCTGGGCATAAATATTACCCCTAAAACGGAAGACCTGTTCCAAAAAAATTATCAACCTCTGATAGCTAAACTAGAAAAGGACCTGGATAGATGGCGCAGCGCGCCACTATCTTGGTTTGGTAGAATTAGCTCAATCAAGATGAACATCCTCCCCAGATTTTTGTATGTGCTGCAGACGGTACCTATTCGCCTTCCGGGGACCTACATGAGCAGAATAAGGAAACTGATGATGAGGTTCATATGGGGAGGCAGGAAACCCAGGCGCAGCTGGAAGGCCCTTACAGGACCAAAAGATAGAGGAGGTATGGGGATCCCAAATATGGCGCTCTATTATAGAGCTACCCTAACTCGGCGTATACTAGAATTGATAAATAGCAAACCACAAAAACGCTGGGTAATAATGGAACAAGACTCGGCCCCATGCAGAGGTGCAGGCTTCGTGTGGATTCCTGGTAAAGGGAAACATAAGAAATTGGGATTATCACCATTCACAGAGGAACTGATTTCAGTGTGGCTGGGAATAGCCTCCGGGATGGGCCTGATCAAGAAACCAGGTCCCCTAACCCCACTAGTGGGCAATGTGGACATACCAACATTTTTCAGGGGTACACCCCTTACAGATATGTTGGCAGAGGACCGCCCTGGAGATATACCCAGAGTGGGGGATATGATCGCAGAAGGGAGCATAAAAACCTTGAGAGGGGTCCTAGGGGGCCGGGGGCCCCCAGCCGGAGCATGGTATCAGTACCTGCAATTATGCCACTATATCGGATCACTGGGAGGGGTCCAGTCGTTGGGGTCGGCACCCACAGCGTTTGAAAAACAATTTATCCTCAACCCTAAAGCAAAAAGTAAAATCACCAATCTTTATAGCCACATGATAGAGGCAGATACGGGAAGGTGTGGGATAGCACTAGAAAGAGAATGGACAAGGGAGTTGGGCCACTCACTCGCCGAGGAGGATTGGAGGAAAGCCTACATCCTAACGCATAAAATGAATATATCGTTCAAAATATTTTTATTGGGTTTACACGAGTATAATAACTTGACATATATATCGCTTTATATATTCTTGAACATTCTGTCATAAAATGTCGTTCAAAAAGTAACAAAAAAAAAACTATTCTTATAGAATTATTAAAGATAGAAAGTACGGAGTGAGATAGTAAAGTTAACTTGTGACAATTAGCAGAGATATGAGAGAGCAAAAGGTAGAGAGTTTAGGATAGAATAGAGAGCAGATAGAGGGGGTCAGTAGGACGGGGTGGGGGAGGGGGGTTGGGAGTACTAGTGGTCCCACCATGGTATCTTGTATTTGAGCAAAATGAACCGTGGGAATGGTGGAGTCAAGTTGGGACAACTCCCGATTGGAGCCAGATCTTTAGGGCTTTGGAGTTGCGGAATAGTATCCATGCTGACCAGGTTGAATAGTACCTCTCCCTTTTGTTCTCGTCGTGGGCCGTTATCTCCTCCATTTGGGCTATGTGGTCCACAGCTTCCAGCCATTGAATTCTCGAGGGAGGTGAGGAAGACTTCCAGAGCCTCGGAATTATTTGTCTCGTAGCTATTAGGAAAAATCTAAGTGGGCTTTTTTTGTTTATAGCTATGGAGCCAGGGAGTATAGAAAGTAGTGCCGCTTCTGGTGTGAGGTCTACCGAGTCCCTAAAGATTGCGTTATAGAGGTTTATTATATCACTCCAGAGGGGGGAGACCAGGGGGCACTCCCACCAAATATGGAGGAGGCTGCCTCTTTCCCGGGAACAACGCCAGCAGGCATCTGGGGTCTGGGGATATATCCTGGCCAGAGTTGTGGGTGTTCTATACCACTGTGAGAGTAGTTTGTAATTAGTTTCTTGGTGCTTGGACGATGTTGTTAGGGTGTGAGTTAGAGCAAAGGACTTGAGCCACTCTTCGTCTGTAAAAGTTTTCCCCAGCTCTCTCTCCCATTTCCCTACGTACCCGACAACGTCATTGTGAGTCTCTGCTGACACCAGGAGATGGTATATTACTGAGACCCCGGATTTAACCGGCGTGGGAGATATGCAAAGTCGTTCAAATTGGGAAAGGGGAGATCTGAGAGCTTCCATGGGGCTCTGGGTCTGGATAAAGTGTCTTATTTGGAAATATCGTAGCCACGCTCCAGGTTTGGAGGCCCCCTCCCCCAAGATCTCCCTCATAGGCCGATAAAATGAATATATCAAGCAAATACCAAGAACTCAATTATAAGATCCTAACGAGATGGTATAAAACACCAGAGAGGCTGGCCAGAATCTTTCCCCAGTACTCGGACACCTGCTGGAGATGCCAAAAGGAGAGGGGCACATACACTCACATCTGGTGGTCGTGCACAATGATTGGTCTCCTCTGGCAAGAAATAGGAGCCCTGTATTCCTGGATCAGCAGGGAAACTACCCAGCTAACGCCAGAAATGGCGCTATTATCAATGATACCGGGGTCGCTGGCGAGGACCAAGAGATCATTGTTAAAGTTCTTTCTACTGGCGACCCGACAAGTGATCCCACTGAAATGGAGAGAGTCAGTGACTCCCTCCAGGTTGATGTGGATAGAAAAACTAGACGAGATCGGGTACATGGAGGAACTATGTGCCAGAGACGAAATGCGTCTCAACAAATACCTAACGATATGGAGTGCTTGGACCTCGCAAAGAAAGACGGTGGAGATCTCCAACTGGGTCCAAAATGAAGCAATTCCCGCCCCCAGGGCTAACACACTTCAAGTTAACTAGAGACAAACAGAATAGATTTGAACGGAAGAATTGACAGGTCAGTCAACCCACCCCACCCCCTCCCCCCTCTTTTTCCGTCCCCCCTCCCTTCTATACTACTTTCTTTACTATATTTTTTTCTCTATTTGTTACGCGATTTTAGATTTTATTAGAATATTAATTCATAAGTAGATTATATACTTATATATCAAGTAGTTAATACTAAATGGCTTAAAGATCACTATTAGGTGTATTGTATTGATTGCAAGCAAGAGCCAGATAGATAGCAGTTAACAACAGTTTATTGTCAAAACACAAAATTGATTTGATGTTGTAATGTGGCCAGAGTTACTGGCCCCTGATGATATAATGCCATATTTCTGTTAAAATGAAAAATGAATAAACACATTTTGAACCATAAACAGGCTGCACAAGTGCGAATGAGTTAGCGGTGACATCACTTGCTCGTCCAAACGATAATCGGCTTGTCTAACCCTTAGAATCAAGGCTGGACAAGAACAGCCGGGGGTCTACAGCCAGACTTCCTGAAAGGAAATAGAGACTTAAAAAGAGAACAATGAAAGGTCTGGAGGATTTTCATACTTCTAGGCAAGTCCAACATAAAAGATACTGGATTAATTTTAAAGGGCTCCATAAACCGGGGGTCCAACTTGCCACATGGTTGCTTTAGTCTGATATTCTTGGTAAACAGCCACATTCTACCTCCAACCTTGAATTTATGTGACCTACGTTGGCAGAAAGAGCAGAAGTGACTAAAGTCCTATGAATCTTGGTCCAGGCTGACTTAGTATCTGTTTGACAAGTGAAAGTCTGTAGTTCTGTTCGGGGCTCCACTTTTTGGGAATTCAGACAGAGCGCCAAAATGGAAATCCACATCATACACAAAAATGCTGTGCGAGTGGACCCTCAGACAGCAGTAGCACTCAAATTTGTCATCTGCTCTTATAGCCCATCTGTGCTAAGAAATGACAAGTTGTGCATTCAGACATGTTATTTGAACACCAGGGTTGTATTCATCTCAAATTTACTTACCTGTGCAGCGCCTATTCTCCAGAACGATTCTCGACATCCTGCTTTGACTACTTTAGTCGACACGCTGTTCAGATCAATAGGCTCTCTTTTTGATGCTTTTTCCAACTCTGTTGCCCAAGAAAACTCCACAATGTTGGAAGTTTTTGAAATACTGGCCCCGACTAGTCAGTGCAGGGCCTCCTGTGCTGGACTGCAGGAAAGTGAGCAATGCTTTTTTTTTTTTTACATTTCCTGCACAAGAGAAAACCCCTTTAGGAGAATCAACTATGGAATGCCCTATCACAAGAAACAGTAATGGCAGACTTCATGCCAGCATTTTAACCCCTTAAGGACACGGCCCTTTTTACATTTTTGTTTCTGGTTTTCCTCCCCACTTTCAAAAAATCATATCTCATTTATTTCTGCCATCTTGGGGGGTATGGGGGGGTTGGGATATGGTGTACACACTGCCATTATAATTCTTTTCTATGTGTTTCTATATATCTACCTTAGCACACAACCTGCCTGCTGTGGATATGCCATAAATGTCTTTAGATGGGAATACCCTTTTAGGGGACGTTCACACATTGTGGAAATAGTGAGGATTTTCCGCAACAGAAAATCTGCACCAAAATCCACATAATTTCACCACTAAAATCCACACTAATGGTGCTAATTTTGATGTATATTTTGGTGCAGATCCGCAGCAGATGGCTTTTCTGTGGCTTAAGATAAGATAACTTGTCTAGGAAATTATCATAATCAAGATAAACTTTGTTACATTTTCTAAAAGCTCTTTTAGATGGGACAAATGTCGGGCAAACGATGCCCAACACTCGTCCCTGCACGGGAGCTAGTGTTGTTAGCTCTCAGCGGGGCGGCAGGAGGAGATTTCTCTCCTATCTCCCCCGCCCCTCTCCATTGACATAACATAGTGGCTGTTCAGTACTTAACGATGAGCAATCTACTCATCATCCATCGTTTATACTGCATAAACAATAGACCGGAGTGACCATAACGCAATACATATGCTGCTATGGTAATAGCATTGCAGACAATTAGTACGCTATAAAGTGCAGCACCAGAAATGACATTGGCAATGTTATAATAATATTAAAAAATATTGTAAATATTCATAGAATTGCTTTGTACACCAAGTTTGAGTATAAGGTTCATGATTTACTAGTTACACTTTTCGTGCTGCTGAAAGATAATTTCATGATGCTACTGGTTTAACTAGTCTTTTGTTTTAAAAGCCATGTGAAGCAGCTCCTTGAAACCTAATTGGCAAGGAAGAAATGTTACAGAGAGCAGTCGGCACATGGATTTACGGTGGCCAGGTAAGGGTATGGGACACTTTTAATATCAACTGCAATAAATTGTACTTTATTAGCCATTATAAAATATCTCAAACTGCAATTTGTTGCTATAAAATGATTAGAAACTTTGACTATAAGGCTGGGTTCACACAGGGCGGAATAACCGCAGCAAGACCATACGGAAATTCCATGAGATTTCTGCAGCGGAGGTGCGGGTTTTGAAGTGACTCCACCACCTGTATTCTGCAGGAGCCATCTCTCCCCATAGAGAGGAAAGAGCCAACAGTGGAAACTGTGATACAATTGACATGCTGTGGCTTTGAATGTCAGTTTCAGCGCGGCTTGGCTGCAATGGATCGGCTGCAGGTGTGGACAAGATTTTTGCAATTCTTGTCCACTTTGCTGCCTTATACTGGGATTAGAATTGCAGGTGGAATTTCCGTGCAGAAAGTCTGCAATTCTGCCCCAGCCTTACAGAATACAAGCAGCAGAACCTCATATCGGGACATTTTGGCAGCCCTTTGTCTCAAAAACATCTTTCGCGCCTTATGTCCATGGCCAGTGGAAACCACCCCAGAGATTTCCCATGAAGCAGTCCCTGTTCACCAAGGAACGATGTCCAAAATCTTAGTCCTGAAAAATCTAAAACATTAGAGGAGTTGTTAAAAGTAATAGTAATCCCAGCTGCATGCTTGGGGCATTGTCCTGTCTAGATATTTAATATTGCCATGCAAATGAGTGGTTGAATAATCCCCCACAGCACCAACTACTGGAATTGCAGCTACCTTATCAGTCAATATCCAACCTTTTAACAAGCCTTGCAATATGACTATGGATTTAAGAGAAGCCAGAATACCCATGTACTACAACTGTTTCAGGGTTATTGCCCCTCCTCAATGTACAGTAGGATTCCATGCAATGGCTTGACTTATATCCCTAGTCATATTGCAAGGCCTGTTAAAAGGTTGGATATTACTGATAGGGTAGCTACTAGAGATGAGCGAGCGTACTCGGAAAAGCACTACTCGCTCGAGTAATGTGCTTTATCCGAGTATCGCTGTGCTCGGGTCTGAAGATTCGGGTGCCGCTGCGGCTGATAGGTGAGTCGCAGCGGGGAGCAGGGGAGAGCGGGCGGGAGACAGGGAGAGAAAGATCTCCCCTCCGTTCCTCCCCGCTCTCCCCTGCAGCTCCCCGCTCCGTGCCGGCACCCGAATCTTCAGGGACGAGCACAGCGATACTCGGATAAAGCAAATTACTCGAGCGAGTAGTGCTTTTCCGAGTACGCTCGCTCATCCGTAGTAGCTACCATTCCAATAACTGGTCGCTCAATTGCATGGCTTTTTCCCAGGGTGCACTGCATGGCCTATGTAAGACTCCATATATCCTTGTGGTGCTCAACACAAGGAAAAATACTACTCCCCAATATTCAATATTGTAATAAGAACTGCAATAACAATAAGGGCTTTAGAGAAGCTTCCCCTATTGTTTGTAAGAGTTACTTTAGAACCAAATCTTTTAAGCATTTGGATAGACCATTTCCATATTAGTCTGTTCTTACTACTCATTCCATACATTTGTTTTCCAAAGTTTAGTCTGCTAAATGGTTTATATATCATAGATTCGGCTTATGCAAAGCGGATTTATTTCCATTATCTTTGTATTTTCGCTTCACTTTCTTTTCTACTTCTAGCAGTGCTATTGTTGCACTGAGGTTTATACTACTTGGATTCCGATGTACACCTATAAGAACATTGATAAACTTTACTGTGCAGACATGAATACCCAAATCACAGAAGATGGCTCAAGGGCAAAAGCGATCTGTGCTGAATTAACAAACTAAATGTTACAGAGCTGCCAATTGAGAGCGTATAAAGATATGGACCCAGCTGTTTATTCAGGAATAGAATATATAGTGATGTCAGGTATTGTTTAGCATGAGGTTACCTACTGGTCTAATTTTTTTTTTTTTTAGAAAAAGGCAATTAAAATGAAGAGGAACATAATTGCCCGCCATGCCAAGGTTCACAGTTCTGCCTAACAGTGCATGAATGGTATGCAGTGCTCAAGCTGCCATCTGTGAAGAAGACAATTTGCAATAGCTAAAGGGGTTTTCCAAGGAGTTTATTTTCTAAAAGTTATTTTAGTGCATGGGAAACATGCTAACAGTCATATACTTACCTCTCGCCACTCACTGGTGTGTCCTCTGCCCCCGCCCACCCGAAAGATCAAGGAAAGGGATTGTTATTGACAGGCGAACCTGATCTCCAGGTGTTCCCCACTGAGCACCAGGTGAGTGCCCAGAGAGATTTTCCTATATAAATTGTATGTTATTTATCCAGGACGCACGAGGCGCTGTTCACATATATATCTCTTTAACCATTTTGAAAGTGTCCTTTTATTTACACTCTTGGTCAAAAAAGCAACTAAGAAAGAGATCTTGTTTTGCTGCAAAACTCGTCAATTACATCTCAGCTTAGATGAACGGTCTTGTCACCTGAGGCTCAAAAAGTGGTTCCAGCCTTGTCCTATAAGAAGGCTCTCAGAGGCTACTTTTGCGTAGTGACCTCTATTTCCGTTTGTGTAGAGCTTGTTGATCACTAGATGCCTCTACGACGCAGAGAAGAGATTTCATCCAGCTAACAGTCTGAGAGGGGGCACATTATTGTAATGTGAGAAGCTGGTTGGTCATATCGACGAATTGCCCACCACCTGAGCTGTTTTGACCAGACTGTTAGTGTTACATCTGCTCGGTGCACTAAAGCACCACTCCTCAGCACGGACACAAGCGTGTCCTATTTAAAATAGCACTCAGTCACGCAGCATTTGCACTGAGATAAGTAGTGCCATCGTTACCGGACCCTGTGTCTGTTGGAATCATTTCCAGGCACTTGGCTGAAGGACATTTGGTCTCAATTTCCCCAATTACGTGTACTGCCTTTGAGACTCACCAACCGTCGCTTCCAATTGCAGTGGTGTGAATGATGAAACTGGACTGCAACGGAGTCTTCAACAATGAATCCAGGTTTAGTTTGGGCACTGATAACGACCGTGTTCATGTCTGTAGACCTAGGGGATAAGTGCCTCAATCCTTCCTTTGCTGTAGATCGGCACACTGCCCCACTGCTGGTGTGACGGTCTGAGGGGCCATCGTATATGACAGTCAGTCATCCCTAGTAGTGGTACGAGGGACAATGACAGCTCAGCGATATGTTCAGAACATCCTGCAGCCACATGTGTTCCTCACATGGTGGCTTCCAAGAGGCATCTTCCAGCAGGATAATGCTCGGCCGCACACAGCAAGGTGTCACAGGGATGTCTCCACAACATTGCAAAAAAGCACCCCTCAAAATTTTCAAAACTGCATTTACAAATTCGTCAACTCTTAGGCCTCGGTCAGACGGGCGTTTTTTCGTGCGATTTGCGCATGCGATCTGCGCATATATAGAACCATTGCTTCGCAATGGGATCGGACACATGGCCGCTTTTTATGCGGATGTCTGATAAATTATAGGACACGAGGAATCGCAGATCGCGCCTATCTGCGTTCTGCGATTCCTTGTGTTCTATATATGCGCTCAATGGGGCCGGCGGCAGCAGCGCCGACCCCATTGAGAACATATACTACAAAGATCATTCTCCTCTGCCACAGCTGTTACAGATGTTCGCCCATTGAATTCAATGCAGCCGACAATACAGGGACCAATCAGGGGCAGCTCTCAGCTGTCATTCAATAACTGAGAGCTGCCCCTGATTGGTCCTTGCGCTGAGCCAATCAGAGGCAGCACTCACTCACCCATTCATGAATGGGTGAGTGAGAGCTGCCTCTGATTGGTGAGGGCTGTGACCAATCAGAGGCAGCCCATTAAGCAGGCGGGGATTTTAAATCCCCGCCTGCTGAATACTACACAGAGCAGTTCAGGAGAACTGCCGGCCGGCCGCGGCTGAGCTCCGGCTGCAGGGACAAGGTGAGTATATATATATATTTTTTTATTTTTACACATTTTAGGATGATTTTCAGGGAAGGGCTTATATTTTTAAGCCCTTCCCGAAAATTCATCCCGCGCTCGCCGGCAGCCCATTGCTTTCAATGGAGCCGGCTGTATTGCCAGCTCCATTGAATTTCAATGGGTTGGACAGCGCTCCTTTGATCGGGCCCGTTTTGCCGAAAACGCTGCTAGCTGCAGATTTTTCGGCGAATCGTCGGCCCCGGTCAGGCGATTTGCGGATGCGCATTTGACATGCGATCCGCAAATTGCGGCAAAAAACGGTCGTCTGACCGAGGCCTTAGGTGTTTGACAGGAACTAAAGCAAAGTGGAGAATAAAGTTGAAAATTTGTAATATTTTTTTTCCGTAACACAACAGAAGTTGTCAGATAAACAAAACTCAATTTTTATTATTCTCAATCTGCAGTTTTTATAAATATCCCAAATGTTGCCCTATTGTGCATCATGACTAAAGCACAGGTCTCAGAAATGGAGGAGCACCCTGTGGATTTTGGGGCCTTTTGCACAATAGAAGCATTTTTCATAGAATTTTTTTCTTGCATCGCCATATTCAGAGACACACAACTGTTTTAGTTTTTTTATCCGCCATACTGCTTCAAGGCTTGTTTTTTGCAGGGAAAGTTGACATGTTCATTGGTATTATTTCACGGTACATGTGATTTTTTTTTTTATTATTATTTTTTATTGCTTGTTTTAGGAGCTGAGTTGGAATTGGTTTTTTTACTTTCTTTTTGCATGCCATTGACCATATATATGGCATAAATTACATGTTATCCTTATTCTGTGGGTCATTACAATTCTGGCAATATCAAATTTATGTATTTTTCTTTTTAACATTTTATTACTTTAGTAGAATTAACCCCTTAAGGCCATCGCCTATTTTGGCCTTTAGGACGCAACGATTTTTGGCGGATTTTCTTCCCCATTTTTCAAAAGCCATAACTTTTTAATTTTTCCGTCGACGCGGCCGTATAAGGGCTTGTTGTTGCGTGGCAAACTGTAGTTTTTATCAGTGCCACATTTGGGTACATATAATGTATTGTAAAACTTTTATTATTTTTTTTTATGATAGCAGGGAGAGAAAACGCATCAATTCTGCCATAGATTTTTTTTTTTACAGCGTTAATCATGCAGCATAAATGTGATCGCTATATATATATATATATATATATATGTGTGTGTGTGTGTGTGTGTGTATGTTCTCAGCCATATATATATATATATATATATATATATAAAATATATTTATTTATTTTTAGCTGTATATACATAAAAGTTTTA
Source organism: Eleutherodactylus coqui (assembly GCF_035609145.1). Classification (NCBI taxonomy): domain Eukaryota; kingdom Metazoa; phylum Chordata; class Amphibia; order Anura; family Eleutherodactylidae; genus Eleutherodactylus; species Eleutherodactylus coqui. Next base: position 384,639,762 of record NC_089837.1, on the reverse strand, counting down.
TTTTAAGGATCCCATCCAGTGAAGGGCAATCATTACAAACGCGTCTATACCAAATTTAGGGTATTTTTGTGTTTATTTATTTACATATTTCCAACAATAAATAGCATTTTATTGGAAAAACAGAGGAGATTTTAAGATTTATTTTTCGGGAGAGGGTTCACACTTGAAAGTTTTTTATTCTTTCTTTTTTTTCCCACCACATTTATTAGTCCCATAAAGGGGACTTGAAGATGTGATCCTTTGATCACTTAGATAATGCCATGCATTCAAGAGGACATCGAGGATGAGGAGTTTTATTTTCAACATGATGGAGCACCCCCACACTAAAATCATGATGTAATGACCTACCTTGATGAGAATCTACCAAACAGATTGAAAGGACGAAGCGGTTCAGTAGAATAGTCCCCATGCTCATTAGACCTCACGTCACTAGACTTTTTTATGCGGATACTAAAAAGATAAAGTTTACTTAAAAAAAAAAAACAGTCAACGAATTGAGGTAAGCCACCAAACAAGAATGCCCTCAAATACCAATTAAATAATTTTTGATGTTTGCAATTTCATGGCTTCGCGCTATCTGCAGTGCCTAAACCAGGAAGTCATTAGTTTGAAAACAGGCTTTGATAAAAACATTTAGAAAAAAAAAATGAATGAACCGTATGTTAGTAAACACTGACTTTATAATTATTCAAAAGTGTGTATCCATTTTTGGGGACACCCTGTATATACATATATGGGTTAATCTTTGTTCCTTTTTTATAGGCGCATGGGAGTGAACAAAAAAAATGCTATTCTGCCATTGTTTTTGCATTCACCATGCGGGATAATTATTGTGTTAATTTTATACTAAGCATTATTACAGTTGCAGAGATATTGTTTCAATATACTCATTATATTTTTCACCCCAAAATTTTTTTTTAGAGAATAAAAATTAACTTTTATTGTGAATATCTAAAATGTGGAACCCACTCTTACACAAAAACATACATATATCTTGGAAAACCTATATTGTAAATATAGATACTAAAGGCTTTCACAAACACAGGCCACAACAAATATTGCAGATCAAGTGTATTCCCATAAGGGATTTTTTTGTGTGTTTTTTTAGGAGTATCTTCCCGGCAATTATGTCACTTTAACCCCTTGAGTGGCACGCCCGGAAATCTTCCGGGACGAGCTCCACTGCTCACAGCGATATAGCCCGGAAGATTTCCGGGCTATGTATCACTATGGGAGCTGCAGAGCACAATGCCACAAGCTGTGACATTGTGCTCTGCCTGCACAGTCCCACAGAGAACAAAGCAGGACATTGAGAAGTAGGAAGATATTGCCGATATGCCGGTAATCTCCTGCTTCTAATGTCCTGCTTTGTTTACAGGTTGCTATAGAGACCATCGGCTTGTCAGAAGCAAGCCGATGGTCTCTGTTGCAGGGAGAGCTGATGCTTGGCTGTCAGAGGACAGCCAGGCACCAGCTCTTACAGCAGAGACCAGAGAAAACCTCTGATCTCTGCTGTGTTAACCCTTTACATGCTGCAGTCTATGTGACTGCAGCATGTAAAGGGCTGTCACCATGGGACCCCAGGAATGTGATCAGGGAGTCCTGATGGGTCTCTGTGGAAGTCCCCTAAAGGGACAAAAATTTAATAAAAGTTAAAAATTATTTTAAAAAATAAAATAAATAAAATTAAAAACACTTGTCACTTTGTGAAATATTAAAAATAAAATTACACACGTGGTATCCCTGCGTCATAATGACCCAGAGGAGGAAGTTAGTACATGATTTAACCCCTTATTGACACGGCCCCTTTTTTTCTTCTTTCCCCATTTCTTTTTTTCCTCCCCCCGTTTAAAAAATCATAACTCCTTTATTTATCCATCGACGTCGCTGTATGAGGGCTTGTTGTTTTTTGCGGAATGAGTTATATTTTTCAATGGTGCTATTTAAAGTACCATATAATGTACTGAAAAACTTTTGCAAAAATCTAAGTGGGGTAAAATGAAAGAAAAATGAAATTCCATCATCCTTCAGTGCGTTTTGTTTCTACGGCACAGAAACTGCAACAAAAATGACCTGATAACTTTATTCTATGGGTCGGTACGATTACTACCATACCAAACGTGTATACTTTTTTTTACTATAGCACTTGTATTTTTTTTCAAAGACATTTAATTTTTTAAAATTATTTTCTGCTGCATCTTCTGCACGCAATAACTTTTTTTTTCTTCCATCGATGTACTTGAGCGAGGGCTTATTTTTTGCGGGACATCCTGTAGTTAATGTTGGTATCATTTTGGAATACATACGACTTTTTGAACGCTTTTTATTGCATTTTTTCTGAGAGACAGGGTGACTGAAAAAGTGCATTTCTGGCGTTCTTTATTTTTTTTTTGGACTACGTTCACCGTGGGGGGGAAATAATGCACTATTTTGATAGATCAGATATTTACGGACGCGGCGATACCAAATATGTATTTTTCTTTTATGATTTAGAGTTTTTTATTATAGATATGGCAAAAGGAGGGTAATTTAAACTTGTATTACTTTTTTTCCCCTAATCTTCCTATAAATTTTACATTATATATACCCAGAAATGATGCCATCAAAAAGTACAACCTCTCCAGCAAAAAACAAGCCCTCACATGGCCGTGTCAATGGAAAAATGAAAAAGTTATGGCTCTTGGAACGCGACTGCAAAATTAGTTGAAATTAAATGATTGGCCCAATTAAAAAACCTGCCCTGGTGGGCACGACAGGGGGGTAGGAAACCCCGCCACTCAAGGGGTTAAGAGTGATACAAGATTCTTTTATCAAAGTGACCACTGCCGTATATTACACTTGTTCTGCAGAGGATCTACAGCTCCATGCTTAAATCATCAATGCTATGGAGACTCATCATAGAGATTTATTAGATTGAATCTCATTCAGTTCTCAGAAGTGGGATTCGTCACTCCAATTTGTGGTCTTGAGAAAAAAATTTTAAAAATTGAATATATAATTTCTAATCCTTCAAGAGATATATCATACTTAAAGGAGAAGAGGACCAGTCTGTCTAGGTATAATACTGCTGCTCGATACCGGTAACAGGGTTAGTGTGAGCTTAGGTATCGGTTTGATATTCTTACATCAGATACCTTGATCAAGATCTATTTACTCGTCAACCAAGATGTCTTATACTGATGAACGAATAGATTTTTTGTTCCGGCCGGGAGTTAGATGTTGATTTGAGGTAAGTACTTGATTGGTTACAATGACCAATTGTCACTCCCAACATCTAATTATTGCATTTAGTAGATACTGTGTGTTCCAGATATCAAATTACTGATGTCTGGTTATAAAGCTCCTGAAATCGACGCGTTTCCTCAACTGCTTATGGACTATGGTTGATTCATCAGGATTGTAGAGTCGACATAAAATATTTCTTTAGTGTTTACATACGAAACCTGGCCTCCTTACTAACATGAGTTGAATAGAGTAAGGAACGGTATATTTAATGACGGATACTTGAATTTAATAACTTGCGGATGTACCGGTAAGACCACTATATGCACAAGTTGTAATAAGTGCATAAGTGAGACCAGTTCACCATGTGAAATCAGAGGCATTCATTTAATGCAGGTTTAAAGGTAATGAAATGCCCTGTTTATAGGTGAACGATGATGATAATGACCGCTATTACTGTTGTCACATAGCTGCATATTATAGTTCAGCTATATTGTTGCAGCAAGTAAGGCTAATGATGTTGAGCCTAAGATGCCACTAGTTGCTCAGGGCTATTGATATCCAGCCAAGAGCGCTTCTGCAGTCACACATACATACACGCATACATCCGCCGGGATAGAGGTCCCGGTATAATCTGACAGACTTGGTAAGCTGAAAGGTTGTCAGTGTTTAAGTAGAGCTGGCTCCACCTCTCAATAGCGGGGGCTCGTACGCACCAGCACCAATCAGAGGCTCGGAGGCGGGCCGAGCCGGGAAGGGACGTGACTTCTGTCTCCCTTCCCGAAGCGCTCGTCAGTGGCTCCCTGTCGTGAGATTTGGTCCAAGATCTCGTAAGCACTGCACATGCGTCCTATACTGATAGGAATCGGAGGACGGGCGCCGGGCATCCCGAATGCGATCATGTGACCCCCTCTGTATATTGGGTTCGTCATGTTCCCAGCAACATGCAGAAAAGACAAAATGCTATATGGGAGAGGTTTCAGAGGCGCAAAATACTAATGAACGTCAAATCATTTTTAACCCTTTCCAATCCAAATTGTATCCTGGTTTTCCTAGGGGGCTTACTCTTTTTCTGCCATTATACAACAGCGCTATATGCTGGCTAAAGCCAGTACTGCATGAGGTGACTCGTTGGATAGGCTCCGACAGCAGAGAGGCTGGCAATATACAGTAAGAGAACCCCGACGGACGTCTTCCAACATCGGAGCTGTACAGCCTTAAATCATAATGTCTTCAGAGGTCAGACAGTGGGTTGGAAAGGGTTAAATAAATTGCTTCTACAGTGCTATTTGTCACATAACCCAGCGATGAAGGAGTCATCTCTATACTCAGGTCCCAAGCCCAGATAAATGGGGAGGGTTAGGGAAAGACTGGGTGACCTACCCTGTAAAAACTTTGCCTTGGAAACCCTATGAAAGAGCTCTGAAATGATTCAGATATGGTATCTGATGGTAGGCCCCTCAGACCAAAGGATTCTCTAAATGCGACTGGGGAAGAGCAAAGTCTGAGTACAAGTAGTCGGGTTTTCCTCATGACGCAACTGGGAAAAACCCCTTGGGAAACCCAGCTGATGATGCGCCTCATGATGAAAGGAAAGGACTGTGCTGTACCAAAGCTCACATACTACCGACATAGAATGTGCGTAGCATGAGTCTAGGGAAATTGGACATTGTGAAACGCAAAATGATAAGACTTGACATTCTTGAGATTAGTGAATTGCGATGACTTCACATTGCACTATGCCGGACATGAGGAAATCAAGAGGAATGGAGTAGCCTTTATTACGAACAAGCAGACCTCAAAAGGCAGTAGAAAGTTTTAGAACAATCAGCGCCAGTATCATAACCATCCGGATATGTGGTAAGCCAGTGAACATCTCAATCTTACAGGTCTATACCCCAACGACGGATGTCGATGAGGAAACCATTGAAGATTTTTATGCCGATGTCCAGAAAACTCTAACAAAGTGCCAAAGAAGGACATCATTTACAACATGGGCGACTGCAATTCCAAAGTCACCAGCCAGCCAGAAGCAATCTTCACAGGAAGATTCAGGCATGGTGAAAAAATGAAGCCGGTGATCGCCTGGTACTGTTTGCCAAGAAAATCGTCTCAGGATAATAAACACATGATTTATTCAACCCAAATGCTGACTGTATAGGTGGACAACTCCCAATGGTCTCCATCGAAATCAGGTTGATTACATCCTGCCTCATCATCGTTGGTAAAGTTCAGTCGATGCAATAAGAACCTTTCCTGCCGCCGACTGCAGCACTGATCATGAACTCCTTGCAGCTAAGATCAAGATTAAATTCTGTAGCATTAACAAAGGTGCTCCATTGAGAAAATTCGACATGCCTAAAATCCCCCATCATACACTATTGAGGTAGCAAACCGATTCGAACTGCTTGACACATCAGAAAAGCATCCAGGGAACTATGGCACGATATACAGTCCACAGTTGGGGAAACGGACACTAAGCATCTTGCCTATAAGAAGCAGGAAAAATGACGCTATTACTTGTCGGAGCAAGCCCTCAGAATAGCTGAGAAAAGGAGAGCAGCAAAGGTGGCCGGCAACAAAGTTCAGCAACTGAATGACGATTTTCAGCGAGCGCCAAGAAAAGACAAGAAAATGGACTGGAATGAGCAAAACAATTCGAAGCAAAAGCCATGAAAGACCATATACCAGGCCTATTCTCACAGGTCAAGATGGCCCAAAAAGCTTTCATGGCACGCAATGGTACAATCAAAGGCAAAAATGGAAAGGAACTGTATGAAAACAGAGTATCAAGGATAGGTGGAGGGAATACATAGAAGAACTATATGCCTGCAACCACATACCTGGACCATTGTGTGAGGTAGACTTGGAGCCCTCCATTATGGAGTCAGAAGTGGTTATGGCAATGAATAACTAGACAAAAATAAAGCACCAGGCATAGATAACATACCGGCATAGCTATTGCTGCCAGTAACAGTGAAAACCATCAAAGCACAGTGCCAGGCAGTATGGACATCAACACAATGGCCACAGGACTGGAAAAGGCCTGTCTTCATCCTTCTACCAAAGAAAGGCGACTCTCAGAATTGCTCTAACTACCGAACAATAACCCTCATTCTGCAAGCAAGCAAGATCCTTCTTAAAATTATACAGGAAAGACTAAGATTAGTCATTGAAACGACACTCCCTAATGTGCAGGCAGGATTCCGGCGAGGCTGCGGCACCCGCGGCCATATTGCAAACCTGCCATGGAAAAAGCTTGAGAATATCTACATGTGCTTCATTGACTACATCAAGGCCATTGACTGTGTCGACCATGACAAGATATGGCAGGCCCTACAAGAGCTGGGCGCATCTAGTCAAAATCCCTTTATTCTAATCAAGAAGCCACTGTGAGAACACAATACAGGAACACAGATTTTTCTTCGGATCGGCAAAGGCGTCCGACAGGACTGCATCCTCTCACCCTTCTTGTTTAACCTATATGTGGAAGTGATCATGTGGAAAATGGACCTAGACAAATTGGAAATCGAGGTGAAAATAGGTGGCAAAAACATCAACAATCTCCATTACGCAGATGATACGACTGTACCTGCAGAAACAGAAGCAGGTCTGAAGCAGCTGATATGGCAGATTAAAACTGAAAGGGACAAAATGGGCCTCTACCTGAATTTAAAGAAGACTAAAATTATAACAACTACAAAAAATGGCCAAATTCAAATCAAAATCGAGAATGAGGTCATAGAATGCGTGCGAGACTTCATCTTCCTTGGCTTAAAAATTGACAAGACTGGAGAATCTATGCCAGAGATAAAATGTAGCATAGTATTGGGGCGAAGCACGATGCTAAACATGGCCAAAATCTGGTAAAGTAGGAATATCAGCATAGCAAGTAAAGGCAGGATAGTGCAAACCACCGTTTTCCCCATAGCCATGTAAGAGTGTAAAAGCTGGACTGCAAAAAAAGCTGATAGAAGGAGGATTGGTGCGTTTCAGCTGTGATGCTGGCGAAAGCTACTGCGTATGTCCTGGAAGACGAGCGTAACAAACAGAGAAGTCCTGAATTGTATAAGACCTGATATATCACTGGAGGGCAAGATGGCCGGACTCAGACTCACGGATTTTGGCCATGTAATGCGAGCAGAAAAATCTATAATGCTTGGACAGATCAGTGATAAAAGAAGATCTGGCTGCCAAAGAACACGACGGCTGATACTGTCACACAGCTCCCACACACAGCGTCTGTAAACGTTCAAAACGTGGCATTTTACACCGATTTTGATCTGCGTTTTCGAACATGCGTTACTGCATTCAATATCGTTTAACCGCAACCCATCATTGTGATGGGTGATGAGGTTCATTAAAATAGAGCAGACAGCACTCGTAAATTTTGGATGCTAGTCTGCGAGACCCCATTTTAATCAATGGGAGCATTGTAACGCAGTTAGCGAGGCATGCGGAACGCCGCACTAATCGCAGTAAAAAGCATCCTGTGTGAGAGCGGCCTTAAGGTTGATACTGGCATGGATATCAATCGACTGAAAGAGGCAGAGCAAAACCGAAAACCATGGATGGAGGGAGCCTTTAGGGTTGTGAACGACTAAACGGCCAACAACAGCATCAACAAAGTATTAGTTTTAGAGTGTGTATATTTATGCAACCACATTATTTTAGGTTTATGAATGGCAGTGCCCAGATAACGGGTGACACTGGGGGGGTGGGGGTGGCAATACATCTGAAATGATTCATCTTTGTTGGATTTCTAATATGACAAGGACCTGGCATTCTAACAGGTGCGCAGACTTTATATCCACTGCACCTATTTTCTGCTGACAGGTTCCCTTTAAAGGAGATGTCTCGAGGAAGCAGTGATTTATTTTTTTTGCCCAGTCCCCCTAATTAAACATACATTACTAATTACCCCTGTAAATTACTTTTCTAGCTGGTTCGTACTTACCGTTCCAGCGTTTCAGTAACTTATAAAAGTTTCCCCAAGATGGCCGCCGGCTCTTTCCCCGTCGCTCGCTGCAGCCCGACGTGCGCGCTCCCGAGACGCTGCCAGCTGTGTCTCCATGGCAACCGGACGCCCGCAGCCGCCGACCAGACGCCCCGCAGCCGCCGACCAGACGCCTCGCAGCCGCCGACCAGACGCCTCGCAGCCGCCGACCAGTCACCCACCGCCAGGCAGCAGGTAACCGGCGCTAGCCCCCGGCTCCCCAGCGCTAGACCCTCAGCCCAGGTGAAGGCCCCGGAGCCCAGCGCTGGGCTCCGGGGCCTTCACCTGTCAGTGAACATCACCCCCGGCCTAGCGGCAGCCCCCCCCGGCCTAGCGGCAGCCCCCCCGGCCTAGCGGCAGCCCCCCCATCGCAGCGGCAGCCCCCCCCCGGCGCAGCGGCAGCCCCCCCCGGCCCATCACTTACCTGGACAGCTGGACGGCAGGACAGCTGGGCGGCTTCTCCGGCAGCTCGGCAGCTCTGCACCTTCCTCTAACAGAGGATGGTACAGAATGGCCGCTGCAGCGCGCTCCCGAGCAGTGACAGCTCATTTGCGCATGCGCAGAAGAGCTGTAGCGGGGAGCACACTGAAGCGGCTCGTGCTGAATGGAGAAGACCGGACTGCGCAAGCGCGTCTAAAAAAGCAAGCTGCCGGCGAATTTAGACGGAACCATGGAGACGAGGACGCTAGCAACGGAGCAGGTAAGTGAATAACTTCTGTATGGCTCATATTTAATGCACGATGTATATTACAAAGTGCATTAATATGGCCATACGGAAGTGTATAACCCCACTTTGTTTCGCGAGACCACCCCTTTAAAGTTATTCTACACCTTTTCCCGTTTGTGGCCATGTGAGGCATGGTGATATGGCACCTGCTTATTTTAGATATTCTGGTGACAGAATCCAAGACCGATGTATGAAATACCAGTCTTAAAGGGGTTGTCAGTGTTATAGATTAGAGGTTATTGCCCTTCTGCATGCAGTAAAATACAAACAGTGATATTAAGGTGACCAGATTTAGGCAGGACAGTCCCACTTTGGGACCATGTGTCCTACTGTTCCTAAGCGAGATAGCCTTTTGTCTCGCTTTCGGGACGTCCCGTCACCATGAAAGTGATTACCAGCCGGCGTGCCACGGCTCCCTGCCTGGTAATCACTCAGTGGCACTGTTATGGGTGCCCAAACTGACAGCAGTGTGTTCACCTAGTTTCCTCCTCCCCTGACTTCTCCTCCCTGGTTCTGGAGGACAGAAGGTAGGAGTCCAGGCGCACACACTAACGCCCACAGCAGCACTGAGCAGAGGAGCAGCGGTGTTTCGAAGACAAGGAGGAGGTAAGTATATCGGTCTCAAGGGGGCTCTATTGCTACTGGACCTACTGTGGGGTCAATGTAAAACTCGAACAACCCCTTTAATAACTTGGAAAACCCCTTTAACAACTCCCCCTATGCGCACAATTTTAATTTGCGTGTTCTAGCCTTTTCCGCAGATGTTGCTGTATAGTACAGCCATTGCTAGTTCTACGTTGATTTCTCCATTCTTGAGGGTGCAGCCACCTCCTTTTTGGCTCACGCTTCAGACAAAAGCTAACAGGAGTGATCCCTATTCATGTCTCTGCATAGCTGACAGCACAGGGAGTCTACTGTAGGGTGTGAGCAGCAGAGCGGCACAGACGTTGGTGGAAACGAGCTGTCACACTTCCTCACCAGCAGATGGCGCCAAAGTAGTCTCACAGTTGAGAATTCTCTTCCGGTAGCCCCGCCCCTCACGTAAACGTGCGGTTCACGGCTGGCTATAGGCTGCTATTATATCGTTAAGGTGATTGGCTCAGCGCTGTCCAATCCGCGGGTCGGTGACGGTTGCCGGGCTGCGCGCTGATGTACGGACATGGCGCACTGGAGCCACTATGAACGAGAGCAGGAGAAGGACGTGCGGCGGCTGGTGTGCAGTGTGAGCGGCCTGCGGGAGGAGAGCGCCGACAACTACCAGCTGGCGCTGCAGTACGCCTGGTCCAACTTCAGGTGTGTGTGCTGCCCGTGCAGACCTGTGTATTTTCTGTGGATCTGCAGTAAATGGTGCCCGTCATTTCCTACTGAGATCCGCTGGTTCCTGCACGAGTGGAAACCAATTGTGATTTCTGCTTGCGGATGAAGAATCGCAGCATGCTCCATTTTCAGCTCCATCCGCACGGACGGCGTCCATGGACGTCCAATAGTACTGATGTAGCAGCACCAGCGCATGTTCCATCAGCACTGCTTTGTCAGTGAGCTACAGCTCAGTGTCACCTGGCGTAGCTAAGCTATTTGCCCCTGTCCTCGCCATGTAGGAGCAGGCAAGGCTCCCATTCATGTTGGCACCTCCACTTCTTCCTCTGACCACTGATGATAATGACGTTCGCCCTGTTGTACTGGCAGCAGGCCAGACAATCATCTGATCGATGGGGATCGCCTACTGATGACCCCTTCAGAAGATCAGCAGTTGTAGAGCTCCAGCACACCTCTGTAACGGATCGTCTCCTATAACTGCGCATGTGCGCTTATAAAATAGAGCTATGCTTCAAAGAAACCCAATCCATCCCTCCGGCTGAAGACGTGGGATCTGTTACACATCGGGGTTCTTGTAACACTGGGATTCCTGACCCTACCACCGCTCCCAGCAGAAGCGATTTCTGTGCACGGGGGAAAAGAACGCATTTACACGGCTGATTTTATTTCTCACAGCGCTACAAGCAGAAGCAATGCAACTTTTTTTGCGCAATTCTGTTGAAGAATCGTTCATTCTTTTCTAAGGGGTTAGAAAGTTAGAAAAAAAAATGCATCGCGCTTGGGCTGTGCTTTCTTTTTTTTTTTTTTTTTCTTCCCCTCTAGGGAATAATGATAGTTTTTTTGTGTTTTTTTTTCTCCCTCACACTTTTTATGTTTGAGGGTCTTGGCCCAATCTCGCACTCTCCTCTATGAATGCACCCAAGCTGTAACGCTGTGACTTCGCTTCTCATAGCTTGTTACAGTGTGTCATACAGGATAGTCCAGACTGGATACAATTGTTGGAAGCTCTTGGCTTTGAGACATTTTGGGCCTGTATGTCTTTTCAAATGTAAACGCCAATGATGGGGCATTCGTACATTGACGGTTTCCTCCGCCGGTCTGAGTAAGCCATGTGCTGGTGGCAGGGCAGTAAATGTATATATCTGTTGCATCTGCCTGGACCTCCATGCGCCAGATTGGAACGTATGCCAGCTATGATTTGGAGTAGGTTTCAGGTATAATTTATGCCAGTAAATTCTAGTAAATTGGATGAATGGTGTGTGGCCACGCCCCCTGCAGCCTGGCTCCACCCACTTTTTTGTAAAAGTGTCAGGGCCTGTGCATAAAACTTTAAAACATTTGTTGCCTGGCCAAAGATCCCACTACGGCCCTGTTACATTGCATGTACTTGGGCCGCACGCCGGTACTGTTTCATATGGACCAATGATAATGCCTCACTCCCACGGGCGGTTCGTATTAGCCATGTAATACACAGCATGTTTATGTGACCAAAATACACGTGATCCCTGCATGTTTCAGCTTTGTGCACTTAGATACACAGTGAACACTATATACACACATTGACATGCACAAAAATAATGCAGGAAGGTGAAGGAGATTTCCACTGCCTTCATATTGTTACTGCTCCCATAGACTTGCATTGGCTATTCCAGTCCGTAATACGGACCAAAATAGGATGACCTGGGATCTCCCCCACCCCCCTCCACGCGCATAAAATCCCCGGGAATCGGACAGCGTGTAGATGTGTGTCCGTTCGCAGTTTGATGCGAGTTACACCCAGGAATCTTGGGCATTACTTGCATATGGCCACATGAATCCGGCCTTAAAAGAAGGAAAGTCCCATCACTGAAGTCTATGAGACATCATGTGGTTCACTCTAGAAGGGGAAATCAACTTGTCCTGGTAGTTTGGGCTCATCAGGTCTTACAGAAGAGGGGCGGACATGAACAGATGGCTGTTGTCCTGTCCTACACCAACCTCTGCTTTGTCTCTTACTTTGTAGATTCCATCGGTACCTTGATGTCAGCAGTCACAGTGTGCACAGGACCCTGGATGGGTAACGTGTCTTATTATTCGCTGTATCAGACATGAATGCTGGATACCATTATTCATGGAGGAACATAAAAGTGAGTTTTCTTTACAGGATCTATGAAAAGTTTGTGATCCATTCAGATCTGAGTAAAGCTGAGAGCTGGAGGCGTCTCACAGAGGAGTTTTTAAATCGCCCTCTTCCAAGCACAGAAGGGACAAAAGTAAGTACCCTCGTCCATCATGTTCTGTGATTTGTGACATCCGTTAAGGGGGACAGATGTTGTTAAGAAGCATATGGGGAAAATCAGCCATTAGTTGCTATGGAATGTAACTGTGAGATTCCCACGATACTTCCGCCGTGCCAACAGCGCTGAGTATCGCAAGGATGGACGGCTTCCATTGACTGCAATGGAAGCCGTCCGTGCGTTTTTCTGCACAAATTAGAACATGCCGCGATTCTTCCCCCGCGAGCGGAAAATGGCAGCTGATTTCTGCTCGTGGGCAGGGGAGAATCGTTTTACACAGCTTGTCTATGGATGGACATTGCTGCAGAAATCGCAGCGGGTGTCTGACCGCAATTTCCGCAGCAATAATCGGTCCGTGGGCATTAGCCCTTACTCCGTTATGTAATCTGATCCGTTCTTTAAAAATACGAATATTAACAGTTTTCTGGTTTGGGGCTCATAAAGCTTAATCGTTGTATGAATGAAAAGTTCTACAACTTGCTCATATATTGTTTCAGTTTCCTATTCTACTAGTTGGAGGCAGGGAATGAGGATGCTGTTTATATGAAGAGGCTGAAAGCTCTAGGAGTCCTGTCCTCAGCTGAGAAGTGAATAGAATTGTATCCAGTCTAGGCAATGCTCAAGAATGTAAGGGAACACTAAAATCCTACATTGGATCTCAAACAAAATATTGGCTCAGTGTGAAACCTAAACCTGTTGTCATCTGTTAAGAGAACATGGCACCAATGGTGGACCTGCCAATTTGGGTGTTCTCTGGCAAATGCAAATTGATCTGCACAGTGCTGGGCTGAGAGCAGAAGTCCAACTACAGGACCTTTGGCCTTCATGCCACCCACATGGAGTCTGCCTAGCGCTCTTAAGGTCATTTTGTTGAATTCCGGCAGTGTTTTCCCTGTTCCTCCTCGTACAAAGGAGCAGATACCAGTCCTGATGTTGGGTTGATACCCTATTGGCTCTCTTCGCCTAATGGCCTGTGTCCTGGTATCTTGCTCCATGTTCTTGACTGTTTTGTCAGACACCTCAAATCTTGTGACAGCACATATGGATGGGTCATCCTGGAGGACCTACTTGTACAACCTGGTTGGGTTGTGTGCACTGCCTAATGTACCAGTAGTGACTAGGGCAATAGCAAATCGCAGAACTCAAAAAGGATAAGGAGAAAGTAATTGTCAGTAGCCACCACCTGCAAAGCCATTCCTGGGGTTGTCTTTGCTGTCTCTGTATAACTCTGACAACTCCTTTTAAGTGTTCCATTAATTTTTTTAATCGGTGTATATCTGCAACAACTCAGGTACTTGGTTGCAGTGTATCAGCCTAGCGCCCAGGCTGTTTTAGTTCAGAGAGCATTGCTTGGATCAGATACAATTGTATGCACTTCTCAGCGGAGAGCAGGATTAGCTGTGTACAGGTAATTTAAGGCTTCGTTCGTATTGGTGTAAGAGTATCTGTTGGGGCCCTTTTACATTGAACAATTATTCAGTTTATCGCTGGATCGTGCAATACTGAATCATAATTGTTCAGCGTAAACCCTGCCAGCGACTAAACGACGAGCAGTAATTCGCTTGCTTATCTTTTGACTTTTATGCCTGAAAACTGAACGACGATTGACTATCTGCCAGTGTAAACAGGCAGTGCATGTATGAACAGCTGCCTGTTCACTAACAATAGAGATGGGAGGTGGAGGCAATCTCTGACCTGCTCTGCCGCACACAAGCTGCTTTAGAATGCTCCCCGCTGTCATTTCCCTGCTCGGCTTTCAAATCCCCCGCTGTCAGCGCTGTGTAAGTAAGCGCTGTGATTTGATCGAGCGCTGGACACTCACACCGCCATAGAGGATGGCGAGGGATGACAGTGGGGAGAATTCAAGCAGCTTGCCGCACCGCCGCCGGGAACACAGAAATTGAAGCAGCTTTCCACCCTGCTGCCGGGGACACAGACACCGGCTGGGTGGTGAGTATGGAGGATGTTTTTTTTGTGTAGCTCTGCTTAAACTCAAGTCAATAAGTTTCACAAAAGTGCGCACCCACGTACGTGCACAAACGCGTCAATGCAAATCTGTGCCCATTGCCTTCAACAGGCACGGGTGCTGCCGATGGCCCTATGGCAAGCGATGGGCTGCCAGTAACCCCTGCAGTGACAGCTGTGGCAGGGGATTCTTTACTCTTTGCGGGGAGTCCTCTTGGCACTGATGACTGTGACAGTGCTGTCACAGTGTTCAGTGATGAGGGCTCTCCCAGCTGGGGAATATTTACACACACCACAGACCAATGGTGCACTGCACGCATGTCCTATGTTTTGCAGATACGTGCGTTTGCATGCCTGTAAAACATGGACATGTGGACACACCATAGGGAAACCAATGCTTCTAATAGGAGCATGTTTTTGTGCGCACAACTGTACTCGTGTGAAGCCACCCTTAGTGATCAGTAGGTCACTATGACCTGTCAGAGATTTGCTGAAAGTTGTTTAGTTGCCCTTTAACACTGCACCCCCTCTTTTCTCTTTAGTTAGCAGCAGTGTCCCTGCGTACCGCTCCCTTACATTGTACTGATATCATCAGCATCTACATATCATGTACTTGAATATCATCACCCGTTGTAATATTTTCTCTTTTCTTTCAGACAGACGCTCACTATGCCATACTGTCTCTTCTACTTGGCTTGTCTGACTCTCCTTCCAAAAATGACTTTGTTGAAAGGCCGAGAAAAAAACAAACAGGTAATTGGACACCATTTATTTGGTTTTTGTAAATTAAAAGGATTTGTATCATGAAGTGTGTTGGTGTACATGTATGGCCACCACTCCATTAGCTTCAGTGGGACTACCGTACACTTTGGGACAAGCCGTGGCCGAACTGTCTGCCTTTTGTGATACAACCCTTTTAAGCTTAAAGGGGTGTTCTCCTCTCAGACATTTATATGCCATAAATGTGGGTCCCACCTCCGTCATGGTAGCTCCACCCCTGACTCGCCTCATCCTACTTCCTTCCATATCTGTGTTTTACACAAACATCCATGTAGATTGTTCTATACTTTTTTGATAACACTCATAAAAGGGATTTGGAATTTCCGCAAATGGCGTAACATGGTAAGCTGCGCTGTATTCGAATGTTGTGAGATGCGGAAACAGCGTAGCTTGCAGTGCTATGCTGTTTACATAACTCGCATTAAGTTTGTATGGAAGTTCTGGAAACGTTGTTTAACCATATGTAGGTAGTGATTTGTATTTCTTCTGACCCATATTAGCTCTGGGTAAATATCAGACAACACATTTTAGTCTGTTATTAAATGTGTAACATATATACAATGTCACTGTAGCTTTCAATGTTTTGTTTAATTGGAGCACATATGTTCAAATCTGTGTGAATTCGTGTTCCTGACCTGTTGTGTGATCACCTATAGAGCAAGAGGAGCCATTTGACTGGGGAAAATACTTGATGGAAGGGGAAGATATTGGTCTCAGTGCCGATGACACACCGGTAGGACCTCAGATTCCCTTGTTTCCCTCTTTAGTCTTGCTTTGCTTTTCTCTTCGTTATATGTTGACTTCCTCTCCTGTAAATGTTGGCTTGTCTTTGGAGGACTTCCTCTATGCCGGGTTGACCCTTCTTGCAGACATAAATCCTAGCAATGCTTCCTATCTTCCTCAATGATTGCTCATTCATCTCAGGAGGTTGGCCATTCCCACATTAAGTGTATACATTAGGGCTTATTTATGATGCGTTTTCTGTAATTTGCGCCAGAATAATGGCGCACTATTTTTATGAAATATTTACTGAAGTGTCCCTTTCCAAATCTTCTATAACTTTAATATTGTGGTAAGATGAAATGTAACTGAATGCTAGTTTTAATGTTTCAGGACTGGTCTGATATTAGTGAGGAAGATGATCAAGAGACCCTCAGTAGGGAGGATTCAGGCATCCAGGTTGATAGGACCCCACAAGATGATGGTGAAAAGAAGAATTCTGCATCTGTAGTATCATGGAAAGGTAACTACATGTTTGTCTGATTCTCATTGAATCCTATTCAGTATAGTGATCTGAGAATTCAAGTTTTGGTGGAGATGCAGAGATTGGGCTCATGTAGAAGTGTTGGATGGTACGTACACTGACATAGCTGTGACTGTGTTTCAAGACATGACATTTAAAGTGCCTGAAAGGGGCTTTATTCTTGTGTACCACAAATTGTTCATACATATTTCCCTTACACCCATATGAGACCACCTCCCATCCAGACAGGAAACAGATCCCCAGATGTTTTTAAAGGCAGGAACGCCCTGTACCACCTCAGTTCTTGTCCTGTCCATGGGACAGGTTGCAAAATGTTGAGCTGTTCGCCTACCTCTGCTCTTTCAGGGATTTCTCCAGATCTCTAAAGATGGTTACCTGTTTACACGGAGCCACTGGGAAAGCCTGGAATCCTCCTCTTGTTTCCTGCAGCAGATTCTGATCTTCCCCATCTCTGGAGGTTATGAAGGGAAGTTCCTTTCTCTACCTCATGGGATCATTCTCTATAGTTATGGGAGCACCTTTCAGTGATGGAATACTCTCAGTGTAGCTGGTTGGACCTCGTGTTTTATCTGGTGCTTCCATTAACAGATGCCTAGTTTTAGTAGACACCTAAATTCCCATGACTAGTACTACCACTAATTGGAGCAGAGTGAAAAAAATGAATGCTTTCAGAGAGGATCTCCAGCCAATTCGGAGTAGAAGTGCCCTGATTAAGGGACTGGATTCTGCCTTTGCCTTAAACCTACAAGAATTAAAAATTGTAGGGAATCTCTGTGCGCTCAATACCCAGACCCATGACCTGTTCCTAGGGCTGATTGCCTCTGAGTTGGTCCTATGGCTGATGGCCTCCTGGAGTTTTAGTCTTTGTGCTCTTGGCTAATATGGCCTGGTGTGTTTTGCCTAATAGTTTTTGTATTTTGCCTATAAGCCTTTCGGCTTTGCCGAATAGCTTGTTTGCTTTGACTTAGTAGCCTCTGGGTTCTGCCTAACAGAAGCCTTTTGTATTTTGCCTGTATGAGTCTTTTTTGGCCTCTGAGCCTGACCTACATTCTAATAGCCCCTGCTTTGCCTAGGGCTTGTGGCCTCTAGCCCTCACATCTACATGTTAGTTTATAGACTTGTGGCTGCAGAGCTTCTGGCTCTATATTCTGCCTACGACTAATGGCCTCTGAGTTCTGTTTAGGACCTAAGTTTTTATCTATGTCTCATGGCCTCTGAGTTTAGCTGCTGGCCTGTGATGCCGGAGTTTGACAGGTGATCTTCAATGGAAAGCACTGGCGTAACTATAGGGGATGCGGTTGCACCCGGGCCCAGGAGCCTTAGAGGACCGATGAGGCCTCTTTTCTCCATATAGGCAGCCCAGTACTATGAATAAAGCATTGTAGTTGGGGGCCTTGTTACAAGTTTTGCATTGGGGCCCAGGAGCTTCAAGTTAACGCCTCTGCGTTAAGAGATGTTGGGGGGGGGGCCCAAAATAAACTTTTGCACCCAGGCCCATGAGCCTTTAGCCGTGCCCCTGATGGGAAGACCAGTAAACAAAACCTCTCTTTACCAATCTTCCAAAAGTTTGCATCCTTATGCGGAGGAATAGTTGGAGGATGCCTTTACACTCTTGGTCATTTATTTAGACTATCTTTATTTTCCTATGTTAAAAAGACATTTTTTGCTTACAGTTGAATCCTTTAGGATCACTTTTGTTTGATTTCAGAAACCCCTCTGTATTCTGTTGGGAGCTTTTCCTTGATAAAGCTATCTATGTGAATCCTCCTAACTTTACCATTTAACAGTTTACATACAGCCCAGGTTAAAATCACTGCTTAGACTCGTTCAATGCGTATTGTATTGGTGTAATATTATGCAAATGTACTCTTTTCTGAGAATCCTACTTCCCTTTTTTATCAAACATAGTGAGTTCCATAGTCTGGCTGACTGTAATAGACAAACCAGTACAACAGGGGCCAGCTGGATCCTGGGGGCTAATAAGCTGTTATATATGCTGTAGAATTGGAACGTCCATTTGGTTACGTAGCACGGTTTCAACATCGGGGAAGAATTTTAATACTTCAAAGCTACAAGTCCACTTTTGAGTTTTGCTAGTACTCTGCTGGGCAATTCTCCAATCTAATGAGCTATTAGCCATCAGTAGTTTGGTGCTTCACACCAACCATCTTGTGTGGTTGCATTATTAGGAGAAAAAAAAAACAACTTCTGCTGTGTGTGTGTGTGTGTGTGTGTGTGTGTGTGTGTGTGTGTTTAGACTGTTGGTTAAACGTTAAGAAATTAATCAGAATTTATTATTATTGTGCTAGTCTCACTTTTGTATTGACCTATCCCTAACATAATTTTTCCCGTTAGTTGGTGAGCCTGATGCACGCACTTGGCTGGAGCAGCATGTTGTTCCTCAGTACTGGACGCCTCGAGCCAGCAGATTTTCACACAGCTTACATTTGCATTCTAATCTGACTAATATCTGGTAAATATACATATATATATTTTTGTTTTCTTCATCTTGCTTCAATTTCTGTATCATAAACTACTTGACTAAACAGGACATGATAAGTTATTTAAAGGGGTTTTGTCATTAAAAACCAAAAAAATTCTATACTCACCTTTTCCTCCCCAGACAGACGTCTTGCTGCATCTTCTCCTCGCTGATCTCCTCCAGTCCCCTGGGTCACTTCTTGTTATGAAGCATGCATTCCTTGCATTCTTCTTGCCCGGCAATGTATGCTAGGTCACTGTGACGTAGTGTTCACTGGCTGGGAAGGAATGCTGATCTATTGCAGAGACCGCGCACATGCAATAGGTCGGCACTCCCTGCCAGGCTCTGAAAGCTAGTGACGTAGCGTATATTGCTAGGCAGGAAGAAGAATATGAGAAATGCGCACTTCATCACAGGAAGCAGAAGAATCAGCCACCTGGAAGTGAAGTGACCCGGTGGTACTGCAGGAGACAAGAGAGAAGATCGGGGGAAGAAGATGTGGTAAGTAGACTGCCTGGAGAGGAATAGGTGAGTATAGAATATTTATTTATTTATTTTCTTAAATGACAGAACCCCTTCAAAGGGATGTTCCCTATGTATATGTTTTAATATAACCAATCAAATTATTGTTTGTGTATTATCTAGGGACCAGCATCTATACACAACAGATCCTCTCTATACACCTGATGAGAAGACCTTTGTAACTGAGACACAAGTGATTCGTGAGACTCTATGGTTAGTATATGTTTACACGTAGATATTAATGATTCTGTAGATCAGTGAGCTGCACACAAGTTGTGTAAGGTTGCTATAAAGCTGTAATGACTAGAGATGAGCGAGTGTACTCGGAAAAGCACTACTCGCTCGAGTAATGTGCTTTATCCGAGTATCGCTGTGCTCGGGTCTGAAGATTCGGGTGCCGCTGCGGCTGACAGGTGAGTCGCAGCGGGGAGCAGGGGAGAGCGGGCGGGAGAGAGGGAGAGAAAGATCTTACCTCCGTTCCTCCCCGCTCTCCCCTGCAGCTCCCCGCTCCGTGCCGGCACCCGAATCTTCAGACCCGAGCACAGCGATACTCGGATAAAGCCAATTACTCGAGCGAGTAGTGCTTTTCCGAGTACGCTCGCTCATCTCTAGTAATGACAAAAGTTGCTGTTACCCTAACCTTTTTATGATGCCTATGATCAGATGCAGATTAAGATTGGGATAGTCTGAGGACAAGATGAAAACCTACGGGAATTTTAAAAGCAACGTACATTTTACAACCACCTTTTCATTGCCTGTCTATCACGTGAACGCCATCAGTCAATGAATAACGGTGATCACTGAAAACTAAGGGGAAAAAAATAAAAGTTCTTTGTTTCTTCTCCTCTTACAATTCCGATTGTTGATGAGATTAAACCTAGTACCAGAGGCCTCCAGGACTGTCCTTTGACACTGATCTTCATTCGTTCCTTGCCTGCAAGCCTGCAGAAAAATGCTCAGCGCATGTGCATAAGCTATATGCCGAGCTGCCTTTTGCAGCAGTTGGCACGTAGCAACTACCAGGGACCATTGTCATTGGTCCGTGGTCACATGGATGGCTGTAATACACCTATGACAGTGATCCACGTCATTTGTTTAGTAAATACTGCACAGGATTAGTGCCGATTGTTTCTCTCCCCTCGCTGAGTGCGTTTGTGAGAGGAGGGAGATATAGAGCTACTAATCCTCTGCTGTAGAGAGAAAGAGTTAAAGGAAGTCCCCCATCCTTCACCGCCAAAATGAAGAACACCCCTGTTCACCTTTTTTTTTTTTTTTTTTTTTAGTACTGTTTAGTATTAAATTGAAGAAAATAAACTACTGTTTAGGCCTCATGTCCACGGGCAAAAGAAGAATTAAAATCCGCAGCGGATTTTAACTCTTCTCCTGCCCGCGGATCCGCATCCCATAGGGATGCATTGACCACCCGCAGGTAGATAAATACCCGCGGATGGTCAATAAAAGTGATTTTTTTAAAAAAAAAATAGAGCATGAAAAAATCTGGACCATGCTGTATTTTTGTGCGGGTCTCTATTGAAGCCTATGGAAGCCGTCCGGATCCGCGGGAGACCAAAATAAGAATTTACTCACCTGCTCCGGATCTTCCCTTCGCCGCGGCTTCATCTTCTCTCCGTCGCAGCCAGATCTTTTTTTTTCGGGTCGGCGCATGCACGCAGCACGCAACTGACGTGCCCTGCGCATCCGCTGGGCCGAAGAAAGAAGATCCGGCCGCGACGGAGAGAAGATGAAGCCGCGGCGAAGGGAAGATCCGGAGCGGGCTAGAGGTGAGTTAAAGGGGTTGTCTCGCGAAAGCAAGTGGGGGTATACACTTCTGCATGGCCATATTAATGCACTTTGTAATATACATCGTGCATTAAATATGAGCCATACAGAAGTTATTCACTTACCTGCTCCGTTGCTAGCGTCCCCGTTGCCATGGTTCCGTCTAACTTCGGTGTCTTCTTGCTTTTTTAGACGCGCTTGCGCAGATGGATCTTCTCCCTTCGGCTGGTCTTGGAAGCATCGGCGTTTTGGCTCCGCCCCTTTTCGCGTCATCGCGTAGCTCCGCCCCGTCATGTGCCGATTCCAGCCAATCAGGAGGCTGGAACCGGCACACGTCATGGGGCGGAGCTACGCGATGATGCGTACAAGGGGGCGGAGCCAAAACGCCGATGCTTCCAAGACCAGCCGAACGGAAAAGATGCATCTGCGCAAGCGCGTCTAAAAAAGCAAGAAGACACCGAAGTTAGACGGAACCATGGCAACGGGGACGCTAGCAACGGAGCAGGTAAGTGAATAACTTCTGTATGGCTCATATTTAATGCACAATGTACATTACAAAGTGCATTAATATGGCCATACAGAAGTGTATAACCCCACTTGCTGCCGCGAGACAACCCCTTTAATTCTTATTTTTATGCCTCATGTCCGCGGGACAGGAGGGACCCGCTACGGATTCTACATGGAGAATCCGTAGTGGACCTGATTTTCCCCGTGGACATGAGGCCTAAGTAGTGTATGTTTACTGAGGTTTTCTCAGGTTTTGTTTTGTTTTTTTGTTATAATAATGTTAGGCATTGTTATGTTATTACATCTATTTCACCTTAGCAGTTTTTCTTCTTGGCTTATATGCCATTCCTTACTAAAATTAAAACTGTTCTAAAATGGCTCTTTGGAGTTATCCTGCAGGGCAGGCATAAGCAGTGCTTTGTCCCAGCAGTTCTCGTAGCGATGTCAAAGGCAGAAATAGGTTCTAGAAGTGACGACTCTAGTTCTACCGTGGGCTCTATGGTGGTTGTTGCAATGTTGAGTTGCCAGGGCCGAGTAATGCAATGTCTCTCAGAATGAAAGCTTATTTAGACTAATTTTTCCAAATACCCCAATATGTAGCGACTCCAGGTGTAAATACAGAGGTTGATGGTTTTGCCCCGTTTGATTTATTTTTTTTAATAAATTTTGATTGATAATCATGGAATTAATTGTCCAGCAGACCAATATCTATGATCTACAATTTATTGCAGAGCACCCCACCTCTATCCATTCCAGTCTGTAGACCTCCACAAGTGTCCCAGAAATAAAAAAAATATTAGATATAATGTAATTCACTTCTTCTAGTTAACTGATAATCAACCCCACCACCCCCAAAGGTTGACCCTGCCTATGATCGGTTACATAAATTGAGGCCCCTAATCTCTCCGCTAGTTCTTCCCATCCTAACACATAAATTTTGTTCAAGATCCTTTGCGGTGAAACCGGCCTTATGAAAAAAAAAGTGTCCTTCAAAAGGGACATATTTGTGAAAAAAATTCGTTATGGGGTCTAGTCTTCATATGGGTTCATTTGTTGGGGGTTTCCTATCGTTTTGGCAGCTCAACAGCTCTACAAGCATACAATGGGGCCGGAAAAGCTTTCAAGCAAAAGCTCTTTCCTGAAAGCCAATTGGTTCTCCCCTCCACTTAGGCCCCGTTGTGCAGACATAAGATTAGGTCCACAATATGTATAGTTCTGAACACTGGGAAGCGGGGATCAATTTTTGGGTCCACATCCTCATTTTCATGTACACTATAACAAAATACTGTCCTCTTTTAAAATGATGTATTTTGTGAAAAATTTTTTTTTCTTTTCTCTAAATTGCATTAACTCTTGAAAAAAAGAAACTAAGGTCAAAGTATTCATGACACCCCTCAGTGATTACATTAAGGGGTGTACTTTTTTAAAATGGGGTCATTTGAGGGGGTATCATTCTGCACATGGATTTTGGCCACTGACTAGGCTAAATCCACGTGTGGATCTGTGGCAAAAACCGCTGCAGAAATATGCGGTTTTGAGGGCAGCAATTAGAAATCTATTGATGCTATATAAGCAAAAGGAAATAATTTCATAAATGTCTTATAGAGACCTCACATTGCTTCATGTGGATATATAACCCTGTCTTAGAAATTGTTTGTTTCCCTTAATGTAAAAGGCATAATGATATTGTAGCAGATCCAACTAGTTGTTGCTGCTGTGCCTGCCCTAATCAAAATGTAAATAATATTTTTGTATATTTTAGGCTACTTTCTGGTGTGAAGAAGCTTTTCATCTTTCATTTAAATGATGGAAAAGTCACTGTCCGGAATGACGTAGTGGTGACACACATGACACATGTAGGTCCAGAAGCTCATTTGTAATTCTGTTTCGACTTTAATATTTATCTAAGATTGGATGGCAAATTTTGGTAACTTTAGTTAGGAAAAAAGAAAATGTCTACTCAGGGTATTCCTAGCCCTTTTTAACTACCAAACATTTTTCACATTTCTTTGTTTAATCTGTGTTCCAAAAGCCATACTTCGCCATACTTCTTCCCCATTTACGTGACGACAACTTTTTTTTTTTTCTTTCAATTTTTACTCCACAATTTGTCCCGAGGAAAACAAGCCCTCAGACAGCTATGTCGATGGATAAATGAAAGCAGTTACGATTTATTTTTTTTATTTTTATTTTTTTAGCGGGGAGGAAAAAACTAAAATAGGAAGGGGGGAGTGGAAAGGGGGCAGGTCATTAGGGGGTTGAAGGGGTTTTCCCGCAACTTTAAAATTGCTTCACAACCACTACATCCTTTCTGGTTGCTGTTGACCAGGATCTGTGACTGCTGCAGCCAATCTTTAGCTATAGAAGGTCACTGCAGTGGGTGCTGGTACCCCATTGCTTTCAATGGGGCCGCTGAGGCAATTATCGACTGTAATGAGGGAGTCATTATGTAAATTAGTTATGTATACAATTTCATACATGTAAATAAGAAGTGATTATGGTAAAGTTTTTCCTGACTTAATTGTTTGTGAAAACTATTTTTCATTTTCCCCTCAGAATTGCCTCAGGTCAGTGCTTGAGCAAATAGCTGCATATGGCCAAGTGGTATTCAGACTTCAGAAATTTATGGACGATGTTACTGGTCATTATTCTGAGAATTCATTACCAGGGACCCTTCCAACAATCAAGAAGGGCGCTGAAGCTCCATTCAGAACTTATCAGGCCTTTATGTGGGCTTTGTATAAATACTTCATGAGCTTTAAGGAAGAACTTGCAGAAATCGAGAAATGTATTATTAATAAAGGTAATTGCATATTTCATAGGCCAATACACCAGCATGTACCAGGGAATTGTATTAAAGCCCTTTCACAGTTTAGACAAATCTAAAATGATAATTCTTTATTAATTATATTTAAAAATTACTTGAACGAACACAGGGCACAACACAGAAGCCACTGGGTTGATGGAGATATGAGAGTCTATTCAAGGACCTAGGTGCCACATCCTAATACTGCTTCCCTCTGTATACAATCATAGCAGAGAGGAAGAGCATGTTATAGGAAGTTGGCAACGTACAGTGGCTTTAATCAACGAACAATTAAAAAGAACTCGGACCAAATTCTATACTAGTGTCCCTCTCTTATGCTCTTAGTTCACTATCAAAGTAACAAACAACTCAGCTACCATCACTAGATAGACTCAGCAATGAAGCTTAAATAGATGAGCATAGTATAGTTTTAAACAGAGGGAAAATAAGTTTCTAGATAGCTGTGTTGTAATAAAGGTTGATTGAAATGTATCATGCAGTAGTGCGGATCTTCATATCATTATTCAGAAACCTATAGGCCTCTCTAGAAACCCTCTTATGCTTGAATTCATGCGAGCAAAAGAGAAAGGATATGAGGACAAGTTGTGGGCCCAGTATAAATGTCAGTGAGCACACTTCTTCTCCTTCCAGGGCCTGTTTAGTAGTCCTGGATTCTTAATTCATTCAGATTACTAGTATCGGCATTGATGCACTCATAGTTAGCTCTCTCAGTACTGTATAATCTCTTTCCATTTATTCTCAACGCGTTTCTCCGCTAATAATGGCGGGTCATCAGGAGATCAATGAGTTTAGTACTAAAGGATCAGTTTTATATGTTTATTAGTACACAAAGCACGAATCATTGGTGCTTGTTCATAATGTATTTCCGAGTTTACTCCGAACCAATATCAAGCATATACTGCCAAGTAACGGTAATATCTCGTGTTTATATAGAGGGAGACTCTTTGAGGTATTAGAATAAAAGTGGCATTAGAGATGTGGGCTAATAGTGGGTCTTGAAGGACCTTTTTGCCAAAGGATGCCCCCTGATCAGACCGAGACTGTTGTCCAAGGTAGTCTATATAACAGCTAGGTCTGATTCAGTATCTCAGCATGCACAGTAACAACTCTTTGACTGTGCCTGAGAACGGGCAATATGAAGCAGATAATGTCTGTAGCGGCAGTTGTATTAGAGGAGACCTCTTTAGAGAATAAGCCCTCTTTAGAGAATAAGCCCTCTTATGCCAACATGGATAAAGCGTGCACAGTAGCAATTCTTTAGCTGTGCCTGTGAACGGGCAAAATAGAGCAAGTACTGCCTATAGCGGCAGTTATATTAGAGGAAGCCTCTTTTTTAAAATTAGAGAATAAGCCCTCTTATGCCAACAAATAAATAAAAGTGACCCCTGTCAAATAGTGCAAGGCTCAGGTTTTCCAATAAAGATGGTATAGGCAAAACCTGAGTCTGATCTAGTAGCTAGATATATGCACAGTGGGGTCACTGTAGCAGAGTCTCCATGTCCCTAAATAGGTCTCTATCTGAGATATAGTGGTATAGAGTATAGCATGAATAGAGCAGCGCCTCTGGCCTTGGTGGTAGGTCAGGGCCCTATACAGGGAATTGTATTAAGTCTCAATATATGTTTTATTATATTCATTGTAGATGAAACCGTTACTTTGGCAATGGTGGTTGACAAGTTAGCACCTCGACTTGCCCAGCTCAAAGTCTTACATAAAGTTTTCAGCACTGGGATTGCAGAGGTGCCTCCAGACACCAGGAATGTTGTGAGAGCCTCTCATTTACTGAATACCCTCTATAAAGCTATTCTGGAATATGACAACGTGGGAGAAGCTTCAGAGCAAACGGTATGGATGCGTTAAATCAGTTATGACAAAGGCATGTTTTATCAAATAATGCAAGCAAAGCCTTATGTTACTTAAACTTGCGTCATAACATTCTAGCTATTTTACAGATCATGCACATTTCTTTATAGGGAATTTTTAGATATAACACAGGTCTGAATTGATACACTTCCGCGGAGTCATAACACAATTTAAGAAGGACAAGCTAACACAAACAGATTGTGGGAGTTACTCCCTCTCTTTCCATTTGTTAGCGGCCACAGCAGCAGAGAGCTGGTATAGGCAGTGGTGGCAGACACTAAGCGGGTGAGTGAGCTGTCAGTGGCCACAACAGCAGAGAGCCGGCGTCTGGGACAGAGCTGAAAAGCGGCACAGACACATCTGCGGAGGGAGCAGATGGCATGGGGAAATGCTCTGCAGCTTTGTAAGTCACAGTGCAAGGGCTTCGCCAGGGGAGATGGAAGGGCACTACCTCACAGCAGGGGGATTCCTTGAGCGGCTGCAGTATCACACTGTCAGCGCAGGTGCCGCCTAGTGGATCGCCATGGGGAGAAGGAAGGGGGACGGCTGCTGCGGGGAAAGCGATTGCTGTGGCATGCTAGGACCCTGCTCATGGCAGCCAATCAGCTCCTGGGGGCGTTTTATCTCTTTTCCCCTAAACAGATCTAAAAAAAAAAGAATTGTTACAAAATCGTACATACCTCAAAATGGTGCCAATAAAAACTATGAGTTATTCCTTAAAAAACAGGCCTGATGCAGCTTTGTCTACTGAGAAATAAGAATGCTTTGGTCTTGTAATGTGGCACCACAGTTTTTATAAAAATACTTACATTGTGCGGAAGTGGTAACACTTAATAAAACCTCTCAGTTTTGGGGTAATGATCGTAATGACTCGTAGAATAAAGGTAACATAATATTTATAGCACACTGTAAATGCCATAAACAATGGTGAAAATAGCTTTTTTTACAGGTCCCCTATTCTCAGGGTCGGTGCATGGGTGAAAACTGAAAAAAAAAAAAGTCCTATCGCCAGAATAGCCCTTTAATTCATTGCCCATTTATAGAACTCTTCCTACATACAATATTGATTTCAGAAAGAATCGGCGCAGTACGAATGTGTCGTCAGCACATCCCCTTGTGTAATCGGGCATCTTTACAATTAGCAATGATCGATTTGTAGTAATGAAAAATCACTTATGTTAGGCTATAGGCACATGATGCGGTAACTACATGGAGCTGAAACACTGCCCACATGCAGCAGCCAATGCCCTCGCGATCTTGTTGGCAAGATCGTGCAGCTGTTGGCCGCAATGGGTGGTTGGGTTGCGGCCGCATTACAGTTACCGCAAAGTGTAGCCGTGCACTTACTCTATAAAGGAAGTCTTGTAAATCTAAGTGAGTGGCTGTATCAGTAATGACCGCTTGTAATGGGGAATTAATCGACCCTCGTAAAGCTGCTATTACACGGAGTTTCTGATTGTAGCCAGCAGCTGGACTGTTTGAATTTGGCAAGCTGTCGTGCCGGCTGCAATTAGCGTTTGTCTGCCTGTATTTTGTATTCGTATGTAAGTTTCACTGCATGTATGTTTATGTTGCTCCCATAGATTTTCATGGGCGATATTGGTCTGTGAACTTGGACCAAAATATTTTTAGTTTTTTTGCCATGCATTATCAGTCCATGTAAAGAAGGAAAAAAAACTAAGAAAAAACCCATGTCTGACTACTGTGTGCTATCCGTATTCACACAGTAACTAATACTGACTGCATACGGATTGTAAAATGCCCATGTGAATGAGCTCTTAGTCAAGTACTCTTGTAGTCTGTAATCTTCACTAACCTTCACTGGGTTTATGGAACATCTTTTTGCCTTTGCAGGTATCTCTTTTATTTTTCCTTTGGGTAGAGACTGTGAGGCCGTATTTGGATATAGTAGATGAATGGATTGTCCATGGCAACCTCTTTGATCCAGCAAAAGAATTCATTATTCAACGGTTGGTAAATCTTAGGCACATATAACTGTCACTGGGGGGTAATTAATACACCTTCAGATGCAGCCATCATAAAAGGCTAGTTTGTACGTTTTATGATTTTAAATAGTTCTTTTCTTGCAGAAATAAAGATGTTCCTGTTAATCATCGGGACTTCTGGTACGCCACATACACATTGTATAGCATCTCAGAAAAGACTGAGAATGAAGATAAGATGAGTGACAACGCCAGTGCCAGCTCAGGCAGCGACCAGACTCCAGCCAGCCGGCAGCACACTATGGTCTCCTTCCTGCGGCCTGTACTCAAACACATTATTATGGCTGGAAAGTCCATGCAACTGCTGAAAAACTTAAAGTGCAAACTGTCTCAGCAGAAAGACTCCCCAAGAGGTGACGTTACATGACTTGGGCTGAATGAGTGTTCGTATAGTTATTGAAGGTGTTGTCGGAGGGTAAAAAATAAACATTGGTTGTCAATACTTGTGTTGGGCCTTCAATGTAAAGTTGGGGAGGTTCCGCTCTCAGAACCCCAGTGGATCAGCAGCATGGCTCTGCCTGGTACTGCAGTTAATGGGGTTGATCTGCAGTACCAGTCACAGCCACATGTAAGGAGTAGCTGCTGTGAAGGGGCTGTTTCACTTTTATTTTGCTGATTGATGGTCTCCCCCAGAAAACCCACTACAAAGGGGGTTGTCTGTAATAGAAAGAAAAATGGTGAAGAAAACAGTGTATACGGTAGTATAAATAGAAATCACTAATGGTATTAAGTTATCGAACTGCTCATATAGGATACAAGCGTTGGGAAACGGAAAATGGCTGCTAAACACAGAGGTAGTGCCAGGACAGAGAGCTGAGCATTATCCAAACTCTCTTTACTCTTCTGCCCGTCCATCTAGAGAGCTTAGATGGGTGCTTGGCCCTCCGTCCTGGCGCCACCTAGCAGAATGGGATATGTGTTTTAGTGACCATTTTCATTCCTCAATGGATGTACCCTACATAAAACTAGTAGTTAGGTTCCTGAATACCTCTAGTCATTTTATATTACTGGATATACTGATGTGTTTTTTCACGCTTTTTATCAGACAGCCCCTTTAAACTTGTGAAGTAATTACTTCGTTGAGCCTGGAATTTAATAGTATGTACTTGGAAATTGAAAATGACAGTGTGTACACTATAGATATAATTGTATTTATTTTTCTCATGAAACAGATGCAGATAGGAAAAGTTTGTACACCCTCTTTCTAGAGTCTGTGCAGTCCCGCCTGCGGCATGGCAAAGAATCGGGACCTGACAGCATTACAGAGCAGCAAGTGAACAAGCAAAGTCTAATAAAGATGCAGTCTATAGTGGCTAAGCACCTGGAACTGAACGATGTACACGATCCACTACTGGCCATCAACTTTGCGAGGTAAAAGCCATTCCCTTCAGTTAGAGGTTCCTCTTAGGCCTCATGACCACGGGGAAAATCAGGCCCGCTACGGATTCTCCATGGAGAATCCGTAGCGGGTCCCTCCTGCCCCGCGGACATGTGGGCTGAAAATCAGAATAAAATTACCCGCAGCGGACCGTGCAGGTCTTCTCTTCCTCGCAGCCGGATCTTCTTTCTTCGGCCCAGTGGATGTGCTCGGCACGCCGGCAGCGTGCCGCGCACATGCGCCGGGTCGGAGAAAGAAGATCCTGCTGCGAAGGAAGATCTGCATCGCCCGGAGCAGGTGAGTTTAATTCAATAGAAGCCTGCGGGAGCCGTCCCCGCGGGGACCCACACCTAAATAAAGCATGTCCTTCTTTTTTTTTTTTTTTTTTTTTTTTTTTCATGCTCCAGGATTTTTTACATTTACTTTTATTGACCATTCGCGGGTATTTATCTACCCGCGGGCGGTCAATGCATCCCTATGGGGTGCGGATCCGCGTGCGGGTGATCCGCTGCGGATTTAAAATCTTCTTTTCCCCGTGGACATGAGGCCTAAGACTTCATACGTTTGCAGGGGAACATGCCTAATAACTTTCTAACAGATTCATTCTAAAGCCAGAAAAAAAATGGTCAGGTATTGCTTTGCACCAGAATTTGCACCATTTTTTTACACTTCTGCAAATCCATTCATCACAGTTAGTATTCACACAGTGTGGGGCAAACAAGTGGCTGAAGATTGTTCATGATGTCGTCGTATAAAACTAAGAAAAACATTAAGATGAAGGAACTATCAATTGTGTGCATGAATTATTGAACCGTATTGTAACGTCCGCCTTGCAGGTTGTACCTGGAGCAGACGGACTTCCTGCAGACCTTTACCTGTGAAGATATCAGTGTGGATAGATCCTCGGAATCTGTTACGTGTCAGTCCTTCGAACTAACCCTTCGGTCGTGCCTCTACCCACACATTGACAAACAGTATCTGGAGTGCTGTGGAAACCTCATGAAGACACTGAAGGAAGATTATAGGTAAGTGGCTAAGCTCCAGTTGAGTGTAAAAAGCCATTAACAACTGTGTTAAATACTCTTTTCTTCATTAAACTGAAGATAAGATTGAGATTTGCTTAATGTATTTATAGCCTCATTTAATTATTGCTGTTTAGCCATGTTAGTTTGAATGGTGCAAACTGGAGGTTATGAATAATCGTGTGCCGGATCATTCTCCCCACTTTATTAAAGTGGTTTTCCAGGCATTTGCTATTGATGACTTCTCCTCAGGATAGGTCCTCAATAGTTGATTAATAGGGGTCCGCCACTCAGGAAAGTTGGCGATCAGCTCTTCTCCAATCAAATGTCAGTGCAGCCAAGCCGGACATCCGCATTGTGGTCAGAGCCAGAAGTATAACAAAAAGCTTTGCTCTAATGGAAATCAATAGGAATGATGCTTTCCATTACACTTCTTGGCTTTCACTGCAGTCGGAGCCAGTAGTGAAATAGAAGGCATCCCTCCCATTGATTTCCGTCTCTGACCACAATATGGACGTCTGACTTTGCTGCACTGATCAGGATCAGCTGACCCTCGCTAACTGTAAATGACTGGAAAACCCGTCTTCTCTTTCAGATGGTTTTGTGTTTCTTTTTAGGCTGGTAGAATATCTACAATCCATGAGAAATTTCTTCCTACTTGAAGCTGGAGACACGATGTATGACTTCTACACCTCCATATTTGATAAAATAAGAGAGGGAGAACAGTGGCAAAATGTTGTTTTTCTAAATGTACAGCTGCAGGAAGCGGTCAGTCAACGATATCCAGAGGACAGTGCTCGGTAAGACATAGACAAATGATATGCAATGTGTGCTTGAGGAACACGTGACAAGTATTGGCATCACAAACACAGTTGAGAGAAACTAGAGCATTATGAATGGCTTTACAAAGTGCTACATGGATATTGTCAGTATGCCTGCATTGGCTGAACTATAGAACGCCAGGATAGGAGTTTTAATTTTATAAAGTGTTTTCGCATTGTACACCTATGGCAAGTTCATTGGCTTCCCATGATTTTTGCCTGTGTGTGTTGAGAAACTCGATTGCGAGCCCCATTGGAGTCAGGAACTGCAGAGCTTGCAGAATGTTAGCAGCACAAATAATACTCTGAATAGTGTTTTTCCAGAGGTTACAACATATAATAATAGAATTGTTACTTTTCACATACAGATTATCCATCTTCTTTGAAAATGTTGACTTGGCTAAGAAGAAACTCCCAGTGCATACATTAGATGGCCTCGTATTGAGTTATAAGGTAATACTATTTTGTATCCAGTAATACACAGCCTTGTACCAGTATATATTGTATCCATTATGTACTAGACAGCTGTGCAGAATAATGGGAATAACGAAGAATCAATTTTTGCTGAGTTTGAGTGATCATATGTTTAGAAGCCTTTTCTGTAACATTATTATTAATAATAATATTATATATTTTATTTGTATAGCGCCAACTTATTCTGCAGCACTTGCTATGTATCTTCTAAGCTGCAACTATTGTTTTTATTGCTCTAGGTGCCATGGCCTGTGGACATAGTAATCAGCTCAGAATGCCAAAAGATTTATAATCAGATCTTTCTACTTTTGTTACTAATAAAATGGGCAAAATACAGCTTGGATGTCCTGCAATTTAATGGTAAGAACACTTTCATTCTGTTAAAATTTATCAGATTAGAATAGGGAATCAATGTCAAATGCAGGTAACTTGCTTTTTAAGGGCCACTCCAGTAAAAAAAAATATATAAAATAGAATTCTACATTATGTAACTAGTCCCCAGTCAACTGGTATTACCCTGCTTGGTTATTCCTTTCTATCTCTGATAATTCTTGGAATTCTTCTTGCTTTAAGGTCTATTTATGCAGAACGAGCTGTCAGGCAAATAATGTCGGACAGCTTGTCCCAGTGCTGTAACACAAGAGTGAGTATTGTTGGCATCGCTCACAGTGCTGCTGGCATGGAGTTGGAGTGACCAGGGAGCAGTGCCTCCCCCGCCCGCCTCCATACACAGTAAGCAGACAGTTGTTGAACGACTGCTGTTTACACTGGACGATTATTGTTCAAATTCCCATGGGAACGTGGGAATCTGAACAATCATCCCGTGTAAAAGGGACATTCGCGGTCTGCGTGTTGTGCCGATGCATAATGAGATTGCTAGCACAGCACAGGGGAAGAGAAAGCATGGAAAATCTAGTGTCTGATAAGTATCAGACTGGAAGCTTCACTACAGGGAAGTAAGTACAGTATACAATGATGTCTACAGTGACTTTTTTATTTTATTGATTACCAGAAACACAGCTGTCTTGAGCGTAAGAAGAAACTTAACCGGATTTTTGCCTAATAGACACTGTATTGAAGTTATAACAAATGGGGCAGGTTGGGTTAAACCAAAGGGATATTCTGGGGAAATGCTTGGAGCTTGTAGTATCCCTCAATAGCCTTTGAGACAGAGGTGTCCAGAGTATGACAGACATTCTGGTGAGGGGTTCAATGATGAAAAAATGTGTTTTTGCTAGAGTGGTGCTCTTAAAGAAAGACTTTAAAGGGAACTTGTCCCTTCCCTGCAGTACCATAAACTAAGTTTGGGGAGGTGACCGAGCTGGATGATGTATGATTGATAGATTTTATACTTACCCAGTTCCTGCTGTGTCCCTGCTGAATATTGCATGCCACTCGAAAATATGACTCTCTTCAGATTGCCATGTGCATGCTCTCCCATGGACTTTATGGAGGTGACAGGTTCTCTTTAATCGTGGACTAAAATTTCATTTTCAATTGTGACTGTAATCCCCCTATTAGAGCTTCCAGTTTTGTAGTGAATGGGCCATTGGAATGGTCAGGCATATTGTTGAATAAATTTAGCAGTGGGGCTTCAATGTAGAGAATGACAATGTTATACCTGTGCCATTTATAATTGCCAATGTTTTCCTAGAACTTGTTAGTGCGGCAGAGAAGGAATCTCCCAAGCACGAGTCTGCATCTGAACAGCAACAACAAGTGCTCTTTTCTCATCTAGTGACGCCAGCAGAGAATAAGCAGCAGCAAATCCATCGCATGTTCCTCCTCCGGGTCAAGCTCATGCACTTTGTTAACAGCCTGCACAACTACGTGATGACCAGGGTCGGCAATTTTTTCTTATCAATTCATTTAAACTCCAAACTGAAATTCTGGAGGTTGTCTAGGGAAGAGATGTTAAGAAAAGTGACCCACTATCACAACCCCCCCCCCCCCCCCCCCCCCAACAACAAAAAAAAACTAACCATGTTGGGGCAAGTTACTTGTATATCTTTAGTTGTGATGTTTGATTTGTTTCATTTTGAAATTGGTTGCAGCAGGATTTTTTGGGAAGAAAATACCTACCTTTATGAACTGTGCGGAGAAGGGGATAGTAAGTGACCGAGGCATTCATTATTTTCATGATATTGTTCTTTCCACAGATTCTTCATAGCACAGGACTGGAGTTTCAGCATCAAGTAGAAGAAGCAAAAGATCTGGACCAGCTGATTAAAATTCACTATAGATATCTGTCTACCATTCACGATCGCTGCCTTTTAAGGGAAAAGGTATGAAAAGATGATGATTGATTTTTAATTTTGACTATCCATACTATCCTATTAATCACAGAAATACATGGCCATATTTACTTAAAAGCTAATGGAGTTTTGCTTGCAGAACATCTGTACATCTACTGAATCCCCCCCCCCCCCCAAAAAAAAAAAAACTAAGTGGGATTTATCAGTAGTGTTCTGCAGAGCTTTTTTTCCTGAGTCTGAAATTGAAGCAAATTCTATCAAATTTATGAAAATGATGCATACAGTATATATTCGGTCCAATTCAATAGCCATGTTGGACACCTTTTTCCTTTTTTATACTGGTAGGCATTACAATGCTCGCAAAGCTTTCTGGGTAGAGGTAATTAGAATTGAAGGGGCACAGTGCTCAGCTGATCTCTTCTGCCCTTTTTTGTTTTGATGATCAATGCAATTTTCCTTGACCTGTTTTTATGGAGCTCACTTGTAGTATAAATTACATATTTTTCTTTTAACAGCATTTAACGTGCGTGATAAATGTTTTATATAATATATATATAATATATATCCTTACAGATGCAGCAATACCAATTGTGTATAGAGTTA
This sequence comes from Eleutherodactylus coqui, assembly GCF_035609145.1. Taxonomy (NCBI): domain Eukaryota; kingdom Metazoa; phylum Chordata; class Amphibia; order Anura; family Eleutherodactylidae; genus Eleutherodactylus; species Eleutherodactylus coqui. The sequence goes on along the minus strand of NC_089837.1, from coordinate 384,604,679 downwards.
TTTTTTTAAACCCACCCCCATACACGGAGTTTTTGTTTCGTTTTTTTTCTCAAAACTTTACTGAACTCATGAACATGCAATCCTTTGATCACCCTGTAATACATTGAAATACTTTTAGATTGCAATGTATTATGAATGTCAGTGTTACACTACAGGCCATTGGCGACTCATCAGCATTGCCCACTCTGTGCCTACACCATCACTGCAGTGTACGTTTACAGCAGTTAAAGGAATAGAAAGTGAGCCATCCCTTCCTGATCAGTGAGTGTCCCAACAGCTAGCGTCCTACACACCATATGAAGGCTCTTTTCCACCACCTTTGTTTTTTATGCACAGTGCTGCTCTTGTCAAGGTATCAAGGTAATATGCAGAGAAGTAAATCGGAGTGAAGAGCAGCATCTGGTCCACTGTGGGGCTTTGGAGAGCAGAATTTAGATGAAGCTGAAGAGCATCTCCTCACTTTGATAAAAAGAGGAGATCCCAACAGCTGGACCTCCTACTGATCATCAACTAATGGAATAGCCTTGCTATATGTCGCCACTTGCTACATTCGGAATAACCTTCGAAATGTGTTAATTTTAATATTGAGTGTCTTACAGTTTATAGTTTTTTTGAATTTTTTTTTTGTTTGTTTTTTTTTTTGTTTTTTTTTTTTTGTTTTTTTAATCTGATATTCCTTCTGCTTTCAGGTGAGTTCTGTAAAAGAAGCAATAATGAAAGTAATGAATGTCGTCCTGATGTTTGCAGACCGCTGGCATGCTGGTTTTGGAGCATGGAAGTAAGGCAACATTTTAGAGGGTCATTCCCATCTCCATTATTATATTTAAAATATTTCCTCATGTAAAATTATTAAAATTTGCAAATGCCTTTTATTTTTCATTTCTGCACTAATTCTGTATATTCCTCTATTGTCATGTTTGTTGACGGTTTCCATGGCATACAACCGCTGCCGCTGTCCTAAAGTGGTGGCCACGATTGCATTGTAACATAGTAACATAGTATGTAAGGCCGAATGAAGACATTGTCCATCTAGTCCAGCCTGTCTATCCTACTGTGTTGATCCAGAGGAAGGCAAAAAACCCCAAGGCCAGAAGCCAATTAGCCCTTTTGGGGGAAAAATTCCTTCCCGACTCCCTAATGGCAATCAGACTGTTCCCTGGATCAACCCCTAATAGTTCCTACCTGCCTGTATACCAGGATTGACACTTAACCTAATATTTATATCCTGTAATATACTTCTTCTCCAGAAAGACATCAAGTCCCCTTTTAAACTCCTCTATCGATTTTGCCATCACCACTTCCTCCGGTAGAGAGTTCCACAGTCTAACTGCTCTTACAGTAAAGAACCCCTTTCTATGTTGGTGATGAAACCTACTTTCCTCTAATCGTAGCGGATGTCCTCTTGCTACCTTTGTGGTCCTGGGTGTAAACAGATCGCGGGAGAGATCCATGTGTTGTCCCCTCATGTACTTATACATGGTTAATTGGTCGCCTCTTAACCTTCTTTTTTCTAGAGTAAATAGTCCCAGTTTGGATAGCCTCTCTGGGTATTCCAGTCCCGTCATTCCATATATTAGTTTAGTTGCCCTTCTTTGAACCCCTTCAAGCACTGTGACATCTTTCCTGAGCATCGGTGTCCAGAATTGTACGCAGTACTCCATGTGAGGCCTGACAAGTGCCTTATATAGTGGAAGGATAATGTTCTCGTCCTTCGCCCCTATACCTCTTTTAATGCACCCCAAGACTTTATTTGCCTTTGCAGCAGCTGATTGGCATTGGTTACTCCAGTTTAGTCTATTATCCACTAATACCCCTAGATCCTTTTCCATATCACTTTTCCCCAGCGGTACCCCATTAAGTGAATATTTGTGACATCCGTTCCTCCTGCCCATTGTGACACCCAAGAGTAATACTAGTAGACTGGTTGGTTTGTTTTACTCATGCGTAGTAGTGCCCGGCCACCTCTGGACGTAGGCATGGAGTTGAATAGGACAGCTGCTCACTACAATATGGTTTGCTGAGTGAGGTCTATTCATGCAGCTACGGTGAACATGGAGGAATGTCTCCTGTATGACCAACAGCATGCATGAGTTACGGCGCTGTGAAGGAATAATGGGGCTATGTGTCAGGTAGTGCTTGTTCACAGACAGCCTTGATATATGTATTCACAGACAGCTATATATATATAATATGTATTCACAGACAGCTTGATATATGATTCACAGACAGCCTTGATATATGTATGCTCATTAGAGATGAGCGAGCACGCTCAGATAAAGCAGTTACTTGAGCAAGCATCGCTCTTCTCGAGTAACTGCTTACTGGTCCGAGCAGGCTCGGGGGTGCGGTGGTTGGTAGCGGGTGAGCTCGCTCACTCTGATAGCATTGCTGATAGCATTGTTTCCCGTGGAGAACAAAGGATCCTAGCGCAGATAATAGCCTAGGGCTTCAGTGAAGGCTTCATTAACATACATAATTGGTATTTAGGTAGCGGAGAAGCTACTTGAATGCCAATTATTTTTTATGCAAAATAATCGCTCAAAGCTGTTGCTCAAACTGTCCTTTAAGCGATCTTTGAGCGATTATCTGCTCGTGTAAATGGGCCTTTAAAGTAGTCGTATAATCTTGAGCTTATTGATTTGTTACCAGCCTGCCATCTTAAAGGGAAGGACAAGCAAAGGATGCAGGAAACTTCATTGTATTGGCAAAATGTGTGAAAATCTTAGGCTAATATATTTGTTTTCATCATCTTTTTTTCTCCTCTTTCTCCAAATCAAGGGCAGAATCTATCTTGAAGATGGAATCCGATTTTACAAACTGTCACAAGTTTCTTGTGAAAGTATTAAACAAAGCGGTATGCAGAGGGTCGTTTCCACACTGTGAGTATATTAAATAACTGCTAGTAAAATCTGATGTGGTCCCTTTTGTTGACTGTGCTACATAAGCAGACCCTCTCATGGGGATCATCAATCTGTTGTGGTATTTCATGTTATTGGTAAATGCCATATCTCACTGATAGACCTGCTGTAAATGTCTATTACCAGGTAGAAAGACATTATCTATGCTTTTACTGGAAATTGACCCTCTTCCTATCCTGTGTCTCTTGAGTCTTCCCATTTCTAAAGCTGACCATAGACATTAGCATTTTCTCAGTGTTTGCTGGCATTTCCCAGAGTTAAATGAAATGCGTTATCACAAAACTACACTCTGTAAATCAGGTTTTATTATGAACATTGACTTCCTTCTAACAAACTCCCATTTATTGTAGCAGCAGCCATCAAGCACACCTGTCCTGCTATAGAGATAATGTAGGAAGGACGTGCCTCCAATACGGCGCCACAAGGACGTTGTAAAGATTAAAAAATACTACAGACTTAAATCTAATGAAACTAAAATCCCATCTCCCTGTATAACAGGCACACTTATTTCTGAACGTTCCTGCTTATAGATAGTTCTCTCCGCTGTCTACATATGACGGGGCCGTAGTTTGGTTTTCTATGGCAGGCACATTGAAAAAGCAGTAAAATTGGCCATCACATGCTGTCACTGAATGTATTTGCTTCTTTTCTTGTCTTAGTGGAGTCGTTGGCTTTATCTCTTATGGCCGGCATGGAGCAAAATTAGTCCGGGTTCTGCAAGAAGATGGCTCCGTCCTGATGAAGATGAAATAATGTGTTATGGTGTGTTTCTGTATATATTTGTTGTATATAATACAGTGCGGGATGCTTGTAAAATCTTGTCCTAGTGCAGAAGAAAAGCGGTGTTGTCAATGGCAACCAATTGGGTAAGTGCTTTACTGTCAACCTACCTTCAGGTTACATTGTAACCGGGTTGCAAAGGCTGACACTGCTATGTTCTATTTGGCCCTCTCTGTATAGACTGTACATAATATAATTTACAATAAGCATCTGTGTTCATCATTAGAGGTGTCTGTTGTATAAAGTGTAACCTTGGTGTATGAATACCAGCTGCTATGAAGCTACATTTTATTAATGTCTGTACAGGATCAAATTGGTTTGCTCTAAATGAACTTTTTTCTTTTCCCGAATTGCCCATTCAGTGTCTTCTACGCCGGGTAAATAAAGCTCTGCATAGATTTGTCCCTTCAGTGTTGATTTTCCGCTTTTTGGAAACCTTCCAGATGCTGAATAGTCATTGCTTGTGTTCAGCTGTAATTAGTGAGCAGTTATTCGCTTCCTACTGAATTCAGAGGCTATATTTAAGGCCTCCATTACACGCACATACTTTTCTTTTTTTTTTTGTTTTTCCTGCATTTTAAAAAGCTTGTAGATTGCATGTCATCGCAAACATTTTTAGATTTAAAGGATTTTATTAAATTCCCCAGAGTAAAAAAAAACAGGTTTGCAAATAACATGTCCCTAAGCAGGGGGCGAAATTGTAATTGACCTATCCCAACTAGGAAAGAGAATTGCAGTACATATCAGACAGTAATGAAAACTAAGGGGGGAGTTGGAGAGAATGAAGGTATTTATGGATCACAATGAAAACACTTGCAGTGCAAGATACTACATATGTTCATGGGCAGTGGTAGAGGTGTTGTATTTAAGGCCTTGGACCTTTTGATATAAGTAATTCTAGGCTGTCAAGTATTTGAGAAATAAGGCATGTATCTGTCCTTATCAAGGCTTAAACAAACTCCATCATACCCTACACAAGGATGTCCGTCTGAAAATCATGTTCCCGGACCCTCTGCTTCTCTGTTACAGGCAACCTCCAAATTTTGAGAAACTTTATAGTCAGGAGTGGGTTGCCCTCTGACACACAAAAAGAAAACTATCCCTGTAATGTAAGGAGCTGCAAGACCTGCTCACCTATACTAACTGCAGACAGGATACAAATCTCCAACACACAGCAGGACTATAAGATCCCTGGGACATTCACATGTTCCTCGTCCAATGTTGTGCATCTGATCCTGTGCAGAGAAGGTCCTGTTGGGGAAACGGGACAAAAACTGAAAAGAAAGGCAGAATTCGCTGTGCCTGAGCATTTTTCTAGTCACGCCCACAACATAGAACACATGAAAGTCAGCATATTAACAGGCAATTTCAAGTCACAAAGCCATAGAGGAATTTAGGTGTACAAATTTATAACAACTTTTGACACTTTCAACAGAGACCTAAGTTCTTCGAGGATGCATGCGTGAATGGGAAGTATGATAAATCTATATCACAGATAACACGCTGGCCTGGTGACCCCCTAACACTAATTCAGAGCCCATAAAACTTTCACCTCTTTTTCAGTGGACTATTTATGTATTTCTCCACTCATTCTGGTATTTAAGTGCAAATTAATCACATCACGTCTCTGTGTGTGTGTGTATGTATATGTGTAATAAATAAATAAATTTAAAAAAAATATATATATATATATAATATATATATATAGTGTAAAATATATATTATGCTTCTTTGGATCTATTTCATTAAGCCTGTGAAAGAATCCTGAGAGGTTTTGAAAGCTTGCTATAACATCCTGCATTTGTTAGCCATTAAAAGGTATAATATCGACAAGATTACCAGGTTTCTCTTACTGGGAACAATCACATGTGTCCTTATTGCATGCATCTCTTTGTATAACATGGTGGTTGTTGACCCTTCATTAATGACTTCAGGAAAGGACAAGGTAGCTAGTTTCGATTTAGAAGCTACATGAATCCTTGAAGCCATAACTACATATTGAATAAGCTTATGCGCCTGGTTTTTAAAGCTCTGAGGGCGATCTTCCAGGAGGAATTTTACTGGAGATTTAGGAACTGGACTCATGAACAGGCCCTTCAGTAAATTATGAACCTGCGACCACAACTGTGCTACCTATGTACATGTGCAGTGGAGAGCCTACATATTAGCATCTCTGAAAACCTAGAGGGGAGCATGAGTGATAACATTGATGAAGCCATTGAGGAATTTATTAAGTTTTATGAAGGATTTTTATTTTATTTTTTTTACCCATAAGAGCTACTTAGTGACTTCATTAAGTGTGTATGTGTATAATTTTTTTTTTGTCACAGTTCCAGCTGGACTCCTAAAATGCTCATCTTGATAACTGGCATAAAACTTTCAAAAAGAATGATATAGCTAATCTGATACAGAATTTTAAAGCAAATCCACCAGCCTGCAGGCTAAATGGTTAACACTGGACCCTTTCCACAAGCTTTATGTGTAAATATATAGATGATTCCATCAGACAAAAACAGACTACTGGTGGATCTCGCTGCAAAGGATAAAATTGTGAACCCCTAGCTAGAGGAAAGTGTTCCATGCGTGTGGAATGCAACAAGAATTCGATAATTCTAACACTTTTCATCTCCATATCAGAAGCTTTTATTAGGTGTATACAACGCATAGACACATACACACTTGTAGTACTAGTGAGTGGGAACAATACTTTTATGCCTAGAATCACTTAAAAATACTGGAAAGTACAAACAATACTTTAAATATAAACCAGTTTCAGCATCATTCTTAAAGGAACAGTCAGCTACTTTTAGCCCTATAAGCTAAGCTTATGGGCTGAAAGTAGGTGACCTGCTGAGTCCAGAGGTGTAGGGGTTATACTTGCCTTCCCTGTCGTTACCCCGCTGTGAGCACTGAAAGTCAACAGGAGTACCAAAATGGGAGACCGTTGGGGAAGGGCCCCCCACTCCCTCCCAAAGCTCACTGAAGACCTACAATCTAATGTGGTAATTAAACCAGGTATAGCGGAAGATATACTGCTTCAATTACATTGTTTAACTCACGATTTCCCCACATCACAAAATAGCTTTGTACTGAAGGGTTAGCATTTATTTTGACACATGAGGCACATTTACTATTGATAATATGCCAGGATGCTGGTATAAGTTGTCAAAAACTGTTCAATGCAGCCCAGGTCTTCATTGACCGCTACTATTTGAAGCCAGTTCAAAATATCAATTCAGTTTTCCATGTAGGTTTCCCTATTTTTCTGCTGTTTGCAATCCACTTACGGGTGCTGGGGTGTCCAAAGCCTGCCATTCTGCCAGTACTGCACTGGCTGTGGGACTTCCTTGTCCACACTTCCCATGATGCCTTGCATAGCTCTGCTCCAATCAGCTGCAAAGCAGCATCTGAATGCCTCCCTCCCTGTTGCTTGTAGTAGCTAGGCGTGTCCACATGTTCCTTATACTAGAGAAGCCAAATGCCTAAATTCAGGGGTTAAAAAAAAAGTTAATGCAAATATATTACAAGAATGATGATACAAAAATAGGCTGTTACTTTTCACAAAACTTCTGCTGATCTAAGTGTTAAGATAGTTTTCAATGAAGTCCAGAAAATAGAATGGGGTTTTTGAAGACATTTAACAGTTGAAACATTTTAAAATGTCTCAATATTTTGAGCAATTTCAAATTGTGTTTTCTTTTTTCCAGGCCAATTATGCCACCAGCAATAGGGATTTGAATTGACCTAAGTAATTTAAATTTATACATGGTATATTTCATTTATGTCATAATCTGTGCGCAATGGTATGTCCCCCTAATCCATTGCTTCACTCCATCTGAATTTGATTGCTCTGCCTTGCCTCTCCTGTATCTGCTGTGAAATCTTTTATTTATGTCATAATCTGCACGCAATGGTATGTCCCATTGCTTCATAGAAACTAAATTAACTCTATTTGTTACCATATGTATTTTCCTCATCACCTCCCCCAAAAAGTGTTCTCCCTCTGTCTCATCTTCGTGTTGCTGGGCACATTTTGTTTATTAAAGAGGGTAATAAACCTCTTCACCTCCTCATTTTGTTCATTAGCCATTCAAATATGGGTCAGCTGGTTGACTAGTGAAATGTAACAAGCCACCCCCAGCTGAAGTCCTGTAGCCAGAACTTTAGGCTGCATTCAGACGAACGTATATCGGCTCGGTTTTCACGCCGAGCCGATATACGTTGTCCTCGTGTGCAGGGGTGGGGGGGTGGGATGGAAGAGCCAGGAGCAGGAACTGAGCTCCCGCCCCTCTCCGCCCCTCTGCACTATTTGCAATGGGGAGAGGCGGGGCGGGGCTAAGTTCCCAGAATTAGCCCCGCCCCCAGCCTGCCTCTCCCCATTGCAAATAGTGCAGAGGGGCAGAGCGGGGGCGGGAGCTCAGTTCCTGCTCCTGGCTCTTCTTTCCCCCCCCCCCCCCCCCTGCACACGAGGACAACGTATATCAGCTCGGCGTGAAAACCGAGCCGATATACGTTCGTCTGAATGCAGCCTAAAAGCCTCTTTGCACTGATCTCCATCACTATCCTTCTTTCAAGCTTTAACACTTTCTTCCAACGCTGAGCCCCAACTCACTTCATCCACATGAGCCCCACCCTCCTCTCCTCACCCATGCATGGCTCCCTTGCACTGTTCATTCATATTCATGTAAGCAGCACAAGGGGTTAAATCATCCAAAGCTCATCTTCTTTAAAAATTCCATAAGCTCTTTATTGTTCCATACTTTGCAATTCGCTGCACTGTTCAACTTCCTCAGACGCCTCCAACCCCCCCCCCCATACTGCTAAGAAACACGTCACCCACATGCTCACCCTCACTGACCTCTTCACCACCAAACACTTTAACCTGCTCGCCCTCACCGAAACCTGTATACAGCGGTCTGATTCTACCTCCCCCGCTGCATTTTCCTGTGATGGACTGTAATTCTCCCACACCCCCAGATCGGACAACAGGCGCGGTGGAGGAGTAGGCGTCATCCTCTCGCCTAATTGTACCTTCCTGGTCATTCCCTCAGCTCCCTTGCTCATCTTCCAGTCATTCGAAGTCCACACCCTGCCACTCTTCCGCCCACTGCCCCTGCATGTCGCAGTCATTTACTGACCCCCAGGTCCCACCCGCCTCTTCCTAGACCACCTCGCTGCTTGGCACCCCCACTTCCTATCTTGTGAAATCCCAACCCTCATCCTTGGCGATTTCAACAACCCTACTTACGACCCCAGCTCCTCATATGCCTCCCGGCTTTTGACACTTACCACTTCCCTTGGCCTATTGCTAATCTCTGACTCCCTCCCTCACTCACAGAGATGGCAACATTCTCGATTTAATCTTCCTCCGTCTCTGCTCTGCCTCTCACTTTACGAACTCCCCCCTTCCACTCTCAGATCACAACCTTCTCTCTTTCTCCATCAGACATCCTAGCATCTCCCCTGACCCTCCTATCTATCGCACCTCTAGGAACCTCCAGTCCGTCCGCACCCAACAGTTCGCTGAGACCATTCAGTCCTCCTTGTCCCCTGTCTCTTTCCTCCCTGCCCTAACCTGACAGCTGAACACTACTACACCATCCTCAGTCATGCCCTGGATGAAGAAACACCACCCTTGACCCATGCTGTTACCCGCAGACCACGGCAACCTTGGTTCACGTCCCAAATGCGTTTCATTCGGCGGTGCTCGAGGTGCGCCGAGCAGCTATGGAGAAAATAAAAGCTGCCCGCAGACTTCCTCCACTTCAAATTCATGCTTAAAACTTATAACCTAGCCCTTCACCATGCAAAATTAGTTTATTTCACCTCCCTTGTCTCCTCACTATCCCACAACCCCAAACAACTCTTTGAGACCTTCCACTCCCTCCTCAGCCCCAAAGAACAGTCCCCTGTGACAGACCTGACTGCTGGAGAACTAGCTGCCTATTTCAAAGAAAAAAAATCGACAACATTCAAAAAGAAATTTCTGAAAACTGCATGGCTACCCCCGATCCCAGTTTCCACAGCACTGCTTCCAGCACTTATTTGCTTTCTACATTAGAACCGATGATAGAGGAAGAAGTGTCCAGGCTGCTTTCCGCTGCTCACCCCACCACCTGCGCTAGCAACCCTCTCCCCTCTCAGCTCCTCCGGTCCCTTTCCCCATCTCACATTACTCACCTCACCACAATCTGCAACCTCTCCCTAACCTCTGCACCAGGGCCCTGTAATTTCCTATGATAGAGGGTATGTAGCAAAGGTGCTTTTAGGCTGCATTCCCACGAATGTATATCGGCTCGGTTTTCAGGCCGAGCCGATATACATAGTCCTCATCTGCAGCGGGGGGGGGGGGGGATGGATGGAAGAGCCAGGAGCAGGAACTGAGCTCCTGCCTCCTCTCCGCCCCTCTGCACTATTTGCAATGGGGAGAGGCGGAACAGGGGTGGGGCTAATTCGCAGAAGCTCAGTTCCTGCTCCTGGCTCTTCCATCCGCCCCCCCCCCCCCCCCTGCAGATGAGGACGACGTATATCGACTCGGCGTGAAAACCGAGCCGATATACGTTTGTGGGAATGCAGCCTTAGACAGAACAATATCGTTCAAATGAGTGAAAGTGAACACTAACCATTCAGTCTATATGCGAGCCAACAGCCGAATGATAATTATATCTATAATCATTCACTTTTTGTTCGTCCTTCATTTTTTGCAGGCATAAAAATCATTGTAGGCTCGTTCACTGATCGTTCGGTTTAAACTGCGCTAATTAAATCCAGCTAATTCACATATACTGCAAATATGAAAGATTGAACGATTCTTGTTTTAATGAGCCAACGATGTTTCTGCCTGTCTAAACGGGCTGCATGAGAGCGGAAGAGCGAGCGATGCCGTCACTCTCTTGTTCAAATCATAATCAGCTCACCTAAAAAGACAGTAAGGGCGCCTTCACTCGGGCAATGCGATTTTCGACCACGTGTCACGGCCACATCGCAGCTGAAAACTGCATGAATGAGAGGCAGCTGCAACCAAATCGCGGCTGCATGTCTCGTTTTGTCGCCCATTCAGACACCCTCCACCTCTCCGCCCCTTGCCGTCTGCCGGCAAAGGGAGGAGCTGGATGGGGCGGAAGCTAGTGTTAAACTCCCGCCCCCTCTCCATCTGCCGGCAAGGGGAGGGGGCGGGAGCTAGTGTGCTAATCTCCCGCCTCCTTGCATATTAACTTATTCCACTAGACTCCTGCTCGATTCGCAACCTGATTGGTTGTTCCAACCCAAACAACCAATCACTGTGAACCAGCCAACCCAAACAACCAATCAGGTTGCTGGAATTGTGATTCAGCCAACCCAAACAAGCAATCAGGTTGTGAATCAAGCAGAAGTCTTGTGGAATAAGTTAATATGCCACCCCCTCCCTTTGCAGGCAGCCGGCAAGGGGCGGAGAGGGCGAGGAAGTTTAGCAGCCACTACTACACTCCCTCCTACCTCCCTTTGCCGGAAGCTCTCATAGGCTCCAATAGGAGTCTATGGGACCAGCTGGCATATTCCGGTCAAAAGATAGGTCCATACTTATCTTTTCTGGTCAGTGTAAAAGCGGCTGGCTGGATTGGTCACCGTGTATCCAATACTTCAGATAGTCACGATTTTCGGCCAGCGTTTCATCGTGGCAATCACTCAATCTAATGATTATTCACGTGATAATCGTACTGTGTAAAAGGACCTTAAGGCTGGGTTCACATGGTGCAGAGTTGCTGCGGACTTTTCCACTCGGTAATTCCGTATGTGTTTTTATCCTTGGGACTAAGCAGCAAAGTGGACGAGATTTGCAAAAATCTCGTTCACATGCTGCCAAAAGTCCGCTGCGGGCAAGCCGCACGGAAACTGACATGCGGCGTGGAATTCAGATCCACTCTCTATGGGGAGAGATTGCCGCAGCGGAATACAGGCTGAAAAACCCCTGCGAACCCGTGCCAAACAGTGCAGGTTTTGAAACAGCCTTTCTGCTGCGGAATGTCCGTGTGGTCCCACTGCACACATTCTGTGATAATTCTGCCCCGTGGGAACCCAATCTTAGGCCGCCTGCACACAAATGGGTTGGGTTCCGCAAAGGGCAGCAGAATTCAGCCATGATTGTGGACGGCGTCTGCATGTACCTTTCTTCTTTCCTTCTCATCTGTACTGCGGCTGGTCCGGACGGCTCGCCGTTGATCATGCGCAGGACACATTTTTATTTTAGTGTTTATTTTTCCAGCACCGTCGCTATGTGGGTACCCGCGACTTTGCAAATTGCGGATGGGCTTTGGGTCAGAGAGCTTCCATTGACTTCAATGGAGGCCGTCTGTGCGGAATCCACAATACAATAGAACATACTGCGATTTTCCCTCCGCAAGCGGAAATCACAACCGCTTTTCGCAAGTATGCAGGAAGAAGCATTTTTTCATAGCACGTTACGAACGGTATTTGCTGCGGATCTGCAGTGTGAACGCCGACCGTGGATTCCGCAATGCAAATCTGTTTGTGTGCAGATGGCTGTAATCGATGGAATTGCGCAGATCAATCAGGACACTCCTGCCATCATTTATTACGGTTCTCCATTACTAGCCTTGAACTGGTGGTGACTGATGACAGCCAGTGGGCATCCTGCAGCAGCGCCCTGGCATTTTATGTTCCTCGGGCGTGTGCCAGGATAGCTGGTGTCCCAGGGCAGCACACTGCTGCCTGCCTCCCGGAGCTGGCACTGTAGAGCCGGGCGGTGGAGGAGTGGTTAGAGGCCGGGCACTGCAGGAGGAGGGACGCGTCCTGCCCCCCGCTCTCCGGCCTGGGAGGAAGGGTGTTTCCTCGGTGTCTCTAGGAAGTTTCGGCCTGGCAGTGGCTTCTGCTAGAAGTTGTGGCGAGGCCGCGGCGGTCCCTGAGCTGACGGGCAGGCGCTAGTGCAGAGCAGCGGCTGGAAGGAGAGCAGAACCGGAGCTTCACGGGTGAGAGACCGAGAGCCCCGCACCCCATGACCCGGGCACGGACTATGTGCCCGGGGTTACCGCCGTGCCATAGGTGCTGCCCCTCCGCCCACTCTATGACTAGGGGGTAATATGCTGACATGGCCTAAGTGAGTGCCATCCACCTCTATAGGAATGGCCCTATAGTGTGACTATAGGCTTCATGCAGCTTCACAGGACTGCTGGGCACAAATACCTGCACAGTGTGCCATGCCCACCAGTAAAGTGAAGGGTCCTGGATGGTCACTGGGACTCATCTGATGGCATTCCCCTAGTAACTCACTAGTATGGAGTGAGCAGCCTGCGGAGGGGAAGGTGGCGGTGAGCAGGGAGCAGTGGGGTGGGTTCATGAAAAGTATCTGAAAGTATTAAGAATGTAGACAAAGTGCCATTGGAAGCTGCCATCATGTTTCTGGATGTGGAGGGGAAACATTTGTCTGCTCTGGTGCAGGTTTTTGCAATGAGTAAACAAATGTTTAGGTTCAAAATGTTTCCTTTAGCAAAAAAGGAGTTGAAAATATGTTTAACACAAATAAACAAAGTGTTCTGTTTGTAAATATCACTTATTGAATACAATGTGAAAAGGCAAAAAACATTTGTTTGGAGGGCAAAATAGGGTAATAAACCGCACTATTCTGTTCTCATAAAGAAGCATTTGCTCAGCATAACGGAGGTAAAACATAGTCAAAAAGTCTACCTTTTTTGGACTATTTTTGACTCCTTGAAGTCAATGAATCTGTCACAGAACATTTTTAAATCCCGTTTCTCTTTATATTCAAGCATATTAGTAGACAGCATTAACATAATGTGAACGGCGCCTAAAACACTGCTTGTAAACAAGTTAGGCCTCCTGCACACGCTCGGGTCGGGATCTGCATGCGGGATCTGACCCTGTGTCCGGCCTGTGACCCCCGTGTACCTATCCAGATTCTTCTTATTTTGTACTGCAGATGTGCCTGCCGGCGCACATGCACAATGCGGATGATTCTGCGGCATCGCTAGGCGATGACGCAGATCCCACGATCGTTTTGCAGTGATGATTACGGAAGGACTGCGGGTCGTTTTATTTATTTTTTTCTTTTCCCTGTGAGTAAAACATCGCAATTGATTTCCGCTTGTGGGTAGGAAGAAACGCTTTTTCATAGCATGCTATGAAAGGTATTTGCTGCGGAAACTGGAGGCGGATGCCAGCTCCGGATTCCGCAATGCAAATCCCGCTGTGTGCAGGCGGCCTTATTTGAAGTCTTGATCAGCAGACATTTCTATAACAGGTTGGTACACGCAGCATGTGCGGCTGACACCTTACAATTAGCTGCTGCTTGTGTGATCTGACACTATCAATATTGACAATTAAGCACAGCAGTAGTGTCACATTTTCATTGGGTCTCACTCGACGGGCTATCAATTGGGGATTCCATGTTGAAAGACATGCAGTTTAGAAGTTTCCTCCGCGCCTTGGGTACGAATGGCATTTCCACGAGCAGAAGAAAAATCACAGCATGCTCTATTTTACGGCTGCGGATATCCACAAGCAGACTCCGACCCTTTTGTGTGAGCCTGGCCTGAGGGTGCTTTTACACTGGACTGTCTGTTGGGCAAATGATACCCGACAGATCATCCCGCGATAATCATACCTGAGCTTTTACACAGGAACGGCCATCTGTAAGGAACGGAGATGGGGCAGGCCAAGGATAGTTCCCACCTCCATTTATTCACAGTAAGCAAGAAGTCGTTTATAAATGCAACGACTGAACGATGAATGAAAAGTTACCGACTTCAGGTTCGTCATTCAGTCGGTGCATGCATTTACACTGATCGATAATTGTTCAGATTCTTGCTGGACGGTGTTAATCCAAACAATAATCATTCTGTGTAAAAGCACCCTAAATTGCTAATGCTGCACCCAGCAAATTCTCAGATATTGCCAATGAAAGAATGCGATACCTAGAACGAGAAACTAATGTAGGGTTGTGTCATGTCAGCCTGATCTAAAACCTCTGTGCTTTGTAGTATTTTAGTGTATCCAGTATTTTCTTCAGCTTATTAGCTCATGTTGGTTAACTTGAAATCCTCGTTTTCTCTTTTGACAGCACTGCTGGCTTGAATTCAATGTGCACAGAATTGCTTGGCACCAACCTGTGTACATGATCTGGTCTTAGAGGTTGGACCACCACCAATTAAAATGATGGTGTATGCTAATAGTGTGCCATCACTTTATAAGATGGGTGGGGATACCCCTTTAAATGCTTTCTTGTAAAGACAACCCCAGCCAAAACAGCATGTCCTCAGGGAGCCACTAACAATTGGTGTCTGGATCTGGTGGACTCTAGTTGTGTAGTATGGTACATGAATGGCCGCCATGTAATACACTTCCTCTGCAGCAGCCTACATGGCCTGATAGTGGTGTAGACCAAGAGGAACTGTTCTTTGTTTTTGGTTCTCACAGTGTATAATCGTGGTTCCTCCTTGCTTTGTTACTGTACACTTTTCAGTGTTGCACAGTCAACTGGATTTTTGGGGAATGTATACTTTCATTTCCCCATTTAACTGCTGTATAGGGAAGTGTATGCGTCGCACTCAAACCAACAAATGCTGCATTGTAGAGCTTCATCTCACATCGTTCTTCGTTTATGACCCGCTAGACAACGAGTGTAAATGAAGAAATGGAAGAGTAAAAAAAATATTAACAGTCACAATCACGCCCTCGCTCAGTAGAGTTGGAGGTTTTCTGGCTTGGCAGTGTCTATGTGATCCCTTCATTAGATTGGTAGATCAGGCAGTTCCATCTTTATATGCATCATCGGGGGAGCTCCACCCACTTTCTCTTCTACAGTCTGTCTACAATAGGGACAGGGTCCAATTTAAATTTGCCTATCAGTATGATTTTGAAGTGTCGGAGGAATGCTATGCAAATAAGAGGAGAACATATAAACTCCATGCAGATGTTGACTTTGGTAAGAACTGGATCATGGACTTTGTTCCTGAGAAAAATAAGCCTTTGACTAACAGCTGCTGATTCCCCTGTCCCCACTGAAAATGCATACATACTTGGCTAAGTGTACATGTATATGGGGGAGTCAGAAGCCGCAGCTCTTGGTTGAATGAGTATGTGGTCAACAGCTACTTGTAAAGGCCCTTTTACACGCAACGATTATCACTGAAAATTTGTTCAACTGGACAAAAGTGAGCGATAATCGTTGTGTAAACGCGGGCAGTCATGCACTATTCGTTCACTTGTTAGCCGCGGGTTTTTAGCCGGCATAAAAACCATTGTTGGACTGTTCAAAAGATGTTTTATTTGAATGGAATTCCTCCAGTCTTTTGAGTGGCTGCATAATGGTTTTTGTTTGCTTTCTGTACATAATGAGTACATTGTTTACTCACGGGAGGAGCAGACAATGTACTCATTATGTATGCAAGGGAGGAGACAATGGAAACTGTGGGCCAGATAATCCCTTGCATAAACATGTCCACCTGCTACTGAGTTTACTGTAGCTAATGAGGGAAAATAGAGATGATTATGTTTGAGTATTTATATGCAAAAATGTCGTCAATTCATTCAGTCGTTTGACTATTTAAGTGATAATCGTTGCGTGTAAAAGGGCCTTTAGTGTATGAACAGCTTAAAAGCAAAGAGTGATTAGTAATGAAACCATCCTGCATTGTTGCTCATCGTCATACATACATAAAAATACGATATTGTCTAACACTTTAATGTGGAAAAAATGGTGACATAGGATTGGTCATCAATTGGTCACCAATAGTAGATGGTGGGGGATGTCCACAACTCTGGATTCCCGCTTTCAGTGTGGACTGTTCCGGAAGCAGATAGTGCTGCCCATATTGCAGCAGCCAGGTTTGGTCCTACAGGCACAGCTGCCATTGACTTCAATGTGATCAACTATTGGTGACCTTTACTGAGGATAGATCATAAAGAGGTTGTCCGTGAACTGTACTATTTAAGGCTGGTCTCACATAGGTCGGATTTTGCATGTGGGAGCCCACAGCGGAATCCGGCTCTGACCGTGACCAGCGTCTGCACGGAAATGTTTAAATCTCTATTGCGGATGGTCCGGATGGCTCGCCGTCGAACATGTGCAGTACAGACTTTTTTCCCCCACTGCTTTGTTTTTCCTGTGCCATCGCTCGGTGATTACACTGGTCCCCGCGACCTATCTGAAATGTCAATTTTTAATTGACTCCATTCACCGCATATTATGCGTGCATAATACACAATGAAATTACGCTTGTGTGAGCCTGCCCTTATTGGTTTGCGAAATTGATATATGTACAGTAAATGAACCTAAATGGTTTTCCTTCTATTTATTAGAATGAACAGATGACATCTTGACCATATATTATTTCACTGAGCATTTTAGCATTTTTGTTATTTACTAGTAAAGCTTGTCATTTAGGCTCTGTTAACATCAGCATCAGGGTAGTTCAGCTTCCTGTTCCATTATAGGACAAAAAATGGAATACCAAGCAAAGGATGGGTTTGTCAGCTGACAGACCAACGGCCTCCATTGGAGCAGATCAACTATCAAACTACTAACGACTATTTGTCAGTTAGTTTGTAAGCACTTCTGAAGCTCTGCCCCTGGTGATGTCATCGCTCCACTGCTGGTGACCTCATTGAAGGTCCTGCAACATATATAAAACACATAGCCTGACCAACAGAAGAACAACACAGTTAGGGCTCTTGAAAAGGGGAGGACAAAAATAACAAAATGAGAATACAACTAAGCCGTTATTATCTTAGACACAACTCATCGATCCTGACAGAAGACAGTGACCTACTGCCACCACAGAGATCTGGTGGGTTGAAGGACCTGTGGTGATGTCACTGCTGTGGGAGGAGCCATTGTGCAGTTTGGTAGAAAGTACTGTAGACTAGATAAGCCGACAGCAGCCACCAGTGCCTGTGATGATGTCACCGTCATGTGATTGTGTGTGGGTGGAGTCAGGGATCACATGACCAGGCGTGAGCACTATATACAGGAGTCTGGTGATGTGTGGAATAGCATAGCTGTGTGTGTAGTGTGACTCAAAATGTAGCAGAGCTGTGTGTGTAATGTGTGGGGTCAGGATGGATGTACATTGTAGCAGAGCTGTGTGCTTCATGTGCTGTGTGTGGAAATCAAGATGGACGTAGTAGAGCTGTGTGTGAGATTGTGGAAATCAAAATAGATGCACTACAGCTGTGTGTGGCATGTAGTGGAGCTGTGTGTTGTATGTGTAATGTGTGGGGTCAGGTTGGATGTAGTATAAATGTGTGTGTAATGTGTGGGGATCAATAATGCATAGCTGTGACGCATTGCGCCACCAGAAACACTGGTACTATAATTTCCTAATACTAGTATTGGTGTCTGTTGAGCTCCTGTCATACCGGCCAACATTTTACTAAACAAAATAGTGCATTATGTGTGCGGTTTTGTGCAGGAGGCTCTGAGGCAGATGTGAACAGCATTATATTAGCTCTGTGTACAGTACTATGCAAAAGATTTAGGCAGGTGGGGGGAAAATGCTACACGTAAGAATGCTCTAAAAAATTCCCCACCTGGATTAAGACAAAGTGTTAAACCTTGAGGCCCCTGGAGGTGAGGCCGTTCAGGTACTACCTATGGTATTGCAAGTGTGAACTGCAATTATGGTTGGCCCGAATTTCCAAACCCCTGTGAAGAGGGAAGAAGACCTTCATTAAAGGTCAATCTCCGACCCACCCCATGTACCCTCTCTATTCCTCTATTCTCTTGATGGAGTAAAATAACCTCCTATTTTAATCTGCCAACTGTGACGTCACAGTAGAACAGCGCAAGAGGGAAAAGCTAACAGTAAGAAAACAGGAGATAGAAAAGAAAAAAAAATCTAAAAAGGGGAGGAATGGAAGGGGGGAAGAGTACTTCATAATTCATGGTCTTGTATTTGTCCCCATATTATTTGGCAAGACCTTGGTGTACCGCGACATCACCTTCTGAACTGTGCTAAGAGCCTGATTCAGCTCTCCTGTGCTCTTATGAGTTGTATATGTTACGGAATTCCAAAGAATCCTGGAATTTGATCCAATAAAACCCCGTTTTCCAAAATTTATCATGTACCTTTTACTGAAGTTGTCAAATCCTCCATCTCCATGATCTCTCTCGTTTTTTGTCAATTAAAATGCAAAATAAATTAACAAAATAAAAATCAAATGAATATTCGGTATGACCACCCTTTGCTTTCAAAACGGCATCAATTTTTCTAGGTACACTTGCACACAGTTTTTGAAGGACCTTAGCAGGGTGGTTTTTTTAAACATCTTGGAAGACTAACCACAAATCTCTTGTGGTTGTAGGCTTCCTCCGATCCTTATGACTCTCCATGTGTTCCTAGACAGACTCCATGTTGAGATGAGGGCTCTGTGGGGGCCACTCCATCACTTCCAGGACCCTGTGTTTTCTTCAACACTTAAGGGCGCCTTCACACTGGCGAGAAATTCGTGTGAGATCTTTTCCTGCATGGCACCATGATGCTATGTGGGAAACCTATCTTTCTGCGAGATTGCCCATTGTTTTCAAAGCGTCTGGCAGCAGCAGCGCCGACCCCATTGAAAGCAATGGGAGAGCTCCGTGATCCTCTGCCGCAGCTGTGACAGCCGCAGCGGGGGATTCCTTCATCACCGCAGTGATGTAAGACTGTTTTTACACGAAATGCCTCGCTTCCTCAGGGCTTTCACATGGATGGCGAGGGAAATATTGGGCCGTGATTCACCAGTGTGAAGGAACCCTAAGATAGTTAATGGCATTGGCTTTACATTCGGGGTTGTTGCCCTGCTGCAGAATAAATGTGGAGTCGGACGCCTTCTATTTTTGAAAAAAGTCCTTTTCAGAATTTTTTTCACACCTTCCTAAAACTTTTATTCAGTACCGTATGACTAGGTGTCTAACCACCAAGGCTTCCTGTGTTCTGACCTCACTGTGTTCAGGTGTCTACTTCACCCATAAACCACAAAAGATTTAGAAGTGAAAACAAGGGCTTCTGGCCACAAGATGCTACATATGTCAGCACTGCCTCTCTATGAATGCGTAATGTCAAGCAAGTCTGACTTTAATCCTGATCCAACAAGTGCTTGAGTAATTTTAGGAAAATGGAATACACAAAAAGAGATTCGATGGAAACCATTTTTCATGACTGTTTTAACGTATGGAAATACTAGACTTTAATAAACGCTTAAAAGGTGTTTCATTGATCCGCGCACACCGGCGTGTTGACACTGCATATCGATATGCAAGATAAATCGCAGTCCTATACATTGGTATACACTAACAATACGCAATACATTGCGTAAGGGCAACATTTTTTATACTCCCTCCCGCTCTGAAACAGAGTGGGGAATGTAAAAAAAATAAAAAATAATAATAATAAAAAAAAGTCATACTGCGCATGTGCATGTGATATGTGGGCATGTGCAGTCTCTGCTGGCAGAGCTTGGATTAAGGCCCATTTAGACACAACGATTCTCGCTCAAAATTCACTCAAAGCCGTCTTTTGAGCGAGAATCGTTGGGCCTAAATGCACTTTTCGTGCACGAGTCGTTCCTTGCTCAATTCTAAATCTCTTGAATTGAGCGATGAGCTCTTATCAATAGTACAGGCTGTTATCACAGTCGGCAGAGTTGATAAGATTCTTTCAGCTTGTGTCACGCTGGTAGTTCACAGTGGGATGCGAGGTGTATTCGCAGAGAACACTGCTGCTGTTTGCTTATGCAGAACAGCTGTATTGTTCGCCGAGCAATAGTGGCGGTGTCCCGCTCCACCTGCATAGCTCTTAAGTAGCTACTCTAGACTATGCAAAGATGATCGCTTAAAACTGTCACTCAAACTGTAGTTTGAGCCACTTTTGAGTGATCATCTGTCAGTGTAAAGGGGCCATGAGAAAATTGGTAAAATCCTGCTAGGAGACCCGCAATGTGTTACGCATATGCTCATGGGCAAGAGCCCAAAGGTGCTTTTAGACATAACGAAAATATTTTTAAAAATCATTCATACGAGCGATACTTGTTCGGTCTAAATGCGAGCTAATGATTGAGGAACAAACCAGAAATTGTTTGCTTTTTGTTCATTCATTTTATGCAGGCATAAAAATCATCATTGGCTCCTTCGGTTTAAACAACGATCATTCAGTCCCTTTATTCACTTATACAAGGACTAAATGATTCTTGCTTAAACATATTTTGAGCGATAATCTTTATGTGTAAATGGGCCCCTAGTCTAAGTGACCAGATCCACACTTTGGGTGGGATTTGCCACCACATTAGTAAACAAGAGTGGACTTTTAGGAGCCAGATAACCCCCCTCTGAGCCTATTTCACTATTTAAGTAGTCTGACAATAGGGAAGCAATGGATGTGATTGGTTCTCGAGCGCTGCGCTTGAGAACCAATCACAGCCATTGCTTCCTGGAGGTGTGATTTATGAATCCCTTAAACAGGAAGTGAGAATGCACAAGCGGCTCGGACTGAAGAACAGCGTGGACCTCCAGAGAGTGGCGTGAGGGACCACGACTGCGCCTGCTAGATAAGTAAGATAAGACTTCTACCAAAAATAAGACCTAGTGCCTCTTTTGGGGCAAAAATTAATATAAGACATGGTCTTATTTTCAGGGAAACATGGTAGAATCAGTGCTACAACTGTTTGAAATATAGTCACTGAATTTACAGCTAAAGCTGCTTTTACATGAAATGATTCGGATTCCTGCGATCCGGCGAGAATCTGATAATTGTTCAGTGTAAATACATGCATGACTAAATAATGATTGAGAAGTCTTTCACTTTTCGTTTGTCGTTTAGTTTCTGCATGCAGAAAATTGCATATCGTAGCATTCCGTGCACACAGGCAGCCGTTCACTTATATTAATTATATTCACTTATATTAACTATTAATTCCATTAAAGGGGTTGTCCCGCGGAAGCAAGTGGGGTTATACACTTCTGTATGGCCATATTAATGCACTTTGTAATATACATCGTGCATTAAATATGAGCCATACAGAAGTTATTCACTTACCTCCTCCGGTGCTGGCGTCCTTGTCGCCATGGCGCCGACTAACGCGGTCTTCTTCCTTTAGACGCGCTTGCGCTGTGCGGTCTTCTGCTTTGTTCAATGGAGCCGCTGCGGCGTGCTCGCGCCGCACATGTCTTCTGCGCATTGCAGACCAGCTCTCCGGCGCGAGCACGCCGGAGCGGCCCCATTCAACAAAGCAGAAGACCGCACAGCGCAAGCGCGTCTAAAGGAAGGAGAAGGCCGCGTTAGTCGGCGCCATGGCGACGAGGACGCCAGCACCGGAGGAGGTAAGTGTATAACTTCTGTATGGCTCATATTTAATGCACGATGTACATTACAAAGTGCATTAATATGGCCATACAGAAGTGTATAACCCCACTTGCTTCCGCGGGACAACCCCTTTAAAGAAAGAAACTAAAAAAAGAAAATGCCAAAATAGCAGTTTTCTGTTCGTTTCACTTCCACAAAACAGGAACAAACCGTAATCAAAAAGTTATATATACCCCAAAATGGCAGCCATGAAGTCATCCTGCCAAAAATAACCCCTTTAGTGAGCAGCTATACAGGGCTGTATGAGGAGCTATCTGGAACATCTGTTCTGAAAGAAATGTTCAGCCGGCTGTATTGAAAAAAATATATATACTCCATTTTCCTGCTCTTCTACAGCTGCAGTTTGGCTTTCACTTCTGGGTGTAGAGCGCTGACATCTGCTCATGTGACCATTGCAGCTGACATGAGCCGGTGACTGACTACAGCGGTCATATTGCCCCATCACCGGCTCTCTGCAACTGGAAATGTAGACTGAAGTTTCTTGGAAGAGGGGTGTCAAACTAATTCTTAGTCCCTGGTGGTGGAAAGCCTAGCTGCATCTCTGCCAGGCGGGTAACAGAACTCCCGGTGTCCTCAAAGATGTGGGTTCCAGCTCTGGGACTTTCACCTATCAAACATTTATGGCATATCCTGTGGATAACCTGGCCATGCACATTAGGTAAAGCTCCATTTACAAACAACAGTTATCATTTGAACAACTGAATGAATGAACAACTTTTTTGCATAGAAATTCTGAATATTTAAACATACAGATAATTGTTTGAAATCCTCTCCTTTTCCCTCATTAGCTAAATTAAACAGTGTATATGTTGTTTGCTTAGGTGGGCGTATGTTTATGTGAGGAATCTCTGGTCAGCAGGTTTTTAATTAGTGTGAAGAAAAGCCCTTGTCCTCTGCCTGCAGGAGTAAAAAATAGTCATTGTGTTTAGCTGGGCAAACAATCGCCCCTCCTTTCAATTTGTTCAGTCTTTCAAACGACTGAGCGAATGCCATTTAGATGAGACGAAAAGCAAACGAACAACTAGTGCGCGATGGCCGCGTGTTTACACGTAATGATTATTTTGAGCGATAATCATTGCGTGTAAATGGACCTTATGTCTGCAGGTCCCATTAATCTGTATTGGGGCAAGGCTGAGGCAAACGAGGATCTGGCATGTTAGACTTGAGCGTGCTGATCCTTTTGCCTCTTGGGGTAGATGTCTGGTTGTAGCTTGTCCAGTGTACTTGTATACGGGAGGGTCCACAAAGATATCCAAGGTGTATTGTTGTAATCTTGCGTGCAGATTTTAGGGTGCACTTATAATTCTGTCTCTCTTCCATTTTTGAAGCAGGGAAACGGGATTAAAACTGGACATAAACGTTTCCTTTTGCGTTCAGTGGGTTTTCAAAAGAAACAGGAAGCAAACAAAGCTTTTAGGCGTTAAAATCATTGTTGGCGCATTCACTTCTTGTTTAGTTTAAACAGCACTGGTTCAATCTTTCCCATTACTTAATGCGACAGACTGAACCATTCTCGTTGAACGAGTCCACTATGAATTCGCCTGTCTAAACGGGCTGCACAAGAGCGAACGAGCTAGCGGTGATGTCACTCGCTCGTGCAAACTAGAATCGGCTCGTCTGAAAGGAGCCTAACGTATATTATTATAGTATTTAATATATTTTATACATGCTTGGAACTAGCAGAGAAAGCTTGCCGCGCCTGTATGATGTATATTTGCAGTAAGAGGAACAGATGCGCGGGGTGTTATGATGATAGATTAGCGGTTTACAGGAAGTTGCTGGTTAAATTTATTTTTTTCCCTTATCTTGTCTAGGATGTGCATAAAAGCAGGCCGTCTATTCTTCATTACGGCTCCGCTCCTATGGCTGTACTCTCACTATAGCTTTCTCTTGGCTGTAGCTTTAGTATTTTCTCTTTTTTGTAATATGTGGATAGAGAAAATGATGTACAAGCCTCCTAGCAGTTATGTGGGGCCTCATGTGAAGGCTTCTGTTATGTTGTTGTTTGACTCCATCCTCTGAGCCGAACAGCGAAAATACCTTATCTGACGCATGCTGGACCCCAACGGCTAAATGGTTCCCATTAAGTATAGTGAGGTCTGTGAGACACCCGGGTTGAAGCTTCCATGCCAGATATGCAGCCTCTGGCGCAGATATGAAAGCGGCCTGATTGCACTATACAAAAGGCGAATCTCACACAAGAGTTTGTAGAAATGCTGCGTTTTTCAGTTCCAAGTGGGAAAATGTATGAAAACGCTGCCAGCTGTGCGTATGGCTGGGAAATGTGTCTCCCCGCAGCATTATATGAGTACAGTACTCTTGTAGGCGTGTGTCCTTGATATGAAAATATCACTGCTAATGGCTCATGTCCACGAACGTGTCGGTAGAATGCTGTGTGATACGCGGTGAATGGAATCAATGCTGGTCAATGGACTTTCATTGATCCAAGCACATGTGAGTGTAGACACTGCATGTAGACATGCATGAGAAATGGATCGCAGCATGCTGTATTTCTCTGCGTACCGCGCAGCGTGAGCCCTATACATTGAAACGTATGAAACGCTGTCCATATACATTGCGTATGGGTGGCATTTTCATATGCATCCTTGCTATGAAACAGAGTGAAAACACGGGCGGGGTCATAAGCCCTTAAAAAGGGGTTGTCCCGCGGCAGCAAGTGGGTCTATACACTTCTGTATGGCCATATTAATGCACTTTGTAATATACATTGTGCATTAATTATGAGCCATACAGAAGTTATAAGAAGTTTTTCACTTACCTGCTCCGTTGCTAGCGTCCTCGTTTCCATGGAGGCCGTCTAATTTTCGGCGTCTAATGGCCAAATTAGACGCGCTTGCGCAGTCCGGGTCTTCTTCTTTCCTCAATGGGGCCGCTCGTGCTGGATGCCGGCTCCTTGTAGCTCCGCCCCGTCACGTGCCGATTCCAGCCAATCAGGAGGCTGGAATCGGCAATGGACCGCACAGAAGCCCTGCGGTCCACCGAGGGTGAAGATCCCGGCGGCCATCTTCAGCAGGTAAGTAAGAAGTCACCGGAGCGCGGGGATTCAGGTAAGCGCTCTCCGGTGTTCTTTTTTAACCCCTGCATCGGGGTTGTCTCGCGCCGAACGGGGGGGGGGGGGGGGGGGGGTTGAAAAAAAAAAAAAAACCTTTCGGCGCGGGACAACCCCTTTAAGTATGGCTGCCCACGGCTGGTTTTTAATTGTGGATTCTGGGCTTGGTGTTCGCCCTCACCGGGTTCTGCAGCAAATACCATCAATAACATGCTATGGATTAGCGCTCTTTCCTGCACATGAGCAGAAATTAATCGTGATTTTCTGCTTGCAGAGGAAAAATCGCAGCATGTTCTATTTTTGTGTGGGCTCTGCACGGACGGCTTGCATTGAAGTCCATGGAAGCTGTCCAACCTGCGGCCCTCCTGCAAGTGACATTGCAGAAAGGTTGCGGGACCCGTGTCATCACCTGGCGACGGTGCAGGAAAATCTGTACTGCGTATGTCTGATGACTAGCGGGTCAGACCATCTGCAGTACAGAAGAAAGAAGAAGAAGACGACGATGGGTGCACGGTGTCACCAGCTGGGCACAGGGTCGGATACTGCTGCGGAATTCTGCACTTAGAATCCAACCCGGTCGTGTGCAGCCGGCCTGATATCTAACAAGCGGGTTTACAATATTTCATGTACAAACGGGAAATTTGTATGGGAAACTGCAACAATTGGGCTTTTCATCTGTTGTTGTGGATGCTCAGAATCATCAGGATGTTCACAATCAATGTTTTCCCTGAAGGAGTATTTAATTTTGTGAATTCTTTCTGTTGTTGTAAACAATTGGCGATCGGCGTGCCGTTGTGTTCTGTACATGCAGTGCTTCAGCCGGACTCTTGGCAGATCTATGTGATGCCTTTTTCTCCAAGGAAAGGGAGTGGTGCGCCTCGCTGCAGGGATGGGATGACCAGATGACTGAAGTCAGATTTTCCCTTAACGCGTTCCATTTATTTTGCTGTTGTTGATATAAACTATTGATAGAATGGGAGATGGTGTGCATTCATCTGCAGGCAATAGAATGGGAGATGGTGTGCATTCATCTGCAGGCAATAGACAACACTATAGTCTAACATTTACCACTCACAGCCCTGCAGATCAGCAAACGACATGGGAAAGTCTTCTATTCACTTTTGTCATTTATAACCACACTTAACCTATATTCTGTTTACACCCGTTTTGCACGAACTGATCCTTAAAACGTTGCACATCAAGGCCCATGCTGTGTTTGCAAAAAATTTGTGACTTTTCTTGGCATTCGGCAGTTTTGAAAAGTTGGCATGGTTTACTAGCAATGGGCACGCTTTCCAACTTTGAGACAGACTTATCAAAATGCAAGCCAAAAATTGAAGTAAACTTTGTTGTAAATCTATGCCTGCTTATAGCAAGTGTAGATGAAGAGCCGTGTGCCTTTTTTTAAAATTTGGCTCCATTCACTCCAATGGTTTTATTATTTTAGACTGGCGTATGAAACACCAGATTTAGTAAGGCTGGGTTCACACAGGGCGGATATGCTGCATTTTTGCTGCGGTTTTGCCGCAGAAGAAATGCTTCTGCAGCAAAACTGCTTCAAAGGTTAATTTGGGCTTGCGGATTTTATTGCGGAAAAATCCGCAAGTGTTTTCTTTCCGCAGCATTTTTTACTTTTTGCCGCGTATTTTGGTGCAGATTTTGCTGTGTCCATAGAGGTCTATGGACAAAAAAGTGCTGCGGAAAAGACAGAAGAATGGACATGCTGCATCTTTGAAAAACGCGCTGCAGTTGCATTCCCGTACTGCGGCTGTGCGGGAAAAATCCACCCTGTGAGAACAGCTTTTTTGCAAAACTCATTTGTGCTGCATTGCACTGCAAACGCAGCGGTTTTGCCGCAGTGCGGATATGCCACAGCAATCTGCGGCAAAACCGCAGCAAATCCGCCCTGTGTGAACCCAGGCTAAATGTAGACCGATGTGTTCATCCCACATGGCAACATATATCTTATTTTGCTTTGTTTTTATAGGTTCAAAATGACGACACAAGTGACACTGGAGGATGCTCTGTCCAATGTGGATCTGCTGGAAGAGCTGCCCTTACCGGATCAGCAGCCATGCATTGAGCCACCTCCATCGTCTCTGCTGTATCAGGTACAGTGAGCCCATATCGTACTAAAAAAGAAAAAACAGAAATATATATATATAATAATATGTGTGTGTGTGTGTTATATTTATTATGTGTGTGTAAATATAATTATAACTCGAATCCTGATAGCGGCTTATCTATCATAGAGATATATGATCACATTTGTTTAGCCATGAAAGCGTCCGCTGTATGCACTAACTAAATGACCTCTACACAGGTTAGAGAACATGAGTCTCCCATACAAGTCAATCCCTATAAATGCTGTTAAATGCCGCTCAGGTAAGATGGCAGCCCCCACAGTCATGGATAGACAGCAGAGAAAAAAAATTTTAATCGGAAAATAAACAGATTAGAAAAATAGAAAATGTTTCTCTAATAAAAAATATGCTGATTTAGTCCCTTTTAAGATGAAGGTGCACATAGCTCATGACCGGTTTCAATACGATGTGAGCCTGCACTGACCATTCTAGGGCAAATGTCTTGAGATGCATTTATATAAAACAGTAAGGCCTCATGTCCACGGGGAAAATCAGGCCTGCTACGGATTCTCCATGGAGAATCCGTAGCGGGTCCCTCCTGCCCCGCGGACATGAGCGCTTAAAATAAAAATTAACTTACCCGCAGCGGACGGGGCAGATCTTCTCTTCTTCACGGCCGGATCGTCTTTCTTCGGCCGGCGGATGTACTCGGCACGCTGGCAGTGTGCCGCGCGCATGCGCCGTGCACATCCGCCCGGCCGAAGAAAATTCCCTTTTATTGACCATCCGCGGGTATTTATCTACCCACGGGTGGTCTGGGATGCGGATCCGCATGCAGATGATCCGCTGCGGATTTTAAATCCTATTTTGCCTGTGGACATGAGGCCTTAATGTACTGGACAATAGTATTTTTAAATTATGGGTTATGTTTGTGGTGAGACAAATCCTTTAATCGCCTTTGGATAATGAACGTCCCCTTTCTATAAGTCTATACACAGTGCTATCTATGTGACTCTTTACTACTCAGTTCAGGGCTTCTAGAATGAACATTCCAATAGTTTAGTGGTGGTTTGTAGAGTTGACTGTAGAGAACATCTGTACATTAACTGAAGCACGGCATATGTGTTACATAAGTTCATTAACCTTATTTACTTTCTGCAGCCAAATTTTAACACTAACTTCGAGGACAGAAATGCCTTTGTCACCGGCATAGCGAGATACATTGAACAGGCTACTGTCCATTCTAGCATGGTGAGTTCTTGGAATGTGTTTAATCACTTATTACCTTAATTTCTCATATATGTAAACAGTGTACATTTTGCATAAAGTAAACTGTTATTTTATTGCAGTTACAATCCAACTGTTAAGTATTTGAGGAACCCTTACCAATCTAGGCCAGGTATCCCACAGTAATAACATCCAGAAATTCATTATTGTATACTACCCAGGGTTTTTCCATCCAGGGCATCTTCATATCATTCTCTCCCATAGTAACCACATCCAGGGTATCACCATACCATTCCCTGCTACAGTAATCACAACTAAGGGTGTCGCTGGGGAGGGACAAAGGGGGCATGTGCCCTGGGTGCAATGAGAGGAAGAAGGTGGGTGTGGGGTACCAGACTAGCCTACGGTCAAATGAGGCAGTCAGCTGCTGGAGAACAGAGGAAGACACTTCCTTTTAGGGCTGAAGACCTTTTAATATGATGGTCATGTGATGAATCACATGTATAGTAGAGCTGCTGGAGGCTCTTAAGGACTTTTGATGTTATGAGTAGAGATGAGCGAGTATACTCGCTAACGCACATTACTCGAGCGAGTAGTGCCTTAGCCGAGCAGCTCCCCGCTCGTCTTTAAAGTTTCGGGGGCCGGCGGGGAGCGGCGGAGGGGAGATCTCTCTCCCCCCCCCCCCCCCCCCCCAACTCACCTGTCACCCGCACCAGCCCCCGAATCTTTAGAGACAAGCTGGGAGATACTCGGCTAAGGCACTACTACTCGCTCGAGTAATGTGCCTTAGCGAGTATACTCGCTCATCTCGTTATGAGCATGTGATCAGTTTAGTGTATGGGAGGAGTCAGACTTCAGGCTGTGCCATTGTCAGTGGATTTCTTGCAGTTTTTTTTTTCTATAGTGCAAGAAATGAAGATCCTCAAAAGTAGATGAGAGATCTTAACACTTTGTGAGGGCACAAAGGAGGACGCTATCACTGTGGTGGGCACACAAGAAGACCCTATCACTGTGGAGGGGACACAAAGTGGGACACTATCAGTATAGAGCGTGCAAAAGAGGACAGGGACACAAACTGGGATTAGTACCTTGTGGGAGAAGAAGCAAGTTTTGGGGATTGTGCCCCTGATCTCTTAGGATGCGCAAGATGCACCTAAAGACGCAGAAAATTGTAGCTACACATCAGAGTTCACTATCCCTCCTCCAACATGTCAATTGCTTTCATCATACCCAACCTACGTACATTGATCGTGGCATCAGAACTGGCAGGAATGGCTTCCTCATTTGGCAGCCCATAGTCTAGATGAGTTTTGAATGTTTTTCTGTGATATTTACTTACAAGAGAGAGGTTTTGTGTTTTTGTTTATCCCCTGGAACACTCTGGAGTTTGTAAGAAGGGATCTTTTTTAGTACATTATAAGAGAATGAATTCTTCTTTCTCCATGACAGAATGAAATGCTGGAAGAAGGACAAAAATATGCGATCATGCTGTACACCTGGAGAAGCTGCTCAAGAGCTATACCGCAGGTAACTGTTTATTCTCATTATTGAAGACATATTGACTCGTAGTAAATGCAGAGTTTGTTGCTTTTTTAAGAATTTTTTTTTAACTGGGTATTTACAGATTGCTTATTTCTTACGCTCTGTTTGCATGTCGTTTTTAACCTATGCCAGAGAGTCAGAAGTCTTCCCCTATGTGTGTACCTCCAATGGAAGGCTGCAACTTATCCCATTCTATAGGCATACATTGGTATATGTCACCCATACGCTGCAATTGTTTTGGAAAACAAGAAAAGAAAACACACGGCCGAGTCGGATCCCGCTGCGGGATGTGACTTGTGCCTCAGTATTGAGCTTATACTCGCCCGTCCAGCGTCTTCTCTCTCTGCACTGCGATGTTCCGACTGGCGCACATCCGCAGTGCAGAGCCGGCGCGTCAGCGGTGACGTTTCTGTGCGGGCCTCTGTGAGGCCCGCACATAAATAGGACATGACGCGATTTGTTTACCACCCAAGTTTTCATGCGGTCAAATTGCGGCTGTCTGCATAGGATTGAATTATCTAATGCAATCTTATGGCAGCATGCACGGGTGGAAATTCTGCAGGAAATCCTGCGGCAGAATTTCCACCTGTGTGCAGGAGGCCATACTGTACGGTTCACAAATTTGTGTGTGTTTTGTGTATATATACACTTATTGTCAAAAAAAAAATCAAGCACTTACAAGTTGTCAGAATCAAATAAAACTCTGTGTGCGATTGTAAGGTTGATATAAGTAAGGGATTACAATATCCGAGCAAAAGGATAATTTATTGCTGAAAACTGAACACTTGAAAGGAGTCTCTAGTACCCTGTTGTACCGCCTCTAGCTTGGATACAAGATGTGATACAGGCAGGCATGGAGGCTCTAGTACCCTGTTTGGCCGCCTCTAGCTTGGATGCAAGATATGATACGGGCGGGCATGAAAGCTCTAGTACCCCATTGGGCCGCCTCTAGCTTGGATGTAAGATGTGACATGGGCAAGCATGGAGACTCTAGTACCCTGTTGTACTGTCTCTAACTTGGATACCAGATGTAATATGAGAGGGCATGAGGGCTCTAGTACTCTGCTGTACCACGTCTAGCTTGGATACAAAGTGTGATATGGGCAGGCATGTAGGCATACAGGTTCTGTATGGTACCCTGTGGCATATTAGTTCACATTTGCTGTAATTGAGCCTCTAGATTGTGCAAACTCGTAGGCTGTCAAAGTTTGTGTCCCAGATGGTCCCTATGTATGGGTACTGTTGTATCTTGTCTCCACCAGAATTAGGGGTGGATTCATGGGTTGTGCTGGCTCAGTGACAGGTGATGCCCCCTAGGAATGGATTGGCTAATGCAGGCAAGGTCCACAAAACGCCCCCAGCTGTGCCTCCTGTGAGTGTTGCGCTGGGTTCCTGTGATGTTTCCTGCCATACTACCAGGAGTTTCCCTCCAGCGTCCTGTAACTCACCAGGGCGCTCTGTTGAGTATTGCTGGCGGTGTGTTCCGGTGGTGCTGCATCGGCACTGATGACCCCATCAAGAACAGGAGCAAACACGGCAGAGCAGCTCCGCTGCGGTCCCCTGCTGTCAGTATCTGTGCGGTCCACCGCTGTGACAGTCGCCGCACTCCTCTGGTGTCAGTGTCGGCGCTTACACTACTAGGAAGGGCAGCAACAAAATCCGTCTAGCAGCTCTGCTGCAGTTCCCACGCTGTCAGTGTCGGCACCGCCCTCCCGACAGGAGCGCACGGAAATCGGCGCTGACAGTGACCGGGGGGGACATTGCAGGTAGTCCAGCAGTAACACTCACAGCGGGGAAGAGGACCACCCATGCTGCCTTGAGGAGCACCGAACCGCGGTCAGCGCAACAAGACCGACAGCGCCGCAAGCTCACATACCCATACCGCTGTATTGTGCTGTGTGGGGAGCAATGTCAGCTACCCTGTCTTCTGCTGGGCCGATAGCTGAATGTGTGGGGGCGGAACAGCTGTGGGCACCAAACACCATCACCTAATCTGAAGCTAGGTGCCTTACAGGGGGCGTACACTACAGCAAAGGGCAGTCAGCCCCTAGTTTCCGGTGGAGACAAGATACAACAGTACCCCTACATGTTCTATTTTTGATAAACCACCAGCCATGGAAGTGTGACAATGTTGTGGAGGCATTCCTGGGACTCCCTTGTGTGTCTGGCCCAGCATTATCCTGCTGGAAGATGCCTCTTGGAAGCCACCATGAGAGACAATACATGTGGCTGCAGGATGTCCTGAAAATATCGAGCTGTCATTGTCCCTCGTTCCACTACTAGAGGTCACCGACTGTCATATGTGATGACTTCATTAAGACAGTGCAGTTGATGTGCAGCTGAAAACAAAAGAACTATTCATTCTTCTGCTTTTTCTTTTTGGATTCATGCCCAGGTTTCGCTAAAGAGGCCCCACCTTAAATACACTTCAAAGATTATAATAAGGAATTGTTACCTGCATTTACCTAATCTTTTTCTAACTATGAAATTGCAAGTAGGGTAAAAGACCAGAGTTGATGCAAGGAGGTAATGTACCCTACCACCTTTATTGACAGACTATAAATGTCATTTAAGCTCCTTTTCAGACTGATTCTCGTTTGCCTGAGTGAAGGAGCAAATGTTGAGTGATCACTTTGCGCTCCGAAGCGGGGTATACAGAAGGTGAGCGGGGCCGCTTGTCTTCTGCATCCAGCTGTTCTCTGCTCGGAGCGCCCAGCTGGTATACAGCTGAGAGCTCCTAGCGGGGTATGCAGAAGACAAGCAGGGAAACGATAGTATCAGCTGTATACCGCTGTGAATTCCTGATAAGACTGGGTGCAGAAAGAGAACGATCAGCGATTCCTTAAAGAAAACTGCACGGTCAGTGCAGTTAGACACAATGATTATTGCTCAAAAGACGGCTTTGAGCAATTTTTGAGCGGAAATCGTTGTCTTTTTCAGCCTTTACACATTAGCATGCTATGACTTTCTGCTACTCACACCATTCATAGAATATAGCTGTGACACTGGGAGGACACTTGTAGTCAGTTTGAACTGTCTTGTGACTTCCCCTTCTAATTGAAAATACAAACTGTATAGTTTGCACATTTTGACAGTAACAACAACATTACAATGTAATATACAGCCACCTTGCTTCTCTTTATAATTTGTATTATTTTTGTATCTTGTTACAGAACTGTTGAACATTTTCTGTAATATCACAACATTAATAAGTGGCTGTAACCATTACTTGTATAATTCACGTAACCCCTTAATGACACGGCCTATTTTAGGCTTAAGGATGCAATGATCTTTTGAGGGATTTTCAGCACCACTTTTCAAAAGCCATAACTTTTTTTTTTAAATTTTTCCATCAACGTGGCCATATGGGGGCTTGTGTTTTGGGTGACGAGCTGTAGTTTTTGTATTGTTTAGGTTTTTTTTCTTGACACCTTTTAGTCATGCAGCATAAATGAAATGATCAAATTTCTCTGCAGGTTGGTACAACTATGACAATACCAAAATTATATATTTATTTTTTGTAAGGTTTTTCCACTTTTGTGCAATTTCTAGGCTTGGTAGTTAGTTGATGTAATAAGCTTCTTGAGTTATTTCTATTCCTACAGGGATACATTTATATGTGAATATATGGGTAAATTCATATATGTGTAGAGCACATTTATCATATATAAAATTACACAATAATTATCACCTGCTAAGTAGGCAGACAGATATGTTCCCCATACATGGTCCAACAATGAAAGATGATCAATCAAAAATCGCTCAAACGACAGTTTGAGTGACAGTTTTGACCGATCATCTTTGCACAAACTCTTAAAGGGGTTGTCTCGCGAAACCAAGTGGGGTTATACACTTCTGTATGGCCATATTAATGCACTTTGTAATATACATCGTGCATTAAATATGAGCCATACAGAAGTTATTCCACTTACCTGCTCCGTTGCTAGCGTCCTCGTCTCCATGGTTCCGTCTAAATTCGCTGGCAGCTTGCTTTTTTAGACGCGCTTGCGCAGTCCGGTCTTCTCCTTTCAGCACGAGCCGCTTCAGCTTTCAGCTGTCACTGCTCGGGAGCGCGCTGGAGCGGCCATTCTGTACCTTCCTCTGTTAGAGGAAGGTGCAGAGCCGTCCAGCTGTCCTGCCGTCCAGGTAAGTGATGGGCCGGGGGGGGCTGCCGCTGCGCCGGGGGGGGGGGGGGCTGTCGTCGCTGCCGCTGCGATGGGGGGGGCTGTCGCTAGGCCGGGGGGGGGGGCTGTCGCTGCGATGGGGGGGCTGTCGCTAGGCCGGGGGGGGCTGCCGCTGCGATGGGGGGGCTGTCGCTAGGCCGGGGGGGGCTGTCGCTAGGCCGGGGGAACTAGCGCTGGGCCAGGGGGGTAAGTGATGGGTCGGGGGTGATGTTCACTGACAGGTGAAGGCCCCGGAGCCCAGCGCTGGGCTCCGGGGCCTTCACCTGGGCTCCGGAACCTAGCGCTGGGCTCCGGGGCCTTCACCTGGGCTGAGGGTCTAGCGCTGGGGAGCCGGGAGCGTAGCGCTGGGGAGCCGGGGGCTAGCGCCGGTTACCTGCTGCCTGGCGGTGGGTGACTGGTCGGCGGCTGCGGGGCGTCTGGTCGGCGGCTGCGCGGCGTCTGGTCGGCGGCTGCAGGGCGTCCGGTTGCCATGGAGACACAGCTGGTAGCGTCTCGGGAGCGCGCACGTCGGGCTGCAGCGAGCGACGGGGAAAGAGCCGGCGGCCATCTTGGGGAAACTTTTATAAGTTGCTGAAACGCTGGAACGGTAAGTACAAACCAGCTAGGAAAGTCATTTACAGGGGTAATTAGTAATGTATGTTTAATTAGGGGGACTGGGCAAAAAAAAAAAATCACTGCTTCCTCGAGACATCTCCTTTAAGTAGCTAACTAGCTGCTTAAGAGTTAAATGAAGGCGGAGCGGGACACAGCTGATAACTCCGAGAACAGCAGCTGCTTTGTATAATCAAACTGCTTTGTTCTCGGAGCTTTCGGCTGGTGTACCGCTGAGAAGTTCGAGTGGGATACCAGCTGAAAGAATGCCATCAGCTGGTATCCCACTGAGAACTCAGCATGCGGCGCTGATAAGTCATCACTGACTTTTTTAGCTTGCTAAAAATCAGCAGTAAACGAATAGTGCACAAAAAGTGCACGATGGCAGCGCGTTTAGATGCAAAAGTAATCACTTAAAAGATGGCTTTTGAACGAATTTTGAGTGATAATCATTCTCTAAATGGGCCTTGAATCACTTTTTCTCTTCTCCCGCTATTTGCTCTCCCTGTGGCTGCGTATACTTGCAAATTAGATCTGAGTTAATTGTGCCTCTTCAAGTTTCATAGGAAGTGACCTTGCATTCCTCAAGCTGGCTGGAACCTAACCACCTGCATACACATGTTTAGGCTGCCTGTCCACGGCCGAGGCGGAATATTGCTAGCTATCTTCCCCCGTGGGGGAACAGGGGGGAGAACTGACAGGTCTTCACGGTGAGCCTATCTGATAAATTGCAGCACGCCGCGATTTAAATCCTGCGAGCGGAGAATCGCTATGATTCTCTGCTTATGGACATCGGGCCGCGCTTTCCATAGTTAAGTCTATAGAAAGCATTCACTGCGTTACCTGCGGCCGGATTACCGCCACGGATAATGCAGTGACATATCGCCGTGGACAGGAGGCCTTAAAGGGGTTGTCCCGCGAAACAAAGTTGGGGTATACACTTCTGTTTGCCCATATTAATGCACTTTGTAATGTACATTGTGCATTAATTATGAGCCATACAGAAGTTATTCGCTTACCTGTTCCGTTGCTAGCGTCCCCGTCTCCATGGTGCCGTCTAATTTTCAGCGTCTAATCGCCCGATTAGACGCGCTTGCGCAGTCCGGTCTTCTCCGTGTTGAATGGGGCTGCTCGTGCTAGAGAGCTGCTCCTCGTAGCTCCGCCCCGTCACGTGTGCCGATTCCAGCCAATCAGGAGGCTGGAATCGGCAATGGACCGCACAGAAGACCTGCGGTCCACCGAGGGTGAAGATCCCAGCGGCCATCTTCGCAAGGTAAGTAAGAAGTCACCGGAGCGCGGGGATTCGGGTAAGTACTATCCGGTTTTTTTTTTCAACACATGCATCGGGTTTGTCTCGCGCCGAACGGGGGGGGCTATTGAAAAAAAACAAAACCCGTTTCGGCGCGGGACAACCCCTTTAAGCAGAGAGAAAAGTAGAAAAAGAAACTTGATATGGAACAAAAGTAAGATGAGTAATGAGAGAACATTTTGGCTTCTCTCACAGAACTCATACCACGCACAGGATGTAAGTTTATGTCCTGTTGCTTAAAGTACCAGGCAGCCAGGATGTAAACTTGCGTCCTCATGTTAAGGGTTTAAAGGCTTTGTCCGAGATAATTTGTTTTGTTTAAACATAGGAAATCTGATGAAATGAATAAAATTTTAATTTGCCGGTTTGATCCTATGCCACCCCAGTCCGCCTGGCTACACTTTGTTTGCATGGCTGATGCATTCACAGGCCCATATACCCACATATATATTGGGAAGGTGTTCACAAACTGAAATGTTTGGCTAATGCAATACCAGACTCTGTCTTCTAGTTAAAAAGAACATTGAGATTTGTGGATTTGTGAATATAATATCTGATGATGATGATGATGATTTTATTTTACTCCTCACTCAAGGTTAAGTGCAATGAACAGCCTAACCGTGTAGAAATCTATGAGAAAACTGTGGAAGTCCTGGAGCCAGAGGTCACAAAACTAATGAACTTCATGTATTTCCAGGTACCATTTTTGGCTTTATACAAATACATTCTGAAAAGTCTTGTAATTAAATGAATTTTGTATAAGGGCTATATTCTCATGGATAATGACCTTTAATCTACTAGACACAGCAAATAAGCCATACATCTGTTATGATGCTGTAATGCTGACATTATTCTTTTGGGTTGCTGTGATGTATCTGCAGACTTCTGTAACTTTATTTTGCATCAGTCTGGGGATCAAGAGGAGTGAAAGACGGTACAGAGCCCCCTTTTTAAAATATTGGTAGTAAATTGAGAAGACACATTTTTTTGTAGTCCCCTATATGTTGAGACGAGCATGTGATATTACTAGAGCTTCGGATATGTCATAGATACATAGAAGACCGTATTAGTGATCAAGCACTCAAACCCATTTGGCCATGCCAAGAGATTTCTTTGGCTGTTGACACAAAAAAGATGCATTTAAATTAGTGATGGTCCATAAAAAGTTTTTTTTTCCTCCCAGATTTTCAGTAATGAAAACTTAAAACCTTAGAACCTTTTCTGTATTGCATATCAGATGACCCCCTTTAAACTTCAATGTGAGGCTTTTAACAACCTCGTTCCTTACTGTTATTTTCCATAAAGTAGAAGCTCTCATGTAAAGTCTATTTGATTTTGGTGACAGAGAAATGCTACTGAACGCTTCTGTGCTGAAATGAAACGTCTTTGCCATGCGGAGAGAAGAAAAGACTTTGTCTCTGAAGCCTACTTATTAACGCTCGGCAAATTCATCAATATGTTTGCAGTCTTGGATGAACTCAAAAATATGAAGTGCAGTGTGAAAAATGATCATTCAGCATACAAGAGGTGAGATGTTCATGGTCGTTACCCATTGTTCTTGACACCCTTTATTTCCATGTATTGGCGTACAAACAAAATGGCAGCAATGTTGTTTTTTCTAATCTATCTTGTAATGCATAGTCCTTTTTATTATGCATTTTTTCCCCCTTCAATTTAGTCTTTACTGGAATTGTAATTTTATGACAATAAAGTCTATTAACCGTAACTACGGATATGGAAGTAAAAATTCAATACTATTTTTTTTTTTTTGTCCATGTCTGTCCAAAGGGTAAAGAAAAATATTTTAAGGGGTTATGTGGGTTTCAGAAGGCAACAATTTTGATATTTTCTTCAATCTAGTTTTGGAGTATGTGAAATAGTTTTGGAAGAAGGGCCTATAGTTTATTATAGGAGCCTCTGGGAGGAGGTGAGGGAGGATGCAACTAAGACCTTCCCCGCATATCTGTCTGCAACGGGAGAACATGTAAACAAAACCTACACCTTTCAGGAATGCTCCTTCTCTACATTTTGGCTGGAATATAGCTATGTGAGGAGGTGGATTAATGCTTATAATGCGGACCAAATCAAAAATGTTTTTCTTATCCAATTCGTATCTTGATTTGATTATAGGGCTGCTCAGTTTTTGAGAAAAATGGCTGATCCCCAGTCAATCCAGGAGTCGCAGAACTTGTCCATGTTTCTTGCCAATCATAATAAAATCACTCAGGTGTGTAAAAGGTCTTTCTCTACTTAATGCTGCTTCACTGAAGGCTATTGCTTTATTCACTATGCACTTTTTGAACTTCCATTAAAGGGGTTGAAAATAAACTGTTTTCTGGGACACTGTGCTTGTGCATCTAGCTGATTTCTGCAGAAACCGACATCTCCATTTCTCACTGCAGTGGCCCTTGTATTACAGGCCAGGTTCCCATTGAAATGAATGAGAATGTGGCCTGCAATACCAGTCCAAACTTCTAAAGTGAGAACGGAGCTGTCCGCTTTCTGCAGAAATCAGCTCGGTGCACCGACTCGGAGAACTACTGACCAGTAGGCTCTGGGTGACAGATCCCTGACTACTATTGATGATCTATCCTGAGGATAGGCCATCAATCGTTTACAACTGGACAGCCCTCTTAAAGTGGATCAACTCAGGGCTCCTGCACACTGGCGAGAGCGATATCAGGCCGGTGATTCATTGCCCAATATTGCCCTCACAATGCTTCTGAAAAGCCCTAGATGTGAGGCGTTTTCACATGAAAACAGCCTCGCATCACTGTGGGGTTGAAGGAATCCCCCATAGCGAGGAGAGGAAGGGAGGCGGAGCTACAGGAGATCTCCTGGAGATCTACCCATATTTGGAGTGATAGGGGGGCAGGGCTAGAGGGCGGCTCCCCCAGGGCTTCCCCGAGAGTCGGGTTGAAAGAGGGTGGGACTAGAGGGGGTTCATATAGTTATTCCTCTCTAGCCACTTTTTTTGCTTCGTGTTCGCCTCCTAGTGATAAGTGCAAAAATCTTATTTTTTACTGGGGTCTGAACAGAGCCATATCTGTGTTTCTTGAGAATTTGTGCCAGTACTTACTTTTTATTGCTAGTCTTAGTTCATGCTGTATTGTATGTCTAGCGGCTGGGAGTGTTGCATTGTGCTTTGCTGCTTTTTCCTACAGCACACGTGGAATCCTGATAAATTTGGCTGTGGGCGTCTTATCATGAACTAATCTATTTTGAATTTGCTTTTGTAATGTGGCTATATGTTGGAAGATGAAAAAATGTAGCATTTTGGACTTCCTTCTGGTTTTCACTATAGAATTCTGCAATCTTTCATTTGTAGTGTTGTTCTTTACTTGCAGTCATTGCAGCAACAGCTGGAAGTCATTCCCGGCTATGAAGAGCTCCTTGCTGATATTGTGAACTTATGTGTTGACTACTATGACAACAAAATGTACTTGACGCCTGGGGAGAAGCACATGTTACTAAAAGTAAGATTGCTACCAGACTGGGATTTACTTTGTTGGTGGGCAATGGAGTCCTTTCATTCTGTAATAAAATAAGCCAAATCGCCCACCAAGTGTAGAAATGGATGTCCCTAAAACACCATTATTTTCTCAGATTTGTACATGAATCAGATTAATTTGTATTTAATTAAAGTGTGAATATTTAGTCATAAAGAAGGAATCTGCTCAGTGATGTGACTATTTCTGGGGAACATCCCTAGGAATTTCTCCACCTACAAATCTTGGCTGTCTAAAGCATTGCTGTGTTTGGCAAGAGCGCAACTCAAAAAAGCCCCATGTCAGAACTCTGCCGTCTTTTGCTTTTTATTTACTTTTGTGGCCTATTCAACAGCTCAGAATTCAGCTTTTATTTTGCTCTACGTCACACTTAGGGCGCATTCAGACGACTGTATATCGGCTGGGTTTTCACGCCCAGCTGATATACGGTGTCTCTCTCTGCAGGGGGAGGAGGCTGGAAGAGCCAGGAGCAGTGCTCTGAGCTCCTGCCCCCTCTCTGCCTCCTCTCCACCCCCCCTGCACTATTTTCAATGAGAAGAGGCGGGACAGGGGGGAGCTAATTCCTGGAACTTAGCCCCGCCCCATCCCGCCTCCTCTCATTGCAAATAGTGGAGAGGAGGCAGAGAGGGGGCAGGAGCTCAGAGCACTGCTCCCGGATCTTCCAGCCTCCTCCCCCTGCAGAGAGAGACGCCATATATCGGCCGGCGTGAATACCCGGCCGATATACGGTCGTCTGAATGCTCACTTAAGGTCACTTCCACAACCGTACTCCAGTTTCCATTGCTTTTGTATGCCCCTGAAAAAGACACTACATAACGCTGTTTAGCTGTGGAGACCGGTAATATAATAACCGGCCCTTGGGGGTTTAATCTGAGTCATTTTCCACAGCTGATGCAGGTAACCTAGCAATCGGTTAGTCATTTTATTTAGCTGCACAGGTTAGAAAAAACGCCTAGAGACAGATGAGGCAGGTAGCCTAGCAGCCAGATAGATTGTGGTTGGCTGCAGACAAACTGGTCAGGTGATAGAAGTTATAAATAGCTGGACAACAGGTTGCAGGAGGCAGATGAGCCAGATAAGAGAGAAGTGGTGCCAGAGTGAAGTGGACAACAGAGAGGTGAGAGGCCAGTGAGAAAGAAGTAACAGAGAAAGCAGTACAAGCAGGAGCAAGAGAAGGAGAGAAACAAGAGAAGAAAGGGAGAAACAAGAGAAAAATCAGAGAAACAGTGAGTAACAGAGAAGGAGAGTCAGCTTTGACAGTGAGTAGAGGAACAATAAAAGAGATGGAAATATGAAGAGAGGGGGATAAAGAAATAAAAGATGTCAATACAAAGAGAGATAGAGAAAAGAAATCCAGAGTAAGCTCCCAGTATATAAATGTGTTAGACACGGGTGTCTTCATTGTTGCAACTTGTGTATTATTTCTTATTCACTGAGGCCTCATGCCCACAACCGGGTTGGATTCTGCCTGCAAAATCTCGCAGTGGAATCCGCCCCAGAGCCCACCCTATACACCCCATACTCACCTCTCCGGATCCGCGGCAAGAGTCTCTGCCGGCGCGCATGACACGACGGCGCTGGCAGATGACGCGGATTCCCGCAATACTTGTGCTGTGCTCACAGCTCAAAGTATCACGGGACGGACTGCTTCCATTGACTGCAATGGAAGCTGTCAGCATGATTTTCCACAATGCGACATGCTGTGATTCTCCCCTGCGAGCGGAAAATCGTAGTTGATTTCTGCTCATGGGCAGGGGAGAATCTGTTAACATAGCATGGCTATTGCTGCGGAATCACAACAGGTGTCTGACCGTGAGTGTGTGGAAGAGAATTACCTCATCTCCCTGTTTTTATTTAATAATAGCACCATGTCTACAACAAGTTAAGTAAAATATCTGGCTCCGTGTATTATTCAGCAACTCGCTACTACAAATCGTGCCCAAGGGCATTGGTGTCCAAACTAAAACAAAAAGAGAAAACAAATCACAATTAATTGCCCACAAATAAAAATAGCGCTCACCATACTTTGCTCTGCCCTTGGAGCCGAACAGCAAAAATATCAGAACCTAAGGATTCAGCACATGCTAGACTCAAGCAGCACTAGACGGAAGCCATTGGCTATAATTGGGTTCACCCAGCTTTTGGCTTGCCTGATGAAACCTTTATGTAGGAGATAGTATAGCATGCTGTGCTTATTTCCTCTGGGACTTCATGCTGGATTCACACCGTAGCTTTCAGCGCACATGTGAACATTCCCCAATCCAGTTCCATGCTTTGTCAAGGCAATTAAGTTTGATCAATTTAGGTTACATTATTTATAAAGAGACGGGTCCATCAAATTCGGCCTTTTTGATCCATTATGTATCATTCATTTTTAGCTAATGGAAAGTAGAAATTCACCGCAGCACACACTTAATCCCCAGACTCTGTCTTCTTTGGGGAGGAGGAAAGAAAGTTTTAATGATATTTCACTATAGTATGCAGAGCCAACTTCGGGGCCTATGGACATAAGCCCCTGACAAAACACTCATTAATTAAAAGGACATCTTTATTGTTTCATTGTTAAAAAGCTAACGTTTCGACCTTGTTAAGTCTTTCTCAAGCCCCAAAACAATACCAGACATACATAACAAATCAATACATATATTAAAAGCCATCAATGGTTTATACAAAAACAGAATATTAAAAATTACAGATGATACATACCACTAACTGATGAAACAGAACATCATGTCCATGCTCGGGATGCCCACTGTGTGTATCCATTGCCT
Source organism: Eleutherodactylus coqui (assembly GCF_035609145.1). Lineage (NCBI taxonomy): Eukaryota > Metazoa > Chordata > Amphibia > Anura > Eleutherodactylidae > Eleutherodactylus > Eleutherodactylus coqui. Next base: position 384,562,341 of record NC_089837.1, on the reverse strand, counting down.
TTTAAATAGTAATGATCTAGTGCAATCATGCACCAAAACACGCCCCCCAATTACCAGGACTTTCGGTGTCCTATCTAACACTAGCGGAGTATTCAAGTACCTGTTGCTAGGTAACAGCACAACATTATGCAGTAGAGCAGCGTGGGTCACAAAAAAGCACCTCCCATATGGCCAGGTTACATAGTCGCCATTCCGGGATGTATTGCGCTTGCACTATGTTGCCCAGGACGCACATCCGCCTCAACGTCATCGCGTCGTCATATTATGAAAGCGTCCACTGAAGCGCCTATTGCACATGCGCTCTGTAACGTGTGACATATGTGCATCATCACGTCTTAAACGGCGTCACCACATCTTGAACGACCTACATAAAGGCGCCTATTGCGCATGTGCTCCGTAACGTGTGACGTTTAAGCGTCATCACGTTATACGCGTCATCGATGTGCCCGATACGTCGGCGTGCCATATACCTCCAAAGGACTAATGAATAGAGATGAGCGAGCCTACTCTGCCACGCCCCTTTTTTGCCCGAGCGCCGTGTTTTTCGAGTACTTCCGTACTCAGGCGAAAAGATTCGGAGGGCCGCCGTGGGTGAGTGGGGGGTTGCAGCGGGGAGTGGTGGGGAGAGAGAGAGGGCTCCCCCTGTTCCCGCTGCTACCCCCCCGCTCCGTAACGCCGCCCCCCGAATCTTTTCACCCGAGTATGGAAGTACTCAAAAATCGCTGTGCTCGATCGAGTAATTACTCGAAACAAGTATATTCGCTCATCTCTACTAATGAACCAAACTGCGCATGTGTTGTACAACCAGATTACCATGGCAATATTAACAGAATGAAATAATCATGCGGCGATGTAAACATTTATTGGCGTGGTACCGAATACAATATTGTCATGGCAATAAGTTAAACTGCCTGGCCTTAGATAAGGGCTACACAATATAACACGCAAAACAGTAAGTGCTGTATATATTAAAGCTGTATACATATACCAAAAACAACTAAAACCTCCCATTAACAACTATTATAATCTAAAAATAAGTGACTCCATAAAAAATTCAATAGAACTTATCACTATCAATTGTGTTTATTGTGGTCCTATTAAAACGAGCCAAATTATTAATTAAATCAATAGTCTTAAATCATGTTGTAATGGTTTTATCCAAATGTGAAGAAAAGTCAATATATATTTACAAAGTATCAAAAAAATTTTTTTTTATATAGCGTGCACAAAGAAGGCGATTTTCAATGTAGATGCAGCAAAATCGATAGCTTATTGTATATACCACCCCAAACCCAGGAAAAAAAGAAAGGGGGAAAAAAAAAGGAAAAATAGAAAAACATGCAGTCCACATGTGTAATGTATTACATGATTTTATTTCATTTTTGTTTTTTTTAAAGGTTATGGGGTTTGGTTTGTATCTGATGGATGGCAGTGTGAGCAACATCTATAAACTGGATGCTAAGAAGAGAATTAATCTCACCAAAATAGATAAGTTCTTTAAGGTACTGACAGAAATGATAATGCTTTTGTTATATTCAGCAAACCGATAAACCGAAGCTATGAGACTGTGGGTTGTGTTTTGTATTGCAGCTCGGCCACTTTCACTTAAGTAGGCAGCTGCTACAGTACCAGACACAGCCCATGAATAAAAGTGGCACTGTTTCTTTAACAGTCAAAGAAAAAAATCAATATAGACTGTCCACAAAGAACAAATACCATGAAAAATTCTGCATTGCAATGTGTGTTGAATCAGCTTTAGGGCGCATTCAGACGACCGTATATCGGACAGGTTTTCACGCCCAGCCAATATACTGTGTCCCTCTCTGCAGGGGGAAGAGGCTGGAAGAGCTAGGAGCAGTGCTCTGAGCTCCCGCCCCCTCTCCGCCAACTCTCCACCCCCCTGCACTATTTTCAATGAGGAGAGGCAGGACAGGGGTGCAGCTAATTCCAGAAACTTAGCCCCGCCCTGCCTCCTCTCATTGCAAATAATGCTAAGGGGTGGAGAGGGGGCAGGAGCTCAGCACTGCTCCCAGCTCTTCCAGCCTCCTCCCCTGCAGAGAGCTGCCGTATATTGGCCGGCGTGAATACGCGGCCGATATACGGTCGTCTGAATGCACCCTTAGGCTCTGTTTTTTTCTCCCCTTACAAGTTTTGCCCAATTCCAAAGTGAACAGTATTCACACAGGAAAAGAACCCATTAATTTGAGTGGGTAAACGCACAAATGATATATCTTTTCTTTTTTTTTTTAATTCTTGGACTAATGGTCCAAGTTAGAAAAGTCTCTATTGTCCTATTTTTGTGTGATTCCTCCTCCAGGAATCACTCCATTGTTTTTCATGGCAGCATTAAACACATTGCAATTGCGTGCAAGTGCGATGTGTTTTGAATGCAGGCTACTAAATGAAAAACGAACCAGTGAGTGCAGAGAAGAGAAAAACGCTCAATAGCGTGTGTTCTTCACTGACCAAAATCGCACTTGCCCCTGTGAATATAGACTAAAAATGTTTGTTCTTAAGCAGCAAGCATGCAGAATAATAGTGGGAAAATATGGACTGAAGTAAAACTCTGTGCGCTACTATTCATCTTTCCATATGTAGCCCCTAGAAGTCTGACTGTACTATTACATTTCATCCCCGTCACAAAGTATTCATGAAACTTCCTCTTACTATAGCCATAAGTATGTGATGTAGATATAGATCTGTATAGTCACATGTCCTTAACCCTGAGAAGGCATCAGGCGTAAGTAGTTAAGATTCCGGTAGATACTCACCCAGTTCTTGTAATTGGGTGGTATTTTTTGGGCAATCGTGCCATATTTTCTCAGCGCTAACATCTTACCCTTTTTTCACCCGTCTAATGAGCGCAGCAGCTGCAGGTGGTGCCACTGTTCGGGGACATGCAGATAGAACTTGCAAGATACATTAAAACCAGCGCACATTATGAGGAGAATAAATCCAGGTAAGCCTTCCAAGTGTCTGCCAGCTTTATGACTACGTGAATGAGCCCGAATGCAGAGGATAATAACCGTGCTAGTAATGACGTATTGTCGTAAATGCACCTGATTCCTCACGTTAAACTCACATACAATTGAGTTGCATATACAACCGTTGCCAAAGATGCTTCTTTACTGGAGTCTTTCCCTTTTCGGAGGGTATCTGAACTAATTGTAGAATAAGTCAGGGCAGCTTATATTTCTTGAAGTTTTTCTCTGCACTCATCCATAAACATGTCAACTTGCTTCCCACCACACCCTTGCTGTATGGTAAGAGCGCTCTTGCATATAGAGGGGGCAATAACAATAGTTATTGTATATTTGATCATTTTTTTCACCACATCTGAACTATGATTCTTTACTGTTAATATAGCCAGCAAATTCCAAGTATCTCGGCACTTTAATGTTGTGGTGGGATGGTCCATGATGATTTAGTGAATCCTGCACTCAGCAGGGGGTTGGACTCGACGACCCTGGAGGTCCCTTTCAACTCTACCAGTCTATAATTTCTGGCATAAAGTATTTGAGCTATATTCTTTTTCTTAATTTACAATGTTTTTTAATAAATGCTTTTTTAAAAAAGGTTTTCTCCAATTGTAATACTCTAGTTTGTACTTTCAAACAGGTGGACATGTACATCATCCAGCAGCAGTCCTCAATACAACATCTGTGAACAGATGATCCAGATTAGAGAGGACCACATGCGATTTATCTCGGAGCTAGCACGGTACAGCAATAGTGAGGTGCGTTTTACCCACAGCTCTGTGTTCTTGTAGGGCTAAATAGATTCAATAACTAAAGGAATTACACTGTCATTGTAAAGCACAGGGATGATTTAGTGCTGGTAGCCAAAGGCCTACTACATCCTTAGTATTTTGTGCTAGGAGGGTAACTTGTGGGATTTTAAAGCCATTGCTTTATCATAAAATGTATGCTTGTCTTAAAGGGGACCTGTCATATCAAACATGCTGCCCAAACTGCAGGCAGCATGTAATGGAGCGGGAGGCGCTGAGCGGATTGATGTATAAAAAAAATATTATGGCTTTAACCCTTTCCAATCCAATTTGTATCCTGGATTTCCTAGGGGGCTTACTCTTTTTCTGACGTTATACAATGGCGCTATATGCTGGCAAAAGCCAGTACTGCATGAGGTGACACTTTGGATAGACTCCCAACAGCAGAGAGGCTGGCAATATACAGTAAGAGAACCCTGATGAATGTTTTCCAACATCGGAGTTGTACAGCCTTAAATCATAATGTCTTCAGAGGTCAGACAGTGGATTGGAAAGGGTTGAAATCCTACAAGTTACCCTCCTAGCACAAAATGCTAAGGAGGAAGTGATAGGTTCCCTTTATGTAAAAATATTGACACTTTCCTTAAAACTCCTTAAAATATTGGGAAGTATGAGATACATTTTTTAAAATCATTTTTCCACTGTATTTCCCCCATACGTTAGGTGGTAACTGGATCTGGTCGCCAAGAAGCCCAGAAGACTGACGCAGAGTACCGGAAGCTTTTTGACTTGTCCTTACAAGGGCTTCAGCTGTTGTCACAATGGAGTGCACATGTGATGGAAGTGGTAGGTCCTAGAAAAGAACCTAATTTCCTTGTTCTAATTTCCTTGTTCTGTCTTCCTTTAAAGGAGATGTCCCGAGGCAGCAAGTGGGTCTATACACTTCTGTATGGCCATAATAATGCACTTTGTAATGTACATTGTGCATTAATTATGAGCCATACAGAAGTTATAAAAAGTTTTATACTTACCTGCTCCGTTGCTGGCGTCCTCGTCTCCATGGTGCCGACTAATTTTTGGCCTCCGATGGCCAAATTAGCCGCGCTTGCGCAGTCCGGGTCTTCAGCAGTCTTCTATGGAGCCGCTCGTGCCAGAGAGCGGCTCCGTGTAGCTCCGCCCCGTCACGTGCCGATTCCAGCCAATCAGGAGGCTGGAATCGGCAGTGGACCGCACAGAAGAGCTGCGGTCCACGAAGACAGAGGATCCCGGCGGCCATCTTCAGCAGGTGAGTATGAAGACGCCGGACCGCCGGGATTCAGGTAAGCGCTGTGCGGGTGGTTTTTTTAACCCCTGCATCGGGGTTGTCTCGCGCCGAACGGGGGGGGGGTTTAAAAAAAAAAAAACCCGTTTCGGCGCGGGACATCTCCTTTAACTTACAGTGTGGGCAAAATATCACGAAACCTCACTGCACTCACTAAAGAGCACTTTCCCCAATATCCTTTCTATACATTGAAGTTGTCAGGCTTTTCTACACTTGGAGAACTGCCTCTCCTCTGCTTTGTTAGGTGAAGGAAATAACCATTTTGGGTAACATATGAAACTTTTCTACATGAATCTTTCTCTGTTTTTATGTAAACTAATATATTTCTGACATATTAGGTGTCCTAAAGTATGCCTCCATTTTTAAAGAGCAGGAAACGTGAAGCAGGTCATGTATGCAATAAGAAACTTGCATATCAGAAAAGTCTACAGGATTTCTTCAGAAACGGCAGCTGGACAGCATATAGTTTATGCTGCACTGTCAACAGAAATCTGGTTCTGTCTCGTAGGCCTCCCTCACACAGGCATTTGCAAAAACGCTGTATTTACTGGGATTTCAGCAGCGCTGCCATGCGTTTTCAGCAAAACTCCACTACGTGAAAAAAACAATATTCACCTAGTAGGCGCAGTCCAGGTCCCTCCCACTGTTCTACGGCGTCCCTGCAGGCTTTCAGGCACTTGTCATCGCCAACAGAGCATCTCTTGATGGTAACGGGGTTGCAAGACCCCACCTCCAGCAAGAGATTGCTCTGATTGGCTGAGCCATAGGCTCAGCCAAACGGAGTCAGCGCTCGATACACCAATCACAGCCGGTTCATCAAGCGCTGGCTCAGATTGGCTCAGCCAGCGCTTGATGAACCAATTAAAGCAATCTCTTGCTGGAAGCGAGGTCTTCAAACCCCATTACTATCAAGAGATGCTCTGTTGGCGATGACAAATGCCTGAAAGCCTGCCCGAAGTGGGAGAGCAGCGGGAGGGATCCGGACGGCGCCTGCTAGGTGAATATTGCTTTTTTTCCCCACATAGTGTAGCTTTTGCAGTAGGGCATATATTTCAAGCTCTTCCACCCCCCTCCCGCCCCCAGAAAATCAGGTTAGTGATGCCACAACAGCTCTGAAACCGCTGCCCATTAATTTCAGTGGGTGACATACAGCTAAAAACGCCCAAAAATAGAACATTCATCGCTGTAAAAGTGCAGTGTTGAAAGCACTGCGTTTTTAACGCTGGTGTGAGTAGCCCCATTGAAATGAATGAGTGTTGTACAGCATTTAGTGCAGTGCTGAAAACGCTAAACGCTGAAAAAAAACGCTTGTGTGAGGGAGGTCTTAGTCCCACATATTCTGTGGCCTATTTGGTTAGCCTAGTTCATACAGATTGCCATAAAAGCTGTACAACTAATGGTACAAAATATTAATATTGGTTAAATTTTGGGTTTAAAATTCATCATTCTAAATGCAGCAAATAACTTTAGTCTACTGACAGTGATTTTCCCAATAAAACTGAATTGGTAGTGGGACAGCCCATAGTGAAAGCATTCATTTGATCTACTTGGCGTATTGTTTGGTTAGCATTAGGTAGATGAAGCAAAAAATAAAACCTGTTAAAGATTTGTTAATTTAATGTCTTTGCTCTGCTGTCTTTTAATAGTACTCATGGAAACTCGTGCACCCTACTGATAAGTACTCCAACAAAGACTGCCCAGACAATGCCGAAGAGTATGAGCGAGCCACACGTTACAACTACACCAGCGAAGAGAAGTTTGCTCTTGTGGAAGTATGCCATTTCTTTCTTTTTTTTCTTTTTTGGCTAAATAAAACCTTACAATAGAAACCCCTATACCCACCCAACCCTCCAACCAAAGAACAATATGGAATGTATACAGGTACACCGCTAGCAAGCCACATCCCCAAAGGAGGCACCCCAGCACCTCATGCCCACCCACATAATCATATATATTTTTGAGCTGCGCAGGCGGGTTAAAGGAATAAGGGCTTATATTCACCCAACCCGTGTCCCTGTGACTCTAGCGTTATGTTCACCCCTCCGGCATTACAGGCTGCATTCAGCTTGTTGATGGGACGTCACAGGCTTAATGCAGTCAATCACAGACCTCAACAATAGCCTGGGCAGCATCAAATAATATTTTTTCTTGATCTTGGAAACCCCCTATTTAAAGCGATCTTCCAGTCTTTGAAAACCAAGATGGCCTCACCAATTGTCTGACTAGCCCTGTACATTAGTATGCATCAATAGTATAAAATACTACACACCTTTGGTTAACCAGTGCTTGCCAGTCAGAGCAGCATGTAGTGCTAGTCTACCTAGGCAGACTACCTCTACCTGTATTAAAGGTTTCTTTAAAGCTAGAAGTGGATTTAACAGCTATGGAAAATATAAAGGAAGACTGCATGAAAAACTGCTAAAAAATGGGTGAGAAATTGCCTACAAATACACTCCCCTCTTAAATTGAGAGCTCATACTGATTTGGGGGGAAAAAAAGGTTATGCGGTTTAATGAAAGTGTAGACAATATTGCATTGAGAGGTAATCGCAGCCTAACTACACTCCAGACCTGAGAAATGTACCATGCTTTATTCCTTCTCACGCTCACATGGGTCTCAGAAGCAAAGGTATAGGGATTTGTTTTAAACAGGTGATTGTACTAAAGCAGCATGATGATTCTGCTGAAAATGGCCCCATTTTTCAGCTATTTGAGCAGCTGCAAGTATGCTTTAGGTGAAAGAGATTGGCGTGAACTACACCCTGAAGAACTCCCTAAAAGATCATTGATCAGGCTAATTGCTAGGTGCAATGTAGTTGTGGGACTTTCATGATTCACTGGTATTATAAAGGATTTGTGGGACGAGTGTTGGATATGACGTGCTTGCCAAATATCGGTGCATGCTTGGCTAATTTTGACTTTTTTTTAATTTATATCCGTAGGTGATTGCCATGATTAAAGGCTTGCAGGTTCTGATGGGCCGGATGGAGAGTGTTTTTAACCATGCCATTCGCCATACCATATATGCAGCATTGCAGGATTTTGCTCAGGTTACCCTACGAGAACCACTGAGACAGGCTATTAAGAAAAAGAAAAATGTCATTCAAAGGTGGGGATTAGTGACGGAACCCATGTTTATTTTTAGGCTTTCTTAAAGGGGTTGTTCAGTAGAAATCTATGTATGGCTTATCCTCAGGATACGCCATCAGTAGTTTACAACTGGACAACCCCTTTAATTTCATATTTTACAGTCAATAGTCAAAGTTAACATTTTGTCGAAAACCCGGATCCAGTACTCTGCATTTGTAGTTTTCTGTTTCACAGAACTCCTAAGTAGCTTTTGTATATGCTGTGCCTGTGTAAACAGTTAAGGAAATGCAGAACACCCAGCATCGACCATCAAAGATTAAACCCTTTCCAATCCAATTTCCCTGCGCTTGTTAGATTCCTTGTAATTATTCAACAGAAACACCTAAAAATGACCTGTCGTGATGTTCTTAGCACTTTTTGAAAATTAAACTTGAAATATGTATATTATATATGTATATTACAGTATGCAGGAGAGAGGTCTGTCATTGGACATCTCTCCTGCATACTGTAAGATACATATGCAGAAGAGAACTCTGATGACGGACCTCTGTTCTGCATGGTGTTAGAAATGTGTCAGACCTTGTCCAACATGAGACAGGGAAATCTCAATGCCAGACAAGGTCTGACAGTGGATTGGGAAGGGTTAGGGCTATGGGCACCAATGCTCACTTTTTAATTTTTTTTCTAATTCATTTATTTCTACTCTATTTTTGTAATTGGAAGGAATTAAAAAAATGTAAACACTCCTCTTCTGCACTTGGAGTATATTCCTATACAGTGCCATCTGGAGGGCTCTCTTTCTTACAAAATCAATCGGCCTCATCAAAGGTATGTTCCCACTTACCGGAAAATAGGGCAGACTGTCTGCACCAAATTACGCATCAAAAACATTCAGAAAACTTCTCAAAATTGGTGCAGATTTTGATGCGGTCTTCAATGTGGATCCATGGCAAATTTCTGCCTTTAAAGTGAAATCTGCTGCGGAGCTACATCAAAACCACTTTGATGTGTTTTTTGCCGCAGTGGAATGTAGTGCGGATTGCATGCTGCGGACAATCGGCACCATTTTCCGGTACGTGGAAACCTTTCCTGAAGGGTAGGGAGTGTTTAATGTCTAATCTATAGCGGATAACGGGGTTTACAGCTGGGAGTGCTGGGGAAGGGGATCATGTGCAGCCAGCATTTATTATATTGGTATAAATGATGATTTTTACTGCTGGTGACAATTGCTACTAGCTGCTTTTCATTGGCCAGTAGGACAAGAACACCACCTCGAATGCGCAAAAGCACAAACCCTACAGCAAATTTCATAGAAAATGTATTTTTTTTTAAAATTTTTTCATGAAAACAGCATGTTTTTTAGAGTATGCGAGAAAATGAGAAACCCATGGAAACACAGGCAAAAAACTTGCTACTATGTTGCTTAATTGCATACGTGTTTTAGTGTCCTTCAGGCAATCAGAAAAACTGTTTGTGACTGGGGCGCCGGATGTGAACCGTTTAACGACCCTGCTCTTAGAGGAGAGAAGGACCCTAAGACTGGTTTTGATATCAAAGTTCCCAGGCGTGCCGTGGGACCATCTAGCACTCAGGTACACCATTTTCTAGGCTGACGCCCAGTTTTAGTATCTAAGCCCTTTTTATAGATAGTGAGTAGTAATGTTAAGCGACTGTAGTGTTTTTACATATTTACCCATTATTCACCATGTGAACTGATGGAAGATACATTGTACTGGTAACTTTAGCTTTCCGTTGCCAGCTAAGTGATATGCCAACTATCTGTCTATATTATATATGATCTGTAAATTTTAGTAATTATCTATTTACTATTACGTTCTACTTATAAGGACATACTGTCCATTACACCATAAACAATAGAAAGTAGTAATTCTGTTTGTGTCCAGCTCATATTGCATGTAGCAATTGGCATGCTCATTTTTAGGCCTTGGGCATTATGTAATTGTATGTTACCTGTTTTAAAATATATACATTGCAATTAATTTGACCTAATTTGTATCTAATTTTTTTGCAATTTTAATGAAATGATGGATGGGAATTGAGAATGGAGTGATTTCAGCTGCTTCAGCTATTACAAGGATGAAGAGGTTAATCTCACATTCGAACCAATCGATTACCACCAATGTTTTCTTCTTTTTTTCTCTTCCTTTGCTTTGGATGGCTGGAAGGGATGTGCATCTCTCTGGGCATTGTGCTGCAACCTTCTGTCTGTCGCTTTACCACTAACGACCCTTGTGCTGTTAATTGTTATCTGGTAATTATACTAAGCAATCTGCAAATTCCGAAAATTGGCAATAACAGCTGTTGCATGCTTTTGTCACTTTTACTTATAATCTAATCCTCTTTTAGAAACAGAAGTCTTAGGGTGGTTTCACATTGGCTCTTGGGGTTCTATTTTTCTGCTCCATTCTGGGAGTAGGAAAGAAGAATCCCCGTCGCCTGACCGCTCCATCTTAGGATGGTACCAAACAGCGCCGAACTGACCCCATTGGCTGTAATATGGTCGGTTTGGTTTCTGCTTAGCTGCCCGGCGCTTTTTCTTCCACTATTTTGTGCCAGGTCTTTGATGGAACTTCCTTTCAAAGGTTCCAACGTAGATGTGAAACCACCCTTATTTTACTGAAAGCAAAAATTTACACTTTCAACACAAAATAAAAATGTTACTATGTTCTACACTGTTTTTTTTTTTATTTATTATAATTGTTATTGCAGACAACAGTTCCCCTTTTAGTTGAGGTGATTAATTTCATCCACAAAACAGATTTTCACATAATAAGCCACTTAAAGGGACTTTCCAGCCTCAAGATTTTACGAATAGCTGACAATAATACATAACTAAAGGTGTAATACACACCTTATTAATCCTCTGCCACACCTGTGCCAAAGCTTCCTTGATCTTCCATGTGTCTTTGTCTACTGGGATCCGGTGAGGACACCAGCTGTAGCAATAACATGTCGTCACCCCTGAGGTCACTACTGCAGCAATAACATGTCACAACTCGCTGGATCCTGGTAAACCTAGACCGACTAGGAAAGCATCAGCAAGGGATTTGTAAAGTATTAGTCCTTCTGTTATTTTATGTTATCGTCAGTTGTTTGTAGATTTTGGGGGTTGCAAATCCCTATTTAAAGTATTTATAAGCAATTTCCTAATGGCACTTCCTTTTCATTCTGGCTCCCTTTAAAAGCGAGTGTAATAATCCTGCAGATCTCCGGGGTGGACAAATTGGCGAGTGCCACACTTGGTGGTCCATCAATGTGGTGTTTGTAGCTTGTAGATGGTGAAATGTCAGAACATTGTCACAGCCCCTCAGTGCTGTCCGTTTACAGAATGCAGTGATTTGTTGCAGATTTTCCGTGCAGATCTTGCACCAAGTATACTACAATGTATGCAAACAGATTTGCTGCAAAATCATCCACTTTATCTACCTAAGGCTGCCTGCACACGAGCGGAAATACCGCCGCGGGATTTCCGCCGCTGAAAGTTTGCATAGGAGTGCATTAAAATACGCACTCCTATGCAGACGGCCGCGGTTTGGCCGCGCGAAATCTCGCTCGGCAAACAAACCGCGGCACGTCCTAATTTTCTGCGGGGCACGCACTCACCCGGCCGCCGGCTCCGGTCTGCGCATGCGCCGGCTGCGCGGCAGCCGGCACATGAAAGAGCCGGGGCCGCCAGGCGCGGGTGAGTACGCGCTCGTCCCTGCAGGCGCTCGGGTCGGATCGCGCGGCGAGAATTCTCGCTGCCGGATCCGACCCGCTCGTCTGCAGGCGGCCTAAACAGGGCTGTTTTTCCCTGCTTTGATATCAAAAGCAAGTAATTCTAATGTTGGTGATATTAGGAAGTTGCTCTTAATATACCTCCTTGATGTCATATGCAAAATAGCATAAATTAGAGATCCATTACAATTTTGTTTGTTTTCTACACAAAACCAAATTTGAGTAGCACAAAACCATTGGAAGTCAGCTTGGACAGGGCTTTGTTTCGCTAACACACTAATCTTTTCTTTCCTTTCTGATTTCCTCCTACCCGTTCCTCCTCTGTGTTCTTGGTCTCCTTTCGTTCCTACCCGTTGGTTTTCAGCTCTTCCTGATGCGCACAATGGCAGAATCCCTGAACTCTGCAGAGCTGTTCAAACAGCTCAAATCTTTGGGGATGGAAAAGTTGTTGATTGTGGTAACAAAGTTTCTGAGGCAGTCCTACTCCTATCCAACTCTTTTAAACTTTGGTGGTAAGACGATATTTCTTTTACCCTGTTTAAATAAAATGTTCCTCTGCCCATATCCAGTGCATAGAAATGGTCGTTGTATGTGTGCAGGACTTCTCTTTAAACAAATGCAAATTGTAACACAAGATGTTTTCAATTTTCCACCCTCCTTATGTCCTGTCTGTCATTTACCTATTGGACTTGGAGTCCTATACACTAGATAAAATAGGCCTCGGTCATCAGAGTTGAAAAATTGGCCTCTTTTGATCCATAGCCAGTGCTCATCTATCATTTTCTAAACAGTCATGACTAAATGGACTGCGATTGGGTTGCTATGGGGCAATAAGGCCACTATTTCAATCTTAAGCCATTAGTCCCTAATGAATACGTGCATGAAATTCTGTATTCAGTTTACTGGTAAATGACAGAAACCACAAATGCATTGGCGCTTGGCCTCCCCAAAGTTTGATATCTAAATGACATAGGACTAAATGTTGAGGGTGAAAAAATGGTATTTGTTTGTCTGATGATGCCTCTGTTTTAATATGCTTTTGTCTATTTTCTCCTTTCTTGTATTTCTTCATCTGTGAATGCCTTTTCCTATTAAATGACACAGCTATACATGGTGAGAACCATGCTAGAGTCACTCATTGCTGATAAAAGTGGTTCCAAGAAAACGCTAAGAAGTAGCCTAGAGGGTCCCACCATATTGGATATAGAAAAATTTCACCGCGAATCATTCTTCTACACACACTTGCTTAATTTCAGTGGTAAGATTATGGTATGAACGGTGTGCTGCTTATATGTCCTCATTAGTCCTCTAACCACTTGGCCAGTGTGTTATCACTTATCCCAGTAAGTCCATCCTCTTGTGACCTCTTGCTTTGCTTGCTCCTGAATATGGCACAAAAGAGAGCTGCTTTTAACTGCATGGTACAACCGAGAAAAAGAGGTCATTTACTCATGTCTTAAGGCATTCATCCGTATCCCATAACTGTTCTGAGGGCTGCAACCTTATGGGAAACAAGTTACCATATTCCTTAGGTTTGTGCCATTATGGAATGACAAAGCCGTTTCACGCTCACGGTGTTTTCCATATGGTAGATCTGTGTCAATACCATGTATGAAATAAATTAGTAGACCAATGTGCTGCTTCCCTGACAGCTTTATATGGCACAGTGCTTTTTAACGTATGGACCTCCAATGGATAGAACTTAAAAGGGTGCTTAGAGACGTGAGAAGTTTTTTTTTGTTTTTTTGTTTGTTTGTTTTAATGGGCTTAAAATGAAATAAAATGGAATACTCATCTGTCCCAGCTGCTTCCTATCCACAAAGACTGCCACACGAAACCTGGAAGAAGCTGCGGGCAGTCATGGGCCGTTAATTGTGCACGTGACCCTATAGCTACTCAGTCTCCAGCGATAGTTCTTCCATGGCCACTGTAGGCTGTGAGTGGCTGAGCGGTCACGTGCACAATGAAAGGGTTTTTCGGGGCTTCATGCAGCAGGCAGCAGGGCTACAGCACTGGACAGGGAGCTACCGGGATAAATGAGTTTTCAATTCACTTTAAGCCCTTATTATTTTTTTAAAATTTTTTTTAATGTTCCTGGAAACCCCTTTAAAATATGAAGTCAGAATATTCTGTGGTACACATACTTAATTTGAAGGAGAAAACGTATAATTTGTATGAATGGGATTTTACAGATTTTAGAATGAGTGTCCACCATATGAGTATTCACCACAGGGACATAATGAATTTATTACCCGGGTTCCCTCTGCCTATATATTTATACACTAGGACAAGCTCTGTTCGTACTCTGTTCTACCAGTGCTTGTGACAGGTTTTTGACATTTTAAAGCCAAGCATATTTACTCTGTCACATATGGAGTGAGAAGATGAACAATTACTAATCTAATACTCTAATCACTCTTTTACGCTGTTCAACCTAGTAGATGCCACAGTCATTGCTGGCAATGGCATTTGTATGTGTTTATAAAAAAAACACAATGCTTTAAATATTGAAATGTAAAGAACAAGAAACCTACACATATTAGGTATCACCAATATGTTACAACCCATGCTATAAAATATTACGTTATTTAATCTACACAGTAAATTCCATTAAAAAAATAATTTTTTGTTTATCTCGCCTCCCCTAAACAGAAAAGTAATATATACCTTAAAAAACAAAGCTTCCATACAACTCTGACTGAAAAATCCAATGGCCTTGGATTGTGGTGCAACACAGTCTGTATGTGGGGAAAAAAGTGTGTTTTGGAAAAGTAATAAAACTTTTCCAAAATCTCTAAGTTTGGTGTTCTCCAAATTGCAATGACCTGTAGAATATTTTGTGTATTTTGAACATTAGCTTATTTTACTTTTTATGTAGGGTTTATTGGGATCTGGTGCCCTCGTGGTTCTTTTCATTATATTCCGGCCTTTGTATTTTGTCTACTCGCTCTTCTCCACCCAGTTTCTTCCTTTTTATTTACCCCTTCCGGCTCCTTATTTTTTCTTTCTTCTTTTTGCCGCAGCCTACTTTGACAAATTCTCTGGGCACTGGTTGTCACTCTAGATTTGCTTGCAATGTTGACCTTGTATAATTGCTAAATCTCCCTGTGGAGCTTTGATTCCACCCTAGCTCTATGGCTGGGTTCACACTTGACGGAAACTGTGCAGAAATCTTGCGAATGACCACACGGAAATTCCACAAGATTACTGTCGGAGAAATTCAGCTTCAAAATCCGCGGCCTTTCGGGTTTTCGAGCGGTTTCGCCGTCTGCATTCTGTTGTGGCCATCTCTCCCCATGGAGAGGAGACCGGCCGCCGTGGAAACTGGAGAAAAATTGACATGTCACGGATTTGAATTCCACGACGCATGTCAATTTCAGCTCTGATTAGCTGCAGTGTGTGGCGAGTTAAAACCGCAGGCGGAATTTCCGTGGAGAAAGTCTGCACGGACATTCCGTGGCAATTCTGTCCTGTGTGAACTTAGCCTAATTCAACATTGTGTCTTGTTTCAGTAATGTATCTGGCTTAATTTAGGTCACTTGTATAACAGGCCACAGTAGGGGCTGCTCTTCCCTGTAGATTGTATACAAATTTTCCCTGTTACTTGCTATCCACCTAATGAAGGTCTTGAGTTTGCAAAGAAGAAAATCCCAAAAAACAGTGAAATAGCTTTTTTTTTTTAATTGCCCTAACAGCAAAAAAATTAATCAAAGTTATTAAATATGTTGTATGTACCCATAATTTGTTCCTATAAAGACTAGAACTCGTTCTGCAAAATACAAGGTCTCTTATAGCTACATAAATGGAAAAAAATGAAACCGTTACGGTCACTAAGCGGCTTGCACTTACGGTGACCGTTATGCACTAAATACTTTTAGATGAGACATAAATTCAAAATCTACAATACCAAAGTGACATTTTTTGGAGAGTGTTTCCAGTTTTCAATGTGACTGTGAGGAGGTTAATGAAACCATCCCACTATTACTTGCAGCTTGCAGCTTTTGTTGCTGTTCCCATCCTAGGAACTTGTCCAGAGATGCGGGCCAATTTAGGGTGTTGCTCAGTATTGTTACTAAAAAGTTTCTTATTAACCCCCTAGTGACAGCCCCATAGTGTTGTTACGTCGTATATAAGTGGGCTTTAATCCCCAGGGACGTGAAAACCTGCTTCCTCTGAGGATTAAAGCCCTGTGGGCTGAGGACATGACGGCTCAATGCTGTCGGCTCCCAAAGGTAGCCGACAACCTGGAGCTGTCATGGGGGGCCACAGGAAGCTTCCCCCGGTGTCACAATCGCATTAAAGTAAATAAAAAATGGAAAAAAAGTTAGAGTTGCAGATCCCCTCACGGATTGCATCCATGAGGGGCATGGAAACTAATCACCCCCGTCCTCCACAATGTCCCGCGACGATCCGGTCCGAAAAGGACCTTCGGCCGTCATCTACGCATGCGTGCCAAAAGGAAAAATGGCGACGTGTGCAGAAGACCAGATCGTCGCGGGACATTTGAAATCTCCTTCAGTAGCCGGGAAGCAGGAGAAGTCACCAGGGACCGCGGTGACCGGTCCCGGGGCCCATGATTGCTGTTAATAAAATAAAGTTAACGTCTCACCTCATGACTTGGATCCATGAGGGGAGGTGAAAATACTCATCCCTGTCCTCTGATGCCCCGCTGCGATCTGGTCCTTCCAGGACCGTGCGTCACCTTCTGCGCATGCACGCCCGACGTTTCCGTGCACAGAAGGGCTCACGCCTCAGGAGATTTAAATCCCTCTGCTCTCGGCTGTATGTGGTTCCCAGTCACATGATCACTGTTATCCGATGGATAACAGTGATCATGTAAGGGTAAAAAGGTTTTTCATCTCCCCTCACGAATCAAACCAATGAGGAAGGATGAAATTACATATCAAAAAGACCCCCGAATTTATCCGCGGAATTTTACCTGACTTCTACGCACTTGCCTGTCGCTAAAATGGTGTACGCATGGGCAAAAGCCGCAGATTGCTCGAGTAACCTAAAATCTCCCTTCTCCCGGCTACCAAACATAGCTGAGAGCCTGGAGATTTCACAGGGGGCCGCATTACACAGTCCCTGGTCACGTGATTGCCGCTATCCAATGGATAACAGTGATCAGGTAAAAGTTAAAAAAAAAAAAAAAAAAGTTAAGATTTCATCTTCCGTCACGGATCCAATCCATGATGGGAGGTGAAATTACTTACCTGTAGCCTCCGGCGATGTCCCCTGATGGGATCTTGATCCGCTGACCTTTCCCCAACTTTGGCGCATGCGTCCATTGGCAAAATATTGGACACAAGCGCAGAAGCTAGGGAGGGCCTGGGAGATGAAAAATCTCCTGGCTACTAAAGGTAGCCGAGAGCCTGGAGCAGTGACTGAGGGCTGCGGTGAGCGGTCCCCAGTCACGTGATTGCCAGTATCCAATTCTAACACCTATGAGCCTTTGCAATTTTGGTTTGGTGTAGGAAAACAAAGCGTTTCTCAAAATGTTGACAATTAACGTTAAATGTGTACATCTCCTAAATGGTTAAAAAAAACAACAAAGCTTTTCAAATGTGCACCCAGAATAAAGTAAAGAGTTGAAAATTTGGATCTTAGCCAAAATTTATTCAGTATGTTTGCACATATTTCAGATATTACAAATGAAAATGTGAAAGAATAACCTTTTTTCCAAAATTTTCCTAATTTTAGCACATTTAATAAATATACACAAATTCTATTGGACTATTTTTACCACCTAGATTAAGTACAATATGTGGCAAAAAAAAGAATCACTTGGATATGCAAAACCTTTATGGAGTTATTCTATGTTAAAGTGACACATGTCAGATTTCCAAAATTTGGCTCCGTTACTAAGGTGCAAACAGGCTTCCTCACTAAGGGGTTAAAGAAATTAAAACCCTATACACTGTACATTTGTCCTCTATTCTAGCTTGCCTTAATAAATAACGGATGCAGTCAGCAATGTTCTTTCAAATTTCAGACTACAATTTTGGTACAAGGTCGCATTTTGCCTTACTAATATATCCTTCGGGAAATGGTGACCAGTAGAGATGAGCGAGCGTACTCGGAAAAGCACTACTCGCTCGAGTAATTTGCTTTATCCGAGTATCGCTGTGCTCGGGTCTGAAGATTCGGGTGCCGGCACGGAGCGGGGAGCTGCAGGGGAGAGCGGGGAGGAACGGAGGGGAGATCTTTCTCTCCCTCTCTCCCGCCCGCTCTCCCCTGCTCCCCGCTGCGACTCACCTGTCAGCCGCAGCGGCACCCGAATCTTCAGGGACGAGCACAGCGATACTCGGATAAAGCAAATTACTCGAGCGAGTAGTGCTTTTCCGAGTACTCTCGCTCATCTCTAGTGACCATGCATCGGGTTCTAATTGTTCTACAAGAATGCTTTACTGATGTCCTCTACCTTCTGTCTTTTTGTATTCACACATCTTGGATGCGTGTAGAGTGAGTCTCAAAAAAGGCATCCCCTGTAAATGTCTTTTATATACCACATACTTGATATATTAAATATAGTACACTGAATACTAATCCCCTATATCTTAAGAAGCACTAATCCTAAATTCTGCAGCTTATAAAAAGATCTACTAGTATAATTTACAAACCTCTATGCAAATGTCTCAATCTCTTCAGCTTTTCCGAACTATAAAAAATAAACAAAAATGTCGCAATGGTCATTAATATAGATATTTTCACCTTTCAACAACTTAACCGTAATTGGATTGACAATGCATTTCTTCCTAACCCATAATGACTGCCTAAGGTGAAAAAAATAGATTGTGCTTAGACAGATATGATACACTTTCAGTGTCCCTTGAAAATAACATGTAAGTAATTGTACTGCAGCGTGGGTGGAATACCAATTAACGTTTAGTTTTAAGGACTCCTGGAGAGAGCCATAAAAATTAATGCAAGGATGATTTGCCCTTGGCAGCAAATTAGATTTTCCCTTTATAAGCAATTGGTTGTCATTGGCACTCTTTCTGTTTCTTCAGGAGGTGGGTTTTGGTGTGGATCTGCACTAAAATCCACGGCATATTGTGTGCTATGAATTTTGGTGCGGGTCTGTACCAAAATCACCAAATGGTGCAGATTTTGACGTGGATCCACAGCAGATTTCATTCTTTCAACTTCAACTAAAGTGGTGAAGTCAGCAGTGGATCTGTGTCAAAATCTGCACCAATCGTGCAAATTTGCCACTGCAAAAAATCTACATCAAATCCGCATCTTGTGAATGCACCCCTAAGGTGGTAAGTTTAGAATTTTCTGTGTGAATGCCACCCCTAAAAACTGCATCAAAATCCTCGGCTTACTGCTGAAGTTTTTAGCACAGGTCCGCACGTTCATTTAGTCTGGTCAATAGACACAATGCACGTGGAATTCCAATGCAGAAAGTCACGTTTTTCTTTAAAGGATTCCACATGCGGATTTTGCTAAATCCACATGCAGGTCTATGGCAAAATGCTGTGGATTTTGACATGATTTTTTTTGAGGCGGACTTGACCTCTGACAATTCTCCTGAGATTCCGCTGTCTGAACATACCCCCTGCACCAAAATCCGGATGTCTTGAATGTGGATTTTAGTACAGAAATGCAAAGGACATTTTCTGCAGCAAATTTGTGTGTAAGATATTCAGATTTGTTTCTGGTGGATTTTTACACATGTGAATTCATCCTTAAGCTAGTGTTATTAACCTACACTAGTGTGTTTTTGGTAGTAATACATGCTGACCTTTCACTGCTGCTTCAGTACTCCTAGCTAGTATGTTTGTGCCATTACAAGGTTGGAGGCCTCGGTGCCTAATATTGTGTTCCGCTTCTTCTTAAAGAGACCTTACAGCACTGTTGTGATCTGTCCCAACTGTGGTTCAGAGAGTTCTTCTTGGAGCTGACCATGGGTCGTAGAATTCAGTTCCCTATCGAGATGTCCATGCCTTGGATTTTGACTGATCACATTCTAGAGACAAAGGAAGCATCGATGATGGAGTAAGGACTCGCATTATTCTTCAAGCCTATTCTTTTCACAATGGTCTCTTTAGCTATTTAGGTAGCAAATGGTTATAGAGCTTGTGTAGAACTATATGTAAGTAGCAGTTTATTACTTTTAGTTGGCTCTTGTGTCAGAATGATGTACAAGGCACTTGCCTCTATAGCCGGCGCAGCAGAAGTAGACTCCACAAGCACAAAATTGCTACTAGTGTTAATCTAGCCGACTCATGTTTTTCATATTTACATTTATACAACCATTTTGAACTCAAAATTATTTTGACTAATTTTTGGATGTTTTTTAGGTATGTTCTTTACTCTCTGGATCTGTATAACGACAGTGCACACTATGCCCTCACAAAGTTTAAAAAACAGTTCCTCTATGATGAGATTGAAGCTGAAGTAAGTCAACCTTTCTGTAACCTGTCCATCAGTAGTGTAGGCATTATTTATTGAAGCAGAAACTCAGACTGGCATATGCTAGATTATACTTCTATTACGGAATGTAGCCTTCAGTTTGTGACTTTACTTATTCTTAAACTGCCCGTAGGTGAACCTCTGTTTTGACCAGTTTGTGTACAAACTAGCGGACCAAATATTTGCTCATTATAAAGTTGTAGCAGGAAGGTATGTACTTCACTTTTGTACTCCTTTTAGCCCCATGTTAGTTGATTTGGATGTTGATTTGATTTTCTTTGTTGTAGTTTACTCTTGGACAAGCGGCTTCGAGCAGATTGTAAAAATCAAGGCGTCAATATTACACAACCAGCATCCAACCGTTATGACACCTTATTAAAGCAACGTCACGTTCAGGTTTGTGTTTAACCAAAAAGAGAACTGTAGCCCAAATCACAATGTGTTTGTATTTTTATTGCTTGTTTAGTGATATTTTAACAAATCTAAGGGCCTATAAAGAGCTTTTGTGAGTTTAATTCTTTTTACTAGAAGAACCAATAAAGTTTAAAGTGTACTTTTATACAATGTTATGGATCAGGGCTGTCACTAAACCATTAAGGACCAATCGCGGTAAATATACGGTGCTATCAGCTTTAATCCCTACCGTTAACAAAAATACGGCGCAAGATAAAAGCCCCTGCTTCTGTAATCAAGCAGGAGCAGGTCGGGTTCTCAGCTGTTAGTTATAGTTGAGGACCTGGGGGAGAAGCGGTTTTTAACCACTTCTGCGTTCTCCTTTCCTGGTTAGATAGTGCTTAATGAGCACTATGTAGTAAAAGGTGAAAGCGGAAGTATTTCCACTATGCGACCCAGCAATTATGTGAGCGCTGTGAGTCCCATGTTACAGCACAGCTGCAGGGTCCTAGTAGACCCTGATCAGCTCTGCCAGTGACTATTGTCACTACAGGAGGATAATTTCCCTTCCCTGAAAAGCCAATTAAAAGTAGTGTAAAAAAAAAATAAATTACTTGCCTGTCGGCTGCTGCTATGTCCCCACGGGGATGAAGAACACATCTGCATGGGGCAGATGTTTCCTTCATCCCCGCTAGTTAAAAGAATTCCCATGCTGCTACATCTACATTCTTCAATTCTCTACCGCAGCTGTCACACGTCAGCTGCAGTAGAGGATTCTGCTGCCGGCAATTGATTTCAGGGAATATAAGCCCTTCCCCGAAAATCAAGTGAAAGTGCTTTAAAAAACAAAGAAAATAGATTCTCACCTCCCTTCAGCTGCGGGGGCACAGCCGCGCCTTCTCCTGCTTTCCCCTGCACTGTGGTGCTGATCTATCAGCAGGCGGGGATTTAAAATCCACGCCTGCTGAAAGAGCTGAATGTGATTGGCTGGGGTGCTCAGCCAGTCACCGGCAGCTCTCGCCCGTCATTCATTCGGGGTGAGTGTCACAGCTGCGGTTGTCATGTGTGACAGCTGTGGTTGAGAATTAAAGAATTCCTCTGCTGCATCTGCCACAGATGGGGCAGATGTAACAGCAGGGCATTCTTTTAACTAGTGGGGATGAAGGAAACATCTGCTACATGCGGCAGATGTGTTCTTCATCCCTGCGGGGGACACAGTAGCGCTGGACAGGTAAGTATTTTCTTTAACACTAAAATTTTTCTTTTTCAGTGAAGAGCTTATATGTAAAGCCCTTCCCTGAAAAAGAATGCAGGGGTGCCAGAAGACCATTGTTTTCAATGAAGCCGCCGGCAGCCGCGGCTCCATTGAAAACAATGCGTGCATGTCCTATCTTTGCAAGCACGCACCTGCAAAATACAGACATGTGCACACACTATAGGGAATGCATTGTTGTAAATACAAGCGTGTTTTTGTGCGTGCGTATGTACGCACAAAAACACGCTCGTGTGAACGCACCCTGAGACTGAAGTATCCTTGCATAGTGTCAGATTGTGTAGTGAAAGGGCCCATTAACAAGAGGGATGGTAACCCCAGTTGTCAGTTTATTTATACATCTTCAGGAGGGATAACAGAGATGTTACGTATTACAGAGTTCTAAGAAAAGATGCTCTAGCGTTCTTTTATGGCGAATGCAAGTAATTGATGAAACAGTTATTAAACAGGCCCTGACCTAAAAAGCAACAAAAATAAACTTCCATTATTCAAGGCAAGAAAGTTTTGGGCACATTTATTACAGCTATTTAACCTATTACATAGGTGGCAAACATTTTAGTGAGGCAGTCTGAACCTGCGCCAAATCACAGTGACGCATGCTGCTTAAATTTAGTGCAGTTTTTGCACATTTGACTCCTTTGCTTCCGTTAGTCCAATTTCTTTGTGCCCAGAAACTGGTATAAAGCAGCGCTACATGTAGCACATTTTACAACTCAACAAATGTGGGACTTCTTTTCTAGACCCTTTTAAAAAGTGTCTAGTAAGGTGTAAGCCTCTGTTCTATTTAGCACATCGTTAATTGGTCCAAAATAATTTAGTGCCGAGATTTTGGCCCCACTGTCTGAATTTTGGTTCAATAGGAATAGCAAATTATTGTGTTTTTGAAAATGTGGTCTTACCACTTTATTATATACACTTAGAAAATCTCTAGTAGTGAATTTTGTTCTCTTTACTACTTTTAGCTCTTGGGCAGATCTATTGATCTCAATCGATTGATCACTCAGAGAATTATTGCAGCTATGTATAAATCTCTGGAATTGGCAATTGGACGGTTTGAAAGTGAGGATCTTACATCCATAGTGGTAAGTGCCATTTTCTATTAGATAGAATCAAGCCTGGACAGAATTTTTTGAGACCATTTGCCCTTGTTTGTCTAATAACCTCTACCTTCAGGTCCAGGAAGCTACATAGATAAGAGAAAACAAAATGTTTTTATTTAAATAATCTGCATTTAAATTAGCAATATGTTATAATGGTTATTCAGTCTTTAACAAAAGATTATTCTATATTATGACTGATTCCAACCTGCTGTAAGAAGATAGCTGGAGAGCGGCTGGGGACAGTGATGCACTACTGCTGCTTGTTAACAATATATTTCTAGTTCTTATTGACAGTAAGATCGTCTTCCTTTCTGAAATATTCATCTTTCCGTCTCTGAACACTGCAGTCATGTGTTTTCTTAATAGGATCTTGTCAGGAATTCTCACTTTCATTGCTTAGTGCTTTGTGAATGAATGAGAGGGGCTAAGTGTGATTTACGACAGCGATAAACTCTAAAACTGAGCTATCTGTCCTTGTAGAATCGGGGCTGTATAAACAGAGTGGTATAATGTTTCCCCTCGCAAGGTGGCAACCATCTTATGTCAAATTTTAAGTCCAGAGATGATGATCACATACATGGCCTTTTAAGTATGCAGCAAGGCTTAGCCATTTTGAGTCCATATTTGCATCCTATTAAGGATTACTCAGCATGCATGTAAATGTACAACCTGGGTCAATATACCCTGCCCCTCCAACTGAGAATATCTGGTATCTGGCAACGACTGCAAAACCCTGAAATGTATGCTGCAGCAGTCTAGTACTGCTTTTGTCATCTCACTCATAGAATCATAGAATGGTAGAGTTGGAAGGGACCTCCACGGTCATAGGGCCCAACCCTCTGCTTAATGCAGGATTCACTAAATCATCCCAGACAGATATTTGTCCAGCCTTTGTTTGAATGCTTCCATTGAAGGAGAACTCGCCACCTCCCATGGTAACCTGTTCCACTCATTGATCACCCTCACTGTCAAAGTTTTCTCTAATATCTAATTTGTGTCTCCTCCCTTTCAGTTTCATCCCATCGCTTCTAGTCTTTCCTTGTACAAATGAGAATAGGGTTGATCCCTCTGCACTGTGACAGCTTTTCAGATATTTGTAGGCAGCTATTAAGTCTTCTCTCAGCCTTCTTTTTTGCAAGCTAAACATTCCCAGATCTTTTAACCGTTCCTCATAGGACATTCTTTGCAGACCGCTTACCATCTTGGTAACTCTTCTCTGAACTTGCTCCAGTTTGTCAATGTCATTTAAATCCGGATGCCCAGAACTGGACACAGTATTCCAGATGAGGTCTGACTAAGGAAGAGTAGAGGGGGATAATTACCTCACGTGATCTAGATTCTATGCTTCTCTTAATACATCCCAGAATTGTGTTTGCCTTTTTGGCTGCTGCATCACATTGTTGACTCATGTTCAGTCTATGATCCATTAGTATACCCAAGTCTTTTTCACATGTGCTGCTGGGCCCAATTCCTCCCATTCTGTAATGTAATTTTTTCATTTTTCTTCCCCCTTGTAGGACTTTGCATTTCTCCTTGTTAAATACCATTCTGTTAATTACCACCCAATGTTCAAACTTTTGTAGATCTTTTTGAATACTGTCTCTCATTTAGCTTAATGCACTTTTAGCTCAAGCAGCACAATGCTTTTGGGCTTTACTAGAATTGGCAATCATATGGTCCACTCTTGCAATGGCTGATGTCATCAGTGCGGAGGAGGCTGTTTTCCCCCCAATACTTGGGGCATCAGTGGATGTGACGCCTATGGTTCTAAGAACACAATGGTTTTGGGGGGGGGATTTTAATCTTCACTTTTCAAAATATTTTTAATTTTTACGCCAGCCTAGCCATATGAGAGTTGTTGCTTTGCAAGCTGTAGTTTTTATTGGTACCATTTTGGAGTACATATATTGTATAACTTTTTTTATTATTTGGAGGGACAGAGTGAAAAAACAAAAAGCTTAAGCTGAAATGTTAGCCTGAAGTCTTGTCATGCCATGACCATTAATGTCTTTGTTTTTAAAATGTTTGGAATTCTAACCTTTGAATGGGCTCATGTGTACTCTGACATGTAGCATGTCTTTGCCCTGCATGGCATCACAAGTGAGACCTAGAATTAGAGTGCAGCTAAGTAATGTGTTGAGTTTGCTCCGGCTTGTTAAGTTTGTGGTAGCCGCTCAGCTTTAGCATTCAGTGATAATAGAAATTCACTCCTGACGCACACATTTCAACCTCTTTATTAACATCTTAAGTCCCTCAAATGTCAAGTACTCTATTTGAACGAAGGATTAAAAAATGTTCCAGTTGTCACTGTGTTTTGACCATAAGCAAAAGCTGTGGAACTCATATCCTAGTTAGTCATTATCAAATGAGGTCTCAACATTTTACAGTAAGCAATTCACTTTTGTGTTCTATGGAGAATGCTATATGAGGATTATAGCAATGTCTGGTCTTAAAAACTGAAAACCTACTTGTCAGTCTGTGTAGAATGACAACCAATTGTAGCAGCATTACAGTTCGAGTTGTCACAAGCATTTGTAAGGCTGAAACTGCTAATATTCAGTATGATTCTGTGTTTGGTAGTTATGAGTATATGGAGTTTTAGCTTCATTCCACCGAGCTAACATACAATTTCCCCAGTTACATTTTATTTCTTTACTCCCTAGGAGCTCGAAGGCCTTATTGAGGTGAACCGGATGACTCATAAGTTGCTGGGCAAATACCTGACTTTGGACAGTTTTGATGCCATGTTCCGAGAAGCCAACCATAACGTTTCTGCCCCCTATGGCAGGATCACTCTACATGTGTTCTGGGAGCTCAACTATGATTTCCTCCCAAACTATTGCTATAATGGCTCTACCTATAGGTATGTATTACTTTTAGTAAATTTATATTAAAAATAAGAGTACTGAACGTTCCTGCCTACAAGCAGGTATGATTTTATAGGTCAGGAACGCTATCTTTTCTCCTTAGGGAGAGCACGTAGGTGAGTGAGGAGACTTATAAGGCCATTCATGCTCCTCTGGGTAATATGCAAATAAGGAAGATGAAACAATAGATGGAACAATAAAAAATTTTATGAATTGCTGACTGGCTTATAAATATAGGACGACTTTCACCTTTTTAGAAAACTATCCATTGGATGTTATGTATTATACTGTAGAACTGTGAGTGGCAGTATTAGTTCCAACTAGTCTATATTTAACTTTTCTGTAAGACATTTTTTTCCTAGGTCAGAATAAAAAGAGCTCTTTGTGAATGTTGGACAATCTGGTTAGGACAATAATTAGAATCAACCAAACTATTAGTATGTATCGCCAGCATGGAGGTACCTTCTGTGCACACTGAGGTTTATAGTAGCTTTTATTTTGGATTCACCCTATTTTCCCTGCTTTTAAAAGTTAGTCGAACAGTTATTAGAAATGTAATCTTTTTGCTCAGAGCTGTCTCATAGCCCCTTCGTTACATTGGGGTTTTTTTTGCTAATGCAGATTAATTAGAAAATTGTCATAGTTCAAGATTCGCTTTAGAATAATTTTAAAGTAGAAAAAGCATAAACATTAAATTGTAACCCGCACATAGTTTATTGCTTAATAGTGCTTTCATTTAATCCTTCCAGGTTTGTTCGTACAATTCTACCTTTTTCTCAGGAATTTCAGCGTGACAAGCAACCGAACGCTCAGCCACAGTATCTGTATGGCTCTAAAGTAAGTGCTGGCTGTTAGAAAAAAGTCTATTGTTCAGAACTTCTTTGTGGTGTTGTGAGCATTTCTTAATGGTGTGGCATTTTTATAAAGAGTGTGTTTTAGAAAGGTATGTACAATTTAAAATCTCCCCATCCTAACCAAATTTTTTATAATTGTCTGAATACATCTGTTGCTCGAGCGAGCATTGCCCTTAGCGAGTACCTGCCCGCTCGAGAGAAAAGGTTCGGGTGCCGGCGGCGGGCGGGGGAGAGCAGGGAGGAACAGAGGGGAGATCTCTCTCTCCCTCCCCTGCTCACCCCTGCTGACTGCCGCTACTCGCCGCTCCCCCGCGCTGGCAGCCGAACCTTTTCTTCCGAGCGGGCAGGTACTCGCTAAGGGCAATGCTCGCTCGAGCAATTGCCCTTAGCGAGTATGCTCGCTCATCTCTAATCTGTAATTAAAAATGAATCAACTTTGCAATAGATCCTAATATTCTGACAGCTTCTGTAGAGGTAATATGACTCCGTAGTAACAAATAACAAACTGTTTAGTGCAATTCTGCAGTCCTACTTTCTTCTATTTACTTTCTACTTAATGCTGACATACATTTGGTAGGATAGCGGAAGAGTAGAAAACAGAAGGGAAAGTGATTGCAGATTCAGACTACATAGTTTCTTTGTTGTCTGACTTAGGCCGCCTGCAGACGGGCGGAAATTCCCGCCGAATTTCCGCCCCTGGAAGCTGCCATAGGATTGCGTTAACAAACGCAATCCCATGCAGACGGCTGCGATTTGGCCACGCGAGATCTCGCGCAGCAAACAAATCGCGCCATGCTCTATTTCTGTGCGGGGCTCGCACATGAAAGAGCCGGGGCCGCGGGAGCAGGTGAGTGTCACGCTGCTTTCTGCAGACGCACGCGTCAGACCCGACCGTCTGCAGGCGGCATTATTGTAAAATTGGTTCATTTTAGATGCATTGAGAGTGAAAAAGTTAGTTTCTAAAGTTACATAAGCCTTTAAAGCTGGCCATACACATTCTTTAAAAGTTAACTGAGTCGCTTGCTGATTTCAGATGGGGGGAGCAGCATGACCATTGCCAAATGACTGCTGTCCAGAGGAAAAAGGATCACGAATATTTGATTTCAACATGCTTGATCTTTTATTCCACCCCTAGGGAATGAGCATTGCATTAGCTTTTTGGCTGTAGCTTATTTCCAGAGTGTGTTGGTGTTATATAAAGATTATTATATCCCTCTTTGTCTGGAACTAAAGATATAGACCTGGCTCATTTGAGTGTGCATTGTTTGTCGGAGATTCAAGAGAGACCGATATAGGAAAGAAGGATTTGGCCAGCCACGGTCTTAGATATGGCCTAAGTTGATGGCAAACTTTTTTCTAACCCTTCCCCCACCCCCTTCCACCTTATACTGTTTATAACTTTGAATACCTGCAAAAGAAAACACGGTGACTCGAGTTTTGATATTTTTATTTGCTATAGAAATTCACTACAATAAAAGCTTAATATACATGTATGATTATGGGTGGGGGTCTGAGATGTGATATTCACTTTACTTATCTTGGATTCACATGAACTTTTGCACATTTAAAGGGGCTGTCTGAGAACAGAAGTATCAGAAACGGGCCAGTATAGGTTATTTTGTGTTTTGTTTTTAAATCTTAAAACAACCTTTTAATCCTCTCAGCGGTTGCAGAAGGTCTGATATGTAGAAATGATCAGTAATCGTTCTTAGTGTATTACTACAAAACATGCCCAAATTGTTTGCTTGCTCTCATCCCATCACTTAAGTGTGTTTAGCTCAATTTGGCAGCTGTTTATGAAGTAAAAGTGTTCTTATGAAAGACTACATATTTCACTTAACAGATTATCAAAATCTTACGTGATCTGATCGTAACCAGCATAAACATATTGTCAACGTAAAGAATGGTGACAAATGTTTCAAATAACTGTAGTGGCGACTCGACATATTCACAACCACAAGTGTTGGTGCCGACTCATGTAGAGAGCTAGAGCTTTTTGTGAATGGCAAGAAAGATGTATAGCTTTCATTTCACAGAGGTGCAAGAGATAATACTTTCTTGCGACAGGTAATGAATATTAGTATGTACCGCATTCGTAACACTGAGGCTGCTGGTATACCAGTTTTTCTTGTTTTCTTTACCTACACAATTGCTATATATGTATTTCCACTTTTCCCCATTTGTCCAGTTACTCTCGAAGAATCATACCTAACAACTTGCGGGATCTTTTATAAGTTTTAATTATTGTACACAGTAAAGGCCCATTTAGACACGATTATTGCTCAAAATTCGATCAAAAGCTGTCTTTTGAGCGATTATCGTTGTCTAACTGCACTGACATTGTGCAGTTTTCGTTAAGCCATCGCTCATCGTTGTCTTTCAGCGTGCTGAAAGACAACGATGAGCCTTATCAGGGATTCACAGCGGGATACAGCTGATACTATTGTTTCAGCTGTATCATGCTCCCTGATGACAGGCTGGATATGACGAACGTAGCTGTCCAGCTACGTTCTCCATACCCTGTTCGGACCGCTCGGCTGTATAACAGCCGGGCGCTTTGTGCAGAAAACAGCTGGATGCACAAGACAAGCGGGGGCCACCCTGCTTGTCTTCTGCATCCTCCGCTGGGAGCGCAAGGTGATCGCTTAATGTTTGAGCGATCATCTTGCGCTTAAAATGACGCAACGATTAGCGCTTAAAAGAGCTCTTTTGAGCAATAACCGTTGTCTAAATGGGCCTTAAGACCATTGGTTCTTGCTGTATTGATAAGTCTATCACCATTGCTATTCATCAGTTATGTAAGGAAATGGAAAAAAGAACAAAATCCTAAGAATAGTAAATTAAAGAGTGGCAAGACACAGAAAAATATATGTTCCCGTAGGCAACTGACGTATTAATGCAGATTGGGTACTGGCAGGGTGGAAATTCTTTCCCCTTCTTTGAATATGTCTGTTGGTACATTGATGCAACTACTCAGTAATATAATATCAGCGGTTTGTAGGTGGATAACAAATGTAAACGAGCTTCTGTAAAGTTAACAAACGTGATTTTTACAACAATCTTGGCTTCCAAGAATATTCCAGTGAGACTTCTTAAAATTCTCAAGTATAGCTGTATTGCATGGGCGCATCCCCCTAACCAATAATCCTGCATTTTTTGCATCTAAACAGTATGATATAAGCAAGTATCTTAAGCCAGAGTTGATTTTGGTAGGTTTCTGTCCATTCTCTTGTCAAAATACTAACAATACATCTGTCTGTGAGTGATGAGTGACTCTGTGAGTTACATGTGCTGTCACAGTTATATGATCAGTCACCGGTGCTCTGAGCTCTGTCCCTGATCACATGACTGTGATGTCATCACAGGTCCTTCATCCCTGTGCACTGAATGAGGGATTATGGGCGGACTACATCCCCCACAAACCCCCACAGCCTCAGTTGCTTTGGATACAGCAGTATTTAGTCTGGCAGTTTTGTGGCTGGTTGTGAGACAGCTGCACACATGTGTGGAGACTCCAATAAATGACACCTCACAAATGTAAACCAGTGCATATTTACCAACAACATTGAAGCATAGTCCTTCACCGCTATCTTCACATCTCCTGAATGTGATATCATGTCCTCTTAAGTGCTAATGCCGCAAACACCAACCCAGCCTTCATCTAATCGTCAACCCTTGTCCAGTGTTGAAACAAACCGTTGCGGTCATGCAAATACGTCACCACAGAGGGTTCACCTTTTTCATAGTTTTACAATGTGCTGTTCCGCTGTTATTTCTACTAGAAACATATGAATAAAGTGATCACTGGGCGTCACTGTTCGGTGGTGTCCATATAGAGTCTGACACTGAACATCAGTAGTGCTGTAAGTGCCAGACTGAATAGGGACATGCCAAAATGGTAACACCCGGTTGTCACTTCAGCACAATGTAGAGTTGCAAAATAAAATGCCCCCAATTTATTATCTCAATGGAATAGCAAGTATTTACTAAAACATACTGGTCTGGACCTTTTAATAATAAAAGTCTCGCAAACTTCACCAATGGCTTCTTGACATCAGTTGTCCTCTTACAATTGCAATTCATACCACGAGAGGTAATTGTACTCTTGATTTTGAGATCATCCTTAGTGGACTAGTAGCTTGGTTTATACTTTTTGCAGTTTTTGGATATTGGCTGCAGTATTCCAATATGTATAAGAAAACACTTTGCTTTTGCGCATTCATAAACTCTACTTTTGTTGCTGAAGACAGTCACCAATATTAGATCCTTGCTAACGTATACTTTAATGTCATCTAGATTGCTTTTAGAAGTTTCTAGTAGTTACAGTACATTTCTGATCCCGCATTCCTGGCTAGAATATACAGTATAAAATTTCCATTAAAACTAAATACAGGATAACTGTTAGAACATAACCTAATACTGTTTCTTATGTAGCATATATACCTGCATGCATTGGTTTGCGCCATTGTGTGTGTATACTGTATGGCATGTCATGTGACTCAAAGATTAGTTCAAAGCAGTTTGTTGTACAGCTGCTTCTTCTTGATCATTGGGAGTAAGGCTGTTGGTTTCATCAGTAGTTGATGGATCTTTGACTGTAGGGGCCACATGGCTCCCATCCGTGCTTATGTCTTCTGCCTTGTTGTCTTCATTTACAAGTAGTAGTCCTGGCTTTTCATAAGTCTCAGTTGACTTTTCCTCATTTTCCCACGTTTGCCTTTTGTCTCTGTCATCACTTTCTGCATTCAGCGCTCTTGCACGCTCTTGACGTTTGCGCCACCATATATGCAGGCACCCATAGAGAAAGATACAGGCTATAATAAGGAGTATGATGCTACTGGTGAGCCAGATGCCTAAAGCAAGATCCTTTTTCTTACTGTTGACTGATGATGGATCTTGAGCTAACGTATGGAAGATCTTGCACTGGTCACTGGAGGGGTTGGCAGACTGACAAGTCACACACAGAATATATGTTGTTAGAGGGGTGAGGTTTTCAACAATATAGAATGTCCGACTTCCTGGAATCCTCTCTTGTCTTTGAAAGTGTTCTCTGGAGTATGCGGACGTCATTGTATTCCAGTTAGCCTGGTACATGATACTGTAAAAGCTGTCGATGCAGCTAGGGATGGTTGGCCAAATGACCATGGCTGTGTTAGCAGTGACATTCTGGACAGTGATCACCATTGTAGAGTTCTAGATTGCTTTCAGCTGAGCACAACAATGTAACGCCAGCCAAAAACTGAAAAACAAACAAATAGTAAAGAATTACTTATCTGTTAATAAACCATCTGCTTCACATAATCCCTGGAAATCTAAAAGGTCACACATGCTCAAAAATCAGCAATATGCTGACAGCTCATGTCTACAGACCCGCGTATAATTCATACATCAATATGCTTGAAAGTGCCCCATTTTATAGAATCGACAGATCATTGTTATACATATGTAATCCTTTGACGCCTATGTGCTGATAATTGATTTAAAACACTGCTGTCCTTGTGCAAGGGTTTGGACCGCACCTCTGAAAGGCTCTACTAACATCAGGCTCATTCAATGAAATTCATTCACGTTCTCGCTGCCAGGGATGTTCCTGAGCAGATTAGATTAGGTAGTAGTTTTTTGTTTTGTTTTTTCTGCGTGCCTCAGTTATAATTAGATTATATATTTTTTTCTGCTTTCTTTAATTATAATTGAGGCAAAAAAAAAACAAACAACATAATCTATTCTGCTGAGGAACATGCCTGACAGCGAGATAATTTTCCAACCCATTTCACGTGTGTATTAATAAACAAGTCAAAAGAAAATTAATCCGAGCAGACGTATGTTTGTTTTGTTTTTTTTTTTTCTGCACTTTTGTCCTTTGACATAAAGTACTTGCATGGTATTCTTTGAACTGAAGTTCCACTGTAAATGCTACTCTTGCAAATGGTGAAGCGCATCCTATTTCAGTGTTTTATAAATAGGTCCATTATACTTAATGCACTACTTTATTAATCTACTCTAAGTATTCTCTCTAGATTCCACATGCTTATGCTAGAGACAAAGTTCTGCTCAGACAGCTGCAATAGTGGGCATAGCTGGAAGGGCTTTATTACCAGCCTTATTTACAGATACAGACATACAGCTTGTATATGTGTGCATGGAAAATATCAAGAAAGGGGTGTGTGTGTGTGTGTGTATATGTGTGTGTATGTGTGTGTATGTATGTATATATGTGTATGTATGTGTGTGTATGTATGTATATATGTGTATGTATGTGTGTGTGTGTATGTGTGTATATGTATATGTGTGTGTGTGTGTGTGTGTGTGTGTGTGTGTGTATATATGTGTGTGTGTGTGTGTGTGTGTGTGTGTGTGTGTATATATATATGTGTGTGTGTGTGTGTGTGTGTGTGTGTGTGTATATATGTGTATGTGTGTATATGTATATGTGTATATATATGTGTGTATGTGTATGTATATGTGTATATATATGTGTGTATGTGTATATATATGTATATGTGTATATATATGTGTATGTGTGTATATATATATATATATATATATATATATATATATATATATATATATATATATATATAAAATATGGCTCGAGAATGGAGTATCAGTTTATCAAATTATGTCTGCAGTCGGAAAGGATACCTATTTATACACCCAAACATAGTCAATGTCGTATTCTCATGATATAAGGAGGATGCATTCAGTAGCTGTCTATTCGATTATTACTGGTTTAGGAGACCTTTCCTTTCCATGCACATGGACACAATGTCACAAACACTAGATGGTCCAAATGACCTGTATGCTGGTAACTGCATCATTGCACAAGGTCATTTTTAGCAGTAATATAAAGTCATCATGTGCAATACAGTCAGGTTTAATCCCTTAAATAAAATCCCGGCACAAGCACTTAAGATGTAAGTGGAATGAATGACAACACATAACATGTTTGGTATATATCAGTATTTGTGAGATACAAAATCCTTCTGGATTCATCATGATCCAAGTTAAAAGTCATTGCCTACCTCAAGCGTGCTGACAGAAGTGAACTTGTCTTCTGCAAATTCCTTGTTTGTGATTTAACTGCTCACCGATCTATTTGATGGGATTCGGCACCTGTGGCTGATCAGTTCCTGCATTCCTCAGTCTGCCAGCTCCCTGCGCCCGTCACTTGTGTTCCTGTCCTCCAGGGACACTGATGAAACGACTCCTTTGTCTCTGCTGCATGAATTCACATGTGAGCGCATATTCCCTGAGTGCTTGGTTGCCTTGGTTTTTAAAAGACATAAAAAGATTTTTTTTTTTATCTTTTAACCCTCCCCCCTGTTCAGCTCGTCTCACATCGCCTTATGTCCTTATGAGCAGTGGACTCTGGAACTGCCCCTGTTTTTGAGATCACCACTAGACAGACAGGAGCAAGCTAGCATGAGGACAGACTTTCTGTTTAGGACAGACCACTACTAAAGACACTGCAGGCTGTTGATGAGCCGTGCAACACGGAACTTTCTAAGATGATACTTTGTTGCCATCTTCCAATTTTATTTTCCTTGTATGGTCGCAGACGATTTCCACCCCTTCCTTTCCATGACATACTATTAGTATGAGGTAGAGATGTTAAATCGCCAGCCCCACTGGGGACAGAGACAGATGTCAGCACATGCTCTGTACAGCACTGTGGAACAGGGGGGCTGTTTATTAACCGAGAACTGATGCACTTTGTCCTACATTTCTTGCTACAGAGGAGATGGTCTACTTTACTTTTCAGTATATTGTATAAGCGATCTAACAATTGCAAGTTCAAGTTCTCTTGGCGGAGCACGTTTCAGTGTGAACCAATATTAGATGGGGAAAACCAAGCAATCTGATTACAAATGAGGCACGGTCAATGACGTTGGACCAGCTGTGGCAGTATTTCAAAAACTGCCAATCTTTTAGAAGTTTCTCATGCAACGGGGGCGAGAGTGTATCAAAAAAGTTTTGATTGAGAATAAACATCTAGCAAAAGGGGAACTTGTTAATGTAAATAAGTCGTCAATGAAAGGGGTTAGAGGAGGATGTCAAGAATTGTTTTGGCAACATGCTTGACAAAGTTAAAGGGGTTGTCTCGCGGCAGCAAGTGGGGTTATACACTTCTGTATGGCCATATTAATGCACTTTGTAATGTACATCGTGCATTAAATATGAGC
Source organism: Eleutherodactylus coqui (assembly GCF_035609145.1). Lineage (NCBI taxonomy): Eukaryota > Metazoa > Chordata > Amphibia > Anura > Eleutherodactylidae > Eleutherodactylus > Eleutherodactylus coqui. The sequence continues at coordinate 384,527,375 of NC_089837.1, read as the reverse complement.
CATACAGAAGTTATTCACTTACCTGCTCCGTTGCTGGCGTCCCCGTCTCCATGGCTCCGTCTAATTTCGCTGGCTTCTTGCTTTTTTAGACGCGCTTGCGCTGTGCGGTCTTCTGCCTTGTCACCGCGTCGTCATCGTAGCTCTGCCCTGTCACGTGTGCCGATTCCAGCCAATCAGGCGGCTGGAATCAGCAATGGAACGCACAGAGCCCATGGTGCACCATGGGAGAAGACTCGCGGTGCACCATGGGAGAAAACCGCAGTGCATCCCTGGGAAAGGACCGGCGGCCATCTTAGGGAGAAGATTTTTTTAAACTACTTATTTCGTCGGATCGGTGAGGAGCAAGCGGTTTAAAAACCGCTTTAATTTGCTATTTTATGCCAGGGGGGTGACAGGGGGAATGGGGTAAGGTAAAATTTTGATGCTTGCCGCGAGACAACCCCTTTAAGTAAATTGCAGCAGAATATAACACCAATGGTCCAACTAGTCCAAGTGCATATCTCATCACTCTTTTAACATTGATTCCAATAGCAGTGACACTCACACTGGAGTCAATACGCCAGTGAGCAAAAGGGTGCAAAAAAAAAAAAAAATCACAAAAACATTGCCTGGTCAGATGAATCCAGATTTCTGTTGCACCCTGCTGATGAGAGGGTTAGAATTTGGCACAAACAGCTTAAATTGATGAAGATTTCCCGTCAGCTGTTCGTAGTATGTCAGTACCTCCATCTAATTTACTGTAACTATAAGACGCTATCCTGATTGCATGTGCCAATATTTCTATAGGATGGTTTCACTGCCTTGTGGAAACTATGCCACAACGAATTGCAGAAGTTCTGAAGGCCATAGGAGGTCCAATGTGCTACCAGATGAGTCTCTAATAAAGTGTCCATTCATTTAAAAAAAAAAAAAGCTATATTCTCTAACACAAAGAACATTCTTCATATTTTCACTTGTTTTAACCCTTTCCAATCCACTGTCTAACCTCTGAAGACATTATGATTTAAGGCTATACAGCTCCGATGTTGGAAGACGTCCGTCGGGGTTCTCTTACTGTATATTGCCAGCCTCTCTGCTGTCGGAGCCTATCCAACATGTCACCTCATGCAGTACTGGCTTTAGCCAGCATATAGCGCCGTTGTATAACAGCAGAAAAAGAGTAAGCCCCCTAGGAAGACCAGGATACAAATTGGATTGAAAAGGGTTAAAATTACAGTTTAGTGTGTAAGTGGGGCACAACCTTATAAATCACTGTGGGATATACATCTAAAGTGGTGAAAGACATGTTTTATGTGTTGCCCCACGAGTGATGTGGATGAGAAATCTGTCTGAATAGTTAGAACTTATTCACAAAGGTATTTCTCATTCTATGACATTCTTTTCTGTGGCAGCATCTAAGCTTCATCCTTTATTCCCATTGCTGAAGACGGGCATGGATGAACTACACGGTTTTGACCATTGGGTTTGTAATAGAATTGCTGATTAACTATTTGTACTTGATCTCTTTACATATTTTAGAGCTAAATTGCTCCTAATGTAGCATACACAGATTCCGCGTGGATGGCCTCTATTTAAGCCAATGGATGTGAGTGTTCCGTCGCCCATACGGAATTAACATTTACTCCCACTCCATCTCTTCTTGTGCTGAAGCTTGATTTGACATGGTAGAGGCTTTTAATTAAATACAATCAAAGCTCAGTTTGCCAAAGCAGTCTTTCAGAACAGGGTCATGCTTAATCTGTGCAGCATCTGCTATATTAAGAGTTCATTAGAAATTAAAGAAAACAAGGCACGTGTAACTGCTCATCCTATGTCGTGTAGTACATATAGTCTGAGAGATATTGGTGGCCTTAGTGATGTATGTCTGTATATACCTTCATTGTAAAAACAAGCACTTAGGAGTTGTTGGAATTGTATGAAACCTTATGTCGATTGTAACATTGATATAAGTGAGTAATTAGAAAATCAGAGCAAAAGGATAATGTATTGTGGAAAACTAAACACTTGAAGGGAGGCTCTAGTATGATGTGGTATGGGCAGGCATGGAGGCTCTAGGACCCTGTTGTACCTCCTCTAGCTTTGGATGCAAGATGTGAAACGGGCAGGCATGGAGGCTCTAGTACCCTGTTGTTCCTCCTCTAGCTTGGATACAAGATGTGATACAGGTGGGCATGGAGGCTCTAGTACCCTGTTGTACCACTTCTAGCTTGGATGTAAGATGTTATACAGGCGGGCATGGACACTCTAGTACCCTGTTGGGCCGCCTCCAGCTTAGATGCAAGATGTGATACGGGCGTGCATGGAGACATACAGATTCCGTATGATATCCCGTGGCATATCGCGCAAGCTCGAAGGCTGTCGAAGTTGGTGTCCCAGATGGTCCCATACATGTTCCATCTGTGATAAATCTAGTGACCAGGCAAGCCATGGAAGTGTAGCAGTATTGTGGAGACATTCCTGTGCCACCCTCGCAGTGTGGTTGAGCATTATCCTGCTGGAAAATGCCCCTTTGAAGTCCTGCCATGAAAGACAACACATGTGGCTGCAGGATGTTCTGAACAAACATATAGTTGAGCTGTCATTGTCCCTCGTACCACTACTAGGTAGATGGAAAGCTATATATGTGCAGGATGGCATAATCTTTTTCTCAGAAAAAGCTTATCTTATCACAGAATTACAATGTGTGTTTTCGGGAGGGGTGGGGGTTTCTCTGTCACTGAAAACATCTGTGATAATATCTTTATTATCCTCATTACTACTAAGGTGTTATGTATGTGCTTTAAACCACAGGATATGTTGCCCATTTATAGATGATGATTTATATAGCACAAACATATTCTTCAACAATATAGCAATCGGAGGGTACGTGAACAAACCAGATCAAAAGTGAGATACAGTATTACACAATAAACAATTAGAACAATAGTAGTGAGGTCCCAATTTACAATCTGGCAACACGAGGAAAAATGCTTGTTCTGCACAGTGGTCCAGGATAGGTCATCAATAGGTGGTAGGTGGGGGTCTGCTGCTTGGGAACCCCAACAATCAACTAATTGCTGTACATTGCGCAGTGGCCTCCATTCACTTCCATACCATGCACAGTGGCCTGACATGGCACTGCAATGTATGGAGCTGTCTGCGTCCTGCAACAAAACGGCTCTGTACATTAAAACACTGGCTCTAGTGATGGACTCCCACTGATCCTGAGGGGATAGGTCTTCAATAGAGATGAGCGAACGTACTCGGTAAAGCACTACTCGTCCGAGTAATGTGCTTTATCCGAGTATCTCCCCGCTCGTCCTGAAAGATTCGGGGAGCGCCGCGGAGCGGGGAGCTGCAGGGGAGAGCGGGGAGGAAGGGAGGGGAGATCTCTCTCTCCTTCTTTCCCGCCCGCGCTCCCCGCCGCAACTCACCTGTCAGCAGCGGCGCTCCCCGAATCTTTCAGGACGAGCGGGGAGGTACTCGGATAAAGCACATTACTCGGACGAGTAGTGCTTTACCGAGTACGTTCGCTCATCTCTAGTCTTCAATCTCAGAAATAGAAAAACCACTTTAAAACTGGATTTTGGTAATTAACCTACTTGCCTGGGGTAGTGCATTCCAAAAAACTGGTGCAGTACGACAGCAATAAGATGTTTGGATTATGGAGGAACTTTATCAAAGATCATTAGCAAAGGGCCTTACTCAGTTTACATCTATGTGGGAGACCCCCTGGGTACAGGTCCTAGCCACTTTAGAGGGATTTGAGGCATTAGAAGTTCAAGGCCATACATGACTTTATTGATAATTTTTGTAGATGGAATGTTGAGGCAATTCTTAGATTTGTGACTGGAATTTGATCTTCTACTTAATTTTACCAATTTCAACATTTGTGACATTTCCTGAAAAAGGAACGTGTCAGGACAACTATCTCTACCTCTAACACTGTGAATAACGCTATACTACAAAATCTAGGGGATGCAGAAACTTCAATAGGGCTGATTTGTAAACTCAATACTTTCTCGCTAAAGTGCATGAATTTTCACCATTTTCCCTATGGGAGAAGTGGAGGCAAACCTGGATTCTATAGAGGAGGGACAGTGGTATCAAAACAGAGATCCCGTGTGATCCTTTCCTCACTGCGGACTCTGTGCACACTCTAAAGTGAGAAGGAGATTTAATAGAGTGGCGGGCAAACCTCTTCATCCATCTTCAGTGGGACTGGAGAGATGGCTGGGCACTTGTACTCAGCTATTTCCTTTAGCCCCTTTAAACTTAATGAAGTTGCACTGCGCATGCTGGGCTGCTGCTCCATTCAGTATCTGCTTTAGTACAAGGGGTGCAGTGAGCCTACAGTGAGGAGAAGAGGGGGCATGGGGCCCTTCTTTTCAGGATCTGTGGGAGTCTCAATGGTGAGAGCACCACTCCTCAAACGTTTATCATCTGTGCAATAGCCCTTTAAGACGAATAGAGTGGAGCCTACAGAGTAGTTGGTGATCGACTGTGTCTATTCTGTACTGATTCTGCTGGATATTTCTGCAGAATTTGTGACTTTTAGATCTAGCTGTCAAGAGGTCATTTGTCGCTTTAGTAAAGACTGTTTCTTGTCTCATAATCTCAGGGAAGTTTGTTTTCCATATATACTCACACCGAGATCCTAAGATCAAGTCGTGTTTATTTCTAAGTACATATATTCCATAGCCATGCAATGTTTCAACCATAGTGTGGTCTTTTTCAAGCATAGGTTTGACAAAGACCACACTATGGTTGAAATGTTGCATGGCTATAGAATATGTACTTTGACATAAACACGACTTGATCTTAGGATCTCGGTGTGAGTATATATGGAAAACAAACTTCCCTGAAATTGCTGCTCAGCTGTATCTTAAATGGACTGTTGAATTTGGATCTTGCTATCCGGGTCTGGTGACAGAGCGTGCAATACCAGTGGAGTGGAGGCCAGATTGCTCTCCTCTTGTGAGGATTATTTTGTGGTGCTGCTGTAATTGTGGAATTTTTGAGACCTCTCATAATCTGTTTTTCATGCTCTACATTCTACAGAGAGTACGCAGGGAGTTGATTACACAAGTAGTCCAGTAAATTGTGATTAACAGCCTGTAGAATTCTCTGTGTGTGTTATTATATGTAGGAGTATCCTGAGATAAATTTTAGACAGCAAAGGAGAAAAGTTTCTTCTCAGAGATCAGAAAAAGGGAACAAAGCTAGGGACTGAACAGAGCTGGTAGAAGAGTAAATCAAATGTATTACCAGCTTTGTGGGAAAAGTAAGAGGCAGGCAAGGAGATTAGATTGTCAGTAGTGATAATAGTAGCCCATAATGAAAATTGGAATGTCACCGGATAGCAAATGGGGAAGCAGTGCGGCAAAGTGATCCAGGAACTGGTGGGATGATTTGGGGTGGATGGGGGCAGTAGACAATCACCACTAACTGGGAAAATGGATGCAATAGTGTGAGGATGTGGACCTCAAAATATGGGAATGTGAGTGAGGGGACCGGGATGATGAGCTAAAAGGGCATTCTGGAGAAAGATTGCCTACTTCTCTCAGGTTTGGGGGTATAGGAAAAGTGTAGCCCCTACTATACGATAGAGCAGCAAGGAAAGCAGTGTGAGACTGTTGGAAGTCATGTTCCTGAGAGGGCCAAAAGGTGAAAAGATGTTGTAATGGAGTTCTATTGCACACAGTTAAAAGAGATGGAGAATACAACAAATGTTTAATAGAGATGAGCGAACGTGTTCGGCTCCGCCCCTTTTCGCCTGAACACCGAACTTAGCGAGCAATTCCGTGCTCGGGTGAAAAAAGTTCGGGGGTCGCCGTGGCAGCGCGGGGGGGGTGCGGCGGGGAGTGGGGGGGAGAGGGAGAGAGAGAGGGCTCCCCCCTGTTCCCCGCTGCTGCTGCCCGCGCCGCCGCGCCTCTCCCCGCCCCCCGGCGCCCCCCGAATCTTTACGCGCGGACACTGAAGTCCTCGGTAAAGCCGGTGTCCGGGTGCGTAAGTGTTCGTTAAGAACACGTTCGCTCATCTCTAATGTTTAACAGAATTACGACTTTCGTTGTGGTGTAGTTAAGAATATGAAGTTAGTAGTAGAGGGTGCTCCAGGACAGATGTCCTCTGCAATGAGTAGCAGGTGGTTGGGTGATTTCTGAGAGCAACTTTTGTGCACAGTGGAATCTGATGGTTTGAGGTGGTTTAGGGAAGTGAGTTGTATGGGAGAGATGGACGGATGTGAAGAGAATGCATTGAAGGTGTAAACTGGTGGTACGTTCTGAAGCAAACTGCTGTGGAACTGCCATGTTGAACTGCCTAAACACTGACAAAAATGAGAACTGGTTACATTTTCAGATCTGGTGAGCGTGTATAGTGTACCTGTATCTCAACTAAACCTTTTCTTTTGCCTTCACAGAATTTGAACCTGGCATACAACAGCATTTTCAGCAACTACCGGAACTTTGTGGGTCCCCCACACTTTAGAGTGATTTGCCGTCTTCTAGGATACCAAGGAATTGCTGTGGTGATGGAGGAATTGCTGAAAGTTGTAAAGAGCCTGGTAAGTACTACTTTATATATGACCCTTTTGCACTGTACTTCTAATGGATGTAATTTTGTGCAATTTTTTTTTTTTTTTTAAAGGTAGGATAGAAATACATGCACAACATACCTATGTCTGATCATTCTCGTATCAATTTGATAGCCCTGCAACTAAGCCATACAGCTAAGCAGTAGTGTCGTCTTGCAGATATTTAGCACTATGATGCATATACTGTATTTCTCTTAACCAAATCATAGTGCCAGTAAAGTAATATCAGCACCACATGACTGTGCCAGCCACATGGTACTGATCCTAAAAGAACATGGCATTGCCCACAGAATGGCTACTAGCCCAATTAGCAGGCATTCAAATGTACATACCTCCTCCTATAGAATTCTGTCAGGCGGAAGTAGTCTGATTGATTGATATAGGAGCCATATGTGGGTTTGGAACCGCATTCAAGATGATAGTCCGTGAGCCCAGACCTAGACCTGTGACAACATCAGCACTATTAACACAAGTCTTTGTCGGTCATTGTCTCAATCAATCCCTCTGCAACTCATGTAGTGTTTGAAGTGCACACAATACATGTCTCCCAAGTCACATGAAAGTTGAACTGCACAGCCCTAACAGGTAAATCTTAGTTTTTAATTATAGGTGCATCAATAAAATAGGTTTTTAAAAGGGAGTGTGAAGGATTTCATATTTTTCTTAAGTATTTTTTTTTCCTCTTGTTCTGTTTTTGGAAGTTTTAAAGATGGTCTGTCCTGTCTGTCTGTCTAATGTATGATATAATGTAGGTATAGTTTACTACTACATGAATTATGTGCCTAACAGTGGCTTTCTACTTGTAGCTGCAAGGCACCATCCTCCAGTATGTGAATACACTGATGGAAGTGATGCCTAAGATCTGCAGGCTGCCCAGACATGAATATGGCTCCCCAGGTTTGTTCTCTCATAGTGTCACACTCCATTCAGATGAGAACATTGTGTTCCTTTTTATATGCTTATTATGATGAAAATGTTGTGTGTGCAGAATTTTGTGCTACTTGGAGAAATAATTGCCAACATTCAAGGCCAGTCTCTCATGCAAATTAGAGCTGAGGTATAAGAAAAAACCGCTTGTAACATGCACTTATACGAAGACCTTGATGCACGCAGAAGGTGAAAAGTTTTTCATAGTGAGGGAGTCTGGAAATTATATGATAATAAAATCCAAAACTAATAGAAAAAAAGGCAGACCTATATTTTTGTATAATAAATGGCAATAGCTTCCACACAAAAACCGTATATAGAACAAGAAAGGCAAATGGTGAGTGCTGTGCAGGATGAAGATAAATGTAACCAATAATAGAAGATATCAAAAAAAATATTTTGAAACACACCAAAAGTGCATGTAATGTTAAAAAGAACAAAGCTGCATATGAATGTTAGAGTAGTATGCATATAAATATGAATGCAGCTACGATCGCCTCTTGCTACAGCACACAAAAGCGGCCATTATGGAACATATGGGCAAACATCGACATCAATATGTGATGTTTTATTTTTACATGTTGTGTTTTTACTTCTGCGCCACCCAAATAATCGGATCCAACTGCCTTTTATACATTTTTAGTTGTTGATGCAATGTTTTTGTCATTGATCATTATGTTGTATTTTGTGTGCATTTGTTGTGACAAGTCTTGAATAAAAAATTGGAGCACATTAAAGAGGTTGTCCTATGAAAAATATCGGGGCACACTTACCAATGCTTTTACGCCAGTTTCTGGTGAAAAAAAAAATAGTCACAAATTTTTGCACAAATCTGCAACTTTTTTTTTGCACTAGTACTGCAATTTTTCCAAAAAGTGAGTGGGGCATGTGAGGAGGTAACAAGGCTGCCCTGGACTGTTTATCTATAAATTACACCATAAAATTACAGCCCGGCACTTGCTCCAACAGCAGGGACCAAAGAAACCTTTGAAGTATGGCAGTATGTTAGAAGAATGATAAATTAGGGTGATAATCAAGTTTCCTATTGGGACAAAAATAAGTTATAGTATAAAAAAGACATTTTTTATACTATGTTAAAAATTCACGCATGTGGTATTGTTGCGTTCGTAATCATGCAAAGAAAAAAGTTAGTTCGTCTAACCCGCACAGTGCACATCATGAAGAGAAAATACAAAACCATGGCGAAAATAGCTAGTTTTAGTATTGACCTAATCGTGCCGGCCTGCAGAGTTATTTAAAAATTTTATTTATACTAAACGCCATTAAAAATACAAACCAAGCCAGAATTGCAGATTTTGTTAATCTTCCCCTTTAGAAATAAAAGCAACCAAAATGTTATAAGTTCGAAAAAACTGGATAAATAAAGACTAAAATTCATTGTGGAATAAACAAGCTCCCATATAGCTCTGTCGATGGCAAAATAAAAATTGCTACATTTCTTAGAATGCAAAAGGGTTTTCTTTGTGTACAAAAACGACAAAATGCAAAAAAAACTGTATGAACTTTCTATCACTAGACCCATGCTTAGCCAGGGAATAGTCTTATCACTTTATTTATTTAGTCCCTTTTTTTGCTTTTTCCCCCCCATTTTTTATGGTGTCGGAAGTGCAGAAATTTTTTCCCCCTAAAAAAAACACAAAACAAAAGTTACAAAGTACATTATATGTACCTAAAAATGATACTATTAGGAAATCCCACTTGTCCTGCAAAAAACAAGCCCCATGTGACCATGTTGATGAAAAAATTAGAAAGGTATGGCTCTTGGAATGCAACGATTGGAAAAAAAACTAAAAAATGAATTAATTGGTCATTAAGGTACAAACAGGCTTCGTCACTAATGGGTTAAGTGTGTGTTATTTTTTTTTTTTTCGGCCTGGAGTTTCAAAATTGCTTATTAGCAGTTTATGGACATTAGTTGTTAGCCTAACTATGGAAATTACATGAGATGCCCCTCGGCTAGGAGTTTATTCCAAATGCAGCTGAGCTTTTGCATCTAAAAATGCAGAACCAGCTTGGTGGACATCACAGAAACTGCTGCCTCATGTGTGTGTCACAACTGTTTCATCAGCCTTCGTTCCTTCATGCCTGTTCAGAGCGTTCACTTAGAAGGCTGTTGGGTAAATAATTTTCATTTCACATTTCTGTTACTTCTCTTCATTGAGCTGCCTGTCATATTGTGCTGCTTCTCAAAATAGCACAGCAGTAACCTTCACAATGGAATGTCACTGACTATTCTTCCAAGAGCGGGTGGGTGGAAGAGTCTATACACTGAGCAGAGTGCAGAACAGGAGCTTTCACTTCTTGTACAAGAAGTTTGGTTTAGAAGTTTGATGACTTTTAATGCCTACAAAAGAATAGAGTAAAAACTCCAAATATTCCTTCATTGACTTCCATCTAAAATCGTACAAACCCATGGACTGAGTAGAACGAACCACTTTAATGACTCTATTAAAAAAAAAATTTAAAAAAATACATAAACAGTTGTGGAAGGTTATCGTGACGTATCATTTGTACTACATGTCTAGAGGATCTTTGGAGAAGAGCATGCAGCCCATCCTTTTTCTTTGTCCTCTGTCACAACATCGACCTGGTCTGTGGAGACATCGTTAACAGAAGAACTGTTCCTCACTTTCTTGCATTTGGTTTCCATGACCAATTAGCGCTACACAGGAATGCTTTGTTTAATGACAAGTGTTGCTGCAGTGGAGTACAGTGCGTCATACCACCTAGAGCATGAGCATGTCTTGCCAGGAGTGCTGGAAAACACTTGATCTGACAGCCAAATATGGGTTTGGTAGATGCCACAAGGATGCTTCCTGCCCATATGCATAGTGCCAGCAGTAGAGTTTTATAGAGGAACACTGTCCTTAAATTCACACAGTCGGAAAAGAACACACAAAAAATTACTCAAATTTCTCCTTCTTATATTCCGCGTGGTCCAGGAAATTGTCAATTTTTACATCTTTCTTACCAGTCTGTAAGAGAATGGGCATCTTATACTTGACTGACCGTCTTCTGAGAATTAAAGGCGTTGTCTAGTTGAAAACTATTGGTGGCCGACTATCACCTGTTGTTCTCTGGGCTGGTGCACTTTTGCACAGAGCTGATTTCTGCAGGAAGCAGAGAGTTCTGTTCTCACTGTAGCGGTGAGCCTTGGTATTACATTCAGAGTTCTCATTCATTACAATGGGAACTTTGTCTGTTCTACCAAGCCTAGCCACTGCAGTGGGAACAAAGCTCTCTGCTTCCTGCAGAAATCAGCTCAGTCCAAAAGTACACCAGCCAAGAGAACAGCTGATTGGCAAGGATGCCGAACAACATAGAATCATAGAAGGGTAGAGTTGGAATGGACCTCCAGGGTCATCAGGTCCAACCCCCTGCTCAGGGCAGGATTCACTAAATCATCCCAGACAGATGTTTGTCCAGCCTTTGTTTGAACACTTCCATTGCAGGAGAACTCACCACCTCCTGTGGTAACCTGTCCCACTCATTGATCACCCTCACAGTCAGAAAGTTTTTGCTAGACCCCCACTGATCTACTATTGATGACCTATCCTACAGATAAGCCATCAATGGTTTTCAACTGGACAACCACTTTAACACCTGTGCTCTCTACAAGATTAGTTTTTCAGGATTGCTGTGGAAGAACTTGACTAGACTGCACAGAGCCCTTTTCAAATAAGAGAATTGGAAGTCAAACTCTATCGTCCAACTTCCAAGAATAAGGCCTCATGCACACGGGTGGACTTTTGCTGCTGAATCCGGGGCTGGCATCCGCCTGTAGATTCCGCAGCAATAACCCTCCATAGCATGCTATGGAGAAATGATTCTTCATGCACACGAGCGGAAACCAATTACGGTTTTCGCTCACGGATGAAAAATCGCAGCATGCTATATTTTCCTGCGGTTCTTGTCCAGACGGCTTCCATTGAAGTCATTGGAAGCCATCCAACCCACAGCCTGTCTGCAATTGACCCTGCGGATGGCTCAGGGATTCCGCATTAAAAGTAGGAGTTTAAAAAAAAATCTGTACGGCGCATGTCCGACGGCAAGCCGTGCGGACCATCCACAGTACAGAGAAGTTGGAAGAATACCGGTCCGTGCGGACACCGGCAAAGAAGATGATAGGTACGCAGGCCCATCCGCCGCGGTCAGGGTCGGATTCCGTGCGGGATTCCACAGCCAGAATCCAGACCTGCTGTGTGCATGAGGCCTAAATATGGGTGTAAATCATTGGCATCATGTTCTAACCTTTTTTTTTTTTTTTACCATCTATGGATAAGACTGCAGTTCTATCCTGTATTTAGTCCTCAGTTGCTTACATTATCAGGTCAAAGTGATGATGGCAACAGTGGATTAATTAGCCAGACTTCTGTTTGTGTCCAGTATAAATCAGACTACATTTATTTAGTATCTAGACTGAAGAGACAAATTACAAGCAGCCGCTAACTTTACTAATGTAGGAAAACATTGCTTTTGGATCATGAAACATTGCGGTTTTCTAGAAATGCGTAAACAAGGTAGATGGTTTATGTAATATTTGGGTCTAAAAGTTGAAGTATGAAACTGTTCTATTTCTCCAGCTGGAATGGGTAGTGCAGCACAAGAGGAAAACTACAGATGAAGCCATTTCATCACATTAATCCGCCACCTGTCCCAGATAGCGGCCCCGTCATACTTTAAAAAATTGATATTGCACTTGATGTACAGATGTGTTTCTACTTTTCTTTTAGGTTTACTCTTTGGCTTTATTCTAAAGGTCAGTTTTTAAATGTATTTGTTGGCTTTACTGAAAACCAGCGATACAGGGCTAAAATGTGTCATCTGTCGTGTGAGCCCTTCAGAGGGGATTTGTGAGCTAGAGATGGGGCTGAAGTCCTAATCCGTTGTACTAATCCTGTACATGTTTCTGGATATATTTTTTGCATAGAACTGAAATGATACTTCACTGCACAAACCTCCTGGAGACAATTGCACACATTTTCCTTCATTTTTAGAAAAATGACCTGCCTTGGTTTATATTGTTCAGTCTGCTGGCTGCAAAAATGTTTGTATTGCATTTAGCCCAAATATTTAGCATTAGAGATGAGCGAGCACGCTCGGATAAGGCGGTTACTCGAGCGAGCATCGCTCTTCTCGAGTAACTGCATACGTCCGAGCAGGCTCGGGGGGGGAGAAAGACAGAGCGAGATCTCCCACTCTACTCCCCGCCGCTCCCCCGAGCCTGCTCGGACAAGAATGCAGTTACTCTTGAAGAGCGAGGCTCTCCCGAGTAACTGCCTTATCCGAGCGTGCTCGCTCATCTCTATTTAGCATCTTACTACATAGATGGTTCATGTCCGTATATTCGTGAACGGTGTAGGGCTCAAACAATGCCAGGCGTGAGGTAGCTGGTTGGAGTCTCACTACATGTGACACTGAAGTCCTGCCCATGTTTCCTAGCCCATCGCAGCCCATTGTGCATCTCCGAAAAAGGGGCTTGATACATTTCAAACTTGGGCAAAACTAGTTATTTTTCATTGTCCTGACACCAGAATTCTGGTGTAGTTATGTTAAGCTGCATCTTTTTGAAGTTTTCCAGCCGTAAATTTTGCTTGGGAAACGTCTTTTAATTGTCCTGACAGACGGTCCATCGTCCTTGCATCTTCTCTAATTTATGCGCAGTACTAATAGGCCATGCGGATGCCAATTATTATACAGTGTATTGACCCATGCAGTCACACAACTCTCCTACAAAGATGTAGAACTGCTTAAGAAAAACAAATGAATGCAATAATTGCCTTTTCTCCTAGTTTATTTTTTAACCCCTTAGTGATCTGATTCTTGGTGTCTGCCTTCCAAAAAAAAGCTTGTTTAGTAGCGTGAGGGGAACTTACACAAAATTAGACATTTAGACATTTTAGACTAATATTTTAGTAAAAGTAACATTAATTTAAAAAGCGTTTCAGTATATTTTGAGTGTTTGTAATTAATACTAATATATCGTATAAATTCATTGCACTCAGACTAATTTGATGGGAGGGGTTCATAAGGAGAAGTAACTTTATAACCTGTTCTGTCCATATTAATGTCAATTGCTTTCACAGGTCCAGTTGTTAAACATGCAGTTCATGCACCCACCTATTTGTGAGCATTTAACTGCATTTATCTTTCTAGGACAAGGCAATTCTAGTGTGCGACGTGCCTGGCACTATTTAGTTAAAGACTTGGCAAGATATAATAGAACCTTAAACTTGATTTTACACCTACTAGGTGATGTTACACCCTCGTGTTATACTTGTGGTAAATGAGTATTCTTAATGTCATCCATAATTTGATTTTAATAACAATGTAAATAAAATGGGATAATTGTAGAATATCTTACTTATGGAACAAGACTGCTTTTATTGAAATTAATCTAAACGAGCACAATTTACAGATGTGTGCCAGGTCAAGGTTAATGGGAACCCCAGCAGGTGAAGTATTGAGGATTTGTACAGGTGATTTGATCGGATTTACATATGGTTATGGTCCCACATGGCAGATTTTTTTTCCCCCAAATGTCAACTGTTAGATCTGAATGGTGGTGAATGGGATGAAGCTAAAAAGGGAGGAGACACATAATAGATAATAAAAGAAAAAAAAATTCTGCCGGTGAGGGTGATCCATGACTGGAACAGGTTGTCACCAAAGGTGGCAAGTTCTCCTTCAATGGAAGTGTTTAAACAAAGGCTGGACAAATATCTGTCTGGGATGATTTAGTAAATCCTGCACTGAGCAGGGGGTTGGACCCGATGACCCTGGAGGTCCCTTCCAACTCTACCATTTGTGCAAATGCTACAAAAACAACCCCAATCACATGTATGGAATGGATTTTTTGGTCTCAAAAATATCTGAAACCAGTCTGTCATGCGCGATCATACCCAATAAGTAAATGGTGCTAGTTCTTACCTAGCATTTTCAGAGACAGAAATGTTGCTTAAGTGAGTTTTTTTGCCTTGTACATTAGGTATCTTGGAATTCTTCCATCATCAATTGAAAGACATAGTTGAATATGCCGAGTTGAAGACTGTGTGCTTTCAAAATCTGAGGGAAGTGGGCAATGCCCTCCTCTTCTGCCTTCTTATAGAACAAAGCTTGGTATGTATAACAAATTACACAACTCGTTAAGCATAATCAATCATGAATGCTACAAATATAACAACTTTTGAGTCCTCTGCATTTTATAGTATACATTTTTGATTTTGCCTAATACGCTGTGAAAAATTTTGTCTGTAGTTCAATGTCATGTCTAAAACATACCTGTTTAAAAGTTTGTGTCTAGTTACTGTGCATGGAGTAGCACAAAACGCCTCAAGCTATGAAGTCTAAAGGCCCATTTACACGCAAAGATAATCTTTCAAACGATTGAAAAATTAAACTTTTTAGCGATTGTTTTGCATAAAGTGCTAATGGACATTAATGTCTATTAGCACTTTATTAGCTTCATTTACATATAAATGAGTCTCCAGAAGCTGTTTGTAGAACTCAGCAGGTGGTCGGTCTGAGCTCTGCAATCGGCTCCATTGTTTTCACAGGGTCTGTCAGCTGAATACATTGTAATCTCCAAAAACACAGCGTGCGGTCTGTATGATGGATTTTAAACTCACCTAAAAATCAGACGAAAAGTGCATGATGGTCGCGTTGCACGCAACAATTATCGCTCATTTGTGGTCGTTTGAAAGAATTTTGAGCTATAATCATTGCGTGTTAATGGGCCTTAAGGCCTGATGAGCATTGGCTAGAAGCTGTACAATGGAGTACAGATTGCCCTGCAGCTCTGTTCTGTAGAGTTACCAGGTCTCCGTGTGGCAACCTTATATGTCCCCACGTGTGGGACTATCATTTTATTCACTTTTGTGGCACAGAAGAAAATTGATGCTCTCGGCAGTCTTTCTCAGTCTCGTAGCAGTGCATGGAGTGGTGACCATGCATGTGCACCACTGTTGTATTCACATGGGGATTTCAGGGTGTGCAGATCTCTGCATCACTGGGGGCCCAGCAATTGGACTTCCAGCAATCAGACATTTACCTCCTATCAAGTGGATAAGGGATAAATGTCTTTCTTGGGAAAACCTCTTTTAAGCCTTAATGCAAAATGAAGCTATAATACAGTGTTTGCAGTGAATGATCATTGTTCAGTTTCACACAACCTAGCGATCAATCATTCAGTGTAAAAGGTCCCTTAGATTGTAAGGCATTCATGTAAACAATTGTGTGTCCCTAGAAAAATCTCTGCCTGGGGTTGGCTTAAGACTACTTGTGCTACAGAGAATTTAAAGAGATTGTCCCAAGTTCTGCAGAGCCATCTTGTTGCGTCCGTGGTGCAAAATAACATAGCAGCTACTGGTCCCGGCTCGCCCTCCATCGGCGGCTCAGAGTCTCCTTGCTGACATCCTCTTTACTGGTGCAGTCAGCCTGAGCTGTCTTTAAACCAGCTGCTGCAGCCAATGTCATCACTCAGCGATAATCCCTCAGCGCTGCCATTGGCTGCAGCAGCAGACTGACAGGGTGTCACAGGCAGACTGCGTTCTGGAAGCAAACACAGTGGAGACCTGGAGTTGCCCGTGGAGGATGAGCAGGTAGAGCGAGGGTAGTATCAGCTGCTTTATTATTTTAAACCAGAAGGCATGCCCTTTTTTTGCTGTCCTTCATTGATACAAACATTGTCTTTATCAACACATTGTATGTCTTTTTGGGTCCAGTCTCACTGCAGTTTACATATGAAAGTCATTATTGACTGTTAGAATTGGTATCGGTGTAGGACTTTTTTTTTATTTCGAACCTGCTTGTAGAACCTTTTCTCATCCTTTGTTTAGCATGATGTCTATTTCCCCAGACCAGTTGCTTGAAACTATTTTTTTTTTCTTGCTGCTTTTATAATGCAAAATC
The DNA here is from genome assembly GCF_035609145.1 of Eleutherodactylus coqui. Taxonomy (NCBI): domain Eukaryota; kingdom Metazoa; phylum Chordata; class Amphibia; order Anura; family Eleutherodactylidae; genus Eleutherodactylus; species Eleutherodactylus coqui. The sequence goes on along the minus strand of NC_089837.1, from coordinate 384,510,943 downwards.
ATGTTTTATTCTATTGTGTTCTTGAAAGATTAGCCTGTGTAGTGGGAAGATAATTATTCTGCTATGCTGTGTAGAGATAATGGTCAGCCCACTTCTATAGACCTTTAGAAATGAGCATATAATAGCACTAGCACTCCTATTCTTCATTGATCTCTCCGCTAAAAGTCCATAACAGTTGCTGTATTTGTCAAGGTTCTTGTGCGAACATAAGTGACAGTGTGACGCACGGCTCGGTCACATTGACACAACATTGCTGCATTTACTGAATCGCCCCAATCGGAGAACAATCATGCTGGGGATTACAAGAGATGTTATGATTTATAAATTCGGGGCTGAATGGTCCTGTAAAATGATGGCTAATCACATGCTTTTCAAGGCTCACTGTAGCGTAGCAACAGAATTAGCCAAGTCATTGGAGTACAGCAATTTAGTTTCATTTAGCTTGAACATTAAACACTAATTGAAGGAAATGTTTATCGGGCTGCTGGTTTAACGAGCACAGAACAACCTGAAGCTCCATATGATGCCAAATCTTTGCTGTGTATGATAAATGATTGTAAGGTTTCTATGGAAATTACCTCTTTATTGTAAGTGAAATTACCCCTTTTCTTTTTCCCATAATCTTAGTCCCTAGAAGAAGTATGTGATCTTCTTCATGCTGCACCTTTCCAGAATATTCTGCCCAGGGTCCACGTCAAAGGTAGGTTTCTGCATGATGTCGCTTTCTAACTTCCGGTTTCAGTCACTTATGAGTATTCATTTGACTAAATCAATTTCTACTACAATTCATCATGGTTCACGCTTGGTGATAAAACCAGTAACCTTTGTACAGCGCCAAAGTAAGGAGGTAGGCTAGCTTCTGCTTATGTGAAACTAGTAATTATTAGGAAATTATAGTACCAGTGTTTCTGGTGGCGCAATGCGCCACACAGCTCTGCTACATGCACATCACACACACAGCTCTGCTACATGCATGTCACACACACAGCACTGCCACATACATTGTTCATCCCATACAACAGGGATCAGAAGCAGCACAGCAGTGGAGATGAAGGACCTGTGATGTCACTGTCATGCCCCGTCCCTGATCACGTGATGGTGATGCTCAGATGGTGATGCTCATCCCAAGTGAAAGACTTACATGCTCCACCCCTGATCACATGACAGTGAGGTCATCAAATGTTCTTCATCGTCAGTGAGGGAGATACATGCTCCGCCCCTTATCACATGATTGGGACCTCATCACATCCTTTTGCGGATTACGAGCGGACTATAAACCCCCTGCAGTCTTAGTTGCTATGGAATACTAAGGGAGCACCCAACCAGACAGCAGCGATGGGCGCACAGGACCTGTGATGAGGTCACCATCATATGATGAAGGGTGGAGCATTTAACTCCCTCACTGGGGATGAAGGACCTTTGATGACATCACCGTCATGTGATCAGGTGCGGAGCATGTAAGTCAGTCACACACACCCACGCACAGACGGACAGGTCGTCATTAGTATTTTGACAAGATACTGTGAACAAAGTTGACTTGTAAGTACTGCCCGTAAAATGTAGGTGCTGTTTGTCAAGTAACATACATAGTAACACAGTATGTAAGGCCGAAAGAAGACATGTCCATCCAGTTCAGCCTATTACCCTTCCCACCACTCAATGCTGATCTAGAGGAAGGCAAAAAAAACTTCAATGAGGTAGAAGTCAATTTTCCCCATTTAGGAGGAAACATTCCTTCCTGACTCCAATCTGGCAATCGGAATAATCCCTGGATCACCGACCCTTCTGAAGTTGTCCAGGATTACCTGGATCAACAACCCAGTGCTTTCATAACTTGCTTCTCGGTAATATAAGTCCTTGTGAGAACTCCATTTACTGGTTACAGGCTCCCATTATTGCAGTGAAGTCTGATTTCCAGAATCCCTCGCACTTGTATATAAAATAATTAAAAATGACATCCGGTCAGTGGACTCATGCCTAGCCAGCAACTTGAATGTCGAAGAGCTTGCATACTAAGTATAAGGCATTCTAAATGTATGAGAAAGAAAACTCTGCAAAATAAACAGATAAGTGCGTCATTTTGTTTCTCCAGGGACTTGGTAAGATGTGTGTATTGATTTTTATACACAAAGGTATCTCCATGGCCTTTATGTCAATCTTACTTATTTTTTGTCACCCGTTATTTTTACTTATTTTTAATCTATTGATCAAAACAATTGTTTCATTCTGGGAAATTGCCTAAATTCCAGCCATGGCTGCCACACTGCATAAAATGCATTATGATCTAGGCCCTCATCAGCTCTTATCTCTTCATAATGCACCAGGGTGTTGGTTGCCTAAATCCATTGAGGAAATGTTGGTTCTCCACTATATTGGAATAATTTGCCTAACGGCCTGGAGACAGTCTCAGCATACCCCTCTTTACCTTTGCGATGGATCCCGGTAACATTGACAAGAAAAGGGCAATAACATTTTAAAGAAAAATTGGTTGCTCACTAGGGAATAAAATGGGCCAGTTACTAAGGAGTTAATTTCCGTTATTTCTTTGGAGAAACAAACAAAAATACACTACCAGATACTTGTGCACTTTTCAGAAAACTTTTCAAAATAAGCGGTCATGTGTACATGAGGAATAACACCATTTCTGGTCATTATTTGTCTTATTTCCTGCATTTATCACCACTTTATTTTCATCTCTGGTGAGAGGATCTTCTTGACATGTTGTCTTCTGTATCTTGCACACAGAGAAAATTGCAGATTCTGCTACTCTGTAACTCTTTGTAGCACAGAGACATAACCTTATCACACTGTAGTGCACTACAGTAATACTGAGCAGTATAGATGTGATTCCAGTAGCTGAAGCATCATAAACAATCGCCTACTATTAGCTGCAGGGACATTTGTATGAATCTCCCCACGACCACCAGCACACTCTATACACTTCAATGAGCAGGATGACTCCTACCTATTTTACACTTCTTGTTCTGCCACTTTTTGCCATCACAAAAACTGTCCTAAAATCACAAGTTGTTTGAAAGGCTAGTGACCATTTAAAAGATATTCCCATCTTATGACATATGCACAGGACATGTCATAAAAGTAGATGTGGGTCCAAGTTATCACTCATTTATAACATATCTTGTAGATATACCATAAATACAATGGGAATTTCCCTTTCATGCCCTGTTATATGAATTAGGTATATTTTGGCTGAGGCTACATAACAAAGTTTCTTTCTTTGTGTGGCTTCATCAGAGGGAGAACGTCTGGAAGCGAAGATGAAGAGGTTAGAATCAAAGTATGCTCCACTCCACCTGGTGCCTCTCATAGAGCGACTGGGCACCCCTCAGGTAAGTGCTAATTAGCTGAGATTGCGTTTTTCTGTGAGCCATCATGTCTACCCAATTTTTTTTTTTGAAAAACACAAATTTTGGTACAGCTTTTTTTGAGCCAAATCCAGAAGTGGATCCAGCTTGAAGAAGTAGAATTCCTTCCCTTATATTTCCCATATCTTTTGAATCCACTTCTGGCTTTGGTTTTAAAAAAAGCTTCTACTTCTTAAAGGCAAGTTGAATCCCATAAATATCATAAAGAAACCTAAAACACCAAAAATAATGAATGTAAGAAAGCTGGTACTAGAGATTCATCTAAAAATATCTTTCAAAAGTTTATTAATTCAATAAAGGGGTTATCCAACCTTGTAAAATGGATGGTCGATCAGCTGATTAAGAGGGCGTCGGCCTCTGCAAGTGTATATCTGAATACAAGCAGAACACTGTATTATCAGTGGGACAATTCAGTGGTACATAGAAGAGATACGATCACTAATACGGCATTCTGCAGTAAGAGCTTGGTGGTGCTCAGATGTGAACATTGAAGAGGCCATGCTCTCTTACAAGCAACACAGCCCTTCCATCAGCTGATTGGTGGGGATTCCAAGTGATGGACCCCCATCAATCAAATATTGCTGGCCCATCCTGAAGATAACCCTTTAACAATGATGTTAAAGAAAGAATACACAGTTTTTCATGTGCACAGAAGTAAGCACATTAAACAGGAAGAAAGGCATAAATGGCAAAATACCAGTCTTATACATAATTCTTCAGTAGTATACGACCATCATATATAGAAGTAAAGGCAAATGAAGCCCAGCAAATTCGGGGAATCCCACTGCACCAGATGCGTCTGCCAGAAGGAATGCTTTTTGCTGGGGTAGTGGCTGGTCAAAATCAGAGCACCTATTTAACTCTTACGGATGTGGCATTTTTTTTTCCGTTTTTGGGCTTTTCTTCCCACTTAATTCATCCATCAACGTAGCTGTCTGAGGGCTTGTTTTTTGTGTGTCGAATTGTATTTTCAATGGTGCCATTTAACCCCTTGAGTGGCACGCCCGGAAATTTTCCGGGACGAGCTCCACTGCTCATAGTGACATAGCCCGGAAGATTTCCGGGCTATGTATCACTATGGGAGCTGCAGAGCACAATGCCACAAGCTGTGACAGTGTGCTCTGCCTGCACAGACCCACAGAGAACAAAGCAAGGGCTTTGAAAAAACAGCAGAAGATATTGCCGGCATATCGGCAATGTCCTGCTTTGTTTACAGGTTGCCATAGAGACCATCGGCTTGTCAGAAGCAAGGCGATGGTCTCTGTGGCAGGGAGAGCTGGTGCTTGGCTGTCAGAGGACACCTAGGTACCTGCTCTTACAGCAGAGATCAGAAAAAAACTCCTATCTCTGCTGTGTTAACCCTTTACATGCTGCAGTCTATGTGACTGCAGCATGTAAAGGGCTGTCACTGCAGCATGTAAAGGGCTGTCACCATCGGACCCCTGGAATGTGATCAGGGGTCCTGATGGGTCCCTGTGGAAGTCCCCTAAAGGGACAAAAAAAAAAAAAAAAAAAGGTAAAAAATTATAAAAGAAAAATAATAAAAACACTTGTCTCCCTTTACTTTGTAAAAAATGAAAAATATAATCACACATGTGGTATCCATGCGTCGTAATGACCCAGAGAAGGAAGTTAATACATTATTTAACCCCTTAATGACATGGCCCCTTTTTTTCTTTTTTCCCCATTTCTTTTTTTCCTCCCACCTGTTTAAAAAAATCACAACTTGTCCCGCAAAAAACAAGCCCTCACATGGCCATGTCAATGGAAAAATGAAAAAGTTATGGCTCTTGAGACGCAACTGCAAAATTAGATGAAATTCAATGATTAGACCATTTTAAAAAACCTGCCCTGGTGGGCACGACAGGGTGGAAGGAAACCCACCACTCAAGGGGGTAATGTACCATAGTGTACTAGAAAGCTGTTTAAAAGTGAAGTGAAATGGGAAAAAAATGAAATTTCGCCATCTTTGGGGGTTTCTTGTTTTTATGGCAAACACTCTGCTGCAAAAATGGCATAACTGTATTCCTTAGGTCCTTAAGATTAACACAATATCAAATTTCTAGTTGTTTTTTTTGCTGTGCTATTTTTAAAAAATAAAATGTCTTTGGGAAAACATAAGTTGTTTTGTTTTGTTTTTTTAATTTTTCCGTTAAAATAGCTGTGTGAGGGTTCGTTTTTTTGGGGGGGGGGACGTCCCTTAGTTTCTAATGCTACCATTTTAGAGTACATACAACTTTTTGATAGCTTTTTATTTAAAAAATGCCTTTGTGACCAAAAGAAGCGCAATTCTGGCATTGCGTGTTTTAAATTTTTTTTCTGTACACGGTGCTGGGTAAATACTGTGTTACTTCAATAAATCAGAGTACAATATTAAATATATTTTTGGGAAATATGGGAAAAGGTGTGTTTGTGTGTTTTTTTTGGTAAACTCTGATCACGGCTGTGAGTAAGTTGCACCCGCATTGTATAAAGTGGGATCAGCTACCGATCCCTCTCCATACAAACCCTGAACGCACAGGGCCTAATTATATGTCCTGTGTCGTTAAGTGGTTAAACACATAAGGACTAATCACATTAAAAAGGCCATTATATACACCCCATAATAGTAGCTAAATGTTGAAAACGGACTTATGTCTTACACATTACTGTGCGGTTTCCACATTAATGCAGACCCTAAATACGTAGCGTTCCACTAGCAATGTAATATTGAGGAGTGCGGCAATGTCTCCTGCGGCAAGACCCAGAGTGAAGTAAGTGGACTCTGTGTTCCCGACATGTTTCGTTGCTTAGCGGTGTCATCAGGGGACTGGAACAGCAGCATGAGTGACGAGGCCGCTCAATGTATATTAGTTTTATAGCCTGCTTTTAGAAAGCTGGGTTACTAGTGGGGCTTTTTGACTTTTTAGTTGTTTGGTTTTAAGGTCTCTACAGTAAAAACAATAAAACACTTAAAGGGGAGGTCTCGCGAAAGCAAGTGGGGTTATACACTTCTGTATGGCCATATTAATGCACTTTGTAATATACATCGTGCATTAAATATGAGCCATACAGAAGTTATTCCACTTACCTGCTCCGTTGCTAGCGTCCTCGTCTCCATGGTTCCGTCTAAATTCGCCGGCAGCTTGCTTTTTTAGACGCGCTTGCGCAGTCCGGTCTTCTCCTTTCAGCACGAGCAGCTTCAGTGTGCTCCCCGCTACAGCTCTTCTGCGCATGCGCAGACGAGCTGTCACTGCTCGGGAGCGCGCTGGAGCGGCCATTCTGTACCATCCTCTGTTAGAGGAAGGTGCAGAAACTGGAGCTGCCCAGCGGAGAAGCCGCCCAGCCGTCCCGAGAAGCCGCCCAGGTAAGTGATGGGTCGGGGGGTGATCTTCACTAACAGGTGAAGGTCCCGGGCCACAGCGGTAGGCCCCGGAGCCCAGCGCTGGGCTCCGGAACCTAGCGCTGGGCTCCGGAACCTAGCGCTGGGCTCCGGGGCCTTCGTATGTTAGGGTCTAGCGCTGGGGAGCCGGGGTGTAGCGCGGGGGAGCCGGGGCGTAGCGCGGGGGAGCCGGGGGCTAGCGCCGGTTACCTGCTGCCTGGCGGTGGGTGACTGGTCGGCGGCGTTGAATCCAGGGGTCCGGTCGGCAGCTGTGTGGCGTCTGGTTGCCATGGAGACACAGCTGGTAGCGTCTCGGGAGCGCGCACGTCGGGCTGCAGCGAGCGACGGGAAAAGAGCCGGCGGCCATCTTGGGGAAACTTTTATAAGTTGCTGAAACGCTGGAACGGTAAGTAGAAACCAGCTAGAAAAGTCATTTACAGGGGGGCTTAGTAATGTATGCTTAATTAGGGGGACTGGGCAAAAAAATAAATTCACTGCTTCCTCGAGACATCTCCTTTAACTTTTATTAAATATATAGTAAAAAAGAGCAGATACAAAAACTAGCAATATTCTATATTTAAACAAATCTGGTCCTCTCCTCTTAGGCTTGATGAACTACAGTGACCTGGACTAATTGCTTCTAGAATAGCTCCCGATAGAGAACCATCCATATATAAATAAGCTATACAGCCCATTGAGGGCAGTAGACATCAAATAAAACAATGGGTGGTCTCTGGCTTCTGTACATTTTGATATACTGTGCTAGAAACAACTCAAGCGCTATTTGGAAGGGAACGGAAGGGGGGGGGGGGAATGGACACACTGAGATAGCTTTAATCTTGTATTGGATTTTTACAGCAAATTGCCATAGCAAGGGAAGGTGATTTACTGACTAAAGAGCGTCTTTGCTGCGGCCTGTCCATGTTTGAAGTGATTCTGACCAGAGTGCGCACCTTCCTTGATGACCCCATCTGGCGTGGACCCCTGCCCAGCAACGGTGTGATGCATGTAGATGAGTGCGTGGAGTTCCATCGGCTCTGGAGTGCTATGCAGTTCGTCTACTGCATCCCAGTTGGCACACATGAGTTCACTGTAGAGTAAGTAGCACTGCTTAGCATACCCTTATATAATATATGTCCTGTGTACCTTCAGAATTATCAACGCTCAGTTGGCACACTTCATGTTTTCAAACAGATGAGATTTTGGGGTGTTTTTAAATAAATGAATCGGACTATGTGCTTGAGTTGGTTCAGGCCAAGCCAGTGTCGTTACACATAGATGTGATAGGACTGTTCACATGCCTCTGATCCACACAGAATTCGATAAACCCTTTTAGCATCAGATGCTGTATGAACAGAACATTTCTTTTGTGGAGGGATTGCTTTAGAGCAGAATGTCTTGCACATACAGCACCTGACTGCTCACCATACGGAGGCACTCGGAGTCGCAGGAGACTTTACACTTTGTTCAGCAGTAAAACCGATAACACATTTGATGTAAAGACAGGAGATTAAGTAGACCATAGGTCCTGGTCTGTTCCCCAGACTTGACACATTTGAGATTTTGGCGACACCAAATTTATATAGTTTTTATTTTGCAAAAGTAGTAAAATTAAACTTTTTATCTTTCCGTACACTGATCTATGCGAAGGCTTGTTTTTTGTGGGGAGATTTGTAGTTCTTATTGGTACCAATTTGGGTAGTTAATTTTTTTTTTTTGTTAAAGCACTTTTAATAATTTAATTTTTGGGAGGCAGATGAATGAAAAATTGCAACTTGTTTTGCACTGGATTTCTTAAAATCAAACTTTGTCACATTTGTAGGGACCATTATTAGTCCCTCAAGAGGACCTAAAGATGTGATTATTCAATTGCTAGCATAGTATTCTGCGTTAGTTATGTAATGCCGTTATGACTATGCCTTCTAAAAGGCTTGGTTATATGGCACACACGGAGGCTTTTTATCAGGTTTTCGGCTGCCATGGGAGCCCAACTGTATCTTGTAATCATGTTGTGGGGGTGCTGATTAGAGACAGGGAGAGCCAACTCCCCATGTCAGCCACTTATATTCCACAGTGTATTGGGAGTCCCAAAATGGTTAATTACATTTATCATCAGCAATGTAAAAAATTAAATTAAAATACAACAATGACTTTACACAAATTGAGAGTATTTGCAGAATGCCGAAATTCCAATATCCTCTTCCAAGTACCAATGGCTCACAACATAACCAGGGAAGCTATATATAAAGATATAAAACATGTTCTTTTCTGAGCTTTCAAGAGCGGTCTTAAAAGGGGTTATCTAACCGCAGTCAATATCTGGAATGTGCGTAGTCATGTTGTGTCCAATGGGACCACCAGTGATAGCCAAGCTCTTGAACTTTCTCCAGCGGTGCGATTGAACAGAATGGAGGTGCTTATGGGTATTCTTCATTGTCGCACACTTTGGGGCATGCCAGGGCTGCATTTCAGATATCGATTGTGGTGAAGAACCCCTTAAAATAGTTAGAGCATTGACTTGTGCACATTATGGCTCGTGACTTAGACTTGTTCCTGCTGTTACAGGCAGTGCTTTGGAGATGGACTGCACTGGGCTGGTTGCATGATCATTGTGCTCCTGGGACAACAAAGAAGATTTGATGTTTTGGACTTCTGTTATCATCTGCTGAAGGTGCAGAAACATGATGGAAAAGATGAAATCATCAAGAATGTGGTAGGTAACAACGGAAGGTTCAGGATTTGTTGGGGCTCGTACACATCTGTATTAGGGCTTTCCGTCTGTTCCATACTTGGAGCAGAAAAATGGAATCAAAATGGAAATAAACATTTCCATCTTTTTCCTCATTGATTTCTATGGGTTTTCAAAAACCAAAACACTTTCAGCTTGCTCTACACCGGTGTTTTGCAATCATTATAGTACCATCATAGGTGATGTCCTCTTTGACTGTAGTCATTCAGTTCCTCTTTTCTTCTGTATCCTGCCCAGACAACCTCTCCCGGCCACAACTTGTCGCTGGGACATTTGACACAGACGTCTTTTACTCCTTGCTTTTCCAACACCCTCCTTATGTTATCCAAACATTTCCACAATACTCCCTTCTATAGTGCCCAAGCTAGTAATAAGACCACCTGTGGTACTCCACACAGTAGTACTGTCCCCATTTTGTCCCCTCTGTAGGCTTCACACAGTAAAAGTACCCCCACTTAGCAATAAAGCCTTCTTTATACCCCGTTGAGGAATACTCCTACTTTTGTCCCCATTCACCAATACCCACTCTTAGAAATAGATTCATAATGCCCATGTTTCTCCTCTTTGAAAAATACAAGGGGACATTGGGGAATATGTAATTTAAAAGAAAAGTCCATACTGACCTGTGGTGCTCCCCACCAGCTATAATAGGTGCTGCTGACTTCTGTGTTGTGCGGTCATGTGACAATCACATGATCGCTGCGGACATTAAAAGTCGCATTAACAATGAAGCCGGGAATCGACTACAGCAATCATGCGATTGTTACATGATCACACATCATAGAAGTGAGCAATGGACCGCAACATACATACCTGCCAGGTAAGGTTTGGTCTCGTGCTTCTCCTGTCTGAGTAGTAGAAAGGCTTTTTTTTTTTTTAATTAAAGTATTTTTTATTAAACTTTTTCACCTTTTGCATATTTTAAAACATTTTTTTTAACAAATCTTTGGTTTCCCCTCCCTCCCCCTCCCCCTCTCACCCACCCCCTTCCCCTCACCCCCCTCCCTCCCCCATCCCCCCTAAGATCTCTCTCTCAACGTTCTGTTCTTTGGGTAAACTGTCTCTGAATGAACACAGTGTTGTGTTGTAAACAATAATAACAGTTCTTGTAACGTATATTTGTTTTCTTCTTTGGTCTTCGTGTTGCTTATCTTCTTGCTGTTTTCTTTTATTGATTCAGGGTTAGATTTTTTGTTGCATTCGAGGGGGGGTCATATTTCTTTTGCCCGTTGCCCGGTCTCTCTCTCTCCAATCCCTCCTTTCTTAACTTTTCCCTATTACTCCTTACCACTTTATTTTATTGTATATCGAGTCTGTAATTTGTTCTACATTTCCCAATAAACTTTATATATATCCATTACATACGTTGTTATGTCTTAGTAAATCCCCGGTTTACTGGTGCCTCCCCACACGGCTCACCACTCCCTATGTATTTGATCCAACATTACTGCTCTGGGCGTGTATCCATCTCAGCCATATGTCCTGATATTTTTGACTGGTCTTACGCTTAGTGTAAATACTCCTTTCCCACGGTAAAATTTGGTTGACCTTATTTTTGAATTCTCCCAGCGTGGGTGGTTCTTCGTCCAACCAGCGCTGGGCTATTGTTTTTCTGGCTATATACAATAGTCTGGCTACCGCTAGCTTTTCATGATCATCTAATGTTAGATCCTGTATGTATCCCAGAATGCACACGTATGGTGTAAAGTCCATACGTATGCCAAATGCCGCGTTAATTGCATTTCTTATTCCCATCCAATATCTGTGCAATTTCGGACATCGCCATAGCATGTGGATTAGGTCCGCCGTGTGGGTTTTGCACCTTACACATATCGGGGAGGTTCTCATTCCTATATTGTGTAAGAAGGCCGGGGTGCGGTACACTCTGTGTATTAGAAATATTTGTGAGACTCTGTGTGATTCGCTCAGAGATAGCTTGGGTGTCATTTGTAGGATTTCCTCCCAGTGCGACTCCTCAATGGGCCCTATGTCTGCCTCCCATTTTGCTCTTGTTGATAACGGGTTGTGTGCATTGACCGTGTCCTGTATATGGGAATATAGTACAGATATTTTCCCCGCTGTGGTGGTGGCTTTTCCTATTATGTCCGCTACTATATTTATTACCATTGTTATTTCCGCCGTGTTTTTTTCCGCTTGTATAGCGTGTCTAAGTTGCAGATATTTGTAAAAGTCACTATTGGGGATGTCGTGGTTTTGCCTTAACTGCTCGAAGGTTTTTAGTTCCCCCCCCTCCAGTATCTGGTCCATTCTCCTAACTCCCCTGTCTTTCCACCCTTGGAATCCTTTTAGCTTGTTGATTTCTGGCAGGTGCGGGTTATTCCATATGGGGGTATGTTGTGTGCAGTTTTTTATATCAAGCATGTTTCTGGTCTTCCACCATATTTTATGTATCAATAATAGCGTGGGGGCACTTTGACCGTTTTTTTTAAACGCTCCACGTTCCAGGGTTTCAAACAAATGTGATCCGTTAAAGAGATTTTTAAGGATTCTGAAACTAGCGTCGTGTGTTTCTTCTGTCTCCCATCCCCTGAGATGTTGCAGCTGGGAGGCCATGAAGTACGAGAACGGATTGGGCAAGGCTAATCCTCCCTTTTCTTTTGAATTGTATAGCAGTTCTAATTTTATCCTAGGTGTCTTCCCTCCCCATATGAGTTCTCTAAACAGTCCCTTGGCCTTGTGGAAAAATTTTTGTGTTATCCAGTGTGGGGAGTTGTGTATTAGATACAGTAACTGGGGCATCCATATCATTTTTATAAGATTCACTCTTCCTATGATTGTCATGGGTAGTTTTTTCCATATGTGAAGTTTTTGTTTCCATTTTTCCATAAGTGGTTCCAGGTTTATTTTCCCGTACTCACTGACCTCTTTCGTAATTTTAACTCCCAGATATTTAATTGTTGGGGTGCATTTCAGGGTTAATTCTCTGTTGGCAACTTGCATGTCTGGGGTGTCTATTGATAGTATTTCGGATTTGGTCCAATTGATAGCGAGTCCTGAGAAGGCTCCAAATTCTTTTATTGTTTGCATCGTGGTTTCTAAAGATTTTTCCCTGTCCCCTAAAAATAATAACATGTCGTCTGCATACAAAGCGATTTTCTCCTCCATGTTTCCTCTTATGAATCCCACTATTTCCTGGTGTGACGAATTTTGCATGCTAGGGGCTCTATTGCAAGTGCAAACAGGAGTGGCGATAGTGGGCATCCCTGCCTTGTCCCTCTATGTAGTGGGAATGTTTCTGATGACCCCCCGTTGATGGACACATCCGCCTCCGCTCTAGCATATAGGAGTTTTACTCGTCTCACAAATATTGGGCCACAGCCCATTTTTTCTAGTACCTTCCACAGGTATTGCCACTCAACGCTATCAAACGCCTTGGCCGCGTCCAGTAAGCATATGATTCTGTCTCCGGTATTATCTACGGGTATTTGTAGGTTTAGAAATACTCTACGGATGTTCGTAGCCGTTGATCTTGCTGGTATAAACCCACTCTGGTCTGGATGCACCAAGGTGGATGCCACTTGTGATAGCCGCTTGGCTAAAACTTTTGCTATAATTTTGACATCCGCGTTTAACAGCGATATCGGCCTATACGAGTCCATCAACAGGGGGTCCTTTTCTGGTTTTAACAGAATTATTATTTTTGCTTTTCGCATTGTTTGTGGCAGTTCCCCTTCCTTTTCCGCCCCCGCCCATGTCTCCAGGAGTTGTGGTAATAAAGTGTCTGCATGTTGTTTGTAAAATTCTATTGGGAAACCATCCTCCCCTGGGGCCTTGTTATTTTGCATATCTTTTACTGCCTCTTGCATCTCCTCCAAGTCTATTGGTGCATCTAGAAACTCTCTCTGTTCCTCCGTCAATTTATGTGTTCTTATATCCGCCAAGTATTCCTCGATTTGTTCTACCGTTTTTTCCAGTTTCGAGGAATACAGAGAGGAGTAAAATTCCCGTGCAATCTCTCTTATGGATGTTGCGTCCCTGACTATCTCGCCTTGTGCGTCTTTTAGTTCAATGATGTATGTGGGGCTAGTTTGTGCTCGGGCTATAACTGCCAGCATATGTCCCGTTTTTTCTCCCTCCTCATAATATGTCTGTTTCCTGAACCCATTTTTAGTGGCTGCCGTTTCTAGGACGTATTTATTAAGGGCCTCTTGGGCCTGTTTCCATAGGTTGAGTGTTGTTATAGTTTTCTCTTTTATGTAATTTTCTTCTGATTCTTTTAGTTTGTCTCGTATTTTTTGCCCTCTTTCTCTATGTCCTTTTTTTGCCTGTGTGATTTGCTGTATGTATACCCCCCTCATATATGCCTTCATGGCCTCCCAGCAAATCGTCATACTTGTGGTATCCTTATTTAATATGAAGTATTCCTCTAGTGTTTTTTTCACTATTTCCTTGTTTAATATGTTTAGCCAGTGCGAGTTCAGATTCCATCTTTTTTGGGAATGACTCACAGTGTTACTGTGCTGTATGTCCAGACGTAGGATGGAGTGGTCAGAAACAACTCTTGGTAGATATTCTATCGAGGTTATATCTCTATATATCTGAATATTCCCTACCGCTAGGTCTATTCTAGATAAGCATTGGTATGTGGATGAGTAGCAGGAGTATTGTTTGTTTGTGGGGTGCCGTGTTCTCCATATGTCTATCAATGATATCTCGTTTATTAGTTTACCTAGTGGTGTCAGGTTCCTTTCTTCGTTTGCGTTTCTTGCCCTTAGTCTGTCCTGTGCAGGGTTAATGACCGAATTAAAGTCGCCTATGATAAGGACTGGAATGTCCGGTTTATCTGTTATGAAACCTATAACTTGCCTCATTATCATGTTATTATATGGTGGCGGGATATATACTGAAGCTATAATGCATGTGTAGTTGTAGATTCTGCAGTGTAGGCATATAAAGCGGCCTTCTGGGTCAATTTTTCGTGAGAGACATTTAAACGGTATATTTCTGTGTATCACTATGCTGACCCCCCTGGAATACCTCGTGTGTGTGGAGTGGAAGCTCTGACCCATCCCCCCTATTTTGAACGTGTCCGTATTTTCTTTTGATAAATGTGTTTCCTGCAAGCATATAATAGCCGGGCCTTGTTCCTTGATGACTTGCAGTACCGCTGATCGTTTTGTCTGGTCACTCATACCTCTCACGTTCCACGATACGACCCTTATCCTACTACCCATTTTCCTTGTTTTTTGTTTTCCACAGGGTTATTATTTTCTGGGCGCCTCCACCCCTTTTTGTTTTTATGAGTGAGTCGCACTGGGAGGGTCCCCATCTCTGTATTTGTGTCTCGCCCGTGTCGCCCCGTATATGTGTATGTGTATTACTGTTTGTTCTCCGCATAGGGCTTCTCCAGTAACATTTTGGTTTGGTCCCCCACATCCCCCAGTACAGACATTTATCCACATTTACTATACATATTTTCGTTATTTGCAACACATTTATCATTTGTACATTTACGTTGACATTTCTTCCCCTTATCCCACCCTGAATCATTTTTCTATCGTTTAACCTTATCCCTTTTAACTGTATCTTATCTAATATTTCCCTAATATGCGAGAGAGAGACCAAACAACAGACACCCCCAACATGTAACTCACTGATCCGTTGTCTCATCGGATCGGGGTACCAGTCCTCCATTCTCCTACGCGATGCATCCTGTCGTCCCAGGAGCTCCTTTCAGAAATTTTCGGTTCCCTTTGCATGAACGTTTCTTTAGGTGCAGCCTCTTCATGGTGTCTTGCGCGGCGATCTTCCCCTCCGAATCTGTTCTTCATTTTGATCTATCCAGGCACCTGCATCTTTTGGGTTTTCAAAGAATTGTGTCGTGCCCAGCGCCGCCACTCTCAGTTTAGCCGGGTACAGCATCCCGTAGGGCACTTGTAGGTTTCGCAGTCGTCTTTTTATTTCTACAAATGTTGCTCGCTTCTTTTGTATTTCCGTGGAGAAATCTGGATAGAAGGAGACTTTCACGCCATTATATTGGATTTCACCCTTTTCGCGGGCCTTTTGGAGTATGGTATCACGGTCTCTGTAATGCAGTACTTTGATGAGTATCGGTCTGGCTGGAGCCCCCAGGGGGAGGGGTCGTGTCGGTACACGGTGGGCTCTTTCGACTGCAAACATTGCAGTTAGAGTGTTTCTTCCGAACAGTTCGGGCAGCCATGTTTCAAAAAATTCTGCAGGGTTTCTTCCTTCCGTCTTTTCTGGGAGGCCCACAATCCGCACGTTGTTCCTTCTTGACCTATTTTCTAGGTCGTCTACCTTGTTCTGTAGATATTGTATGTCATGCAGATTTTTTTCCACGTCTCGCTGCATCGGCTGTATTGCGTCTTCTACGTCGCTTATACGTTGTTCAGTTTCTGTCAGACGCTCTGATATTTTCCTCATATCTTGCCGTAGCAGGTTTACATTACTTTGCATCGCCCCCATCTGCATATTAAGGTTGTTCAGTGATGCGTTGCCTTTAGTGATTTCGCTGAATATTTCTTTCAACGTAGGCTCCCTGGCGCACCTTTCGTCCTCCTGCCTTTGATCTTTTTTGGCGGCATCTTCTGCACTTTGGGAGGTGTCTCGTATAGTGCTTTCTGAGGTGTCTGCGTGATTTGCGCTGTGCGTGCATATGCCTGGGCTGCTTGCATTATTCATGCTGTCTTCTGTGTAGTGTTCGTCTGGATTGACACTGTTTGCACCTTTATTTTTGTAGTTGGGGTTGTCTGCCTGACTTGTGACTTCCTGCTTATTTCCAGCATGATCTTGTACAGCATGTAGACTATTTTGTTTTTCCTTGTCCTTGCTGTGTTTAGCAGGGTCCGTTGTTGTGTTTGCTTTGTCTGCTCTTTCCTTTTGACTTTCACTTTCTGCATGTACTGTGTCTGCAGTTTCTTCCTCCCCTCCTGCTCCCTCCGTTTGTGTGCTTCTCTGTGGGCTCTCCCGCTCTCCCCTCTGTTGTTTAGGGCTTATGGAGTCCTGTTTTCTGCCCCCCTCCTCCCTGGCATACCTTGCCAGTTTACGTGCTGTGTCTGCACTGTTTGTGCTGGGCCGCGGTATGAGCGTTCTCGGCTCCCTCCCTCCGGCGCCATGTTGTTTCTGCCTGCCGCCGGCTTCATCTGCCTTCCCCCGCTCCTTGCCTCGCACCATTAACTCTGCTGCTGTCTGTTCTGTCTCCGGAGCTTGCTACTGTGCCTCCGCTGCTTTTTGATTGCCTTTCGGCGTCTCTGGGTCCCGTTAACAGGATGGGAATGTCGGATCTTGCAGGAGCTACTCTGAGATGCGACTATCTACATCTCCGGCCAGGCTCCGCCCCAGTAGAAAGGCTTTTTAGAATATGTATGCTATACATAACTGATGACTGCCTACCTGAACGGGGGGGCAATGTAGAAGTAATAGGTAAAATCTTGTGCTAGAAATCTCTGTTAGCATGCCTTTAATTAAACATTTTTTTCTATTTATGCAGCCATTGAAGAAAATGGTTGAACGGATCCGTAAGTTCCAAATCATCAATGATGAGATCTTTTCCATTTTGGATAAGTACCTGAAGTCTGGAGATGGAGAAAACACCTCAGTAGAACATGTGCGCTGCTTTCAGCCTCCCATTCACCAGTCATTGGCCAGTAACTAAGGCTTTTCTTACATTACCACTCTGTAATGACTCATTATGAAACAGGTATATATACTCGGTTAAAGGGTTTCCTCTGGAGAGGTAGGACATGGGATGCTATACAAGCCTTTACATTATCTGCAAGTTAAATTATTTCCCCAGTAATCCTGCTGTATAACACTATCGGCCCCATCTGTAACTCTTTAGAAATCATTTTCACTTTATGGGATAAGGATACATAACATTCTGCAATTCTTGGGTTCTTAAGAATGTACTTTCTAATAGCAGTGTATTTCTGACTTGTAAAAAAATACTCTAATCAAGAAATTCCACTTATGTCGTTTTCAATAAAAGTGTATATTAACATATGGCTGCCTTTTTATTTTCTGTTAAACTCTTGGCTGTTAGGCTGGCGTGAATATGTTCATGTATGCCTTCCTGAGTGATCCATTAGGGCCTAGCTGCTAGTCTGTGAGACAACTTCAGTTTAGTGCATAAGCTTTAATCTGGATCAAAAATGAACACAGAAGATGTGAGCAGTCATCGCTAGTTCTAGGAAATGCAGGGAGTGACTGTGTGCTAGGAACTTCTGTGGGACAGAACTAAACCACTCTAACCTGTCATCTGTTCCACTGTTGAAGAAGCCTTTCTTCTTGGAAGTTTGGCTATCCATTGATTGGCCGCCAAGTTAATAGGACTTGGTACATGTAAAGTGCAGGACATCAACTTTGATTTGACTGACTTTTCAGCATGTAATTGCACCCACTATAATACTATGGCTTACTTCCTATTTTGGTACATGCTTTCTTTCCCTGCATGTTTTAGGGTATCATCACTTGGGGCAGATTTGCTGCAGAAAATCAGTCTATATTTTCTGCTGCAAATCCACACTATTGGTCCAGATTTGCTACTGTAGGTTAGGAGAAAAAAAAATACATACATTCTGCAATATCTTCCCACTCCACAAACGGGTTGGAAACCAACAGCAGAATTCGGCCCTGACCACGGCCGGCGACCCTGCGTACCTGCCATTTTCTTCTGTACTGCGGATGGTCCGGATGATTTGCCGTCGGACATGCGCAGTACAGATATTCCTGCACTGTCGCTAGGTGATGGACAAGGGTCCTGAGACCTTTCTGCAATGTTAATTGTGGAAGGGCCGTGTGTCAGACTGCTACAACTGACTTCAATGGCAGTAGTCTACATGGAATCCGGAGGAAAATGGAGCATGCTGCGTTTTGTTTTTTTTTCCCCCCCCCCCCCTCCTCCACCAGTGGAAATTGCTATTGATTTTTGCTCATATGCATGAAGAATCACTTTTCCATTAGCTTGCTATGGATGGTATTTGCTGTGGATGCCCGCCCCAGATTCTGCAATGCAAATCTACCCGTGTGCAGGTTGCCTTACATGCTCTGCTGCTAGTCTCCTGTGCTCCAGCAATGAAGTTTCAACTCAGGTGACCTCTTTAGAAGTCAGGAGTCTATACAGCAGGTCACTACTTGTGGTTGGGATCTGACACCCATCCCCCCATCACCCCTCCCATGGGGCAGCAGGCAAATATCTTCAGTGGAGTAATATTTCTACCGGTGAATTTTTTAATGCAGGCCCAAGGATAATCCATAAGCAATCCGCAGCATAAACAGACATGCTATGAGCTGAAAATTTGGACCGCAGGTCGATTTACGGTGTAGATTTTCTTGACCCATATGAATGTGACCTGCACACGGGCGTATTCAGTTTGTCCCTGAAAACATTGTCATGCACAAGAAAGCAAGGCAACCCCAATGACTTCAGTGAGTATGCATGATACATGTAGATTTATGCGCTCCCATTGACTTTAATGGGCTATTTTGGTCTGTAATTATGACCAAAATAGGACATGCTGCAACTTTTTGCACACATGTGAAAAACTCATGTCCGGGTACCTCAATGCAAATAAATGAGGTTTCAGCTCTCCATAGTATGCACGTTAACACTGCAACTCCCAATGACTACTACTACGCCTTCACACAGGAGTTATGATCTCCATCCACTGAACGACTGAGCACACCAGAGATCTCTGAGCAACTGTTCATAGTGAATGGAGGCGGTCGGAAGAGATGGACTGCCTGTTCACTTGGAGTGTTCAGTAGTTGCTTCGTTTCGGCTCAGAGTCAAAACTTCACTCCGTACCCTGTCAGGGCCCATCTGTAGGCAGGATAACGATCACTCAAAATGGCTTATTCAAGCAATTCTTTGGCCAATAGTTGTCCGGTGTAAAACGACTTGTAAGCTAAAGGTACATGGCCATATTTTCGGAGCTTGTGCTGTCCGTACTGAAACAGTTCTGAACATGAGATGCCTCCTTCTGTTTACTTTTAGAACAGTCAATCTCCACTGGGTCATCTTTAGATGGAATACGGTGGGCTCTTTCCACACAAAACAGAGGCGAAAGGGAGTCTGGGCCATATGCCTGCTTGAGGAGCGACTCCAAGAAATCGCAGGGGTTTTTGCCCTCTGCTCCCTCCGGCAGTCCCACGAACCTGAGATTGCACCGATGCAGACGGTTCTCCATGTCATCGATTTTCTTCTGCTGTGCTGTAAAGCTGATACTAAGGGTCTGCACCCGGTCCGAGAGCGGTGTAGTGGTGTCCTCCAGGTCAGAGACTCGGGTCTCAATCTCGGTCGTGCGTTCCCGCAGCGTTTGAACATCCGCTCTCAGCAGACTAAAGTCTGATTGCAAGGCATCGATTTTCCACTGGGTCATCTTTAATCAGTAGTGTACCATCCATGCCTACAATACACGGAGCAGGACTTAAGCCCTTTTACATGTGCTGATAGGGGACTAATGTTAATCTGGAAGTTTATTTACTACTGTGAGGTCCCAGTAATCAGCCAACAAGGGAGCAAATATGTTTATCAGGTGATGGTACTGCATAAAACCTTGCAAACTATGATGGGTTGTCCTCTGGAAATGGGGTGTATAGAAGTCCATTATTGGAATTAGCGTCTCTCTCATGATCATTCCAGCACATACAGTGGTGCTGAATGCAGCCCCTATCACCACTAAAGACTCTCATACCTACATTAGGTCTAATTACACAACATGGGCATTACAAGTAATGTAATGTAATTTTTAAGAGTAAGAGGCGACTTCTAGTGAATTCTGAAACAAGTCATTTTATTTCAAAATAAGTTAGGTTTTCCAATTTAATAGCACTTACCCGCTCCCCTTTATATAAATGCAGCAATCTAATGTACAGTAGATGGAAATCTACAGCATTATGCATCGAGCCAGAATTTAACATTTATATACAATTAAAATTTCAGTGCAACATATTTTAGAACAAAACTTAAAACTTCTGTACAGTTTTCCATGCTCACATTAAGAACAAATGGAAATGAATGTGTAAGGCAAAATAAATCTGCACAAAAAATGGTCCAACTAAAATCCATGTTAAATGATTGTCTAGCTGGGAGGTGGAATTAGGAAAAGAAATCTGATACACAAATTGAGATCAGCAACAGTATTCAAGTGAAATACAGGCTCTTAATTCACACCAGCTCGGAGAATTACTGCATTGTCCTGGTCTGGCCTCCATGGTCATGTCCTGGTCATAGGCCAACAGGTAAGTACTGGACTGCATCCTCCTGGTCATAGGCCAACAGGTAGGTACTAGACTGCATCCTCCTGGTCATAGGCCACCAAATAAGTACTGGACTGCATCCTCCTGGTCCGAGGCCTTAGCATTCGGTGTCTACGGATGTGTGCTGATAGAGCCGTAGAGGACTTTTAGATCACTTTTTTGATCTACCTTTTATTTGACAAGTCTTAGAAATAATTACCAAATCCTCGGTATGCACAGAATGCAACTGACCCAAGCTCCTGCATGAGCTTTCCATAATGCCTTGTTCCCGTGGGCTAAAAAAGAGCCACAAGATATTGCATATTTGTATGCCTGCAGTAGATGGCGTTGTTTCAGTCAGACCAGCGATCTCTTCCAGCTCAAGCACTGGCTGCCACTGTGCAGTATAGGATGCTCCTTACCTGAGGGTTGGGTCACTTGCATATAGTATGCACCCATGCAATGGCATACTATTAGATTTGGAAACCTTAAAAAAAAATTGTGCTAGGTCCTCTTTTTAAAGATGACCTGTCAACCCCATAAACTAAGTTATGGTGCGGTCTGGTGAGGTGACAGGTAGTTGGGGAATGTCTATTGTGTAATCGCCCATTCACACAGTGTCCTCCGACTGCTGTATGATGCGCTTTCCCATAGAAGTCAGTGTGCACACAGGGGCCTGAAGAGTCAGATTTTTGGACTGGATGCAGTCTTCACCAGTGGACAGCGGATGAGCGCAAAAAAAAAAAAAAAAAAAATTAAAAATCACCTCCCTCTGTCACCTAATTGAACAGCCCATAACTTTGTTTATGGTGCTGTTCCTCAAGGATGACAGGTTCCCTTTAAAAGCTATGGACATCTTGCACAAGTTTTGGTTTCTAGCCTCTATCTCTTCTCTCATGGCTACTTTAACCACAAGATTTTTTTTAAAAAAAAAAGCACAATAGAGAAAAGGGAAACCAAGCAGTCAGCCCATCCATGCTGACAGATCTATTAAGTAGACTGCAGTGTCTACATACAGTGATATGTAGAAGCTGTAGAAAACTGCTACATTTTTAATCAAACCCTATTGCAAAAGTGATTGTCAGCCTAAACTACATGCATTTAAATGAGGAAAAAAAGCTCCCCAATGTGTCCATAGCCTTTAAAGCAAGTTACTACAGTGCATATCACCATGCTGTACTGCCATGTAGACTACAGACTTGCAGTTGTCCAGCCGCTGTAGAAGACCCGAGGCACAGTATGCTCTGGCGCTGGACTCAGTCAGGGTGGTAAAGTCTATTGCACTACTAGAAAGCAGTTTCTTATAGGATGGCTCACTGAAGCTTGGTCTCCGCTGTGTAAATCCTACAGCAATATATCTGCATAAGTAATAAAACAGTAACAAGAAAGTGCTGCTCTATTCCCAATTGTAAAACAAATGGAGCCCAAATATTCTATTCCCTGATGGAAACACTGAAAATCCTATTTCAATATAAATACTCTGTGGCTGCACAATAGGAAAATATTTTGGTTTAGCAATTTTACAGGATGTTTTGTAGTCACACTGCCAGCTACCCTATTGGTCCAGATGGGGGCAGCCGCTACCCCGCGGGCAATATAAAGTCACTGAGCAAAATGGCAATTAAAATATCATCCACCCATCAGAACGGTTTACGCTCATGTGTGGTTATGCCGGCAGTGAAGAGGTTTGTGTTCATTAAAATGTTACATTTCCATTGCGCCGAGAAGCTGCGCTCTCGTTCATCAGCACGTCAGCGTCGCAAAGGTGGCTCTCCACGTCCCCATTCAAATGCTCATAAAGGGTGTTGGAAGGGTTCCCGTTTAGAAATCGCTCATCTTTCCGGAGTGAAACAGGCAAGTTGAATAGGCTTAGGGACACATCTTTGAAGGCATGCAATAAAAAGATTCCAATGATGATGGTCATGAAACCACTGAAGGTGCCAATCATGTCATTGGCAGCCATGTGCTGCCACTCCTTGAACAGGATGGCAGAGCAGGTAAGCACGGAGGTGGTGAAGAACACATAGTAAATAGGAGTCACTAACGAGGTGTTAAATATATCCAGAGCTCTGTTCAAGTAGTTAATCTGAGTGCTTACACACACGATGAGGCTGATCAATAGGATCCAGGACAAGGGATTCTTCAGAACAGCTTCTCCAGCAAACAGTCCCTTAATAGCAATTCCCAACCCTTTAACACATGAGACAGACAGCGCTCCGATCACAGAGCAGATGGAGATATAGACCAATATGTTGGACTGGCCATGACTTGGTCCGACCACAAAGATTAGAATAAGGGAAATAATAACAACCGCTGTAGCAAAAATCAGAAAACCTACAAAACAAGAAAGTGAAGTTAGTCAAGTGCTCCTCAGAAGTGCAAACTTCCCTCTCATCCGCTGCCCCCTACTGGTTAAGAGGGTTCTGTACTATGGATTTTGTTAATAATGAAACACTGTTGTAGCCTCCTTTATTAATTTTTTTTATGTACTCTTAGGAGTAGTGGTCACATGATTGGAAATCAATGCAGACAAGACATAGGCTTTAGGCACTTTGTGATTTCATATAGGTGTCCCGGGATTTTGGAGAGAAAGAAAAACATTCTATTTTTTTGCTATTACAACACCAGAACGCAGGCATAATACTTGTGCGACCAGAAGCGAACAAAGATGCTGTGGTCAGAGATATTCTTACCAGCATGATGCCATAATTTTAAATGGCTTCTCTGAGGTTTACTGTAAAATTTGAGGTTCGTTGTGCACATTTTGATTATATGAGCCCAGCTGGTACAAAAAGGTGAACTTACAGAGCAAGGGTTATCCACAGGCAGATTTGTTTTGTGGGGCACCTGCGCAGAAGATCGGCAATGCAAGCCACCCATAGAAAAGCGCTGGCGTCCACACCTGAATTAAAGCATGTGGATTTGTTTAGCACATCTTTTGGTCCAGAAGACAAACTGCAGCATGCTCCATTTCAGTGTGGTTCCCATGCGGACGGCTTCCATTGCAGTCAATGGAAGCAGTCTGATCCGCAGCCAAGGATTCCGCAAGAAAGCAGATGGTAAAAAGAAAACAAACTGTACTGCGCCTGTGGACTGGTCAGCACTTCCGCACACAGCCACAGTACAGAAGAGACTCAGACAGATACGCAGGGATGACGGCCGCTGGCAGGGTCAGATTCTGCTGCAGGCTCCTGCTTGCGGGAGCTGATCCGCCTGTGGACATGAGGCCTAATAGGGTACTTGCCTCGCTCTCTTGGGACTAGGCCTATAAAATGAACTTGTGATATCTTTATTCTGTACTGTCTCCTACCAATCATAAGAATGGGGGTCCTATGTACCGCTAATGAATGGAATAGCGCTTGAGCAACTGTGCTACTGCACCATTAATTTTAATGGGACTACTGCAGACAGCCAAGGAATTGTACTTTGCCTGCTTCATCAATCACATTGAAATAAATGGAGTAGCAGCATGTATTCGTGCCCGTGACTCCATTCACTCTGGGTTACATGGGATCACCATTCTCATGAGGGATGAGACGCCAGTGGTTGGACACTTATTCCCCATAGGACAGGTGATAAGTATTAACTCTAGTACAACCCTTTTATATCATGATGTGGTTTTCCAACATTTATTGTACTGTTCATTTCATGGACAGCCATAAACAGTTGTTTCCTTTATACTTTAAGGTGAGGCCACCTCATTAACTGGTGATACATAGTAAGTACGCCTTAGATATACACAAAGCAGGAATAACACTACAGCCACCCCACTAGTACTGTGTAGACTTTGCCTCGTGCTGTCAAAAGCATTAGCAGCAGATGCTCTCGGTCCTGGAAGTTGGCATGTGGGGCCTTTACGATTCAGACTTGTTTTTCCAGCACATCCCACAGATGCTCGATTGGACTGAGTTCTGGGGAATCACGAGGCCACGTCAACAACTTGAACTCTTTGACAAGTTCTTCAAACTACTCCTGAGTAAGATTAGCAGTGTGGCAGGGCACGTTATTCTGCGGTAAAAGGCCACTGCTATTAGGGAACACCACTACTGTAAAGAGGTGAACTTTGTTGGCAACAATGTTTAGGTAGGCGGTACATGTCAACATGACATCCACATGAATGCCAGGACCCCGCGGATGGTCACGTTGCCTCCACTATCTTGTCTTCTTCCCACAGTGCATCCTGGTACCAGAAAAGCAAAACAGTCATCCACAAACTGTGGAATGTAAAAGAATATTGGATTATTTAGACCAGGCCACCTTCTTCCATGGACTAGTTCTGATGCTCACGTGCCTACAGAGATGCTTTCGTTGGTGTAGTAAGGTCAGCATGGGCATTCTTACCAGACATGACCTGCTATGCAGACGCTATGTCACAGTGTGTCTTCTGGCACTTTTCTATCACCACCATTAATATTTTAAGCCATTTGTGCTACAGTAGCGCTTCTGTGGGATCGGACCAACTAGCTTTAGTTTCCCCTGCATATGAATGATCCTTGGGTGCCCATGAGCCTTTTGCTAGGTCACTGGTTGTCCTTCATTGGCCACTTTTTGTAGGTACTAACCAATGCATGCGAGAAACACCACACCCCAGACCTGCTATTTTGGAAATATTCAGACCCCATCATCTAGCCATCACAATACAGCCCATGTCAAAGTACCTCAGATGCTTACACATGCCCATTTCACCAACTTTCAACACATCAAGCTCAAGAACGGACAGTTCACTTGCTGCCTAGTCTATTCCACCTCTCACAAGTACCGCTGTCACAAGATAATCAGGTTGTATCCACATCATCTGTCGGTGGTTTTAATGCTGTGGTGGATTGGTACATGTTACTGTGTGGTGCTTGGGTAGTGCAATACAATACCTGGATCAGCTAACTTGATGGACATTTCATTTAAATTTTCAATCTCCTCTTCTTGTGGGGCATGGATAACCATCACTGTGGATCCCAGTATACTCAGCAAACATCCAATCTTTCCATGAAGGTTTAGTTTCTCACTTAAGAAGTATGAAGACAGGATAGCGCTAAAATATAAAGAGATGAGATGTCAATAAAAACCCATAAAGACCAAAAAAGTATTGGCAACAGTTTCAATTACTACTATTTTTTTATATTATACAGAGGTTCTTAACAGGAGGTTGAGGAGACATAAGAAGATCTCCAGCACTTTGGATTAAGCAGCCAATAATTTGGTAACTGCAGATTCCATGTGCACCGATACAAAAGCAGTGACTGGAGAGTTACAGTGTGCAATTGGGATATTATTGCTGTATAAGGAAACCTTGGAATCAGGATTATAGGCAGGCAATGTATTATGGCTTTGCTCTATTTAAAAGGTGTTTTCCAGAACTTCGGTCTACCTCTCGGGACCCCCTGTGACCAACTTATTGAGCCTGCTGTCAGTGTGAACAGAAGCGGAAGCTGATAGGGATATTTTCCTTCCTTTTAATCACGGCTTTATGAAACAGTTTGGCCGTACCGCAATGTAATATTTTGTATATATGAAAAAAGTTTAGTACAGCGTTACCAGGAAGAAAGAAAAAAAGTTATTGTTCTCAGGAAGAGAAACAAAATAATCTTGTAGATATGATACCTTTAAATGGCCAACAAAAATAACATTTTATTAAATGGCAAGCTTTCGAAACTAATCAATCAGGCACGGTATCCAAGTAGTCTCCAAAACATGCCGTTTATCATCATTTCTTTTTGTCAGCCATTAAAAGGTGTAATCTACAAGATTATTTTGTTTCTCTGCCAGCAATAACAAATTTGTATACACAAATTAAGGGCTGAGCTAAAACAGAAGATCTAAGAAGGTTCTCCAACCTGGAAGAAGTCAGTGGTTCTTGAAGGGTACCAAACTGCATGTAGACTGCATGTCGGAGCTATACGTACTGCTAGAAGCCATTATTAGACAAACCACACCTAGTGTGCATAGCAGGAGGGAAAGGGTTGTTGATCCGGGGATTATTTTGATTGCCAGACTGGAGTCAGGAAGGAATTTTTCCCCCTAAAAGGGGAACACCGGCTTCTACCTCATTGGGGTTTTTTTTTTTTTTGCTTTCCTGTGGATCAACATTGGGGATAATAGGCTTGACTGGATGGACAGATGTCTTTTTCCGGCCTTACATACTATGTGAAAGGTCATTGAGCCAGAGAATATTTGACCCATGTATTTCAATCCCTTACCTGCCCCCAAAACTACCCCAATAGCAGATTAACCCCCATTTACTGCACCTACTTAAAGTAAGCCTGTCATGTCCTTGATGCCATCCTCACTGAGGGCAGCATACAGTAGCTACAGATACACTGATGGGGTAATGTGCAGTGGTTTTTAAGAACGTAAACGTTCTAACAACTTGCAGCAAAAGATAAGTGCAGCTTTCATGAGGTGCTGCTACCCACACCCATGCACCCCGATTTATAGTTTTCTATTAGGGCATATTCACATGGCCAATCTCACGCAAGTTCTGTCCCTGTCCGACCGTGCACAGAAAATGTACCCGTTTAGTAGGTTCATACACAAGGGGTTTTTCACTCGGACCTGCAATCCAAGTTTGAAAAATTTGTCCCATTTTCTTGCGGAGATAGGGCAGACCAAGCTTTGAGCTTACTTACAGTAGCATGAACAAGAGGGTCCAGGTCTAACTACTGCAATTGCTTCAGATAGTGCAGGGCTCCAAGTCTATGCTCACATCAGTTTTGGAGGCTCCATTCGGTGCATCTGGCACAAAAGGTTGTAAAAACAATATAGTGGCGTATGCATCACTCTTGTTTGTTAACATGCCAGAAAACCAACGAACCCCATTACAATGAATGAGGTCCATCGGTGCCAGAGATGAGAAATCTGGCACTTCCGTTTTTTCATTATTGCTCAAGTTCCACACAGAAAAGCATAGCCTTAACTTTAGAAATGCTAGGTGTCGCAGGCTGGTGCTCCATCCAGTTTTGCATTTATGTGGCATTCCTGAAACTTTTCTAAGGTTTCCAGGTAAACTCAAGGCATCTGATCATATTGTATTCTAGGGCTGCGAGTGCTTCCAAGTGTCCAACATAGTTAACTTGGTTAGGTACTTCATTTAGAGGAAAAGGAGCCTCCGATTACCAGTATTTGGAGATCAAGTCTGCTTCAGACTAAGAAATGTCTGAGAAGGCCGTTCTTCAAACAAGAAACCAAGGCCAGAGTCAGACATCTCAGATATTCAATCAACTTTTATTGTAGATCAGTTCATATGGGGTAACAGTAACTTTGCCAGTAGATAACAGCCAAAAGTGTGATTTCATCTACTACTATGAGGTTAGGTTACCATTTCCTCCACTCGCTACTGAAAGAAGGAAGCAGTCATCCGAAGCACTACCTATAAACTCTACTGGTGCCTAAGAGGGCAGGGAGACATAGCAAATACTTAAATTGTTTATTTCATGAGCCAGGATAATATTCTGCAGTTGTAATGCAGAACATTGCTCATTTTAGTCTTGGAATCGTGGATGCCCCAACAGGAACAATCCCTTGAAGTACGATTTGTTACCAAGGTTGAAAAAGGATGCGATCCGACTTCTTTTACAAATGTATCAAGAAAACCAATGAGATTAAACAACCCTAAATCATGAATGACAATTCAGAATACCATTTATGTAACAATGATGCTTTACGAGCAGATTACCTGACTAGCACACTTAAAGCTCCTAAAGGGGTCACAAGTGTTGCTGGTGCAAAGGCATATGCAGCAAAATTAGCAACTTCACCTGCTCCCACTGAAAGAGAAATAGCAAAGTCACACAAGTGGCCAGCAATGAGAAAATGTGCCTAAGTTGTGAAGCAGGTTAACAACGTGTTGCTTTCTTTAGATACCTACTTGAAAGAAGCCCGGCCCACCACAGCCATTCCTTCAGGTACGCATGGCCACCCTGCCCTACAACAAATAGAAAACATGACATCAGTATTAGAGTGACGCTTCCACTTTCACTAAAACGGCTCTCGTCAGGAGATGGGGAGGTCCGCCATCAGTACATGTGGTGCTCACTTAGTGTACAGTACTTTAGCCTTAAAGCAATAAGTACATGTTGCCTTTTTACCACAGATCCTTAATGGTGGATACTTCAAGAATTACTGCCAGAGAAGCAATAGTGACGGAGGGGAGATTTACATATGGGGAGAATGGGAGGCTGCTAACCACTTTTGAAGCTGTTGTGCCATCTAATACAAACCTCCCCGATTGCGAAACCCAAGGCAAACTGCTGCTGATCGACCCCTGTACCACGCCCGCTAAACTGCTGAGCTTGCCAAGGGAAGCCACAGCAGCTATTACAGAGGAAAGCTGGTATTAGAGAAAGCCTTCCATATGAACAGCCGACCTGTGATACATTGACGGCACAAAATCCACCCGAACAGGAGCTTCTCTTATAGAGAGACTCTCCATTCTAGTAACAGAGGGGGGTCCCAAGTGTGGGACCCCGCTCGGTGGTGTTCTGGTGCACAGCCAATTTAATATAAGTGCCCTCATCCTCAATCTCAACTCCTTAAGGACCAGGGTGTTTTGTACCTTAAGGGACCAGACACTTTTTAGGGATTTTACCCATGTGGCGGTTTTACTGCCCTATTTTTTTTCTTCAGCTACCAAAATTATTTTTGCTGCGTTTTTTTCCCCTCAACCTGCTGCTGCTTAATTGCAGGAGCTCTAATCCCACGCCGTATTTTTGCTATTAACCGGGACTGAAGACAAAAGGGGTTAAAGGCACCAATGGTTGTGCAGTTGAGTGCAAACTTTTTCGTCCAGTTGTCAGTTTCAGGAGGGGGGGGGGGGGTTATACGATTTTAGAGAAAAGTTGCTGTGAGGAATTCAGGAAATAAAACGTCTGCCCTTATGATCGTTCCTCTGGCTGAACCCGGCAGATACATTTACACAAGTACACACAGTGCTCACTCTTTTAATTAGGCCATACTTGGCATGGGAAGTGGCGGCTCAGGAAGGATTACAATTACAAGAAGTCAAGACAGAAGAATACTGTAGGTATTACATCATGTGAGCTGACAGTTTGCCGCAACTTCCCGAAGGTGTAGGGATGGTTAATCCCTGCTTTTGTTCATACCATAGCTACTATGGTGACAACACAGCCTAAGATTGTGCAATCCTTTTCTTTACCCGGGCAGCCAAAGTGCCAAGTACGAGACCCATTACATACCTGCTCTCATAGAGCCCTTCCTTGCCAGCCGCAGCAGCCCTTTCTTCTTCAGTATGAAGCTGCCACCAATAAACAGACTTGAGCTAATCGCCAGGCTGAGTCCTATATAAAAGTCATATTTTCCTTTGTCTTGCCCCATCTTGAGATGCTGCTATACCCACGGCGGTGTCTGTGCTACAAACGGAAATACATGGATATCCGCACACATTAGCGTCTTGGCAGGAATCTTCCGGTATATCTGTAGAGGAAGTAACAAGTGTGAATACTGATTTTCAGGGACAAAGTCATAGACAATATCCCAGTGATCGCACACATGCCAGGCCGGGTGGGTGCAGGAACCGCAAGCCTATATCCTTCAGTGGGGAGCGGTCAGTAGTCGATGGGGGCGATGAACGACTGCAGCAGTTTCTAATCTATCACACCGATGCCCTTGTGTGCTTGGCCTAGGAGAAGACATTACTGCCCCAAATGTGGGCAGTGACTGGCAACCTAATAATGAGGCCAATGATTAGCAAAATGCTAGTGTCACAATATCGTTAGGAAAACGCTACAAAATATTGTTCTAGTTACCACTTTGGACCCCAATCAGACGAAGGCAGCGTGCGCTACAAAGAACAGATCTTTTCTTACTAAGAAATTACGAATTCCATAAAAGAGTACAAGGGGGGCCTGGACGCCTTTCTTGAGCGATGCGATATTATATGTTCAGAAGTGTTGGTGATCCAGCGATCATTCTGATTGCCAGATTGGAGTCAGCAAGGAGTTTTTTTCCTTAGATGGTGAATATTTGCTTCTACCTTTTTTTTTTGCCTTCCTCTGGATCAACATTGGGAGTGAATAGGCTGAACTGGATGGACATATGTCTTTTTTCGACTTTACATACTAATGATAAATTTTAATTTTCCAGCCGTTAGTATAAAACGGAGTGACGCCATATACGAGTCCTACGTGGGCCTCTACGTGCAAACTTGTGACAACTGACATGACAGTGATCTAGTTTGTGTGGCACACAGTTGTTTGACAAGTTTTTTTGCATTTTGTAATTTTTAATTTTTTTTTTTTTGCAACATCTGTAACTAGAGATGAGCGAACGTTAAGGGCGATTTCGCAGTAGAGCATCGCTATTTTCAAGTACCTGACTACTCGGGTGAAAAGATTCGGGGGGCGCGAGAGAGAGAGGTTTGTGACAAACAAGTCATGCCAGGCAAACCTAATTTCCTTCTATGACAGAATCACTGACTGGGTTGATCAGGGAAATGCGGTGGATATAGTATATCTTGACTTTACTAAGGCATTGACAAAGTATCTCATACCATACTTATTCAACAAAAATGACCAAATATGGGATTGACAAGGCAACTGTTAGGTGGATTCACAACTGGCTGAGTGATCATACTCAATGAGTGGTCATAAATGGCTGCACATTCAATTGGAAGAATGTATCAAGTGGGGTACCACAAGGCTCTGTCCTAGGCCCAGTGTTGTTCAACATTTTTAGAAATGATCTGGAGGAGGGGGTTGATGGGAAACTGATCAAATTTGCCAACGATACAAAGCTAGGAGGGATAGCTAACACTAGGGAAGAGAGAGTATTCAAAAAGATCTAGGAAAGCTTGAACAGCGGGCAGCGACTAACAGAATGGTATTCAACAAGGAGAAATGCTAAGTCCTACATCTGGGCAAGAAAAGTGAAGAAAGCACATACAAAATGGGAGTAATTGAGCTAAGCAGCAGCACATGTGAAAAACACTTGGGTATACTAATAGATCATAGACTGAACATGAGTCAACAATGTGATGCAGCAGCCAAAAGGGCAAACAATTCTGGGATGTATTAAAAGAAGCATAGAGTCTAGATCACGTGAAGTAATTATCCCCCTCTACTCTTCCTTAGTCAGACCTCATCTGGAATACTGTGTCCAGTTTTGGGCACCCCACTTTAAAAAAAGACTGCAAATCATGTCCTATGAGGAACGGTTAAAGGATCTGGGAATGTTTAGCCTGCAAAAAAGAAGGCTGAGAGGAGACTTAATAGCGGCCTACAAATATCTGAAGGGCTGTCACAGTGCAGAGGGGTCAGCCCTCACAGAGGCTCACACAGAAACATCACTGCTGACGTGCCTGCTCTGCTCTGTGCATGCGCAGCTGTGCACCAGATGGCACATTGCAGAGCGAAGACACCGGACAGGTAAGTGGGAGGTCACTGCCGGCTCATGGGTCGCATCCTGATGTGCGAATCTCGCAGTTAGAATCTGACCCGGCCGTAGGCATGAGGCCTTATGTAACCACATTATTTTAGTTTTATTATCTTTCCACCCTAAATGATTTCAGTTTGTTTTTCAGCGGAATCTTACAGATTCGCAGGTCGTACGGGTCACACTGGAGGGGGAAATAAATCCGAAATGATTCATCCTTGTTGGATTTTTTAACATGACAAAAGCCTGGCATTTTGACAGGGGTGTGGAGTTTTTATATCCAGTAGGGCGGATATACATATTGTTTATATAATAGTAGGGCGGATCAGGTTTCTAAGTTTGCGACTTCTAACAGCAGCGTTAATAGTTCTAGAAATAGAACGATCTAAGAAGGTGGGGAAAAATAAGTGCCATCACTTGCTCCATTCAGAGTCTGAGACTGAAAACAGGTCGTAAGCTGCAGAACACCTCCGGGAACTGTCGTAAATAATAAGAAAAACATTTAATTTAAAGTTTAATTTAAAAACTATTTACAAACAGCCCCCAGAGGTTTTATGCAGCTCACTTAAGGCCCTTTTACATGCAACAATTATTGTTATATGGAAACGTGGACAGTCATGCACTATTCGCTGGTTATTAGCCAGCATGAAAATAATCAGGCCAATCAAAATTCGCTCCATCGAGTGTCCCCTTAAATGACTCAATCAGCCGATGAATGAGCATTTGCTTATTTGTTGACCTATTGGGGTGCATTCCCATGGCCCTACGTTCAGGTGACGGACCATCCTTATGAAGATTTGTGCTGTATAAAAGGGGCTTCATCAGTAATGGGGTTAGGGAGAGCTCAGTACTGCATTCTGCGCCACACGAGGCGCCGTTATTAGGTCTCTCTCATTAATAGAATAAAATCCTAGAGACTTCCAGGAATCCGCATCCTAAGAAGCCAGTAAAAGCAGCGCAGCAGTCATCACATCCACAATATGTTCTCCTGCCGGCTAATTAGGAGGATCTGGGTCCTTGAGGAGCAGCGTGACCCGCCGGGAGCGCCACGATGAGGCGGCTGACTAATTATCACAGCGTTCCCCTGGCAAAACAACAGGCAGCCTGGATGGCACTAAATTGTTTTCCATCATTAATAGGTCAGTAATTACATTCATGGAAAGTGTTTGTTTCCGGACTACAAGCGATACTTTGTAGCATCCTGTGCAGTGTGACGGAGCACCACGAGTGCCGCGGCGGACGGGCAGCTGCACACACGCTGGCATTTGGATTTTCCTAGGAAATTGTCTGCATGGAAATTGACCTATGATGTGGATTTTCCAATTCTGATCCATTTCAACTTCTGACCCGGATTAGTCGTGGATCTGTGGCAGACTTCAGTGAGGAAGTAAAAAAAAACAAAAAACAAAAATGTATGGCTGCGGATTTCACACAGAAAGGCCTGTTTCCCGTCCGCATCGGAACCTCCGGCTGGCTGAAAATACCGAAAGAAAAAGTGCGGCATGCAGAACTTTTTCCTTTGTCCAAAAGCTGGGCTGAAAGTCGGCCGACCCCATTATAGTTAATGGGGTCCGTCTGACGCTGGGTGATTGCATCCAGAGAGCAGGTAAGGGGAATCCCTGCAGCCGAACGGAGCTGAAAACAAGATGAATCCCCGCGCAGCTGTGACAGCACCTAAATACGCAGTGACGATTCTGCATGATTTCGTGTCCTGTAGATTATTTGTGCATCTGTTGTGGAGACGGTCTGGTAGTAACTGGGACTTGTGCGCGGAGCAGGAGGGCTGCACATTTCCTGTGTGACTTTGCTCCCAGGAACTGGCAGCCATGAGAGCACCACAAGTCCCAGCCACAGAATTATGTCCAACCCCCTGCTCAGTGCAGAATCACAAAATCAAACTACTAACGACCAGTTGTCTGTGAGTGCGTGAGTGATTCTTATGCTTCGCCCCATGGTGACGTCATCGAAGGTCCTACAACATATATAAAACACAGTCTGACCGACAGAAGAACGACAGTTAGGGCTCTTGGAAGGGGAGGACAAAAATAACAAGATGAGAATAAAACTAAACCGCTATTATCTCAGACACAACTCAGCAGTCCTGACAGAAGACACTGACCTACTGCCACCACAGAGATCCGGTGGGCTGAAGGACCTATGGTGACATCACTGCTGTGGGAGGAGCCAAGCTATGTTTGTCTTGTGTGGGGATCATAATGAATGTACCATGTAGCAGAGCTCTGTGACGCATTGCGTCACCAGAAACACTGGTACTATACTTTCCAATTACTAGCCACCCTAGACAGGAGTCTGCCCCACCTCTGAAGACTTCCATGGAAGGAGAACTCACCACCTCATGCCTTTCAAAAAATCAGGATGACCGCTGAGAAATGCGCATGTGGTTGACGGCTGATTGTTCGGACATACCTGCGCCAACTACGAGGGCACTGCCAGCTACGGTGGGGTGGTATCTGCAGTACCATCTCCTTCTGGGGAGCTTCAAGTGGTGCCAATAGCTTACAATCAGATAGTGACAGAACTACGTGGCGGTAGCACTGGTACGGGGGCGCTGGCAGTAGTACTGGCACTCCTGTCTACCAGGGTCCACATGGGAAAGAGAATAGCACTTTAAAACTTGGAAAACCCATTTTAAAATTGCACTGCAGGTGACCCACCGCACCTCCAGCACAGTGCTGGTCATCACAAGTACTCGACTAGTCGGCGATGACCCAACATGCGAGCCCGCAGCACAGGACTCCTGACTGTCAGCTGCGGGGCATTACTACACTTCCCAATCACATCCTGCGGAGTCACGTGACGCCACTCGTAGGTACATAGGGCGGCCGTCACTCCAGTCCGGTACGTTACCTGCCTCCCGCTCCCGTCACTCCAGCCGGCGGGGCCGCTACCTCCATGGGTTCACAGCTGGCAGCTCCGTCCCTGACGTCACTCCGGCTCCGCCAGCTTCCTGCTTCCGCCACCGCCGCAGCACAAGGTTAGGGCAGACACGTGACAGGACACGTGACACGCGATGTCAACTAACTTTATCAAAATGGCAGCGAAAAGAGACAGGCGGAGCAGGGGGAGCGGCGCTGCAGTGGGCGGGGTCGGTGTATGCCTTCAGCACTAGCACTGCTGTAAGCACACTCTGGACCCGGCCGTCATGCTAATTGTTCCAGTGCAGCTATACTAAAACGTGAAGCTTACAAACAACCCTGTGTCTGCAGCGCCTGTGCGGAGCAATGTATCCCCGAGGTTACAGACACATAAAGCCAGGCTAGTTCTTTCCTGCAGTTCACTGTATGGAGGTGACTGCAGGGCTAAAACCATTCTTCAAGCCGGGCTCACAGCAGCCTGTGGTAAAGCGTTTTACCACTTTACCAATTATCCATGACAGATAATCCACAAGTATCACAATGTTTATTACGTGCCCATAGAGAACAATAGGGCTCTACTGTGCGTAATACGCGGTAAAATAGAATGTACTGTTCTTTTTTACTTGCGTATTACATGCAATGTATATACACAAATGTGAATAGATCAAGTAAAATCAATGGACCTTCATTTAATCCATTCACCGTGTATACACAATGTGAGCCTGGCCTGTCATGTCATATAACACACATTATTCATATATATATATATATATATATATATATATATATATATATATACATACACATACATACATGTGTGTGCATATACTGAGGAGAATATAACTGACCTGTGTGTATATACTGAGGGAAATCTAACTGACTTCTGTGCATACACTGAAAGGCTGTAAAGTACATAAAGAAGCGGCCATGGACTGCAGGGATGCAGCATGCCTTTAAGGCTAAGAAGGGGCTGCAACCTCCAGTTTGGGGAAAATTCTAAAAAAATGGGTGTTACCTTTAAGGGTTAAAAGTGAGAAGAGTGAGAGGGGTGGCACATTCTGTAGATGGACATCAGTACATGCAGTCTGAGGAGAATCTAACGCTGCTCTATGTGTATACATATTGTATTCCTCGGTTCCTCTGAAGTAACCACAACTTCATGAAAATTTTCCGTGAACAACAGCTAAACACCTGTACCAAATTAACTCAGGCGAAGCCAGGTATATCAGCTAGCAGGTATTTACTGGGGTAGCAAAGATGTCTCCCCCACACATAAGATTCTAATACAATTTTTAGTCAGTGATACTGCACCTGGAAATGTACTTGGAACGGATGTGTTCAAGCCTTGCAAGCCACTATCCACTTCTCACCAGATGGTACTGTTACCCTCGGGTCTGAGGTGGATGAACAATCAATTTGCTTCTAACAATCTTTTGTCTTCCTAGAAAAAGCTACCAAGTCCATACTCCTGCAGACATAAGCCATCTTACTCAGGTCCTTTGAGCAACTAGGAAGACAGATATTGGGAAAATTCTAGTCCCACCGATTTTGGTTAAGCTGAAAGAAGGATCCGTATTTCCTCACATGTCTCAGAACCCTTGAGCCCCGCAAAAGAGGCAGTCATTGAAGTAACAATTGATGCCTTATTACAGGCCGGGGCCATAAAATAAAGCACTTCTCATAGCACTCCACTGTATCCAGTGAAAAAGAAAGGAGAAAAAGGCCAGCCCCCTAATTACTGAATGGTACACGACCTTCACGCCATTAACAAAAGTAAGTGAATTAATATCATGCATTGTCCCCAATCCTCACATTTTACTGGCTCGGGTGCCCCCTACTGCCACTCATTTTACAGTTGTGGATCTGGCAAACACCTTTCTTAGTGTCCCACTGCTGGAATCCTGCCAATACCTGTTTGCAATCAAATTTTAAGGGAGGCAACACACCTGGCTGGTCCTCCCGCAGGGTGCACAAAATTCTCCAATGCAGTATTTAACTAGCCTCAATCCTCCAAAATTGGATCCTCACATTGTGATCCTACAGTTCGTGGATGACCTACTTCTCTATTCAGAATTGTGCTTTACTGAAGAATCCATTTCTCGCAGAAAATGGATGCAAGGACTCTCAGTCAAAGTTACATTTTGTACAGCCTAAGGCTTCTTTCACACAAGCGGATATCGGCTGGCGCTGTGATCTGTTGCATTGGATTCCAATGCATCAGATCACATGGGCGTATTTGTGAAACGTAAAAGCGCCCGGCCAAGCCAATATAGCGCTGGGCGTTTTTCCGTCAGACCCAAAACATAGTCCTGGAACTATGTTTTGGGACAGAATACGTCGGTCGCTGCATGGGCTGGTAGCCCATGGCAGCAGCCGTAGGTGGGAGGGAGCATTTGCGCCGAGCTCACCAGGCCATCTGAAGGGGCGCACAAACATTGATTTGTGCGCCCATTTACCAAATTTTCCTCTCCCAACGTAGCGTATATCGGCCGGCCGTGAGAACCACTGGCCGACATCCGCTCATATGAAAGAAGCCTAAGGTTGTCTTTATGGAACACTGTATCTCAGTAAGACACCTTACAGAGGACCGCAAGAAAACAGTGACAAATATACCTCTCCCTAGAAATCTTGCCCAATTGTGCACTTTCTTGGGTCTGGTATTGTAGTGTAGAGCTCTTGGATCCCCTCTGCCTCCCAGCTAACGCATCCACTTTATAATTGCTTGTAATTAAAACCTTTTTTACAGACGGAGGGAGCAGAGCAACATTTTCACTTCCTCAAGTTAGCCAGAATTGTTTCCCCAATAATTAGCAATTCTTAACTATGAAAACCCTTTTTTCCTATACTGCCCAGAAATGGCAGGCCACACAAATGCCAACTTAATACACAGCCATGGCCCACAACATCCAATTTCCTATTATAAATGCAAGACTTGATCGAGTAGCTAGAGAAGTCTCCTTCTGTATCAGGGTCATAGCAGCTGTTCAGCTGCTCTTGGATAAGGCATCTGACATTGTTTTGGATTTTGCAATTCCAATATATAACGGCACATGATGACCACGGTATATTGAATCAAGACCAACCAGGCCATATCTCTATGGCCAGGCAATTATGCTTACACTGCGCTCTACTTATTCCCCCAATACTACTTTAAAATGGTGCACCCTATTGAATCTCGCTAAATTACTTCCACTAGATTCAGAAAGGTGAGTAGATACAGTAGACAATGCACAACTTAAAATACTGTATTTTAAATCAGGAGGACCCACATAACAACGGGATGTCCTATGTCAACATGATGGCATTGCTCTTATGGCACAGGAAACAGTTGGATTTGAGCATGATAAAGGTGAACCAATTAACCCAGACTTTTAGTTTTTTGTGGATGGCTCAAGATACCAGGACGACGGCAGGTTTTATATTACATATGTAGTGGTCACACAGAATGAGGTAACAAAAGGTATATTTTTCGCATAGCACATGATTATGGCCTCATCTGGAGAGCGAGAGCTTTCCTTACGTCCATTGGAAAAACACATTAAGAATGTTCAGTCAGTAAAAGTTAATGGAAGCTTTAATGCTGCCCACAGAACTAGGGATCATAAAAGTAAAAGTGCACATGAAAGCAAAAGGTAATGAGTGAGTAGATGCAGCAGCAAAAGCAGTCGCTAGGAGGCCTTGTCTCGAGGCCCAAGCCAACCTCCATACAGTAACCCCGGCCTCTCCACTGAGTTTTGATCTGCTCCAGTCTCTTCAGGACAAGGTGACACAGCTGGAAATGAGGAGCTGGATAGAGGCCGAGGCAGGCCTATTGCAGACAGCGCTGTGGGTGAAAGAAAATAAGTTGTGTCTCCCCCAAATGCTCTTCTCTAATGATAGTACATTGAGCCGATGCTCCCACCCATGAGTCAAAAACTGACATGTGCAACCTGGTGGAGTGACACTGGAGTGCTCCTAGATTTAGTACCACTGCAGCAAAACATACTCAGACCTGTATGACCTGTGCTCTGCATAATACAGGGAAGTTGGTCAAGACACCTCAGAAACACACACTTAAGCCACTCTTCCCCTTCCAAAGGTTACAAATAGACTATATACAACTGCTCAAAAGTGTCATATACCAGTATGCCATAGTCTGTTTTGACCTTTTCTCCCGGTGGCCAGAGGCCTATCCAGTATCAAACGCCACTGCAAAAACTACAGTGAAAAAGCTAATCAATGAAGTCATTTGTAATTACCGAGTACCAGAGACAGTAGAGAGCAATCGTGGACCACATTTTATGGCGTCCATTCTGAAAGAGATAATGAATGCATTAACAATAGAACAGGCTTTTCATATACCTTACCACCCCCAGAACAGTGGAAAGTAGAAAGGTTAAATTATACCCTTAAATTAAAGATCCAAACAGTGATGGAGGATTTGAAGACACCATGGACTGAGTGCTTACCACTAGAGCTGTTTTCAGTCTGGTTTACCTCAAGTAGGACAACAGAATTGCCACCATTTGAGATTTTCTTTGGTCGGTGCCAGAGGTGAGAATGTACTTTCCCGTTATGTACAGGCTCTGAAAAACCATTTGAATGCAATCCATAAACGTTTTTGCTTCTCTTCCAGAGCCAGAAGCAGATAGTGCTCATTCTTTGGTTGCAGGTGATTGGGTGGTGAAGTGACAGGTTCAGAAGGCTTTGGAACCACAATATGAAGGCCCTTTCCAGGTGCTGTTAATCACTCCTACCTCAGTCAAACTGGAAAGAAAACCCAGTTTGATCTATGCGAGTCATTGTAAGAAGATCCTAGCAGAAGGAGGAAAATGCTTCATAATGTGTAGAATTTTTGTAATCTTTAGGGTGGATTCAGACGACCGTATATTGGCTCAGTTTTCACGCCGAGCCGACATACGATGTCCTCATCTGCAGGGGGGGGGGGGAGATGGAAGAGCCAGGAGCAGGAGCGGAGCTCCAGCCCCCTCTCCACTATTTGCAATGAAAGGCGGCGGGACAGGAGCGGGGCTACGTTTCAATAATTAGCCCCCACCCTGTCCCTCCTCTCCACATTGCAAATAGTGAAGAGGGGCAGAGAGGAGGCAGAGAGGGGGTGGGAGCTCACAGCACTGCTCCTGGCTCTTCCAGGCTCCCCCCCTGCAGAGAGAGACGACGTATATCGGCTCGGCGTGAAAACTGATCCGATATATGGTGGTCTAAATCCACCCTTAGGCTGACACGCTTCCTGTGTAGAGATAAGAGACACCTACACCACATAAAAAGATCATAATGACAGTGGGCGGAGGGACACAGCAATATGTGGAAATATTTGGCTACGAATGTATTAAATATCACCAACATGTGGCCAAACTTAAGAATGGTAATGATATATTATGAACTTGTTTGCATGCTCTACCTACCTTTTTTTTTCTTTTGACAGCAATATTTTCTATCATCCATAATGATAGCGATGTGGAGTGGGGACGTCGAGCATTTCATAAATATATATGAGTACTGTGCTCACTGCCCTACCGTAAAACATACACAATGTACAAATATGACCAAGTTTCAGGTCACAAATATGATAGCGGCGTAGGTTTGATACTAATTTATGTGTAATGCTTTACAGATTGGAAAATGCCAGCAAATTAATGGAGGGACAAAGAAGTAAAACTATGGACTCACAGATTCTCTATAATCGAACAAGATACCAATATGTAAATAATAGTATGTTCTGCCGTAAGATAGTGACAAAAATATGGAAACACCAAGAATTGCATGCCTTAAATAACATGGGATTATAAATCATATTTCAATAAGTCATGTAAAGACTTTAGGCCTCATGTCCACAAGCAAAATTAAATTATGGAATCTGCGTGGGCAGTTCAATATGTCCCTAGACATTCATTGGCATCCATTAGGTAATTTAATACCTGCGGATGTCATTTTTTTCCTGGCCTGCGAATCGCACACTCGGGAAAACACCCGCAGCATGCTCCATTTTCTGCAGTTACTCGCACAGACGGCTTCCATTGAAAGCAGGATATTTTTTTAAGAAAAAGCACGGCGCATGTGCGGCACACCGTGCAGAAGAAAGAAGTAAATGTCTTTTTAGGCCTCATGGCTGTGGGCACGGGTGGAAACCGCTGCAGGATTCTGCACTTGAAACTGTGCGAGCCTATAGACATGAGGCCTAAGATTTAAAGTGGAGGTAATATGACACAGATGCTGCCGGGCAGAGGTGAACAAGCAACAAGGTTCCATTGGTCAGAGGTTTGAGACACTCAGCTGCTGTTACCAGCTGGCTCCCCAAACCACCCAGAGCAGGGCAAGAAGTGAAGTAAACACAAATTTGGCTGGAAAGCTCTCAGCCAAGCACAGGTTAAAAGGGCAGTTTAGTGGTTATGAATAAAATTCCATGCATTTTGTATGGTTCTTCCATATTTTTGTCCACCCCATGTAAACTGAATCATTGGTGATTTACACAAAGGCTGTGTCACCTGTGATTCTGCGAGCACCTCATACGAACCCCAATTCACAAGAATATACCTGTAGCGATCCATTGCGCTGACAAAACTGATATGAAAAAGGACTGACATCATGGCACCCAGGATTTTGGGCACTCATGCTAGGAGAATGGATGGTAACACTGCAACCTCCTGGCTGCAGCGGTCACTTGACATCCGATTTAAACACAACCAGGATAACTGTGGGAGCAGTTGTGCTGCTCACCAGGGGAAGAAGAGAGTTAAAGGGGTTGTCTCGCGCCGAAACGTTTTGTTTTGTTTTTTTAACCCCCCCCCCCCCCCGTTCAGCGCGAGACAACCCCGATGCAGGGGTTAAAAAAACAACCCGCACAGCGCTTACCTGAATCCCGGCGGTCCGGCGTCTTCATACTTACCTGCTGAAGATGGCCGCCGGGATCCTCTGTCTCCATGGACCGCAGGGCTTCTGTGCGGTCCATTGCCGATTCCAGCCTCCTGATTGGCTGGAATCGGCACGTGACGGGGCGGAGCTACACGGAGCCGGCATTCTACACGAGCGGCCCCATAGAAGACTGCAGAAGACCCGGACTGCGCAAGCGCGGCTAATTTGGCCATCGGAGGGCGAAAATTAGTCGGCTCCATGGGAACGAGGACGCCAGCAACGGAGCAGGTAAGTATAAAACTTTTTATAACTTCTGTATGGCTCATAATTAATGCACAATGTACATTACAAAGTGCATTATTATGGCCATACAGAAGTGTATAGACCCACTTGCTGCCGCGGGACAACCCCTTTAAGTATTGCTTCTTTTGTTTTTCTTACGTCAGGGCCAGCGGTTTGTTTATTTAAGTAGAACAACCCCTTTAACTGTAAACTTAAATGGAGCAACCAGTGTCCGGCAGCTACTGCCAAGGCAAATTGGACCATGGGGTGCATCAAGAGATATAGAGGCGCATGACAAGAACATTGTTTCTTGTGGTCTTGTGTCAGACCACACATAGAATATGGTGTGCAGTTTTTTTGCATTGATGCTAAAAAAAAAGATATATCAGAGCTTGAGCGGGTTCAAAGATTGACAACTAATGGTTATCAAAATTGGAGATGTTTAGTTTACAAAAAAAAAAAATGATGACGTTTGAGGGACCCCCTAATAACTATGTATAAATATATCATGGGTCAATAGAGAGTTATCTCCTATTGTCTATTTATATGCAGGGTTGTACCAATGGAGCATCTTCTTGTACCTCATGAGGCTCCATTTAATCTGATGTCACTGTGAGTCCATGCAGCGATCTTGCACCAACAGAAAAGGAGGGTACAGGACCCTTATTCTTGGGGTTGGTAAGGGTCTCCAGTGAAGAGACCTCCACCAATTAGATTTTTATCACTTGTCCTGTGGGTAGGCGATAAAAGTCAGTCGTGCAAAAACCCCTTTAAAGAAACTGGAGAAATAAAGATGGCCACACCAGCTTCTCTGACTCCCTGTTAAACTAATGATTTACACACAAAGATTATTGCTCAAAAGATGGCTTTTGAGCGATCATTTTGCATAAACTACTACTTGGTACTAATGCCTATTAGTACCAATTAGTAGCGTGTAACCCGCCAGGAGTTGTATTCAGAGAACAGACCACCCGCTGTTCTCTGAATAAATTCCCTTTGTTCTGCTACGGGCTGACAGCTGAGACAATGTAATAAGCGCTCCCCGGGCAGAACACAGCGTGCGGTCCTTCTTACCAGCTGTTGTGCCTAATGATTGATTTCATGCCGAACTGAAATTGATATTTCGTCAAAAATGTGAAAGATGAGCCCATTTACACCCAACGATTATCACTCAAAAAATGGCTTTTAAGCGGTAATCGTTGTCTAAATGGGCCTTTAGACACTACATCTCCTTTGATTAGCCAGTGCTATCCACATGACCAGTGCTGATCAATGAGAAAAGCATGTAGTGTCTTAGACTACTGATGCATACTATGCACAATGTGCATCTGGTAGTCAGAGAAGCGGTTTGGCTATCTGTGTTTCTCCAGGGCCGGAGGGTTGCTTTAAGGGGCAAGAATGTTTTTCCCCATCTCAGCATTCCGAAAGTCAAGACTTTTTCTTAGGTTACCCTCAACATAGACATCTAAGGTCTTGTTTTGTGGGGAACCAGGACCCTCGTTCTCAGGATCAGCGTGGGTGAGATCCCCCACCGATCATATTTTTATCACCTCATCTGTGGGTAGGTAATAAAAGTTAGTCATGCAAGAACCCCTTTAAGAGAACAACAATTTTAGCATTCTGAAGGCCATGGCCTTTTTCTTATTTCT
This sequence comes from Eleutherodactylus coqui, assembly GCF_035609145.1. Classification (NCBI taxonomy): domain Eukaryota; kingdom Metazoa; phylum Chordata; class Amphibia; order Anura; family Eleutherodactylidae; genus Eleutherodactylus; species Eleutherodactylus coqui. The sequence goes on along the minus strand of NC_089837.1, from coordinate 384,467,189 downwards.
CTTCTCTCAGCATAGACACACACAGTCTTGTCTTATGCGGGGTGAGCTGTCCATTTAAGACTAAGTTCCATTCTTTGAGCAGCTAAATGGAAAGCAACCACTTCAGTTTTGGTGCCCATAAACATGCATTGAATCGGTTTGTTAATTTCCCGTTTCCATTCAGTTTTTAATACTGCTGCGCTTTTGTTTCTAGTTTAAAAAAAAACAGAACTAAAAAACAGACTGCAATGTTTTTATTTTAACATTGCAGTCAATAGAAAACTGAAGCAAATGGAAAGATATCCATAAGCTTCTGTTTTTCATTTCTGGTTTCATTGCATTTAGCTGCTCCCACAACAGAACAGCTAGACTAAAGCCAAAACAGCTAGTGTGAACGTAGCTGAGTGCCAGGTAACACATAGCAGATAAACTGAGATCACGTCACTGTGGTGCCAATGAGCTTACAGGGAAACCCCTGCTAAACCACCAGTACTTCGAGGGGTTAAACGGCTGTTGCAGCAGCGTGTTAGTTATGTTAGACCGGCTGCACACGAGAGAGAAAATTGTGCGAGATTTGTGTGTTGTGATACGCACAAATATCACACGAATATGAACCCTATTCTTTTGAATGGTGTTGTACACATCAGTGACTTTGCCCGCACCGCGATGCAGGAACCAATCCCGGCAGTCCTATCTTTGTCCATGTTCTCGCACTGTATCTCACATTGTTTTCAATGGGGTCGGAGGCAGTGGTGCACGCAATGCAATGTCTCCCATTGAAAACTGACAGCCACAGCGGCGGATCACTTCTTCCTTGAAGTGATGCGAGGTGGCTTTGAAACAAAAGCACCTCGCATCCGCAGGAAAAAGGGTATGTGAAGTTAGCCTTAGAATCAATGAAAATTGAATAATTGTCATTCGGTTGTTGGTGTGTGTTTAGACTAAATGATATTCACTTTTGCTCATTAAAAAAAAAATATCATTCAAATGATAATCTTTCCATCTCCAAGGGCCTTTACCATGGACACCTACCGCAGATCATGTTGGCATAGCTCCTGAACCCTCACTATCAAATTGCTCCCCTAACTGACTTATGGAACGGTGTGGGAAGGGGATAGATAATAAAACATATATTCATACCAGAGTACAAGAGGTGGTCTTTTTTAAAAGTTGTTATTCCACTCATCTCCTATACACAGGATAGGGCACAACTTGCTGATTGGTGGGGTCTGACCACCGGGAACCCCACCTTGTTCTGAAGTGTGGCCAGCAGCAGTCACAAATTTGCACTGCCACTCCTTTCACTTCAATGGGACAGGTGGAAATGGCCGAGTTCAAATGCTCTGTTGTCTGCAGCAGTCCCACTTAAATGAATAAGTAGTGCGATTGTGTGACCACCGCTGTACACGCTTCAACAATTAACAGATAAATTGCTTTGGTAGGACAACGTATTTAATAGAGATGAGCGAGCATGCTCGTCCCAGCATTAACCTGCTCGATGTACTCGTTACTCAAGTCAAGCCAAGCACCACGCGGTGCTCGAAAAAATTTCAGCCTCTCCTCCCTACGTTTTCAATGGAGTCGCAGCTGCTGCCGGCGGCTCCATTGAAAACAATGGTCTGCTGGCACCCCTGAATTGTTTTTCATGGAAGGGCTTTAAACATAAGCCCTTCCCTGAAAAACAATCATTTTAGTGCAAAAAAAATAAACTTACCTCTCCGCCGCTGCCGTGTCCCCTGCGGGGATGCAGAACACATCTGCCGCATGAGGCAGATGTTTCCTTCATCCCCGCTAGTAAAAAGAATTCCCTGCTGCTACATCTGCCACATTTGTGACAGATGCAGCAGAGGAATTCTTTAATTCCTTACCGCAGCTGCCACACATGACAGCTGCGGTAGAGGATCCTGCTGCCGGCACCCGGTAATTGTTTTTCACGGAAGGGCTTTAAATAGAAGCCCTTTCCTGAAAAACAATTTTACTGTTTAAAAAAACTGCCATGAAAACAAAAAGTGCATGCAGCAGATGTTTCCTTCATACCCGCAAGAAAAAAATAATTCCCTGCTGCTACATCTGCCACATTTGTGACAGATGCAGCAGAGGAATTCTTTAATTCCTTACCGCAGCTGCCACACATGACAGCTGCGGTAGAGGATCCTGCTGCCGGCACCCAGTAATTGTTTTTCACGGAAGGGCTTTAAGTAGAAGCCTTTTCCTGAAAAACAATAATTTTACTGTTTAAAAAAACTGCCATGAAAACAAAGTGCATGCGGCAGATGTTTCCTTCATCCCCGCAAGATAAAAAGAATTCCCTGCTGCACCTGCCACATCTGTGACAGATGCAGCAAAGGAATTCTTCATCCCTGCGGGGAATAATGAATTCCCTACCACTGCTGTCACAGATGACAGCTGCGCTAGGGGATCCAGCTGCCGGCATCCTGAAATGGTTTTTCAGGGAAGGGCTTTAAATATGAGTCCTTCCCTGAAAAACAAGAAGAAATGGTGAAAAAAAATAAAATAGAGAATACTCACCTTTCTTCAGCCACGTCCAGCCGGCTCTTCTGCCTGCACTGCTCTCAGTAGTATTCAGCAGGCGGGAATTTTAAATGGGCTGCCTCTGGTTGGCTGAGTACTGTGACCAATCAGAGGCAGCTCTCAGCTATTGAATGACAACTGAGAGCTGCCTCTGATCGGTCCCTGCGCTCAGCCAATCAGAGGCAGTACTCACCCATTCATGAAATTTTCCTAAAAATTAGTTGGACAATTGGTGCTTCACAACACAAAAAATATATAAATAAAATATCATAATCTTTCTAGCAGGGCAGATTATAAAAGTGTAGAAGCTCTCGGACCTAAAGTAAATCTTTATTTTAGAAACAATTGAGCTGATAACAGAATTATTTTATTTCATTTATAAATACAGTACATTATTCTGAGTATATAACTGCATATTATTTGTGTCATTCATGTACTCCTACAGCAGCAAAACAAGAAACAAGTTATAGTTCTAAGTGTCTAATAAAGTTTCCATTGTACATCTTAGGAAATCCATTACCAAAGCATCATAAAAGGAAAAAAATATTTATTTATGAGGCTTTTCACATTTTCAGTCAAGTAAAAGGCTTTGATTCATTAAATGTAGGTCTAAGTTATGGCACAAAACTTAGAATAATTCAAATATATTAGTACTGTCATTAAAAAAATAATCTCAAAAGCTTACCTATTCCTCCCCAGGCAGGCTTCTTACCAGATCTTCACCTCACCTATCTTTTCCAAGTTCCTCCAGTCCCCTGGGTCACTTCGCCTCCAGCTGGCCGGATGAAGTGTACATTGCCTGCATTCTGATTCCTGTAGGTCAATGTACTCAACATTCACTGCCTAGAAGGGAATGCCAAATCCTTGGTAGCCTGCCGTAGTGTGACTGCGCATGCGCGATGTCTCACTGCTAGTGTTTCACATATGAAACACTGGCGGCGAGATATCGCGCAAGTGTGCTAAAGCAGACTTCTGAAGATTCAGTATTCCCTGCTAGGCAGTGAACACTACCCTGCAGGGACTGCACTGCAGCTAATGGACACTCCAAAACAGGAAGAGGATCTGGCGGGCTGCAGGTGACGTGCCCCGGGGTAGTGGAGGAGCTAGGATATGGTAGGAGAGTAGCATGCGGTAACAAGACTGCCTGGGGAGTAGGTAAGTAGATTTTTTTTAAAGGACAAAACCCTTTATAGGGGTTCTCACACAATCACATATTACATTTCTTTGTTACATCAGGCAAAACAACAAATCTCAATTAATTAAAAAAAATGCTCCCGTGTCTAGATATTGCTGTTACCCACCTATTATGGTGTCCTTGGCATCCCAGTAATCCCCTCTCCAAATGTGCACCTGATGTGTTCTGTGCGGTTGATAAGATATGCCTAGAAGCTCTGTCCCCGGTACATAATACTGAGTGTAGACCAGCCAATAAGAATTGTGCTCATCAGTACTGGACACAGATGAAAGTTCTGTGAGAGAATCCATAGAACACTATGAGCCGCCACAGCAAGTACGCAATAGTGATATCCAGTCACAGGAGCATTTTTTTTCTTTTTTAAGGACTTCAATTGAAAAGTTGTTCTGCATTGACTCAACTAATCGAACTATGTAATATTTAATCACGGGACAACCCTGTAATGTTTACAGGCCTAATACTTTATACAGCTGAGGATTTACTACATTGCATCTAAGGTAAAATGAATCTGTCTGCTGGTCATGCTGTTAGGACTTAATTCACATGGCACATTTTCACATTTGCGTGCCACCCATATTTGCAACTGTACACGGACAGCACATGGACCTGTTACAGTCAGTGGGACTATGCAGACATGACATGCATTTTTTTAATTTACTTTTTTCTTTTAACAGACCAATGGTCAGTATAAAGAAGAAAAAAAAATAAGTCTGAGACATGGAAGTAGGCAGACACTGCATATCTGGATGCAATGCGGGTATACACAACAATTAAAGCTGGTTTGCTTTTCACCAAAGACCAAATTCAGGCACGCTCACCTGAATAGGGAACTTTTCAGAAAGCATTTTTTTTTAATCCAGCGCTGCCGCTGTGCTGGGTTTCCGTATTGTATGCAAAAAACTGCATAGGGATTGAACCATAGGGTATCAGTAAGTGAGAGAAATACCTCACAGTTTCAGTCCTTATCAGTCTTTAACACTGGATACAAAAACACTATCCTTGGTGCTTTTCTATCCAATTTAACAGATTGCAGGGTCAGAAACCAAGACGCAGAGCAAAGAGGTTTCTCTCTCATATATTGACCCCCATGTAGGTTCAGTTCTAGTTTCCATTTCCATGCAGTTTTCTACATAGAAAACAGAAACCTGAAACAGAATCAATGCCGATTTTAAAAAAAAACAAACTCAGTCTAAAAAGAGCCCAAGCCGTAAACCACAAAGGGGAGTGCCAGGACACATTCAACATTTTAAAAACACTCTCCACTACTGTAATAATTATATCTACATATGTAAGTTGCATGTGCATGTGTGAGCAGTCATATCTGAAGGGAGTCACATCTGCCAAGCCAACCAGGACTATGTAAGATAGGAAGATTTTGGAAAGTTCAAGTATACGAGCCCAAAATCATGCAGATAGGAATAATGGGTGTATTTACTATTCAAAATATGGGTTTTCTGGCAAAATTACACCAAAAAATTTTTTTATATTCTTGTGTCACATTTAGCATGTGCTTTTAGACACTGACAGTTTTTCTGACTTGTCTGAAAAAAGGGGCGTGCCCTAAATAGTGCCAAATTGTATCAAAAGTTTGGTGCAATTTTTGCCGTCAACTAAGCCAACTAGAAGGTGGTCGAAACTTAGACTAGACAGTGTTATAATTCGACAGATTTATCAGTGATGTAACTTTTAGACAGTATTAGTAAATAAGCCCCATTGTGCCTGCAGACAAATAAAGGACATGTAATAGATATAGGGAGAACAAAGTCTGTGCTGCTTCTATATATAGAATACCTGGATACATTGTAACAAAGCTCCAGCTGTGAAAAGTATTACATATGTGTATGTTTTAAGCTTCTGAATATAAACATCAATGTCTCAAATTATTGACCACAATCAGAATTTTTGGAAATGGTGAATAATAGAAATCCAAAATACATTTCAAAGTTACATAAGCTTTCACCATACAATGATTTGGCTTCATTTATAGCACTAAACCGTCCCTCTAAAAGGGTCAACAGGTGCATGGTGCCCTAAAGTACATGAAAACACCAACAGGCTCACTTATTATAAACGGCTACGTTTGTAGCTGCAGCATTTCAGAGAAAAACACTGTTCAAAAAGAGCTAGGCACATGAAAAAGCGTCCGCTACGCAGCTCCCCCCTACCTTTTCTCCGCTCATCTCTGGTGGCTAGTGTCTTACTATACGTATATAGGGAGAGATCTGTCAATTAAGGGTACTTGTATATGTAGCTATAATCGTTTGCTCAAGCAACTAGCAAAAGATGTCAGTTTAATCCCTAAAAGGACCAGACACTTCTTCCCGAATTTACCCATGTGGCGGTTTTACTGCCCTATTTTTATTCTTCAGCTACCAAAATTATTTTTTATATCCATTTTCAAAAATACATTTTTCTTTTGCTTTATTAGGGGCAAAAAGCTTAAATTTCTCCTTTATTTTTAAAATATATTTACGCTAAAATAAAGTATGGGAATTGGTTCCTCATTTTGTTTTGGAGGTCTTGATATATACTTTGTACAGTTTTGTATGACAGGACACATAGGGCGACGTTTTTTGTTTGTGTCAGGTCATTTCATTTATATTTTTAGCCTGTAATTTTTTTAAACTTAGTTTAGCAACTACCGTATTTTTTTTTAACATTTATTTCCTCCATAACGTCATATAAGACCTCTGGGGGTAAGGGACAGTCTTTTTTTGCTTCCCCACACTTTTTCATAGGAGCCCAAGTTACAGGAGAAAACATCCCATTGTAGTAACAATAGTCACTAAAAGAGCTGATCCGGTTTTGCTAGCAGCTCTGCTGTGGCAAGGAACACCCGATGGTCACTTGATCGCAGGGTTTAACTACCACTTTCTCTTCACTACATAGCGCTCATTGATTGCTATGTAGCCTGCAAGAGGAAAGGTAGAAGCGGTTAAAACAAAAAAAAACCCTACTGCCTTCTATTCCAGGTCCTTGGCTGTGATTAATAGCAGAGGACCCAACTTGTTACATTGCAGGAGCTATAATTCTGCGCCATATTTTTTTTTATCATTGGCCAGGTTTAAAACCCAGGTCCAGACGCCATAATTGTATGCTTGGTCGTTAAGCGGTTAAACACAAAGTTATTTCTTTTGTTTGTTTTTTTAGAGGATCATTCAGCTGATCGTACCACCGAATAAGGACGACTGAAAGAACGGTATTTAAACCAAACAAGCTGACGATGATTTTCATACTTGCATGAAATAAAAGATATTTATTCGCTGTTTACACTGAAAGATTGTTAAATTCAAGCGATCCAGCGATTTTAATGCTAATCGTTTTGTGTAAATGCACCTTTAAAGGGGTTGTCCCGCGCCGAAACGGTTTTTTTTTTTTTTTTCAACAGCCCCCCCGTTCGGCGCGAGACAACCCCGATGCAGGGGTTAAACAAGAACACCGGACAGTGCTTACCTGAATCCCCGCGCTCCGGTGACTTCTTACTTACCTGCTGAAGATGGCCGCCGGGATCTTCTCCCTCGGTGGACCGCAGGGCTTCTGTGCGGTCCATTGCCGATTCCAGCCTCCTGATTGGCTGGAATCGGCACGTGACGGGGCGGAGCTACAAGGAGCCGCTCTCCGGCACGAGCGGCCCCATTCAGAAAAGAAGAAGACCCGGACTGCGCAAGCGCGTCTAATCTGGCGATTAGACGCTGAAAATTAGACGGCTCCATGGAAACGAGGACGCCAGCAACGGAACAGGTAAGTGAAAAATTTCTGATAACTTCTGTATGGCTCATAATTAATGCACAATGTACATTACAAAGTGCATTAATATGGCCATACAGAAGTGTATAGACCCACTTTGTTTCGCGGGACAACCCCTTTAAGGTTGAGCTTGGTGAGATGACATAGGGCAGCTGCCCAGAGAACACGTTACCCCGTGGCTGGCTCATTTTCAAACCAGGTTTTCTCTGAGACGCTGCAGCATTTCACAATAACAGTGGATTCAAACATAGCCTAAATATCCGGTACAAACAACTCCACCTCACAATCTGCATGTTTTACATGCAATTTGCTATGGAAATGGTGCATTTTAGGCTCTTAGCAATGCAAAGGGGATAATTCACAACAATTCTGCACCAACATCTACATGTAAAACACGGATTTTGATTTTTTTGTCATCTATTTTTAAACCACATTTGAATCCTCCCTAAAACAAAAGTTGTAAGTAATAGAGGAGCCTTTTGGTAATTCATGCTGCCAGTGGTTAGGGGAGCATGGATCTCCCTAACAGGTTCCCTTTAGGTTCCTTTCCCCAAGTAACATTGTTTTTTTTCTTCGCATAATCCACTTTTTTGTCAGAGATTCGCCATTCCTCCTCCTTGCCTACAAATTACTAAATATATTGCATATTCCATTAAAATTATCATGATCTTCAATTTAATAGATACATGTGTTCATCTTGGCTGCATTGAGAACTTCTCACTATGAGTGAGCTTCCAAGCACAGATACCTTGTGGCTTCAGTCACAAACTACTGGCTAGCATGGACTGCGGCCTCCAGGTAATGATAGGGCTGAAGGGTGATGAAGAGGAGAATTTATTACCAGAAAGCCTTCTAAACAAATACAATTATATTTAAGTACAGAGCAGCGCTTTGTCTTTGCAATGTATCATTTCCAGATCGCACTGCATGATACAAATGCTTAATTCAATAACAAATCCAACATTTTACGTGCCTGTAGGACACATGTATACATTTCAGAATCTGTCTGCATTAAATATGCCAAAAATAAATTAGTGAAATAAATGTTACTTTTTATTAAATTACAATCATTTGATTTGTATCATCTGTATGTTACATGAAATTATTTATGTCTGTTAATGTTAAAATAATGCGCTCAGCATATGCGCTGGGAAAGCCTGCAGCGCATATGCTGAATGAAGTCATCACTTCATTCAGTGCAGGCAAAGAGAGCAACTCATTGGCCTTTATCAGGGTGCTATGTATTGGTATGTATATTTTACTGTATAATAAAGGGTAGTTGACTGTTTTTTATGCAGAGGCATCCAGTAAAAAATACCATACAGTATTTTTTCTTTTAAACATGAAAGCCTATGGGTGATGTATGTTACTGCACGCCTATACAGTGGCATGCATATGTGGGGAAATCCTCCTGATGTACAGTATACCTCCAATGTAAGGCTTGAATGCAGTCTGAACAGAGCCTGAGAGGACGTATATGTCTTCTAAGTGTTCTTCACAGTGCTAGACTGAGGCAGCAGCTTCAAGTGTATGAAGATAGATGTACATGGGCGCACAGATATGTTACATAATGATTATATTACCATGCACTAATACTTGTCTTTATATGCGACTACATCACATCAGAAACCTGTGTTTCTGCAACTCTTAATAAATATATTAAAGCATCCTTTATAAACTGTATTATGTCACTAGAGAAAATGTGATGTTGGGACATTTATGATGTGCCCTATCAAATAGAAGTTAATGGATACATTTCAATGAGTCTATTAAGCCAGAAATTCCTGCAACATGAACTTCCTCTACACAATTTATTAGATGAGAGCACTTAGGCTCGATAGTAAGCAAACTGTATAATGCACAAAAACTGACACATGCATTATCTCTTAGGACATATTACCCTACCCAAATACCATGGGTTCTGTCCAATCACAAGTAGCTTTTAAAGGGGGTTTCTTCACAACTGACAGGATATCCACAGGATAGGTTTGATCATTGGGAGCCCCACGGCCTTGAGCTCCCTATTCATCATCACTGCACAACTATAATGAGAAGTTTGAATGGAGCATGCGTAGTGCCACCCAATTCTAAAGGCCCATGTAGACAACGATTATCGCTCAGAATTCAATCCAAAGCCATCTTTTGAGCGATAGTCGTTGTGTGCAACTGCACTGACATCGTTCAGTTTTCATTATCCTGTTGCTCATCGTTGTCTTTCAGCGTGCTAAAAGACAACGATGATCCTTATCTGGGGATTCACAGCGGGATACAGCTGATACTATTGTTTCACCTGTATTCCGCTTCCTGATGACAGGTGGGGTATGAAGAACACAGCGGTCCAGCTCTGTTCTCCATACCCGGCACAGAGCGCTCAGCTGTATAACAGCCGAGTGCTCCATGCAGAAAATAGCTGGATGCAGAAGGCAAGCGGGGACACCCCGCTTGTCTTCTGCATCCTCTGCTCCGAGCGTTCAGCTGTATAACAGCCGGGCGGTCGGAGTGGGGAACAGCTGGATGCAGAAGGCAAGCAGGGACACCTCGCTTGTCTTCTGCATCCTCCGCACCGAGCGCTCAGCTGTATAACAGCCAGGTGCTTGGAGCGGGTAACAGCTGGATGCAGAAGACAAGTGGGGACACCCCGCTTGTCTTCTGCATCCTCCGCTGGCAGCACAAGGTGATCGCTCATCTTGGGCTGCAAATGACACAACGATGATCGCTCAAAAGTCACTTGAGCGACATCTTTGAGCGATAATCGTTGTGTCTAAATAGGCCTTTAGACTGTGGGACTGACACACACAATAGAGTAAGCCCTCAGCTGATTTTGTCAGCACCATAGACACCGTTGCATAGTGAGAAAGAATGAGGGTTCAAAAGTCTGTTCTGGTGATTGTGGGGGCTCACAGTAATCAGAGATTTTATCCTGTGAATAGGCGAGAAATGTCAATTGTGGATAAACCAGTCTAAATGTTAACAAGGTGATATAAGCTGCTTTGAACAACAATATAACAGAAGGCTTCTCACATAAGGCACAAACATTTGTGTATATTTCTATATGCAAATATTCATTGATCTCTGTTCAAACCACCATATAGTTAACAGATGAGCCTCGTGTCATGTGCATAAGCCCTTAGACTATGGTCACACATTCCGCATATATTTTGTTTCAAACACATGCGATGTTATGTGCGATGCATTTTTGCAAGTTATCCACTCCAAAAGTATTGCTTTACCTACAGTTCTGTCAAGTCTATAGGTGAGAACCCCACTTTCTGGAATTGATATTCACATTTCATACTGGGGCGCGTAGAACGTTGTAATACTCATTCAGTGATTTGTAAACTGACGTTAGGATGTTCTTGCAGCGGCTGCAGCCATTCATCTTCTTACAACGTCTAAGATATACAGGGCATACGTAAATGTCTATTCCTACACTACAGTAATTAGACTTATCAGTCATACAGATGCTGACTGGATTAAATAGCAGCGGCCATAGTACAGTTCTCTTCGACTTTGTGCACTTTGCTCATTTTAGTATCTCCTAGTAATAGTGATTAAATAACAGTTCAGTAAACAGTTGTCAAGTATTATAATTAGGTTAATACTGAGTGGCCTTAGATGTGATACCTGAGTACAGCGGCCATTTCTACTGTTGGAATCATGTCAGAATGTACCACAATAAGGTTAATTACACAATTACAAATCCATCTAAAGTGGCCATTCCATGTCAATAAGTCATGCTTTCTAATATAGCTTTATACATACATATAAATAGATGATTTTAGATATTTTAGTTTTCTGAGTGAAGAAAAAAAAAATCTGAAGACTGTTCTGTCGTAAGGAATTACTGAAGTCTTACTGTTTCAGATAATTACAGGACTCCCCGGCTCACAGCCAATGTTACAGTAGAATAGCGTTCCACGAATTCTGAGCACCAGTGATGACATTGAGACAAATATTTGCTTTGTTATGAAAACACATTCCCGCTGAAGAAAATCCAACCCAGGGCAGGGATGGACTGTCACGGATCTGGGCCTCAAGGCAATAAGTGTCACGGATACCGCGCTAGTGTCATTATTTCCTTTGGAGATTCCCCAATCAAGTCCACAGCACTGATGACAGGTCCTTCCAACAGCAGGCCGATTGTTAACCGCCACATCAAGCCTAATCCCCGATCGGCAGCTTGCAGTGTCGGAGCAGAGGTTGGTGACCTCCAAGAATCTCCATTACTTACAAGCTGTAATCCTACTCTCAGATGGCCATTATTGTCCATGTAGTATAATCGGCCATTTATAGCAAACTAATTCCTTACCTCTGCGTAAAAGATATTGCCTTGGCATTTATGTGCATATTATGTGTTTATTAATCTTGGACTGCGATTGTTAAACCCTGTTGCTACTTTTCATTTCAGGAGATGTGACTGGTGGGATCTATTGACGCTTTCATCGAGCTAACTTCAGCTGTGGTGGGTTACATATCACATCGAGTTTACCTTAGGGTCAGAGGGAACAGCATCCTCTTCCCAGGAATGAGGCTAAGGTCATAACGATTTTGGCTGCAACCAATGATCACCATGTGGCCCAGTGATCTTACGCTGGAGTTGAAGCCAATAAGGTTACAGCACGACTCACAGGTTTCCATGATCGCATCTTACAGGTTGCAAAAAGATCTAGTCTTGAATATGTTTGTGACCTGCTTATTGCAGTCATAGCAACCTGTGACTTGCAAGCAACCCCATTATGATTTTTGGTCATGTTGCAGGCAAAGTCACAATTCACTGTAGTCCCAAGAACCACTAGTACCTTGCAGTAGCGAGCAGCAACATTCAGTGTAAAGGCTCTTTTACACGCATTGATTATTGCTCAAAATTCATCCAAATGGCCAAAAATGTCATAATTGTTACGCGGGCATTGTGCACTTTTTGTTTCAACAGTAGATTTTGGTTCACTTAAAATCCATCGTTAAGCCGCTGAAAGACTAAGCAAATACATTCCATTTGAATGTATTTTGCTCATCTTTCAATAGACTGCACAATGTGTCCCCCCCCCCCATGGCATGTTTACACTAGCCACAAAAAGAACAATGGAATGTGCCAACAGCTGTTTGCATAGCTGGGCGTGTGTTTAAACACACGCTGGGCTCTGCAAACAACTCATAGAGGTCCTTTTACATGCCAATGAAGATTATAAAGTGGTAATGGCCATTAACACTTAATGCAAATAAATCATTAAATCTTTCATTCATTAGGAAGATTATCTTTGCATGAAAAGGGGGCCTTTAGAGGGTCAGTGAGAATCAATGAATAACACTGAGGATGAAAGGCAAACACTGATTAAATCCATTTGACAAAGAGGGAATCCCTTCATTTGCTCAGACAATGTGACCTCAGGACCTGTAGAGTAATACACAGGGAATGTGGTTTGAAGCATTCTGTAAATATGGATGTCATGGTATACAGTCAAACTTTAAAAAAGCAGCAGACTTAGGTTGGTTTCAAACAAAATGCTAGCTGTAGGTGAATCAGGAGATCTGAAATGCACTATGGTGTGCTTTGTTTTTTTTCGGGGGGGGGGGGGGGAGGAGGGGGGGGCGATTTTCCTAAATTTTAATGCATTCTTTGGATGCATTTTTTTCCACAAAAAGCAACATGCTCTAGGGTATGGCATTTTTCCGAATGATTTCTCTGTAGGGTAAAAATCGCTTGAAGAAAAAAAAAAGGCAAAAAAATATTGTAAAAAACGCATTAACCCTTTCCAATCCACTGTCTGACGTCTTCCTACATTCTGATTGTACAGCTTGTACAGCTCCAACGTCAGAAGATGTCCGACAGGGTATTCTTACCGTCCATTGCCAGCCACTCGGCTGTCAGGGCCTCTTTGGCACACACACACACTGACTTAGTCAGCAGATGGCACCGTTTTGTAACAGCAAAAAGAGAAAGCCTTTTAGGAAACCCTGAATCCAAAAATGCACTGGAAAGGGTTAAAGCTAGAAAAATGCCACCAAAAAATGTATAAGTTAAGGAAGCGTTAGGAGGGCATATTCTAAATAAGCTTAAATTATAAAACGTATGTGATAACATAGTGCTGGGTTGGGCTTCGAGGTCCCCTGCAGAAATAACAGGAACTAGTCAGCAGATACAATAAGGAAATACGTATACGCCTTCACGCCACTTAACAGATTATGCCTTAGGCCTCTTTCACATGCTATTAAATAAACATTAGGGAAATCGGATGCGAATTTACCTCATAATCCAACGCAGAAAATACAAGGCAAAAGCTGCAATTTTGTGCTGCAGATTTGCATTTGAAAATTCACAAATCTGCATACCTATTTCCCGATGAGAATGTCCAGAATTGAACATGTCAATTGCTGAAATCTGGTTCATATGGATGTGGCTTTGGGTGCTAAATTAGCAAAAATGAACCTGTGTGAACGGGGGGGCTTATGATAAAATCATACACAGTAACTACAAGCGCATGGCGATCCCTTCATGTGCGTTCTAGTTGTAGGTTACTATTCTCCAGCAGTGCATATGGACAGAGTTGACATTACTCGTTCTTAAGAGAATATTTACTGCATTGCCTTTGTAAAAAATTGTTAGAGGTTTTGGAAAATAGAGGTTATAGTGAGCGTTGCCCAATTTGACATGGAATAGCCATTTGCCTGGTCGTTTTACTCTTTCTTCTCCGGCGTCTTGTTTAGCTCCCGGAAGCTGATATTAAACTCTTTAAACATCTGAATTAAAATGACTCCAGTAGACACCGTCGAGAACCCACACAGCATGGCCAGGAAGTCTACTGCTCCTACTTTGGTCCATTCTTGAAAGAGAATTGCAGTTGCAACCAGGACTATAGTTGTGAAGGTAACATAATAAATAGCACTGAATATACAAGAGTCATAGTCTTCTAGAGCTTTGTTAATATATCGGAACTGGATGAGAATGCTACACCCCAGGACTCCTAGCAGGCATATGAAAAGGTAAGTGGAGCTTGAGCCGCTTGGATTGTTGGTAAAAGCATCTTGAGCAAAAAGCCCTATGCCTTTAGTACAGGGGACAGTAAACGTGCCTAGCAGCGAGCACACGCCTATGTAAACCATGATATTTTTCTTCCCATACACTGGAGATAGCCAAAATATCAGCAGCGTCAACATCAGGAGAACAAAACAGAGGTAACTCAGGAATACTGAAAGACAAAAAATATGTCATCTTAATATTTCGGATCCATAAATATATGCGCACTGGTTAACTATATAATAAAAACGGACAGCCCAACTGATAATGCAGCCGCCAACCCTGCACCACGCTAATGCGGGCCCTGTCAGTCTGTCTATACCCATTACAAGGGGCTTATAAGTAGGGCTAGTGGTCCTTCCACAATTAAGCTGTCAGTAAGCCTTTGCCATTAATCATAGCACACATCTCTTGCAGTTCATATAATGATAGAGGTTTCGGTTTTGTAAGCCCTGACTATTAATGACACTCGGAAAGAAGTCCCATAAGAGTATTATGGCCTGTAGTAAGGCAATTATAGTATTGATAGGGCCTACTTTATCCCATGTAGTATGATATTCTTTGTTAAAAGCCATTAAATTAATGTACTAAGGCATATTTTCATCATCAAGGAGGGCCCTGAATGAAGAACCGCTAACAAGTATATGAATGGCTGCCATGTAATACTACATTTCCAATGCATGGGTGAGAAATGCATGGCCAGCTGAATCCGATTTTGTCAGGGGTTCTTAGCGCTTAAAGGGGGAGTCTGTGATTTGATTAAAAAAAAATATATATATAGATGGTAACAGTTGAGTAGGATCTTTGAATAATCATACTGAAAATATAGTCCATGCCAGTTTTAACTGATATCAGGTTTAGGCTAGTTTCACACAGGAGATCGTGATTTTGCCACGAGAAAAATCGCGACCCCCCCCCCCCCCCCAAAAAAACCCACATCTTTGTTCCCGCGATTATTGGGCGCCACAGTGAAAACATCGCTAATGTGAAGGAAAACACTGAAAATCATTGGTTTCATAACTCTGCTTTTTTACTCACTTTTGCATCGCGCGCTTTTATTGCGCATATGAAGGCAGCCTAAGGCAGCACTCCGGGGAAACTTTTTATAGCATACACTCCTATGAGACTCACACTGCAGCTGTCATAGGAATGAATAGCGAAAATGACTTGAGGTCCCACACACCAGACAATTTGGCTAGGCAGAGTGGGGGTCTCATGGGACAATAAGGGGGGCCCTAACAGAGCAGAGAATTCATGAATAAAGCAATCGGCAGAGGAAACTATGAGATGTTTACCTGAAGAGTTCCTTTTAATACTAGCATGGTTAGTAGGACACTCCAAGAAAAACAACAATACCTGGATTAGAGAGCTTCTCTTCAAACTCGGCTCGAGAGGTTATGCTTTCTGACTTGGGAGAGTGGATAATGAGGATAATCGAGCCCACGCAGCTCAGGAGACATCCCAGTTTGCCCAAGAAATTAAGATTTTCCTTCAGCACATACGAGGCCAAGACGGACCTTCCAAATGCGAAACAACAGGAATCAACAAATTAGTCAGGAAAATAATGTAGAAAACAATTAGTTTGCTCTAAATAAACACAATTCATATATATTGGTATTGTTTAGGACACTGGACCTCATTCACACCAGGTAAGACGACCATATCCTGTCATAATAGACAAGGGAAGAGGAGCAGTCAGGCGGAGGAAAGCTAAAACATGAATGGATACAGTGAGTTGCATTATTCTCAATTTTATGTATTGCAAGGAGAAAAACTATACTTCCCGTGAAAAGTAAAAGCTGTACAGTGGTCTCAGATCCTCATGTACAGGGCCTTGGAAAGCCTTCAAAACAGTGGTTGGTGCTGCACACCTAGTTTTCCTAATTCATTAACAATGTGGTGTTAAATACTCTTGTATTAAAAAAAAAAAAAAGTACTATAGACGAGATACCATTATTGGCTAAAAATGATATCTACAAGCTTTCAGAGCTCAGAGGCCCCTTCCTCAAACAAGTTTTACAAACGAAGAACTGAGAGAAAAGTACAAGTTAGGCTGCCTGTCCACGGGCGAGTTTGCATTGCATTCCCCGCGGCGATAAGCCGGCCGTGGAGAACGCAGTGAAAGCTCTCCATAGTGTTGCTATGGAGAGAGCTTCCCCTTGTCCACGAGCTGCGATTTGCCGCGATTCTTCGCGGTCAGCCTATCTGTCAGATAGGCTGACCCGTGGAGATCCGTCTGCCGGCTCCTGCTCCCGCTACGCCTGTGGACAGGCAGCCTAAAGTGATGGAACCATATGCAGACAGACCTTAAACTAATGATGTAATATTCAGCCTGATGAAGGGGCCTCTAACCTCCGAAAGCTTGCAAATATAAATGTTTCTGGTTAGTTAGTATAACCTCTTTAATACTCTTGTTTAAAAAAGACAAACGTATTTAACACTCCATTGATTTTTCTGGCTAACAGTACCTTTTTGCTGTACATTATAAATTCAAAGAACACCGTTCTCTGTGTTTGACATATTACAGATGCAGTAGAGTTACAGTCCAGTAACTGTCTACAAGCCTGCTAGCTCACATCATGTTCGCCACTACTCCCCTTACCCTAAATCACACTGCCTGCTTAAATTAGTGCATATGCTGCTGTGATCACAGGACTTTATTAGCTAGAAAGTTCCTTTGACAGAAACAGCTTGTAATTGCCTTTGGTAAGAAATTGTTTTAGCTCTCTCTCTGTCAGCAGGTGGGAAGTAAAGGTGAATTTTAAGACTGTCTAGTCTAAGTCTAGACCACCTATTCATTTGCTTGGTTTTTGCAAAAAATTGCGCCAAAGTGTTAGCGCAATTCGCAGCACTTTGGCACAGTTTAGTGCTCATGCCCTTTTTCAGCCAACACGGAAAAAGACTGTCCAAGAGTGTCTAAAAACACGTGTAAATGTGGTGCAAAGCATGTAAGATGGCGCAAATTGCTCCAGAAAACTGTTGTATTTTGAATAGTAAATCTGCCCCATAGTGTGTGTGCTGCAGGCTTTACACAGCAGATAACCCGCTGTAAATATGGCAATTCACAGTGGCCAAATTCGCACGTGCTGTGGATTTTAACCCTTGTATTTTAATGGTTGAAATCTGTAGTATATATCGGCATGCAAAAACTTTCTGCGCTATGTACGGGAGATTTTAGAAATCTCCTCTGTATGGCTTGTGCTGTAACTACTGTGGAAATCCTGCAGCATTTACATTGTTTGTGATGCTGCCCTAAATCTGCTCAGACTGTGGTCAGACCTAAATGAAGAGAGCTTATAAACTTCATTCTAAGTGAAAGAAGTTTACAAGCTGCATAGAGCACCAATATTTTCATTCTACATTTGAAACTTTAATTTGCACACTGAGGTTCATATCTTTACTGGTTTCTAAGTGGATCATTAGAGGTACGCATTAAGGCTGGGTTCACACAGGGTGGATTTGCTCCAGCTGCGGCCGCTAGTCCCGAGTTCAGCCAGCCATGTGGACGAGATTTGTCAAAAATCTCATCCACGTGAGATGGCCAATCTGTTGCAGCAAAGCCGATGCGGATTCCCTGGCCACAGCATGTCAATTTTTATTTCCCGTTGCAGACACGCTCTCCTCTATGGGAGCGCCGTCCGCAGCGGAAAAGCATGCGGCAAGCCGCTCCAAAACCTGCGGCTAAGTGCCGCGTGTTTTGAAGCGGCGCTTTCCTGGAGGAAATCTTGCGGTTTTTCGCTGTGGCCAAACCGCGAGATTTCCGGTGGGATTCCGCACTGTGGGAACCCAGCCTAAAAGGTGTTTTCCCACTTTAATAAAACTAAATAAACAGCTGAGCATGACATAAAACAACAAGAAGCAAAGGCCACACTGGGACACAGCTGAGCGGCACGCCTCCCGGTATGTACGTCCGGTGGAAGTCAGGTAACTTGTGCAAACTGAGGCCGCAGCGTCACCGTGCCAAACTCCTGGCATCATGGCACCCAGGATGTGAGTGCTGATACCAGGAGTTTGGGGTGGTGAAACGGTGACTACCTGACTTCTGCCGAATGTACATACAGGGAGCTTAAGATGCTCAGCCATTCAGTTGTGTCATGGGCTTTAAGTGGCATAACTCGTTATTTTATGCCATGCTCAGCTATTAAAACAATTGGGAAAACCCCTTAAATAAAATCAATAGGAATCCAATTGTGCAGATAAATTCTATGAGAATGACAATACTACACTTGAATGTTATTTCAATCTCTACCTTTTGGAGAAAGACATTCTACATGGACTTACCCAAAAGGAATGCCCAGTGCACCCAACGGCGTCACCAGCACAGCCGGAGCAGCAGTATATGCAAGGAAATTTCCAATTTGCCCCAAAGCCACTGGAAGAAAGTCAACAAATAGTTATGAAACATATATATAGCTGCCCTACTATACTTAACCCCTTAGTGACAACCAATTCGCCTTTTTACTGACGTTACTAATGAGCTTTAGACCTGCACATACATCTTTTTAAGGAGGTGGCGTGGCTGACTAGTAACAGCCAGGCTCCTGCTCTAACTGCTAGGAGACGAGAAACCTCAGATTCTGGCAGTTTTACCCCCTATATGCCACAATCAATAGCAACTGCTGCATGTAAGCAGAGGAGGCTCTGTCACCCATCAGCAACCTGCAATGCAATCGCAAGGCATCATTGGGTTCCCATGGCAGCTGGAAGCCTGACAAAGGGCTCAATGTCGGCTGTCTAACTCAGAGTCGAATATGCTGCTGCCATAATAATGCAGTGTATTATCCTAGTGTTTTGAACAATCACATCTTCAAGTCTCCTTGATGGACTAAAAAAATGGTGTCAGAATAAAGTTCAATAAAGAAAAAAAAAAAACAAACAAAAAACCCCACATTTTTCCCTACAAAACTCCTCCTTAAATATGATAAAATACCCAAAACATTTTTTTTGTTAATGCAACACGAGCCAGACAATGAAAATATTTTGCTATTTATCACACATGGTGAATGCCGTGAAAATAATTTTGAGACATAAGGCTAGAATTGCTATTATTCTTTGGTTCATCTCCCAAAACAATATGACAAAAAGCAATCCAAAAGTACCTCAATATGATACCAATAAAAAGTTCTCCCTGCAAAAAACAAGACCTCACATAGCTCCGTTGCCGTAAAAAATAAAAATGCTATGGGTTATCTTTTAAAAAAAACAAAACGTGTGTCGTGCAAAAATGGGAAAAAACCCAAAATCTAAATAAACCTGATATCACAGTAATGGTGCTGAACCAGATAAAAAAAGTTAACATATTACTTTTCCCAAATCATGGACACTGTAAAAACAAAACCCAAAAACAGTGGTGAAATTTCTGGCCATTTTTTTCCTCTGTCTCCCCTCCAAAAAATGTAATAAAAGTTATACAACACATAAGTACCCCAGAGTGGTGCCATTAAAAAAATACAGCTTGTCCCCCCAAAAAATGGCCGTCAACGACTTACGGCTCTTTCAATGCAATGAAGAAAATCACTTGGCTCTTAAGACACAAAATAAGCTCATCACAAAAGGGTTAAACAAAACACTGAATACAGAAAGCATTTTGTCTGCTTTTATATAGTAGTGCTGACCTAGCCTCAGGATTAAAGGAGATGTCCCGCGCCGAAACGGGTTTTTTTTTTTTTAAACCCCCCCCCCGTTCGGCGCGAGACAACCCCGATGCAGGGGTTAAAAAAACCACCCGCACAGCGCTTACCTGAATCCCGGCGCTCCGGTGACTTCTCTACTCACCGCTGAAGATGGCCTCTTCCTCCGTGGACCGCAGCTCTTCTGTGCGGTCCACTGCCGATTCCAGCCTCCTGATTGGCTGGAATCGGCACGTGACGGGGCGGAGCTACACGGAGCTACACGGAGCCCCATAGAGAACAGCAGAAGACCCGGACTGCGCAAGCGCGGCTAATTTGGCCATCGGAGGCCAAAAATTAGTCGGCACCATGGAGACCAGGACGCTAGCAACGGAGCAGGTAAGTAAAAAACTTTTTATAACTTCTGTATGGCTCATAATTAATGCACAATGTACATTACAAAGTGCATTATTATGGCCATACAGAAGTGTATAACCCCACTTGCTGCCTCGGGACATCTCCTTTAAAGTCATCAATAGAAGACTGGTTGGGGTCTGCTACCTGGGGCTCCCTCCTGCCAATCTGCTGCTTGCCAGCCCATGCCACTTGTGCTCTGAGCTGATTTCTGCAGGAAGGGGACAGCTCCATTCCCACTGCGTGGCCAAGCTTGGTATTGCAGGCACAATTCCCATTTAACTCATTGGGAACTTGGCCTGCAAAACCAAGCCTGGCCAGTACAGTATGAATAGCACTGTCTACTTCCTGCAGAATTCAGTTTAGTACACAAGCACATCGGCATGGCGAACACCTAATCAGCTATGGGCCTGGGCAACAAACTACTGTCAATCTACTACTGATACTTATCCTGAGGATAGGCCATCAATAACTTACAACCCCTTTAAGAATTCCCCCCTCCTCCTCTTTTACGTGGAGTATCAGCTATGTTTACATTTTATCACAGATATTTACCAGATTAAAGCAACTGTCCGGTACAAATAATGTTGTATGACTGGGGGAGGGGCTGTTGTATTATTATCCGATGCCCTCCTCTATGGCCATAATGTTGTTGTTCTGCCTGTTCCTGAAGCAGCCCCGAGGTATTCCAAGACAGCTGCAATGCTTATTATGCTGGGTTTCCATGGGACGGTTTCACCTCGGAAATCTTGCTGTTTTGCCGCAGCAAAAAAACGTGAGACTTCCGTGGGATAAGCAGAGCTTCAAAACCCGCGGCACTTGGAGTGGCTTGGCCGCATGCTTTTCCGCTGCAGCCGGCTCTCCCATAGAAAGAAGCGAGGCTGCAACAAAAAAAGAAAAGAATCGACATGCTGCTTCCCGGGAATCTGCGCCGCAGCACTGGCTAATTCTGGATTTGCCACGACGGATTGTCCGCTCTGTATGGACAAGATTCTTGAAAAATCTCATCCACATGGCTGGCTAATCCCGGGACTAGTGGCCACAGGTGGATTTGCAGCAGCAAAATTCTGCAGGGGAAGTCTGCGGCAAATCCGCCCTGTGTGAACCTAGACTGGGCACTGCTAATGCATCAGCACTCTTAAGAAACTACACACTGAGCTGAAGGTAGCATGAAGTGTCTAACTACCGATGCGGTGCGCACTGCGTAGTGGGAGGAGCACTGCGGCCATCTTCAAAGACCACAGAGGGCCCCAGGCAGATCTGCAGCAGTACAGCTATCGAGGAGGGCATCAGCTAATACGATAACCACCCCCGCCCCTCTGGTCGGAACAAAGCTTGTCTCCGGGATTAGAGGGTCGCTTTAAATAATCACATTATAGAAACTGAAGGCCCATTTACATGCAATGATATCGCTCAAAATGTGTTCAAATGAGTGAAAGTAAGCGATATCATTACGTGTAAATGCGCGGCCATCGCACACTATTCGTTCACTTGCCGTTTATTGCGGCGTTTCAGCCTGCTTAAAACTAGTTGTTAGTTCGTTCGCTTGTTGTTAGGTTTAGGCCTCATGTCCACGGGCTTAAAATCCGCAGCATTTTTCCTGCACGCGGATCCGCGCGCCCATAGGGATGCATTAGACACCCGCAGGTAGCTAAAAACCTGCCGATGTCATTTTTCCAATCAGGCACGGATCCGCGTGCGGGAAAAAAAAATGGACAAGCTCCATTTTCGTGCGGGTCTCCCCTCTATTGAAGCCTATGGAAGCCATCCGGATCCGCGGGAGACCCGTACCAGAATTAAACTCACCTGCCCGGCGGATGTGCCCGGCGAATGCGCGCGGCACGCCGCTGGCGTGCTGAGCACATCCGCCGGGCCGAAGAAAGAAAATCCGGCCACGAAGGAAGGAAGATTCACATAGTCCGGAGCAGGTGAGTTTATTCTAATTTTTAGGCCTCATGTCCGCGGGGCAGGAGGGACCCGCTACGGATCCGCAGCGGGCCTGATTTTCCCCGTGGACATGAGGCCTTAAACAGCATTCCTTCAGTCTTTCACATGCAGGGAGGGGTGACTGTAAGCCCAACTGAACACAATAACTACTTGTTTACTGATGCTGCAGAAGACAATGGCACTAATTAAAAACCTCCCACCCAGAGATTCTTTGCATAAACACATGGCCATCTGAGTGAACATATAGTGCTTACATGGCTAATGAGGGAGATGGCGAGGATTTCAAACAATTATCTTCATGTGTAAACGCTCTGCATTTGAAAGCCAAAAAGTCGCCAAGTCGTTCCTTTAAACAACAATCGTTTTCCTTAAGCCCTATTTACACCCATGACAAAATTAAAAATCTGAGCAGTGGTAATTAATGCGCAGTTCTATTAGTCACTTACTGGTGATTGTGCCGATCCACCATATCAGGTCTGTAAGGTAAGACACACCTACAAAAAAAACACATTAAATATACTTAAAAAGTATCCAAATAAACAGTCGTCATAACACTCCAACTCTAGTGAACACGCAAATATATGCTTCACGATGAAAACAGTTCTCACTGGTAACCTGATGTCATTGCCAAATGCAGCTCCAGCTCAGCGCAAGGGCATTTGTGTAAGGCTGGATTCACACGAACGTATATCGGCTTGGTTTTCAGGCCGAGCCGATATACATCGTCCTCATCTGCGGGGGGGGGGGGGGGGGGGGGGGATGGAAGAGCCAGGAGCAGGAACTGAGCTCTTGCCCCCTCTGCACTATTTGCAATAGGGAGAGGCTGGGCGGGGCTAATTCGTGACACTTAGCGCCGCTCCCATCCCGCCTCCTTTCATTGCAAATAGTGCAGAGGGGCGGAGAGGAGGCAGAGAGGGGGCGGGAGCTCAGTTCCTGCCCCTGGCTCTCCCATCCTCCCCCCCTGCAGAGAGAGACAATGTATATCGGCTGGGCATGAAAACCGAGCCGATATACGTTCGTGTGAATGCAGCCTAAGCCCGCTCTACTACAGGCGTTTAAATATGGCGTTTTACTGCGTTTTCGAACAGCATTTGTAAACGTGTTTCTACCATCACTGCAAGGCGATGTGGTGCGTTAAAAAGCGCTGCAACGCACTAAAATAGAACAGACGGCGTTGGATTAGCACGGCGTTGGATTAGTGCCCTGTTCGAACGCTCGTCTGAGGAGCCCCATTGAAATCAAGGGAGGCGCCGCACAGCGTTTTTTCTAACGCCCAGTAAAACATTTTTTAAAAACGCCTGTGTGAGAGCGGCTTAGGCTGCCTTCACATCTGCACTGGGAATTCTGCTTTCCTGCTCTGTTCACCCGCGCCAGAGGATCACTTGCTCCATGAAGGGATGCGAGGCATTTTTGACACAAACGATCCGCAAGGATATTGTATGTTGGCGAGCGCTAGTTTCACGGCCTGATATCCCACTCGCCTGCGTGAAATTAGCCTTAATCTGTTAGACTCCTGTCTTGTCCGTTTCTGTAAACACTTGTATTCCCCTTGAAATAATTGTAGAACATATTTACTTGCATTACGTTGTTCCTCAGTTATCCCTCCGGTAAAAGTATGAAGAATGCCTACCTGGCTAGTGCCATGTCCCTGAATACACTGGCATTGTCCGCACGGATTACATACTGCCACACTGTAGCATGCTGAAAGACAACCATGAGCCTTATCAGGGATTCACAGCAGGATACAGCTGATACTATTGTTTCAGCTGTATCCCGCTCCCTGATGACAGGCTGGGTATGAAGAACACAGCGGTCCAGCTCTGTTCTCCACACCCTGCATGGAGTGCTCGGCTGTAAAAGAGGCAGGCGCTCCATGCAGAAAACATCTGGATGCAGAAGACAAGCAGGGACACTCTGCTTGTCTCCTGCATCCTCTGCTCCGAGCGCTCGGCTGTATAACAGCAGGGCCCTGGAGCGGGGAACAGCTGGATGCAGAAGGCAAGCGGGGACACCCTGCTTACCTTCTGCAGCCTCCGCTGGCAGCGCAAGGTGATCGCTCATCTTGCGCTGTAAATGACACAACGATGATCGCTCAAAAGTCGGTTGAGCGACATCTTTTGCGCGATTATCGTTGTGTCTAAATCAGCCTTTACACGTGTCAGTAGAGCTCACAGATGCTACTTAGTTTGGGTGGGGGTGGGGGGGATCTTACACAAACGAATTTTAATTGCGGAATCAGCGATCACCATCCGCACGGACTTTCCACGGCAAAACGCAGGCATTGAAAGCCACTTAGTTTCTATTTTTCCTTCATACTTGTGGGTATGAATTGTATATGCCGAGAGTGTAAGAAGAATCGCAGCTTGATCTATTTTGCCATGGACGGCCTCCATTACCATCAATGGAGGCCATCTGACTTGCAGCCCACACGCAATTAACATTGCGCATAGGCTTTGGGTACTCGCGTCATCACTTAACGATGGCCGGGAATTAAAAATATTGATATGGGGGGGGGGGGGGGGGGGAGAGAATCAGTATGGCCGACGGCACAGATATACATGCGGGATCCGACCTGGTCATGTGAAGCCAGCCCAAGGTCGCTGCAAACGAACGGGTCGGATTCCACATGCATGCAGGAGCCCGCAGCTGTTTTTTCTTTTGCCGCAACCACCCGCAGCACAGTTTTAAAAAAAACGTTTATTTTTCCCGCACCGTTGCTAGGCGATGATGCATAATCTGCGACCGGTCTGCAGAAAATAGAGCCTGCTGTGATTTTTCCTCTGCTTGTGGAAACCGTAACTTGTTTCCACTCGTGTGCAGGAAGAATCGATTCCCCATAGCACGCTGTGGGCGGTATTTTCTGTGGATCGCAGTGCGGACGCCGACTGCAGATTCCGCAATGCATATCCGTTCGTGTGCAGCCGGCCTAAGTTGGAGCGGCGGGATCTCACATCCTGACAGTTTGTGGGGCCATAGTGGGTTGTGGAACTCGGACAGAGATTCCTGCAATAAGTCTGCTGTGTGTGAATGGATCCTTTAAAGGGAGCGCCCGCAGCAGTCAGCACCCCGCTGCCGCACCCCCATCTGAAATGATCTGCATATAAAGGAGCATCGGGAACCCCCTTCACTGTCACCTTGGCTTGTATATTAGAGATTACATGGAGAGTGGATGCTGCAGACGCCCTCACACATCGTGCCAGGCTGTGTGGTGAAGGGCACTGGCACACAGGTCAGCCAGAGTGCGTAGCGTGCATGGTGGCACACTGCAGCTGCTCTGCGCCAGCCTGCTATCCCTGTGTAGCCGGCACGCTGGGTGGCTGCATGCACACAGGGGAGCCCCCGGAGCCGGCACGCTGGGTGGCTGCACGCACACACAGGAGCCCCCGGAGCCGGCACGCTGGGTGGCTGCATGCACACAGGGGAGCCCCCGGAGCCGGCACGCTGGGTGGCTGCACGCACACACAGGAGCCCCGCTGCCCCTCACCTCTGCTGCGGGCTCGCAGGATGCCTTTCTTCTGCAGCACAAACGTGGAGCCGTTGAGCAGGCTGGAGAACAGCGCCACACTCAGCCCCAACACGGGCAGCTCAGGCTGCAGCTCCATGCCGGGTGTCCTCCGGTACTAGCGCCCTGCCCGCAGCCTGCTCATGCCGGCTCTTCCTGCCAGGCCGCTCTCTGCCCTGGGACGTGCGGCGGGCGCTGCTTTCTTTTTCCTCCTAACTTTATTGCTATGATACAATGTGACAGCTTCCTGCTAGTTCCCACATTGGTGACAGGGCTGTCATCAACTTAACCCTTTAGGATCGGACCCCTTTTCTTCTATTTTCGGTTTTTCCTCCCCCATTTTACTCCTAACTCCTTTATTTATCCATGGACATCGCTGTATGAGGGCTTGTTTTTTGTGGGACCAGTTGTATTTTTTTAATGGTTCTATTTAATGTACTGAGAAACTTTTAAAAATTTCTAAGTGGAGTGAAATGGAAAAAAAATGACATCCCACCATCTTTCAGTGCGTCTTGTTTCTACATCACACAAACTGCAACAAAAAATGACATGATAACTGTATTTTATGGGTTAGTTTGATTACAACGATACCAAATTTAGGGCTTATTCACACGGGCGTATATCGGCCGGGTTTTCACACCCGGCTGATGCCCGCTGCCCCTCTGATGCATTGGTTTACAATGCATCTGGACACAGGGGCGTATCTCCGCAGTGTGAAAGAGCCCAGTCGGGCGGCCATGAAAACCTCGGCCGATATACACTTGTGTGAGTTAGCCCTAAGGGTGCATTCAGACGACCGTATATCAGCTGGGTTTTCACGCCCAGCCGATATACGGTGTCCCTCTCTGCAGGGGGAGGAGGCTGGAAGAGTCGGGAGCAGTGCTCTGAGCTCCTGCTCCCTCTCTGCCTCTTCTCCACCCCCCTGCACTATTTTCAATGAGGAGAGGCGGGATGAGGTGGAGCTAATTCCTGGAACTTAGCCCCACCCACGTTTCGCCTCCTCTCATTGCAAATGGTGCAGAGGGGTGGAGAGGAGGCAGAGAGGGGGCGGGAGCTCAGTGCCTGCTCCTGGCTCTTCCAGCCTCCCCCCCCTGCAGAGAGAGACACCGTATATTGTCCAGGCGTGAAAACCCAGCCGATATACGGTCGTCTGAATGCGCCCTAAGGGATGCATAATGCATTGTATAACTTTTATTCATTTTTTTTGAGAGGTGGGGAGCAATCACATCATTGTTTTTTGGGTTTTGTTTTAATGGTATTCACCATGTCGTATACATGACACGTCAGCTTAATTCTGTATGATTATGGTAATAGCATATATATATATACAGTTTATATTTTACTACTTCTGCACATTAAAAACACTTAAGTTCTTAATGTTATGTCTCTCCATTCCAAGACTCATAACATTTTTTCCATTGATGGAACAGTATGGCCGCCTGCAGACGGGCGGAAATTCCGCGGCGGGATTTTCGCCACTGGAAGCTGCCATAGGATTGCGTTAACAAACACAATCCTATGCAGACGGCCGCGACTTGTCTGCGCGAAATATCGCGCGGCAAACAAGCCGCGGCATGCTCTAATTCTGTGAGAGCCCCGCACAGAACGTCACTGCCCGGCCGCCGACTCCGCTCTGCGCATGCCACCCAGCCGGCACATGAAAGAGCCGGGGCCGCAGGAGAGGTGAGCGCCTCTCTGTAGACGCTCGGGTCGGGTCCCGCTGCGAGAATTCTCGCTTCCGGATCTGACCCGGCCGTCTGCAGGCGGCTGATGAGAACTTGCATTCTTGTGGGATAACTTGTGGTTTTCACTGGTACCATTTTGCTCGGTTTTTGGAAGGCATAAAAATAAAAAATAGCAATTTTGACATTTTTAAAATTGTTTTCATAGTGTTCACTGTGCATGAGAAGGGCGGCTTCAGACGACCGTATATCGGCCGGTCTGTCACGCCCAGGCGATATATGGTGTCCCTCTCTGCAGGGGGAGGAGGCTGGACACTGTGGAATTCACCACTTCTCAATGAGGGGGTGAATTCTGCATAGGAATAAGCGATAAAACCCTTTTCAAACTCTGCACCAAATGGTTTGGAGGCGGGCTCTTCATTCTGCAGCAAATCAGCCCCCCATGTGGACCCAGCCGTATAATATGGGTAATTGCAGTTGTGGCAATGCCAATTAAGAATATTTTTTTATTTCTTCTATTTTATTTAAATTATTAAAGGGAAAAAGGGTTTTATTTTATATTTTTTAACATTCCATATGACTTTTTTTCATTTTTTTTGGCTGCACTAGGTAACTTGACCCAGGAATCACTTGATCACTGATATAATACACAGCAATACTTCTACTTTTGTCTGTAGGTGTAATGCTGGCAGGCAACCTATTGGGCTCTACCTCTGGTAAAGTACAAAGTTGGCTGAAGTTGGAGCCTTAAAGGGGCTTTCCAGGCAGCACTGGATTTCAGTGGCGGGATACAGCGGGGTCGGAGCAGTAGCTGCCGCTCCAAGTCCAGTGTAGTGGCCGGCGCTCTCAATGAAATCAGTGGGATACCAACCTGCAATTACAAGTGTCGCTCCCATTGATTTCAATGACAGCTATGCCTGCAATTACAAGTGCTAGTCACTATAGAGAAACCCATCTGTGCCAATGGGGTGATAGACGAAGACTAGAGATGAGCGAGCGTACTCGGAAAAGCACTACTCGCTCGAGTAATTTGCTTTATCCGAGTATCGCTGTGCTCGTCCCTGAAGATTCGGGTGCCGGCACGGAGCGGGGAGCTGCAGGGGAGAGCGGGGAGGAACGGAGGGGAGATCTTTCTCTCCCTCTCTCCCGCCCGCTCTCCCCTGCTCCCCGCTGCGACTCACCTGTCAGCCGCAGCGGCACCCGAATCTTCAGACCCGAGCACAGCGATACTCGGATAAAGCAAATTACTCGAGCGAGTAGTGCTTTTCCGAGTACGCTCGCTCATCTCTAAATAAGACCTTTTCCACTTTCTACACAATTATGTAGTTGCTATTGACAGCGACATCTAAGAGTTTACATGGCGGGATCAGAATGACCTTTGATCCTGGACATCACAGCGGACCCAATGGTGATGGTATAAAGCTGCAGAGCCCACACCATTATTTAAGCACTTCTTGTTGCGAACCGGACGTCAGTGCCATATACTATACATACGGCACAGTGCAGGACGGGGCTCAGGAAGATCAGGGTCAGTATTTACCTTTGGTAAGGACAAGGAAAATTCCCTGCATGTTTAGAGATAAATCAGAAACCCAAACATGTATAAAAAATGTTATAAAATGAGAATTAGGCCTGATGCACACAGCAGGTCTACATTCCAGCTGTGGAATCCCGAACGGAATTCGTCCCTGACCATGGCAGGTGACCCTGTGTACCTGTTGTCTTCTTCATCGGCATCCGTGAATACCTGTCTTCTTCCGGCTTCTCTGTACTGTGGATGGTCCGCACGGCTCACTGTCGGACATGCGTAGTACAGATTTTTTTTAAACCCCTGATTTTCCTGCGGAATCTGCGGCCCATCCGCAATGTCAATTGTGGATGGGCCGCAGGTTGGACGGCTTCCATTGACTTTAATCAAAGTTGTCCATGCAGGAACCGCAGGAAAATGGGGCATGCTGTGATTTTCCATCCGCGGGCGAAAACCGTAATTGCTGCATAAAGAATCATTTTTCCATAGCATGCTATGGAGGGTTACTGCTGCGGAACCTGAAGGCGGGCGCCAGCCCTGGATTCCGCAGCAACAATCTGACCTTATGCATGAGGCCTTACAGCCACAATAAGCAGCACAAGGTACTCCTGTTTCAAGATAATTGCAGATGCAACAATTGTTATTCTGAACACCGGTCAAAAGTCCCCTGTTAAGGCGCCTTTAGGGTGACTACCCACTAGCGTTTTTTTTTCTGCTGCGAATTTGCTCCTATTTTTTTCTTCCAATTGTCAATGGGACTTCCTAATGTTAAAACCACAACGCAACGCGACGCAACTTTGCATTTTTAACATTAGAAAGTCCCATTGACAATTGGAAGAAAAAATAGGAGCAAATTCGCAGCAGAAAAAAAAAACGCTAGTGGGTAGTCACCCTTAGACAGAACGAGAATCGCTCAAAGCCGTCTTTTGAGGGATTCTCGTTCTGTCTGAATGCAGGGACATCGTGCAGTTTTCGTGAACGAGTCGTTCATCACTGAATTCTAGCTTGCTAGAATTGAGCGATCAGCTGTCATCAGCAGAGCAGGCTGTTATCAGCCGGCTGCACTGATAAGATTCTCTGTGTCTGTGTCCTGCTGTGAATTTACAGTGGGGACACTGGCAGTCAGAGTGGAGAACAATACAGCTGTTTGCTTATGCAAAACAGCTGTATTCTTCTATTACCGGCCGTGGCTGTGTCCCACTCCAATTTCATATTCTATAGTAGCTACTTAGCTACTATAAAGTATGCAAAGATGATTGCTCAAAACTTTTGAGCAATCATCTATCAGTGTAAATGGGGCTTTACCACAGACTGTGGATTTATAATCAGTTGGTAACTAATAAGGGCTTAATCACACTGGCGTTGGGCTCAGTTAGGCCAGGATCATACAGTCATATGCGTAAAACGCTGTGTGAGTCACGCAGCGTTCTACCACTGTGGAGCTGCCGGTGAGCCAGCCTGTCGCCACGTATGGCAGTAATATCGTACTGCATCTAACTGTATCTCACGCACGCTGTCATGTGTAGTTTCCAGTTTATTTTTTTTTGTTTAAATTTCCTGCGCTGTCGCTTCGCAACGCGCTCATAATCGCCGCCCATTGCAATGTACTGTTTGTGGACAACATTGATTATGAGCCCATACAGAATACGCGGCAAAATAGAGCATGCTGCGGTTTTTTTGTGCTCAAGTACTTACACACAAATGCGAGTGAACCACCATAAGGCAATGTATTTGATTGCCTTCAAATTACCACGTATCACACACGTATACATCGTGTGCGTAATACGGGCTAAAGTTACACATTAACCATTTCTATTTCTTTGTTTTGTCTTAGCAGAGAAACAGAAATAAAAACGGAATTAAACCTTTGTTTTGCTCCCCATTGATTTCAATAAGGTTTAATTAAAAATGGATATATTTCTGTCATTTCTGCTTAATTCTGTTCCATTTCTGTTTTTCGAACGGAACAAACAGCACAGCTCATCGCGCTATTTGTTCAGTTTCAAAAACGGAATTGCAGCTGAACAGAATTAAATGGAAATATTTTGATTTTTAATGAAAATCTATTGAAATCAACGTGGAATAAAATGGAAATATTTAATTCTTGTTTTATCTCCATTTCCCTGCTCCTCAAATGGAACAGAGAAACAGAAACGCTTAGGCTGGATGCAGACAAACGTATATCGGCTCGGTTTTCATGCCCAGCCGATATACGTCGTCTCTCTCTGCAGGGGGGGAGGCTGGAAGAGCCAGGAGCAGTGCTCTGAGCTCCTGCCCCCTCTCCGCCCCTCTGCACTATTTTCAATGAAGAGAGGCAGGATGGGGCGGGGCTAATTCTTGTAACTTTGTCCCACCCCCTTTCTTTGCAAATAGTGCAGAGGGGCGGAGAGGGGGGGGGGGGAGGAGGCAGAGAGTGGGCAGGAGCTCAGTGCCTGCTCCTGGCTCTTCCATCCTCCCCCCTCCCTGGAGATGAGGACA
This sequence comes from Eleutherodactylus coqui, assembly GCF_035609145.1. NCBI lineage: Eukaryota > Metazoa > Chordata > Amphibia > Anura > Eleutherodactylidae > Eleutherodactylus > Eleutherodactylus coqui. The sequence goes on along the minus strand of NC_089837.1, from coordinate 384,435,564 downwards.
CCGTATATCGGCTCGGCGTGAAAACCGAGCCCATATACGGTCGTCTGAATCCACCCTTATAGGTATTCTGTCACCAGGTTCATGCTGCTGAACCACGGCCAGCGTGAACACAGGACAGAGATGCACATTACCCTCATGTATGTTTGATTCTGAAACGTTGAGCCAAATCAAAATAAACACATTTTGAAATTTGACTCGTAGCTGAGTCTTGAGTCAGAGAGGTGGGCCGCGCTGGCTCTGATCACGTCATAGATCACAGAGATCATAAAGCATACAAGGAGGTAATGTGCATATCTGTCCTGCGTTCATGTTGCCGTGGTTCAGCAGCACGATCCTGGTGATAGAATCCCTTTAACTAAGCTTATCGCAGTGTGAACGAGCCCTAACTCTGCTGCACCAACAAGCTTCTGATACACAGAGCAGGACTTGAGATATAAAAAACTGCTATCCATCACTTGGCTTCAGAATGTGCTAAAAATCACCACATTTTATTCCATCATATTAAAAGCATGCAAGCGAAAAACATCCCTGGGAAGTGCGTTTACATTGTAAACCACATACATGGGTTTATTATCAGAGCATGTTGATGGCTGAGAAATATGTGAAAAATGTGAGTTTTAGTACATTATGAAAAAAAAAAACAACTTCTTTTCTTGCTCCCTCAAGTATCTGCTTCCCGCTACTGATGTGGTGATTTTCTCCCTGCACTTTGAATATATATGGATTATGTATTCATTCAGTTATAGTAAAACTGAAAAATTTCTTCCCCGAACATTTGGATTCCATCAGCCGCAGGCAGTGAAGAGACAAGTAAAACAAATTAACAATATAGCTATTGCTCAATGCTCATTTGGTCAACACTAGAGATGAGCGAGTATACTTGCTAAGGCAATTGCTCGAGCGAGTAGTGCCTTAGCCGAGTATCTCCTCGCTCGTCTAAAAATTCGGGTGCGGGCGGGGAGCGGCGGGGGAGAGCGGGGAGGAACGGAGGGGAGATCTCTCTCTCCCTCTCTCCCCCCCGCAACTTACCTGTCACCCGTGCCGGCCCCTGAATCTTTAGAGACGAGCGGGGAGATACTCGGCTAAGGCACTACTCGCTCGAGTAATGTGCCTTAGGCTGCATTCCCACGAACGTATATCGGCTCGGTTTTCACGCCGAGCTGATATACGTCGTCCTCATGTGCAGGGGAGGGGGAGGGGGGGAGGATGGAAGAGCCAGGAGCAGGAACTGAGCTCCCGCCCCCTCTCTGCCTCCTCTCCGCCCCTCTGCACTATTTGCAATGAAAGAAGGCGGGACGGGGCTAATTCGGCCAATTTAGCCCCGCCCCCGTCCCGCCTTCTTTCATTGCAAATAGTGCAGAGGGGCGGAGAGGAGGCAGAGAGGGGGCGGGAGCTCAGTTCCTGCTCCTGGCTCTTCCATCCTCCCCCCTGCACATGAGGACAACGTATATCGGCTCGGCGTGAAAACCGAGCCGATATACGTTCGTCTGAGTGCAGCCTTAGCGAGTATACTCGCTCATCTCTAGTCAACACCAATATTTGCTGAACTCACGATAAGGTTATAATCACTAGCTACAGACATAATGGCCCTCGTTTATCAACACTCTGTGCCAGATACAAGTGTGGCATAATTTAGGCACATTTTAAGGCAGACATATTTATCATATGCTAGCTGACATGCCCGGCTTCGCCCGAGTTCATTTTGTACAGGTGGTACCTGTTCGCACAGAAAATTTTATGAAGTGGTTACTTCAGAGGAACTGAGGAATGCAATATGTATACACAAAGGGAGAATGCCCCCTTTGACCATAAATGATGCCCCCTGGTAGACTAGTAATGCCATTGAGTATCCCAGAGTCATTATGCCCAAATGATAATTTCCCGGTATAAAGCAATAAGACCCCCTTGAATAGTATTGATGCCCCTTTGTAGAGTAACAATGCCATGGTATGCCCTGGAGAAAGAAAGAAAAAGATTGTACTCACCTATCCCTGCGCAGCACAGCATCTTCCTTCCTTCATGCAGTGTCTCCGTCCCTGTGTAGGGGGCGCAATGACATTACAACAGGGCCGGCACAATGCATGGATGAAGTGAGATGTTGTGCTGTTTGGGGATAAGTGAGCATAATCTTTGTAATTTTATTCATATTCTGTGCGGTTCCAGCTACAGAAGATTGTAGGGCATGGAGTTTATGACTAACATAGTCATCGGCTATCAGTGCCCTGTGTACACGGATACAAATGGCACGGCACTTGCCAAGAGAGTCACTAGGCTAGAGGTCAAGAGGAAACTGCTGCTTACTAGGCAAGAGCAATATGGAAATGTATCAAAATGCATATTCCTGGATGATTCGGCTCCATGGCACGCAGCCAAATCAGTAAGTGTAACATACATGACCAAAATACAGTACAGTGCTGTACATCAAGCACATTGCATGCCACAGTTTATTTGTTTAATTCTTATTTTCAATTACAACTTCATTGGTTAAACCAGGGGTCCCCAACTCCAGTCCTCAGGGACCACCAACAGGTCATGTTTTCAGGATATCCTATGGTAAGAGCACCTGTGGCAATGTCTGAGGCACCGACAATAATTACATCACCTGTGCAATACTGAGGAAATCCTGAAAACATGACCTGTTGGGCGTCCCCGAGGACTGGAGTTGGGGAACACTGGGTTAAACAATTCCTGAAGGACAGCAGCATCTCTACCTTGCCATGGCCTGGCAACAGTCCAGATTTAAATCCGATAGAACATCTGTGGAATAAAATGGTTCGGAAGGTGTTGGAGATGAAACTGGATCATTGATGCAACTAAAGGCCCGTTTACACGCAACGATTATTGCTCAAAATTTGTTCAAACGATCAAATTTGAGGGATAATCGTTACATGTAAACGTGGGCATCGGGCACTTTTCGTTTGAACGATGATTTTAAGGTGAACTTAAAATGCATTGTTCAGCTACTGGAGATAAAACAGTTTGCTCTCTCTGTCAGTAGACTGCAGGCTGTTATCTCTGCGGAGAACTGGCAGTTAACATTGTAATCCGCCGCCACCTGCGAGGAGAACAATGCATCTGTGCACACAGCTGGGCATGTGATTAATCACACACTGGGCTCTGCAAGCAGCTCTAGGAGGCCCTTTTACATGCAAATGAAGATAATAAAGTGTTAATGGGCATCAGTGGTCATTAACACTTAATGCAAAAAGATTGCTAAAACTTTCAATCGTTTGAAAGATTATCTTTGCGTGTTAATGGGCCGTGAGGGAAGTACTTATCAAGGTCCAGTTCTATGAAATACCCTGTGAACATATCCAATATTTTATCTTATCTATACCCCATCATTGCGCTGCCACCATCAAGGCCATGGGTGACCTTAATAAATATTGGTGCCAGAAGATGCTATTACAGAAAACATTTTTGCTTTTGGTAGTTGGATGTTATATTTGTAAGCCCCTCTTTTTTCTTCATCACATATACAGCACTAAACACATAGGCTGCCTGTCCACGGGTGTCGCGGTATCACGCGGTGGAGCTGCTGCCCGGGGGCAGGAGTCGGCAGACGGATCTCCGCTGTCAGCCTATCTGACAGATAGGCTGACCGCGGAGAATCGCAGCAATTCGTAGCATGCTGTAAATTGCCGGCCGCAAGCGGAGAACCGCAATGATTCTCCGCTCGTGGACAGGGGGCTGGCGCTTTCCATAGCAATGCTATCGAAAGCTTCAGATGGCGTGATTCACCGGCGATTTACCGCTGGCGGAATCACGCGCGTGGACAGGAGCCCATATTCTGATTTTCACAAGTTAAAGTGTTAAAAGCTGTTTTTATTAGGTTTTAATTAATTAATAACACAAATCCGTTCTGTTTGCAGATAAAGGGTGTCAAAGTTCATTTATTTTGTATTATTTACAACAGTTCGCGGTTTATCTTGCTCACTTTGCCCGCCTGCACATGGGAGGGTCAGATTCCGCTTACGGAATCCCACAGCGGAATCTGGCCTGGCAGCAGCATACCTGCCTTTTTTTCTCTTCATCTCTACTGCGGATGGTCTGCACGGCTCGCCATCGGACGTTCGCAGTACAGATTTTTTATTTTAAATTCCTGCCAATTACGGAAGCGCCCTGGATCAGACATCCTCCATTGACTTCAATGGAAGCTGTGCGTGCAAAAATTCTCCACGAGCGGGAACCGCAATTGGTTTCGGTTCATGTGCAGGAAGAATCACTTTTCCGGAGCATGCTACGGACGGTATTTACTGCGGAACCAGGAGGCGGATGCCCGCCCCGGAATCCGCAATACAAATCAGCCTCTGTGCAGGAGGCCTTACTATTTCAGTATCAAACTCTGAATGGAGCATGGAATGCAGTTTGTTTTTCTGTACATGGACCAAATGGCCATACCTGCCCCCATACTTTGGGCAGCACGAACTTGGTGACAGGTTCCCTTTAATAAAAGTGATCGAACCATAAAGTGTGCAGAGGATGCGGTGTCACCCAGCCCTGCAGATTTAGCTCTTCCCCATATAAGGAGGCCGGTACTATGAGTGATGCATTATCGCTTGCAGGCCCTATTATAGATCTTGCAGTGGGGCCAGCAGCTGCAACTTACACCTCTGTGTGGTCAAAGACCCCAGTGCAGCCCTGTGACATCAGGACGTAATGAAAGTCAATGTGGTCACGTTGTGATTTGTAAATTGCTGCAACCATCAGATTGCAAGAATTCCAGTGTTTTTGTTTTCTTTGTGATCTGCAGGCCATGGCGACCAGCGAGTTAGGGCTCATGGCCACGGACGGTTTTTCATCGCGTATAACTTTCATTGTTCCATACACACCAGCGTGTCGATACAGCGTGTCCATATGCAAGAGAAATAAATTGCAGCATGCTCTATTTCTCTGCATATGATACGCAGCCAGTCTATGGGCTGCATATGATTCGCTGTCTGTACGCAAAACATCACAAAGTCACAAAATTTGGCACAAGGCCAAATTGCGCAAAACTTTTGAGACTTTTCTGGCCTCGCCACTTTTGTAAAAAGTGAGTGTAATTTGTGAGCAGGGGCATGGCTGCTCCAGACTTATAGATTTGTGTATAATTTACACCAGAGAGTGTTGTTAGGGAGGTTTCACATCTGTACTGAGAATTGCGCTTTTCTGCTCCATATGCCATGTAGGAGAGGGGAATCTCCGTAACCAAACGTCTCCGTCTCTGGACAGAACTGAATAGCATTTACTACTTTTCACCCAACTGCCAGACTTTTGGACAAAAGAAAAAGTGCTGATATTTTGACCCGGATCTGTGACAGAACCTCCTACCGGCGCTCCCAAAGCAGATGGGAAACCGACCGAAATTATGCCAGAAATGTATACCGTGTTTCCCCAATAATAAGACAGGGTCGTATATACCGTAAATTTTTGCCCCAAAAGAGGCAATAGGGCTTATTTTTGGGGAATGTCTTATTTTACTTACCCAGCAGGCTCAATCCAGGTCCTTGCCAATGCTCCGGTGTGGTTCCTGCAGTCCTCGTCTGCCCACACAGGATCATTCCCTGGTTACAGGATTCATAAATCCCGCCTCCATGTCATGATGGCTGTGATTGGTTCTTCGAGCGCTGCGTTGATTGGCTGAGCCACAGCGCTCTAAGAACCAATCACAGACATCGTGTCACCAAGGCGGGATTTATGAATTGGCTGAGCTACAGCCGAGGACTGCGGAAACTGCGTTGGGGCTCTGGAAAGCAGCGGGAAAGACCTGGATTATGCCTGTTTGGCTCGGCTGACATGGAAAAGTGCTGTAAAAATGCAGCAGTTGCTTTTTTATGGCCCTTTTCACGCACTCAATGCATTTTTATTGACCTTTTTTTTAAACTGCAGCTAAGGCTTATTTTCGGGGAAACAGGGTAGCAGGTGGTACATTTCTGTGTAGGCACACAGGGGTGCCAGGATGTGCCCATCACACGAACAGGCATGCGTCTCTTCATGTAGTTGCTGCATGGCACGCCAAGTAAAATTATATCAAATCCCTTGGTTTAAATGCTGGTTTTAGTAGATTTCCCCCAATGCTTAGCCACATGCCCCGTGTCACCGCCTGACGGCTCTTTTACACGAGTGTACACGTTTGTACGTTCTCTCGTCCGTGCTGTAAATTTACACGGACGTTTTCCCGCGATCGCGGCCAGAGATAATTAGCATTTTCTCGCCCATTCACACGAATGCCCCCCCTCCATATTTTCCAGCTCCCATACTAGTCTAGTGGGCAGAAGATAGAACCGGTACTATCTCTTTACCCCACATATATTCGCGGGCGTGCATTTCGGTCGCGTATCTTCCATTTTTTAAGGTGCGTCATTTTTACGTGCCATATATACGCCCATATGAACCAATGCCTCAGGTGGTCGCATATATCGGACGGCCCATATACGCTTGTGTGAATAAAGCCAGCCGACTCCCTTCATGACTAGACCATGCAGCTATCATATATATATATATATATATATATATATATATAATATGAGGCACGGTAACGTCCCGGGGTAGCTGCCCGCCGGCCCTCACTACACGGACTGTATACGCTTCCAAACGCCTGGCAACATGTCATGTGCTTCAGGCATGACGTCACGCCCCGCCCACACCCCTCCCCTTTGCAGCTCCGGGAGGATGTCCCGCCCGTCCGTGCTGCTGATTGGCTGGTGCGGTTGTGTCCTGCTGTGTGATTGGCTAGTGTGCTGCTGGCAGCGGCTTGTTCTTCCTGTGTTGCTCTCAGAGGCCGCTTGTTGGTGAAGGGTGCGCTGGGAGCTGCTGTGGCCGGTGGTGGTCGTGACCTGCTGGGGTGTGCTGCCCCGCGCAGGTTGTCGGGTCGGCCGTATCAGGTGAGTGAGGCCGCACTGGTCCCGCAGTGAGCGTGGAGCATCCTCTCCTCCCCGCGGCGCAGTGGTAGCCGAGTGTGGCCTGCCTGCGGCGCTCTCCATCAGCACCCGCGGCTGCGGATTGTCAGACTGTAGCTGCGGGGTGCCGGTACTGCAGTGTCAGGTTCCCAGGCAGCACCGAGGGCCGCATTATTCTGCCGGACAGTCGGACGTTCTGCACTCTGGTCTATAGGAATCACTAACCTGTTGTCTCCCAGTGACATAAAGCAGAAGTGCCTGTAGATGTGTGGTTACTGCTGCTGCAGCGCCTCTTAGAGCTCCTTTACATGAACAGATGCAATTTTGGTCTCTGACAGATGGACAGTTTTGCTGCCCGTGCGGTATCTTGCATATGCGTTATTTATACCGTATATCATATCTTTTATTATTACACATCGGTGTGTCCGCCTTTGTTCATGAGTGCAAAATAAAATCCAAGAAAGCGCAATTTAATGCCCCCTTTGTTTTCCCTGCCCCCGTCAGCGGGTGTAGTTAGTAAGTGGGGCCGGTGTCACACGAGCAGATTTGGATGCGGAATCTGTGGACGATCCGTGGTGTTCCACATCATTCCAAGGATAGAACACCCGCGTGTCCGCTCACAGCCACTCACAGAAATAAAATCACAGCGAGTTCTATTCATGTGCGGATCCCGCACGGCCGGATTCCATTGAAGTCCATGTAAGCTGTCCGACTCGCGGTCCGTCCGTAATTGGCATTGCAGATAGATTGTAGGTGCCTGCGTCATCACCTAGCAACGGCACGGAAATAAATAATAAAACACTAATGTACTGTGCATGAGCGATGGCGAGCCGTGCGGACCACCTGCAATACAGACTTAAACATTTCCACCCGGACGCGGTTGGAGCCGGATCTGACAGAATCTGCAGAATCTGACCTGTCTGTGTGAAACCGGCCTTGGGGAGAGAAAAAGTAGTGAACAGAGATGCTACATGTGTTATGGTTTTTTTTTATTTTATTTTTTAATTTATTTATTTTTTTAACTCTTCCATAGACTTCTATGGGTGGTTTTGGCCCATGAGGACGGGCTGCGATATGACTTGCTGCAATTTATTTTTTATTTTTTGCACTTTACACGTAAAGTCAATCCTCATAAATAAAAGGCAGGGGGAGTCTAAGGCCCAGTGTCCACGGGCGGATCTGACTTGCAGAATCCACATGGAAGATCAGCAAATCAAGCGGCCCATAGGGAAGCATGAGCAGCCGCAGATGAAATGAAGCATACAGTCTGGAAAACAAATCGCAGAATGCTCTGTTACCGCTTGGACGGCTTCCATTGAAATTAATGGAAGCCGTCTGATCTGCAGCCTGTCCGCAATTGGAATTTCGAACGGGCCGTATGTGCAGCGGAGCGCTGGCCGTAGCTTCCGCAGTGAAGGAAATAAGACCCACACAGATGATTAGAAGACCCGCAGTGTCCTCGGCCGCCGGCAGGGTTGGAATCCGATCCGCCCGTGGACATGAGGCCTAAATACGCTAATTTACTTTAATTGGCCTGTCTACATAATTAGTTTAAAAAAACCTGGCCAGCAGATGGACTTCTAGTGCGCCCCATGACCGTCCGCCATTATGGGTGCCGTCACACGGGGCGGAAATGCTGCTGATTTTCCACAGCTGAAAATCCTGTGGCGGTATCTGCAACGAAAAAGTACATAAAAAGCGCATCATCCCCCCGCAGCGTTACTGGTCAGAGGGTGCAGCACTGCGCTCGGTAATGGTGTGGGCTGTCGGCGCGCAGCGTGCGGTACTGCTTGGTTAAAGGAGGCTTTTGTCGCCTCACTTGATTTAGACCTCTCTCACACAAGGCGTTAGTAAAACGCCACATTTTTATAAACGCCATTTTAGAGTTTCTGCATGAAGTTCCCAAAACATGTTCGACAGTTTTGAACGCACCTGATCATTGCAATAGGTGATGTGTGCGTTAAAAATCACCGAAACGCACTAAAATAGAATAGACAGCGTTCAAAAAGCGCAGTGTTTCAAAAGACTGCTAAAGCGCGATAAAAACCGGCCGTGCGAGAGCGGCCCTGGGGTCAGACTCTGCGGCACCAGGGCGAGTTCCCTTCAGAACTGCTGCAGACTTTCCAGTCACGTTTCCGCCATGTTTGAAGGCACCCTTAGGCTGGGCTCACATGGGACCGAAATACCCCAGAATGTCTGCACGGAAATTTCCGCCAGAGAAATGCCACTTTAAAACCCACGTCCTTTTGCTGCGGGTTTTGGAGCGGCTTCGCTGTTGGCATTCCGCTGCGGCTAGTACTCCCCATAGGAGAGCCGCGGTGGAAACGGGGAAAGAATCGACATGCAGCGGAATTGAATTCTGCGCCACATGTAAATTTCAGTGCGGATTGGCCGTAACAGATCGGCCGCAGCGTGTGGACGAGACTTTTGCTAATCTTGTCCACTTTGTTGGCTAATCCCGGGATTAAAAACGCGGGTGGAATTTCCATGCAGAAAGTCCGCACGGACATTCCGCCCCGTGTGACCCCGGCCTTATAATAGTTAGCGTGGTCTTGTATCACTAGTATGGCAGGGTCTATAACATCTGGGTCCTTGTCAGGCACTGTGATACGTTCCATGGAAGACTACATGGGGTTGGCCCCCTATGGATTCTTCGTGGGTGAGCCCCAGCTCCCATCCGCACGGAGCCCCCGTGGATCTTATCCAGAAGCTGGACAGACGTGATGATGGTCAATGGTCCATTTGGCACGTTGAGGTTCAGTACTTTTCAGCTCTGAAGGAGAAAGACTGGCGCCTCCGGCACAGGTGTGACTGCGCCCCAAGATTAAACGTGCTTATACCCATGTAGGCCCAATGTCCAAAGGCGGATTTGACTTGTGGGATCTGCAAATCAAGCTGCCCATAGAGAAGCATGGGCGTCCGCAAATAGATTTAAGCATGCAGATTTGTTTTGCGGACCTTTTGGGTCCTCGTCCGCGGGGATTCTGCTGTGGGCTTCTGCCTGCGGGACCCGACCAGCCCGTCAACATGAGGCCTAAGTTGATGAAAACTAAGAATTTGTTAAATTCAGCAACAGTCATTGTCTAGATAGGAGTCAGCCGTGTCCGAAGTTTTGCCTCCTGGTATCATGTGCCCAGGTGTACTTGAACATGTGTGGCTGGTTTGTACAAATATAATGGGCAGTATGGGCTACCATGTGTAAGGTGCATTGGTGGGATGGGTATTTGTTTGCCCGTCGGCCTCTTTCTGCCTCTAGGGGGCGTCGCACACTGATTTTGCTACACATTTTGGTGCAGATTTCAGCTTTTTCAATTGAATTCAACCTGAAGGGGTTAAATCTGCTGCGATCTGTAAACGCACCCCAAGACTCCTCTTATAGGATGCATCCAGCCTGTAAGGGGAATCTCCGTGCAATCAGCCAATCTGTCCTAAAACGCGGCAAAGTGTCGCCATTCGCCACGTTGATGTGTGATGGAGGCTGTAGACATTGTGTGTCTTAAAAGGTACGTTACTCTTTGAAGCCCGACTCGCATGTACACAGCAAATACACAATGATATTGTGCGCCGCCCATCGCCATGTGCTATCTTGGTGTGTATCCATGCGCCAAAATAGAACATGCTGTGACTTTTCTTGCACTTGGTTTCCGTGCAGTTTGTGTGAGCGGCAGCATGGCCACCTATGGGCAATTGGTACAGCGTATACTGCGTGCGGGTTCTGCTATACGTACACCGGGCCTTAGATCGCTGACACTTTGTATGGTGGTCACTATAGCCTCCTGTAACGGCTTCCATCTTCGTCGCTGTGTGAAGACGTCCGCCTGCGTTGGAAGTATTGTAATGCCAGACTCCTAATAAATGTGCTTTAAACTAATAATTGCTCTATGCTGACAGAGGAAATGGCGCGCACAGACGGGAAGAAGAAGAACTCTGCGCTTGCTTGTTGCTTCCTTAATTCTGTGTAATTGAATCTGACTAGTTCTAACTGTCTGACTGCTGTCAGTTGTTGGATGGCTTCGCTGGAGAGGTACCTGCCGGTGGCTTATGCATCCCAAGGTGCGCTCCACATGGGGCAGGCTTGCTGCAGAAGGGATGAGATGTTGAAAATCCCGTCCACATGCTGCGGAAATAGTCCGCACAAAACCCGTGCGGAAACTGACTTGTGTTTCAGAATTCAGTTACATTGCACAGGAATACGCGATAAAGCCCCCACCAAATGGTGCCGGCCTGGAGACGGGCGCCCCGCGGCTGAGCTGCAGCAGAACCCCCGCTTTGGCCATTCTGCTGGACATCGGCCTCGTGTGGCCCCCGCCGTAGAGCTCAGCATGCCTGCTGTAGTGTTATTTCCCGGCAGTGCTGAATGGGTCTGTTATGGCCATACGACTACTGCCCCCCCCCCCCACCTCACCGGCTATCCCCGAGAGCAGATGTCCAGGAGGGGAGAGAATATCAAGCATGTTAGATGTCGGCATGCCCAACCCTCATGGCTGGCAGCAGCTCCTTTCCTCTCTTCCCATTGAAATGAACTTGAATGCTAAAGGCCCATTTACATGCAACAATTATCACTCAAAATTCGTTCAAGCGACCGCAAGTGAGCGATAATCGTTACATGTAAACGCTGGCATTGTGACCTTTGCGTCTGAATGATTTTAAGGTGAGCCTAAAATCCATTGTTGAGCCGCAGACAGATCAGACCTCATGCTTTGTTCTCCACAGGAGTCGGGAGATTACATTGTATTCTGCCAGGAGCCGCATGAAGAACAATACAGCTGTATGCAGAGCCTACCCCACATGCTGTGCTCTGCAAACAGCTCCTGGAGGCCCTTTCACATGCAAATGAAGATGATAGTGTCCATTAACACTTTATGCAAAACTAGCTTACCCGTCGCGCGTTGCTGCGAAGACAGACAGACAGACAGACAGACATTCATTCATTTTTATATATCTAGATAACAACCAATCACAGCACAGCTTTCATTTTACCTCAGCATTCTCAATATCCAGCAATTGTCTTGCGAAACGTTCGGCGGATGCATCATTTTGTAGTTGAACACGCATCCCGTTGCTCGTAATGCCTTTTGCTTTCGTGCTTGAGATGGAACTCAAACGATCTTTTTCTGGGGGGCATAACTGTCGACGATGCTCGCACGCGCGCCACCTATCGTAGGATAGTTGTACTATGCCAGTAACCTTCCCAGGAGTGTACTCAACAACTTCCCAAAGTTTCATAGCGTTTGGATGAATGGCATAGTAATGCATAAGGGACAGACAGACAGACAGACATTCATTTATATATATATATAATATATATATATATATAATATATATATATATATATATATATATATATATATATATATATATATATATATATATATGACATCAGGAAGTAAGAGAATTAGACTCCGTACGTAAAATTTGGGCGCTAATTCTTTGGCGCATAGAATTGAATAATCGAGTTGGGACCCATTAGCTTTTCCTATTTATGACATAATCAATGCCCGTGCCAAATTTAATGTTTCTATGTGAGAAAATGACATTCCGTACGTAAAATTTGGACGCTAATTCTTTGGCGCATAGAATTGAATAATCGAGTTGGGACCCATTAGCTTTTCCTATTTATGACATAATCAATGCTCGTGCCAAATTTCATGTTTCTACAACATCGGGAAGTGAGAGAGTTAGTGGCAATGATGGAAATTGAACGATCTACGTGGGGGGGCGTAACTGTCGACGACGCACGCGCCATTTATCATAGAATATTTGTACTATGCCTATAATCTTCCCAGGAGTGTACTCAACAACTTCCCAAAGTTTCATGGCGATCGGATGAATGGTGTAGTAGCGCATAAAGGACAAACAGACAGACAGACAGACAGACAGACATTCAATTTTATATATATATAGATGATCGTTAAAACTTTCAATCTTTTGAAAGATTTATCTTTGCGTGTAAACGGGCCTTTACACAATTATGAGGTTTGTCTGAGGAAGCAATGCTTGGAGTTAATATCTCCATAATATGGCAGTCTGCCTACATTTGGTCATCTGCGACTGGCATGGCTAGTATGGTAGACTATACCTTATTGGACAATGTGTTTCTGGAGTGAACCATTCCTCTTGTCCGGTCCAGCCATATAACATAAACTTGGCTACATAGTAATATATCGTGGCTATGCCAAAAAATGGGAATATTCCCCATTTAACTGATCCAGAGTACAAAGTGTATACTAGTGATTGGTACTAAAATAATGGCTACTGTGTAATAGTGTAGATCATGTTCTGCGCTTTATGTTTGAGTGTCAGAGAACAGAAAATAAAGGGCCACATTTAGCAGACTAATAAGCCCCAGGGCATCTATGGGTTGCCCTAACCAATGCAAGCTAAGGGTGCCTACCCACTACCGCTACCTTTTCACTGCGAAATTCGCAGCGTTTTTTTTCCTCCAGGTGTCTATGGGACTTGTTAATGTTAAAATCGCAACGCGGAAAAATCACAATTTACCATGAAATCGCCATTTTTATTTATTTATTTTTTGTCGCGTCGCGATTTTTAACATTAACAAGTCCCATAGACACCTGGAGAAAAAAAAAATGCTGCGAATTTCGCAGCGAAAAAGAACTGTAGTGGGTAGGCACGCTTAAAGGGCACATTTTCTGACACCAAGCAGCCTTTTATGTTCCTCTCCTATAGTATGTAAATGACTCTGCCATCTTGGGCCAGGGTCACATGACCTGGACGGATTCCACATGCGTACTGCACTTACCTGCGTTGCGGGTGACCGCGGAGGCTCACATGTGGTCATGTGCGGTAGTTTTTACAATTTATTAATTTTTTTTTTTAATTATTTTTTATTTACCCCCCCCCCCTTTCAGTTTGCCCATATGTAATGTTAATTGTGTATAGGCTGCGGGCCGAGCGCCTCCATTGACATCAAGGGATGCTGTCCATGCAGAATCTGCAGTGAAAAAAATAGAGCATGCTGCAATCTTCTGCGGTGGGGAAAAAAAAAATCAAAAAGTGTTTGCCTTTCAATGCCTGCGCTTTACCACAGAGCGTCCACGTGGGCGCTGATCGCGGAAACCACAATTCAAATCCAGCCGTGTGAGCTGGGCTTGGGTCAGGTATACTGGGGGGCTCACAACACATATCAATGTCCGGGCACGCTGCTCATGAAGTCACCGCACTGTTTAGCTCAGTGGAGGTCCACGTTTTTAAAAAGTGCAGTTACTCCTTAAGGCCCCGCCTCCTTCCAGTTAGGCCACTCCCCTTCTAAGACTTGTAAACAGGTCATAAATATGGTAAAAAACATTAACTTGCCATTCAACTTAATTTTGTGCTACAATTTTATGTAAGGCTAACTTCACACGGGCGAGCGTGATGTGGGGCAGTGAATCCCAACGCCATATCGCACTTCACATGTGGTGCGATGCTGCCGCCGGCCCCACTGAAAATAATGGACACTGCGACTTTAGAGAGCCTGCAGCAAGATAGAAAATGCCGCAATTAGTTTCCTGCCATACAGAAAAAAAAACCTCGCTCATGTGTATGAAGTCATTAAGAAGAATGAGGTTCAGATTTGTATGATTTTTGAAGCCAGCCTAATTGTGTAGTATGTCTCCAGGGCAGGCGCACACAAGTGTAATTTCATCAGATATTATGCGGTGGGTGGAGTCCTTGACTCCGCATTCTGCATTGCAGATCTGGCCGTGTACATTGGGCCTTACCATCCAACCTGCTCGTTAACCATCATTTTGGACAAGAGTTCCCTTTCCATGCTTTGACCAGGGCTGTGGAGTCGGTATATGTGGATGTAATATTTCAGTGCAGAATTTACTGCCTACTTCCTTTCACAGGAATTTAGGAAAGTTTTTTTTTTTTTTTTTAAATGCCCTATAATGTGTTGTATTCGTGTAAGCCCCCATTTATCACAAACCTTGGTAACCAGGATGGGGAACGTGGGATGGAGCCTATACTATTATAGGGAGATGAAAGGCATTATCACCTAAACCTGTCATATATAAGGAGTTGGAGTCAGGGGTTTGGTTTATTGACTCTACATCCTTTATGTCAACATCTGCATATTCAATATGGTTTATCGCGCTACACTAACCTATCTGTACCTTTGTTATGCCAAACGGCGGGGCGTTTGTTTTCTCCCTGAACTGCAGCATTTGGGCCCAGGTAAACACGCCCGCGGTGTAGCTTCCGGTGTGCGTTCTCGGGACCTCTCAGACTAAGGTCTCTGATCCAGTCAGTATAGGATTCAAGCTTCTGTGTTTTGGTATAGGGTCAGTCACTTGCACTCATTTACTGTTTCATCAGTAAGACATTGGGGCGCACAGGGAACCGTTATCGGCCAGTCTGGCAGGATCGCAGGAATCTGAATGCAGGCCCTGGTAATCTCCGCCTCCAGAAAGGAGCGATCATCAAAGCACAATTGGGTTTTAGATATTCACTTTTGGCCTCAAATGGATGTCTGTTCCACTAATTACCAGGACCGGTTTAACTAGGACACATGTTTCTATTGTAGCAAATGAATCTCTATTTTTATTTATTTATTTTCTTACACGTCCAACAAGGCGGTCTGCTTCAGTCAGTTTGTATATTGTAAGGCCTCATGTCCACCGGCAAATTATGAATTAAAATCTGCAGCGTTCTTCCTGCGCGCAGAACTGCGCCCCATAGGGATGCATTAGACACCCGCAGGTAGTTAAATACCTGCGGATGTCATTTTTCCATGCAGGCGCGGGTCCCGCGTGCAGGAAAAAATCCGGACCATGCTCCATTTAGATGCGAGTGTCCCACGGGGACGGCTCCCACAGGTTTCTATTGAAGCCTATGGAAGCCGTCTGGATCCGCAGGAGACCCTGTGGACATGAGGCTTAAGACTTTATAGGCAATATGGGTATTGGTGTACCTTGATGCCACCGGAAGCTAGGGGCTTGACAGGATTAACACCCCTCTCACACCCCTAGCTCCCGATAGGATCAAGAAGCTAAGGTCCTGGAAGTAGCTAGCAGCCTGGGAAGCTAGGAAAATTGCGGGCGAGCTGAAGGGGACCCAGGGGCGGCAGTTAGTGCTCCCGCATGCTTTGTCCGCAGGAGGAGCCGAAGAGGAAGCTTACAGTGGTGGACGTCAGCGGGGACACCTGTCACACCGCTGCCGCCTGCTTGGCTCTGGTGTGGGAGCGGAAGTGCCTTGCATCTTTTGAAGTGCTGCAGGAGTGGGACCTGGGGACAGCAACGCCGACGAGACTAGAAGCTGTCCCAGATGCTGTGGCCGCAGGGGGAGTGGCAGCTGAAGACTACTGTGGCCGTGCTGCGTGAGCAGGAGCAGGGCACAGCAGCTGGTACCCCAGTCACAGTGCTCCTGGCTGCTTCGGCCACAGGGGGAGTGGCCGCGGGACTATACTGTATCGGGGAGGGGGGCTGTCAGCTGTGAGGCATAGGCAAAGCACCAACCCATAATTTGTGCCAGGGATGGAGGGTTAGGGTGAGGGGTATGTCTAACAGTTAGCTTTAGATTATATCTATAAGACTAACTGTTACACTTTGCCCTCATCCTAACCCCCCATCCCTCTCAGAAATCGCTGCTGCATGAGTTTAGTGGGCTGCCAGGACCTGCAGCCCATGGAACTCTGCAGCCAATCACATACAGGGGGAGTCACGCCCTCCACCCCCCTTCCACCCCCTTCCTGTCAATCTTGACTCCACCAGGACTTCCTGGTGGCGTCAAGATACACTAATACCGGCAATGTGTACACTTTGTTAAATTACCAGAGTTATGTAAGAATCACTTGAATAAGGCACGGGCACGCCAGCGGATTCTGCAGCAAATCCAGCCCATTGCATGCTATGGCAAAACACGATTTCTTGCTCATGAGCGGAAATCAATTACGATTTTCCACTCGAAGGGGAGAAATTGCAGCATGCTGCGATTTTGTGTGGGCTAGGCACGGCTGGCTACCATTGCAGAATGCTCACGTCATCACCATGGCACCAGCGCAGCATCCTCTGTACGGTGCATGTGTGTGGCCGGCACATCAGCAGAGGAGGAGATGCCAGACAGGTATGCTGGGGTCATTGGCCGGGCACCAGGGGCGAACTCCGCTGCAGGAATCCCGTGTGCAGGCAGCCCTAATGGAAGATGGGTTCTTGTAGAATCTCGCACCAGCTGGGCTTCCTGAGCCGCATTATGTCACTTTTTAAGACTTTAAATTTTTATTATCAAAGCGGGCTTTCTAACTTTTATTTTATTTTCCCTCTTAAATCCAAGGCAGTGATACGAACGCAAGATGTCTTCAGAAAAGTTCACCCTTGTTGCACAATCAAGATTCGATTCAAAATGGCTGAAGACAGATTTACAGGTAAAGTGGGATTATCCTCCATACATTAATGTATAGGTCACTGACCGTAGCAATGAGGCATACTGTATCTTTAAGGGGATTCTCTCACCAGATTCATGCTGCCCAAACCACAGGCACCAAGAACTGTTGCCCCCCAATGGGGGGTTTATTATGAAATTGTGCGGTGTTTCAGAATAAATACACCTTGAGGATTGACTCTGACCTACAAGTCGTGGGGGCGACTGTGACTGCCTCTCCCCGCCTGCAGAGTGACAGCTCCATCCCTCCATGCAGAAGGGGGAGAGCTGTCGGTCTTCCTGCAGCGGGCGAGGAGAGGCTGGTGAGACCCGCCGTCGTGACTCGGAGCTCAGCACATAATCAAACTTCTGAGACACAGCAGCATTTCAGAATAAAAACCCCACGGGGCAGCAAACATCCCTGTCCTGGGTTCATGATGCCCGTGGTTCAGGCAGCATTACCCCATGCCAGAATCCCTCTAATGAAGGATGTTTCTATTGCTGGTTTTGTAAGCACATGTTTCTGAGGCAGAACGTTAATTCAGTTATTCCAGTTAATGGTTTAGTCTCTTCCTGAATAATCCATATTCTCCCTCCACTGTCATCTACTGGCCCCATTTGTGACTCAATTTACATATTTGCCATTATTATTTTCAGCAGATTAGCTTCATGAAGATGCTCATGTTACAAACTGAGGAAAGAACGAAATATTCTTTCTATATAGACAATAGTTGCTCAACTATCTCCAAAAATAAAAGGGGAAATGTGTGTGAAGGTTTAACTTGTGCCAAACTATGGTAACTTCGTATATGTATATATGAAAGTTCTATTTTTTTAAATTTTTTTTTTAAGGACTCCATCACACTGGTGATCGAGATTTGCCGCAGCGAAATCGCAGTTGGGCTCATCTGTTTTTGGAGTGCCAGCGCTTGCTTTTTCTTGAGAATAATCTTGCATCGCTGGCATCCGTGCTAAAATCGTGGTGTTTTTTTGGCTTTTTTTTTTTTTTTTTAAGCGTGAAACTCAATATGACTTTCTAAATTAGACGCATCGCATGAAAATCGTACGTTCGTACGTAACGATGCAATAAAAAGGAGGCTCCATGTTATTTTAAAGGCAGGATTTTTTTTTCTGTAGTGCACATGAAAATGAGGATTGATCGCCCTGTTTGTCCTGTGTTCAGAGACACACCCATTGTGGCCCTAAGATTATGTCCATATGCACAACAAGCCCAAACCGATAGGAGCACCTGGTAGCTTGCAGAACAGACATTTTGCTTTAAGATGATTTAGGCCCCATTGCCCACTTGTAGAGCCCTTGAACGGCCAAAATGATGGGGACCCCCCCCCCCCCAATAATGAATTTTGAAAACTAGACCCCTTAACATATTCATCTAGGGGTGTACTGCATATTTTGACCGCACAGTTTTTGAATGAATGTAAGCAAAGCAGAAGGAAAAAAATTACAATTTTCATTTTTTTAGCAATTGTGTCATTTTAAAAACAGTTTTTTTTTGTTGTACAGCTCACATATGAATGAAGACTTTCACCCCAAAATGGATCCCCCTGTTTGTCCTGTGTTCAGAAACATACCTATTGCGACCATATACACACAATATTCTGTCCATATACACACTGGGGCCCAAACCAAAAGGAGCAATAAACTTCAACTGTCTTGACTTTTACGGGATGGCCATTATCCATTGGAGAACGACGATCGCGTGACCAGAGACCGCTCACTGTGGCCCTCGGTCACTGTTCCAGACTCTCAGCTCCCTTTTAGTAGCCAAGAGCACGGAGATTTTACATTTCCCAGAGCCTCCCCAACTTCTGTGCTTCCGTCCGCCATTTTGGCGATGGGCGCATGTACCGAAGTTGGGGAAAGGTCAACGGATAAAGATCCCGTCTGAGGACCTCACCAGAGGCCTTGGGTAAGTCATTTCACCTCACCTCACGGTTAGGATCCGTGACGGGAGGTGAAACATTAGTTTTTGGCTTTTTTTTTTACTTTTCCGTGATTGCAGCTGTTACCTGGGTCAGTGCGCTCATACACGGAGCTCTTGCTGCAGGAAGCAGATGGCTCTGTTCCCACTGCAGTGGCCTGGCTTGGTATCGTAACCAAAGTTCGCATTCACTTAATTGAGATCTTTGCTGGGATTTCCAAGCTGCATCCCCACAGTGGGAAGAGAGATGTCTGCTTCCTGCATAGGCCTGGTGAACAGCTGATCGGCAGGGGTCCCAAGTAGCCCCTTCCTCTTACTAATCTACTATTGACGACCTATCCTAAGTATAGGCTTTTAATAGTTCACTTGACTACCCCTTTAATAAAAGTGATGTTTGATTTAACCCTTGAGCTTTAGTAAACTTGCAGGCAGACATCCAGAAAACCATGTTCATTCTCTCCTAAATGTGACTCATGACTTTGTTTCATGAATAGTTAAAAATAGAAAACTAAAGCAAAGCACTAACTTTGTTATGAAATTGGCTAAAAGCAAACAAAAAAAACTTCGGAGCTTTTTAGCTTTCACTGTTTGCTAGTCCTATCTGTCACTTTAGTGTCTGCATGTTGGAGTTAATGTTGCTTATCTGGCTTCGCAGCGCTGTACGCCTTTATCAGATGGCTCCTACATGGTGAAGGCTGTGATGAACTGCGGTGAACCGGAGAACCTCGAATGACTACGCTTTCTTTCATAAACTGGCTAGCTGGTATATAACAGATGTGATCAGGACCGCTTGCCTGTAGAAGTGCGTCTTCTG
Organism: Eleutherodactylus coqui; assembly: GCF_035609145.1. NCBI lineage: Eukaryota > Metazoa > Chordata > Amphibia > Anura > Eleutherodactylidae > Eleutherodactylus > Eleutherodactylus coqui. The sequence continues at coordinate 384,415,565 of NC_089837.1, read as the reverse complement.
TGCTATGTGATGTCCTGTCTATAAAGGAAATAAAGCATATCTTGTACATAGAGCTGACACTTTGTCATCTTTGCCTAAATAAAAACTGCCATATATACTGTTCCTGGTAAACTGCCTTCTCAGCTGCCGGCTACTTTCATAATACCTGGTAGCTCTGCTCCTTTCACAATAGATGTACACTTGTCAGGAGGCTGTGGTGGGGGTTTATAGCCTGAATGAGAATCTCTTGCCAAGTTCTGTTCTCGCTCTCATTTGTTGATACTCAGTTGTGCAATTTGGTCCATGTAGGTAATTCTAGTAACAAGTTTCTTTTAGCAACAAATACCGAAGACTTCTCTCCACGTTATTGGTAATTTTCCAGAATGGAAGTAGATGTGTAAAATCTATGTAAGTCCTAATCTGAAAATAAGCCCTAGCTGCATAAAAACTTAAATAATAAAAAATACATCATCTCTTCTGAAGCTCCGGCGACTGGCTTGAAGTTCTCCGGCAGAGCTTCCTGCTTACGACTTTGAAAAATCCCCACCTCCAGGAAGCTCTGCTTCTGATTGGCTGAGCGGCGGCGCTTTAGAACCAATCTGAGCCAGCGCTCGATGAACCCATCACAGCCATTCATTGAATCAAGATACAGCTTAAACCTTTTTTTTTTTTTTTAAATTACTTTACATGATTGCTGTTATCCATTTGATAACCGCGATCATGTGACAGGGAACCACGTAAAGTGGAGCCTGGTGACATCTCCTTGCTCTCGACTACTCATGCTAGCCGGGAACAAGGGATCTTAAATCTCCCGGGCTCCCCGGCCTTCTGCGCGTGCACGTGACATTTAATGCCTGGCGCACCTGCGCAGAAGGCGGCGTCAGGTCCTGGAAGAACACTGTGGGACATCGCAGAGGACAGGTGAGTAGTTTCAGCTCCCCTCATTGATCCGATGTTATAGGAAAAATCAATGGTTTTCCTCTAGACTTCACCTTACTGCTCCAAATTAATTATGAGAAGTGGCATACATGCATGCAAGGTCACTGAGTCTGACTCCATGTTGGTCAACCATCAGTACACTTCTGCTTTATTATCATTACATGACCATTACAGTACAGATAGTGGAAATGACGCATCAGCAGGCGTACACGCCCCCTGGAATCATAAGAACTCATGATTGGCTTAGTATGTAATGACTCTAATGATCAACATATGTTAATGCCTTAAGGTGTATGTTGCTACTAAACATGTAATTCCTAAGAAACACAACTACAATAGACTTTATCAATAGCCCCACCTGAACCAAGGAATGCAAGGGAGGGGCTAAGGAGCAGTGTCCCCCCCCCCCCCCCCCCCCCCCCTGCCCCCATGAGCAGTGGACATGCCAGATCTCGTGAGAAACACATCTGGAGACAGTGCAATGTTTCAGATTTAGATGATATATACATGAACCTGGTGACAGGTTCCCTTAATACAAGTGTGTTGCAAAAGCATGAGTTTTCTTAGTTTTTTTTAATTATTTTTTTTTTACTTTGCAGCTTGCCTTCACACGGGATGGGTTCTGCAGTCTTTGGAATGAAATGGTCAAAGATGGGGAGATTGTTTACATGGGAACTGAGTGCAGCCAGACTGTAGATCTTCCTTCAAGAAAAGGTGAGTAAAGCCTGATGGACACTGTCATCCTAAACTTTGCTGCTACAACTAATAGATAACTGTCTTTCAAACGCTGCACCATATTTAGGACTTAACCACTTTTACAGTTTTTTTTTTTTTGCCACTTGCGAAAAAGGTGTGACACTTTTAGGCAATGGGTGTGGCATCATGGGAAAGGAATATGGCTTAAAGGAAATCTTGTGTGCCAAAACTTTGCAGCCGGTTCACACAAACGGGTCAAATTTCACATGCTGGAGGTCCATAGCGGATTGTGGCCGAAAGCCTGGCTGGTGACCCTGCGTAGCTCATTAAACTGTATTGCAAATGACCGCAGCAGCTCGCAGGTGGCCATGCGTAGTAGTGTTTTTACTTTTGCATATTTTGCGCCGTTGCGTAGCGATGACGCGATTGCCTGTATGAAATGTTAATTGCATATAGGCTGCAATCGGGCTCCTCCATTGACTTAAATGAGGTCGTCCGCGGCAAAATAGAGCATGCTGATATTTTTCTTCCACTTGCAGAATATGCAATTTGTATCTGGGAATGTGAAGAAAAACGAAAGTTCATGCCTTTTTCAATGCCTGCTTTTGCTGCCAAAAGTCAGAGTGGATGCCGATCGTGGAATCCACCATATAACTCTGGTTGTGTGAGACTGGCCTAAGTCAAAGATATCCTAGACTTCTCATACAGCATGCACCACTGTAATAAACTGGCACATTTTAAGGCCTCATGCACAGATCTGTATTCTGTTCAGTATTTCGCATCAGTATTTGTGAGCCCGAACCAGTAGTTGAACCTACGGGGAGAGAGAATAATGGAAAGTGTACTTCTCTTTCTTATTTTGGATGTGCTCCTGGTTTTTGCTTACAATGCTGATCAAACTCCAATCAATACAAATCAGAAGAATAAAATTGAACATATCGGCTGTGGACATTCCCCTTTCTGCTCCCCAATGGGAGCAGGAAAGTGGCATCCCCAGTGCAATTCTTAAACCACCCTAAGCCCAATTATCGGCTTGATTTACAAATATTGATGTGTGAATGGGGCCTGAAGCCTCCTGTCCACGGGCAATATTCCATTGCGTTATCCGTGGCAATAATCCTCACACAGGTAACACATTGCTTTCCATAGGAGAACTATGGAAAGTGCAGCCCGATGTACATGAATAGAAAACCGCCACAGTTTTCCGCTCACGTATAAAAAGCGGCATGCCCTGATTTGGCCGCAATTTTCCTACCATTAATGATGGGTTCATCGCGGAAAATCGCAATGACTTTAGCGTTCTGCGGCGGCTCCAGCGGCGATAATCCGCTGCGGGAAAACCCTATGGCCGTGGACAGCTGGCCTAAAATTGTAGCTTGTTTGCACTGTCCAACAGTTAGAATCTGTTCACATGGGCAAGTGCAATTTCGGTCATTGGAAAAACTGACCGTCTCTGCAAGGCTTTATGCATTTTATATCCCTTTTGGGGCTTTTTAATGTACAAGTGTCATTAGAGTGCAATCAGTAGTTCATGCCTGTGAACAAAATGTAATATGGCCCAATTAATGTTTTAAAATGATTATTAAACTCATTGGGTGCTTTAAAATGGAACGCGTTGGCGTATATAGAATATAACAGTACATATGAATACACATTGACTTTAATGGTCTTTTATGTCAGTTTCACACTTTGACAGAACTCAGACATTAATATTACTAAGTCTGAATGAATGCATCTTAATGGCTTATTTACACTTGGAGAATCTGCACCAGGATTTTTTTTAATTACCTGCTCCAACCCAGTCCATTAATTACATCACTGTTCATACTAAAATGTATCTTATATCTAAACTGTTTAATAAATGTAGCACTAGTTTACACTTTTAGGGCTCCTGTCCATGGACCATAGTGCATTGCGTTTCTCGCGGCAATAATGGGGCCGCGAGTAACACAGTGCACGCTTTCCATAGCATTGCTATGGAAAGCGCAGCCCCCCTGTCCACGAGGAGAGAATCATTGCGATTCTCCGTTCACAAAACTCAAATCGCAGCATGCTGTGATTTGCTGCGATTCTCCGCGGTGAGCCTATCAGTTCTCTCCCCGGCGGCAGAATATTGCTAGTGATATTCCGCCTCGCCCGTGGACAGGGGGCCTTAGTAGTGGTATTTGTGCCGTGAGTCATGCCCTTGTAGTTGTATCTGGCACAAGGATTGTATGCTACTTATTTGGTGTTTTTGTTTTTTTTTCCATATTTCAGGGTAGTAAGCTTTGAGCCTCCCTCACTGTGTCTTTAGACTAAATTATCTAATTGTAGTAGTTATACCCCTAGATAGAGGCTTGGTGCTTTTTATAACTAGTTTTGAGAAACCTTTCCTTGTGATAGAAAACTTACATTTATTGACACATAGATTTTGTGACTTTTTAGTATGAAGTAGGAATGTTTCAGACAATCCACTGTTGGCTGTGAAAGTGGGGGAATTCAGTGTCTGCTGCTTTGATGAGCATGGCGAGTTAAACTATTCCGGTGTCCTCAAGTATATTTTTCAGAAAAACCTCAAACTATAATTATTATCCTAATAAAAATCTTGTCCTACAGATGAAGTAAATGAAGCCCAGGCAAGCTCAAAAAAGGAGGATCAGAATGAAAGGGAGAAGAAAGAGGAAGATGAAATGCCAATACCAAACTACAAGGCCAAAACGCTTATGGACAGCTGGGTCTGGGGCCGACAGCCAGGTAACTTATCTGAAGTTTTCTGGAACTCTTATTGGCAGAACCAGACCATCTCTGTCATTCACCATAGTCATGAAGCTGGCCATGGTATGGAGTCTGCTTGTTCTGTCCACCAGCGAAATAAACCTATGCTAATTGTGGTACAATGCTCCCACTGATTTGAGTTGGGTTACTCAGACCTGAGCTCAAACGCGGTGTTTCTAAAGCCACAATTTTTGAGAGTTGTCTATTCTAGTTTTGTGTTTAATGTACCTCACCCATCACAATGGTAGGGCGCATTAAAAATGCTGTCAATCGCTGTACCATGTGTTCAAAAATGCTGCTCGAAATTGCGGTTAAAAAATGCCACGATTTCGAGCTGCATTTTCTGAATGCATGTGTGAGAGTGGCCTTAGGGTGTTCAGGTTTTTTGTTGTACTTTTGAACCACAATCAAGAAAAACAAGAATGTTTTTAAGAAACTGCATACACTATTAAAAGCTGCATGTGTTTTATTTTATTTTTTTATTTAATATTGTGTGTGTAAAATGTGCAATTATATACAGGGAGATTTATAACTTTTACCAGCCGTACAGAAAGAGAGAGGGATGGATACATACCCCAGACCACTTCTCTGTGTGAGGAGAGTAGCAGGACAGGCAGACATGGCCACCATACACAGTGTAAGCAGCATGATGACATGATCATCCTGCTCTGTTTCTTGCTGTGCCATGCTTCTGTCTTTCTCCTCCTCTTCTCTGCATCTGGTTCCTCTCCGGCTCGCGTTGTCTGCTGCTCCACACCAATCACGCGGTCGGCAGTGTGACCAGCTGGTAATGCACTGAATGTGCATTTGTATATGGCGGAGGGCGGCCTCTGGACCCCCATCAGTGCAGGGGCTGGTCACCATTGCGACCCCCTGATCGCCTAAGTTTATTAGACCGCACACAAACAGGTGTCCCTAGCTTAAGTAGCATGGGTTCTAATCAACAGTTGGCCTCAAAGTATCAACGTCTAGGTGGGGAAGATGTGTGTTCAAGAGCAGAAAGAGGAAATGGTTTATTCAGTGGGGGTGATGGGGAACATGTATACCCCACTACTCTGCTATAACATCGCTAGAAATGATGATGGAGGGAGAGGTGTTTGAAGACAGATTAACAAGTGTAATAGAGGTGAAAGGAATAAAAGCTTGGAGGGTATATCACAGTAATCTTTATCTGTATTTTTAGGCCTTTTGCATAAACAAAAAAATACTCTTCCCATGTAAGTTTGCATATCCTCATCTGATGCCTTATTTCCCACAGTGTAACACTTTACTTTATTGGGGTTTAGTGACCTATTGCCCTCATTTAGCTGATGTATTTGCATCATACTTAAATGGCTTATTACTGGGATACTCCACCACAATATAATTGGTGTTTTACTTTATTGGGGTTTAGTGACCTATTGCCCTCATTTAGCTGATGTATTTGCATCATACTTAAATGGCTTATTACTGGGATACTCCACCACAATATAATTGGTGTTAGTCCGATCTCTAGTACCGCTATTATCCCTAGAAGGAAAGGGCAGAATTTTAAAGAAAGTGTGGTGTCGTTGCAGGACTATCTATAGGTAATTTCTTCATATATTGGTTTAGGGTCACCAAAGTGAATAGTATGGTAATTGGCCCATTTACACGTAACTAATCACGCAAAATTCAACAAATCTGAGCGATAATCGTTCAGTGTAAATGTGAAAAAAAATCGCCTCTGAGTTTAGCTGTGTCCCACAATGTCCTCTGACAGTGTACTGAGGTTAGTACGTTTCCAGCCGAAGAGGAATTCACACTTCATTCAACTTGGACGGAAATGTGAAAGCTGATCTTCTTGGAGAAGAGAAACCCTGCAAGTAATGTGTGATTTCCAAGAACTGCCTCTATAACTGGCTTTACGGGGGACACTGGGCAGGAGGTTGACGTTCACCTGGCCTTGTGTATGTTTACCAACGGAGGATTTCCATTCAAATCTACCATATTTGTTGGCTAAGTATTGTTGATGTTGGTTGTTTGGGTCATACAGAATCTATAAAAGAATTTCTGTGTTAATGTGCACTTCTAGTCTCTGAAGATGTTCGCTACATCCAGTACTTTATCCCTCCTCGGTGTAGTATAACGCCACGTTAGTTGTTTAGGCATTCTACATTCATGCGTTACGCAATCAGTTCTCATATCTGTCCTGGTTTATGATCCCAGGACCTTGTGAGCGCTGTGTTTCCAGGCTGCGGGGTCATGTTTCTTCTTGTTTACTACTGCTCGCGCTAGGAATTGAGGTAGACGGATATTTTTGGTGCACGTGGTTTTTGTGTTCATATGACTAGGTCGCTTGCAGCAAACAGTGTCCTATGCAGCTTGACGTTAAACAGGCGTTTAGTGGGTGTGGAAGGAGTTTGGGATATGAAACCAAATGTTCTGTTGTAGTAGGCAGGAACTTTGGTGGTCTCTTTAGGTAAACTGATCATTACATAGATCAAAAAGTTATTAGTCAGATCATTAATAATAATTGCAACATCTAAATGAGTAAAATGATAAAAATATTCAGTTTTTTAAATTCATTAAGAATTAGCACAATGTCATGAACAAAAGGGGTTTTCTGGGACTGGAAATGGCTTATGGGAAGTCTAGCGCCGCGTTTTAGCCTTTTTTTGGCGCTGCCTTGGAGGAAACTTCCCACATCTTCAGGTCTTTATGCGGGATGGTGTGCTCAGATCCTACTGAAATGCTGACTTGGCAGGCAATCTCTTCCACAGTTAATCAGCTGTCTTCCACAACCACTCGCGCAGTTATGTTGTCTGATGACTGGTGTTGGGCTAAGCTGCTTTTGTTCATTCTCGCACAACCTTCTGTATTTGAACTGTCGCACCCACAAATGCAAAATTTCCCATCCATGACCCTTTCACTGCATGTCTCGCCTAACTGCCGAATGTCAATGGGTGTAATTTCATGCAAGTGAAGAAAGCCGTTAATTACATGCTATTTTGGAATGAGAACGTTGCCATTTCAAGTATTCTAAAGCCATCTAAGGGTAGTTTCCCATCTGCATCAGAACCCGTTGCAGACCTGGCTGCAAATACCGGAAGAAAAAGCGCTGCATGCAGCGCTTTTTGTTCTGTCCCAAGACTGAGCAGCTGGACTGAAAGAGGGTAGACCCCCTTGCAGTCAATGGGGTCTGCCCAGCGGTGTTTAGTTCCAACCAGTGACAGAACTGTCTGGCCATGGGGATTCCCCTTTCCTGCCCCCTGAATGGAGGAAAGGGGAATCCCCAGTGCAAGTGTGAGACTACCCTAACTCCAGCTGCTCTCATTTGGGTTCTGTGTGGTGGACGAAGCTGCGATCTGTCTCATTCAACCCCGAAGAATGCTTGAGTCTTAGAGACATTGGACACCTTTTTAGATCTGCTCCTAATTCCTGAGAAAACCAAATCGGGAGACCTTTTAGAACTTGAATGTACCTTGTGTATGACTGACCACACCTTTTAGATGATTGCGACGGGTTTCAGAAGCACAGATCAATGCCAGGCTAGCCGATTTTGTTTACTTCATGGGACTCCATAACAATATCCCCGCTTAACCACAGAAATACCATCCCCATCAGTGATCAAAATTGCTTTAAGGGCTGTGAAATATATTGGTGCCATATAAGTAATCAGAAAGGTCTAATAAAATTATTTATATGCTCAATTTCATCTGCTGCATTTCTTTATTTTTTTTAAATGGTCCTTTTCATTATTTAATGATTTGACTACGTGAAACAAATTTTGATGCCCTGTTTCTTATACAGATGCGAATGAAGTTAAAGAGAGCCTCTACGTGCTTGTGAAGGAGCAGCAAGCACTCGCAACGCAGACTGCCGCCACCAGCCTCTCTGCCATGAGACTGAAGCAAAGACTGGTCATACTGGAGCGATATTTCATTGCACTGAACAGAACTGTTTTTCAGGAAAATGTCCGAGTAAAGTGGAAAAGTAGCACTGTCCCTCCTCCCGCAGCTGAAAAGAAAGGGTAATTGCTGCTTAATAGCAGGCCGTGCCTATAAATATTAATGGATACTCAAAGATAAAGGATAGAAAGTACTGCGCGGGTGTTATGCACACACCACGTTATTGTAGGTCTAGAAAAATTAGCATAATTAGAATAATTTATTTCCGGTACCCCTTCAGCCCCTATATGTTTGTCTGCACTCTGAGGAGCTTCATCTTTGGTTACTGTAGGATATATAGTTCACACATGTAAAATCTGAGTCATTGTAATACTGCCATGCACAGATCTGTTTAAGGTCGGGCTCACACAAGTGGGTCAGATTCTGCGTGCAGATATCCACAGTTGAAGACTTGTGAGAGATCCTGGAAATAAATTGCGTAATGTCGCGAATGGACCGTATCGTCCACATGGAAAGATCACTAGCAAGGAATGACCTCAGAAAGTAGCCCAACCCCCTGCAAACTCCCTTCTATTGCCCAGGCGGCGTTCTCTAGTGCTGTTGTGGTGAGCCTTTCGAACGGGATACTGCTCTCTTGGCTGGTTTTATACTACTCTTTTTGGAAGTAGTATAAACCATTAAAAAAAACAAACACTACTTCTTGTGGAGGAAGAGCCCAGAGGAACAAGCGGAGGTTGCAGACCGCAGTCTGGATGGTTGTGTTGCTCCCCAGACTGTTCTGTATTGTCTGCCCACAAATTTCTGCTTTCTTTATCACATTTATCTACTTTCCTAGCAACATGCGTACGAACCTGCGTCCATACGCAATATTAATTGTGTACGCACTGCAGATCGAATGCATCTATAGAGATCAATGGAGCTCATGCTTGCGGAATCCGTGGTAAAATAGAGCATGCTGCGACTTTTCTTCCACTTGCAGAATCCACAATTCCTACCCACAAGTATGAGCGAACCGGTGGTAGTCAAAACATTTCAATGCCCGCGTATAATAAGCATGGACGGCGATCGCTGAATCCGCAATTCAAATCTGCTTGTGTGAGACCTACCTTAGTGCACCTTCATATCCGACACTGTTTTCACTACTCATTGAGTTGCTGCACATTTTTTACATCTGCAGCATTTATCTGTGGTGAACATCCTCTGGCTTTACCACAAATGACATCCCTGGTAATGAAGCAGTGAAGGCAGCTTGTTCTCATCAAGCCATTACTTCAGCTTAGACCTTTGGGATGTCTTGTATAAAGAAGCAGAGGTGCAGGCAGCAGTACTTGTTACCTGGACGGTCAGCATATAGAATGCCGTGTGGATCGGTGTAGTCTCCACCACCTGGTGTTTATAGACCGGATTCATTAGGGGAGCAGTAGTTCTACATAATGAATGCTTATAATGGGAAATGTCTCCCTATTAGGCTCTGTTCACATTTTGTTTTTACTTCACGTCCGGATGTATTCATAGGTCTCCAAGCACCTAGCGTATCTTTATGGAATACACTGGTCCAGTATGCCCCTGCTTAGGACTCTCTTATACGGGCGACAGCGATATCAACGCTACAAAATCGCGGCAATATCGTAGCTGTGTTCACATGATTTTGTAGAATCAGTGATGTGTTTGTCATTTAAAAAAATGTGCATTGCTGCTACCTGTGATAAAATCGTGCAATTTTATCACAAAGGTTAAGCCCTAACTAAGCTACCCCTAAACTAAGCCCTAACTGCATTCCCAGAGGGAAAAAAGGCGCACTTGCCTAGCAGATGCGGTGCGGGTCCTCCTGCTGTCCGGAGCTCCGCATCAGTGAAAACATCACTAATTTGAAGGAACTCATAGGAAAGCATGGGCTTCACATACGTGCGATTTATAGCGCTGTTGCGTGGCGAGAAAATCGCTCTATTTTGTCGTCCGTGTTTAAAAATGGCCTTACTTTCCTACATATACCTCTGCTTGGAACAAAGAAGGAAAGTTAATTTGATGCGGCGGCTTGATGGGTAGTCAGTCTAGTAGCTTACCGTACCTTTTATTAGTCCTTTTTTTTCCAATAGGCAAAACAGCAATAATGAAGTACGCACTCAAATTTTGACCACTTGCTTAAAATGTTGCTGCGCTATTGATCACAGTTACAGCCTATATTCTAGTTCCAAGCTGCAATCACAATTCTCTGGTATTCTTATTGTCTCCAAGTCGGCACAGAACTGGTTCTGGTAACATGTATTCTGGGAAGTGTCATCTTTACCCGCCTAGCATGAACTATAGTAATCACACACAACTAGCCAATCGCCTCACTGCATTGTAAGAGTTGAGCTGATAAAGGAATTGTGTTATCGTCTTATACAAACTCTAACTATATTTTTCCATCCCTCTCTGGGGGCACATAATGTAGTGCGAGGCACACTTATTACAGGGATATGTCTGCTGTGTGCATCTCTGCAGTAGTGCCTTCTTATCAGTGGCAGCACCTACACAGAGGGCTACTTAAAGTAGTCCTGGATATTCATGAGCTGCAGGCTAGCTACACCCACCCCGCCCTCCAGCCAATGATTAACAACGCTCTGCTTATTACTGTGCATAGAGAGGGCTGCCAATCATTGGCTCAGGGGTGGTGTGGGTGTGGCCAGCCTGCAGCTCATCAATATGCAGGACTAGTTCTGTGTTTAGCTGCTACTAATTAAAGGCAAGTGTCTCCAAAATTTCTGCACAGACACTGCAGTCAGTGTGACAGGCACTTGTGCTCCCAGTCAGGGGTTGCAAAAAAACATGGTGACAATCTCTAAGAATTTTTTTTTTTTTTTTTTTTTTAGCCTATACTCTACATATTCAGTTGGATATATTTTTGGCCATTTATTTCATGGACAGTGGACAGACCCACTGTAGCCTGAGGCTATTCACATGAACGTTTTCTCACGAGGACCACTGGTCTGTAGGGCGGGGAGGGGGGTTACTATTCTCTTATATTGTGGTTAAGAATAGGACATGCAATGTCCACTGCTCACACAGATCGTACAGCATACAAACCTGTGGCCTGATGTGAGTTGCTCCTTTTTTAGAGGTCTTGTTACTCTCCCCTTTAATAGTTTTTTAAAAAAAAAACTTTTTTCCCTGTAATTTTTCTACTTGTGTGAACATGGACTTTCATCTTTGCATTGACCAATTCTTTAGTTTTTAGTGTTTTAATCCAAGAATTTGTACATCATTTATTCATTTCTCATCTATTTTGTTTCTGAAATTGGTGACTTGCTCCTTTTGCAGTGAGGACATTTTTGAGCATACGTTTCATGTACACAGCTCCCGTCCAGTTGGCCAGGGGGTGGAAGGACTGGCTAGAGTGGGATCCCGAGCTGCGCTATCATTTGCCTTTGCTTTTCTGCGCAGAGCATGGAGATCTGGTAAGTCAGACTGTATGATTTATAGACTTTTTCAGTCTTTGTGAATGGTCTGTATTTTTGTTCCGTGTTTTTGTCTGTTATGTAAAGTCATGAATGCAATAATTAGCGATGGCCGTCAATACAAGGACATGTATATCTGTAATACATGTATATCTGGCATCAGTGCTACATCGGCTAGGCATTGAAGAGGAGCGCGAGGTGTGGTGTGTAGATTGTGTATTTTTTTTATTTATTTTTTTGTTTTATATTTTGCAGTTTTTTTGTTTTTTTTTAACCTTTTTAATCAACAACTTTGACAGCTAACTTGAAGGCCACACCTAGTGGTAAAACCTTGTGTTTGGTGCCGTTTTTGGCCACATTGTAGCCATGCTACTATGGTGCCGCTGATGCTGCTTCTTTTACTGGCAGAAGAACGTGCTGATCTCACTTATCACTCTTCAGCAGCTGTTCATGCCTTCTTAGTTTCTATTTTCTCTACCTTTTAGTATACATTTTAAATAAATCAACCTCGCTTAAAACAAAACCCTTCATGTCCCAGATTTTTGACCCTTTAACCCCTTAATAACATGGGCTATTTTGGCGTTGAGGTCAAGCGATTTTTGGTATTTTTCCATCTCCATTTTTCAAAAGCCATAACTTTTTTATTTTTCCGTGGACGCGGCCGTATAAGGGCTTGTTTTTTGCGTGGCGAGCTGTAGTTTTTATCGGTGCTACTTTTGGGTACATAGGCTATATCATAAAACTTCTATAATGTGTTTTTTTTAATAATAACGGAGAGAAAACGCATCAATTCTGCCATAGATTTTTTTTTTTTTTTTACAGCGTTAATCATGCAGCATAAAGGACACACTAAATTTTTTCTGTGGTCGGTATGGTTACAACGATACCAAAATTGTTGTGTTTTTTTTTTTTTTTTAGGTTTTTACACTTTTTTGCAATAAAAACCCTTTTTTTAAAAAAAAAAAAAATTTTTTTTCAAATTTTTTATTTTTATTTTTTTCCTCTATAGCTGCATTCAAAGTCCTGTAACTTTTTTTTTTTATTTTTCTATGTACGGAGCTCTATAAGGGCTTATTTTTTTGCGAGGCGAGCTGTAGTTTTTGTTGGTTACATTTTGGGGAATGTACGGCTTTTTTGATCACTTTTATTGCATTTTTTTGGGAGGCAAAATGCTAAAAATTAGCATTCTGCCTCTGTTTTTTAGCGTTTTTTGTTAAGCTTTTTGCCGTACAAAATAAAAAGCGTGTTCAACTTTTTGTACACGTTGTTACGGACGCGTCAATACCTGATATGTGGGGTTTTAATTTTTTTATGCTAATATTAGAAAAAGCATAAAAAAGGGTTTTGTTTTTTTTAACATTTTTCTTTTCTTTTTTTTTACACTATTTGAGTCCCTCTGAGGGACTTGCAGCACTATGCCTATGATCGCTGTCATATGATCGCTACCGCTCTGCCATGCCTTATCTTTTATACAGCGATCATAGGCATTGGCAATACAGGATGCCAGTGTCTGGTGTCCTGTTGCCATAGTGACAGGCCGGGCTCTCGCGATGACGCAGAGGGAGCGCACTCCCTCTGAACTCTTTCCCTGCCGCGATCTACTTAGATCGCGGCAGGGAAGGGGTTAACAGCAGGGGGCGCATCTCCGATGTTCCCCTGCTGTTGCAGCGGGACGCCGTCTGTGACTGACAGCCGGCTCCCACTGCGGGATCATATGTGATCTCGCGCTATCCCCAGGACGTACCGGTACGTCCTGTTGCGGGAAGTACCAGGCTCCCAGGACCTACCGGTACGTCCTGGGGAGGGAAGGGGGTTAAGGACCAGGGTGTTTTAGTCCTAAAGGAACAGATACTTTTTAGGGATTTTAACCTTGTGGTGGTTTTACTGCCCTATTTTTTTTTTATTATTTTTTTGTTACTGTGTTTACTTGTAAATAAGACACTGTCTATTACGTTTTGCCCTAAAAGAGGCACGGTGTCTTATTTTTGTGGAGGGGGGAGGAGTAGAGGCTTTAATCCAGTGCTCAATGAACCAATTAGTCATTCAGTGATGTCATTCACTGGCTGTGAATGATCAAGCGCTGGCTCTGATTGGCTGTCGCTCGATCCAATCCCAGCACTCACTTGCTGAATTCGAAGGAATTCAAAGCCCTGTTTACCAGAGAGAATCCTCTGACGGTGGTGGTGGTGGGGAATTACACAGCAGCCTGCCACAGCGCCTAGGAGATCATCGCAGGGGACGCAGACCCTGGCAGCGAGGTGAGTATTGCGTTTTTGTTTTTTTTCCCCACCTAGTGTAGCCAGGGCTTATTTTCAGGGGAGGGCTTATATTTCAATCTCCCTCCCCCCTGAAAACCAGGGAAGGGCTTATTATCAGGGTAGGTCTTCCTTTTGGGCAAACCTGGTATATTCAGCTACCAATTTTGTTTTTATTTTTGCTGCGCTTTTTTTTTCTTTTTCAATTAAACACTTTCCCACTGTAGCTGGGACATCCATAGGAGCGCCATTTACAGGAAAAAACATCCCCTGTAGTGACCATAGTCACTAACAGAGCTGATCTGAGTCAGCTAAGACCCTGCAGCTCTGCTGTGGCAGGGGGCACCTGGCGATCATGTGAACCTTGGGTTGCATAGCAGAACTAACACTCCCACTTTCACTCCTAAGTACATAGCGCTCATTGAGCGCTTTGTAGCCGGGAAAAGAGAAGGCAGTAGCTGATAAAAACAGCTTCTCCCTTCTCCTCCAGGTCCTTGGCTGTGTCTGACTGCTGATGACCCAACCTGCTCCTGCTTGATTGCAGAAGAAGAGGCTTTAATCCTTCATCGGATTTTTGCTATCTGCTGGGATTAAAGCCCAGGACCAAGCTCTATATTAGTTACAGAATGTAACTAAAATGATTGCTTCCATTGTAAGAATGGACAGCATGTGAAAGCACAAGATTATGGAGAACCTGTTGGCATTATTCACAGAGGACTGAAGAGGATGGCAGCGTTGGGTCTGCAGTACTGCAAGGCTGCTGATGCCCGATAATAAGATAGAAATGTCTGCCACCAGAAATGACCGTTTGTCTTGATCACTGCATTTATGTATCAGGATTTTTAAGCAAGATGTTCTTTCATGAACTTTCAACTTATTTGTAATTGGATTTGCTATACAACAACGACTCTAGTGATGATTACTGGGGCTATATATACATTATACAAATTGATGAACAGCTCACAAAAATGACGGCATGTGATAGATGTTGTTTATACAACCAAACATTTTTTTATCCCCTTTGGTAAACCTATAAGCCACGTGACTGACATGAAATTGTAGCTTGGAAGATGCTGACTATGCACAGTTTTTCCACCTGTTAGTCCCTATAATCCTTCTCATATTTGTTTTATGCAGGTGAGGATGCCGATCTTTGTAGTGAACTGTTACAAGAATCACTAGATGCCCTGCGGGCGCTTCCTGAGGCCACACTCTTTGATGAGGGCACAGTTTCATCTGTCTGGCTTGAAGTTGTTGAGCGAGCCACCAAATTTTTAAGGTCTGTTACAGGGTGAGTTTGCAGTGAAGCTTTTTTTTTTTTTTTTTTCCCCTACTAATTTCTGTGGTTCATAACTAATCCCTTCTATTAATGTTCTATTACTACTCACTTATTCCAATAGTTGTTTTCACATTTATGTATTGCTCATTAATGTGAATCTCTGACAAAAATGAACTACACATGGATTCCTCTTCCGTAAGACCCGTGTAAACAGATCATTTCCCTCACCGTTTTTGCACGGTGATTTCTGTGTTTTGGGACCAAAGTGACACTGGATCTGCAGTACACATTTGGCTTGTCTTGTGCCCTGTTATGAGCTTTACTAGCCTTTGTCTGCAAGCTATTTCACTTTTTTAATGTGTCTTGGAGTGAATGATGCTAGGAAAACCTGTCAAAACAATTTTTTTTGTCAATCGTGGACATTCATTGCCTTGAATCAACTTGCTATTAAAATGTCACTAATGTTGCCCTTTTTTACCCCCGTTTTATTCAAATGCTCATGAGAAGGCTGGCTTATTGACTTCCAATAACAAAGATGTCAGCTGCCCTCACCAATATCCCCAATGTGGGTGCAGTGGAATAGATGCATGCTTACACAGGATCAGACCCCAGTCACAGCTAAACCCAATGTATCCAGCGAAGGAAGCAGCTTCAGAGTAATAGAACTCCATAAAAACAGGATTATCTAACAGGATCAAACTTATTCTTCCATGGTCATGACAGCAACGTTTCCACCCAACATATGGGTCTTTCTATTACACCTCTGATGCTGCTTCCTTCTCTGGATACAAGGGCTGGCCTATTGGGAGGAGAAGCTCAGTCATACGTAGCTCTCATTTTATGCTAGCGCTACATGGTTTCATTGCATTTTTCATCACTAGTGTTAATATAACCAAAAAGCTTCTGGCAAGTTAACTTATGGCCTTTTCCTTAAGTCAGCGGCTGGTTGAAGGTAATAGGATAGTTGGTGAACAAAAAAATTAGTTCAAACAAATGAAAATCATGCAATAATTGTCACGTCTGAATGCACAGCCATCGTTTACGATACGTTTACTTTTTGTTCGTTGCTCACTTTCAACCAGCATAAGAATCAGTCCCCTGCTCAGTGCTTTACATATAATGTTGAGCGCTAAGCGAGAAGTCAGCGGTAGAGATGAGCGAGCGTACTTGGAAAAGCACTACGCGCTCGAGTAATTTGCTTTATCCGAGTATCGCTGTGCTCGTCCCTGAAGATTCGGGTGCCGCTGCGGCTGACAGGTGAGTCGCAGCGGGGAGCAGGGGAGAGCGGGCGGGAGAGAGGGAGAGAAAGATCTCCCCTCCGTTCCTCCCCGCTCTCCCCTGCAGCTCCCCGCTCCGTGCCAGCACCCGAATCTTCAGGGACGAGCACAGCGATACTCGGATAAAGCACATTACTCGAGCGAGTAGTGCTTTTCCGAGTACGCTCGCTCATCTCTAGTCAGCGGTGATCTTCCTTCCTAAACGCTCTGCACAAGCACTAACTAGCAGTGATGTCACTTGCTGGTGCAGATCATTTAGCCGACAGTTGTCCCGTGTAAATGGGGCATTACTGTGTCCTTTCCAAACAGAGGAAGAACAGGAGTATTACAGTTAAAAGCTATATAAACCAAAAGTGTGTATGTGTGCAGGGTCTTGACATTCGGGGTCTTCAGATGTCGCCTATATTTACTGCCTATCTATTTTAATTTTCACTTGCATATTACCTTTATGTGTACGATCCCCATTTAGAATGTGCTCCATGATTGACATTGCCAGTCCAGTGTACATAGTTTAATTCTCCATGGGGAAGAGGGCAAGCAGAGAGATGGAGGAGAAGCTGGTATGGACAAAGATCTGCGACCAATGAGAATGGGGGCGGAGCGGCGAGAGAAGTTACTGCAGTTAGAATTGGTTATTAGGGATGCAATTAAAAATAACCAAAACTTTCTGAACTGTTTGGTGACTAATACTAGAAGTCTGACCAATAAGGTTGGCAAACTGGAATAAGTAATATCTGAGGAAACCTATGACAGAGTGGTAATATCTGAGACGTGGTTAGACGAAGGCTGGGACTGGGTGGTGAACTTGCAGGGTTACAGGCTGTTCAGAAGCGATTGTAAGTAAATGGAAAGTTGGAGGGGTTTGTCTATGTAAAATCCTGCTTTAAAGCCCACATTACAGGAAGATGTAAGGGAGGGAGATGGACATGGAGGGGAAAAGCAGTATTAATATCTTCAAAGGGGTTTTCTATAGGCCACCAAATATAACAGAAACTGCTGAAAATCTATTACTGAAGCAAATAGATGAAGCAGCAAACCACAAAGAGGAGGTAATTATGGGGTACTTTAGCTATCTGGATATAACCTGGGAAGATGGAACTTGCAGATCTCATAAAGGTGACAACAGGACTCGACTAGGGGGACGGCCATATTGTACTTATTAACCAACAGACCTGACAGAATAACAGTGGTGTGGGTTGGGGGGGGGGGGGGGGGTCACCTGGCAAATAGATGGACCATAATGTAAATTTACAAAAAACCTTTAAGGTGAAATTTGCTTTGGCTTAGAGATGCTCTTAATCTTATTGACTGGGATGATGACTTTAAAAATAAGTAGAGACAATAAATGGGAAATGTTTAAAAACCTCTAAGTGCTAACTGTGAGTAGTTCATACCTTACAGGAATAAACTGGTTAGGAATAGGAGAAAATGAATGTGGCTCAATAAAGATGTATAGGGGGCAATAAACGGCAAAAAAAAGCGCTTAAACTATTAAAATAAGATGGTAGCGAAGAAGCATTACAAACCTATAAGGTAAAAAGCAGATAATGGCAACAAGGATGGAGACGGACTTAATGCCAAAGAGAATTAAACTATACCTAAAATGTTTTTCAACTCTATAAATGGCAAAAAGATTAAGGGCAGACTCGCATGGTACCACAGCGGTTGGTTTGGGGCCCCATTCTTTATAAAATATATTTATTAATGACCTGGTAGAAGGATTGTGCAGTAAAATATCAATATTTGCAGATGATACAAAACTGTGTAAAGTAATTAAATTAATATAAAAGGGCAGAATGCAGTTGCAAATGGATCTGGATGAGTTGGGGGCTTGGGCAGAAAAGTGGCAAATGACGTTTAACACTGATAAATGTAAGATTATGCACATGAGCAGAGAAATACCTGTCACCATTATACAGTAAATGGGAAACTACTGGGAAGCACGGACTTGGAAAAGGACTTTGGGATTTTAGTTAGCTGTAAACTTGGAGCAACCAGTGTCAGGCAGCTGCTGTCAAGGCATATGGTACCATGGGGTGCATCAAGAGATATAGGGGTACATGACGAGAGCACAGTTCTTCCTCTTCACAAGTCACTGGGCAGTTAACAGGTGGAATATTGTGGACCGTTTTGGGCACCGGTACTCAAGAAGGACATATCGGAGCTTGAGCGGGTACAAAGGCAGGCAACTAAAGTAATAAATGGAATGGCTGGGCTACCATACCCAGAGAGGTTATCAAAATTGGGTTTATTTAGTATAAAAAAAAGACAGCTGAGGGGCGACCTAATAACTATGCATAAATATATCAGGGGGCAATACAAGGATCTCACCCATCTATTTATACCCAGGACAGTGACTGTAACAAGAGGGAATCCGCTACGTCTAGAGGAAAGGTTTCATCACCAACATTGAAGGGGTTCTTTACTGTAAGAGCAGTGAGACTGGATCTCCCTGCCTGAGGAGATGGTGATGGCTAACTCAATAAAGTATAAGAGGGTCCTGGATGCCTTTCTTGAGTGATACAATATTATGTTATAATCATTAATAACGTTAAAAGGGCCGGTGATCCAGGAATGGAAGGATTTTTTTCTTTAAATGGGGACAATTGGCTTCTATGTCATGTGTTTTTGTTTTTTTGCCTTCATTTGGATCAATATTTGAGGTTCATAGGCTGAACTGGATGGACATGTGTCTCTTTTCGGCCTTATGGACTTGTTTTGTTTTCCTGTAACATGCAATCATTTTTCTTAGATATAGATCCTGCTATTAACCCTTTCCAATCCAATTTCTATCCTGATTTTCCTAGGGGGCTTACTATTTTTCTGCCATTATACAACGGCGCTATCTGCTGGCTAAAGCCAGTACTGCATGAGGTGACACGTTGGATAGGCTGACAGCAAAAAGGCTGGCAATATACAGTAAGAGAACCCCGACGGATGTCTTCCAACATCGGAGCTGTACAGCCTTAAATCATAATGTCTTCAGACGTCAGACAGTGGATTGGAAAGGGTTAAAGAACCAAGAAAGAATTACAAAATGTTTCCAGACAACTTCATTATTTTCATGACTGTGTTCATACATGTTGCTTACTGTAGATGTTTGTTTTCTCTTCTTTATGGATGTTGAATGATCTCTCTTCAGTAGATTTAATTTATTTCTATTTTTTTTCTCAGTGATATCCATGGTGCTCAAAGTCCTAGGAGTGCAGGAAACATTCCACTTCAAGATCAGCACTTGGCACTTGCCATTTTACTAGAGCTTGCTGTACAGAGAGGCACTCTAAGGTCAGTACACACACTTTTAGTATATGTTCTACCTAGAAATTGTATCTATGTACAATTCTGACAGCATGTTTGTCAAAGGTATTCATACAGCCCTACCAAGGTCTTGAATATTGATCGCATAATTAAAAGATGGATCAAACAAAAATGTCTGCCAACCAATACATGGGAATGAATCTTTTCGATTGTCCGTCACAGAACAGACCAACTTTAAAACTAAATTTTATCACGACACTTAAAACTCAGGCTTTAAGACAGACAAGCGAAATCACAAGATCATCCCTCTAGGCAAAGGTAAATACACTGTGTATAAACAGTCAAACATATAGATACTTCTAATTAGGCCCACCTACGACAAACAGTAATATAATGAGAGGAGATGCGTCCCCAATAAACTTCCTAGGATAGGAGGAGGATAAATAAATCAACCCTCACTCCCCTAATAGTCCAAACCTAAATATCCAGAGAGCGTCCCTTCCTCCTAATATTCACACCCATTGGAACAAGGAGCCCAAAGATAGGGTCTAGGAGCCCGAAGAAGGGCCACTTCACCAATCATGTGTCATGAATGGTGGATCCAACTCCAGAGAGTTCTCATATAGATGTAGAAGTGTGAAATAACCACAAATGTAGTAATATAGTATACGAACAGACCACTAAGATGCGTTCTATGTCAAATTTGGTTCAGTAGGTACTAAGATGCATTCTTTAAAGAATGCAAAAAACAATAAATGGAAAATAACAAATTCATTATGAATGGGATTCATTGAAATGACCAAGTGCATGTACTGTGGATGGGTGATAAAATGATTCCGGGAATATGCCTTTAACATCTTGGTAGCATCTTCTGATGACTTTCTAAGCTCCTTTGCAGTAATGTCAGTTAAAGTAAACTTTGTGAGTAGAGATGAGCGAGTATACTTGCTAAGGCACATTACTTGAGCGAGTAGTGCCTTAGCCGAGTATCTCCCCACTTGTCTCTAAAGATTCGGGGAGAGCGGGGAGGAACGGAGGGAAGATCTCTCTTCCAACCCCCCCCCCCGCTCCCCGCCGCAACTCGCCTGTCACCTGCGCCGGCCCCCGAATCTATAGAGACGAGCGGGGAGATACTCGGCTAAGGCACTACTCGCTCGAGTAATGTGCCATAGCGAGTATACTCGCTCATCTCTATTTGTGAGCACTGCCTTTTGTGAGCTGCTGATCTTTTGATTTTAGTTTTCTTTATAACAAATATAAAGCTTATTTTATTTTTTGTAAGCTTTAACTCTCCGTAAAGCATATACACGTTTATTTTGCTCCCTCTAGCCAAATGTTATCTGCTGTTATGCTGCTACTTCAACTCTGGGACAATGGAACAAGGGAAACTGACAACGAGAGGTCGGCCCAGGGCACCAGCGCCCCTCTCCTTCCTTTACTACATCGGTTCCAGAGTATTGTGTGCAATAAAGATGTTCATAACCTGGAAAAAGAGCTTCAGGTACGTTTTAGGCAGAGTGTGAAGTCATTTCATATATGATGGCGATAGTGAATAGAGCTTCTAATTGGATCATTAGAATGTTTTCACTTTGTTTTTATGGTTTAGAGTTAAAATATATATAATCTTTTTATTTTATTTATTTTTTTAGGTGCTCTTATGTCCTTTAAGCCCAAATGAAAACTTTTTGCGCTATCTGATATTGCCTCAGGATAATGAGCTAGCTATTGACTTGAGGCAAACGGCTGTTGTTGTAATGGCACATCTAGACCGGTTGGCAGCGCCATGCATGCCTCCACAGTGCAGCTCACCGACCTCACACAAGGTATGCTGGTTTTCTGTAAGGCTTTCTTTTAGCCATTACATATAAATAAATGGATGTAATACCCAACAGCTACTGTGCAACTGGGAAACTTACGTTATATTGCCCCCATATCCTAATAATTTTGGCCTTTCTACGCTGTCTTTATCACTAGTGTATCTCCCGTGGAGCTGTGGATGTACCCATGCAGGACTTGTCCAAGGGAGATAACCTGTCTGTCTCTGCCCATGCAAGTGTAGGATGCTTTTGTTGAAGATTTTAAAAGTGACCATATTACCAAAGAGTAGTTGCTGGGAGATAATTTTCTGTTGAAGTAGAACTTGGCTTGACTTGTAATATATCATGCTATTAGGTCAAAGGGCACAGACTTCAGACCTGTGACTACTGTGTTTCCCCGAAAAGAAGACCGTGTGTAATATTTTTTGTTCAAAAAGGTTCAACTTTTTTACATGTATAGCTGCCTGGACACTATTTAAATTGACTTTTTAAATTAACTGTTAGCAGGGCTTATATTTCAAGCATCCTCAAAAAGCCTGAAAAATCATTTTGCATCCTCAAAAATTCTGGGGAAATCATGCTATGTCTTATTTTCCGGGTATGTCTTATTTTCAGGGAAACATGGTAGTAACGGGGATTTTCAGCAATAATCTTCTTCCTTACCCTAAAACTCTAAAGGACTTTAAACCCCCCCCCCCCCCCCCCCCCTGTGATGAATGATCATGATATAAAATGCCAACAGTCTTTCCTTTCTGTCCTAGGGCTCCTTACAGGAGGTCATCAGCTGGGGTCTTTTGGGTTGGAAGTATTATGCGAATGTGAATGGCCCGATACAATGTGAAGCTCTTGCTACTCTTGGTGTTACACAAATAGCCTGTGCTGAGAAGTGTTTTCTGATACTTTCCAGAAACGGCAAAGTTTACACTCAGACTTATAACAATAATACACTGGTAAGTGGAGAAGCCATGTACAGCATGCTGCAATGTTACGGCAAGAATTAAACTGTTGTAGAGAAGTGCATGTACAGTTATAGCGATGTCCACCTGAGACAAGACGTTACATGGGAATAGGAGCATAGTGGATGACTGGGGATCTGTATATTCTGTTACTGCAGACTTTATTATGGCTTAGGGTGGCTACAAACAGGGCGACTGTTAAGCACATATCTGCCCGACAGCCATCCCAATGATTATTGCCCCTCTGCCTTCCACAGGAGTGAGTCGTTTAGTGAATGGAGGTGGCGAGTGCTGGAGATGTCTTCTGGCCACCCACCTCCATTTACTATGAACAGGCGGCTGTTCAAAAATGAACAACTGCTTATTTGCAATGAACGAGAAGTTGCTCACTAGTCCTTTCACTTCAGAAACACAGTAACTAATGAGCAGTTGCCAAAAATTGCTTGTTTTAACAATTTTTTAAGATTTTTTTTTTAGCCAATAGTTGTCCCATGTTAAACCACCCTTACTGTGGATTCATTACAGTAACAAAGTTAAGGCACAAACAAGGACACTGAAAGATGGGGGAAACTGGCGATGAAACTTCATCTTGCTGCACCCTCTCCCATTCACCCATAAGCCTAAATGTGTTCATTATTCCCATATGCTATATCTGCCAACGTTTCTTATTTTTTTGGTTGGGGAACATGAGATCAGCTTGCTCTCCTTGTACTCACAGTAGCAGACTGCATGGGAAAGTGTTGATGTCACCGTACACATTAAATTGTTGCTGACTGTTCTCTAATTTGTCTTGCTCGGGGTCCTCTTAACCGAGTCGATAAATCGTTCAATGTAAATGCCCTGAAAATGCAAAATTGTGTTTTGCTTCTTGTTTGTTGCTCAGTTCATGCAGAGAACGGAACAGTAGATGGGCCCATGTAAACAGGCAGTCGTTCACTTCTGAATGACTATCTGTTTGTGAACGGAGGTGGGTGGGCCAGAACGATCCCGGCCCGCTCCGCCTCCGTTCATTGAGAATTGTTCCTGTGTAAAAGCACTGCTATGTTCTGTTGGGCATTTGCTCCCGGGAGGTTGTGCCATGTAAAAGGGCCCCAAGTTTAGAGCGGTAAAAGCTGCAAAGAAAGAGGTTCTGCTGACATCAACATAACTTACAGGGGTGAATGGAAAGCAAAAAAAACATGCCCTGCAGACCGGAAAGGTAAGATACGCCGATGCATGCAAAAAAGCCTCGTTCATAGTGCAAAAACTCTTTGCTATAGCGTGCAATTGCGCTGGTGTGAAGCCGGCCTTAAGTTCTCTTTTATGTCTTGTATTTCCTTCTACCAGGGACCACAACTTGCGCAGGGTCTTGCCTCCCGAAATATTGTGAAGATTGCTGCTCATTCTGATGGACAGCATTATCTGGCCTTATCTGTGACGGGTGAACTTTTTTCGTGGGGTTGTGGTGATGGAGGAAGACTAGGCCATGGAGATACTGTGTAAGATTTACTTGTGGCGCTATTATCATTATGCATTAAAGGCTTAAGTTGGTTAATACCGGTACCAGGTGCTAACCGGAGACCGGTCAAGGCACAGCGACCAAAGCAATGCAACAATGAAACCTGCGTGTGTGTCTAGGTTGAGTAGTAGTATTTATTATCCATTTCGGGGAGTATACTAATGTCTAAACCTTCTTTTATTCTTTTTAGCTCATTAGAAGAGCCTAAACTAATTTCTGCCCTGTGTGGAAAGCAGACTGGGAAGCAGATTGTACACATTGCGTGTGGCAGCACTTATAGCGCAGCGATCACTGCTGATGGAGAGCTGTACACCTGGGGCCGAGGAAACTATGGAAGACTGGGACATGGTGCGTATAGCACTTTATTCAGACCCATAGATAATAGTGACTGATATGCAGATTAAAGGACAAAAGCTGTTATCACTTTAAATGCCGTTGGCACTTAAATCCCCCGATTTGGTGTTTAGGGGTCCAGAACAGCATCCCACAATGACATCACAAAGTGATCTTTAGTTGCAATGGTATCGTGGGGCCTTCTGAATGCCTCCAGGGTTGCCATAACTGGTTGCCTATCAAGACATGCATGCCTGTGGCATGTTTTAATAGGCTGTCAGAAAGCAGTATACTATGGTAGTGCATTATGCCGTATGAGTGATCAAATGATCGCAGATTCAAGTCCCCTATGAGAACTTAAACTGAGCAATTTACAAAAATGAGAAGAAAAAAAAAGCGTTAATTAGGAAAAATAAAAGGTAATAAGCTTAACAAAACAAAACTTTTCACAGTAATTTATAATAAGTCAAAGCAAAAATCTATCAAAGTACCACATTATTTATCCTGCACTGCAAAAATCTCAAGAAAAAATACTCTTCACAATTGCACTTTTGATCACTCAATCGCAAGAAATTGTAATAAAAAGCGATCAAGCAGTCATATGAACCCTAGAATGGTATCCATTGAAACTGCAGGACATTCCTCAAGAAAGGAGCCTTCACAGAACAGAAAAAATAAGTTATCATGGTGATCAGAAGATGGCAGCAGAAAACGATTTAAAGGCTCAGACAGGCGTTTTACTGCTACGCATGTTTTTTGCATTTGTGATTTCGCATCTAGAAACTATGCTTTTCAATGGTAGTGGTCACATGTCCGATTTCTACATGTGAATAAAATTCGCACCTACAAAATGAGTGAAGTGCTATATATATATATATATATATATATATATATATATATATATATATATATATATATATATATATATATATAATCATTTTTTTTACATGCTGAATATACGCATGTACAAAAGGCTTGTCTGACTGAGCCCTAAAAGTAGTACAGCAAAATAAAAGCGAAAAACTATATCAATTTTGTATAATCCTAATTGTGCTGAGCCGGAGAATAAATTTATCACTTTGTTCTTGCTGCAATGTGTACACTGCCACAAGACTCCTCCCAAAGATAACGTAATTGTGTGTTTGGTTTTCTTCGCTCCATTTATTCCATTTTACTCCCTTTTTTTTTTTTTTTACATTTTATTTATTTATTTATTTATTTATTTATTTACTTTTTCCTCTTCTGAATGGGGCACTTCCCACCATGTGAATTCCCCAAGGATGTGAGGCGGTTTAATGTTAAAACAGCCTTGCATCACTTTGGGGAAGAAGCAATCCTCCTCCCACAGGTATCAACCACAGCGGTGGATCGTGGAGTTTTCCCATTGCTTTCATTGGGAGACCCTGTGATTCTGCCGCCAGTCCCATTGACAACAATGGGTGATGCGAATCGAGAGCACCCAGAAAGATAGAACATGCTGCAATTTGTTTCCTGCATAGCATCGCGGTGCCATATAAAAATGACTAGCATCAAAATCACAATTTGCTCTGTGCCTTTTTATTAAAAAAAAACAAAAAAAAAACAACCCCTAAAACAAATATGCTGCATTCACACTTTTTAATGCCCAGTGACGGGACCGATGATCACTATGTAATGTTTGTACTGCTTCTAGGCTCCAGTGAGGACCAGACTGTTCCAATGTTGGTGACTGGACTGAAAGGACTTAAGGTAGTCGACGTTTCTTGCGGTAGTGGAGATGCTCAGACTCTGGCAGTGACTGAAAATGGTAAGTGGTTTTGTCATCTGTGCTGGAGATGATATTTTAATTGTATTGTTCCTCTAAAATGCCAAAAAGGGGTTTTACAGGGCGTTACTATTTATGACTTAACCTCAGGATTAATCACTTATAGTGTTATTGGCATGGGTCCGCTGCCAGAAAGGCCAACCCCTCAGCTTATAGCAGACCCCGATGCTTGCTGACCGAGCTGGAAGGTGACGGCTGTGTCCACAATGCAGTGGCCCAGGATAGTGTTGCAGGCACGCGTTCCATTGAATTCAATGAAAGCTTTGCCTGCATTACCAACCTAGGGTGCTGCACTATGGATGGAGCTGTTGGCCTCCGGCTCTGTCCATACTGACAGCATACCCAGCAAATGGTTAATTGGCTGGCATCCTGAGTGGCGAACTTGTTGATTACCATTGTTGCATATCTTCAGGGTAGATCATCAAATGTTGATGTCCTAGACAACCCCTTCTGAAACTGTGGCCCCTCTGTGAGCTTGATGAACAGAATCCAATCGATCATCAGTCCCACAGGTGCACAGTCCATCTTCTATGTAGAGTGTTGTGTAATGTGTTGCTTTTTATATATAAAAGCTTACTTGCCAACTCTCCTGGAATGTCAGAGGCTCCTGGAAAAGGGGAGACCTCACAGAAAAGTAGTTAAGACATGTCATAAGGTACCAGGCGTACAGTTTTGATATTGATGAAATTGTGTTTCTCAAGAAAATGAAGACCTTTTTATTCTTTTTTAAGGTCAAGTCTGGTCTTGGGGAGACGGGGATTATGGAAAGCTGGGCAGAGGAGGCAGTGATGGCTGTAAAACTCCCAAGTTGATTGAGAAGCTTCAAGACCTGGACATAGTAAAAGTTCGTTGTGGCAGCCAGTTTTCCATTGCGATCACCAAAGATGGACAGGTCTATTCCTGGGGTAAAGGAGACAATCAGAGGCTTGGCCATGGGACAGAAGAACATGTGCGATATCCCAAATTACTTGATGTTTTGCAAGGTTAGTCCTAAAACCACTTTAATAACAAGACTCATGCATTATAAATACTGACATAATGTTGACATAACCCTTTTGAGTAGTGGATGTGAAGTGTGCCCACTACATAGCAGTAGATTACCTTTCTAGCAGACTTTGCTGCTACAAGAAAGTAATACCCTCTAACCTTGTCCAGCGCCCCAATTTCACAAGAAATGGGATTGCTCGAGTAGGCAGACAGAGGGAATCCCTGTCCTCTTCTGCACATCTAAATATCTAATCACAAGAAGTGCTTTTAGGCGTAACGATTGTTCAAGAAATTGTTAGAACGACTGAAAGTGAATCTTTCGGTCTAAATACAAGCCAACGATTAATGAGAATTGTTCGCTTTTCATTTGTCTTTTATTGCAGTTGGCTCGTTCGGTTTAAACTGCAATCGCTCCATCCCTGGTTTTGCCTATTCGGGGACTGAACAATTCTTGTTTGAACTAGCCACCTATGGATTTGCCTGTCTAAACAGGCTGAACGAGTGCAAACTACTTCAAACAAAAATCTGCTCGTCTAAAAGGACCACTAACTGATAGCTAAGCAGGGTCTCCTCATGGTCTATTCAGCAGATTACATTACAGTAGGCTATGTTGTGAGCACAGTCTGTGACATGTCCTAGATGCATGTGGTGTTTCTGCATCTGTGTCATAAGTTTTGGCTCTCCAGGCAACATTTCAGAGATTCCCATACTTTGCCCCTTTTGCTTAAGTAAATAATGGAAATCTGGGTCAGGTTTGCTACCTGATACAATCTGATCTCATCCCTTTGACCCCTCACACTTTTAGTGGGTAACCTCCATTTGGAGCCACAGTGCAAAGTAATACCCCTCTAACCTTGTCCAGCGCCCCAAGTCCACATTTGGGATGTGTTGACCTTGATGGGTTTAAATTAGTCTTTGACCAACATTTTTGGAGAGATTGAACATGGATGTAATATTTTCAACTATGAGGTTTTGTGAATTCCCTGACACCTGCGATGAATCTAGATAAGCCACACACACCATTTGAGGAATTGTCTGCTCAATCCCCTAGACATGAGATCTCTGTGCTATGCCAGTTGCTGCTGACATAGTCCAAAAAGAGATTGTACCAACAGCACAATAGATGCAATACCCTATTTAGGGGAGGCAAAGTCTGCACAGCCAATCTGCAAAAATGAACTCCAATTCTCCAATCTCTGGCAATATGCAAAAGTGCATGAATGGCAGCAGAATGGCCTTGGTGCATAAAAACAGGTGTTTTATTCTATCCTTAAAAACAATACATGCAATGTTCCAACAGTCCATTAAAAAAAAAACCAAACACTTATATATATATTAGTTTTTTTTTTTTAATTACAGCTGTGTGCATAATTGTGAATGGGAGGAGTGTTGCTCGATCAATTGAAGGCATATTTTTTTACTATTTAAGGGGGTATGTTTGGTTATGTTACTTGCTTGATAAGGACCATTAGATGGTTGAAACGTTGCATGCTTTTGTTTTGAAGATGGAATAAAATACCTGCTTTTTATGCATCAAGACCATTCTGCTGCCATTCATGCACTTTTGGATATTACCCAGGTTTCATAGGTACCTGGGAAAGGCAACTGAGTCAATCTTTTCCATGGGAGCTCTGGATGGGAGGTGAGTATTAGACACTCCCGAAAAAAATATAAGACCAGGTCTTATTTTTAGGGAAACGCTGTAGAAGAGCAAGAAGAATCAACACAAAGAACATAAAAAGCTAATACAGATGTCACTCTTGGTCAGATTTGAACCTACGATTCCAGCACTTCAAGGCAGCAGTGCTAATGACTGAGCTTGAAAAACAGACCATGAGAACATACCACCTCCATGCAGATATTCTCCATAGTTAGATGTGAACCTAGGACCCCAGTTTTACAAAGTGTGGTGGCTCAGATGTTAGCACTGCTGCCTTGCAGCGTTGAAGTTTGTAAGTTCAAATTTGACCAAGAGTGAAGGCTGAATGGAATTTTTCAAAGTTGCCCTTGATGAAATTTGAACCTAGGACCCCAGTGCTATCTACTCAGTCGTATTTATTGAATTGAGCCCTCCCCTTTCCACTACATTTTTAGCTTTTTTTTTTTTTTACTAAAACTTGGTCAAGTTTCAGTCAAATTGAGGACAATATCAATTTTATTTTAATGATATAGGAAGTGAATCAAATAGCCAGTGATATCATTCACTGAATGGCTGTGATTGGCACATCGAGCGCCGGCTGTGATTGGCTGCCAGCTCTCAATGAGCCAATCACAGCACTCGCTTTGCTGGAGGCGGGGTATTCAAAGCCCCGTCTCCAGCAGAAGATCAGCTGTGAGACGAGGAGGACGCCGCGCCGCTGCCACGCCGCTGCCACGCCGCCGCCGGCCATTGGGATGCGCGGACCAGGTGAGTATTGTGTTTTTTTTTTTTGTTTTTTTTTTTGTTTGTTTTTTTTTTTTGTGGGGCACCAGAGATGGGTCCTATTTTCGAGGGAGGCTTTATATTTCAAGCCTCCCCCGAAAACCCGATAGGTCTTACTATCGAGGTAGGACCTATTTTCGGGAAAACACGGTAGCACACTTTGCTCTAGAATGATGAACAGCCAGACTATGTGCTCTAATCTCCACAGAGAATATTCAGAGATGCTCCTGGCAATAATGAACAGGCAGAGCATATTTTCTGCATTCAAGACATATTCATCATTGCACTCTGAGCATGCTCTGTGTCCTGCAGGTAATGGAGCAGGTTTATGTCAACTACCATAATAAAAAAACTGTGATTTAAAGGTATTTATGCTGTGTGCAAATCATAGCAGTAACTGATACATGTAAACTGTTCTTTTTATTGTGTGTTTTAAAAGTCCCCCCCCCCCCCCCTTCATGTTTGTTACAGGAAAGAAAGTGGTTGATGTAGCAGTAGGGTCCACCCATTGCCTGGCACTCACTGAATCTGGCGAAGTATATAGCTGGGGTAGCAATGATCAATGTCAGCACTTTGACACCCTGCGTATTGCAAAACCTGAGCCTTCTGCCCTTCCTGGATTGGACTCTAAGCACATAGTTGGAATTGCATGTGGGCCTGCTCAGGTGTGTGGTCTCTTTTTTTTAAAGAGGGTATTACATAAGGAAGATTTAAATCTAGCCCATAATTAATAATTTTTATTTTTTTTTACATTTAACTTCATTAAAAGAAGAAAATAATATTCACATATATTCCAGGACTGCTGTTTCTATTATGTCCTCAGTAAACTTTCCAAGGTGGTTACATGTATTCACTTTTGTACATGGTTGAACACATTTAGTCTCTTCTTTCTCCGCTCCACTGTGTATGTGGTGGGATCCCTGATGTGGTGATTTGAAGCTCCAATGTATCTCCTCTGCTTGTCAGAAGAGATGCTTTGCAATGACATTTGCAGTTTCAGTTTTTATGAAGACCTGTCTAAAGGGCTGTACATTGATTTGCAGGAATGCTGCTATCCAATAGGTTGAATGAAGTAGGTTGAGACGAAACGTGTTCAATAAAGATTGCATTTTCGGAAGTACCATCCAGTGGATCGTTTATAAAGGAGCGCGGGTTCGTTTTTTCCTTACTTCATTCAACTTTCTTGACTCAGTTCCCGGTCTGGGAAACGGAGGATCCGCTCAGCTCTCCTGCTTCTTAGCCCAGCAGGATTTTAGAAATATCTGGGGATTGTTATATAGGCCATACAGGATACTGTGTGCTAGTAGAGACCCTGCACAGGGCTCTACAGCACACCGGGTAAGTTACACCCATATATGTTTCATGCAGTAAATTGGATTTTTGTACTCCTTGGAGCGCTACTCTCACCCTATATTTTGTGCTATCCAATAGGTGGCGCTGCAGAGGCATTGTTCAATCTTCCTTACTTGCATTGTAGTTGCATTAACGCTGTGTTGCCCTTTATCATTTATCATCTCCTCTTCAGAGACTTCAGAGAAGAGACTGAAGTTCATAAGCAGTTGCTCACCAGACAAAGCATCCCTTCACTTAGCCAGTTAAGCAGAGAGGGAAGTAAGACTGAGTGTGTGTGATCACTTATTTATGGAGGTGGGCACACAAAAGAAACAGAAGGTGGCGCTATTCTATTAGTGGGCCTGAAACACCTGGGGATAGAAAAATGTTTTAAAAGGTGTAAATACTAAAAAATGTTTAATTGACTGACTATACTTTTTATAAACAATGTTCTTTGTGCTGCAACCCTTTTTAACTTTTAGGAATGGAATGCTTTACAACCAGGTCAATGGTTTCTGGAACTTAAGACTGTCAACTACATAACCCTCTTCATGTTGTGTCTTGTCTAAAGCAGTATAAGACCGTCATTCTATCACTAATCTTCTACTTATTAGTGTTTTCAAAAGTGATGGCATTTGGTTTCACGGTATCTTATGGACCAGTCTGCACTGCAGTATTTTAGCCACTAGATGTCAGCACACTTAAAACCTGCATTGTTTTGTATTTTTGCTTTACATTACATAGTAACATAGTAACATAGTATGTAAGGCCGAAAGAAGACATTGTCCATCTAGTCCAGCCTGTCTATCCTACTGTGTTGATCCAGAGGAAGGCAAAAAAACCCCAAGGCCAGAAGTCAATTAGCCCTTTTGGGGAAAAAAATTCCCTCCCGACTCCCTAATGGCAATCAGACTGTTCCCTGGATCAACCCCTAATAGTTCCTACCTGCCTATATACCAGGATTGACACTTAACCTAATATTTATATCCTGTAATATCCTTCTTCTCCAGAAAGACATCAAGTCCCCTTTTAAACTCCTCTATGGATTTTGCCACCACCACTTCCTCCGGTAGAGAGTTCCACAGTCTAACTGCTCTTACAGTAAAGAACCCCTTTCTGTGTTGGTGATGAAACCTACTTTCCTCTAATCGTAGCGGATGTCCTCTTGTTACCGTCGTGGTCCTGGGTGTAAACAGATCGCGGGAGAGATCCATGTGTTGTCCCCTCATGTACTTATACATGGTTATTTGGTCGCCTCTTAACCTTCTTTTTTCTAGAGTAAATAGTCCCAATTTGGATAGCCTCTCTGGGTATTCCAGTCCCGTCATTCCATGTATTAGTTTAGTCGCTCTTCTTTGAACCCCCTCAAGCACTGTGACATCTTTCCTGAGCACCGGTGTCCAGAATTGTACGCAGTATTCCATGTGAGGTCTGACAAGTGCCTTATATAGTGGGAGGATAATGTTCTCGTCCTTCGCCCCTATTCCTCTTTTGATGCACCCCAAGACTTTATTTGCCTTTGCAGCGGCTGACTGGCATTGGTTACTCCAGTTTAGTCTATTATCCACTAATACCCCCAGATCCTTTTCCATATCACTTTTCCCTAGTGGTACCCCATTAAGTGAATATTCGTGACATCCGTTCCTCTTGCCCATGTGCATAGTCTTACATTTTTCAACATTGAACTTCATTTGCCATTTTTCTGCCCAAGCCCCCAGCTTATCCAGGTCCGTTTGTAGCCACATATTGTCCTCCGTTGCATTAATTACATTGTATAATTTTGTGTCATCTGCAAATATTGATATTTTGCTGTGCAGCCCCTCTATCAGGTCATTAATAAATATGTTGAACAGAGTGGGGCCTAATACTGAACCCTGTGGCACCCCGCTAGCGACTGTGGTCCAATCAGAGTACGAACCATTTATTACCACCCTCTGCTTTCTATCGTTGAGCCAATTTTTTACCCACTTACACACGTTTTCGCCCAGTCCGAGCTGCCTCATTTTGTATATTAGCCTATTATGTGGCACGGTGTCAAAGGCTTTAGAGAAGTCCAGATATACAAGATCAATAGATTCTCCCTGGTCCAGCTTAGAGCTTACTTCATCGTAGAAACTGATCAGATTTGTCTGACATGAGCGACCCTTCATGAATCCATGCTGGTGAGGAGTTATTCCCTTAATCTCCTTGAGGTACTCATCGATGGCGTCTCTCAGAATCCCCTCGAAAATTTTTCCCGTTACTGAAGTGAGACTTACTGGCCTGTAGTTACCAGGCTCACTTTTGCTCCCTTTTTTGTAGATTGGAACCACGTTGGCAATGCGCCAGTCCGATGGTACTACTCCGGTCTTGATAGTGTCTAGAAATATAAGGTATAGCGGCCTAGCTATCTCGTCACTTAGTTCCTTTAGTATCCTTGGGTGTAATCCATCAGGGCCCGGTGATTTATCAATTTTAGTTTTCTTTAGACGCTTCCGCACCTCCTCCTGCGTTAGGTATGAGATATTTTGTGAGGGGTTCGTTTTATTCCCCTGCTCCTCGTGTGGCATTTCCTTTTCTTTGGTGAACACACTTGAGAAGAAGCTGTTTAGTAGATTTGCTTTCCCTTCGTCATCATCAATGATTTCTCCTGCATTGTTTTTTAAAGGGCCAGCGCTCTCCCTGCAAATCCTTTTGCTGTTTATGTAGTTGAAAAATAGCTTCGGGTTGTTCCTGCTCTCTTTTGCGATCCGTCTTTCCGCTTCCTCTTTGGCAGTTTTAATCGTATCTTTGCATATTTTGTTTTTTCCCCTGTATGATTTTAGCGCTTCTTCGCTGCCTTGTTGCTTTAGTAGTTTGAACGCTTTCTTCTTTTCGTTTATTACCCCTCGTACCGTCTTGTCGAGCCACATTGGTTTCCTTTTAGCTGAGTTACTTTTATTTTTGAAGGGAATGAACTGCTCACATGAGGCGATTAGGATCCTTTTGAACTTTTCCCATTTTTCCTCCGTACTGATATTTTTGAAGATGTTGTCCCAATTAATGTTACCGATAGTAGTTCTAAGCTCATCAAATTTTGCTTTACTAAAGTTTAGTTTCTTTGTTACTCCTTGATAAGGCATCCTATTGTTTGACAGCTGGAAGTTGATTATATTGTGGTCGCTGTTCCCCAAGTGCCCCTCAACCTGCACCCCCTTTATACGTTCCGGTTTGTTAGTTAGCACTAGGTCCAGAATGGCCCTCCCTCTTGTTGGTTCCTGCACAAGTTGGTTCAGGTAATTGTCTTTAATTACTCTCAAGAACTTATCACCCCTGTGAGATTTGCAGGTTTCGTTCTCCCATGTTATATCTGGGTAATTAAAGTCCCCCATGATAATTACTTCGTTTCGTTTTGACACCTCTTCTATCTGCCTTAGTAGTAAGTCTTCAGTTTCTGCTGTTGCTTTTGGTGGTCGATAAAAGACCCCTATCAGGATTTTGTTGTTTTTTCCCCCCTGTATTTCTACCCACAGAGATTCCACCTGTTCGTCTCCTACCCCTATATCCTCCCGTAGCCTCGGCTTCAAGTTCGATTTGACGTACAGACATACCCCTCCCCCTTTCTGGTTCCTTCGGTCTCTTCTGAAGAGATTGTACCCCTGCAAATTCACCGCCCAATCGCACTTATCATCAAGCCATGTTTCAGTAATTCCGACCATATCATAGTTTTCATCAGTCATTCTCGCTTCAAGCTCGCCCACTTTACCGATCAGACTTCGTGCATTCGTGATCATACAATTTATTTCATTTTTTTTGTTTTTTAAATTTGTTTTGTTGCTATTCGTACTTATGGCTGATCTGTCAGTTCTAACTGTACTAACCCCACCCCCTGCTCGTCCCCCATTCCCTTTGCTTGGGCCCAGATCACTAATTACACTGGCTACCCCACTATTTCTCATTTTACCCTCCCCCCCAGTCCCTAGTTTAAACACTCCTCCATCCTTCTAGCCTTGATAGACCACACAAAATTAAACACCACTGTTTATACAAATTTACAAAAAATAAAGATCTGTCACTTTTCTGAAGGTCTCCCCCTTCCAGGGCTAT
The DNA here is from genome assembly GCF_035609145.1 of Eleutherodactylus coqui. Lineage (NCBI taxonomy): Eukaryota > Metazoa > Chordata > Amphibia > Anura > Eleutherodactylidae > Eleutherodactylus > Eleutherodactylus coqui. The sequence goes on along the minus strand of NC_089837.1, from coordinate 384,380,608 downwards.
ATTCACAACTACGTTGGGGATTCCATTTTCCTTCTTCATTATGGGAGCAGGAACGTAGAATCCCCTGGCCAAGCACATTCATTTTATGATAGAATCAACTGGACCCCAGTGACTTCTGTTTCTGCTTGGCCATCCAGCATTTTACCAGATGAATAAGCTTTGCATTTCATGCTGGATCTACTACAAAGACATTAAACGGAAGCTTTGAGCGCAGATGTGAACATAGCCTCACCCTTTCAAGACCAGAAATTGTCAATTGATCCTTTTTCTTCCCCATTTTTAATTTTTTTCCCCCATTATTGTAACCTTATGTGGGCTTTGTTTTTCGATTTGATCTGCAAATGAGGGAGATGGAATAATACCCTTGCAGCGCCACCTATTGGAAGGCAGCATTCCTTCAAGCCAAAGTCAGACTCTTTATACAAGCCTTGTAACAATGACTGGGTATTAAAATTGCTTTGAAAAAAAAAAAAAAATTTATTTTTTTTATACGTCACAGTAAAGGAGTTCAACTCATGATTGCTTGTACAATATACCCCAATATCTCTTTATTGCAGTACATTGTAATTTTTACCTTTTTTGTATATCTTAATACACAACAGTCCTGAGCACCTTCACTAGGCCTAGAACACGTACTGTATGGCAACTCATTGGCACCCCACAATCGTGTTGGTGTGGTTGTTGCCCATTGGATGGCAGCTGCAGGGTATGGCGTGCGCTCTACTCCTCAGCCCGATCCATGACCACATGACCTATTTACACTTTAGAAATGCTTGCTAGAAATCTTTCTATTGTAACATAACCTGCATTACTGTGTGGGCTACATATTTTTTTTCTCTTTGCTGTGTTTTTTTTCCTAAAACCGTTATAGAAAACTGTTGTAATTACGTGGTCTTGGCAAGCAGCAGCATTTTTTAAGGCATCCTCTATCTTTTTCCTCCAGAGTTTTGCTTGGTCTTCATGCTCCGAGTGGTCCATCGGTCTTCGTGTGCCTTTTGTGGTAGATGTATGCTCCATGACCTTTGAACAGCTAGATCTTCTTCTGCGCCAAGTCAGTGAAGGGATGGATGGTAGCTCAGACTGGCCGCCTCCACAAGAGAAGGAATGTATGGCTGTAGCAACACTGAATCTTCTCCGACTGCAGGTAATATTACTATTGGGGATCCAAGTGTTGCTTTTATGTGAACAGCTTATTGACTTTTTTTCCCTCTCCCTTCTAGTTGCATGCTGCCATTAGCCATCAAGTAGATCCGGAGTGCCTAGGCCTTGGCCTGGGAAGTACTTTGTTGAACAGTTTGAAGCAGACAGTGGTTACATTGGCTAGTAATGCTGGAGTGCTGAATACCGTGCAGTCGGCTGCCCAAGCAGTTCTGCAGAGCGGATGGTCGCTTCTCCTGCCAACAGCTGAGGAAAGAGCCAGAGCGCTATCAGCCCTATTACCAAATGCAGGTATATCTGATAAATGACTTTGCAACTACAGCTGTTGGCTTTTGAATGAGCTGCGCCATCTGGACACGCGCCATTTCTACACAGCCTGTTAGGGCATATGGACACCATAGTTAGCTTCCAAACTGCAGGGCATAGAAGTAACCACATACAGAATCTCCTTGTGTTCAGTTTATCAACGACCGCTTTATTTTGAGTCTTAGGACCCTCATAGACACAAGAATCTCACGATTCTCGATTGCCTGAGCAATCGAACCAGTGATTGTTCCGTCATTGGCTTGTGTTCAGACGGAATGATTATTCTTGTTTTTCATGCAGTGGAATCTGTAGCTGATACACAAGACTGAAGGCTCGTTCACATGGGCAGATAAAATCTGCAAGTTTTGTGCATTGCTTGACACACACAACTCACATGTCCACGAACGGCCCTGTATTTTTTCTTTATTTTAAACTACAACAGCCGTGACAAGGAATCTGATTTTCCTCTTCTTGTCATGCTGCCTCTAAAATGAAAATCTCTTAGTACATGGATATATATGTAATGCGTTTTGGCTCAACACTACTGTCCGTTGTATAATCCTATGGGGGGAATCAAAATGACCTTGAATTCCTCTAGAGAGGCTTGTAGACATGCGTTTTCCCACTAGGCATGCTTTTGAAGCCTTCTACGTTGCCCTGCTTTCATTTGGGGTATATTCACACGGATGAGTTTCACGCACCAGTTTTGTCCCAGACGGAACTCGCATGTGTTAACACATTGATTTCAATCTGTTTATTCACAGGACTGATTTTTCTCTCACGGTGTCTTATTTTGGGCAATTTCCTCATAAAGAATCGACCATTATTTCCTATGATATCCTTTAAAAAAAAAAAAAAGACATCGTGCTCACATGCCATACAGTATTTTTTTATGCGAGTACTATGCATGGTTTACAACTTGCAATTTGAGTTTCTCGGACCGATGTTGCGCTCGCCTGTGTGAATGCACCCTTGAGGGCCTTTTAAAACGGCAGTAAAATGACCATTATGTCTGTGTATGAGCTACAGTGCAGGTAAAAGCTCACTGAGAAATGTAATATAGCAGTGGTCACCTTGTATTCATTATGTCTATTGTTTAGATGTTTTCAATATTTTGTGTATTAGCATCTGGAAACGAAATGACGATAAGTCCTGGCCGGCGCTTTATGATTGACCTGTTGGTGAGCAGTTTGATGGCTGATGGAGGACTAGAATGTGCGCTCAACACTGCTATAACTGCAGAGATTCAGGTACAGCACCTCTGCGGAGCTCCTGGGTAGTTTTTCTTTGCTCATCTAATTGCATTGTACTGTACTGATTCCTTCTGTCATGACTCTTCTCCCCCCCTCCCCCTTTTTAACCAGGTGTCTTGCATGTTTAAATATGCAAATTAGTAACAGATGAATTTCCAGGACACCAGAAGACTTCCTTAATCATAGCCCCCCCCCCCCCCCCCCGCTCCTTCTCACCAGGCATATAAAAGTGACAGAAAATATTGCCCTTTGCTCGGCGCAAAAAAGATGCTTTCTGGTGCCTTCTGAAATTCATCTCTTGCCGTTATAAATCTGGGTGTTGCTGAAATACGATTCTCACAGATATGAGGAGAGGCGCTGTCAAGTCCTTTAATTAAAAATGACATAACATGTTTAATGTACACTTTGTTAAAAAAAAACAAATCAAATACCCGGAAGGAGTTGTGGCTTTGCTGCAAAACTCGGCATGCAGCTACATCTCAGGCAGAGATGCAAATGCTTAGACTTGTGGTGTGATTGGCTGAACTGTCTTGTCACCCGAGGCCCTAAAAGTGGGGAGTCTCTCAGAGGCTCCTTGTGTGTAGTGACCTCTTTATCCACTTGTGTAGAGCTTGTTGACCACTAGATACCTTTACAGCACGATTGAAGACATTTTTCCCAGCTAACAGAATTTGAGAGGGGCGTATTATTGGAATGCAAGAAGTGGATGGTCGTATTGATGAATTACCGCCACCGGGGCCGTTCTGACCAGCTGTTAGGAGGTGGTGGGGCTAGAGGATGTGAGGGCTGTCTTTCGTAACCATTTTCATGTGCTTGGCTGAAAGACCTTCGGTTGTACGGCGGCCGTTTACATGTACTGACTTTGACACCACCTTCGCCTCTATTTCCTGTGGTGTTGTGAATGACTAAAGCGGACTGTTATGGAATGGAACCTTGTTTTCTTCAGCTATTTAATCCAGGTTTAGTTTGGACACAGATGACGGCCGTGTTCATGCCTGGAGACTTAGGGGTTACCTCCTCAATCTTGCCTTTGCTGTAGATCAGCACACTGCCCCCACTGCTGGTGTGATGATTGCATAGAACAAGCGGTCATCCCTAGTAGTGGTACGAGGGACAACGACAGCTCAGCGATATGTTCAGGACATCCTGCAGCCACATGTGTTCCTCTCATGGCGGCTTCCAGGAGGCATTTTCCAGTAGGATAATGCTCGGCCGCACCCACATGGGGGTCACAGGGATGTCTCCACAACATTGTCACACTTTTGTGGCTGCCCGGTCACCAGATTTATTGCCAATAGAACATGTATAGGATCATCTGGGACACCAACTTCAACAGCTTACAAGTTTACACGATCTAAAGGCTCAGTTAAAGCAAATGTTAAGCGATATGCCACAGGATACCATACAGAACCTGTGTGCCTCCATGCCTGCCCGTATCACATTATCTCACCATGTAGCCAAGCTAGAGGCGGTACAACAGGGTGCTAGAGCCTCCATGCCTACCCATATCACATCTTGTATCCCAACTAGAGGTGGTACAACAGGGTGCTAGAGCCTCTATGCACACCCATATCACATCTTGTATCCAAGCTAGAGCCAGTACAACAGGGTACTAGAGCCTTCATGCCCCCCTGTATCACATCTTGTATCCAAGCTAGAGGAGGTACAACACGATACTAGAGCTGCTGTGCCTGCTTGTATCACATCTCGTATCCAAGCTAGAGGTGGTACAACAGGATACTACAGCCTCCCTGCAAGTGTTCATTTTTCAGCAATCGATTATCCTTCTGCTCTGATATTGTAATCTTATATCAACATTACAATCACACATATAAAGTTTCATTAGGTTCCAACAACTCCTAGGTGCTTGATTTGTTGGGTTTTTTTTGTTTTTTTTTTGTTTTTGTTTTAGCAAGAGGAGAAAAATTTAATTATATGCCCTCTCATAGAAATTAATCTTGTTTGGTTACAGCTATGTCAGAGATGGTAGTTTTTAGTATATTGTATGATATAGTGGGTCCGGAAAGTCTTCTGACTGACTTGTTTGCAGATCCTCGCAAGCTCTGTCAGGTTGGATGGGTATGTCTGTGGACGGCTATTCTCAGGTCTTTCCAGGGATGTTCAATTGGGTTCAGTTCAGGGCTCTGGCTAGGCCACTCGAGGACATGCCGAGTCTTCCCTAAACCACTCCGGTGTTGTGTTGGATGATTGTTTAGGGGTTATTGTCTTGTTCAAAGGTGAACCTTCTGCCCAGTTTGAGGTCCCTTCATTTAAGATTATCTCTGTACTTTGCTCCATTCAGCCCTCCATCAACCCTGAATATTTAGGTCACGGCAGAATATTTTTTATTTTTGAACAATTTACAAAGTTTTCTAAAATTCTGTTTCCATTTTGTCATTATGGGGTATTGAGTGCAGAATGACGGAGAAAAGCTTTTAAAATTGTGTTTTCATTTGCATAAGGCACATAAAATGTCAAAAAAAAAATTGAAGGGCTCTGAAGACTTTCCGGACCTATGGTCTACAAATCGCATGTTTCGTTTGTTTTTTAAACTCATTGTAATTGTTTATAATATTGTGTGGTATTTTAATAGGATATTGAAGCCAAGAAGGAGGCCCAGAAAGAAAAGGAAATAGATGAGCAGGAAGCAAATGTGTCCTCCCTACATAGGAGCAGCACCCCACTGGATAAAGACTTGATAAACACGGGAATCTATGAATCTGCAGGGAAGCAAACCTTGCCCTTAGTGCAGCTCATACAGCAATTACTTAGGTAATCCTATAGTGTTCTTGTCTTGTTGGCTGGCTTTGAGATCGATGGGACGCTCACCATTCAGAAGAATTGGGTAGAGTTCCTTGGCCCTTCAATCTTGCTCCAGACACAGTGCCACATTGGTATCTGCAATTGTGCCTGGTTTTGTAACTCATCCCCCTTGAAAGGAAGGAAAACCGGTGTAGTTAACAGAACATGGTTTACAACATTAAAAAAAAAAAGTTTTACAATGGAAGATTAAAAATATTTCATGTTTTCTCACTTGGCATAACTATAATGAACTGTTATGATTTTGATGGATGTACTGAAGTGAAATGCCATACACCTCACATCTTCCCTATGTATGTATCAAAGGATTGGTTTGGTGAAACCTACATCCGTAAAAAGCTCACCAAGGAAGAAAACTTCAGCAGAATTTAATATTTGTGTCTAACTATATGAAGGGAAATGAGTTTTGGGGACAATTGCTGTAGATTTCTTCCTGTACACTCTAAAATCCTGGGTGATAAAGTATTTCAACTCCTTACATTCTGTAAAGGTTCTTCCTATAGAAGTAAACAATCGGCCTCCATATAGTCAAGTATTTGTTGCTGCCTCTTTTTTTTTTTTTTTTTTTTATTTTTTATTTTTTTTGTCTTTGTGTGTAAGTTCCATAAGTCCCTCTAAAACTGTTTGATCTCTGTAGGAACATTGCATCTCAGACCATTGCTAAACTTAAAGATATGGTGCGACGCATCTCCTCCAGCCTGGATCAGGAGCATTTTAGTAAAGAGAGGTCTGCATCTATGGATCTGTTGCTGCGTTTTCAAAGATTGCTTGTCAGCAAGCTCTATCCAGGCACAGTGGTGGATCAATCTGCAAACATTCATGGTATGTAGAACAAGCTTCATTAGGCTATGCATATGGTAGATTTGGAGTCAACATTTCACCCCTATTGTGTTGTGTGTTTTTTTTTTTTTTTTTTTTTTGTCGTTTAGCTCCTGATCTTTTAGGTGTAGGCTCCTTACTGAAAAAGTATACTGCTCTCTTGTGCACACATATTGGAGACATTCTGCCTGTTGCCACCAACATTGCCTCAACATCTCATAGGCATTTTGCTGAAGTTTCGCGTATTGTGGCAGGTGATCTTACAGGTAAAGCATTACAGCTGATAGTCCTTCAGAGAAAGTGTTTCACATGTGATGCTTAATCTGAGCTTCCATTCTGCATTTGTTAGGTGTGCTCCTCCCAGAGCTGGTGGTCTCTGCAGTACTGCTGCTTTGTAAGAATGCCTGGCTAATGCAGGAAGCCGGTGCCATCCCTCTGCTGGCCAGTCTTCTGGAACCTTTAGATAAGTTTAACCATCTTGCACCTGGCAGGGAAAGAGATGACAATGAGGACTTAGCTTGGCCTGGCATAATGAGTAAGTTGTATTTTTACTAATGTGCATGACTTTAAATATAATCCATTTTATACATGAATGATGAGAATGAAAAAACTTAGTTATGGGCTCATAGCGGATAGGGTGCTGAGTATGAGGAGGACTCTGTCATACTAGTCATTGCCCCGTTGCCCCACTGCAAAGTTGCTGGTATACAACAGACTAGGGATGTGCATACTCCTAATTTAAAAGGACTAATCCAGTCATTATGAGCACCTCAATAAGTAGTCCGCTGTACACAAGTGGCTGCTTTGCGGTCAGTTAACAAGGGTACAATGAAGTGGCATCCCTGGACTTGGCACCTTACGGTCTGTGGGCCCATAAGTTTAGTATATGGGGCTCATAGGATCAGACAGTTGCTTTAATGTTGGCTCATGCAAAAGTAATGTAATTTTATAGCATAATATGAGTAAATGTATACTTTTTTGTTTTGTATTAATTTTTTTGCATTTTACTTTTTTTTTCTCTTTATCTTCGACAGGCTCATTTTTTAGTGGCCAGAGCTCTAGGAATAATGAGGAAGTCACATTAATACGTAAAGCAGATTTGGAGAATCACAACAAAGATGGAGGGTTCTGGACTGTAATAGATGGAAAAGTCTATGACATCAAGGACTTTCAGGCTCAGTCCCTACATGCAAATACTATACTTGGTAGGATAATTTTTATTTCAATGTATATTTTGCTTTTGGAGTTGGCAGAATACTGTCCCTACTGAATTCTGAGATTTGGGCAGCAAAATTTTTGAAATGCAAAAATTGTGGAGAAAATGTACAGTGTAAGGCCTCATGTCCACTGGCAAAATTGAACTGCGGAATCCGCATTTGATTTTGCCCATAGGAATCCATTAGGCATCCGCGGGCAATTAAATTGTAATTTGCTCCCGCGGATGACATTTTAATGGATTTGCGTTTTCTCCCGCACGTGAGCGAAAACGCAGCATGCTCCATTTTCTGCGGGTCTCCCGTGTGGATGGCTCCCGCAGGCTTCCATAGTAGCCTATGGAAGCCGTCAGGTCCCGCGGTACACCCACAGCTGAATTTCTGCTCTCCGGCGCGGGAGAGCAGGAGTTCAGAGAGGAGGGAAAAAAGAGTGCATGCGCGCGGCACGCTGCCGGCGTGCGGAGCGCATCTCCCGGGCACCGAGAAAGAAGGTCCGTCGCGGACGGACAAGAACCCACAGCGTCCGGACAGGTAAGAAAATTCTATTTTCAGGCCTCATGTCCCCCGGGAAAGGAGGGTCCCGCTGTGAGATTCTGCATGGAGAATCCGCGCGGGCCCGAATTTCCTAGTGGACATGAGGACTAAGACTTTGGAAATTTACTGGTGTTGCTCAGTAAACCTGGTGGTGTGTATTGGCACGGGTGGTGAGACAAATGAAATAAAGGAGGGATATGGTCTCTGACTTTCTAAACTCCCAGCAATGTTTAGGATAATGTAAATGGCTAGAAACGGTAATGAGATTAGTTTATTCTCCTCTATTGATATAATAAAAATGGTTTCCTGGCTATATAGAAGACAAGTATAAGCAATGACCGAGCCATTGATAGTTTGCCAATGTTATACATTAGTTCTTACAGGCTTTGTGTACAAACATCCACCACTTGTTCTGCAATAAAGCTGCTATTCTAACACTTTGCTAACATTTTGCACACCCTTCAATAGCTCACTTTGCTGGTGAAGACCCTGTGGTGGCGTTGGAGGCTGCACTTCAGTTTGATGACACCAGAGAATCCATGCATGCCTTCTGTGTGGGCCATTACATGGAGGTGAGGAAATAAGTTTATTGCAATTTATAAATGAGGAATACTAATTACTTTAGATGTAACTATGATATCCCTTACAGGAAAAGAGCAGCTGTAGACTTAATACCTGAAGCATCTAAACTGTATATCAGATTGCATTTTTGTGCATTACAAATTTAAAGGGGTTCTCTCGCTTTTGGCCAGCAATGATTTGGCTGCAGGATAGCCAATAGCAAGGATTAGAAGCAGCACAAATTCTCCCAATCTTAGGTGTGTAACCAAGTGATACTTGGACGTCAGCATCCTCAAGTTGTGCAACTATTATTGAGGCAGGACTAGTGCACCACAAGGCAATGTTTCAATGCTTCTATAGTTACAAAATACATAGATCACCACCTGTTAATAAACGTATAAGCATCTAGAAACTCCACCTGTCCATAGCAAAAAATATATAGTTACACCCAATCAATGTGAGGAGTGATCTATTCGAAACGGCTTCAAAACCGCATCACAAACCACATATATTAAAGTCAAAGTTCAAATCCCTAAGTTACAGTATTTCAAGTGTACTTGTACACCTGTTTCTAAGCAATTTCTTGTTCCGGCCTTGGGGTTCCTTAGTTGGAGGATCCCCAATGACCTATTGATCTATAATGAGGGAGGATAACTCTTCAATAACCAAAAGTGGGAGAACCACTTTTTGTTTTTATAACCTTTTTTCCTTTTCTGACAATCATTAATAACTTCTTAAACCCAAGCCCACTACATATGTTCCCTGGCAACCATTTATGTAATGAAACAAGATCTTTCTCCATGTTCAAGACCCTTCTAGGAGTAACTACCTTATTGCATGCTTTTGTGTCCTCAAACGTTTCCTATTAACCCTTCTATGCAATTTACAAAAATACTTTATTTGAACAGGTCCTTCTTTACTTCCCCTTTTCATTCTGTTTGTTGTACAACAAAAGTGTTTTTTATTTTCTTTGCTCTCATTCGAGATCTGTCTTAGTGCCACTTAATGCCTTTGTGTCACGACTGCAATGACTTTATGAAGTGAAATGCTTAATTTTAATGCTCTACAGATTTATCCAGTAAAGCATTTTATTGGGTTTCCTACTGGTGGAATAGCGCCATTTCTCCTTCTCAGTAATAGTTTTCTGTTTTATTCACATAGCCGGATCAAGAAGTGATTACAGCTCCAGATCTTAGTACTCTATCTTCTCCACTTGTGGACACTGAGCGAAATTTGGGCTTGCTCCTAGGACTACATGCTTCTTACTTGTCCCTTAGTACACCTTTGTCTCCTGTGGAAATTGAGTGTGCAAGTAAGTAGTGTATTGCGTTGGTAAGCTATACATATTATCCAGACTTATGTTAGTCTTTCAAATGGTGAGGACAATAGGAGTACATTTTGATTTATTCGGGGGCATACCATGAGCTCCTTTTTGTGATGTTGATTAGATTTCACTAGTATTCCCCACTCCTGTTTTTGACATTTATTTAGCTTGAGCTAGGAAGGAAAACTGAGGGCAGCACCTAGTTTGTGGTAAGAAACTCCCCCCCCCCCCCCCCCCCAAAAAAAAAAAAAAAATTAAAGCCAGGAATACAACATCTTGTCCTGAAAAGAGGCTATGCTCAGCCAAGTTATATAGACCTATAGAGATTTGTATTTGAAATAATAACAATTTTCAGTGTTTACTTTTTCTTTTTTTTTTTTTTTTCAAAAACATTAACTTTTTGTGTTTGTTTTATAGAATGGCTTAAATCCTCTATATTTTCTGGGGGTCTCCAAACTAGCCAGATTCATTACAGTTATAATGAGGAGAAAGATGAGGACCATTGCAGTTCTCCAGGCAATACTACCCCTAACAAATCAAAACTGTACGGACATCGACTGTCCATGAGTGATCATTCCCAGCCTTTCCTTCAAGCCATTGCAGACAACAATACTCAGGATCACAACGTTAAGGTAAGTGTTTCACATTAGACTGGTAAAGAGAAATTAGACAATGTTTACATTTTAGTGGTAGAGAGCCTCGGAGAAGACAGATCCTCTTGGAGGACACTTGTGCAGCTCTCTTCTCCAGGCTGATCGCTCAGATACATTGTAACAAACTGCAGCTATGTAAAACCAATACTGTATCCACCTTGTATGTAAACTCATATTTTTATAGACTCCTAGCTAGAAAACCTTTTTGGAAATGGCCAGGAATTTGAACTATATTAAGTTACATATGCAGTGATTACGTTGTATTTGCAGAATGCTGTGTAAATTTTGTAAAATAATTTTGTTTTTTATTTTTATAATTTTTTTTTTTGTGGGTTTCTTTTTTGTGTGACTTTTTGCTTATTTTATGCACTTAATATTTTATCATTTGATTTGTAGGACTTCCTGTGTCAGATAGAAAGGTACTGTAAACAGTGTCACTTGACCACACCAATTACATTTCCTCCTGAACATCCAGTTGAAGAAGTAGGCCGTCTGCTGCTGTGCTGTCTATTGAAACATGAAGATTTAGGTATTCTGGACATAAGAGACTTTTAAAATGTTATTTACGGTATGCCCATACCTAGCAGAGTTGCTGTAGATTTTTTACAGTAGAATATCCGCACCAAATCTGCAGCAAATTTTGTAGGTGCAGATTTTGCCCCTTCAAGTGGGAAATGTTTTGTGGATCCGTGGCAAAAAGCACTTCAAAATCTTTATCAAATATGCTGTGGATTTAGGTGTGGATCCACACCAAAATATGCATAGTGGGAATGTACCCCTAAAGGATTACTACACAACATCGTTGGCCATCCGTATCAGATCAGTAGTGGACCAATTCCCGGCATCCCGACAGATCGACTGACTGATGGGGCCTCGGCACTCACTGTTCCCCTTCATAGTTTACCAGACTAGATGTCTTACTTTTATTAGTGGCTGTGGCTTGTATTCCAGCTCAATCCTATTCACTTGAATGGGACTGAGTTGTACAAAGCTGTAATACCGGGCACAGTCCCTCCTAAAAGTGCGTGGCTGTATCTGGGAAACAATGGAGCTGATTGGCTAAGGTGCCTAGAGTTCAATCCCCCAGTGATCTGATATGGATTACCTATCCCAAGGATAAACAATCAATTTGTAGAGCTGGAGAACCTTTAATTATATTTACAGGATCTTGGGTATATTCCACAGTGATCTGCAGACTGACATTTTTTTTTTCCTCCTGGCATAGGCAACATTGCTTTGTCAATGGTTCATCATAGTGCTTTGAATGTGGATCAAGTAAAACACAAGACCTTGCACAGATCGGTGGTGGATGTGTGCCGAGTTGTCTATCAAGCCAAGTGCTCTCTTATAAAGGTTAGTTTTCCCATTTCCATTCCCAGCTTGTATGCTTTTATATAAAGGTTGCATGCGTGACTTTGGTGTTTTATTGCCATCTTTTAGACGCATCAAGAACAGGGACGCTCCTACAAAGAAGTATGTGCTCCAGTCATTGAACGCCTTAGGTTTCTGTTCAATGAGCTGCGCCCTGCAGTGTGTAATGACCTCTCCATTGTCTCAAAACTGAAACTCCTCAGCTCCATCCCCAGGTGGAAACGAATAGTTCAAAGAATTATCAGGGAAAAAAGGAAAAAGAAAGGTATTGCTAGCACAGCCTGATCCTTGCTGATGGGCTCTTATACATGCTTCTAGGCTTTGATTCTCATGTTCATAAACTATGTATTTCCCAGTACCCAAAAAATCTGAATCTGCTGATGTGGATGATGCTAAAATTGGTAACGAAGAAGGGGAACAAGAAGAGTCCTTTGTTGTACCATCTAGTCCTCTGTCTGTCGATAAGAAGTCCCCATCAGTGAAGTCACCCAAGGTGTCTATGAAGTCTGCTTATCTTGTCTAGGCTTTCTAAACACTTTTATTATTGAAGAAAATTTACTGTACTAATTCTTCTGAGGTGGTCAATCTTTATTTTTTTTCTTGAAGGATAAATGGCAGCCATTCCTGAGCTCTGTGGCTGGTGTAACTGGTGTCCATAAATACAAGTGGCTCAAGCACAATGTGCAGGGTACACACCCGCAGTCTGCCTTGCTGGGCACAGTTATGGAGTTTGCATTGAAGGAGGAGCCTGTTGATGTAGAAAAAATGAGGAAATGTTTACTAAAACAGGTGAGTCTCTTTTGTTGTATTTCTGACATTTGTTCAGATTTTTTTTTTTTTTTAGTGTTCTATGACTTGTCATTATCTGTTACACATCGGTACAACCTGTTCACTGGTGAAATCTTAGTTTGGTAATAAACCAACACTAAAGCAATATACTATGTGGTCATTGATATTGAAGGATTCTAATAGATTGTCGTTAGAGATCTACATGCTGATAACATGGAGACTGCATCCTGTCCCAGACATTAACTCACACTGGTAAAGACTAGGCTGAATGGTATCAGGATGTTGCCTTACTGTGAAGGGGGAGCTGGAGGTAAGTACTGTAGGAAGCCCCAGGGTGAGAGATGGAAGACTCGGTGTACCATAGCAGATAATGGTTGTCATGTGAATGGGATGTATTGTACTTCTCTGACATTCTCAGGTTGCGCTTATTATTCTTAAAATAAATCTGTGACCTGTTCATGTTATACAGCAGGAGCTGAGCAGATTGATTATATGGTTTTATGGGAAAAGATTCAGTATAACTTGTATTTCCCTTCGACATCATGACAGCATACATCTGGAGGTTGCTCACCTGCTCACCTGATGGGACAGGAAAAGGCAGAGCATAAAAGAAACCTCCCCTCCACCAAACACCAGTGCTTTTCCTGTCCCTTCAGGACAGCAGCGGCAGAGCTCCAGCGATGCTGTCCCATGCCGGAGGTTCCAGGGCTTACCGGTGAGCGGCAGCATCTCTCCTGGCAGCCCCGGTTGCCCCAGTGGGAAGTACCTCATCTGGGAGCTTACCGGGGACTGCGTGGGCCTGGGTCCAAGTACGGGCTTTCCGGCACCACTGCGGCCGTCATTTAGGCGGCGGCCGCCATCTCTGGGTCCAGGGCCGAGCAGCAGCATTCCTCAAGGGGGCGTGGCCTCGGCGGAGCTCCGGGAGTGACGCAGTGACGGCAGACGCTCCGCAAGGGGGTGTGGCCTAGCGTGAAAGGGGCGTGGCCGGCGCCGGATTCAATTTTTAAAGCTCCTCTGCACCAGGGAAGACGGCTGGTGTTTCTTCACGCCGGGGAATCGATCCTAAGTACAGGAGTTGATCCCACAAGCGCATGATGTCGGCCAGAGAGGACCCAGAAAATCTCCAAACTGTAAGTGGTCCAGTGGGCCAACCTACAGACACCTGCACTACATACACTTCCTGACTAACAGAGTTCTCCCTTGTCATTTCAGGACAGGGATACTCAAAAACCTAGGGAGGCTAGGAGGAGGAATAAAAAGTGTCCAGTGTGCTTGGCCAAACTCGACGACTCCTTCACTAAAACATTATGTGCCGTTTGTTCTGCAGAAGGAAAAATCTTCCCCTATGTCCGAAATTCGGTCGGTTGTCCGGGAAGAAGTTCAGTCCTCCCTCTCGGACCTCCAACCTGGGCCCTCAGGGGTTACACGAAGGTCTGCTCCGGCTGTGTCAGAGTCCGACTCTGACATGGCGGAAGATTTGGAGTTTGATAATCTTGGGGAAGTGTTGCAGGAGGAGAAAAAGTACCTTTTTTCCACCGCTGACATGGATCAACTTTTAAAAGCTGTACGTAGAACCATGCAGGTGGAGGAAGATGTGCAGCAACCCCGCACGGCGCAAGACGATATGTTTGCGGGATTGCTTCCACAACGGAAATCTTCGTTTCCTGTAAATGCCACACTCAAACAACTAATCCTGAACGAGTGGGATTGTGTGGATCAGGCTCCGCTAATCCCTAGGGAGTTCAAGGAGCGCCTTTTATTTGCGGGAGACGAGTTGGCGTTTCTGGACGAAATGCCGAAAGTAGATGCGGCTATCGCTATGGTGTCCAGGAAGTCTGGATTACCATTTGAAGATACGTCCCACTTAAAGGACTCCTTGGACAATAAAGTGGACATGACCATGCCTGCGTAAGGCCTGGTCCACATCCAGCCTTATTATAAAATCCAATATCGCGGCCACTTCTGTGGCTCGCTCCATGGCGGTCTGGCTGAATCAGCTCACGTCCCTAATTGACCAAAAAGCCTCCAGGGAAGAGTTTGCGAGCGGCATCCCTCTGCTACAGATGGCAACGGGGTTTCTGGCGGATGCCTCTATGGAAACGGTCCGCTTCGGAGCTCGCATGGCAGCCCTATCCAACACCGCCAGAAGGGCAGTCTGGGTAAAGGAGTGGTCGGGGGACTTAACATCCAAAAACAAGCTGTGTACCCTACCCTTTCGGGGCGCACGCATTTTTGGACCGGACCTGGATCGCCTGCTGGAAAAAGCAGCTGACAAGAACCAGGGACTGCCAGCCATCAGACCACCCAAAAGACCCTTCACTCCACGTCCCTCGTCTACATACGCTGGGAAAGGGAAGACCGGAAGATGGTCTTATCCGAAGGGTGGAAGGGGTAAGACTCTTATTGTTGTCCCTCAGCCCGCATCTTCGTGCCCGGTGGGCGGTAGACTGGCTCGTTTTGCCACTAGTTGGCGTAACATAACGACTAAAGAGTGGGTGCTACACCTGGTGGCGGAGGGGTACAAGATCGAACTAGAATCTCGCCCCCATGACAGATTTATTGTAACCTCAATCCAGTCTCCAGCCCTAGAGCAGGCTCTGTTGAGAGGTGTACAGAACCTGCTGGATCTTGGCGCGGTTATCCCCGTCCCCAAGAAGGAACAGGGGAAGGGATTTTATTCCCCCCTTTTTCTGGTTCCCAAACCAGATGGCTCCCACCGCACAATAATTAACCTCAAAGAACTGAATAAATTCATTGAGTATAGGAAATTTAAAATGGAGACTATCAGAACTGCAACTCCCCTAATTGCCAGGGATAATGTAATGGCTACAATTGACCTAAAGGATGCTTACTTTCACATCCCTATTTACGCCAACTCGCAAAGGTTCCTGTGGTTTGCGCTGAGAATGGAAGGGGAAATCGGTCACTTTCAGTTTATTTGCCTCCCATTTGGAATTTCCTCTGCTCCGCGGATTTTTTCCAAGGTGGTGATAGAAATTGTTGCCTTTTTGCGCAATCGTGGGATTATTATCGTCCCCTACTTGGACGACTTCCTGTTGGTGGCAGATTCCCCGACTATTCTGAGGTTCTAGACTTGGGTTCCACGCTTCAACTGTTTAAGGACCTGGGTTGGATTATTAAAGGGGTTGTCCCGAGGCAGCAAGTGGGTCTATACACTTCTGCATGGCCATAATAATGCACTTTGTAATATACATTGTGCATTAATTATGAGCCATACAGAAGTTATAAAAAGTTTTATACTTACCTGCTCCGTTGCTGGCGTCCTCGTCTCCATGGTGCCGACTAATTTTTGGCCTCCGATGGCCAAATTAGCCGCGCTTGCGCAGTCCGGGTCTTCAGCAGTCTTCTATGGAGCCGCTCGTGCCAGAGAGCGGCTCCGTGTAGCTCCGCCCCGTCACGTGCCGATTCCAGCCAATCAGGAGGCTGGAATCGGCAGTGGCCCGCACAGAAGAGCTGCGGTCCACGAAGGTAGAAGATCCCGGCGGCCATCTTCAGCAGGTGAGTATGAAGACGCCGGACCGCCGGGATTCAGGTAAGCGCTGTGCGGGTGGTTTTTTTAACCCCTGCATCGGGGTTGTCTCGCGCCGAACGGGGGGGGGGGTTAAAAAAAAAAAAAACCCGTTTCGGCGCGGGACATCTCCTTTAATGATCTAAAATCCAACATAGAACCAGAAACCAGGAAAAAATTCCTGGGAGTCATTCTGGATTCCAGTCTCCAAAATTCGTCCCTTCCTCCTCTAAGGAAACAGCTTATTTTAGAGGAATGTTCCACTCTCTATAAAAAATCTAGAGTAACAGTAAGAGATGCAATGCGGAAGGCGGTCATATACAGGGTACTTGGGACGCTCATGAGAGATCTGGTTCGTCTAACTTTAGAGAATTTAATGCGGTGTGGAAATCCCTACGTAGCCTGCAATCGCTCTTAGGGATGAAGCATGTGAGGATCTTTTCAGATAATATGACGACAGTGTCACTCATTCGCCACCAGGGTACCACCAGGAATCCTCTACTGCAGCAGTTGGCGGGAAGGATCCTTTAGTGGGCGGAACTCACAACCAAGTCACTGTCGGCCTTTCACATAAAAGGAGCCGAGAATTCAGCCGCGGACTTTCTAAGCAGGAAGAAAGTGGACCCAGGAGAGTGGGAACTCCATCCCGAGGTGTTCAGCCTGCTTGTGACGAAATTGGGGGTACCAGAAATAGACCTATTTGCGTCAAACGCAAATACCAAGTGCCGGCTTTTCTTTTCCCGAGGCGCGGAGAAACAGGCCTTGGGCACGGACGCTCTCTCACCCCTGGGTTTGGGACTTGGCGTACGCTTTTCCCCCTTTACCATTAATTCCGCTCCTACTAAGGAAATTACTGCAGTCAAGCCTGTCAGTAATTCTGGTAGAACCTTATTGGCCCAAAAGACCTTGGTTTCGCCTCCTGAGATCTCTGTCAGTAGGAGAGCCTTTCCACCTTCCACCAAGACCGGACCTATTGCTGCAGGGCCCTCTTTACCCGGAGGTTCACAAGGTCAGGCTTACGGCCTGGATCTTGAACGGGTAAAATTCTTGGGGAAGGGTCTTTCTCCTAACGTAATTTCCACTATTAGCGAGAGCCTTAAACCCTCAACAAAAAAGATCTATTCCAAAGTCTGGAAAAAATTCTCAGAGTGGATGGGCCAGGACATCCAGCAGTTAGATCAGCCAGACATCCGTAAAATCCTAGATTGTCTCCAGGCGGGCCTGGATAAAGGGTTGAGTCCGAATACCCTCAAAGTCCAAGTTGCGGCTTTGGGGGCATTCTTTGATCCCGCGCTTGCGGAGCACAGGTGGATTAGGAGATTTCTTAGAGGGGCAAGTAGATTGCATCCATTTACAAGGCTTACGGCACCCCCCCTGGGATCTAACCATAGTCCTTCAGGCCTTCTGTGATCCCCCATTTGAACCTATTAGAGATCTATCCATCGCCTTGCTGACGTATAAGGTAGCCCTCCTTGTGGCAGTCACGTCGGCTAGACGCGTGGGTGAAATCCAGGCCCTCTCACGAAGGGCCCCATATATGACTATTCACCCAGACAAAATAGTATTTTCTTTAGACCCGTCCTTTCAGCCTAAAGTCTTGTCAGATTTCCACAGAGGCCAGCCAATAGTCATTCCAGCCTTCTGCCAAGATTTCAAAAACGAAAAGGAGCAGAAGCTCCATAATCTAGATGTCAAAAGAGCTGTACTAGCGTACCTTGAGGCAACGGAAAGTTTCAGAAAGACTGAAACTTTTCGTTCAATTTCAGGGGCAGGCCAAAGGAAGGGCCGCTTCTAAAGATGCGATCGCCCGGTGGCTCAGGAGAGCTGTCCAGCAGGCTTACAAGGCCAAGGGCATCCCTCCTCCAGATGGATTGAAGGCCCACTCGACGAGAGCGGTGGCATCTTCTTGGGCAGAAAGAGCGCACGCGTCAATCGAGCAGATTTGTAACGCAGCCACGTGGACTTCTGGCCATACTTTTATTAAACACTACAGGCTGGACTTTAAATGTAGTCAGGACGCAACTTTCGGGAGGAAGGTGCTCCAAGCGGTAATCCCTCCCTAAAAAAGCCCATGCCAGTTATTTGGTATTCCTCCAGGTGTATGCTGTCATGATGTCGAAGGGAAAATGGGAATTTTTCTTACCGATAATTCCCTTTCTTGAAGGCATCATGACAGCATACGGGCTTTCCCCCCCCCTACCGACATGGTTACCCTTGTTTTGTCCAACACATGAGGTAATGTGTATGTTTATGTTTCTTTGTCTGAGGTGTGTGATGTCAATAAAAACACACCTTCTGGTTAAGTATTCTGTCACTGTGGTTATTTGGAACGCACTGGTGTTTGGTGGAGGGGAGGTTTCTTTTATGCTCTGCCTTTTCCTGTCCCATCAGGTCAGCAGGTGAGCAACCTCCAGGTGTATGCTGTCATGATACCTTCAAGAAAGGGAATTATCGGTAAGAAAAATTCCCATTTTTTATTTAAGTGTTTTTTTTAAAACCTCATGGTTATCACTGTTAAGTTATGAAGAGATATTAACAAACCATATCAGAAATGGTGAATAAAAAGTTCACGTTACTGGTGTAATACGCAATACAACAGAACAAACATAGTAAACCCCGAGAAGTGGGGTACTATAAGCCATAACCTAGAGATGCACGCTCTTGCTGCATTCACCAGATGGCATACCACCGGACATTTGTATGTGACCATGCCACTGAGGCACACCAGGAACAGCGCTGGCAATTTGGGTAGGACAAAATCCGTGAATTTGGAAAAGGATTCACCACACTTTAGACTAAAAGCTGGTCAACATTGGAAATTCCCAAAATATGTGCAGCATTGTACTTTACTCTCCTCCCACATCTCCAACACAAAGAAGAAACAGGAGGGAATATCACATGCAAGCAAGAAGGCACCCTGTGCCAGCGGGTGAGATCTTGACCCCCGTTTCCTGAATTTTGCTAGAAATAGACTTGTGTGAATGTAAAAATCTTGCGCCTCTGTTCCACTGTAAGCGACATCGACGGGTCTCTTTCCCAGTTCCGTAGGTATGAGGGGACTGGTGAGTCCGGTTGGGAATTCAGTGGGTTATAAATGTGAGGGATTGTCTCTAGATTGGCCCCCCTTCCATGCATAGCTGTTCAAAAGGATTCTTTGAGCTGGTAAAACCTAGGGAGGATATAGGGCAGGGATGTAAAAAAAAAAAATCAAAGCTGAATGATATGCCATGTGGACAGGGAAGCCGGGTCAATGAAATCATCTAACGCCTCAGCTGATATCCAGGAAGCATCCTGTATAAAGTGACAAGCTCTACATTTTTTTGTTGGCTATCCATCTGCGGAAGACCTCACTCTCCAGTCCTGGTGGGAAAGAGGGACTTCCTAATATTGGAAAGAGAGAGGGGGCGGGGAAAATATCCTGTTTCTGAAAGACCCTAAGGGTCGTTTTTATAGTAGTAGGTCCAATTGTGGGTGGAGTGGTATTTGACCTGGAGGGGAAGGTTACTTTGTATCCAGGGCATAGCTGTTAAGGGCGCAGACAAAGCAACTCCCTCTATGGACTGCTTGGTATATCTGTGTCTATGCCAATTGACGACCTTAAGTAAATGAGATGCTTGGTGATGTGCCGTTACGTCCAGAAGACCCAATCCTCCCTCCAATTTAGGCCTTACGAGTGAGGAATGAGCTATAGAAGTAGGTTTGTCCAAATAAATTTTGTTCTTTAAGGAATTAATGTGTCTGAAGAATTGTGATGGTATAGAGACTTGGGAGCACCTGAAAGAAGTAGAGAAGTTTTGGAAGAATATTCAATTTTAGAGATGAGCGAGCATACTTGCTAAGGCAAACTACTCGAGCGAGTAGTACCTTATTCGAGTACCTGCCCGCTCGTCTCTAAAGATTCGGCGGGGAGAGTGGGGAGGAACGGAGGGGAGATCTCTCTCACTCCCCCTCTCCCCTCTGCTCACCGCCGCAACTCGCCCCTCACTCGTGCCGGCAGCCGAATCTTTAGAGACGAGCGGGCAGGTACTCGAATACGGCACTATTCGCTCGAGTAGTTTGCCTTAACGAGTACGCTCGCTCATCTCTATTCAATTTAAAGATCGAACATCTACCAAGCCATGCGAATAAACACTTTGTCCAAGTGCTCAAATCTGATCTAATCTCACCTAGAAGACCTAGGTAATTGGCCGAATAAAGGTCTTTTGTATCTGTGATTAGGTGAATGCCCAGGTATTGTATGTGATCTTTGACCCAATAGAAGGAAAAGGACTCTCTCAGATCTGATACTAGAGGTTGAGGTAAGAAAATGTTAAGTAGTGTGAATTTTTGGTAGTTAATTTTGAAGTTGGAGAATTGGGCGTATCAACTAAGTTAGGCTATTAAGTTGGAAAGTGTAATGCGTGGCATTGAGAGAATACGTCATCGGCATAGGCTGCTTTGTGCATAGATCCGTTCGTCCGTATCCCAGAGATGTCCAGATTAGAGGGAACATGTCCAAGAAAAGGCTCCAGGCAGAGAACAAAAAGGGGTGAGAGCAGGCTCCCTTACCTCATACTGTTTGAAATCTCAAATGCAGAGTAGATGTGGCCATTGGCCCTCATCGAGGCTTACGATGTGTGAAGGCTTGAGACCCATAACATCATATGGGACCCCAGTCCAATGTACTGGAGGGTCACTTGCATGAACTCGCAGTTTACTCTATCGAATGCTTTATCAGCATCTGTAGAAAGCCAACAGAATGAAAGGGATATTTTTTTTTTTTGGCTTAAGTGGATGAGGTTAAGGGCTCTAATGCTGTTGTCTCTTGCTTCTTGCAGGGGTATGAAGCCTACCTAGTCTCTATGTATGATCTGCTGGAGGAAGGGGGCTAATCTGCTAGCTAATATCTTAATAAAAAGTTTAACCTGTATTTTATCCAGTTGGTGGTCCTATTAGTGATTGACCGCTATCTGTGTGCATAGTCAAGACTGTCAAGAAAATCCAAGTTAGACTGAATCTGTTCTTGCAAGAAGTGAAATCAATCTGCACCGCTCCTCCTGCCGTATAACATGTCTGCAGAATGGACTGCATATTCAAGCTGACAGCTTCCCTTTAAACATAATGGTTTGCATTTTCTTGCAGCTGGAAAGAGCAGAAGTTCGTCTAGAAGGCATAGACACCATATTAAAATTGGCCGCAAAAAGCTTTTTGCTTCCATCTGTCCAATATGCAATGTTTTGTGGTTGGCAGCGACTTGTCCCTGAAGGAACGAATTTAAGGTAACTCTTAATCTTAACTATTTTTTCCTTTCTTACTGCAGTTGTTTTGTGCGGTTGAATATTTCAGCTGTTCCTTATGTTCCAGTGATCCACTCACAGACTGCTTAAAGGATGTTGATCTCATTCCACCATTTAATCGGATGCTACTTGAAGTGACTTATGGAAAACTATATGCCTGGGCCATACAGAATATTAGACATATATTGCTTGATGCTACTAGCAGATTTAAAGACATGGGTGAGCGCCTTTTGTGTAGTAGTAAATTGTGCTAGATGTATAAATGACTGTTGCTGAAACCTAAAAACTCTATGTAATTGTAGGCATCCAGCCTGTTCCTCTTCAGACCATCACCAATGAGAATCCCTCTGGACCAAGTCTGGGGACCATTCCACAAGCCAGATTCCTAATGGTTATGCTGAACATGCTGACACGTCAACATGGCGCAAATAGCCTCAACTTGCTAGTCAATTCTGGCATGCTGGCGTTGACTCAAACCATGCTCCGACTAATTGGTACGTTTTTGTTTTTTTTTTTTGTTTTTTTGTCCTCTGTCAAACCTATGTATTGTGGCCTCTCACAATTGAGGCTCCTGATGAATTCTAAGAATAAGGAAACACGTTGAGCCATTAGAGCCACTGCACAGGAACCTTTACTTAAGAGGGCTATGAAGGGATCGATCTCTCTCTGCATTTATAAATGCATTATTTGGCATAGATCTTCATTTTTTTTTGTGTTTGTCAGTTGTCCTGAATTTTTAACATTGGGTAAATAAGTTACGTTTTATAGTGGGGACTGGTACGTCTGTGAATACATTAGGTCCTCTGAAATGCCTTGGTGACGTGTGTGTACTCTATGCAGCAACATGCGGGGGATTTGCCCTGAAGAGAGCGGCTCCACACACTCTGAACGCTAACAAACCTTTGTATTCGACCCTATTCAAGGTAAATAACAGCAGGGACAGTATAGCAAAATTACCGGTAGTCAGTGCCAGAGGGTCCTGCTATTTTCAGAGTGATCGCCCTGCATGCTGCTGCATAGTGTTTAGTCCTATACAAAATTGTCTTCCTCCATTTGGCCGGGTCTACAGAAGTGATCAGATCTAATTCCATCACAATTGTTAATTCTAGCAGGTCCTCTGTGTGGAATTGCTTAACCCTTCTTTGTGTTTGCCCCAGGTCCTAGTTCAGATAACTGTGAAGAAGATTCAAGTACAAGCTTATTAGGAGCTTCTGCCACCGTGTTGGAGGAGTCGAGAAAGGAAACTGCTCCAGTTCAAATACCGGCCTCCGGACCAGAGCTTGCGGCTATGATGAAAATTGGAACTAGAGTGATGAGAGGTGTAGACTGGAAGTGGGGAGACCAGGTACATAGTTATCTGGCACTGAGCCATTGAGGGGGTGTTATGACAGTTGATCCCGCTGTGGCGTCTTTTTATGTCCAACCTGCTTAATTCTCATATGAATTTTTAACTAACCATAGGAATGGGAATTAACATTTTTTGGCCTGTTAGTTTATATCCATTTCAGGAAAGCTCATAACATTTGTTTTGAACCTCTGTCCTCCTTGGTATGTGTTCAGATGGTTTCTGGGTATTTAGGCGACCCAATCCTTTCAACCTAAAAAGGATTCTGAGTTATTATTTTTAAACATTTCTGCTGTCGTTCCCCAAACATAATGAAAGAGTCTGTCCTGGCTTCTCTCTGCTCCCCGCATGTCCAGCGCTGCTTCTCCGTTCTCTATGCTGGGTTTGTGTTTACAGGCTGCAGTCAACCTATTGATAGGAGATCACAGGCTGATGCACCAAGTTCCAAACCTCAGAACAACCCCTTAAGTAGTAGTGGTGGTGGTTGAGTCTACAAAATCGTATGCTTGTGTGTTCTAGGATGGCCCACCTCCGGGACTTGGTCGTGTCATTGGAGAACTAGGAGAGGATGGCTGGATCAGAGTTCAGTGGGATACAGGCAGTACAAATTCCTACAGAATGGGAAAAGAAGGGAAATACGATCTAAAACTGACTGAACCCCCACCCGCTACTCAGCCCATGGCGGATGACTCGGACACAGAGGATGACTCGGGTTGGTATTTTTTTTTTTCTTCATCATTGCTATTAAATTAACTATTAAAATGTTATTTATGGTGAATATTTTAAAATGTAAGCTGGCACCTGTAGTTTGATGTGTTCATCTGTGTCTTTGGGTCTGATTTCTCTTTTAGAGGGAGAACAAGTGGACCGAAATTTACACCCTACCTCTATGATGCTGATGAGCACTGTAAACCTCCTGCAGAATTTTTGCCTTTCAGCGGCTGTAAATGCAGACATAATGCAACCAGAAGCAACCAGAACTCTGTGTGGCTTGTTACGTATGTTGGTAGAGAGTGGCACCATGGATAAAGCAGGTAGCTCGTGTTTTTAAATGTTCTTTCTCCCATATACCTGACAAGCTTTTAGAATTTTTGGATCATTCTATGCTTGTCTTTTTTAGCATCTTCAACAAATAAAGTTGTATACAAGGAGCAGCATAAGAGTTGGTGCACATTGGGATTCATCCGTAGCATTGCTCTTATGCCACAGATGTGTAGTACCTTGAGCATGTCACAGTGGATAGCCCTTCTAATGAAGATTGTAGAAGGTCCAGAGTCCTTTACTGCAGCTTCATTACAACGTCAGGTATGCTTTGTTACCCTCCTATTTAAATTTAATTTTATGTAGTACTTTGATAAGGTATGAAGATAGCTGAAAGGATGTTGCATGAGCTTGTGCATGTTTTATTTAAGTGACGGAACGCTCAAAGATAGGACACGCCATGTGTGTCGTGTCCCCCCCCCCCCCCCCCCTGTAAATTGCTCATGTATATGGTTCATATTCGTGTGAGTTTGTGCGTGTCTCAACACGCAAATCTCACGCGATTCTCTCAATCGTTTGAAAGCGGCCTTATGGAAGAGTTCACTGATGGACAATTAAACTCTTCTGCACCCAGTGTGGGGAAAGTGTTTGCTTTGTCTTAGTACTGACTTCATACTTGATACTAATAAGTATTGATCAATGTTTCAGATCATCAGTAAAATGCACAACTTGAATAGACCTGGTACACGTTGGTGGTAATTTTAAATAATTTTTTTACTCCATCACACAAGCAGCTAGCTTTAACATTAAGGTACCAATGTGGCCAAAATGCAAAAGAAAATGTAGCCGTCTGCTCACTGTAATTGGAAAAGAGGGACTAGCTCGCTCTTGCTTTTGAAGAACAAGTTGTGCAACTGGCAATTACTGCTGGTCTAGTGGAGGAAATGGCTTTTTCTAAATGCCCTTTTCATGGCAGGCACAGTTGAGAATTACAGGAAATCATAAATAACAGCTGCATTTTTTTTGCACAAGCAATGTAGGTGTTGGTTTGTTGACGGTGCATAGTTGGTTGGTTGAAAAATGTGAAAATGTTTGTTTCTAGCTGCTATTTAACACACCAAGACGTCATATGGATGGCAAGGGTTCAGAAGCTGAGCACGCACCATCCTACAGCAGGAGCCGGCTTCTACCAATAGCCGGCCTCCTGCTGCAACACCCAAGATCAATAAAATCCTTGATCTCAGCTTTTAACCCCCTACATGCTGCTATCTATGTAGATCGCGGCATGTAAAGGGTTCACAAAGGGAGGGTGCTCCTTCTGACATCATTGGATCCCTGCGATATAATCGCGTAGGGATGATGGGTTTCCATGGCAACAGGATTCCAAGTACTGGTGTTCTGGCTTACCATTTGCTATGATCGCTATCACAAGCGAGAAGTCCTGCAATTAATTACCCAAAAAAAACCCATTTTTTTTGTGTGTGTGTGTGTGTGTGTGTGTGTGTGTGATATATATATTCCCACATATTTGTT
This sequence comes from Eleutherodactylus coqui, assembly GCF_035609145.1. Lineage (NCBI taxonomy): Eukaryota > Metazoa > Chordata > Amphibia > Anura > Eleutherodactylidae > Eleutherodactylus > Eleutherodactylus coqui. Next base: position 384,355,142 of record NC_089837.1, on the reverse strand, counting down.
ATCATATCCGCAACGACCCAAACAATAAATTGAACACCATATTTATCCTGCCCAGTTAAAACTCTAAAGGCCTCCCTGTTCATGAAAAAATAAGAAGTTATAGGACTTGGCAGCAAAGTAGAAAAAAATGATTAAAAAAAGGGGTTTTTATTCTGGGAAGACCTAAAAAAATGTTTTGGAATCCTTGTAATTGCACCGATCCACAGAATAAATGTATTGTCATTTATGCTGCGTGAGTACCGCTGTAAAAAAAAAAAAAAATAGTGGCAGAATTGATGTGTTTTCTCTCCTTGCTCTAAAAAAAATTAAGTTTTACAAGTTAAGTTTTATTTAGCCAAAATCTGGTACCACTAAAAACTAAGTTCACCACGCAAAAAAACAAGCCCTCATATGGCCGTGTCGACGGAAAAATAAAGTTATGGCTTTTGAAAAGTGGAGATTAAAATCCTCCCAAAGTTGTTGCTACTTTATGCCTAAAATAGGCCGTGTCCTTAAAGGGGTTGTCCCGCGCCGAAACGGGGGTTTTTTTTTTTTTTCAATGGCCCCCCCGTTCGGCGCGAGACAACCCCGATGCAGGGACTTAAAAAAAAAAAAAAAAGCCGCACAGCGCTTACCTGAATCCCCGCGGTCCGGCGTCTTCATACTTACCTTGTGAAGATGGCCGCCGGGATCTTCTCCCTCGGTGGACCGCAGGGCTTCTGTGCGGTCCATTGCCGATTCCAGCCTTCTGATTGGCTGGAATCGGCACGTGACGGGGCGGAGCTACACGGAGCCTCTCTCCGGCACGAGCAGCCCCATTCAGAAAAGAAGAAGACCCGGACTGCGCAAGCGCGTCAAATCTGGCGATTAGACGCCGAAAATTAGACGGCTCCATGGAAACGAGGACGCTAGCAACGGAACAGGTAAGTGAAAAACTTTTGATAACTTCTGTATGGCTCATAATTAATGCACAATGTACATTACAAAGTGCATTAATATGGCCATACAGAAGTGTATAGACCCACTTGCTTTCGCGGGACAACCCCTTTAAGGGGTTAATATGCACCAAACAATAAAGCCACGTCCAATAGGGCTTGCTGCAGTTTTTACAAATGGCTGAATGGCTCAAAACTTGAGCAGCTTTTACCTGCAGTGTGTAATATGACAAGCTTGCCTCATGTCTAGTTTTTATTATATGGTAAGTATCACAAGTCAGAAGAATATTGATTACTCCGTCACTGATAGAAGGCTTGTTTTCCTTTATATAGTGGACCTCCTATTATGAGCGGCTCTGAGGGCTCATTCACACGGGCGTATGTTCATTGCGTTTTATGCACGCGTACATCACGCATGTAATATGCGGTGAATGGAGTCAATGAAAGTTAATAGCTTTTCAGCGATCCAGTCCCACTAGCGTTGAGCCCTGTTCTTTTCTATTGGCAGCGTATGCCATGCTGTCCTTACACAATGCATTACATTTGGGCAGTGATAGATATGCAACCTACAAAAAAAACCAGAGCGGGCATTTAAAATGGGGGAAAAAAAGTCACGCTGTGAATGAACGTTCCGTACGCGGCTGTAGTCTGCTCTCTGCACACTGACGGGACCATCGCAGCGTGTTGCACATACAGTTGTGTGAATGAGCCCTTACTCAATAGTACAAGTGAATATAAAATATAAATATACACTAGCTGATATACCCGGCTTCGCCCGAGTTAATTTGGTACTGGTGTTTATCTGGTGTTCACACGGAAAATCTTATGAAGTCGTGGTTACTTTATAGATACTGAGGAAAAACATATGTTCACCATTTTTGCAGTGTTCTCTGCGTTACCCAGGAAACACCACGTGGAGGTAACCATGCGACGTTTCCTTTATATAAAATGACATCAGGAAGCGAGAGAATTAGATTACGTACATAAATTTGGATGCTAATTCTTTTACACTTAGAATTAAATAATCGAGTTGGGAACCATTATCTTTTCCTATTTATGACATAATCAATGCCCATGCCAAGTTTCATGTTTCTATGACACCAAGAAGTGAGAAAATTACATTCTGTACGTAAAATTTGGACGCTAATTCTTTTGCGCATAGAATTGAACGAGTTGGAACCCATTAGCTTTTCCTATTTATGACATATTCAATGCCCGTGCCAAATTTTAAGTTTCTATGACATTGGGAAGTGAGAGATTTAGATTATGTACATTAAATTTTGACGCTAATTCTTTTGCGCGTAGAATTGAATAATCGAGTTGGGACCCATTGACTTTTTCTATTTATGACATATTCAATGCTTATGGCAAATTTCATGTTTCTATGACTTTGGGAAATGAGAGATTTAGATAATGTACGTAAAATTTGGACGCTATTTCTTTTGCGCATAGAATTGAATAATCGAGTTGGGACCCATTAGCTTTTCCTATATATGACATAATCAATGCTCGTGCCAAATTTCGAGTTTCTATGACATTGGGAAGTGAGAAAATTACATTCCGTACGTAAAATTTGGAGGTTAATTCTTTTGTGCATAGAATTGAATAATCGAGTTGGGACCCATTAACTTTTCCTATTTATGACAGAATCAATGCTCGTGCCAAATGTCACGTTTCTATGACACCGGGAAGTGAGAGAATTATATTTCGTACGTAAAATTTGGCCGCTAATTCTTTTGCGCATAGATTGAATAATCGAGTTGGGACCCATTAACTTTTCCTATTTATGACATATTCAATGCTCGTGCCAAATTTTAAGTTTCTATGACATTGGGAAGTGAAAGATTTGGATTATGTACGTAAAATTTCGACGCCAATTATTTTGCGCTAGAATTGAACGAGTTGGGACCCATTAGCTTTTCCTATTTTGGAGATAATCTATGCTTGTGCCAACATTCATGGGAAGTTGGAGAACTTTTGGCCAGTGAGTGAGTGAGTCAGTCAAAAGATAGATAGATCTGTATAAAATGCAAAGAGGAAAAGCCTCCTGTGCGGGACTCTGAATAGAAGTGGTGAAGCAGCCAAAGCCAGTTTGTAGACGCTGCTAGCTCTGTTCACACGGAAGGAAGATGAGGGTTCACCCGGTCACGCCACCAGTAGGAATGGGAGGTACAAGGATTTTAACTTCAGAACCCAAACGGAAGAAATGATCGAAGTACAAAGCCCACAGTGCATCTCCCCGCTGGACCAGTGGCTGTCAGGCAACACCTGCAGTCTTTGTACTTTTGTTCGGATTTGTTCTGTTTGCGCCTGCAAATAAATTCCTTCTACCGTCCGTTCCTACTGGTGATGGGCACCGAATAAAGCCCAGATTGTTTTTGTTTTAATTAGAGAAAAATGCCTATTTTTGCACTTATTGGGCTCCTTTCCTCCCTCACCCCCTTGCCTCCTTTTATTTATTCACTCTCTGAATTCATTAAAGACGGCATCTCTTAATGGATCCTCTCTGGAGATGCTTATTACATTTTGCCAATAGAGGTCTATGGAGGGGGTGGCAGCAGGAAACTGGCTGCCATGTCTCCCATGCACCGCACACAGGAGGGTATCCTGCTCCCCTGGCTCTGTAGCACGCCTGCGGAAGAACGTCATTGTATAGCAGTAATGAGCTGTGGACTCCCTAGAGTGGGATAAAACGCTCTACTAGAGACTTCAGCAGTTTAGTTTTCGTTTCCTGTCTGTTGGGCTGTCTCTTCTCCATAGACTTCTATAGCCATCTGTAATCTGACTTCTCTGGAGGCAGATTTCATAAGTGCATTCAGAGTGAACGAACATTAGAGTTGAGAGAGAAGTAATGCAGACGGAGGCATTTTCTGTAATTGGATACAGTTACAATGCTTCTACTACTGACTTTATGGAAAGTTGTTTAGAACCAGAGATATACTTTGACGTGGTTATCCCGAGGCACAACATTTTTTGAAAACTTTTCATTCTTCTTAGATCTTGCTGCCGGTCAGGAAGAGTATCGTTTCTCCTTCAGGCCTATTTCACACGACCATATGCGTTTTTATGCTCGTCCGATCGTGGCTAAAAATCGCATGAAAGATTATTAGCAGCAACCAAGTCTCAATCCTAATTAGCGTTTTCTCATCCACTCACACGGGCGTCTGTGGCATATCGGCAAAACAATGCGCTGCAGTGTGCAAATCCCTCAGTGAGCTGAGATCCTTGGAATGACTGCTTATAGTTAAATAGAGCCAGCTGTTTTCTTTAACCACCGTTGGACGGAGGTAAACTCCCCTTTTTTCCCCCAGCTTCAATAGAAGCCTATGGGAGCTTCCCACGTGTATCGGGAAAATTATAAGGGAAGACCTATATTTTCACACGCCTTGTAAAATCGGTTGCGGTTTTTGGTCACTGATGTCCTATTTTTTTAATTTTTTTAACGTGACCAAAAATCTCTCATCTGAATGTATACATTGGAAACCAATGCTTCAGATGGTTACATGAATAAGGCCTAAGAAGAGCACCTAGAAGGTGCCAGGAGACTAATAGGACCATGCATGTTCCTCTGGTTAATATGCAGATAGGAAGATGGAACAATACTTGTGCAGCGCCACCTATTGGAAGGCAGCATTCCTGCAAGTCTATGTCAAAACTTAGCTAAACCTTAAAACGATGCCTTTCCTGACCCACGTCTATAGGCCTCTCGCTAGCCAAGCCAGAAACCTCCTGCACTGAGGGGCAAAACCCCCAAAATGGCTGTCTGTGTATGGTTCTTCAGGCATTGGTTTACAATTCTCAATCCTTGTTATAAGGCTTGTCTATAAGTTCTTACATTGCTGACTTCACTGACAATAGACCATTGCAACAAGTCTGTTTCACTTTGGCTGGTAATTGGCTGTAGCAGTCACATTTCCCATTGTCAAGTCATCATGGCTGGTGCAGCAAGGTCTGAGCACCTCGAAACTGAAGCGATAGGTAATCGGATAGGGTAAGATAGATGGATATAAGTTGTGTGATGAGTGGTTTAGAATGTCACTAGATTACCCTTTTTAACTTTTTTGAATAGCTAAAAAGAAATGGTTTTAACTCCCCCCCCCCCCCCCCCCCCCATCCCCCCCACCCCCCCTTTGCTACATTTTTAGATTCTTGCTATCCGTTTGTTACAAGCTGTCCTTCCATCCTGGGACAGGAATGAAAGATCAATGGACATGAAGCTTCTTGTTGAAAAGCTTTTTTGTTTTTTGGGTAGCCTTCTGACTACTTGCTCTTCAGACATCCCCCTTCTTAGAGGTGAGCAGATCATCACTTTGTTAATCCCGGGCATCTCTTGCCATTTCCGAGTGGCCATTGTTTGTTTTTTTTTCTTTGCTTGTAGAATCCACCCTTCGCAGACGAAAGGCTCGACCACAGGCGTCTTTGACCGCAACTCACAGCAGCACTTTAGCGGAAGAGATTGTAGCTTTACTTCGGGCTCTTCATTCATTGAATCAGTGGAATGGTCTCATCAACAAGTACATCAACTCGCAGCTAAGCTCTGTCACAACCATTTTTGAGGGGAAACGCATGGATGCGGTAAGGAATAAACTGTTGTATTTGAATTCTGCAGCTAACTTCACATATTTTGTTGATTTGCTGAAGTGTGTTTGCGTTGAGTTTTTTTTTTTTTTTTAAAGCCAAAAACTGCTGCAACAATAATGAATTGATGCTAATGAGTGTTTTGTTTTTTTGTTTTTTTTTAAAATGCCGTTCATTCCAAGCTGTGAGTTTGACAGTATTTATTTTCAAAAAGTGCAGAGTTTTCTCGTCCGTATCATTGGGGGCCACAGCCTAAACCATTGGATATAGCTACTGCCCTAGGAGGTGACACTAAGCAAAAAAGTGTTAGCTCCTCCCCCCTGGCTATATCCCCCCTGCAGGCATTCAGCTTATCAGTCTTTAGCTTAGTGTCTGCTAGGAGGCAGACGTGGCTATACACGGGAATCCGGGGAGTCAGGGCTTTTCCCTGGTTCTACTGGCCTCCCGGGGGAGACGCAGGCAGGGGGTGTCTCCACCACTTCTGCGGCGTTTCACCCAGAGAAGAAAAAGGGGCCCGACCCTGCAATGCGCATTGGCGTCGGTTACCCGCCAGCGATAGGGCTCCCCCTCCCTGGAGTGGCGCACTTTCTGACCAGTGACGCATAGGGGGAAGCACTGCTGGAGACAGGTCAACGTGTGGCCAGGCTGTGGCTCCCCTGACGGACGCAAGGTACGTTAGGAGCGGGCATCCCAACGATGAAGCAAGTACGGTGGCAGCAGCGGCTCTCCCAGCAACAGGTGTATTAGCACTCCATACCAGCAGGAAGCCGGGGTGCTGGCTGGGCAGGCCACTTCCGGCCGCGGCGCTCCGGGGGGCGGGGCGCCAACACTGGGCCGGAAATTTTTTTTTTTTTGAAAACGTCACTTCCGGGTCGCAGGCGGACTTCTGGGGCAAGCCACGCCCCCTCCGTCCACGGCAAACTTGGGAGAAGCAGCCAGGCAGAAGAATGGCCGCTCCCAGCAGCAAGACAGTCCCTTTGACTAGTGACTAAGCCCAGCACTGTGCGCAGTTCTTATCACGCGGCATCCAGCGCTGACACGGCCCTGCAGACTTATTACCACAGAGGGCGCACTCGGACAGCAGCAGCACCTTCTGTAACGGGCACCAGCAGCTGTACCAGCACCCGCAGCAGTACCTGCCACAGACCTGCCAGGTCACCAACGCTACTATTTCCGTATGGTGGACCCACGTCGACACCTGACGGCCTTCATGCTTCAGGACCAGAGGCTCCAGCTGGATCAGGGGAACCGCTTAAACAGCTGCTAGACCGGGTAAGCCTGCCAAGGCAGCACTTCGCGGTGTCTCCCCTCCCCCCTCCCCTGTTCCCCCTGCAGGTACTCCTGTGCAGTACGTAGCATTCCCTCTCACCTGAGGTTTTCTGTTGCCATGTCTGACCCTACATCAGTGGGTTCCAGCCGGCCAAGGGGAGGGTGAAGCTTTACGCTTGCACATCTTGCAGCGTTAAGTTTGCCTGCGGTCAAACCAACCCCCGCTACGCTAAGTGTACCACGGCACGTGCAGTTCCAGGGACCCCGGTGCCCCTGTGGAGCCAAGGGCCGAATCCCAACAGGCTAGGTCCTTGGTCGCTGCCGTTCCCGGCCTGGCCACATCTTCTGCGGCAATTTTACGCCGGTTAGAATCCAGTTTGGAAGTTGCCTCTTCGGAATATGCGCGCGGGAGGGCACGCAAAAGGAGGTCCCGCAGTAGCGGGTCACCTCCCGTAAGTCTCGCCTTGCTAGAGCGTCGCCTAGACCCTTCAAGTCCAGGCGGTTCAGGGACTCTCATGGCTCCCATGGGTCCAGGGAGTTTGTCCGGACTTATCACAGATCAAGGCATTCTTCGCTGTCCCGGTACTTTACAAGACTGGCCCGAGCCCGCCATGACTCCTCCCGGGCATCATGCTCCCGGGCTTTGCAGGATACGCCCAAACAGCGGGCGAGAGCAGTGAATCGGAAGACGACGAACGCTCTGCGGGCTTGTCTGCTTCTGATCTGGACGACGAACAGGTTTCGCGATTGGCGAGCCTAATGGACAGTCTAGTAATAGCTGTAAGAGAAACCCTCCAAGTAACAGAGGAACCAGCAGAGGCCATTCCATCCACGGTGTCGTTTAGACGTAAGAGGAGACTGCGACAGGTCGTTCCAGACCATCAGGACTTTGCGGATGTCCTTGATAAGGAATGGCAGAATCCTGACAAAAAATTTAGACAACCCGGGAAAACTTGGGAAGTTACATACCCATTCCCAGGGAATCTGAAAAAGGGTTGGGCGGTACACCCGGGGTCGATCCGCCGGTGGCACGGCTATCCAGAGGCACGGCGTTGCCAACAGCCGAAGTGGCAACTCTGGCTAATCCTCAAGACAGAAAACTGGATACATTGACGAAATCAGTATTTCAGGCTACGGGCACCGCCCTACAGCCGATCTTAGTGGCCGTATGGTCAGTAAAGCCTAGACAGCCTGGGCCAAACAGCTGCGGAAAGACATTCTGGCAGGCGCTCCATCTAGTGAACTACTTGAAGCAACAGGCAATATCATACAAGCGAAAAATTCGTATGCGCAGCAGAGAGATGCAGCTAAGTTCGTGGCTCGAGCATCCGCCACTTCTATCGCGGTAAGGCGAACCCTCTGGCTAAAGAGCTGGTCAGCCGATTCAGCGACCAAAATGGTCCTAACAAAATTATCCTTTGAGGGAAATGGGCTCTTTGGGCCCAAGTTAGATGACTTAATAAAGGACGCCACAGGCGGCAAAAGCACGTCATTGCCACAAATACCAACAAGAAAGGAAAAAGGTTCCATTGAAGAGGAAACCGGTTTTTAGGTCATTTCGGCGTTTTTCATCCCGTCCTGGGACAGGGCAATGGTCCCAATCTAGGAGGGCCCCGACAGACGCAGGGAAAGGTCCAACCTTCGAGACGAGACAACCATGGCGATCCCGACCAGAAACATCTAAGGCGGCGGGATCAAAGAACGCGGCATGAGTCTCCGCCCCCACCCAGTGTCACCAGGGTGGGGGGCAGACTCTCCCAATTTCGGGAGACATGGTGGAGTCGCGTGAGCGACAAGTGGGTGCAGGAGATCGTGACCTCCGCGTACGCGATCGAGTTCGCGACTCTACCGCAGGATTCATTTTGCAGGTCCAGACTACCCGCCTCCCCGGGAGGAGTAGCCAATCTACAATTGGCAGCGGAAAATCTTCTGGCACAAGGGGTTGTAAAACCAGTGCCAGGGACGCAAGAGAAGCTAGGGTTCTACTCAAATCTTTCTCTAGTGCCCCCCCCCCAAAAAAAAGACGGCAGGGTCAGGCCAGTACTGGATTTGAATTCATCAAAACAAACCATTTCCGGATGGAGTCGATCAAATCCGTGATAGCCTCCATGCAGCCGGGGGGATTTTTTTCCTCAACAGACATCAAGGACGCATACCGCCATACTCCGATTCGGGAAGCACACCAAAAATTCCTTTGTTTCAAGACGCAGGGAAGGCATTTTCAATTCACGGCTCTGCCATTCGGCCTTTCAACTTCCCCAAGGGTATTTACGAAAATACTACCAGCAGTGATGGCACTACTCCATGCAAAGGGTATAGCGGCCATACCATACTGGACGATGTGCTAGTAAAAGCACCGTCACGGGACGGCAACATCGGGAGTTTACGCGTCACGAGGGAAACTTTCGAAGAATTTGGCTGGATAATAAACCGCGACAAATCGCGCCCAATACCAGCACAACATCTAGAGTTCTTAGGCATGATATTCGACACCAGCCAGCACCACGTTCTACTACCTCAAACAAAAGTAGACAAGCTTCTACACGGTGTTCAGTCTCTAATGCAGAAGAGAACGTTGACCATCAGGCACTGGATGAGTATTCTGGGCCAGATGGTAGCAGCCTTCGAGGCGGTCCCCTTTGCCCAGTTCCGCTCAAGGATACTTCAACATCTGATATGGCCCCACTGGAACCAGGTCCACATGGACCCTGGAGCAACGAATCCAGATAACCCCTCAAGTCCAGGATGCGTTGAAGGGGTGTTTGAAATCTGTGAGGCTTCAGGTAGGACGGTCTTTGGGCCCAGAACGATGGATAATGCTGACGACAGACGACAGACGCCAGCCGCTCAGGCTGGGGCGGAACACTGGAGGGCCAGTCTGTTCAGGGAGTTTTGCCTTAGAGAGAAATAATGTTGCACATCAACATCCTAGAATTACGGGCCATTTACCTGACTCTTCGGCACTTCGGGTCCACTCTCAAGAAGAAGGATGTGCGCAGCCAGACGGACAAGGCCACAGCTGTGGTGTTGTCCATGTCAACCATCAAGGGGACACACGGGACACGGCGGTAATGAGCGAGGTAACTCGTATACTGACGTGTGCAGAGAGTCATCTGGACTCAATATCGGCAGTCTACATTCCCGGAGTAGACAACTGGGTGGCAGATTACCTAAGTCGGGAAATGGTGGATCCCGGCGAATGGGGGTTACATCCAGAGGTATTCCAGACGATATGTCAGAAAGGGGGCACGCCAGACGTGGACCTCATGGCGTCCAGACTGAATTACAAAATTCTTCCATTTGTCGCCCGAGCACGGGATCCGCAAGTGGCGGCAAAAGACGCACTGACCATCCCGTGGGGGGGATACAAACTCTTGTACGTATTTCCACCAATCTCTCTCATACCAAGAATCTTAGGGAAAATCAAACAGGAAGGGCGACCAGCGACATTAATAGCGCCAGATTGGCCAAGAAGCTGGTACGCGAGCATCATAGAAATGTTGACCGACGCACCATGGCACATACAGGATCGAAGAGATTTTGCTATCCCAAGGGCTACACCTGGATTCCAGGTCGCTACATTTTGACGGCCTGGCCGCTGAGACCGAGGTATTAAGAAGAAAAGGTGACTCGGAGAAGGTGATTCAAACAATAATACGGGCCAGGAAACCGGCCTCGTCGGCTATTTATTACAGAGTCTGGAAGCATTTCTTCACCTGGTGCGAGGAGCGGCGAGTGCAGCCGATGCAATGTTCGGTGGCCAGAATACTGGCATTCCTACAATCGAGTCTCGAAATAGGATTAAGGGTAGGCTCTCTAAGGGGGCAGGTACCAGCACTGACGGTGCTGTTTTAGAGACCAATCGCAAGCAGAATGGCTGTGCGAACATTCCTGCAGGGAGTTGCCCATACGACACCCCCATTGAAACCACCGGTTCAAGCGTGGGATCTTAATATCGTATCGGAGGCTATGACAGACCAACCGTCTGAACCGCTGAAAGAGATTCCTATGCGGCTACTGACCTGGAAGGTAGTATGCCTGGTCGCTATTACCTCTATTCGTAGGGTCTCGGAACTGGCGGCCTTGTCTATACAGACCCCCTATAGGACTTTCCACCAAGATAAAGTGGTACTGGGACAATCACCAGAATTTTTACCGAAAGTAGTTTCGGATTTCCACATCAATGAAGATATTGTCCTGCCTTCCTTCTGTCCAATGCCAGTACACACGAAGGTCACCATATCTAAGTGGGTAAGGTCCTTGATAACAGAGGCGTATCGTACCTCAGGATGCGCGCCACCATTTCGGGTTACGGCCCACTCCGCACGGGCAGTAGGGGCCTCCTGGGCGGTCCGTCACGGAGCTTCAGCGCGTCAGGTATGTAAGGCTGCCACCTGGATCTTCTTACACACGCTGTCAAAATTTTATAAGGTCCACATATCGATGGACGCCGCTCTCGGCTGGAAGATTTTGCAGGCGGCGGTCCATTGACCTCACGATCAAACCTGTAAATAGCCCACCCAATGTATATTTTGTTTCGGGACTGCTTGTGGACGACCCATGGTTTAGGCTGTGGCCCCCAATGATACGGACGAGATGTAGAGAGAATTTGTTTACCAAGAAGAAGACTATCAGATTCCGTGTAGTAATCTGAGCTCAGGAGAAATACAAATTAATACCAGTAGTATCAAGTGATTTCTGCTTTAATTTTAAGGTGGTCAAAGATTATATATTATAAATGACATCACAGCAAAAGTTTATACCTCCAAGGTGAATAAGGATATATGATAGGCTTAAAATATAAGTGATTAACATAAGTTACACCTCCTTAAGTGTATCTATTACATACAATAAGACCGTCATAAATTCAGGGAGAAGGAAGGCCTGGGAAGGCACCATACAGTCTAGTCACTTCTCCCTGTGTATGTTATACTATAAACATACATGAGTGATTTAATAGACTGTCTTATCTCCTAATCTTTCTTCCTCAGAAGACATGCAGGCCTATAGAAGAGTTTCGTTTAACCCCTTCACTGCTATATATTCCTAGTCTACAATGCAATATAGAATAATTAACTGATACATTGATCTACAATTTTCTTAACACGAGAAACAGATATTTTTGGTATAACTTACCGTAAAATCTCTTTCTCGTCACGTTCATTGGGGGCCACAGCACCCACCCCTTGTTTATTAAGGCGGTTCCTGAACTTTCTGTTCGGTCATTGTTTGGCAGAAAATTAGGCCAAAACATTGTAATTTGGTATGTATAAAATATAATATGTATAATCGTACTCCCACTGGCGTTCCTACTGCTTGCAGACAGACTGATTAGCTGAATGCCTGCAGGGGGGATATAGCCAGGGGGGAGGAGCTAACGCTTTTTTGCTTAGTGTTGCCTCCTAGGGCAGTAGCTATATCCCATGGTTTAGGCTGTGGCCCCCAATGAACGTGACGAGAAAGAGATTTTACGGTAAGTTATACCAAAAATATCTGTTTTGGGCTTTAAAGTTTACGCTTCAAACTATTTGTCCCAACATGTCATCATCTTCTTGCAGTGAAAGCAACCCGATAATCAGATAATTGCTGCAATTCAAACTTCTGGAATAAATAATACAGCAAAAAAAATTAAAAAAATTGGTATCCTAGTAATCGCACAGACCCATATAATAAAGTTATCGTATAATTTTTGTTGCAGTATGTACGCCATAGAAACAAGATGCGCCGAAAGATGGCTGAGTTTAGTTTTTTTTTTTTTTCCATTTCACCCCACTTAGAATTTTTTAAAAAGTTTTACAGTACATTATATAGTACCCTTTTTTAAAAAGTACAACTCGTCCTGCAAAAAACAAGCCCTCAGACATCTACTACAATGGATAAATAACAGTTAAAGTTTTTTTAAAAGGGGGTTGGAAAAAACAAAAATATGGGGGGGAGGAGGGGGGCGTGTTTTTAAAGGGTTAACAATCGAGGGAAATGCAACCACATAAGTTACTAATTTACATAAGGGCTCAGTATTTTCCTTTTGTTCAAATGCCAGACATGCACATTAAGACAACGCACGATAATGTGTATTTTTTAACCCTTTCCAATCCACTGTCTGACCTCTGAAGACATTATGATTTAAGGCTGTACAGCTCCGATGTTGGAAGACATCCGTCGGGGTTCTCTTACTGTATATTGCCAGCCTCTCTGCTGTCGGAACCTATCCAATGTGTCACCTCATGCAGTGCTGGCTTTAGCCAACATATAGCGCCGTTGTATGATGGCAGAAAAAGAGTAAGCCCCCTAGGAAAACCAGGATACAAATTGGATTGGAAAGGGTTAATGCAATTTGTTTGTTAGTCTTCTGCCTTTTTAACCTCCATGTATGAGTTGAGTCTACAAGGATATAAACTTTCGAACATGGTATATATGCTGTGTATTAGCTACTAAGGGGTCAATTTAATTTTGATAGCCAATTTCATTGGCTATTTCTTTAAGACGTTCCTATAAGGCCTCTGTGCGAGCGGAATTAAAGATTTCCTTCCATGTTCTATGGTTCTTACCACTCTAATCATGTATCTTCCTTTGTGTTTTTGTAGCATGCTGTGCTGGAGGATTACTTTCCCGACTCAGAAAACCCTGAAGTCCGTAGCTTGATGGCCGTTTTGGCTGTGATAGGAGGCATAGACAGCCGTTTACGTCTTGGGGGACAAGTGTTACATGATGAATTTGGAGAGGGCACTGTCACCCGAATCACCCCAAAAGGAAAAATCACTGTACAGTTCCATGAAGTGCGCATCAGCCATATTTGCCCTTTAAATCAACTTCACCCAGTAAGTGGAACTATTCGTGTTCTGAAAGTTGCATCATATTTGTACTGTGTGCATTCCTATTCTATCACATTTTATGCAATATGATGCATATGTTCTGTTCCCACATCTAACTTTTTTAATCTTCTAGCTGCCTGTAGTGCCATTCTGTGTGAACAACTTGCCTTTTGCTGATCCAATGCTGTCTGTCTGGGCACAGCTGGTAAACCTGGCAGGGTGCAAGCTGGAAAAGCACAGGATGAAGAAGTCTCCCAGTCAGGGGCTTACAGGTAAAGTCCGATCGGATTCCTTATCTATGACTGAAATGGATAGCCCTAAGTAGTATAATTCTCTAGCTTCTGTAAAGCACAGTATGGGCAGCATCATTACAGAAATGTGATGAGCACTTGCCACCCTCTTTTGCTAGTATGAGTGATCTTCAAAATGCTGCTTTTATGACCTCTGATACTCTGTCGGAAAATGCAAAGCGTCTTGCAACTTTAGGAGTGATTATTGTGATTCAGAATGATTATCCAGTCGATAAAAGCAAGCTTTGACAGCATGGGAAGAGGATTAAATTGATTGTCTCCTTCAAGGGAAAGACATTATAATCAAAGCACAGCTCTGAATGGAGCCACAAATAGCAACTTCTGCTGTTTACTACACTGAGCGTTTAAGTAGTCATCACAGTAGCTCCATAACACCCTGGCTTATTGTCAGCGTTACTTCATTGTTTTACAGACCAAGTGGATTTGGACCGTTTGAGGTGTCAACAGCTGAAACTTTATATACTGAAGGCTGGTTGGGCCCTTCTATCTCACCAAGACCGACTCAGACAAATTTTATCTCAACCATCAGTGCAGGAAATGGGACCAATTCCAGCCGGTATGGACATCTATTCTTTCCAACAAAACTTTTACTTATACAATTAACTGTCCAAATACTGTATTATAAATATGTAGTCTAACTAGTAGTAAGAGCCAAAATTCAATTCAAAAAAGTTTGGTACCGTGTTAGCTAGTAGAGCAAAATGTGTGGTTGTTTGTTTGTTTGTGTTTTTTTTTTTTTTTTAACCCTTCCCCCAGTAGGAGCAACCAAGTAATCTTGTAGATATGATAACTTTTAATGGCTAACAAAAATACATGATGTTAATGCGAGATTTCAGACTTTTACTCTTAGTCCTTCATCAAGGCATGATGAAATTGATCTGAAGAGGATCCATTTCATTATGCCTTGATGAAGGACTAAAAGTAAAAGTCTGAAAGCTCACATTAACATCATGTATTTTTGTTAGCCATTAAAAGGTATCATACCTACAAGATTATTTTGTTTCTCTTACTGGGAACAATCAAATTAAATTCTATTACATTTCTTTGTGTTCTAAGGATTCTTTGCTTTATTTCTAAAGAATTTGTTAGAAAATGTAATTAAAATTAGTACAAGAGAAAAGTGGCGCAGTTGTCCAAAAGCAACCAATAAGGGTGTAAGAGCTGGCCTCTGTTTGCACCAATTTTCCATTTATCTCCTCATGTTTTATATGACCTTTTGGAAGGTTAGATTTACTGTATACTTTTGGGTATATACTGGTGAAAATTGAAAGTCTTCACCCAGAAGAAATTGGAATTTTATGCAACATAGTGGATATGTGTAGAGTCAAAGCCAGGAAAAAATGATCTGACAAAGTTTATTACTGTTCGGTATAGGTTTCAGTAAGAAGTGTGTCCACCACGAACACCTAATAGACTCTTGGATCCTTGCAGGTATTGGATCAATAATTGTTTGGATGTCTTGTCTGGGTATGTCTCCCCATGCCTGCATGACTTGTGCAGTCAGTTGTTGTATAGTTTTGTGGTGGGTGGCCTTTGGACTTAATGCGTCTACTTATGTCATCCCAGACATGCTCCATTGAGGGTAAATCTAGGGACTATGCAGGCTAGTCCAGGGTTGTGACACCGTGCAAGGCATGTCTTGGGATGGCTGCAGCATGTGGATTGGCGTTATCCTATTGGAAGATAGCATTTTGGCTAGTGGTCATGAAGAGTATGATAACAGTGTGTACCACTCTGTCCACATACTGACAGGCAGTCATTGCACCTTCAACAACCAGTCCTGGTGTCATAACTGATTGCCCACCAAACCATGACTCCAGAGGTTGGACCCATGTTGCTTTTTGAAATGGTACAAGAATTGTGCCTTTTCTCCAAAATGCTTACAGATGCATTGATGATTCTCAGTTTCCCCCAGATGGAATCGGGACTGATAACTTAACACAACTGTTGACCATTCATGTGTCCACTTGCTTCTAGCAATATGCCAGGTTAGCAGTTGCCAGCAGTGAAATCGGGTTAACGGAGCACACTGCATGGGGCCATGAATGCACCCCAGCTTCAAGCAATCTTTTTGCAATTATTCATGGGGCACCTCTGACTCCAACCAGTGCTCAGATCCTTGCTCCAGCTGCCAATATATCAGCAACTGCCATTCTTACAACCTGGCAGTCATCACTTGGCATGGAGCGGTCTCGGGTTTGCGAGTACTGGAGCCTTCCTGTGTCTACTAAGTAACCACACTCTGTACTGCCATTGCCCTAGGGCCAGCCTTTTGATTTTATATGATTCCCCTATTTCAACCATGCTAATTGTCCGACTTCTCTCAAAGTCAGACATTTGGGTGTACGGAGTTCGAACTCTGCAATTTTGGCATACCTGGTCACCGACCCTCTGTGGACAAAAGAGGGACCTACTTACATAACACATTTTATGGTCTATAAACTAAAACCATGGAGCATTTTCAATAACAAAGGGCCCCATGATTTGCATACTGATACATGTACTTTATCCAATTTTTAATTTTTCAGTACCTTTCATACGGGGATACTTTGATCCAAGTTTCATAAATCTTTTGGAAATGTCTGGGGGTGGTAACTTCAATTTCCACCTGTTTACCTTTACATTTGGCTACATAAAATATTTTATATTGTGTTGACCTCTGGAAATGTTTTCCTTTTGTAGTAATCACGTAGTAAATCACATCTTATAGACTATTATCATTCAGAAATGCTAACCTCTCATCCGCTAATGCAGTTGTCCTCTACAGACAAGAGGTCCTGATATACATACACATTACAGTATGGTCCACTGAGAAGAATCGAACTTGCGTGATTTAGTTTGTGCAAGGGGCGCTGTATTATAATCAGAATATTACAGTAAGCCAATTTTTTAGGACCTCTACAGAACTAGGAACTGTTGGAAGAAACTAGGCTAACCTGGAGGAAACGCATATAAAAATGTAAAAAAGAAGGCAAGATGAACTAGGAATGGAAAGTTTCCGGTTTTGTACAGCAGTTTCTTCTGCATTTATGCAAACCTAGATATATTTTTATATGATATGATATGATTTAACTAATTATGTCTGAGGGTCCTTTACGTGAAGCAGATCATTGTGGCAACCACATGTGGTTCACCACCGATTTATTTGGGACCCACGGCGTAATCAATAAGAATGTTTGCACCCTTCCTGATTCACGTTCAGAGATTGTGCGCACAATGGAAGAAAATAGACACTGAGACAGACTGTCAGTGTAGAAAGTCTTCCTGGGCTCTGCTTTATTGGTAGGTGTATAGCATCTTTTATAGCGTTATAAGTTAACTGCCCTTTATGGGTATGCTGGAAATTGTGTAAGCAATACGTCATTGGGAATCAAAGCATGTGATTGGGCGGACCAATTAAGGTCTTCTAACATCCGGTCCTGCATGAGCTTCTGTTGTCATGGACGTCCAATATCACGTGGTTTCAGGTGGAATGCAGCAACATCTTGAGTGTTCGATGGAGGGGGCAGGGGCGGGGTGAGCTGTGTGTCGTCAAATGACGCCTGCGGGTTACATGTGAGCAAACTAAAATGTGCCCTGAGGTTATGTCCGTGCATTTCTATCAAAGCTGCATCTTCTGATAACTGTTGGCAGACGGATGTAGCCAGCACATTGTGTTCTGCTGGCTCAGACAGTGAAATAGACATTTTACCTTATAGGTTCTCCGTTACACACCTGCATGTGCCAGTTGAATCAGTAAGTCCAGGTGCAGCACAGGAATTAGCAGTAATCCCCATTAATATACCACAATTATCCGCAGTGTAACTGTCCTCTATCTGAATGGGGTTTGCAGAAATCCAAGCACATGCTGCACAAACAACCCCGTTCAGATGATTGGACCAGATTTTCGGCCACATAACTTTTTCCAACAAACCTGCCATGTGTAAATTCATACTAGAGTTTAGGCTGGATTCAGACGAACATATATCGGCTCTGTTTTCACGCCGATATACGGTGTCCTCATCTGCAGGGGGGGGGGGGGGGAGGATAGAAGAGCCAGGAGCAGGAACTGAGCTCCTGCCCCCTCTCCACCCCTCTGCACTATTTGCAATGAGGAGAGGCGGGGCTAATTATCTGAACTTGGCCCCGCCCCGTCCCACCTTCTTTCATTGCAAATAGTGCAGAGGGGTGGAGAGGAGGCAGAGAGGGGGCGGGAGCTCAGTTCCTGCTCCCGGCTCTTACATCCCCCCCCCCCTCCTGCAGGCGAGGACACCGTATATCGGCTCGGCGTGAAAACCCAGCCGATATACGTTCGTCTGAATCCAGCCTTAGGATGCTTATCTTTGGGCTAGATTTTTCCATTACAAGATTTTTGATTTGACAAACAGTAGCTATTAACAAGTAGAAAACCGTTCGTTGCCAGTCTTCATCTTCGCTAGAGCACAATTTTTTTTGCTGACCGCACACGGCCTTCCTCATACCCCTTTAAGAGACTTACAAGCGTGCATCTAAGTGAGCATTTTTTAGTTTCTTGCCTTTGCCAACCAGTTATGAGTTCTGCCATTTTTAACCTTCTTGCTTAGGACTATCTAGAATTTAATTTATTTTAATTTCTCTTTTAGATGAAGGTGCTGCAGCCACTCCAGACTTTGCAGATATGTCTCCAGAGGGTCCACAGCCTCCAATGATATTGTTACAGCAGTTGCTAACGGCTGCCACACAGCCTTCACCTGTAAAAGCAATATTTGACAAACAGGAGCTGGAGGTAAGTTACTGCTTTATTACTTTTATCATGAGCTATATTAGCCAGCATTCTTCAATATCTAGAAATGAGTTTGCAGAGGGCTTCGCTTAGAGGGAGAGAATTCCCAGACACACTTGAAATTGCTCTGAACTGTTCTATTTGTTTGCCCATTCAGGCAGCAGCCCTGGCAGTTTGTCAGTACTTGGCAGTGGAGTCCACACATCCATCATCTCCACTCTTTGAGGACTTCTGCAGCTCAAGTGAGGTCTCTTCTCCTGTGACCGTGCAGCACATCTGCCCAGCAAAAGTTAAAAAGCGCAAACCGTCTCCTGTACCACCTGTCCCAATTGTTGTACAACTGATGGAAATGGGCTTTCAAAGGAAAAACATTGAGTTTGCTCTCAAGTCACTGTCAGGTGCATCTGGAACAGCTTCAAGTTCTCCAGGTACATGATTGCATCCATCCAATGCTACAATTGGAAATGGCTTATGTTTCTATACACTTTCAGTTACCGGTCTCTACATACACACGTTTATACGAAACCTAAACTATTTTTGTCAACAGGTTAAAGCAAATCTGTCACCATAATATACTTTCCTATGAAGGGCAGCTTGTTATAGTGACGAGACAGCTGGTCTAGTAAACCAAACTGCACAGAAAATTGTACTGTTTGGATTTTCCCAAGATACTTATCACCCATCCATAGGAGGATAGGTGATACAAGTCTGATGTGTGACTGCGGAGACCACCACATATCCTGAGAACTGAGGTCCCACATCCCCATCTTGTCACTGCAGAGTCCCTTCTCCCACCCGCAGTGATGTGAGAATGAATGGAGCTGTGGCCGCGCCGTTCATTTCAGTGGAGCTAACTGAAATAGCAGAGCATTTGTATTTGGCTATTTCCAGCAGTCCCATTGAAATTGAATGGATCGGCACCGCATGTGCACAGCCATAGCTTTGTTCGTTCTCCTCCACGATGTGGGCTTGCTGCCCCCTGGCCCAGCAATGAAAAGGACTGGTCGAAACAGGACCCTTGTTCTTGGAATCAGGGGAGATCTTGGTAGTGAGAACCCCACCGATCTGTGGATAGGTGATTAAAGGTTGACTTTTCTAAAAGCCCTTTTAGGCGTAGAGGCTATAAGATGGCATGCAGAGGACTCATAGATGTATTCATGAGGGAAGTGCTGCTCTGTATCTCCTTGCCACTTTTTGGGCAAGATTCCTACTCTTCCAGTGTGTCCATTGAAGGGGGGGGGGGGTTGTTCTTAGGAGTTTAGTCGTTCACGACCCTCGATGACCCTAAAGGCTCCCTCCGTCCATGTTTTGCACGGCTTCTTTCAGTTGTGATATCCATGCTAGTATCAGCTCTGACAGTATCAGCCATCGTGTCCTTTGGCGGCCGGGTCTTCTTTTGCCACTGGTCTGTCCAAGCATTATAGATTTTTCTAGTGACTCTGCTCACATTACATGGCCAAAATCCGTGAGTCTGAGTCTGGCCATCTTCCCCTCTAGTGATTATATCGGGTCTTATACGATTCAGGACTTCTCTGTTAGTTACGCTCGCCGTCCAGGGCATATACAGCAGCTTTCACCAGCACTACAGCCCAAACGCATTAATCCTCCTGTAGCCAGATGAATTAAGTGTTGGATGAGGCCATGTTTGTGAACAGTTTCCGTTATTGACTTGGTCCTCTGTAGGTGTGGAGGCACTAGTTGGATGGCTGCTGGATCATCCAGACATTCAGGTGACTGAGCTGTCCGATTTTGAGACTGCCTCCGAGGAGTCAGATGAAGAGGTGGCAGAAGAAGTGGAGGATTTGGAAGCTGCCTATCCAGATGTTAGTATTGACTAAAGCTGCCTTATTTGCTTATATTTCTATTCAGTGAAGTGTGGTTGTTTTTTTGTTCTTTCTTTTTTCTTCTCCCCCCCCCCCCCCCCCCCCCTGCATAACTTAATTGAGTGGTTTCCTTGTTTTTGTTATAATCCTCTTGACATGTGTTCCTGCTAATACTTGGCTTGCTTCATTTTTTTCTCTGAACGTTTGCAGTCAAATGGTGCAGTTGTGACAGAGAGCCAGACTTACAAGAAAAGGGCTGACTTCTTAAGCAATGATGATTACGCAGTATACGTGAGGGAGAACATTCAGGTATGTTACATACATGTTGTGTATGAAAAACTGAGACCCACCAAACACTCTAATTCCAGCCTTATTTTGTTAGCGCAGACAATGTTGGGTGGTCTTTAATCTGTATGTGTTTTAAGGTTGGCATGATGGTGCGTTGCTGTCGGACATATGAAGAGGTCTGTGAAGGAGATGTGGGTAAAGTCATTAAGTTAGACCGTGATGGGCTCCACGATTTAAATGTTCAATGTGATTGGCAACAAAAAGGTGGAACCTACTGGGTGCGATATATCCATGTGGAATTACTTGGTGAGCTTTTTTTCTTTGTTTTGTGGTACATCTATTTCGGGAAAGATGAGGGATAGGAGTGACCAGTATATTCTTAAATTCTGCAGGTTTTCCTCCCCAAAGTTCCCATTCCCATATCAAAATTGGGGATAAAGTGAGAGTGAAGGCATCGGTTACAACACCAAAATATAAATGGGGCTCAGTTACTCACAGGAGTGTGGGTGTCGTTAAAGGTAGTGTATCCTAATGCTTTATTCCAAAACGCACCTTGTATATTTCCATTATGTCTCGCTATCAGATATGGTTTATTAATTCTTGGGTGGAAATGTACTTTCTTGGTTAAATATTTCTGCAGCAAAAGTGTCATCGTCCTCCTTCCCCTGTGGAGATTTTCGCTAAGGAGGTCTTCCCACTTAAAAGACAGGTGGTATATTGCAAGGATATAGAACCAATGTCTGATTGTTAAAGGGGTTGTCTCGTGAAATCCAGTGGGGTTATACACTTCTGTATGGCCATATTAATGCACTTTGTAATATACATCGTGCATTAATTGTACATTAATTATGAGCCATACAGAAGTTATTCACTTACCTGCTCCGTTGCTAGCGTCCCCGTCGCCATGGATCCGTCTAAATTCGCTGTCTTCTGGCGTTTTTAGACGCGCTTGCGCTGTGCGGTCTTCTGCCTGGTGAATGGGGCCGCTCGTGCCGGAGAGATGGTCCTCGTAGCTCCGCCCCGTCACGTGTGCCGATTCCAGCCAATCAGGAGGCTGGAATCGGCAAATGGACCGCACAGAGCCCACGGTGCACCATGGGAGAAGACCCGCGGTGCATCGTGGGTGAAGATCCCGGCGGCCATCTTGATAAAGGAAGAAAGAAGTCGCCGCAGCGCGGGGATTCGGGTTAGTAATAAACTTTTTTTTTTTTTTTTAACCCATCCCTTGGGTTTGTCTCGCGCCGAACAGGGGGCCTATTGAATAAAAAAAAAAAAACGTTTCGGCGTGAGACAACCCCTTTAAATGTTTAACTGTTGTGACTCTGCCAAATACTATAATGAAGTAGCAGTGCCACACTTAAAGCTTTCATGCTCAGTGACTTTTTCTGGCATTGCTACGTGGTAAACTTTCGTGGGGCCGTCTCCACACTGTTAGGCCTCTGGCACACTAGCTTATGTGGGTCTGTGATACCAACCCAGTATACAGTGTTGGGGCTATGCACACTCCTTTTTTCATGTGTACCGACTGTCCGCATGAGAAAATCCTTTGCATGTCCTATTCTTGTCCGTATCACAGACGAGAATAAGAATGTGCGAATTGCATCAAAATCGTTCAGGCGCAACTTGCACACATAACAAGCGTGCTCCCGGCTTTATAGTGATCAGCAGTTATCACTGCAATCAACTCCCATGTCAAAAACTCCTTTAAAAGGAGTTTTTGACGCAGTCTTCAGCTATTAGGCTGGGTTCACACAGGGCGGATTTGCCGCAATTTCGCCGCGGCAAATACGCCCGCGGCCGCTAATCTCGGGATTAGCCAGCCATGTGGAACGAGATTTCTCAGAAATCTCGTCCACACGGGACGGCTAATCCGCTGCGGTAAGTCAGGCTGAAACGGCGGCTGCGCCCACCGCAGCCGCGGTTTCAAAAGATGCAGCATGTCTATTTACTTTTCTTTTTTGTTTACTTTCGTCGTGGCCGCGCTCTCCTCTATGGAGCGCCGGCCGCAACGGAAAAGCGAGCGGCCGAGCCGCTTCAAAGCCGCGGCGGTTCTCCCGGCGGAAATCTCGCGGTTTTTGCTGCGGCCAAACCGCGAGATTTCCGACTGGAATACTCCCAGTGTGAACCCACCCTAAGTCCTATGTTGTTGATAATCTGACACTGGTTTGAAAACAAAAATCATGAAACGTAGTTGACTATTTAGAGGTAACGCACACAACTGCTTCTTTGTTTTATGGCTTTAGGTTTGATCAATAAAGTGAAAAATGTTTTGAGACATTTTTTATCTTTCTGGTAGCGTTCAGTGCCAATGGGAAAGATGTGATTGTCGACTTCCCTCAGCAGTCACACTGGACGGGACTATTGTCTGAAATGGAGTTGGTTCCAAGCATTCACCCTGGAGTCACGTATGTTTCTTACCTATTTTTGTCTTTGTGCACGCAGATCAAAACTATTTTTTGTGTGGCTGGAATGCCAATTTTAGCTGCTCTGTTTTTACATTTGCTACATTTGAAGTGACTTATAATGTAGCGACAACATTGCATCCTATATAATCTTTTCCTATGTAATAGGCAAAACTTTTTTTTTTTTTTTTTTTTGTCAACAGTTGTGATGGCTGTCAGATGTTTCCTATTCATGGGCCTAGATTTAAATGCCGGAATTGTGATGACTTTGATTTCTGCGAAACCTGCTTCAAGAATCGAAAACATAACACCAGGCATACATTTGGCAGAATAAATGAGCCAGGTACGTAAAATCTGGCTCCAGCTATTACATGCCACATAGCAACATGTTGCTAACTTTTATTTATTATTTTACTACTACTGTTTATTATATATCCATACAATTTTCTTTTCACTTCTTTGCATTAACAGGTCAATCTCCAGTGTTCTGTGGACGCTCTGGCAAACAGTTGAAGCGGCGGCACAGTGGTCAGAGGGGCATGTTGCTGGATGATTGGTCAAGAATTGTAAAAAATTTGAATGTCTCCTCCTCTGCAAACCAGGCGTCACGTCTTATTGATGGTAGCGATCAGTGTTGGCAATCCTCTGGCTCCCAGGGCAAGGCAAGTTAAATGGACATTGCATAACCATATCTAATATAAAAGAACCTGTAGGCTTTTTCTTGCATCACACTTTGCCCCCTTTGCGTAACCTTTGGTGGATGATTTTGGTGTCATTAGATTTGTGACATCCTCACCACCGCCGTAAAATCATAAAGTTTGAGTTTGATACATTTAGTGACCGGTCAGGCAAGGTTAAAGTTCTTATGTTAAGTCTAGTTGCAGCGCCGCTAGGGACAGTGAGAGGGGGAGACTTGCTACACACAGGCATATATAGTGGTCTACAGCTCAGTGACCGTATTCTTTCTCTGTAGTAGAGCCAATCTGTAGAGTATACCAGAAATGCAGGATATTACCGCAGGATGCCGTGAAATATATGGGGGGGTTCCACTGTAACATACTATACGAAGTGGTGTAATATACCAACATGCAATATACACTAATTGACTGTTGCCATTTCCCCAAAACGCGGAAGACCTGTGGGCAGCGAACAGTTCAAGCAAAATCCTCGACTCAACAGTTCCTAAGGCCTCATGTCCACGGGGAAAATCAGGCACGCTCCGGATCCTTCCTTCGATGCGGCGTCATCTTCTCTGCGTCGTGGCCGGATCTTCTTTCTTCGGCCCGGTGGATGCGCAGGATGACGTCGGTGACGTGCCCCGCGCATGCGCCGTCCCGAAGCAAAATGATCCGGCCGCGACTGAGAGAAGAGGACGCGGCGGCGAAGAGAAGAAACGGAGCGGGTGAGTAAAATCTGATTTTTGTCTCCCACGGATCCGGATGGCTTCCATAGGCTTCAATAGAAGCCCGCGGGAGCCGTCCCCGCGGGAGACCCGCATGAAAATGGAGCATGGTCCAGATTTTTTCATGCTCCATTTTTAAAAAAATCACTTTTATTGACCATCCGTGGGTATTTATCTACCCCGCGGGTGGTCAATGCATCCCTATGGGATGCGGATCCGCGGGCAGGAGAAGAGTTAAAATCTGCTGCGGATTTTAATTCTTCTTTTGCCCGTGGACATGAGCCCTAAAGCCTTTACAACCACTTTTCCAAACCTTTTATGTTCACGTAGCGACTATCTCGTCAATCTAGTTTATAGTATACACATACCATTACATTTTTTTCCGAAAAAATCTTTCTGTAGGCATGATCTCTTTGTGCTTGTTTCTCCCTAAAGGAGAGGTGGCTATTGTTTCTGTGGGGAACATTGTTTTGGTTTTTTGAGTTATTGAGTCTCTTCTGTCCCTACAGCACTGGATCCGGCTGGAGGTCTTTCCAGATGTTTTGGTGCACAGACTAATGATGATTGTGGACCCTGCAGATAGTAGCTATATGCCTTCTCTCGTTGTGGTGTCAGGTGAGCAATCTGAATTTGCTTTAATTGTTTTAATGGTTTAATACGATGAAGAATAAACTGCATTTTTTTTTTCAACTTTTAGGTGGCAGTTCCTTAAATAACCTAATAGAGTTAAAAACCATCAACATAAATCCTACCGACATGAGTGTATTACTTCTCAGTGACTGTATGGAGGTAAATGGGCACATCAGCATATTTTGTTTCTTAAATTCTTAATTATGATGTGGGTTGTATACTAATTTACATGTATTTTATGAAGTATCACAGATATATTGAAGTTGCCATAAAGCAGTGTCGGAGTTCGGGAATCGACTGCAAGATCCATGAACTGAGTGTCATAGGGCAAATCCGGGCGGAGGATGAAGACTTGGCAACTGTGCCATTCCTTGCTTCAGATAATGAGGAGGAAGATGATGATAAAGCTAGTACTGGCAGGTGTGTGTGGTTTTATCTCATTTCCTCTGCTGCTGCCTATTTTTACAACTATATATTGCATGTTATGTTACTGCGACTACACGTAAAACATTATAGTCATTGGCTGATTATGCGGCTTCCAAAAAAAAAAAACTGAAGCAGAACTGACAAGCCACAGTGGCGCACAGCACTTTTCTATCTTAATTCTGATTATCACCTATTCAACTTACCAAGCAGACACTGATTGCATTTCCCGGTGATCAGCCTACAATGTGTTTAGTGACACAACTCCTTTAATGATTTGGCATCAATTCTATATAACATTACATACTGACACAGTGCGATTGCTGACTTTGTGATTGACACAATGATGAAGATGTTTGTTTCCTTCTGGGTTTAGCTAAAATAGTTGTTTTTTTCCCCAGCTTTGTTAGAAAAAAGGCAGCTGCTTCTGAATCGGCAACAACAATCAGAACAAAAGTGTTTGTATGGGGACTAAATGACAAAGATCAGCTGGGAGGATTGAAAGGATCTAAGGTAAAGTTGGCTCTTGTAGTGTACTCGCAGCTAATTATAGTCTGTAAATGATCATCGCACTTAAATCTGCAATGTCTTGTAGGAGCCACTGATGGCATTTTCTTTGTTACTTTCGGCATCAGACTTTTTTCATTTGGCTGGTGGCAGTAATCTTTTCAAGACAAGTCTCCTATTCTCTCTGTACCACATTCTTGGTTGCTGTGGGTTTTTTCTTCCCAAACTTTACGCTATAGCGCTCGGTGGTGGAATTTTTTTTTTTACATCCTACAGATTATCTTGGTGTTTGGTATTTGGTATCTAATAGATGGTTTAGAATGAAAAAAAATAATCTGTCACAAGGTCTACAGTTATTTTTGTTTTATATAATCTATATAAACACATTATATAGAACAAGAGGTTTGTACTTGCCGTAAAATCTTTTGCGTCCAAATCATTGGGAGACACAGCACGAAGACTGTGGGTATTGCTATTGTCCCCTGTCACCAGAATGCTCCCTTCCTCCTCAAAGAAGATCGAGTGCCAGGGAAGACTATGCTGGAGCAGTGGAGTATCAGGTCAGAGAGGGATGGGTATTGGCATTTTAGGCTCATCCTGTATCCTGCTTTGTGCAGCAGTATGCAACCAGGGCAGCGTTGGTTGGCAGTGGGCTGTGTAGAGGGGAGCAGGGTGCTGTAGCTTGTAGTGTGTCCTCCGATACAGAGATCCCTTCTGCACCGTCCACCTTTTTTACTTCTTGGTTCTTTGGGCTTTGATCGTGTTGGACTGGGTCTTGTGGGTTGGGGGGCGTGTGTCCATGCTGGGTGTCCCTTTTGGGGGGGGAGAGCTACTGGCACATGGGCTGGGAGGTCTGCGGCAGGCTTGTGCTAACACTGTGGCCTCTGGCAACCGCAATTATGTAGGAAGCATTTCAGCAACTCTTCCCTGCATTTGAGGTTCACAAGATGCTGGTGGGCTTCAGTAATTTAAGCCCCGGCCTCTGGTCTGCTAGATGTGGATGGTGCATGCAGGGACTCATTGTGCGGGTGGGGGTCTTATGGAAGCCGGACATGATAGGTGTCTGCCCGGCACCCAGGCCAGCCCACTCAACTTACTATTTCTCCCAGAGGGATATGGCGTATCAGATACGCCAGGCAGGGAAGTTTAGTTGTGAAGCTGCCCTCGACATAGCTGAGCTTTTTAGCTCATGCTTCGGTGGCTTCAGTAGCCTCTCACTGTACTTTGTGGCTAAAATTTGGGGATGCCTCCTCTAAAAGGTCCCTTACAAGCCTCCGTTATCTTTGTGGGAGACTTTTTAGCACAAAAATGAATGAGATCATCTCTGATGCTACCGGTGGAAAAAGTTCCCACCTACCAGAGGATAGTCCGAGGCGGTCGGTGGTTACCCTGAGGTAAAGAGCCCTTTCATTAATTTATTGCTCCGGAACTCAGACGGTACAGGATTATTGCAAGATCAAAAGCAGCGACCTTCTTTAAAACCCAAGCCCTCCAGGCGCACACGACAACTGCATTCAAGCTTATTATCCTAACCAGGTTTTCTTCCTAGTAACATCCAAATTATTTAGCTAACCCACGGTCTTCAGCTGTGTTCCCCAAGGATGCGAATGAGAAATGTAACTTATTTTTCCCTTGTAATGTTAGAGACCGAGTATTATTATACGACAACTATATTTCTTCCCATACATTAAAAATTCCTTACTTAATGTACTACTCTTTTTCTACAGATAAAAGTTCCGTCATTCTCCGAAACCTTATCTGCTCTCAACGTTGTACAAGTTGCTGGTGGATCTAAAAGTCTTTTTGCAGGTACTTTAAAGTTTGCTCATTTGGCATAACCTTTTGTGTTTTTCTTTTTGTTGTTGTTTGTTTGTTTTTTTAATGATAACAGAAGTACCTTCACAGAACAGCTTGTATTCCTGAGTTGGAAGTCGTGTACTGGCATCCATGTAGCCATACCATATTACAATTGTCTTCCTCTGTATTGAAATTGTATTGTGAAATTGAACGCTGATTGTATAGCTTTAGTCATTTTAATCCCTGTTTGCAGTGACTGCTGAGGGGAAAGTGTATGCATGTGGTGAAGCTACAAACGGAAGATTGGGTTTGGGCATTTCCAGTGGCACCATCCCTATACCTCGGCAAATGACAGCCCTCAGCAATTACGTAGTGAAGAAAGTTGCCGTTCATTCAGGTCTGTAATTTACTTTAGATCTGTTTAGTTAGAATATAAATATCTGCATTACTATGTTTTGCTATTGAATACTATTGCTCTATTTAGGTGGAAGACATGCAATGGCGCTAACTGTGGATGGCAAAATATTTTCCTGGGGAGAAGGAGATGATGGCAAGCTTGGTCACTTCAGCAGAATGTGCGTTTCTTTGTATGTGTTGTTAAATATTATATACTGTTTTAATATGAGGAATTAATACGGCTGAAATGACTTTATAATTCATGGATAAATCAAAGATTAAGGTAATTTTCTGCTTGTGTTTTACTTTTTCATATTGTAGTATCTCAATTTACAGGCGACCCTTTTTTATGTTAATATAGGAACTGTGATAAACCAAGACTAGTAGAGGCTCTAAAAAGCAAACGCATCCGAGACATCGCCTGTGGCAGTTCCCATAGTGCTGCTATTACATCCAGTGGGGAGCTATATACGTGGGGTTTGGGCGAATATGGCCGCTTGGGGCATGGTGACAATACAACTCAGCTGAAACCTAAAATGGTAAGACCACAGTTCCTAATATGTATCTACTCCTAGTATGGTTTTCTACTGGCGCCAGTAATATTTGTCATGAAGATCTATGACTTATGTGTAATAAAGGCTGTTTAATCCCCAACTATAACACGTATGATTGTAGAATGCCCCCCCCCCTTCCCTTCAACTTTTTACAGTTCCCTTCTTTGTATTATTGTTCAATGCCTCTCTGCACCTTAATTGCATTGCCCTTTAGTTTCTACTCTGACTATCACTTCTGACTACTTTTCAGGTAAAGGTACTCTTGGGCCATAGAGTCATACAGGTTGCATGCGGAAGTAGAGATGCACAGACACTGGCTCTGACTGATGAAGGTATGTTCATATTTGGACCCCAATCAATTTGGAGGCAAGAGCATGCTTGAATGCTTTCTCTGGATTTCAAAATCTCAAATACAGCCTTTTTCTTTCTTTTTTTTTCTTTTAGAGGTTTTAACTTTTTTTCTTTTTTGTTCTGGTATGTTATTTTGTGAGGAAAAATATATAATTTATGTATTTGCTGCAGCCCATGTCAGCACTATGCATAGTTAATGATAGTGTAAATACATTCCCTTTTTAAGCATGCACTTCATTCTTCTCACATGTCACTTCGTAATTTTTGTGCACTTGCTCCTCGTTCACACAGCGCACTCTAATATTTTTTAAGATTTATATACTTCAGAATCCTGACATTGCAATAATGTTCCCCATTACGTGGCCCTTCACTCTCTCCGGAGCTCTAGAATACACTTGAAATAGGTTTTTAATGGATTTAGAAGAGTTTATATAATTAAAGTTCATTTAACTGACCTCCAAATGTGCCCCAAATTACTTTTCTGTTTGCCATTTAGCACTTTCTCTTACATAATGCATATTTATAATTTGCTTTGTTTCCAGGACTTGTCTTCTCTTGGGGTGATGGAGATTTCGGGAAGTTGGGCCGTGGAGGAAGTGAAGGATGTAATGTCCCTCAAAACATTGAAAGACTCAATGGTCAAGGAGTATGCCAGATTGAATGTGGAGCTCAATTTTCATTGGCATTAACGAAATCTGGTGTCGTCTGGACATGGTAATTGGCAAATATAGATCGTGAAAGCGTAGAATTATAAATCTACCAGAATTTCTTTAATCGGTTTTATTGAAACTTTGAAAGTTTAATACAATAAAGAAAATCTATACTAAAGGCGAGGAAAGGTTAGGTCTCATGGCCTATTGAACACTATACCAAAAAGCAGAGCAGAACAATTTGTCTACAACTTGCTGATACAATATCCATTCCAGCAAGAACAGAAATCCAATATTACAACACTTCATAATATTGGGTCATTAACTAACCAATCAGATTTCGCATCTTCCCAACTGGATCTGCATTTGTCATAAGTGGCCTGTACACAGGAAAGAAGACCATGCAGAAGTCTCGAGAGTATGACATGACTGTCACTAAACCGAGACAAGGTAAAGAAGGGAAGGGGTAAGATGAAAAAGAAATAAGGCAAAGTGTAGAAAAATGTGAGAGATCCTACAGGCTTTAAAGGGGTTCTGTCATTAGAAAAACAAAATTCTATACTTCCCTATTCCTCCCCAGGCAGGCTTCTTGCCACATCTTCTCCATGCCGATCTTCTCCTGGCTCCTGCAGTCCCCCGGGTCACCTCACCTCCAGCCGGAGGAATTTTTTTTAGGTGACAAAGCGTCCATTCTCTGAAGTCTCCTTCCTGCAGGGCAATGTACTCTACGTCATTAGTGACGAATGTTCATAGCCTAGCAGGGAGTGCCGAGCTATTGCAGAGACTGCGCATGTGTGCTGTTCCTCTGCAATAGTATATGAGCTTTCGCTGTAAGACCTGCGCAGACTCATCAATTGATCAGCATTCCTTCGTAGGCAATGAACATTACATCACTAGTGATGTAAACTTCACTGACCTGCTGGAAGAAAAATGGGGAGAATGCACTCATCATAACAGAGGATCCAGACAGCTGGAGGTGAGGTGTCTTGGGGGACTGGAGAAGCTTAGTCAGAAGAAGATGCGGCTAGAAGACTGCCTGGGAAGGAATAGGTAAGTATTGAATTTTTTTTTTTTTTTGTCAATCAAGAGAATCCTGGAACTAAATCCACTGCAGCCAAACCTGTAGTCATCTCTATGGCACCAGTATATTTAGCTTTCAAGTCCTCCATCCAATAAAATGGGATTCATGGTGCCATTCCTCCAAAGTAGGCACCTGGGAGGAACACCAGTGGCAAGGAATTCCTGCTCTAGCAATTCTGCTAGAATGTGATTTGTAATTTTGTAAGTGGCTTGCATAATTGTGTACAGACATATGAAAGTTCCATGCTTGAGAGGAAGGTACAGATGTCTCTTCAGCAGTTTTGTGGGACACTGTGGGGAATAGCAACACCCCTCTCTCCAAGTCATATTGTGTAAGCTGTAGTTCCCTGCACAACTGGTGCCTTGGAAGCAGCACTGTGCAGGACAAATCGGTGAGGAAGCCTCACAGCGTTTGACAGGGTGTTCAGGATTTTTAGTACTTTTGATGGCAAGAGTAACGCTACATGCTGTGCTGTTTCTGCCATCAAGTGTCAACCCCAGATGGAGGCTCAAATGCTATGGTGAACAAAGCCCGAAATGGATGGATTCAAGGGTGGAGATTTACTTTACATACTGTAAAAATTTAAACCTCAGTTCTGCGCAAATTGGTTCCATCACTGATGCAGAAAATATTGACATTCTTGCATAATATTTCAGGGGTAAAGGAGACTACTTTCGCCTGGGTCATGGCACTGATGTCCATGTAAGAAAACCACAAGTTGTTGAGGGTCTGAGAGGAAAGAAAATTGTTCATGTTGCTGTTGGAGCACTTCATTGTCTTGCGGTAACTGACACTGGACAGGTGAGAGAATTTGCAGTCCTCTACTTTGCAAGTTTTGTAACAAAGTGTGTGTGTGTGTGTGTGTGTGTGTGTGTGTGTGTGTGTGTATACATATATATATTCAGTATTTTATCCTTTCCCACAGAATGTGGTCATTAACTATCCAAACTTTATTTTATATTGGCAGGTATATGCTTGGGGTGACAATGACCACGGGCAGCAAGGTAATGGCACAACAACGGTCAACAGGAAGCCTACTCTTGTTCATGGTCTAGAAGGACAGAAAATAACCCGTGTGGCTTGCGGGTCATCGCACAGTGTGGCCTGGACAACTGTGGATGTGGCAACACCGTCTGTTCATGAACCGGTCCTCTTTCAAACAGCGAGGGATCCACTAGGAGCTTCATATCTTGGTAAGCAAAATTTTTAGTGTTTTAGGCCACATTTCATTTGAGAAAATGATGGACAGGACGGAAGCCAAAAAACCCTTACTATATGGTCAGTGGGGTCTGTTCAAAACGGTTGGATTCCGTCACAGGGCAGATCCATTTGGGCCTGCATTTTGTTTTCCATAATGGAGCAGGAAAATACAATCCTAAACTGAAACTGAATACAAATGTGAAATTGGCATTACTGTACTACACTTACTAAAAACTTTGCTTTACATTAGCAGTCCTACATACATAGTTGGCCATCAGTTGGGGCATAGTTTTGGTTGAATCTCCCCTCTCTCCCAATTTGTAATCAAAGTAAGCTGTGCATATACTTCATTCAATGGGTAATATAGTACTGCTTCCCATAACGAAGAGTTAAGGGCCATTTAGGCACAACGATACCGCTCAAAAGCAATCTTTTGAGCGATAATCATTGTGTGCATTTACATGGCAAGATGATCGCTCAAAATTCGCTCAAACGGCAGTTTTGAGTGTTCACTTTGCATAAGCTCTTAAGTGGCTAAGCTTAAGAGCTTATTAGTGTGTAAATGAAGGCTTCCACAGCGGGAGCGCTGTCTTCTGTATACAGCTGCTGTATTCTCCTGGCGCTCAGTTGGTATCCAGCTGAGCGCTTCGAGCGGAGTATGCAAAAGACAGCTGGAGCGCTGTCTTCTGTATACAGCTACTGTGTTTTGGAGCGCTCAGCTGGTATTAAGCTGAGTGTTCAGAGCGGGGTATGTAGCAGACAACTGGAGCACTGTCCTCTGTATACAGCTCCTTTTCTCTGAGCTTTCAGCTGGTATCCTGCTGGGGCTTCCCAGCAGGATACCAGCTGAAAGAATGTTATTGGTGCCGCCCACTGAGAAATTCAGCGTGCAGCACTGGTAAGGCTCATTGCTTAATTCTAGCTTGCTAGCATGCACGATGGCAGCTCACTTAGACACAAAGATTATCACTCAAAAGATGGATTTTCAGTCAATCGTTGTCTAAATGGGCGCTAACATACCTGCTTGTTTACACTTTTTTTTTTTATATAATGTACGTTGAATTTGAGCCTTGTAAAGCATGCGTGTTTTTTTTCAGGTTACTTATAAAAATGAAGTTGCCGTGTGTCTACATAAGGCTTGGCACTATTTCTAGGATTTCAGATTTTTTTTCTCTAGTTTTCCGCTCTGCATGCTCTCTGTAATTGTCAGTTTTCCCTGTGCTAGTGGGTGGAGACTTATTGCTGGGTCGTCGCTCATACACTGCACACACAAGTTCCTGCTCCTCTATTTCTTTGTAGCACACCTTAGAAGCAGCAGCATGGAGGACTTGATATAGCAGTACTGAGTATTGTAGATGCGCATCTATCACTGGGGTGAGATAGAAGGCTTAGTAGTGCCTTTAGCAGACTTCTGTTAGCAGCATGTAAGATAATCTCCTAATGAGCGGATCCACTTCAAGGTTTGTTTTAGTATGTTTCAGAGTGAATGTTCAGTTCAGAAGGTATGGGAGATGAAAAGTAGCTGATAACATGTCTTTTGGTATGTTTTGCTCAAAAGATTAGAACTTAATTCCAAAGGGCTCACTTAGGATTTTTGCATTGTTTTAATTATAAATTGTGTCAGATTTGTTATCCAAGTCACAATTAGACATCCACAGCCTAACTATCAACACATAAACCATTGTACCATTCATGTCTTTTATTAAACACATTGAGTAAACCTCTACAGTACAGGGAGAAAAGAGTTTAAAGAGGTTTACTGGACAAAAACTACTACTGACTGTCAGACTAGGTCAATTGTGAATCGTCAGTGATCCCCTCCCCTACTTGAGTTATGCATCATAGGGACTGGAGAGGAAGTGCCCTACCTGACTTAACTTGGGGCTGCTTGTCTTCTGTATACAGCTGTTCTCTTCTCGGAGCGCCCAGCTGGTATACAACTGATTCCTCCAAGTGGGGTATGCAGAGAAGACCAGCTGGGCCGCTTGTCTTCTATATATATATAGCTGTTCTCCTCTTCTCAGAGCACTCCTCTGGTATACAGCGGAGCGCTCTGAGTGGGGTATGCAGAAGAGCGGCTGGAGCGCTTGTCTTCTGCATACCTGTAATTTGTTCTCTAAGCGGGATACCAGCTGAAACAATAGTATCAGCGGTATCCCGCTGAGAACTCAGCAGGCGGACCTGATAAGGCTCATTGCTGACTTTTAGCAAGCTGGTTGTTAGAAAAAAGGCATGGCCTTGTATTTAGACACAACGATTATTGCTCTAAAGATGGCTTTTGACCGAATTTTGAGTGAATCGTTGCGTCTAAATGGCCCTTAAGTGTTTTGTGATTTCGAGAAGTCAGGTCATGTTTTATCAGTAATCCATGCAGAAATCCACAGAATTTCAAAGGATTCACTTTTTCGTGCAACCACAGTAGATTTCATTAACCTAAAGAACTGGATACAAATAGTGATAAATCTGCAATTAATCTACCAAATGACCCTTCTTAAAAGGCTTCTTTTTTTTTCCTTTATAAAGGTGTACCTTCAGATCCCGAATCTTCATCCTCTTCCAGCAACAAAATCATTGGTGTGAACAATACCAAGTCAAACCGTCCTTCCCTTGCAAAGATTCTTCTGTCTATTGATGGGAACCTGGCCAAACAACAAGCACTGTCTCATGTTCTTACTGCATTGCAGATTATGTATGCCAGGTAGGAAGTCTATTACTGACAGCTTTTATTTTCCCATGAAGAAGTGTTCAGAGAACGTCTTTATAAAGCAATTTGCATTTAAGCAAGTTTTTGTTAGTGATCTGGAATTCCCAGTTCAAATGTATTATATGGTAATCGTTCTGTGGTTGTACCACTGTACACAATTACAATTGTACCCAGAAGAAATCTGTTTGCGATACAATCTGTGAAGAAGAAAAGAAGCGGGAGAAACTTTACCCTTTGAGGAAACTAATCACCGTTTGGAGATTAGGATTTAGCGAAAGCCCATTTTCTATAGACAGATTTTCAACTGTAACACATTTGCCAATTAAATTTTCCATTCTTTTCATTTGCAACACCTTCTGGATTTTATTCACGCCTCTGTGTCTGAAACCTAGCTGTGTTTTTAGAACCTTCATACTAATGGTACAAACAGTACAAAAATGAAAAGACCTCAACTAGATCTATTAAAGAGGTTAATGGAGTCCCACGAAGACAGACTTCTTTGTTTTAACCCCTTAGTGACGGAGCCAAATTTTTCTAACCATTTAGGAGACATACAATTTTAACATTACTTAACATTTTGAGGAACATTTGGTTTTCCTACACCAAGCCCAGATTTCAAAGGCTCATAGGTGTCAGAATGATAGATACCCCATTTTAAAAACTACACCCCTTAGTTTATTCACTGAGAGGGGTCAGGAGTATTTTGACCCCACAGTGTTTTTTTTAGGTGTTAATGCAATTAAGAAGAGGAAAAAAAAATCTAAAATTTCACATTTGTGCAAATATGTAATTTTATTTTCTATAGTGCACATGGATGGATGGATCTCCCCCGTTTGTCCTATGTTCAGAAGCTCACCCATTGTGGCCCTAATATTTATATTTGTATGCACAACGGGGCCCAAACCGAAAGGAGCAGCCGGTGGCTTTCAGAACAGAATTTTTGCTTGAAGGTGATTTAGGCCCCATTGCCCACTTGTAGAGCCCTTGAGTGGCCAAAACAATAGAGAACCCCCACAAATGTCCCCATTTTGAAAACTAGACCCCTTAACGAATTCATCTAGGGCTCTACTGCGTATTTTGACCCCACAGTATTTGAATGAATCTAAGCAAAACAAAAGGAAAAAATTTATGATTTTCATTTCTTTTTTTTTTTTGCATAGCACACACATGAATGAAGACTTTCACTGCAAAGGGGATCCCCCTGTTTGCCCTGTGTTCAGAGACCTACCCATTGTGGCCCTAATGTTATGTATGGCTGCGTTATCGCCGTTATCTATTGGATAACGATGATCACGTGATCGGAGACCACTTACTGCAGCCCTTGGTCATTGCTACAGGCTTTCAGCTACCTTTTTAATAGCCAGAAGCAAAGATTTTTAATTTCCCAGACACTCCCCAGCTTCTGCTTTTACATCCACCATTTTGCCGACGGGCGCATGTGCCGAAGCTGGGGAGATGTCCGTGGATAAAGATCCCGTTGGGGGACATTGCCATAGGCCTTAGTTAAGTAACTTCACCTCCCCTCATGAATATGTGTGACAGTAGGTAAAATTTTAACTTGTCTTTTTTTTTTTTTTAAGCTTTTACATGATCGCAGTTATCTCGTATAGCAGCGATCATGTGACCAGGGACCACGTACCACCCGTGAAACCTCCAGTTGTCCGGGAACCGCATACTGTAGCTCCCGGTGATCTTTCTGCTCATGGCGACACATGCTAGCTGGGAGCAGAGATACCCCAAATCTCCCGGGGAGCTAGCCCTGCTGTGCACGCACCCGACGAAAACGTCGGGTGTGCATGCGCAGAAGACTACGTAAGGTCCTGGAGGAAACAGATCGCCGTGGGACATTGCGACGGTTTGGTGTGAGTATTTTCACCTCCCCTCATGGATCAGAAACTTGAACTTTTCCGTGATTGCCGCTATCCATGGTAACTGGTCCCCGGTGACATCTCCTGCCTATCCATTGGATAGTGACGATCTCCTAACCGGTGGTCGGATATCCCGGCCCCTCATGACAGCTCAAAGTTGTCGGCTACCTCCGTCAGCATGGATCTGTCATGTCCTCAGCCCATGTGGCTTTAATCCTCAAAAACATGTTTTTACGTCCCTGAGGATTAAAGCCCACTTAGCTAGGACGTAAAAAGACAATGGGGCTGACACTAAGGGGTTAATAGAAGCTGGCTCATCACCACAGCTCTAGATCTTTGTCTTAAGCTTTTAATGGATACATTGTGCAGAAAATATGACAACTAATTAAATGGTGTAACGTGGTGTTCTGTTTACAGGGATGCTGTTGTTGGGGCTTTAATGCCAGCCAGTATGATTGCTCCTGTGGAGTGCCCTTCTTTGTCTACTTCCCCTCCTTCAGATGTGTCTGGCACATCCAGCCCCGTTAACAGTGATGATGTAGGCTTAGCTATGGATTTAGAGGATCGATTAAGTCCCAGCCCTTGGCAAGACAGACGTGGAGAGGTATGCTTAGCAAACTGTTAAATGGAAAAATGTGTGTGTTTTTTATAGTCTGGAAGAATAAAGATGAAAGCTTGTCCCATCCATGAAGAAAATTCAGACCATTTCTTTTTTTTTTCCCCTAAGGTGGCCACCTCTGAGGATGCCGTGACACCTTCTGCTGTGACTCCATCTGCTTCTGCGGCCTCCTCTCGACCTTTTATTCCAGTTACAGATGATCCTGGAGCAGCCAGTATCATTGCAGAAACAATGACTAAAACCAAAGAAGTAAGTGATTCTCCATGATCATGAGATCTGTTATATAGCACGGCTTTCTGGGGAGCTGGCATAAAGGTTTGGAACAACTTTGCTTTTTTATTTTGTCTAGGATGTGGAAAGCCAGAATAAAGTGTCAGGCCCAGAACCTCAGTGCCTGGATGAGTTCACCACTCTGCTTCTGCCTGATGACACCAGAGTCTTAGTCGACCTGCTTAAACTGGCAGTCTCTAACAGAGCTGGGGAGAAAGGGAAAGAAGTTCTCTCCGCTGTTCTGTCTGGAATGGGCATGGCATACCCACAGGTCAGTGCATCATTGCTTGCATTTATTTCATACAAGTACTAAACACAGTTCTTGCTGATTACTGCAGTAGACCCATGTCTTTGTTCATAATACATTCACTTTACGCTGGGGAAAAATAACTATACTGTATAACAGTATGAACTAGTTTGCGGGTATGTCTAAAAGAATACATATACCTTTTAATTTTATTTATTTGGGCTGGGGGGAAGGGTTAAAACTTCCATGCAAACTGTCTCTGCAGTCTCCCTACTTAAACAGATATCACTGTTGCTATGTGAAAACTGTACACCAAGTGTAAGCATGCGGTGTACAGACAGAGACAGCTGATCATGATCATTGTTCCACGTTTTCGGAGACAGAACTTGTTTGGGACTGCTGCTCGGGTGCCATTCTCTGCCCGTATTTGCACAGCCGATATCTCACGAGTTCTGTATGTTGTCAGATACACAAAACTCGCATGAAAATAGACCTCGTTGTTTTCAATGCCTCTATACGGAGGACAATGTACGGCTACAAACGGACCTAGATAAGCTGGGGGCTTGGGCAGAAAAATGGCAAATGAAGTTCAATGTTGATAAATGTAAGGTTATGCACATGGGCAGCAAGAATAGATGTTACCAATATTCGCTTAATGGGGTACCGCTAGGGAAAAGTGATATGGAAAAAGACCTGGGGGTACTAGTGGACTATAGACTAAACTGGAGTAACCAATGCCAATCAGCTGCTGCAAAGGCAAATAAAGTTTTGGGATGCATTAAAAGAGGTATAGGGGCAAAGGATGAGAACATTATCCTTCCATTATATAAGGCACCAGTCAGGTCTCACATGGAATACTGTGTACAGTTCTGGTCACTGGTGCTCAGGAAAGATGTTACGGTATTGGAGGGGGTTCAAAGACGAGCAACTAAACTAATACATGGAATGAAGGGACAGGAATACCCAGAGAGGCTATCCAAATTGGGACTATTTACTCTAGAAAAAAGAAGGTTAAGAGGCGACCAAATAACCATGTATAAGTACATGAGGGGACAATACAAGGATCTCTCCCAGGATCTGTTTATACCCAGGACCATGACTGTAACAAGAGGACATCCGCTA
This sequence comes from Eleutherodactylus coqui, assembly GCF_035609145.1. Lineage (NCBI taxonomy): Eukaryota > Metazoa > Chordata > Amphibia > Anura > Eleutherodactylidae > Eleutherodactylus > Eleutherodactylus coqui. The sequence goes on along the minus strand of NC_089837.1, from coordinate 384,316,183 downwards.
CGATTAGAGGAAAGTAGGTTTCATCACCAACCTAGAAGGGGATTCTTTACTGTTAGAGCAGTGAGACTGTGGAACTCTCTACCTGAGGACGTAGTGATGGCAAAATCCATAGAGGAGTTTAAAAGGGGACTTGATGTCTTTCTGGAGAGGAAGGATATTATAGGCTATAAATCTAAGGTTTTTTGTTAATCCGGGTATACAGGCAGGTAGGAACTATTAGTGGTTGATCCAGGGAACAGTCTGACTGCCATTAGGGAGTCGGGAAGGAATTTTTTCCCAAAAGGGCTAATTGGCTTCTGCCCTTGGGGTTTTTTGCCTTCCTCTGGATCAACAAAACAGGAGGCTAGACAGGCTGGACTAGATGGACATTGTCTTCATTCAGCCTTACGAACTATGTTACTATATTTACATGGGCGATCCTTTTTTTTTTTTTTTTTTTTTTTTTTATTCTCATGCAAAACGCTAAAAATCACAGCATGTGCTATATTTGTGCAAGTATCACACAAGAATAGTACATGCAAATCTGCAGTGTCCTATACATCTCACAGAACTTGGATGAAGTGTCTGTTTTCTATGCGATGTGAATCATGCCAAGAACGTTGGGTGCGATTCACTATCGGCCGTGTAAATATGGCTATAGGAAGAAAGCAGTTGCTGAAGACTGAGCTTCTCTAAGCGGGGTGTGGAACTCTGATCAGTTGGCTACCCCACACACAGCCAGTGCAGTCTATACGCCGCTTGCTTGAATGTGGTATACAAATTTCATTCCACAACCGTGTGATGTGCTCTGAAGTAGTGGCGCTAGAACAGAAGCGATTTGCATGGAACTTCAGCAACATTTTTAAACAAGGAGGCAAAATTCAATAAACTAGTACAGAACTTTCTAACATCACTTATCCCACTTAAATCTTATCCTCCCTAAAAGAGGGGGAAAAAAAGGGATGGGTGGTACTTTTGTTTGTAACCAAGTCTCCTGATTGGTGGCGACTAGGTACTGTTCTCTTTTTAATCCAGGTAGCAGATATGCTGCTTGAGCTTTGTGTCACAGAACTAGAAGATGTAGCCACAGATTCGCAGAGTGGGCGTCTCTCCTCCCAACCAGTTGTGGTAGAAAGTAGCCACCCATATACAGATGACACCTCAACAAGTGGTACAGTTAAAATACCAGGTAAGCACTTCTCTATTTTTTTTTAATTTTTTTTTTTCTAGCCTATTACATGAAATATTATTCTGAAGTCATATAGTGTTCTCTCTTAAAACAATCATCCGGGTTTGGGACAAAATTTTGTCCCGGGGAAGGAGTATAATACTTGCAGTTCTTCTCTGCTACCCCTCCCATTTCTGGCCCTGCTTTCAGCTGTCTAAGATAGCTGCAGTAATTTTCGATCTAGCTAATGCACACTGTACACTGCTCTCCAGTTGACCAAAGCTGCTCATGTGATCAGCAATAGCCAATCAGAGAGCAGCTATAGTGCATTGATAGTCCTAACAATTCACTGTGGGGATTAGGTAGTCTGAAGAAGACTAAAAACAGAATCCGGAACAAGCGGATTGGAGGAACTGCAGAGAAGAATGCGGGTAATGTACTGTCCTACTCCTGCGATCCCCGGGACAGAAGTTGTCCTGAAATCATAGGGTCGCTTTAATCCTGACAGTCTTGAATAACACTTGTAATATATTTTTATTGCAGTTTGTGTTATCTAGCAGTCTAATAATCCAAATTTATCTGCATTCTGGGTTGGTGCCTGTGTCTAGTAACAAGTACAGACAGCTGGGCTGTCACTGACAGCTTTCTGCTCAATCTGCTTTGATATTTGGTACACTGCTGTGACTACTGGGGGTGGAAATGTGGGGAGGGGGACTGAAGCTGCTATGTGCAAGAGGTTCCTGTTTTGACTACGAGGGGGAAGTTTGAAGGGGGTTGCCTATTGACTATGGGTTAAACAGAATGGGAGACCATGGAGCTGCTGTAAGCTCTGTATTGGCTCCCAAACCTCTTGTAAGCCTTAAGCTAATTTCACAAGGGCAAATGCTATATCAGGCCGTGAAACTCGTTAATGTGCAATGTCCCCGCGGATGTGAGACGTGTTCCTGTCAAACGCCTCCCATCACTCCAGTACAATTGCGATCTTTTGGCGCAGTTGAAGATTAAGTGTTTCCCATTGTTTTTCAATGAGAAACCTCGCACTCGCGTGCATGTCATACGCCGTGCGACGCATTTCCCGGCCCTATTGAAAACAAGGCGTTCCGAGGGAATACGCAAAGTTAGGACATGCCGCAACTTTTCCCTACACCGTGATGTGAGAGAGAAATCGCTCACGTGTATGACCCCATTCAAAAGAATAGTGTTCATATTTGTGCGTCTTGCGGCACAAATCCTGTGTGATTTTCACAGCCGTCTGAAAGCAGCTTTTAGGGCTCATGCCCACAGACATACCTGTAAAATGATGCGGGTCTCCCTGCAGCACTACAACAGTGTTTGTAAACACTGGCTCTGCTGGCCTTCAAATGACAATTTAGGGTTCATATTCCTTGATGGCTATAGAATCAGTGTGTCCACTGCATGGGAGACAGCAATAGAACAGTAGCAGCAAGAAAAAGTAGCTTTTTTTTGTTTGTTTCCTTTCATTGTCATTCTGCAAAACCCCACAGTAAGGTCTCCTGCAGATGTCCGGGTCGGATCCCGCTGCGAGAGTTCTCGCGGCGGGATGCGAGCCGTGCCCTAGCAGTGACCACCGCGACTCACCTGCTCAGCAGTCTCCTCCACTTTGCTATGTGCCAGCTGCTGTCCCCAGCTGAAACATGCGCAGTCCAGAGCCCAATAGGACATGCCGCGATTTGTTTACCGCGCAAATTTTCACGTGGTCAAATCGCAGCTGTCTGCATAGGATTGCATTATCTAATGCAAGCCTATAGCAGCGGGCATGGGCAGAAATTCTGCGGGAAATCCCGCCGCAGAATTTCCGCCCGTGTGCAGAAGGCCTATTACACTCCTCATTGAGGGAACCCACCTGCCGTGTTCCCTCTCCTCCATAGCCAGAATATCTGGATGGAACACTTCTGCTAGTTTATCACTGACTGCTCCTGGGTTGTCAGGAAAGCGATCAAGATGAGAATCTAGGAAGTGTATTTCTAAGGACATTCGACACGCAAGTCTTTTATAGTTCTTGAGAAGGTCTCAAATGAGCTGTTGGTAGTTTTCATCTTAGTGGTTTGCTAGGGACCGAAGATATGAAGGAATGCCATGCAGTTGGCTCCTTGCTTTTAAGCTTTTCTGTTAAAAAAAAAAAACAAAAAAACAGAATTGCTCAGTAGTTTCAGGACCAACAAGGAATCATAAGTATTTTGTATCCCTCATTTTCAGAAATGTTTCAGTTTTATGTGCAAGAAACCTAGGTCAGATATATTCTTGGCCTTTTTACAAAGTTTTTCAGTAGCCCCAGTGGGGTTACTATCTCCAGGAATGAGAAACTCGCATTTAGGCAAGTCGTCTTTTGTAGTAGTTCTCTGCTGTGGCTCTACTGTCCCTCATGCAAACAGAACAGCCAGATTTGGTGAAGCCCAAGTAAGAGTGATGGCACTTAAACTGATCATTTTGTTATTGCAGTGAGAATGGTTTTCGTTCATTCCTACCGCATGTCTTATTGGAATGGAATGCTTTTGGTTTCTGTTGTACTAAATGACAAATATGAAAATAAAAATCTCTAGTATCATTTTACATGACTATAGTGCTAATTTTGAAAAGTGGTAAATATATTGAAAATGCCCAATAGCAAAAAAAAACAAATAAAACTTTGTTTTATAATGGTGTAGCGTCCGGCACTTGTAATTAAAAGCATAGTTTTCATTGAAATCAGATTTCAGGCAGAGCTTTGCCTGCACTTCTGAGCTTTTGCTCCAACCCCAGTGTATCCCGGCGGGCGCTGCCTGGATAACCTCTGTTTTAAGGTATAAAGCATGGCCGGCATGTGTTTGACATGTGTGGTCTAGGCTGTTTGCACTGTTCAACTTTTAGACAGTATTAGTACATAAGCCCCATTCTGTCAGACTATGGCTTGGTCCAAACTCTTTTAGAGATGGTTTTGTAATCTCTTTCCAGCCTGATGAGCACCAACAACTCTTCTTCTGAGGTCCTCCGAAATCTCCTTTGTTCACGCCATGATAACTTCCACAAACGTGTTGTGAAGATCAGACTGTTCTTTAAGTAAAACAGGTTTCCCAGTCGCACCTGATTGTCATCTCATTGATTTGAAAACACTGGACTCTTCATTTCACCTTCCAATTATTTGCTTATCCTAAAGGTTCACATACTTTTGCCAGTCAGGCATCTTATATTGGATTATTTTCCTCAAATAAGGCTGTATTTACACAGTTGATATTTGTATACAAGTTCTCCGAACTCTCATAGGAAGATAACCCGATCATGTTAAATGGGTGCTTTCACACGAGATTACCAATATAATTTTTTAAAACTCTATAAAAAATTTGTGCCCGTTCTCTTTCTCAGCTATGCTTGGGCTGTCCTTGTAATTTGCAAAATGGCAGGAACACATCAGACTCACTTATTGGGTTTGGAGCTTTACAACTAACTGAAGTTAATTGCCATCAAGTGGGAATAAAATGCCTGTAAACATAAGTAGAGCAAATGGAAATGTTTCAAAACTTAAAATTTTCCCCGTTCATGGGCTAGAATTTTGTATTTTTATGGCTAAAGGTATTTATTATATAACATCAGCAAAATAACTATATGATAGTGATTTATCGCCATTTGTAAGGTTTTTAAGAGCTTTATTCACACATCAAATATATAGTTCAGAACATCCAAAAAGGTGGACAGAAAGCTGTTGGCACGTTACTAGCCAATGATCTATAATTTAGAACTGAAGTGGTGAAATTAGAAAGGTAAAATATCAGTTATGGCAAAATTGTTTATAGAAGGTCTTAATATGTTGCAGCAAAATGTAGATATGAAATGGACCGCCTCCCACCCGTAGCTTAAAAAAAATTACACAAAGGGCCAGAAGTTGTGGACACATTAAGTCACTGTTGTCATAGCAAAATCGGTGTTTGTTCGCCTGAAGTGAATATTATGACGGCTTTTTAAAGCTCCTCACTTCTTAGTTTAGGGAACACAATGTTCTGGGGCCCCTGGAAATGGAAGAATATACGAACTGTTCTCTACTCACTAAAAACCACTGTACTGTTAAGGTAGCAAGGAAACCGTTTGCCTTGAGTACCGAGTGTTACGATGCGGTTGTCGATCCACTGTGTCGTCCTACTGAGTGAAACCACCCGGCAGGATGGACAGCTGACTTCATGAAGGAAACTGTGCAAAAACTGAGGGGGGGGGGGGGGGGGGGTGTCAAGGGGCCGCCTTGCCTATCCCTAACTCCCAGTTGTCCCTACCTACCTAGTGAAGACAGGAACCCAGGGTCAGGTGCACCGATCTGAGCAGTTATAGAGGAGTGAAGAGAGTGGACATGTAGTAACAGCAGGACACTATTCATTGTTCATCTCCTGTGTGTTACCGCTGTATAGAATAGAGATGAGCGAACGTACTCGGTAAAGCACTACTCGTCCGAGTAATGTGCTTTATCCGAGTATCTCCCCGCTCGTCCTGAAAGATTCGGGGAGCGCCGCGGAGCGGGGAGCTGCAGGGGAGAGCGGGGAGGAACGGAGGGGAGATCTCGCTCTCCTTCTCTCCCGCCCGCTCTCCCCTGCTCCCCGCCGCAACTCACCTGTCAGCAGCGGCGCTCCCCGAATCTTTCAGGACGAGCGGGGAGGTACTCGGATAAAGCACATTACTCGGACAAGTAGTGCTTTACCGAGTACGTTCGCTCATCTCTAACAATGAACAAACTGCAGTGACCAGCAGCAATACAGAAAAGAAAGCTGGATTCAAACAAACACAATATCATCTAGCAAAAGCACGCACATAGAGCTAGATGCAACCAGGGTAGTTGCAGCAGCTCACATGCAGTCATGCAAGGAATACACAACAACACCAAGCATTCTGGGAAGGGTCTGGGGAGATTAAATGAAAGGATAATTGCAAATCCACTTCCAGCTGGGTAGAGGAGCCAGACACAGTTAAGGCCCATTTACACCAGCCGATGATCGTTAATCGGCGATCGTTTTGGCGATAATCGTTGCGTCTAAATGTGTGCCCATCGTGCGCTTTTCGGGCATTGCTAGCTGATCGTTAAATTCAGTCCAACCTAAAAATTGGCCTTCAGCCTTATCAGCAGGTCTCCATGGGGAGTGATGATTAGCATTGTTTCCCACTGGAGAACAAAGGATCTGAGCACAGAGAAGATCCCTTAGCTGATTAACTGCATTCAGCTAAGGGTGCGTTCACACGAACGTATATCGGCTCGGTTTTCACGCCGAGCCGATATACGTTGTCCTCATGTGCAGGGGGGGAGGCTGGAAGAGCCCAGGAGCAGTGCTCTGAACTCCCGCCCCCTCTCTGCCTCCTCTCCGCCCCTCTGCACTATTTGCAATGAGAGGAGGCGGAACGGGGGCGGGGCTAAGTTCTGAGAATTAGCCCCACCCCTGTTCCGCCTCTCCCCATTGCAAATAGTGCAGAGTGGTGGAGAGGAGGCAGAGAGGGGGCGGGAGCTGAGTTTCTGCTCCTGGGCTCTTCCAGCCTCCCCCCCCCCCCCCCCCCCCTTTGCACATGAGGACAACGTATATCGGCTCGGCGTGAAAACCGAGCCGATATACGTTTGTGTGAACGCACCCTTAGGCTTCATTTGCACACTTAATTGCTCTTAAGTAGCTACTTAAAAGTTTATGCAGAATGATCGCTCAAAGCTGTCACTCAAAGTTCTTTTAGCGATCATCGGCTGGTGTAAATGGGCCTTAACTCTGTGGATGCTAGAAGAAGCAAAAGCAGACTGAGGAGGCAGGACGATTCCTACGTCTGCTAGACCTAACACTGGCCCATGTATCATTTAGGAGCTGATTCTTTACTCTTACGTTTTGGGGAGCTAGGAATTGCTTTAGATATAAGAAACGGGTGGGAGCCCGTGTTTATAGACATGGGTTACCCAACAGTACACAACCCTTTCAAACTATTCTGGAATCTGCATAGGAAATATGAGAGCCTTATAAATTCATCCAATGCCAATTTTACACTAGTGGTTAAATTTGGCCTATGGCTTTTCTCTTGCAGCCCCTTGCCTGCTTTCTACAACCATATATGGAAGCTCCTTCAGCCAACAAACTTGACTGTTCCTGGACTGTTAGGCCTCGTTCACACGAGCGCTGTTTTGCGCATTAGAGGTGTGTGAAAAGAGCGCTTCTATAAGAAGCATTCACATGAAGGAATCTTAGACGCGCTAAATACTCGCAGCAATCGAAGATAGGACATGTGAGTGCAAAGCTCGCAGCTAACATCCATTGTGCGAGCAACGATAGGACTTGACTGTGCTTTCCATAGACTCCTATAGGAGCTGAATTACACGCACCTTGGATCGTGTGAACGGGCTAATTAAAATAGCTGCACATCGACCGTTCACGCGATCTTTAGTGCATTTAGCCGCGATCTATTTATGTGCCTATACTGCGCTAAAACAGCGCTCTTCTGACTGAGCCCTTACTGTGTGTAGTCTTGTGAGTTCAGTTGTTTGTCCTTAAGACTTCTGCTTCAACAAGAATCTACTTCCTGCCTACTGTATTAAATTCCACTGAGCTCATATCTGTCACCTAGTGACTAACAACGTTTTAAGAGAATTTGCCACCACCTGTTATACTGTTCTCTCCGAGGACACCAATAAGGTATTACCGATTTTGTGATGAATGTCTTGTCAATCTATGAAGTAGTTTGTCAGAAGCTTACATTTTTATCAGTAACAGTGCACACGGAGGACTACAGAAAGTAGGCCTGAATATTAATGATCTGCAGGCTAGCTCCCACCCTTCCTTGACGGCCATTTCTCTGTGCATAGTAAAGGTATGTACATGTCACACGGTTGAATCCACAGTTTTTTTTGTCACTGTTGTTGACGCAGATCCTCACATGGAATTTGTGTTCAACAAGGAAATGGAATTTTCCCGACAAGTGCTTGACTATGGCTTAGATCTTATGTGTCCCCTTCCAAAAGAAATGGTGAAGAAATGATGCTTAGTCTTTTCAAGACCTGTGTGACAGATTGGATCCCTAGCCAAAACCTCCTTTCCGGCAGTGGGTTCCGCTTTCAGGCCAGTCTTTACCTTTACCTGGATCTGCAAGGTCATCGTTGAATGAGCCAAGCAACAATGCAGGGACATCCTCTGTTTCTTTGCCTGCAGAATTGGTGGTTAGAGTGCATTAGATAGGCCAGCAGGGAAGTTTATCTGTGAAGCTTTCCTGGACACAGTCAGGCTTTTGGCTTGTGCTTCAGCGGCTTCAGTAGCCCCACACGGTATTTTGTGGCTAAAATACTAGGACGCAGATGCCTCCTCTAAAAGGTCTCTGACAAACCTTCCCTTTGTTGGCACAAGGATTTTCAGTGCCAGACTGGACGAGATCATCTCTGATACCACCGGTGGGAAAGTTTTCACCTACCACAGAACAGACCCAGACATGCGAGAGCTACACAGAGGAAACGATCTCCATTTCGTTCCTTGTGCAACCCCAGTCCCCAGGCCTCAGATAGTAAGAGCATTGCAAAATTAAAAGTGTAGGTCCTCCTTTAAGCCCAAACTCTCTTGGAAAAATTCCCCCCACCCAAGGGACTACTTCGAGACGTCCCACTGGCTTCAAGCGGTGTTCCCCAATGATATGTACGAGAAAACAAGATTTTGTACTTGCCATATAATCTTTCTCGTCTCGGTCATTGGGGGCAGGGACAGCACCCACCACAGTTTTGGTATTCCTTTCTGTACATTTTTCCTACTGGTGGACTGTTCAGTGTCGCCCAATGAACGAGAAAGAGGTTTTATATTAAGTACAATTTCTTGTTTTTTTGTTTCGTCGCACCACTGAACAGAATCCTAAAACTCCGGTGTCCCATTTATAAGGTTTTGGAGTATATTTGAACTGACATTTCGTGTGCTTTTTGGACAGTAGAGGTGTACATCTTAGAATTCGGTCATCTTAGAAATCTCTTGTTAATTGTGTTGAGCTATTTAATTTTTTTTTTCCCCTTTTGCAAACAACTCCAAGTTCGTAAACTTGACAAATAATTCAACCCCCACTAGAAATTAGGTTTATCTGGATTGTAACTATATGTGATGCTGACGGAAAGAGAATTCATCTTTGAATGTGCACCCGTATAAGCGCATATGCACAGTTCCAACATGTTGGGTTTTTTTTTCACCTGCAGTTCACAAAAGCAAAATTTCTTATTGAGCTGAGAACATTTTTGATTTTCTTTTCTTTAAGACCCTTTCTGCTAGAATTTGGCTAAACCACATGAACAATATTTAAAAACTTAATTTAGTTACAGAAATGAAAAGCAGCAAACTGTTTTAGTATTATATATCATATTTATAGTTTTTGTAGCAGATGGGGGTGCTGTTTTTTCTTTACTTTCTTAATTACAAAAATAGGTAATCTATAACTCACCATAGGTAGCATAAATCTGTTTTTGTATCAAAATACATCTATTTTTAATTTAAATATTCAACTGAATGTGAACGTTTTTATCTTGGTCCTTATGTTTTCTATAGCATCTGTGGTGGTAAACTACAGTGCCAACACAACATTTTTTCATCATTTTTTTAAGCTATTAAATTTTTCTATCGTATGTTGTTTTTGGTTCCCTGTAAGTCAGTTTGTGTCAGTTTATATTCAAAGCATTATTATTAGCTTATGCATAGTCTATATTTCTGTATGACCAATTATGTTAAATCCACATTACTCTCTTTATGGTTGTTTAGGTGCTGAGGGCCTTAGAGTAGAATTTGACCGCCAGTGTTCTACCGAGCGGCGACATGACCCACTTACCATAATGGATGGGGCCAACAGGATAGTTTCAGTCCGATCAGGTGAAGTGCAAAGTGTTGATACAACATTTCACTCTTTCCATATTCACTGGTATATTTGTTCTTCAGTTCAAATATACAGATATATATATATTGAAGCTAGACATGTCAGTGCTAACTCTCGGGTGTCTGTAGGAGTATTTTTTTATTTTCATTCCCTCATTCTCCGTACATTTTGTCTTGTATATTGATGCATGAAAAATTATTTTTGCATTCTAGACTTATTGTGTTTACAAAAACAACTGGCATTACACAAATCAATTTCTTGTCACTGAAGATTTGAAAGGGTATAGCCAACTTATGGGATGTCTGAGATGGTTCACCAGTTGTGTTAGTAAATGCTTTGATCAAATGTTTGCTCAACTAACTGGAAGAAAATCCAGGTGATTATGGGAAAAACATTAGCTGAGTTTCTGTTCCATTTAGTATCGAATCTTCAACAAATGTGACAGAAATTCGTTAGGTGTATGTCTGCTATTTAAGTAGTTTATCACGTTCCATTTTCTCACACTTTGGCTTTGGAATATTGAGCTGGCCATGCACTTTGAGAACAGCATTCTATGATTTGTCCGTTATCCCTCCTTTGGCCAAAATGCACTACCGCTTAATTAGCATCAATAACTATCAAAATGGACATTTCCAATATCTTGATTAAAACTCTTTTCTGTTCAGAGTAGTTACAGTTGCCAGTAGTGACGATGATGGGTATTTAATTCTGAAGTATTTTAGAAATACACTTTTGCATGATTTCTATTATAGAAAACTGTTAATTCCTTTGAAGATTTTTAAGATGGTCAATATCCCCATGAAAAGGCAAACTGATAGCAATGAAGTAAAATTTTGTTTCATTTTCAAAAGAATTTTAAGATCATCTTTCCAAACAAAACTAAAGCTCTGTTCACGTCTTGTTTCTGGCTATGTAACCTATACCTCTGATGTTTCGATAGGCCCCTTGCACCCTAAGGTTATTTTTTAACTGTATGTGAAAGTGCCGTCTACTATGACGCCCCTGTGCTGTATATGTTTTTTACAATCCGTGTCTGAAGCTTGCCAGTATATATTTCACAGCAACGTACATCGCTTGATATTAGGTTATGTCCTTATTAGTATGTTTAATAAGCCCCATGCAGATCTTGGCCTTAGCTGGATTTGAACCCATTACCCCAGCGCTGTAGGGCAGGCGTGTGACCTACTGAGCCACTGTGCTGCTGATATGTACATACTGTGGCTTCCATCAGAGGCATACAATGGGGAATACTCCCAACATATGTCTCCATGATGTAGCCTAAAAGCAGATCTGAACAGAGCCTAACAAAAGCATAGCAGCACATTGCTGGGAATAGAAAACCTAAAGCGGAGATCTTGGCAGCTGCTGTATATCCATTTACAGATACAAGTTCATACTTCCTCATAGATGTCCGTTTATGCAGGACGCGTTGTCCTGAGTGTGTTCTACGAAGTTTCAGCACTTCTATCCTAAGACTGATTTATTCACCCAGTTAAAAGCATTATTCTCTAATACAATTTAGTGATGTCATTTACCTGGATATGACTTATGACATGCGGAGTCATTTCTCTATGGAAATCAATGCCTGGAGATTTTCGCTCACCCCCTACCCCCATTCTTGAGCCTCTTAGGGTGATTTTACATCACTGTATTGAACTATTGGAATGTCCCAATAATCCCGTAATCATTCCTGACATGCATGATTTTGTTTGCATTGTGTTTATTTTTATTTGTTGTAATTGGTAGCTGTCCACGCACTTCTTTCTGTTTTGCATGGATTTCAATTTGTCTAGAAGTTTCATTTCCACATTTTTTGAGTTTTGGATTATTTTGAAACTAGGGTGGGTCAAAAATGTCATGTTGAAAATTGCTGACCTTATCATAGAAAACCACTTGGTATACATAACCTTCTACGGTCTCCATTTATCTTCTCTGGCTACACACACTACCTTTAACTCAGAAATTAATGGAACAGTTCAAAACACTTTTATAATGCCAGATACCCCGAGTCTACATTCACTAGACATTTACATTGGCCTTACATGAGATGGGCATCTTGGTGATAAGAGGGCAGTAGTCACTTGACCCACATTGCCAGTGCTGTAACCAATTTCCTTTTAATCTTTGTTCGGTAGGCCGGGAATGGTCTGACTGGTCGAGTGAACTGCGAATTCCTGGAGATGAACTGAAGTGGAAGTTTATAAGTGATGGCTCAGTTAATGGCTGGGGCTGGCGCTTTACAGTTTATCCTATCATGCCAGCTGCAGGTGAGGACGGGTTATGTTTTACTACAATCTTGGTGCACGGTCAGTCTACTTATGTGTTTTATGAAATCGTAACTAGAAGCAGAATTGTTTCTTGGTAGAAACTTCAAGTAGGTTCTATATTCTTCTAGGTCCAAAAGATCTCCTGTCAGATCGGTGCATTCTGTCTTGCCCATCCATGGATTTGGTCACCTGCCTTCTGGATTTTCGATTAAATTTTGCCTCCAATCGAGGAATCGTTCCCCGTCTGGCTGCCTCCCTTGCAGCTTGCGCGCAGCTAAGTGCTCTCGGTATGTAATGAAATCAGTCCAGATGTTCTAAAATCCTATAGATCTTGGTTTGGTAATTTAATTTTGTATGTCCTTCTTAATGTTGTGAATTCGTTTGAGTAACTAATATATTGCGCACATTGTAGCGGCAGGTCACAGGATGTGGGCTTTGCAGAGGCTGAGGAAACTTCTTACCACAGAGTTTGGACAGTCTATTAACATCAATAGGTTACTTGGAGATGGAGACAGTGAAGCACGTGCTATGGTAGGATACAATTTGCTACTCATTAAATGAAACTAAACTGTTCTTGAAATATATGGTTGCCCTGCATTTACAAGTATACATTGGTCGCTTTGTCCAGGTTTCAAAGAGAAAGTTAGTCCATAGGATAGATGCCTAGATCAAATTTGTATATAGAGCATCATTGATCTTTAGTAGGATGTGTGTTGCCAGGAAGCGAGTGCCGCCTATGGTCTGCCTATGACCTTTCACATATGATCTATTTTCAGAGTTTTACAGGCAGTGCCTTAGCTGCATTGGTGAAGGGCCTACCTGAAGCCTTACAAAGGCAATTCGAATATGAAGATCCAATCGTGCGAGGAGGGAAGCAGTTGCTTCACAGCCCGTTCTTCAAGGTAATATGTTGTCCATTAAAAAGGATTGTATTGTTCCTCTAAAAAGTTTACAAAGTTACTATTGTGTCCTAAACCTTTGGAGATCTGTTAAAAGTTTGATCGATAAGGGGTCTGGGTTCTAAACCCCATACTAATTTCTCCTGAAGTGTGTGTTTTGTGTTTTTTTTTTTTTTTTTTTTTTTTTTGTGTTTTTTTTATAAACACTCCTGAAAAGGGTGGGTTTAGCTGTATACAGATCTTAGACTTTTTTCTTAATAACTAAAGGCTGTTTATTAAGTTTTCTAAGGGTAGAGGCAAAGTATTACATGGAAAGAAACAAACACCGTGCGGAAGCCTAATACAGAAAGTAAATATGTGTAGAAGGTCATATGGTCCAAGCAAAAATGGTCTTCCTTTTATCCAGTGAAAAACTGTTAGGTCAAAAAAGAGCAATTTGTATGCAACCTGAAACAGCCTGAAAGTTAAATCTGGAACCACGTGACTTGGCACATGGGTTTGACCAAGCATACTTCCATATATGAAGTTCTCAAAAGTTAGCAGTGTGTACTGAAACATCTCTGAGTAACTAAATGAAGATGTAAAAATCGAAAATCTGTGCATACTTTGAAGGCTCCTTTTACTACAAGGTTTTTCAGCATATTTTACTACAATGGATACAGTCTGTCTCTCATATTCTGCAGGCAATGTCTTAAAAGAAGTCTTGAGGCCCATTTACACAGGACGAATGTCAGGCAAACTGTGTCCGACACTCGTCCCCGTGTGTCCTCGCTCCCTTGCTGTTAGAGGAGCAAGTATCGCTGACTCTCTGACAGAGTGGTCAGCAGGGGGCAGGGACGGCTGGAGGAAATTTCTCTCCTCGCTCTCCCCCCGCCCCTCTCCATTCACTTAACACAGCGGCCGTTCAGTACTGAATGGCTGCTGTTTATACTGAACAATCATCGTTCAGCTCATCTTTCATTGTTTATGCTGCATAAAAACCTGACTGATGATCGTTCAGTGTAAACAGCAGACAGCCGGTGCTGAACGGCTGCTGCGTTAAGTGAATGGAGAGGGGCGGGGGAGAGTGAGGAGAGAAATCCCCGCTGCGAGCCAACGATACTCCTGTGCAACAGCATGGGAGCGATTACATGAGAAGATAAGTGTCGGACATCGTTTGCTCGACATTCGTCCCGTGTAAATGGGGCTTATGTCTAAGTGAAGAAAAATGTTGAGTTCATTGCTGTTATCGCTAGTCATGTCCTATATGTGGAAACCATATTCTGAGTAACTTTGGTTATATAATGATATACATTTATGTCTTGCAGGTGTTGGTTGCTCTTGCGTGTGACCTTGAGCTGGATACCCTTCCATGCTGTGCTGAAACTCACAAGTGGGCATGGTTCAGGAGATACTGTATGGCTTCAAGAGTTGCTGTTGCACTAGACAAGAGAACACCTCTTCCTCGATTATTTTTAGATGAGGTATACTTCTGGGTTCTCTTTTGTGACTATGATTTTGGGTTGAAAGACTGAATATGAGTGTATATCTTCATTTTTCTTACCTCCAAATATTTTTTGCTTTTGTGTGAAGGTTGCAAAGAAAATTCGAGAGTTGATGGCAGATAATGAGAATATGAATACTGTCCATGAGAGCCATGAGGTTTTCAGGAGAGAACAGGATGAGCAGCTAGTCCAGTGGATGAATAGGTTTGGCCTATTGAATATCTTTAATGTGTGTAAATAAGTTGGCATATTAAGTTTTTAGCCCCTTGACAAGAATGGCTTCTCTTCACAGACGACCCGATGACTGGACTTTATCAGCTGGTGGCAGTGGAACCATTTATGGCTGGGGTCATAATCACAGGGGACAACTTGGAGGCATTGAAGGTGCAAAAGTTAAGGTTCCAACACCATGTGAAGCATTAGCAACACTGAGACCTGTCCAGCTAATTGGTGGAGAACAAACACTATTTGCCGTCACAGCTGATGGGAAGGTACAAAGTTGGTGAATCCTTTACCTTTGTCATACTATGAAGTAATATGTTGATTTTTCAAAAAATTTTTTGTTTGTTTTCTCCTAGTTATATGCTACGGGGTATGGGGCTGGTGGTAGGCTGGGCATCGGTGGCACTGAATCTGTGTCTACACCCACACTGTTGGAATCTATTCAACACGTTTTTGTGAAAAAGGTGGCAGTTAACTCTGGCGGAAAGCACTGTCTTGCTCTCTCCTCTGAGGGGGAGGTATATTCATGGGGAGAGGCAGAAGATGGAAAATTGGGCCATGGTAACAGAAGGTACAGTACAAACTTTTTTGTGAAAATATATGACAAAGTAAATTTTAAATTGCTTAAAAGGATTGTAAGCTAAGAAAATACACCGTCTATTGTCAGCACACACTTCACTGTATGTACACAATTGAATGCCTTGGATAGCAGCTACACAGACCGTTTTGGACACGACAAAGGAGCCTTGTCCTTCAATGCATCCCTAAATTGGGACTGCTTACAGTACTTAGAAATCCATTAAGCATTGATATGTTCGACCATGACCCTGTTAACCTTCAGCTCACATACATTTGCTACCTCAGATTTCCACTTATCAGTCTTGTATTCAGTTGTTTCCTGCTTGTTCCTTACCTTCCATTTGCTTTCAGCCCGTGTGATAGACCTCGTGTAATTGAATCTTTGCGAGGGACAGAAGTTATAGATATAGCTGCAGGCGGGGCACACAGTGCATGTATCACAGCAGCCGGAGAACTGTATACTTGGGGCAAAGGAAGATATGGACGTCTTGGGCATGGTGATAGTGAGGATCAACTGAAGCCCAAGTTGGTGAGTACCGGTTACCCTTGCAAAAATAATATACTATCTTTAGCACCTTGTCACACTTGGAATATGTGCATTGTGTATTTAACCCTTTCCAATCCATTTATTTTTTTCTCATCCATTCTCCCCAGCTCCACATCAGTTGGAGCTAGGGTGAATGGATGAGAAAAAATACATTTTCCCTGCACCCTCCTGATCTGACAGAGTTCAGGAGGGTGCAGGTGCTCACTGCATCGTGGGGGGACCTGTTTACCTGTACGGCGTCTTCCGCATTCTCCCTTCTGCCTCCCGGCTCGGCGATCATGTGACCACTGGGGTCAGGTGGCACCCAGCAGTCACAGGATCGCCGGGCAGGGAGGCAGAAGGTAGAATGCGGAAGACGCCGGACAGGTAAACAGGTCCCCCCACAGTGCAGGCTCCCGGCTCGGCGTTCATGTGACCGCTGGGGGTCAGGTAACACCGGCGGTCACATGATCGCCGGCCTGAATCTCGGTGCATTACATAGCACTAATTGAGCGCTATGTAATGTGTAAAGGAGAAGGTCCTTGATGAGGATCAGTGCAGGAGTGCATCTGCACCTGATGTGTCTGGTCGGGTGCAGATGCACTCCTGCACTGCAGTGTCGGGCCTGCCCTGATATCGGAGCTGTGGAGGGAAATTATGTCGGGGCACGCCCGACATTGGATTGGAAATGGTTAAAAACTGTAACATGGTGATCGTATGGTGTGTTACCTGTTGATCGCACTACTTGCAGTTTGCATGTGTATGTATTAATGCCCTCCCCACTCTTAGTGAAGACTTTTCCTGCACACTGGGATCATAGCACTTACTGGTTTTATTGGGCCTTTTCTTTGTTAAATGTTCCACGTATAATAAGCCTACAGTTCTCTTCCGATGTAAAGGCTTTATTGTCACTCTCCAGGTAGAGGCCCTGCAAGGATATCGCGTAATTGACATTGCCTGTGGCAGTGGGGATGCACAAACGCTTTGCTTGACCGATGATGACACAGTCTGGTCTTGGGGAGATGGAGATTATGGAAAACTTGGACGAGGCGGCAGTGATGGTTGTAAAGTACCTATGAAAGTAAGTCTTTCCTAAAGCCCCATTTACACACACAGATGATCCTTCAAAATTTGTCAGAAACTGACAGTTTTGAGCGAACCTTTTGCATAGGTACTGATGGGCTAATCAGTCCATTAGTAGCTAACAAACTTCAGTTGCATGTATTTAGAGAACAGTCGGTGGTCTGTTCTCTACATACATCACTATTCTCCAGCGGGACTGCAACTTAAAAGGAATGTCATCAGCGCTGCCCGCGGAGAACTCAGCGTGCGGTCCCTCTTTTAAGGGACAACTGATTTTAAGCTGAGCTGAACTCGGCAATGGACAAATTGCACGATGCGCACACATTTACACACAACAATTATCGCTCAAAAGATGGCTTTTCAGCGAATTTTGAGCGATTTGTTGTGTGTAAAAGGGCCTTTAGAGTTCGTACAACTTCCTAAATGGCCTTTTTGTTCTGTGAACTGTGTGAAAATTAAACTGAAGTGGTTAAAATGCAATTGTTGCCTAATAGTCCACTAGCAAACCTTGCATTCTGCAGCTTATTAGGCTGGAAACAGTAAAAGTAGGAAATGAGAAATGCTTATATAATGTATGATGGTTATTCTTGTTAGGTTATTTTAACTACTAATTCACTAGGAAATTTCGTGATTGGCTAATTACAGAAAAGTGAATGATATAAGCTTTATTAAAGGGTTGGTTCCACGAATGCAGGTGCTCATTAAATTCAAATGTTAACCGTAGAATTCTCACAATTGGAAGCTTTTAAAGAATTTTCCCCCTGGGATATTAAGCTTACAATCTCTGATTGGCTCCCCCTGCTGTTTCTTCAGAAGGAGTGGTGCACGTTCATCCAGTAAGCCTTGTGATGGCAGATCAGCCTGCACAGTAAAGCAGACTCTGCAGATGTGATCTCTATCATATTGGTGCAATGGTGGTGTTAGCCCCTATTCTACTTGGCTTTCCCACTGCCAAAATAGCCAAGCCTGCACAGTAGGAGAAGGCTGCCTAACGCTTGGGACCAACTGACTGTCCAGGGACTATGATGCACATTTTTTGCAAAGCAGTAAGGGGCGAAGGAGACTATGCACACAGCGATGATGCAGCTGGGGAAGAGGCACATGCAAGGCATTATGGGGTTTGTAGTGCATTTTCTGGATCCCTTTCACAATCTCTGCTGTTCTGTTTGTCACAGCGGAGAAAGAAGAAAGATTCCTCTATACACCTAACTTTTCCTGGGACCATTTCTAGTACTTTGGGAGAGTTGAGAAAAAAAGCCAGTCATAGGCCAACCTCCTTAAAGCTAGAGAAGATGTTCCATGTTCACTGATATCTTGGTGGTTTTACATGTATTTTTTTTTCTTTTTCAGATCGATTCTCTAATGGGTCTTGGTGTTACCAAAGTGGAGTGTGGTTCTCAGTTCTCTGTGGCCCTGACAAAGTCTGGTGCTGTCTATACATGGTGCGTTCATTTTTTTAAGCCTATTGTAAACTGCAGCAATTCATTGTATTAATAAGATGTTCTTCCTCCTCTATAATGTATTGACTAGTTAGATAAGATTTGTAATGTTTTGTGGTTTTCTTGTTTAGACCAGCCTTTTTAGTAGAACATGTCAAACTCCTGGTGGAGGGCAGCTCCAAGAGCTCTATGCAATTCTACAGATCTCTTAGCTGGAGGGCGGCTTATATTCCTCCAACACCTTATACATCCAGAAGTGGCAGTGGATTTCTTGCAGTGCTTCATTTTTGACTCGTTGCTTGCCTCACTCTAATGATGATTGAACATGGAGGCAGTAAAGCAACATGAAATGGAGCTATGCCGCCCAGGCATCCATGTTAATAGCAAAGATTTAGTTCTATATACCACAAGATATTGGGGGAGATTTATTAAAACCTGTGCAAGCAGAAGTAGAATTATGGCTCATGGCAGCAAGTCACCTTGCTGCTTTCATTTTCCAGCGGTTCTCTGAGGGGCGCCTGCTCCAAATTTCACTTGCTGTAGCTTTGATAAATCTCTCCAACTGTGTCAGTTTTAGGACAAAAATGCACGATGATCTTTTGGGTTTTCTATCGCTTAATATGACATAAAATGTCAATCTTCTTCCAGTTTCTGGAACAGATGGGTTAAATTGAAGCCGGTGGTGAGTCATGCATGTTGGTCGGCTGCGTTTTCAGTTGTGAATTTTAATATACAGGGGAAAAGGTGACTACCATCGTTTAGGTCATGGATCAGACGATCATGTCCGGAGGCCACGGCAAGTCCAGGGACTTCAGGGAAAGAAGGTTATTGCAATTGCCACAGGGTCACTGCATTGTGTGTGTTGCACGGAGGATGGTAAGCGATCGTTTTTTTTTCTAACACGCATGATTTCTTATTTTCCATTCTGCTTGGGGAAGGTGAGGTTTCAAGAATATAATTAGCTTGTGTTTGATACTAGACTTTATAGCCAATGTCACAGTGGAAATAGCCAGCATTTATTACTTGCTCTCTGAGGATGCTGCAGGTTTATTGGTTCCTGAGTTTTCTAATATTTCGTCAAGGTTTCTGTCTCCATAGAATTTCAGTACTGCTGTTTGTAATCGGACAAGGCGATCTAATCTCTGCAGTTTGTTCAGTCCCATTGCTGCTTCAATATACATTGGCAGCCTGCTATTTTATCCTTATTCAATGCAAGTCCAAAGAGGTTTCTAGTTAAACTTGCCAGTTAATTTGATCCGTATGGATCATCTACAAGTAGCTTATTTCCTCAAGTAGCCATATGTAGAACGTGAGAAGAGGGTATTCATCATACATGCATACAGAATAAATATATAATGGGCACATGCATGCCTCAGTGATCAGGTGCACATACAAACCTGCCTTTTTCATCAGATTACGGTTTTTGTGGAAAGAGGCGTGAGTGATCATAAAAACTAAAAGACTTCCCAGCATCATAGAGATCCTGTCATAGTGGATTTTAATGTTTTCTACATTGCGTTAATGAGAGCCTGCATATAGTAACCCATTGTAATGACTCTTGTAGATACATTATGACTGGATTTGCCATGTTTTGCCTATTTGCTGCTGCACTCTATCGAAGCCTGTTAAGGGGTTATCCAATAGTATTGATGACCGCAATAAAGTTGCAGTTCATCTCGCATATTTACCAGGACTCAAGCTCTAGTGATGACAGCTAGCATTAACTGGTAGTGATTTGTCGTCAGAGTACTGATCACTACTTGTTGGGTGAGTGAAAAGTTAATGTAGTGGATCCCTGACTAATAGTCACCTATTCCATTCTCCCAGCTGAAGGAGTAGGAACAAAGGACAGCAGGACTTGGAAAAGGTGCTGCTATTCAGCTAAGGCAAACTGTAAATCCTGTAGAGCACCACCTATGAGACACTGATAGATATTTGATCCTATATAGAGTGCCTGCCAAACTGCCCCTGTGCTTGTATAGTGCAGCTCAAAGCCCTTTTACACTCAAGATAATCGCTGTCGAAAGATTTAGCGATGGCGTTGCATAAAATTACACGCACAGATAATCACTCCATTAGCTAATCAATCGTCTGTTTTACTCCACTAGTTGTTTGCTCAGCTGGGAGCGTGTTTAGACAATTCTTCTTACATATACACTTCGCCCAGCTGAGCTCTCCTTTTCATACTTGCTTCTCTCTCCAGACCCTCTCCCTCCGATCACAAGACCTGGTCCTAGGTGAACACTTCCTGCTCCTAACTGCAGGTCATTTTTGCTCATGACCTGAATGCCCTTTCTTTTCTGTTTTTAATAAATATTTACATGTAGGAGAAAGACACCCTTGCCTAAATACTTTAAGACCTGGGACTGTTCCTAAAAATCGCTGGACTATATGCAGATACCTACTCGCCTGACAAACATATGTGACACAGTTGTCGCAGCTGTGTACCACATATGGCACAATTTGACAAACCGCCATGCCAGTAGGGCATCTTTTCTAGTAGTACATTTCTTCAGAACTAATATATGTTAAACCTTTTGCTACATAATCACATCTCATGTCCTTGCATTATGACGACTAGTAATGTCAATGGTTCCCATCTCTTTTCGTACACGCGCATGTACTGATCTTTTTTATCACAATAGCATAGTGATGGCCACTCTATTTCTGTTCAGATTCCCCTTTTCATTTCCATTATGTAGAAGTAACTATTGTCATCTGTTAGTATATCCGTCGAATAACTGATAATGAAACCATTCCGGCTCTACGACTGGAGCGTGGGTGCTTGGCCAGCATCCTCTTGGAATCCAGAGCGGTACAGTAAGACATAAGTTATGTAAATCTAAGGTTTAATGGTTAGAGAAGAGCCAGCAAAGAATTGTAATGAACCCCCATCCTTCCCCTTATGTACATTTTAGTAAATGTTAATGTTTGTTTTGTAGGTGAAGTATACACATGGGGGGATAATGATGAAGGGCAGCTTGGAGATGGAACCACAAATGCTATTCAGCGACCTCGCCTTGTAGCAGCACTTCAGGGTAAAAAGATAAACCGAGTTGCCTGTGGTTCTGCCCACACCTTGGCCTGGTCCACCAGTAAACCTGCTAATGCTGGCAAGCTCCCCACACAGGTAATCTGCTCCTGACGTGGTTACGTTGCCTTTGTTGTCATTGGTTACATAGGGCATTAAACATACAAACTTGTAAATTTATATCTATCATTGTCAGAGAAATGTCTTAATGATTTCGTAAATTAACGGACCAAAAAGATGGGGGTGGGGGGGGACAACAAAAAACGCGACTAAGTGTGGTATTAAAAGAAAAGGAAGAAAAAGCTACTGAAAAGATAATGGTGATTTAAAGGTTCTCGTCCGATATAGTTGTGCTGTTCTGACCATAACTCCATTGGCATCTTCAATTTATGGGACCCATTGTTTCCAAGGTTGACAAGTTTCTAGCAATGATGAAAGCACCTCAAACCTACTGCGTTAAGAGCATGGAGACTTGTACTTGACAAAGACCCCCAGTATGGAAATGCGTTGTACTAGTGTGAAAAATTGGATACACTTCGCTGTCATCATGGTGTCTTTGGGCAGGGGGGCTGCTTGTTAAAAGACCACCACTGGATCCCAAAGTGATGTTTTTCTATTTCTCTTCACATTATTTCGTTGAACAGGCTATATAGTAGAGAAATTAAAAATGGCTTTAGGTATATTTTTATATTTAGCCATTTATAATAAGCCATAAGTCCTGAAACTAGGCTCTGTCAAACTGACTACATCTCTGTTCATTCTTGTTCTCACCTATGTGAGGCGGCAGCCAGATTTTCTTCTCTTCCTATCATACTGTCATCCAAACCTCTAATACTAATATTAAAAAAAACACAGCACAGATGACTTTGAGGGGTTGAAGAATGAAAAACAAACTTGCTGACCCTTTAATTCGAGAACAATCTTATAGGCTTTGTGTAGCTTTGTCTAGCCAGTATGTCGTCAGCCACCCTAGCTCGGGCTAGTGACACATGGACTACCATGTATATTATTGCCCTTTTGGCAACATTTATTTTTAATCTGTGTTGACATTTGTAGGTACCAATGGAATATAACCACCTTCAAGAGATAGCAATTATAGGCTTAAGGAATAGATTGCTATTACTTCACCATATCTCTGAGCTCTTCTGTCCATGCATCCCTATGTTTGACTTGGAGGGAAAATTGGAGGAGACTGGTCAAGGTCCTTCAGTTGGCTTCGATACGCTGCGTGGAATTCTAATCTCTCAAGGAAAGGTGCGTATTTGAGTGGATGTGCATTTGTTACACATAGCTTCATGTTTAAAGGGAACCTGTTACCTGTCTAAAGCACCCTAAACTAATTAATGGAGCTGTTGGGTGAAGTGATGGAGTTGGGTGCTGTATTTTTCATACTCGCCTGGTTTCCACGGTGCCCGCTTGTAAAGCTCAGCTGAAAATCTGACTCTGAAAATACTTTAGGCTGGGTTCACATGGGGCGGATTTGCCACGGAAATTCCGTGCGGAATTTTGCCGCGACAAATCCGCATGCGGCCGCTAATCCCGGGAAATCTCGTCCACATGAGATGGCAAATCCGCTGCGGCTAAGCCGGCAGAAGCCGCCGCCGCATAGTTCAACTAGCCAATCAAAGCAAGTGGCTGTGCAGCACAAATGGCGTAGTGCGCCTACTCACTGTAATGCAACAGTCGTCATGGTTTGTGCTGCTACATTGGTATAACATGGGGTACTTTTTAGAATTTTATTTATTTAATTCATGGCCACTTTAAGTTACCAATCCACCCTTACACCCTCCTAAGCTCCTCTTAACTGGCGCTTTGGCTTTTTTTCTATATGTCACATTGGATAGGTCTTACAATAGTCACGGGTTTTGCTCTGCGGTAATCTGTATGTAATTTCTTGCTTTTTAGCTTGCGTACGTATCGGTTTTCCTTAGTAGTTCTTTCGCAGCATGTTACTTAACAAGCATTTTATCCAATGCCCACCCTCTGGCGCATAGTACCCTCAGTACGCAGTGCGAACACGACTAAAAACCTGCCGCTCTCCTGCTCGGATGAACTCTTCCAGAATGATTGACGTGTGCTATCAGCTCTTGTATTGTTAGTCTGACTTTATTCCTTTCCGCAGGAGGCTGCGTTTCGCAAAGTTGTCCAAGCAACCATGGTCCGAGACCGTCAGCATGGCCCAGTGGTTGAATTAAACAGGATACAGGTAAGCTGGTGTGGTGCCAAGTGGGTAGATTTGTGTATATGATGAATTACAACAGTATTGATTCTGGAACGGTTTGGTCTGGCATTATTAGTGCTGTCAAACGTCCATTTCCAATATGCAATTACAGCAGCAAGATGCCATGCTTCTAATCAAGTATGAAGAAAATGAAAATCTGTACAAATTACTTTAACATGGGAAATGTAAAGTGCTATAAATCTGATAGAGCTTTGAAATTGTATATGGTAGTAATAGATTTCCATGTAAATGATAGGCAATATCCTATTTTGCTAGCTTTTACTGTATAGTCAGTCCTTTGCGTTTTTTGTGTTTTTTATTATCATCATAACCAGCCATATTTTTTTTAATACAATATCTTTTCACAGGTAAAGCGTTCAAGAAGTAAAGGAGGCTTGGCAGGTCCCGATGGGACCAAATCTGTCTTCGGCCAGATGTGTGCAAAAATGACTTCCTTCAGTCCTGACAGCCTT
This sequence comes from Eleutherodactylus coqui, assembly GCF_035609145.1. Taxonomy (NCBI): domain Eukaryota; kingdom Metazoa; phylum Chordata; class Amphibia; order Anura; family Eleutherodactylidae; genus Eleutherodactylus; species Eleutherodactylus coqui. The sequence goes on along the minus strand of NC_089837.1, from coordinate 384,291,980 downwards.
CTGTTACCTCATCGTGTCTGGAAGGTCAAATTTGTTGGTATGGGCTTTTATACATTTTAGCACACCATGACCACTTATTAGCCTTGTTGAATGATTGATAGATTCTGGACAGTCCCAGGTTAGTTAGTCGGGATATGACAGCGGTACATAAGTGTTCATTGCTGTCAGACCTTGGGGGGACTTGATCTGAGCAGTGTTTGGTTTTTTTTTTACATTTTATAACCTATCAAGGAGCAATGGAGCATTCGGATAAGGTCTCCTGAGTGTTTTTTTTTTTCCTTTTCTTTTTTTTTACATTTGAATTCCCCAGAGAGGAAAATATAATTTAAAAACTTTAAAAAAAACAAAACAAAGTGTGAACTGGTCCTTGAAATTTCACTTATGATCCCCATTGTAGCATGCCGGAATTTGATGAGTTTTGTAAAGTAAGGTCTGCGAAACTGCAGTGGTCACACATGTAGAGCTGATAGAGGTCTGCTCACACACTCAAATTGATTTTGCTTAACAGCCAATTGTTTTTGCGTATTAGGGGAATCTGTGGATGACTGTGGAGGTGGCTACAGTGAATCCATTGCTGAAATGTGCGAAGAGCTCCAAAATGGACTGACTCCACTTCTTATTGTCACTCCAAATGGAAGAGATGAGTCCGGGGCTAACCGGGACTGTTTCCTGTTGAATCCAGCAGCTAAAACCACCCTTCACTTGAACATGTTTAGATTTCTTGGTAAGTTCCTTCTCCGGAGATGAATACCTTTCTGAGCATATAGCCTACTTGAAAGTATAAGCTTGTCAAAGATTTATTGAAATGTCAATAGTGACTTTTTTGGCCCTCTAGTCGCAGAATGTAGTTTGCACGTTTTTTTTGTTATCGATAAAACAATTTACAGTATGTCTGTGTGAGCGCTCCATACTAATATTGTAGTGTATATATTGTATAACCTCCAACACTGGAATCTCAAATTGTGGGATACTTGCAACTCCACACATTAAATCTGTTTAAGGCCTGCCATCCCAATAGTGGGACTGCTGTGTGTATTAACTGTTATATAGGACTGGAGTGTACAGCTCTGTGTCTAATTCTTTGGCTTTTGACATGGAAATAATACCAACATTATAAAATAAAAAAATATCATCTCTCTATAGTCGTATATTTTCTGAAGGTACACAACTGGCACATAGTGGAAACTCCTCGTAATACTCTGTCTGATGGGGTGACACAAGGTGATATATATATATATATATTAATTAATATATTCTCTCTCGTTGGTTAGAGGGGTGATAACATGAGGAAAGGCTATGTATCCACTCTGGGGTCACTAACTGGAAGGCTGTACGGGGAAGAGGGAGTAGAAGACAGTAATCTTTTTTTACATGGGTTAATAATCTGTCCTTAAGTGCCGATCAATGACCTATCAAGCCAATTGGCACTCATTTACTTCCATTTCAATGTAGCATCATTATTAGTTCGTCCCCATACAATTTCATTATTGCTGTCAGCACGTACGGTTTAACGAGGGGACGAGCTGATGAGAAATAATGACTTGTCCACATAAAAGATGCGATCAACCATAAGCAAGCGTTCATTCTTTCTAATCGTTGGATCAGTGGACATGTTTATAGTGAGCAATAATTGGGAATAAACGCTTGCACGCTCATTCAGGCTATCCTCGCCCCATGTAAGGGGAAGAAAAAGCCTTAACAGGCCGTGGTTTTTCTTCCTTATGTCACTTGCAACCTCTCCCCTTCCTTACTGACAAAAATACGACAGCGGTGACATCCTATTTTTTTTTTTTTTCTTGCTCCCTCTGACTTCAAACAAGTTTTGTAACCCAAATACTGCACCTAAATTCTAGCGCTTATGTTCTTAAGTTGCCACAAGCGTTTGACTTGGTGACACATTATATATGTTGGCAGTGAATGGGTTAACGGAGTGCACCTAAAGTCTTGTTTGCAATCCCTGTTGCAATGCATGGCTCTGTTTTGGTGCAGTCATTCAGTGAAAGAATTCAGTGCAACTTATAAATTGGAGACAAAACTCCAAATTGAACAGCATCCAGGTCTGCGGTGTATACTACTATATTAACAAATGCTAAGTATTTGCAGCAAGACATCCGTTGTGCTACTGCCAGCAGGCGTACAGAATGCTGCATTGCAGCCGACAGAGGGAAAGCTGGGCATTTCTACAAACTGAAGAGTACCAATAATATGGATAAAAAGGAAATGCAGTGTAGTGCTGAGCACAATGCGATGTATACTGTGTAGCTGTTTATGAAGAGCCGCACAGAAATATTGATACATTGTTGCTCATAGCTGTGTGTCAGATTTGTTTGCTCCCTTACAGATGTGCCATCAAGAAATAAAGCTCTGTTCAGAATAACGACGGGAGTCGGTTAATCACAAGTGACTCCCAAACTATAAACGAGTTCTGTTCTCTTACTCTCTAGGTGTGCTTCTTGGAATCGCAATACGAACTGGGAGTCCTCTAAGTCTTAATCTGGCTGAACCGGTGTGGAAGCAGCTGGCAGGCATGAATCTGACAATTGCTGACCTCAGTGAGGTAAGCTCGGATTTAAACACAATATATGTTAATATCGGGAGAAGAGCGCTCACTGCCATGGTAGCCTAATACCTCTCTTAGTGGAGGAGTAAAGAAATACTAATTCATAATCTCTCAGGGTTCACAATGAGCACCTAATTCACGATTATCCTTGATTGACCAGAACACAGAGTTCAAGATTATCCTTGACTGACCAGGTCCTAAGAGGGCCAGTGAACCCTAGATGTGACATTTGCATTTTAAAAGGTGTATTTTTCGTATTTTTCAGGTGGACAAAGACTTCATTCCTGGGCTTATGTATATACGGGACAATGAGGCGACCTCAGAGGAATTTGAAGCAATGATTCTTCCTTTTACTGTGCCCAGCGCAAGCGGTCAAGACATCCAGCTGAGCTCCAAGCACACACACATCACCCTTGACAATCGAGCGGAGTATGTAAGGCTTGCCATCGGCTACAGGTGTGTAGAACAGCAATGTGTTGTACATCGTCCTGCTGCTATTTAGTGTCATTCTCTTCATTTCAGCTCAGCTTGTTGCTTTCAGTTGACTTGAGCAGCTGGTAAATGCATATCGGAAGGGATTATAAAGACTGTCATGGTATGCTGAAAGTTGTAGTTGCACAATAGCCGGAGAACCTAAGAGGGCTCGGGAGGAACATGGCTTTAGAGCGTACGGATAACTTATATCGGTGATCACGGTTTGCTGTCAGAAGGCCATTTAGTTATATTCAGATCACTGAAAAATCCTGTCTCCACTCAGCATTTGCCACACTTTGGCTTGTGTGGCAGCAGTCCTCCAGTGCTCATTGTGATAGATCTGTAGTAATCATCTCTATAGCTTGCAACAAAACCAGATTGCTAGTATGTAGACCGTGGTAAAGATCTCTTCTATAGTAAGTCTTTATAACTTAGACATCAAATTCAGAAGTTGTTTGAACTCTAGCCTGTGCAACTTTAAGAGGTATTCCATCACTGCCTTGAAATATATCAGGAAAATAAGAGATCCAAGACACCAGCAATCATCTAAAACTTTGCTTTTATTTATTTTAACAGGCACACAAGTATCGTTTTGGGTCTCAAAAAGAACACTTTTCAAATCTATATACAAACTTGTACAACTACTTAAATATACACCAAACACATTAGCGTTGGTCACTCCTCTTGGTCACATGTTAATTTCTTCCGTCCAATGTGCCCCCCATTTTTTTTTTAAGTATTATAAAAATACTAAACCGTTCAATGCCTGCTGACAGCGTCTTCACATCAGTCTGCTGTAGGAATGCCGATACTCCACAAATGGACTAGTTTATCTGTGTTATCCTAAGTATCCATGCTATTACAATGCGCTATTACAATGCACAGTGTTACTCGAGCAGAAAATGAAGTTTATAAATCTCACTACTTTACATAAAGTAGTTCTATATTCTTTATAAATAAATATGCATGAACTCCGTGTAGTGCTGTAATTGTGTTAGATGGCTTGTGTTACCATCCAAGGCCGCAGCCAGGGGGCAGTGTTTGTTAAAGATGTCTGAAGCTGGCTATGTAGATAAGAAGTGGCCAGAAGAGAGCGAACTATACATTTAATACGGATGGATTATAGTTTCTGGGGAGAGAGGGCCATAAATAAAAAGTGGAGATATAATTGCTGTTGTGCATTAACGTTTAAACAAAAAACACTGCATGCACTTTTTGTTGCGTAGAACACGATTGTTTAGCTATGTGCCGTTTTGCTTAAGTATTAAATGTTGCCTTGTAGCTAACCTTAATTCCTCACTAGTCACATTAAAGTTTGGGAAGATTCTTTCAGAAAGGTCACTTTTATTGTAGATTTTGAATCTGTCCCATTTATAAGTATATTTGGCACGTAACTCATTCATCCGAATAACACTTTTTTTTTAACCCCTTAGGCTAATTTTACACGGGGAATGCGATATCGGGCCGTGAAACTTGGCTCGCCAAAGTGCGTTTTCCCTGTGGATGCAAGGTGTTTTTGACACCATTACTTCAGGGAAATAGTGATCCTTCGTCATGGCTAAAAGGATAGTGGAGTGCTTCCCATTTTTTTTTCAATGCGGAACCTCGCACGCCATGCAGTACTTTGCCAGCCCCATTGAAAACAATGGGTGATGCGAGGACATACCCAAAGATAGGAAATGCTGCAATTTACTCCCCCACACACTGCGATGCGGGAAAAACGCTCGTGTATGACTCCATTCTAAAGAATGGGCTCCTATTCATGTGAGATTTGTGCATCTCGCAATGCAAGATTTTATCGGCCGTGTGAAAATGGCCTCAGTGATGCAATTAATTTTAGTCTTAAGAACCAGTAAATCCTTTTCCCTTATAACTTTATAACTTTATTTTTTGATCAGTATTAGCTGTGTGAAATCTTGTGGGACAAGTTCTAGTTTTTATAGGAACTAATTTTGGGTACTTATGTGTTTTTTTTTTTTTGTTTGTTTTTTTAAAATAACTTTTGCATTAAATTTATTTTTGTAGGGAGCAATAGGGGCGAATTTTTCTTTTTAGCATTGTTATAGTGGATTTATTACAATGTACACCGCATAAATATTAACTTATAGAAATTGTTACAATTATGACAACATCCAATCTATATGGATTTTGTTTTTACTACTATTGCACAATAGAACGACCTCTTCAAGCCCCCAGCATTTTTATTTTTCTGTTGACAGCTGTATGTGGGCTTGATTTAGGCGGGACAACTTCTCGTTTTTATTGACCTTGAACAAAATGTTTCTCCAGATTGGGTAAAAAGATTGAAACTTTATTTGGAACATGCCTAAAAACTTAGGATGCACATCCCAGCTTAAAATAAAAAATGTAACCTAAGCATTTCAAGCTGACTCACAGCATTTACTATTAGAAATGAGCCAAGTACTTGAGTACAAAGGGCAATATGGGAAAGCGGGCATTGGATCACATTCCAGAACATGTTTTCCATGCTACATATGACTTACAAAAAGCAGCGGGAAAAAATGATACATGAGGTCATGTTGTGCGTAAGCATAGAAAACCTGTAATGCAATGTGAACCAGTGCCTGCTTTCCCATGCTGCCGTTGCATAAATACTTGGCTTATTTCTAATAATGTATGCTAGGAGTAAGAAGTAGTCAACTTGAAACACGTAGGAAAGTTGTTTTAGATGGGACGTGCACCCCAAGTCTTTAAACGGGTTTTTCAGTCTTTTTACCAGAGCTGGAGACTCACCCTTTTGTTCAAGACTATTTACCTGAGAACCAGCTCATGAAAAGTGTAGACCTTGCATTAGCCCAATTAAGAGGGGAACCATCAAGAGTTGCTTCGATACATCACAGTAATGTTTGCCCTATGCTGTTTTTGCCTAAAATGGTGACATTTGGCTTCTGCCACATTGGTTTTTTTTTTTTCTGCCTTCCCCTGGATCAACATTGGGGGTAATAGGCTGAACTGGATGGACATGTGTCTCTTTTCGGCCCCACATATTATGTCTCTATGTATGTATGTCTTTTTTTTTTCTTTCTCCTCTCTTAAACATGAGTAAGTACTCTTGCAGAGTGCCATTAGTCAAAACCCTTAATTCAGTGCTAGGGCCGAGACAACTGTAAACATATCAAAGCTGTGATCCGTACTACTTACGAATGAAAGAATATGGCTTATCTTGCTGTGCCACGATTTAGTAATGATAGCCTGAAAATGCTCTGCTAGAGAGAAATTTGCTGGAAAAGTGAGATTCTTTACCTACCTTGTGAAAATAAGAGGGGTAGGCCTTTATCATAAGATCTAGTCCTGGGATTTTCGTCATCTGAAAAAGTAGAAATGCATTATATAACTACATGAGGTCTGTTTGGTACTTTTGTAATGCAAGCCGTGAGATTTAAGAATGTGATTCATGTCTTTCCCATTTAGGATTTAAAGTGAGGCTCCTTATGTAAACCAGAAGTCACATAGACTTGAAAGCTTACTTGTGCCCTCAGCGAGTGAAAAGCAAAAGCTGTAGAGATAAAAGCTCAATTGATTTTAATCATGTTTCAATAGTTATAAAACCTCTTTTCCAGCATTGGGACACTTTCATTATAACACATAAATGGAATTTTTGGTTACTGGACCTGCACTTTTCATGTATTGTTTAAAGAGTACCTGCACTTTCACTTCGGAGCGCTCCTGCTCCATCGCCTGTTTTCAGCTCCTTCCGGCAGCTGAAGATGGACATATAGCACCTAGACTTGTGTAGAGGAGCGTGCACACAGGACTCCGAAAAGAGTCAGAGTTTCGTCTGTTGCGTGGACTTCACAGGCGGATACCGTGGTAATGGGTAGTGGGTGAGTATAAAAATAGAGCACCCAACTCCCTGTCGCCTGCCCTAACACCACTATAAGTTTGTTTATGGTGCTTTAGGCCTGTGACAGGGTCACTTCAAAAAGGTGCTAGCATAGTCTTGAGATCTAGTCTAAAATCTGCTGATATTGCAACCAACGTGAGGGGATTTGGATTCTTCACAGCTCTATGGGGTTATTACCACATATATGATTGCTAATAACAAAGTGACATTAAACATAAGTGATATGCTTTCACTTAGATTCTAATGTATCTTAAAGGTAAACATGTTCATTCTTCCTTTTCTTACAAGGTTGCATGAGTTCGATGAGCAAGTTGCAGCAGTGCGTGAGGGGATGGCGCGTGTGGTTCCAGTGCCCCTTCTCTCTCTCTTTACTGGATATGAACTTGAAACAATGGTATAATCTCCATTCTATATTATCTCTTATTCAAATGTGTTTTGTTTTTTCTGCTTGTACATTTTTCAATAAGGCCTCATGTCTACGGGAAAAAGAAGAATTAAAATCCGCAGCGGATTTTAACTCTTCTCCCGCCCGCGTATCCGCACCCCATAGGGATGCATTGACCACCCACGGGTAGATAAATACCTGCGGATGGTCAATAAAAGTGAATAAAAAAAAAACATGGAGCATGAAAAAAAAAACGTGACATGCTCCATTTAGGTGCGGGTCTCCCGCAGGCTTCTATTGAAGCCTATGGAAGCTGTCTGGATCCGCGGGAGACCTAAAATAATAATAAACTTACCCGCAGCGGACTGTGCAGATCTTCCCTTCTTCGCGGCCGGATTTTCTTTCTTCGGCCCGGCGGATGTGCCTGGCGCATACGCACGGCACGCTTCCCGACGTGCCGAGCACATCTGCCGGCCGAAAAAAGAAGATCCGGCCGCGAAGAGGAGAAGATCTGCACGGACCCCTGTGGGTAAGTTTATTCTTATTTTCAGCACTCATGTCCGCGGGGCAGGAGGGACCCGCTACGGATTCTCCATGGAGAATCTGTAGCGGGCCTGATTTTTTTCCCCCCGTGGACATGAGGTCTTAGGGTATGAACCTCCTGATTGGAGCTGTTTCTGTGATACCTGTGGTTTTTTTTTTTTTTTTGGTTTTTTTATATTCCTCATTTAGATCTTTAGGACAGATTTATGTGGCAAGTAACTACGGTAATGTTGCTCCAATCACACATTAATATGTTGAATTTGTCCCCTTCTTTATACCAAATATTAAGAACTTTATTTACAGTTACCACAATTTTATTGTAAATGGGTTTCATTTAAAGGCCACAGACCATTTTCAGTATGTGCATTGGCTTCAGTGATACAATTAGTGAGTACCACTTGTTTAGAATGCACATACGAGGTTTATTAGGGAATTGTTAGATATGCAGCTCCTTTTTCATCTTCTCAGTAGCCGAATCTATCCTGATAGATGCAGAAGTCATTTGAAGCTAGAATACTTTACTCCCCATAGACCATCATTATGGTGGTCTGTAGATTATCTGCAGACCCCCAATGATAACTTCGGGGATTTTGATTAATGTAACTCTTCTTTACTTTTGACCCAGCAAGTAGGAGGGGAATATATTAGTGCATTAAACTAATATTCCAGTCTGAGTACCAGAAGAAGCCATGCTGTTTCAGTCAGTGAGCTAATTGATTTTGTGCCGGACAGAACACATTTAATGTGTATTCTTCTCCGTATATTACTTTCCAGTCATCTGAAGATTTGACTCCATCAGGAGTCCAATTAATTGAGTCTAGTCCCAATGGAGTGTGTTATGAGGATTTCTTTAATGTCCTAGAACTTTATCTCTCTAAAATATTACCAGCAGTTGTTTAACGTGAAGAAGGGAAATCTCAGATTGGACCTTGGAAAGATTTGGCATTTCTGCTCATTACCTCCTATATATAAATATAACCCGCCTATGTTGGAAAAGGTCTAATTGTTCCATGTTTTTACTCCTTCAGGTCTGTGGAAGCCCTGATATTCCCCTTCACCTCCTGAAATCTGTTGCCACATATAAAGGGATTGAGCCCACAGCTTCTCTCATTCAGTGGTTTTGGGACGTGATGGAATCCTTCTGCAATACTGAACGTTCCTTGTTTCTCAGATTTGTGTGGGGTAGAACCAGGCTTCCTCGAACAATAGCAGACTTCAGAGGCCGAGACTTTGTCATTCAGGTAAACTTTTCCATCTGCTAAATTGTATTGCTACTACTTGCACCCCACACCTTGTATGGGTATGATATTTAATATTTATGGCTGCACTGTAAAAGCATGGTTTCACCTGTTCGAGCCACATAGCCAAAAATTTGCATTGGAAAAAAAAATCATTATTTTGGTGTAAAACCAGATATGGAGTGCAACATATAACATCTGCCCAAAGAAGTAAAACGTCATAGGCGCCAGAGAGCACAACAAACTGGTTGCAGTGGGGGACAGGCTGCCGTCATTAACTGTGGGGGACAGGCTGCCGTCATTAACTGTGGGGGACAGGCTGCCGTCATTAACTGTGGGGGACAGGCTGCCGTCATTAACTGTGGGGGACAGGCTGCCGTCATTAACTGTGGGGGACAGGCTGCCGTCATTAACTGTGGGGGACAGGCTGCCGTCATTAACTGTGGGGGACAGGCTGCCGTCATTAACTGTGGGGGACAGGCTGCCGTCATTAACTGTGGGGGACAGGCTGCCGTCATTAACTGTGGGGGACAGGCTGCCGTCATTAACTGTGGGGCACAGGCTGCCGTCATTAACTGTGGGGCACAGGCTGCCGTCATTAACTGTGGGGCACAGGCTGCCGTCATTAACTGTGGGGCACAGGCTGCCGTCATTAACTGTGGGGCACAGGCTGCCGTCATTAACTGTGGGGCACAGGCTGCCGTCATTAACTGTGGGGCACAGGCTGCCGTCATTAACTGTGGGGCACAGGCTGCCGTCATTAACTGTGGGGCACAGGCTGCCGTCATTAACTGTGGGGCACAGGCTGCCGTCATTAACTGTGGGGCACAGGCTGCCGTCATTAAAGGGGTTGTCCCGCGCCGAAACGGGTTTTTTTTTTTTTCAAACCCCCCCCCCCGGTCGGCGCGAGACAACCCCGATGCAGGGAGGTAAAGAAAGCTTACCGGAGCGCTTACCTTAATCCCCGCGCTCCGGTGACTTCAATACTTACCGCTGAAGATGGCCGCCGGGATCCTCTGTCTCCGTGGACCGCAGCTCTTCTGTGCGGTCCATTGCCGATTCCAGCCTCCTGATTGGCTGGAATCGGCACGTGACGGGGCGGAGCTACACGGAGCCTGCATTCTGCACGAGCGGCTCCATAGAAGACAGGAGAAGACCCGGACTGCGCAAGCGCGGCTAATTTGGCCATTGGAGGGCGAAAATTAGTCGGCACCATGGAGACGAGGACGCCAGCAACGGAGCAGGTAAGTATAAAACTTTTTATAACTTCTGTATGGCTCATAATTAATGCACAATGTATATTACAAAGTGCATTAATATGGCCATACAGAAGTGTATAGACCCACTTGCTGCCGCGGGACAACCCCTTTAACTGTGGGGCACAGGCTGCCGTCATTAACTGTGGGGCACAGGCTGCCGTCATTAACTATTTTCAACTATAGTACACTGATCTTATAATAAATATATCTATATAGCAAATGTCTCCCAACCCCCCCCCCCTCCCCTTTTTTTCTTTCTTTTAACTATGGTAATCTTGTTGTTTATCTCTTCTGTACAGGTCTTGGATAAATACAATCCTCCAGATCATTTTCTTCCAGAGTCCTATACATGCTTCTTCCTGCTGAAGCTTCCCAGATATTCTTGCAAGCAGGTTCTTGAGGAGAAATTAAAATATGCTATTCACTTTTGCAAGTCCATAGACACTGATGACTATGCACGGATTGCACTTACGGGCGAGCCAGCAGCAGATGACAGCAGTGATGACTCTGATAATGAAGATGCAGATTCATTTGCTTCAGACTCCACGCAGGATTACCTTACAGGACACTAAAGGGAGCCAAGGCAAAAGAAGTGGGCTCTCCTAATGCACTGAGATTCCCAAGGGAATGTGGCAGTCCAAAGTTTAGCAGTAGATGCTACAGATATATGAAGAAAGACTTATCGAACTTTTACATTGTGTTTGAAAGCGATGCGTAGGTGCCTATTCCTAATAACACTGCACTTCTATTGTGTTTTATTATGTGTTGTAAATGTTTATTACAAAATACAGTGCAGTGTCCCAATGTGAGGCAGCATAGCCTTTTACATGTGAGTGCAATAGTTTTTTTTTTTTCTTGTTTAGTGTTGTATATTGTGTAATTTTCTTAATGGATCCAAATAACTGTATAGTGGAGAACATGAGAGTATTAATCATTTTCATTTCCCCCTCCTGGCAACCTGCTTATTAAGATGTTTTCCAAAGCAGCTGATCAGTATTCCTTCCAGTCACGTGTAAATTAGAAAGGTGAGGGATATCCTGGTGTTTTCCTAACACTAGTTCTGTTTGTATATTTCCACTTCTACTTTAGGCTTTAAAGGGGTTGTTTGAGTTGTAACATCTTGGGACAACCCCTTCCCCTTGCACTGACCTAAATAGTGAGATACTGACTTCTACCCGCACCTGCTGTGTCCTGCCCCGGTGCTCAGTCCCTCGCCCCGGTCTTTGTTTACAGCTGCCGTCCCGCCCAGTTTACGGGATATCACAGGGGCCGTAGCCAATAACCGAGTTCAGCGATCGATTACAGAGTTCTGTTGTTGGCTGCCTCCACTATGACGTCCTGTAACCTGGGCAGGACTGCCACCACCAACACCAGACTGGAGAGGGAGACCAAGCAACGGCAGGAGATGGGAGTATATCACTATTTCTTATCTTGGTGCACAGGAAGGGGTTGTCTTGAGATATTTCATCTCAGACAACCCCTTTAGGTGAACTCTTGCCACAGCCGTTACGTTTTATGGGAAATATGTATATTACTGATTAGTTCCATGACATATGCAATCCATTGTCTCTCTGAATAAAGTGTCACCACCATATTTGACTTTTTTTTTTTTCTTTAAAGGTGTCTGTCTGCCCAGTATGTCTTGTGTTGCAGGAAGAGTAGTATGTTGTAATACAGCTGTTAGCAGAAGTATTAGAGAAATAGGGCTGAATAGGCATCTTTAATAATTGGAGACATTTATACGCAAAGTAATTTTGTTCTAAATGACCAGTCTGAGTGCCAATGCAAAAATATTTTTAATCTTGTATACATAAAATCGCATGCACAATCATGGTAGCCTCAAGCTTTTCAAAACCAGTATTTCCCTCACACCCATGACAGCACCAGTGAGCGATCGCCTCCCATCCAGAGAGGAAACAGGGACCTCCAAGATCTTTTGAAAGGCAGGCACACCCTTCACCTCCTCAGTTCCTGTTCATAAGACAGGTTGGAGGAAGTAGTTACTACTTGGCTGCTGCAGCTCTTAGAGATCTGGAAGAATCCTTGAAAAGGTGGCAGGCTGCAGGGCCTCTATCCCAAAACTCTATGGCATGAGAGGTTACAAGACTGGTGGTATACTCCGTGTTGTTGCACCTGGCCTGGTTTTGCGGTGCGTTCATCAGATGGAGTTCAGGTGTGTACTGCTCTAGGTGGTGCCTAGTAATCACTATTTGGAGCTGGGAGAAGAAATGAGCTCTCTGAGAGGATCCTCCAGCAAGTCCATTGAGTAGCCTTACCCTGCATAACAGATTGAATTCTGCCTTTGTCGTAACCCTTCATGAATGAACAATTTAAGGGGATGGCCATATGCATGCTCAATAATCAGATCACGGGTCTATATGGTCTTTGTTTGGGGCCTATGACCTCTAGGCTTTGCCTATGATGGCCCTTCATGAGTTTACCTGTAGCCTTTGTGGTCTACCTGTTGTCTATAGCCTTTTTAGCTTTGCCTATATCACTTTTTTTTTTTTATTTTTTATTAGGGCCTCCGTGCCAGACCTAGGTACTAAAAGCGACTGTGCTTAGCCTTTTTCTTCTCTAAACGCATCTTCAGTAAGGTATCTATGATAGAGAATAACTTTTTGGAAATCTGAGGTAAGACTGTCATCTAGTTCTTATGCAATCATGAGAACAAATAGATAAAGGTTACAATTTACTTCTGCTGGGGACTTTCTCTATAAGAATCTGGAATAGTTATAGGCTGCTTCTATACTTTGAAACATTTATTTTTGATGAGCTTTCTTCACGAATCCTCTTAACTTTAAAATCAAGAACTTCAAGCTAGAATCTTGTCTTAGATTCATCCTAAGTACAATATATCAGTGTGATATTGTGTAAATGGTATGCTTCTTTATGGGAATCATACTTAACATCATCAGAGTGTGGTCCATAGTCTAACTGGTTCTAATAGAGAAACCAGTACAGTAGGGCAAGTTAGATCCTGGGGTCTAAAAAGCTGTTGTATATTCTGTAACTTGGAATATCTATTTGGCAGTTTTCATCATCAATAGGGATTGTCAATACTTCAAGGCTACAAGTCAGTTTTGGATTCTCCCTGTTACTGATAGATTCTCCAATCCATTGAGTTATTGGCCATCAGTAGAATATTATTTGAGGCTATCAATACTCCCTAGTTGTTCTAGTTTAATCTCTCATTGGTGCTGTCATGGGCGTAAGGGAAACATAAGATTACTTACCGGCAATCCGTTTTTCATGAGCCCAGGACTTCAATTTTTTTTTTTTTTAAGTATAAATGTAACTAAAAAGGAGTAGGCCTCAATTAGTTCATGGATCTTGCTACAGAACTAAGCAGGTGAAGGGTGTTCCTGCCTTTTAAAGAGATCCGGGAGGTTCCTGTCCGGATGAGAGGTGATCTCTCACTGGTGCAGTTATGGGCTCATGGAAAACTGATTTATGGGTAAGTCATCTTACGTTTTCCTATCCTAAGCAGTATTTTAAATGAGATTTTGGAATTTAAACCATGATGGATTATATAGGTTGTGGTTGGACTTCTGCAAGTCTGCTCATCTATATGGGTGACTGTGCCTTGTACTGCTGCTGAATGTCATTGAAGTGAATTTAGCCGATCAGCAGGCTCCCAGGGATTGGAGCCCTAATGATCAAACACTAAATGAAATCAATAGCCCCATCCTAGAAGATAAGCCGTTGATTTTTAACTTCCAGAGAACTTATTTAATAAAAAAAGTGTGGAAATCGTTTGAGAAGAAAGTGCATTTTCGGTGTTTAATAACTCATAGCAGCATACCTTTTTTGTAATATACCATAAATTCTATATATAATTGGAAAGTTAATTTAATGTAGAATGTAATGTTTTGTTCAATTTTCAGAATTCTATTCAAAGGTATAGGTAAATAACCAGTAAACAGAAGCACAACAGCCTCAGGCTGAAATAAACTAGCTTCCCTTAACTAAGAATACAGCCAATGAGCATAACTCTTTAGAGACGTTTTTCCCAACTCTAGTCCTTAAGGCACCCAACAGGTCACGTTTTCAGTATATACTATAGTAAGAACACTCGTGGCAATATCTGAGGCGCTGACAATAATTACATCACCTGTGAAATAAGGCAATCAAAAAAAAAAACTTGTTGGGATGCCTTAAGGACTGGAGTTGGGAAACACAGGTTTAGAGTCAATTAGGTGTTGTGTTTTGGCATGGAGTCATTGAGGTCACAGTAGCCTTGAGCTTTTAAGATCCTGTATTGGAGCTGACAGTAGAACATCCATCTTTGCATTATGTGATTTTGTTATCAAGTTAGACCCTTTTTTCCCGTATGTAGTGAGCTTGTAGAACTTGAGAAAAAAACTGTGAAAAGGATTGATTGCACACCCAGAAAGCGATGCAAAATAGTAATACTTAATATAAAATCAGAAGACAAAAATTGGTGGGGACTTTACCAAAGTAGGTAGTTTTTGAAACTTTTGGAGCGGTCTAAAGAAGACTCAGTCACTACAAAACCAGATGGGTAAAAGCAGCGGAAGGTGCACAACAGCAGGTGGAGACAGAAGAATTACAAGATTGTGTCTAAGCAAAAGAAGAAAATTCTCTGTAGAATGTGAACTGCCTCAATGTGATTATGAAGTTGATCACTGTAGCGTCCAACCCGTGGAAGATCAGTTCACACGGTAGTCCACCGCATTAGTAAAGCAGCAAATTGGTGGGACTGTGCCATCATTTTCCTTTTTACATAATGTTCATTTTCATATGTGCAGAAGAAGCTGCTCTCTTTTAAAGTATACCTATTAAATGTTTAATATTGTCTTTTTGCTGCTATTGGTAACTAAAATATTCTTTTAATTTACACATAAACCCCAAGGGAGAAGAAACAAACACTAAAAGCTCTTAATGTGGAGAACCGTAAACTAGACTTTCAGGATCTCTGTTGTCAGTGTCTGAGGTAGCAGTAGTTGTCATGTGCCACCAAGATCAAACTCCAACCCTGCCCAAATGTGTCCTACATGACTGGAACATGAACAGTTCCTTCATCTGTATGATCTACATCTCCATAGCTTATCAGCTTCATGACATGTGATCATCGTACACAGTGTGTATTTAAAGGGCCACTCTGGTGATTTTTTAAAATTCATTCACTATGTAGCTATTCCCCAGTTTGCATAAGTGAGCTAGTATTACCTTTTGAAAGTTGTTTATTTTTCTCCCAGCCTCTCGTACCTCAGATGGTCATGTGATCTCACTTCTGACCAGCTCAGATTTACTTTATAGGTTCATTTTTTAATCAATTTCTCAGTCTGTGTGATGCTATCATGTGGATCTACCACATAACCTGCCTAGAGGGGATTACATACACTCCTATCACACAGTTATAATAGAGGAGATCACAGCTCATCTTTCTGACTGTATACTTATGGGCTGTAGCTTATTTAGGTGAACATAGAAAGTAATGATGATTTAAACTGCCATCCATGGTGTAGGCTTAACTAATGCTGGGCTGATGCATCATGGGGTTGACTGAAAGTGAAAGTTAAAAAAATCTCACCAAGATCGCTTTTGATACTGGGGCTTCACAGCATGGTAGCAACTGTAGAGACCTTCAGAGTGTGACGGGTGATCTGGTGAGGGGGGCAGGATGGAAAAATGTGTTTTCGCCGAGGGGGCAGTTTTAAGGCAACAACCAGTACTGAACTCTTGAGCATGGGATGATGAATTGTACTTCTCCATCTGACTGTGAATCTAGTTGGAGGATGAGAATGCTTCTTGTCTAAATGCAGCACCAAGTGTAAAGTTTGATAGAGGAGGAATAAAGGTTATCTTAGGCTATTACTTGCAGGCATTGATAGATAGCTGTCATACTGCGGCATTACGATTTTACAAATGTATTACAGGGCTGCTGTATTTAGAAGAAAGTTGTCTGAATAAGTCAATGTTTACGTCTTGGTTTTTCAGCATGTTGCAGGTATACATCGGGGGGATTTCCTGAGTCTGCCACTATATTTAGTGGAATTCTAGCTATTGATCGCCATGGTTAGGAGTACTGGACAACGTACGTGTGTGTTCTGTTTTTTTTCGTTTTTTTTTTTTTTTCCATTTTAGTATAACTTTGTCTCTCTGCATACATAGAAAACAGTTGTTCTACCACTTTTTGCAAAAAAAAAAAGAAAGGAATTCATATTTATTAAAGGGACATTCTCGATATGTTAGGGTATAATTCAGACAGTGAACAGAGCCTTGATTTGTTGTTTATTGTATAGGCTGTACAGATCTAGGGCTTGTTCACACGGCTGTATGAGTACAACGCTGCGAGTCTCACAACTCATCGCAGCTTTTATGCTGAACTGGCAGAGATTGCGTAGGGGCTGCGATAGGCCTGTGCATGCCTGGGACTATGACGTCACGGACATGCATAGTGTGACTTTATTAATACGGAGCTCCGTATTAAGCACTGCCCTGTCGCAGGCATTGCAAAGGGGCAGCATTTAAATACGCAGCACTTCACGGGCTCCGTATAAAACAGAGAGAAAGGGAGCATGCTGCTATTATTTCTCCTACGTTTTATACGGATGTCCCCTCGCAGTTCCAATGGAGGTGTGGATGGAAAAAAGTCCATAGACTTTTTTTTTTTTTTTTTTTATTGCCTCCATTTACCACATGTAGCTTGCGTAATACGCGGTGACAATACGTCCGTGTGAATGAGCCCTAAGTGCATTAAACTGAGACACAGAACAATTTTTTTGCCTTTTTAATGGTTTCTGTTGTGTTTAAGATAACTTACTACAGCAAGTTCTAAGCCTTCGCTTTAACTTTGCTGCATTTGTTAGTTCTGGTGCGTATGGTCAGGTGATGCATTGAAAAGCAAGCTATTTAATGAAAGAGTGAGGTTTCTGTCTCTGTAACATTACACATTCAACAGTTTAAACTCACTTGCATCTCGTCTATCGCAAGGTTTGACACAAGGTTCATGTATTTTGTAACTACCAGTTTTTTTGTTTTACAAATGTCTTTTTTTCAGATTTGTGTTTTGATCAGAGTAATGGATTGCGGATTATGGCCAATGGTGTGTCTGTTAATGCGTTAAAAGCCTGAGAGGTGAATCACATTTTTGGCACACTGCAAAAGAGTCTGATGGAATTAACAAAATGTCGTGTTGCAAACTGATCAAAGAATTGGATTTAAAAGATGCAGTTATTTTACTTGAAAATACTCTTGTGGAGCAGATGGTAAAAGGTCAAGGACACACCAGCATTGCATATACTGCTAGTATATGTGTGCGCCAATCTCTGCTTGTACATACACATTATTTGGTATTGCAGAAGCTCATTGGATAGTGGATTACCTGACCGTTAGGCTGGGTTCACACAAGGCAGATTTTCTGCGGTTTGCCGCTGCGTTTGCAGTGCAATGCAGTACAAATGTGTTTGGGCAAAGAGCTGTTCCCACAGGACGGATTTTTTTCCACACAGCCGCAGTGCGGAAATGCAACTGCGGCGCGTTTTTCAAGACGCAGCATGTCCATTCTTTTGTCTTTTCCGCAGCGCTTTTTTGTCCATAGACCTCAATGGACGCAGCAAAATCCGCACCTAAATACGCTGCAAAAGTAAAAAAGCGCTGCGGAAAAAAACGCTTGCGGATTTTTCCGTAAGAAAATTTGCAAGACAAAAAGAACCTTTTGAAGCAGTTTTGCCGCAGAAGCTGTTCTTCTGCGGCAAAACCGCAACGGAAAAAACGCAGCACAACCGCAACAAATATGCCCTGTGTGAACCCAGCCTTACAGCCAAAAGTGAACGTGACATTACCACTGGAGCACTAGTGGTGGTCACCCAGTTATAAAAACTGATTGGTTGTGGTCTGAAATTACGCACCCGTTCAGCTTCTTTTACACGGCTGGGATAATCGTGTGAGACTCCTGAATATGAACTCAATTTTCTTTTGCATGGGGTCATATACAGGAGTAATTTATCTTTCCAGCATAGGGCATACTGCGCTATGGTTGCTCTGCTCGCGCCATACCACTGGTATACCAAATTTCATGCAATTCCTTTTCCCGTTCCTCTATTGTCACAGGTGCTCTGTGCTGAGGGAATGTGTATTCCCTGCAGATGAAACATCAGGATGATGGACACATTTTCTTCTTGATGTAGCCATATCTATGCCTGTAATGGAAAGAAAACACATATGAACATCAGCAAAACCAAGGTTATAATGAACACAAACCGTAAACAATTTCTGCTGCAAAAATAAAGTGATAATTAGAATATAGTCTAATAATAATTATCAGTGATATCTCAAAAACTAGAGCTACTACAAAGAAAAGAGCATTTTTGGAATCGGCAGCACAAAAATACCCAGAATCATGGTAAAAAAATATTTTGTCTTGGTGCCTGGAATTTTTGTGACCGCACACATGGAGGTTGTCCTCTTGTTCTCTTTGGGACAGGAAGAGGAAAGTTTAAAAGGCCGCCTCCCACCACCATTCCTCAGTGTTCTTCCTGTCCCAACAGGACACAAGGAAATTCCCATGTGTGATGGAAGATGGAGTGCCCTGAGGGGTGGATAAACTCACCAGGTCTGCTCCGTAGAGCAAAAGTGGTCTTCAAATCACTGCTCCTCTGCAAATGCTTGGCATCCCTGCAAAGGGGCTGGTGTTTAGGGGCGGCGGCTGGCGTGGAGTGATGATGCAATGTCACGTCATGACATTAGATGCATGCTTGGCGGCGTCCAGGGCACTAAATTCAAATTAAAAATGGCGATTTAAATCCCCTAGAGCTCACCCTGCGGGATGCAAGCTCGGATCACCTCCTAAAAATGTCCAGAACCAGACATGGACAGCATGGAAGGTGACAGGGTAAACCCATCAACTGTGAGTAGTCCACTTGGACAAACGGAGAGCAGAGTTAGCTGTATTGTGAGTATAATGACTTCTGTATTTTCAGGAGGAAGCATCTAAGCAAAAAGAGGATTACAAGATGTGTATGGTATACTAGGAAGCTAGACGACAATTCAAAAAAGCTTATTTGTGCTGAATAGGAAAGTGGATTGTCTCTCCTGAAAAGAGCGTAGGAATCCACAGCAATTCTGATAGATTCTAGTATAGCGGCCACATCTATCGCACGATCTATGCACCTATGGTTCTCACAAATGGAGTTGCATTTAAAACAGAAGACCTCTAGAGGGCATTTGTTGCAATGTATCCTACTGCTCAAAAGTCTACGGGGTTCCTAGCTGATGCATCGGCGCAGTCAGTACAGTTTGCTGCCAGAAACGCCTGACCAGGAGATATGGCTACTAAGAATAAGCTTGGGGTGAATATTTATTTGGTCCTGTATTAGATAAAATCCTGGAAAAGGCAGGGGATAAAAAAAAGAGGAATCCCGACAGACTACCTTCCTAAAAGCAGTTTAGCCTTTCGCAAACAGTCGTTTCACCTCAAAGTCAGAGAGGCAAGGGGCAAGACAGGCAGGTGGTCCTATCCAAAAGGAGGAAAGGGTAAGAATCCACTCTTTCCCCCTAGATCCGAATGCAAATAAAACCACAGGTCTGGTAGGGAGTAGGTTCTTGGTTCGCAGGGAGATGGTCCCAGATTTCTGGAAATCCCTGGGTTCTGAAGATTATATTTTGGAGTACAAACTTGAGTTTTTATCCATCCGCTCATGGAACTATTTGATTACCCCAAATAAAACACCCCTCCTTCAAGCAAGATTGGAGAATGGGGGTTAAAAATTTGTTACAGATGGGAGCCATTATCCCAGTTCCTACAACAGAACGTAGTTTTGGTTATTAATCGTCATTGTTTTTGGTGCCGAAACCCAATGGTTCATTCAGGACCATACTTAATTTAAAATCCTTTAATAAATATATTTCTAATCGTCTCTTTAAAAAGAAACTATTTGAGCCACAATTCCTTTGATTAAACAGTCAAATGTCATGTGTACAGTAGATCTAAAGGACTCCTACTATCACGTTCCCATCCATAAGTCGTATCAAAAATACCTCAGGTTCACAGTTAGTAAATTGGAAATGAAAAATTTTGGAGCCTATCCTAAGTGGAGACACATAGGGGGTACTATTACTAACAGGCATCATGAAGAAAAACTACTATTAATAAGTAAGGACACAGATGGGGTATAATTAATAAATGTGGCTCCAGGGAGGACACATTACTTTGAAATGGGGAAGCAGTGAGGGGGGAAGTAGCAGCAAGATAGATAGCATGTGTAGAGACGAGCAGTTGCTGAAAGAAGTCATCATAGTAGTCTGGGCCCAGATAGATAAGTGAAAATGAACGACTCCAGTCCAAGGAGACGTTGCCTGTAATCACTATTATTGTGTAAAACCAGTATCTGACTATTATGTGGTGACTGCATTATTTAGAGGTATAGTAGAGCTGAGACCCCATATCTAAACCTATAAGCTTTGGCTTCTAGTACCTTATTCATGTTATGAACTTGGTTGTGGTACTGTATTTGTTCTAAGCTTAGTCCTAGTGCTATATTTTGTCACAGTGTGCTGCTCACCTCACTCACCTGCTGAGGCTGCAGTCAGGCATCGCTGCCGTTCACATTCTGCATGCCTCTCCTTTGCTTGCTCTGGGGCTCCTCTCCTGTCTAGTTCCTGGACTTGCTATATTAGGCATCCACTTCCCTAGCATTGGTGCCTAAGCAATTTGGTCTCACCCTGCCAATTGTGAAAATGCCTTCGTTTTGTGGTCCTGGTTCTGAACCTCTGCCTGTATTTGAGTATCCTTGACTTCGATTCTGGATCCTGGATTCTGTTTTGCCTGCTGCCTTCCCTGACTGATAGCCTGAACTTTGTTTTTGCACATTTGTTGCCAGCCCTGACCCAAGCTTTTCTATTTACTATATCGATTTAGACCTTCAGGTTCCATTCCTTGGCCCAGTGCAGTGTCAGCAGCCACACTAGGACTAGCTGTGCATACAACGGCCTGGGAACCCCGCAGCAAAGTCGGCATCCCACTTGGAGGGGGTAAAGCATGAAAACCAGGGTTTCCCAGGTGCTGAACCTCTGTTAGTCCAAAGCCAAACCAGTGTATGCACAAGACAAATCCACATCCACCTGCCTAACATATTTATGTACTGAGCTTGGTTCTGGTGCTGTATTTGTGCTATGAGCTTAATTCTGCTGCCATATTTATATTAACTGGATTATGAGGCTGTTTTTATGTTCTAATCCTGCTTCTGGTGCTGTATTTTTGATGAGCTTGGTTCTAGTACTTCATTTATGACTTTGATTCTTGTGTTGCATTTATGTTACATCAGATGAAGGTATCTTAAATGGACTTTCATAGAATAAAATTGTCCTAAGAGGACTGGGTGGGATTGAGTGGGGCTAGAGGCATGTGTTACCCCTCTTTGGAAACGCACCTTTAAAAATCCCATAATTGCCCCTGTTATCACCCAGAGGTATTCTGCCTTAGAAGCATTGCTTCTACGGGAGTAATATGGCGTAATATAGCTAATGATGTTGCAAAGGATGTCAATTTTTTTTTTTTGCTGGTGGTACTGGCAAATAAAAAAATGAATTAATTGATCAAAAATACAAAATATTAGTTTGATCAATTTTTTGTACACTGAATCACCATCAATGTGTGATCACCCCCTTCCAGTCCTGCCATAATGAAAGAGTACTCACCTCACCTGTTATTTGGGACATGTCCAGTGTTGGTCCCAGTTTCCCTTTGCTGTCTCACTAGCTCCTGCCTTTATTTATAGCAGAGCTGAAAAGGAAGAAATCTTAGCAATTGATCGCTTCGAAGAAAGCAATTTCATGAAAATTTCCTAGCTGGAGGCTATATGACCAGGTAAGAAGGCAATAATACAGAGCATGCCTTTCTCCCCCATATATACATGCATGTGAAGGTAGGGCATGCTGCTGTGTAGGTGGATACATATGCATTCACAGATGGTTTAGGGTTGCAGAAATATATAGTATAACCAAACTATAAAAGAAGCCAGCAAGTGTGAGTTATGAGTGGAGTTATATTGTTGTTCCTCCAGATTACGTGAGGATGCACTGTAAAATGAGAATTCGCTTACCTGAAATTCAATTTCTTTGTTCCTTTAGGCAGCCCTTGTCTAGCCTTTCATTAATCCATTGCCTTTTTAAAGTGTGTTGATGAAGTGCAGCCTGCCTTTTTATCACGCCATTTCCTATCACCCAGAAATTTAAGTAGTTCTTATAGTATAGTTAATCTTAAAAAAAAAAAATGACAGTGTTGATCGGGAAGCTAAGACTCTTGAATTGATGTCAGGAGAGATTCACTTACTAAAAAGCAATCTTGGTTTATGTATCCATGTAGCTCAAAGTACATGTCAGCTGATTTATGCTTAAGTAGGCTTGTTTTCTCCCATGAGTTTACACTTCCATAGTGATATTGTTGAGCCATATTGAGGAGTTATAGCTAGGATTTCCTTCACTCAAGGCAAGCATTCGGCTTTACGGCCTCACTGCACATGCCTGGCCAGCCTCACTATATTACTCCCATACTGAGAAGCTAACAGCATCGTAGTAATTGAAGTTGGCGAGAAAATGTAAAGAAGAAGAAAAAAAAAACGTATGCACATTGTGGTCTAGATCCTCACTTTTTCTTCAAGCTAGGGTAGCTTTAGGAAATACAATATAATGCCTTGATTAGTTTTTAACCCCTTAGTCTGTTTTCACACAGGCGAGAAAATCATGCGAGTTTTGTGCATTGCAAGAAGCAGAAATCTTGCACGAATATGAACCATGTTCTGTTGAATGGGGTCATACACATGAGCGATTTTTTTTTTTTTTTTTTTGTTCCGCATCACGGTGCAGGTAAATCTCAGTATGTCCTATCCTTAGGTGTTCTCTCGGAACGTATCGCCCATGGTTTTCGGTGCGGCTTTCAAGGTGCTTGTGAGTGCAATGCGAAGTTTACCCATTTAAAAGAAAATGGGAAACACTCTGCGATCCTTCGTCGCAGCTAAAAGCCGTGGCAAAGCATCGGTACGTTCCTGAAGTGATGCAAAGTAGTTTTAACACAAAAATGCCTTAAATTCATTGGGACATTGCGTGTTGGCGAGAGCGATATTCAACTCTAGTTTCTGGCCCGATATTGCACTCGCAGTTTGAAATTAGCCTTAGCTATGAGACTATTTATGTGTCTTAAGGACAGTGATTTTCATGCTTGCAAGTGATTTTTCTCTCTCTCTCTCTGTCTCTCCTGCCTGCCAGCCAAAAAATTTGCCATTGGCGCGCTGCGGCGTGTGTGTGGTGGTGGGGGGGGGGGGGCAAAACAGGCACGTCACAGCAGGGAGGAGCCAAAAACTGGGGCGGGGTCGAACACGGCGTGATGCTCGTTCGAGTAACGAGCACCATCGAGTACGCTAATACTCGAACGAGCATCAAGCTCGGCAGAGTACGTTCACTCAACTCTAATGGCCATATGAGGTTTTGATTTTTGTACAAGTTGTATTTTTTAATGGCACCACGCTGGGGTACATATATATAATATGTTGTATAACTTGTATTACATTTTTTTTGGGTGGGAGAGAAGGATAACAATGCCCAGAAATTCTGCCACTGTTTTGGGGTTTTGTTTTTAAGCGTTCACCATTCAGTAAATTTATACACTTATAGTGGGGGGGGGTTTTCGCTACTTTTGCACAATAAGAAGGAGTGAATTTCTTACCGAAAATTCCTTTTTTCCGAGTATCCTGACGGCAGACATGGAGGTTGCACCTTGCCCTCGTAGGGACAGGAAGCAAGAGACTTCAAAGAGCTCCTCCTGCCTCCCATTCACCAGTGTCTTCTAACTTACTTACATGGACATGTCGTAGTTAACCAAGGAAGATATTTATTTGCTCCGAAAAAAATAACATGGTTAGTTCCATTTGAACATAAACAATAAAAGGGTAGCTTACCCGGATTTAAACAAAGGAAATATGCACAAATTTACCGTATAAAGGGAAATGTCCAACATAGGAGCCTCTGGGCTACAGATTCGTGCCCGCATAAACGTGTGAATTTGGGAGGGAAATATGTGCCGTCAGGATGACTCTGAAAAAAGGAATTTTCGGTAAGAAATTCACTCCTTTTCCCCGGCGTCATCCTGACGGCAGACATGGAGTATACCAGATTAACTCTTTAGGGAGGGACCACTGATTGCAAGACCTTTCTCCCGAATGAGATCGGAGGAGAGGTCCGCATTCAGCCTGTAATGTTTTGCGAAGGTGTGCAGGTTGGACCATGTGGCTGCCTTACAAATTTGGTCCGGCGTCGCCATAGCCCTCTCTGCCCAGGAGCAGGATACTGCCCTGGTTGAATGGGCCTTGAGTCGTTCTGTTGCAGGAAAAGTAGGCCTGCTGGATGGTGGATTTTATCCAGTTGCTAATGGATCTCCGAGAAGCCGCTCTTCCTCTGCCCGGCCCCTGGAATTGAACAAAAGACAGTCAGCCTTCCTAAAGGATGATGTCTGCTCTAGGTAGCATAGAATGGTCCTCCTTACATCCAGGCTATGGTAGTCTCTTTTCCTATTGTTTTGGGGATTTTGACAGAAGGATGGGAGAATAATTTCTTGCTGTCTGTGGAATTTTGAGGCTACCTTTGGAAGAAAAAAGGGGTCTGTTTTTAGTATGACCTTATCGTCCTGGACTAATAGGTAAGGTGTCTTACAAGATAGGGCCTGGAGCTCGCTTACGCGCCTCAGTGTTGTGATAGCTACCAGGAACATAGTTTTAAACGTGAGGAACCTAATTGGAATCTGATCGATAGGTTCGAAGGGGTCTTTGCAGAGGCTTTGGAGAACTAGGTTCAGGTCCCATGGGGGGACCGTACTACGGCTAACTGGCCTTATTCTTTCTGCTGCTTTCATGAACTTGCGGATCAGTCTATGATCCGCCAAAGGTTGGTCTAGAATGGCCGAGAGCGCTGATACCTGTACTTTCAGGGTTCCTGGTCTCAGGTTTTTATTTAGACCCTCCTGAAGGAAGTCCAAAATCTCTGCCACCGAAGTGTCAAGATTGGAAACTTCCAGCCTCCTCCAGGAGGAGAATTTTTTCCAGATCTTATTATAAATAGCTGAGGTTACCGGTTTTCGGGACTGGCGTAGAGTCGCAATAACTCTGGAGGACAGACCTTGTCTTAGTAGCGTCTGTTCCTCAATATCCACACCGCGAGGTTCAGTCTCTCTAGGTTGGGGCAAAGAACTGGGCCATGCGCTAGAAGGTCCTTCCTGGATGGAAGGTGGATTGGCTCCGAGATGGCGAGCTTTAGGAGCATTGGAAGCCATGCCCTTTTTTCCCAGTGTGGGGCGATCAGGATCAGCGTGATGTTGCTCTGCTGGACCTTCTGAAGAACTCTCAGGATCAGGGGTATGGGGGGGGAAGGCGTACGCCAGACTGAAATCCCAACTCTGGGGAAAAAGCGTCTAACCCCTCGGCCTCGTCCTTCGGATCTAGGAAAAAATAGGCGGGGCATTTTGAATTTTTGCTGCTCGCAAACAGGTCCACCTGTGGACTGCCCCAGGTTTCTGTAATGAGACGAAATTCCTCTTGATTCAGAGACCATTCCCCGGGGTCTAGGCATCTTCGACTGAGAAAGTCGGCTGTCAGGTTCTGGGATCCTTTGAGATGGACCGCTGTCAGGGACTGTACCGTGGACTCGGCCCATCGGAAGATCCGGGCTGTTAATTTCAGCAGGTGAAAGTTTTCTGGTGCCTCCCTGGTGGCGAATAAGTGAAACGGTGGTCATGTTGTCAGAGAAGATCTTAACATGTCTCTTCTTTAGGATATCCTGAGCTCTGTGAAGCGCCTCCCAGATGGCCCTAATATCTCTAAAATTTGAGGTCTGGGCACGCAATGTCGGACCCCATTTGCCCTGGAGCAAACGCTGCCCCACTTGCGCTCCCCAGCCAGACTGGCTTGCGTCGGTGACGACGGAGATGAAGGGCTCTGCCACCCATGGGGACTCCGCCTCTAGGTTGCCAGTTGACCGCCACCAGTGGAGGGACCTTGTGACCGATAATGACACGGGCATTCTGCTGTCCAGAGAGGTTGTTGCCCCGTCCCAGTTGCCCAGGGTGGCTCTCTGTAGCGTCTTTGAGTGCGCCTGGGCCCAAGGAATAATGCCGATACAGGAGGTCATGAGGCCCAGGAGCCTCATTGCGTCCCTAATCGTTATTTGTTTCTTCTGGACGCATTTCTGTGCTGCCAGCCTAAGGTTTTCCTGCCTGGGTGGAGGCAAAGACAAGGTCTGAGACACTGAGTCTATCTGTACCCCCAGAAAGGTCTTTCGCGTCTCGGGGAGAAGACTAGGTATAGGGAAGTTAACTATCCACCCCAGTCTCTGAAATAGGGAGATGATTTGGCTGGTATCCTCTTTGAGGATCTTCGGTGAGGATGCAATTACCCGGAAATCGTCCAGGTATGGGACAATTTTTATGCCTGCCACATGGAGATGCGCCACCATCTCTGCCACTATTTTAGCGAATATCCTGGGTGCCGTTGAAATTCCGAAGGGTAGGCACTGGAACTGAAAATGGTGTACACAGCTGCCCATCCTGATGGCAAACCGCTGGTACTTGTGATGTTCCGGCAGGACTGGGACGTGGTAGTATGCGTCCTTTAGATCGACGGTACTCATAAAGTCCCCTCTTTTGATCAGAGTTACTGCAGACCTGACGGTTTCCATCTTAAACCTTTTATAGGTAATAAACCTGTTCAGGCCCTTCAGATTAAGGATCATCCGAAAACTGCCGTTCGGTTTTTTGATCAGAAATAGGGGTGAGTAGAACCCCAAGCCCTGTTCTACTGTGGGGACCCAGACTACCGCCCCCATCTGTAGCAGCTTAGAAATTTCATTTTTAAAGATATCCTGCAGGGCGGGGGATTGCGTGGGGGTGACTCTGAAATTACTGGGGGGCCGGGTGAAGAGTTCTATTCTGTACCCTTGGGCTATGAGCTACAGGACCCACGGGTTGTCTGTAATCCCCTGCCATTCCCGGGAAAAGCTCAATAGTCTGCCCCCCACCTAGTACTCGCCTACAGGGGAAGGGGTTGTTTTTGTCTTACCCCTGCCTCCTTTGGGGTAGGACCAGCGCCCCGTCTTTCCTTTGCCTCGGTATGGCTTGAAGGATGGCTGACGTTTGTGGGGAAATCCCATTCTTGCTTGGCACCAAAGATGTGCTGGCCATGAAAACGGGATGTTACACGGCCTTCCTTTGGAAGCTGTATCTGCTTTCCATGTTTTCAGCCAGACTGCCCGCCTGGCCATGTTAGACAATGCGGTGCTTCTGGCCGCCAGCCTCATAGATTCGGCAGACGCTTCTGCCAGGAAGCCTGTTGCTGATCTGAGTAGAGGCATGCATTCCAGTAACGCATCTCTAGGAGCCTTCTGTTTAATCTGGTCGTCGAGTTCCCCCAACCAGAGGAACATCGACCTCGCCACAGAAGTCGCTGCGATATTGGACTTCAGCGTATAGCCCGTTGTTTGCCAGGCCCATTTCATCAAGGCGTCAACCCTGTTGCCCATCGGGTCTTTAAGATGAGAGGAGTCCTCGAATGGCAGGGCTGTCTTTTTGGCCATTCTGGCCACCTGTGCGTCCACCTTGGGGACCTACTCGTAGATGCTCACATCTTCCTCCGCAAAGCGGAGTCTCTCTTTATATTCGTTGGACAAATAGAGGTGTTTGTCCGCGCAGCCCACTCATCCGTGATTACTTTCTTCAGGGTATCATTAACCGGAAACACTGTGCGGTTCCTTGGTCTGAGCCCGCCGAACATGTCGTCCTGTACGGACCTTGGCTCAACCACATCCTCGACCTTCATCGTATCCCTGACTGCTTTGATCAGGTCATCCAGGTCCCCAGATGAGAAATAGTATTTTTTATTCTCATCCTTGGCGTCAGGGGGACGGTCAAAGAGTTCGCCATCTGACAAGTCGCCCAGGGATTGCTCAGACTCTGAGCTCGTTAGCGGTATGTGGCTCGCCCTTTTAGCGGCCCTTCCTTCCCGCTGAGCTGGGGGGGAGACTGGAAATCGATGCCCGGACCTCCTCTCTAACCAGGGATCTAATATCTTCCCTGAATGCGCCTGTTCATCCATAAGGATCTTGGAGGTACAATCGGGGCATAGCGGCTTTTTATACGCCTCGTCCAGTTTTTTAAGACACAGGGCGCATTTCCTGTGTTTTTTCTTTAGGTCCTGTTTAGACCGGGTGGATTCCCTGTCCTGCAAAATATACATACATGCACATAAGGGAAAAAAACCCCACACAATGCTAAATCCTTGAGCATAACATCCCTGCAACAAGTAACACTTACAGTTTGCAGGGCTTCCATCTCTGGTTCCTTTGTAGTCATGATGCAGAAAACGCAGACAGAACCAGATTAGACAGATAAATCCTTCTCTGAAGGTGTGCTGTCAGTGGAAGCTTGCCGGGGGGTCTCCATTTTTAAATCTCCCGCTGTTCCGGGTCAGCTGACGGCATCTGACGTCACCGCGTCACGCCGCGTCATTGGCTCCGCCACCCGACGCCGCGCCGGCATGCCTGGAGGAGAGAGGCATCTGAGCCTATGGCTCGCCGCTCTCCCCGGCTGAAAACAACTGTGCCGAGCTGTGGAAGAGGAAGGAGGGGGACTCAAAGACCTCTGGTCCACCGCTCCGACCGCTGTGGTGGTGAACCCCGGGCGGTCAGACCTGTGGCCCGCCATGCTCCCGGACCGCGCTGACACCCCGAAGGGAGATGAGAAGGGAAGCAGCCCTGTGGATCGTCAATCCCTACAGTCAGCCTGCTTTGGAAGAAAGGTGAGGGGGGAGCAGCCCTGTGGATTGTTCCCCCAGCTGTCATCCTGCAGCTCCCTGGAGGGAGCTCCTCTTGCATGTCCCTGTAGGGACAGGAAGCACTGGTGAATGGGAGGCGGGAGGAGCCTTTTGAAGTCTCTTGCTTCCTGTCCCTACGAGGTCAAGGTGCAACCTCCATGTCTGCCGTCAGGATGACGCGGGGGAAAATAAATTTTAAAGAAAAACAATTGAATCTACATCACCACATCATAAGACTCATACATTTTGATTTTTATGGCAGCAGATCTATGTGAGGGCTTGTTTTTCATTGGAAGAGTTGTAGTTTTTATTGGTACCATTTTGTGACTTTTGGATTGCTTTTTATTTCATTTTTTGGGAGACTAGCAAAATTAAAAATAGCAATTCTAGCTTACTTTTTAAAATTATTTTCATGGCGTTCACCATGCTCAATAAATAACAAACATTGTCTGGGTCATTATGAATGTTATAATAGCTATTGGGTGTTGCTCTAAATTTTTTTTTGCTATTTTATCCATTTAAAATAGGTTTTTATGGTGAAAAAAATACATACTTTTTTTAACTGAAATTTTTTTTTATAAATTAAACTTTTTTTACACTATTTTTTAGTCCCTCAAGTGGACTAGAAGATGCAATCAATTGATTGCTATGATAACACACCCCATTACTTATGTAGTGCATTTTACTAAGCCTATGAGAACGGTGTGTTAGATTCTGCTGGAGGTGGGGACTAATAGTCCTAGTTACATGCCAGGCCCCTCCCACCACCCCTCCCGCAAGTAAATGCCATAATTGCATTTTAACTGCATATTTCAGTTTACCCCACTTTAAAAAGTTTTAATGTTTCTGCAATATTTTTTTTTGTATAAATAAAAAAGTTATGACTTTGAGAAAGCAGGGATGAACAGTTATATAAAAAATGAAAAAAATCTCTGGTCTTGAAGGTGTTAAGCGTCTGACAGTCATCACAGCTGCTTGCTAATAGAATATGATCATATTCACGGTTATGTACACAATGCAGTCGATGATCACGTCAGCCATATGACATTAAATGCTGTTGTGTCATGTGATTCTCTTGGGCTCTAGGCCTATATGTGCTTAGGCTGCTCATATTGCTCTATACCAGTAAATCCTTGGATATAGAGTCAATAAAAATGGTCACATTGGCCATTACTTAAATATAACTTGCTAAGAAAGGTAGAAGAAATATAAATCAAAATTTTGTAAGATTTATGCCAAACTTGTGACCTTTTGAAGTTTTACACCGAACCCCACTACTTTTTTCCTTTAGGTGGGCAGTGCCTAGCATTACCCTATGTAACCTATTCCAGAATTTATAGCTGAATCCCTTGCCAGCTCAATCCCTGGCATAAGCATCAGGCTAGCACACAGAGGTGCTGCCAGTTGCGCCAAAAGTATTACTTTGGACAACATTTTCTAAAAATGACTTGTCTTCCCTCCGTTATGTTTAATACTTTAAAGAATGAATTAAGCTTTCATACTAATGGAATGCAAAACATAGCATGTAAGGCAAGTAGAGAATTGCTGTAAGTGCTTAGTCCACACTTCCATAGTCTACTAGGAAATTATCATGTGGCTGGTCTCCTCTGCTCAGTGTAAATGACTGAGGTGATGTTTCATTGACATTGGGTAGTGGATACTACCTACATATCTACATATGATAATTTACTAGTATCAGGCTTCCAAACTAATGGGAGCAATAGTGGAGGTAAAACCGAGGTGGAGGAGGCTAAAAGAAAGACAAACTGTGCAGTAATGTGTGAGAAACCAAATGGATAGGGGTGTACAGCCAACTTTATTTCTAAAAGAACGTGACATGTCCTCTTTGAACAAAACCATCAAGATGGGATTGAAATGTAGACTTTCAGCTTGTACAAACTAACATAATTAATTTTAGGGATTATTTTAAAGTTTTAAATGTTCTGCAGTTGATGCCAAGTGTTGAATTTGCATTTGGTAGCTGTTCATGGGAATGATCAAAATGTGGTCCAAAGAGGTGTCAATGCAAGTGACAGAGGTCATCATTAGACTGAAATAAAACAAACTTATCAAAGGGATAGCAGAAAGATTAGACATGGCCTAATCAACTATTATGTAGATTCTTAAAAAGAAGGAATGTATTGGTGAGTTCAGCAACACCAAAAAACATGGCAGGCAACTATCAGGGTATCTTTACACTGAGCAACTATCTTACAGATACTCAGAAAAGTTGCCGAATTGTACGAATGACCCTTGTTCGAAAGCTCTTACACGGAGCACTTGTTGTTCATTAGTTGCTTGCCAAGATATCATATGTAGGGGACATCTCTATGCAAATCTGTCCACAAGTCGTTAAGATACGAATAACTGCAATTTTATGCCTGATAACGTGATCAACCAGTGACTATTTTTTATGGCAGCTGAGATGAAACGACTAGCAAGTAGTGAGCATTTTTTTTGTTAAAAGGATAAAAGAGGTTGGATCTTTGGTAATCGGAATATATCAAAACAGAGATTTACTAATTTTAAGGAAATTTGGGGATGATGATCTGGTATCTGGGGCTATACGATGGATAATGACCCAAAACATACACAAAAGCAATCGAAGAGCTTCCTTAGGCAAATAAATAGAATGTTCTTCAATGGTAGGGTCAGTCATCTCACCTCAACGCTATTGAGCATGCTTACCTGTTATTGCTGATTAACCACCCACTGCTCCACATAAAAAGAAAGTGCAGAGTGTTAAGGTAGCAGAAATGCAGTCCTAGGCTCTTGCTCACAACCTGAAGGTTGCAAGTTCAATCCCTGCATGGTTCAGGTAGTCAGCTCAAGGTTGACTCAGTCTTCCATCCTTCCGAGGTCGGTAAAATGAGTAACCAGCTTGGTGGAGGGTAATAAATTACCTGGAAATGCTGCGGAATAAGTTGGCACTATACAAATAACAAGATGTATTTTATTTATTTAAAACGCGAAAACAACCAGCAACTGAAGGCCATGGCAGTAATGGTCTGGCAAAGCATCTCGGGGAGAAAATTCAGTATTTGATGTCCATGCATTTCAGTCTTCAGGCAGTCATTGACTGTAAAGTCTTTACATCCAAATATTTAAAAAATACTCAAATAATTAATAAATTATGTTCGTTTGTCCAATTATATTTGAGCCCATGAACATGGAGGGACAATGTAAAAAAGCGCTGTAATTATTAAATGGTTGATCTAATATTTTTGGTAAGCCCCTTGAATTAAAGATGAAAGTATACATTTTAATCACATATTGATTGCTTTGTTTCCAATCCATTGTGTTGGTACACAGGGGCAAAATAATAAAATGGTATCACTGTCCACATACTACTGGACCCAACTGTAAGTAAACTAACCCCAACAGAGGTTTCTAGTAGAGATACAGTGTCAGAAGCGTAACATTAAGTTTCTGGGTCCATGCACAAAATCTGCATTAGGGTCCCCTTTTTCAGGGGATACATTTACCATGTCCTATTTATAATAACTGCATCTTCTTATTTGGCAGAAAAACTTCTGAGCCCCACTGGCACCAGGGCTGGGGTGATTATTACCTTCACAACCCTATTGCAACCATTTTTTGGTGTAGACAATTGGAAAGTAATAATTTTATCAAAGTTTCCAAACACTGTTTAGAATTATCCTATAATCCCCACAGTTTATCTTTCAAGACAGGTTGGATTTGGCATTAGATATAGAAAAAAAGAAAGCTACTTCAGGAAGCGAGAACATTAAAAACATGTAGAAACCGGCCAAATGGAGAGAAGAGCATCTGAATTTAAGATAAAAAAAGTTGCTATTAATCTATTCATCTTAAGATGTGGGCATTAAGTTTATCTTTCCTTCATTTTACAGACAAAATGCACAAAGATGAAAAAAAACTAATCAAATATCCATGCTATGGCGGTGAAAAAATATGAAGTAAACCAAGCAAGACTCCCCTGCAACAAAATCACATTATGGAAAGGTTTTCATTTATAGAGATGGGCTAAAAATAAATTGCCAATCAGTCTTTTCCGTGTAATCAAATCTACGCTTACAATTTGGCTTTAAAGGAAATAACAATTTCTGAATTGCTTCCAGAGCTCAAGTGCTGCAAGTATGATTAATACACTGCCTGAAAACTGATGGCTTATCAGATTGGCTCGACATATTTCCCGTATCTCCAAGCGGACTTTAACATTTCAAGGGGCTGTGAAGAAGCCAGTATTTAAACATAGGGCTGCACTGTATCTAGACTGTTGCTTCTATGATGTAAGTAAAGGGGATGGGCTGCTGCAAGAAAGCAAGGCTCTTGTGAATTATCTGCCGATAAGCAAATCAGTTTACAAAACTCTGGGGAAATTCTTCATCATAAAAGTAGAAAACTCTGGCGCACCCTTTTTTACACTAAAAATATTAACTTTCTAATTTTTTTTACTGGTCACAATCTTTTTTTTGTAATATAAAGTAAAATGTGGGCGGTGCTTAGCAAGACACAGTCTCCCAGACTTGACATTTTTAGCTAGAATTTAAGCCACAAACACATGTAAATTTGTAACTAAAATCTACTCCAACTCATGGCGGACAAATTTCTTTTCAGGCACATAGACAAAACGATATGCACCAAATATATTAAGAGGTGTGTGCCTGTTAATACATAAGGCACATTTCACTCCAGTGATGTTCACATTAACACCATTTTCTCAGTATGCAGTGTAATGGCTACGAAAATTATCAATCAGGGCTAGCAGTGCTTCATTAATAAATTAGACTCCTCTCTTTCTGTGAGCTACACAGTTCTTACAGAAAGTGTGCACAGTTCCTACAACTAAGGGCTCTGGACAGCGACATAAAACCCTTCAGCAAGATTTTTGTTAGCCCATTAAATTTAAAGGGACTTGGAGGCTGAAAGTGAGGTTGCCGAGGGGCAACAAAGATGCAGGCTACATTTAAAGGGCCAAGAGGCCGAAAGGGCAGTTGACTTGGGGCAATGTAGGTCCAGACAGAGTGCAAGGGTGAAGCCACGTTGGTGGACATGTTTTTTTTTCTCTGTAGGAGACTGTGTAGCAAAATGGCGATTTTCAAGATTTTCAAGGGAAACAACCAAAAAGAGCCTTGCTGGAGGTGTTTACTAGTGGACTTTTGCATATATGGGTGTCCAGTGGCAAAATGGCCAGTAAAAACCCCACTGGAGTGTGGTGGATTCCTTAAAGACAAAGAGACTTGAAAGGACTGATAGTGCAAACGTTTTGCAGGTTGGTGCATTGAGGACTGCGCAGTGTGCACTGCCATTTAACCCTTTCCAATCCAATATCGGGCCTGCCCCGACATCATCATTTCCCTCCACAGCTCCGATGTCGGGACAGGCCCGACACTGCAGTGCAGGAGTGCATCTGCACCTGATCATCAGACACATCGGGTGCAGATACTCTTGCACTGATCCTCATCAAGGACCCTCTAAGAGAAGGCAGAAAGGGTTTTTAACCCTTTCTGCCTTCTCCTTTACATATTACATAGCGCTCAATTAGCGCTATGTAATGCAGAGATTCCGGCCGGTGATCATGTGACCGCCGATGTTACCTGACCCCCAGCGGTCACAGTTTGTGAAAATTTGGAAAGTCTTGAAGGAGGAAATCGCCTCTGTGAACGAGAGAAAAGACAGTGAGCAACAGATCGAAGGTGAGCAGTCTTTTGAAGTACAAGGGACCAAAGAGAAGGCAGAAAGTAAGGCTGCTAAAGCTAAGAAAGTCACCAAATAAGCAGAGACTGGAAAAGAGGCCTCAAAAGTTGCAGGTGAAGAAAACCGTGTGAAAGAATTTGCAGAGAATGGCAAAATGGAGTCTACATAAGAAAGATGGCAGCTAGGAAAGTGCCAGCTAAAGAGAGAGACCACTGAGTCTTGAGTTTTGACCCCAGAAGGGCTAAAGGTGGGATACGCCCTATGGCTTTATCAGGGGGTATGTGGTGCTGCAGTACACAGAATGGCCTGCAGAGGGCTGTAGACAGGCATTCAGGCTGTAGAGTTTAGAGTGAACACCTGTGGGTGTGGCACCTGTAAAAGGGCTCCAAGCCTTAGGTCTAGTGTGGACCAGTGGAGGCCTCGAGTCTGACAGGGAGGACAGCCCTAGACTCTCACCCTAGTAGGGTACGGACAAATGGACTTTGTTGATGTGATGAACTTTGCAGTATATGAAATAAATGCTGGCAGGCACCAGAGTGTTTATAGAGAATTGAAGTATTGACCCATTTCTATACATGTGGTGCCCATTCCAGTTGGAAAGGACGGCGATCCTTTAGGCCAGCGACCCCCAATTTGTTGATGAAAAGGGTTAACCAAGACCAGAACATACTCAGACTTTACATAGTTTCTGATCGAGGTAAAGGTTTCTATAGACGTTAAAAACCATGAGTTCTATTCCCTTTTTCAGTAGCTTCTTGTACACCTAGAAATATACTTATACTATATAGTGTGTCAGTTATAGGATGATGTAATCACATGATGAAAATGTTTTCTGCCATTTTGTTTTATAAATGTGTATTTGTATCTTAGTTAAAAGGTAGTATCATATGGAGGGAGAAGAGTGCCTAAATATGGGAATTAAGGTGGAACTGAATTTTGTGATAACATATAGACCAATCATAACGTGTCCTATTTGCATGAGAAAGTAAAAGTAAGGTTTGCTGTATAAGGCAAGGCACTTGTCTTTGTTCTGGGCACCCAGTCTAGGAATGAGAATTCACTGGGTGCATTCCGCCATAATAAACACCTCATTTCCTGAAGAAACAAGTCTCTGGGGTCCTCTGTTCTTACAACAGTGTGTGTCTGTGCCTATATGTGTGTAAGTGTGTCTGTAAAAAAACTAAAATAAAAATAAATCTTATTTGTGTAGCACCAACGTATTCCGCAGCACTTTCAGGTAATTTATTTACCCCCATCCAAGCTGGGTTCTGATTTTACTGATTTCTGAGTAGTGGAAGGCTGAGTCGACCTTGAGCCAGCTACCTGGGCCAAGCAGGGAGGAATTGAACCCGCAACCTTCAGGTCGTGAGGGAGAGCTTAGGACTGCATTTCGTCTGCCTTAGCACTCTGTGCCACACAAGGCGTCAGTGTGTATATGTGTGTTTAGTAGTGTGTCTGTGCGTATATATGTGTAAAAATGTATGTCCGTGGCAACTTGGGGATATTGAGCTTACGGGATCGCCATCTTTCTTCCAGCTAGATGAGTGGTTGTACCTCGGTGACCCACATCCAGGCGTTCTAATAGTTTGCATTGCACACAGATCAGCAAAGAAACTTAGTAACCCCTATAAAATAGTCACTGAGATCCACATTAAGGTATTGGTTTTGTTGTGTTATCATAGCAGTGTACTTTTTAAAAACATACATTCGTTTTGGGGAAAAAATTTGTATCAAAGTTTAAAAAACAGTTTACCAGCCTTCTATGGTTACATCATGACCGCATTATTCGGTAACCCTGGACACAGTGTAAGGAGAATGAGAACATTTTCATTTACACTCATGTAACACTTTTCATAGAATCAATCTTACTTCAGCACTCTCACAGCTCGGTAATACCTAGATGGCCCCCACAGTCTAATACTTCTCATATCTGCTAACGGCACAGATCAATAGCATCAATATTGCTCTTACCATTCCAATGTACAGTGCAAATGTTTTAGTTTAGATGAGGTATTTCTTGGCTTGCTGGTGCAATTATATTGAAAACGGAAAGGCTGACACCACCCGTTAATGACGACATGTAGGTCCGAAAGCCTGGACCAAGCTGTAGGGATTGAGTAAGACTGGTCCAATGAGATAGTAGTGTGCACACTATTATGGACAATGATTTACAGATTAGTTTGGACTGGGGGAGTATCTCCCTGAAGGGACTGTAATGCGGGAAGTGTGAATGGTGGCGTCATGTTTAAGGTCACCGGTTACTATATTAGGTAGTGCGTGAATCCATTTGTAGCACAGTTAGGGAACATGGAAGTTATTTTATGTTCACAGGATGCAAGTTATATGATCGTTGATGTGAACAGGGGGACAGAACACTTCGGGATTGTAGCATTATGCATATATGCAAGTCTACAGTAATGCTATGTTGGAAATGTTCATTTGCACCAATGATGCATGAGTCCATAGTGACACGGAGCTACTCAAATTAAGGACACACTCCAGCACCTATGGACTCATGCATCATTGGTGCAAATGAACATTTCCAACATAGCATTACTGTAGACTTGCATATATGCATAATGCTACAATCCCGAAGTGTTCTGTCCCCCTGTTCACATCAACGATCATATAACTTGCACCTATGATAGGCCATGATGTCGTCATGCCCCGGACCTTCGGTAATACAATGATAAGTATGCAGCAATACAAGGATTGTGGAAAGTAAATGATGGTGATTGAAGTGACTTGTCACCTGAGGGAAGTAGAGCAGATGTACCCTGCACCTATGATGCATTGAACCTGCAGATCGCAGAGTATATGGGGATATGAGTATAAATTTCCAGTTAAATTTACGTCACATTAAAAGTATTTGTTCCCTCCCATGGAGTGATCAGTTAGGCAGTTTGTTAAGTAAAAATATAATGATACTTGATGGACATGGGGCTGTTTTTGAACCTATGTGTTAGCACATATTAGGCTTCCTACACAGCATTTTTGGTGTCTTTTTGGGGGAAGGGCGATGTTAAAGATGTCACGAATTTCATCCGTCATTTGTAAACACTTTTGTGTGATTTTTTTTATTTTTTTATTTTTTTATTTTTTGGTCACACGTTTTTATCTTTATTTTTTCAGCATCCTTATTGAAAAATTAGGTTAAATATTTAGATTTACCCCGGTCAAAGCTTAAGGGTAAGTTCAGGAATGTAAAAATCAGTGCCAAAATCACCATACATTTGCTGCAAAATTGTTGTATGTATCTAGAAATGTGTCGACCTCCTAAGCATTCCAAATCATTCAACACAGTCACTTATGGGTGGAACTCTTGTTACAAAAATAATTGCATAATGACAGCAATTCTGGGAAGCATTTATGTTCTGGGCTTGGTATTAGTGCTGTATTTACCGTAAATACTCGAGTATTAGCCGACCCGAGTATAAGCAGAGTCAATAAGTTTTATCAAAAAAACTGGTAAAACTTATTGACTCGAGTATAAGTCCAGCTATACTCGAGTATATACTAGGTAAAGAAGAGATGCAATACTCACCTCCCAGCTGGCGTCTGTGTCCCT
Organism: Eleutherodactylus coqui; assembly: GCF_035609145.1. Classification (NCBI taxonomy): domain Eukaryota; kingdom Metazoa; phylum Chordata; class Amphibia; order Anura; family Eleutherodactylidae; genus Eleutherodactylus; species Eleutherodactylus coqui. The sequence continues at coordinate 384,253,594 of NC_089837.1, read as the reverse complement.
AGCGTGATGGTCTCCCCGGCAGTGCGGCATGCTGCTTGAGAATTCTCCCCACTGTCATCTCCCTGCTCATCTTTGAATTCCCCTGCCATCAGCACTGTGTAAGTAAGCGCTGTGATTGGATTGAGCGCCAGCCAATCACAGCCGGCGCTCGATAAACCAATTACAGCCATTCAGTGATGTCATCCACTGAATGGCTGTGAATAATCAAACACAGGCTGTGATTGGCTGGCGATCGATCCAATCACAACGCCTACCTACACAGCACTGACAGCGAGGGAATTCAAAGCTGAGCAGGGAGATGACAGCGGGGAATTCTCAAGCAGTTTGCTGCACCACTGGGGAGGTAGGTATTGCAGGTTTTTTGTTGTTTTTTTTTTTTTACCTCACTCGAATATAAGCCCAGGGGGGCTTTTTCAGCATAAAAAAATGTGCTGAAAAACTAGGCTTATACTCAAGTGTATATGGTATATTGTGAGATTTGCTCTGGGGCTGTAGTTATGTATAAGCTTGGTTCTGGTGCTGTATATATGTACTGTGGTCACTTCCAGCTCTATATTTACCAAGCTTGATCTGGCACAGTATTTAAGAGTTTGATTCTTGTGCTGTATTTATGTTATGAACTTGGGTCTGGTGCTGGCTTTGATTTTGTATTTGCGTGATTTGTTCTGGTGCTGTATTTATGTCATGAGTATGGTTCTAATGCTGTATTTGTGTGTGTTTCGTTCTGTATTTGTGTGCTGAGATTGCTTCTGGTAGTGCATTTACGTTATAAACTTGGTTCTAGTACTGTATTTATGCTCCGGTGCTATGTTTATGTCAATAGCTAGGTTCTATTGTAACAAGACAAAAAGAGAAAAACTCCTCAGCGCTCACACCAATATAATGCATGTAGGTATAGATGAAAGAGGATAGAACTTACTCGGTGGAGGCGCCTATGGCCCAGGCGCCTCCCAATCCAGGATTAGCTTATCGCACGGAGATGAAAGCCAACGGTAGCGGAGGTATTTTCACAACTTTTAATATGTGCAATCAAGGTATACACAACGCGTTTCGGCCAAGAGGCCTTTTTCAAGTGTACAAACTACATTAAAATATACAATTATATAGGAATTACCTGAGAGATGATGTGTACTGTGACGAATCCCGTTTGTGTAAAGGGGAGGGTCGGGGGAGTGAACGAGGGAGGGGAAAGTGCCAAATTTGGTATAATACTCCTTCCGAGAAATCCCTGATGACGTCGGTATCACGTGTGAACCCGCATCACTGCGGGCACACCGTTAATTCGAATGAAGCGACCTCAAGGGGAGTGGCCACCTGCTGGTAACCACCCACCTGTCATTCTGTGATCCCATGATGTGATCACGTGTTCCGGGTGATCCCGGATGACGTATGGGTCACGTGTAGAGCCTACGTCATGGTATGTGCACAATTTATGTATATCGGATGCCCACAAGGGGAGCACCCGCCCAGATACCATCCGACATGCAGCAACCAAACCCACCCGCTGACAGGAGGTCTTCCGTCTACATGCAGCACTCCGTATGGGTGCGTTTTTGATTAAAAATCACATCACTTCTGTGAAATTGTGATCCTTACACACACGTGTGCCATACCTGTGTTAGGATCGATCGCAAGCGTTTCCAATTGACTTCAATGGGGAACATTGCATTGCGCTTGCATGCACATCGCACGGCATGTGAACAGCATGCAATGTCTTCTAAGATCCCATTGAAAGGAATGGGCGAGGCATTCCAAGGGAACGCCAAAGATAGAATGTGTTGCATTCTTTTTTTTCCTGCAGCATGTGTTACATATTTGTGTGGGTTTTGTGCACATCGCACAAAACTCGTTCAATAATATTGTTTGTGTGAAGAAGCCGTAACTCGTTATTTGTAAGATCAATCAGTAAAGGAGACTTGAGTATCATTACACGTAGCTCAGGGCAGTACTGACATCCTAGCGACATGTGTGCAGAGACAAATTTGCCAATAATTTTCAGCTTGACATTTAATTTGCTTAAAGCAAGTAATTAATTGTGTGTAAATATTGAGAGCTGTCAGAATTTCTGATCTGTGTTTACCCGGGCAACAGATTAAATTGCAAATGGAAAGAAGTTTTTATACTCAGTATTGTGACATTTGGTGCAAGTCAAGACGTAGGCTGAATAGAATGAGTAAAGAAGCCATTAGAGGAGAGAATTAAGACCAAGACAGAGTAATTGTATGCCTGGGCAGATCTGACCACAAGACTGAAGATGTGCTTCGTGGATTGACAGGAAAACTGCAGAGACTGTCAGCACACAGATATACTAAAAGTGATGAACTACTGGTAGCCGGGACAGTGTTTGGGAAGCATACTGATAATGTATACTAACAAAAGTAAAAAAAAAAGTAAATTATACTGTGTATAGCTGGGTCATAATAATATAGATACAAAGCAGATTGACTGCCACTGCCTAGTAAGACATTTCTCTTGGAATAATTGAAATCTGTAATTCTATTTATTGAATGGCTGAGCGCTACCTGTGATTGGCTGAGCGCTGTGACCAATCACAGGCAGCGCTCAGCTGTCATTCAATTAATGGCTGAGAGCTGCCTGTGATTGGCTGAGCGCTCAGTCAATCAGATGCAGCCCTTTCAGCAGGCGGGGATTTTAAAATTCCCGCCTGCAGTAAGAGCTTCATTACTGTGACGGGACCAAAGCATCTAGACGCGCCTGAGCCACCTCGGCAGCGGCAGAGAGGTAAGTATGCATTTTTTTAAATTTTTTACTACAACTAGGGATGATTTTCGGAAAAGGGCTTATATTTAAAGCCCTTCCCCCAAAATCATTGTGGGGGGTGCCAGCAGCAGCATGTTACTGTGTTACATTAGCACTTCCTATACATATGCGGTAACGCTGCGTATGCAGTACCAGTAGCTGCTGCATTTCCCATTCTAGGCTTATAATTGAGTCAATAAGTTTTCCCAGTTTTTTGTGTTAAAATTAGGTGCCTCAGCTTATATTCGGGTCGGCTTATACTCGAGTATATAAGGTAAATGCTGTGGATTTGGCCATTGTGGATTTACAGTGGAATTGCTGTGGGTATTCGGTTGAGGAATGTCTGCAGCGTTTACAACACGTGTGAATGTACCCTGAGGGTATTTTAAATTCACATACAATGCTGACAGGTTTTGCCTGTAATTTTTTGCTGTGAAATAGCGGCAAAATCTGCAGCAGATATTTTGCTGAGGACAATATGTGCCATATTAACATAGGCTATTACTTATTAGAAAATTATAGTACCAGCATTTATTCTGATTTCCAAACATTATACACACAGCTGTGCTACATCCATCCTGATTCCCACACGACACAAACAGCTCTGCTACATCCATGCTGATTCCCACACATTACACACACAGCTGTACTACATTTATGCTGATGGCCAGACATGACACACACAGCTGTACTACATTCATTGTGATTCTCACACATGACACACACAGCTCTACTACATGCATCCTGACCCCACACATTACACACACAGCACATTACACAAACAATTCTACTACATCCATCCTGATTCCCACACATGATACACACAGCTCTACTACATCCATCCTAATTCACACAGATCACACCCACAGCTCTGGCACATCCATCCTTATTTTTATACATCACCAGCACAGCAGACTCCTGGATACTGTAATCAGCTCCTGTAAATGTGATCTCTGACTCCACCCACACAGGTGATCACATGACTGTGACGTCATCACAGGTCCTGGTAGCTGCTGTCAGCTTATCCAGTATACAGTACTTTCTACCAAACTCCAGAATGGCTCCTCCCACAGTAGTGATGTCATCGCAGGTCCTTCAGCTCACTGGATCTTTGTGGTAGTGATAGGTCGGTGTCTCCTGTCAGGATCACTAAGTTGTGTCTGAGATAATGACAGCTTAGTTGTATTCTCATTTTGTTATTTTTGTCCTCCCCTTCCAAGAGCCCTAACTTTGTTCTTCTTCTGTCCGTTAGGCTCTGTGTTTTATATATACTGTAGGACCTACGATGATGTCACCAGGGACGGAGCGATGACATCACCAGGGGCAGAGCATGAGAAGCACACACACACACACTCACAGACAAGTGGTCATTAGTAGTTTGATACATATAAAATTTTCTGTTTAAGCATGGGACGGTTTGTTCTCAGCAGAATATCCTCATATAGATTCTCTCCATGATTCTTTGATGTGAAATCACAGCAAAATCCACTGTGTTACATGTGGATTTGATGCTTATTTTGTTATGGATTCTCTGTAGTTTTCATACATGCTGTGGAATTAAAATCCACACTGCAGATTAATTAAGGGCTTCAAGAATTGTGAGCGCAATATGCAGAGGTTAGAACTAGAGATGAGCGAACGTACTCGGTTCGGGTGTTTTTGGACCGGAGCACCGCTTTTTCCGAGTAACTGACTACTCGGATGAAAAGATTCGGGGGGCGCTGGGGGTGCGGGGTGTTGCAGAGGGGAGTGGGGGGGAGAGAAAGAGAGCTCCCCCCTGTTACCCACTGCTCCCCCCCCGCTCCCCCCCGCATCTTTTCGTCCGAGTAGTCAGTCACTCGGAAAAAGCGGTGCTCGGGTCCAAAAACACCCGAAACGAGTACGTTTGCTCATCTCTAGTTAGAACCCATTAATATCAATGTGTTTGTTCTTATTTTCCATGTTTAGTGCATGTATTTCTCAAAGATACATAGTAGAATACAAGTAGAATATTCTCTATTTTGTGCGTATTAGCAAATGTGCAATACGCTGTGCAATTCTGTGAAAAACAGAAAACATCTGGACCTCATTAGGCTATATAGCCTTTTAACTAGAGATGAGCGAGCGTACTCGCTAAGGCGAACTACTCGAGCGAGTAGTGCCTTATGCGAGTACCTGCCCGCTCGTCTCAAAAGATTCGGGTGCCAGCAGGGGAGAGCGGTGAGTTGCGGGAGTGAGTGGGGGAGCGGGGGGAGAGAGTGAGAGATCTCCACCCCCTAGTTCCTCCCCGCTCTCCCCCGCCGCCCCCCCCCCCCCCGCCGACACCCAAATCTTTTGAGACGAGCGGGCAGGTACTCGCATAAGGCACTACTCGCTCGAGTAGTTTGCCTTAGTGTGTACGCTCGCTCATCTCTACTTTTAACCGCATCCCACTATAGGACGTACAGTTATGTCCTGCGGGGTCGGGGTATGTATGAAGAGAGATCAAGCGGCACTCTCCCTCCATACATCGCGGCTGTGGGCTGTTTTTTATACAGTTGAAACCTGGTGACAAAGGCTCCGATTGGCTGCATGGCCAATAGGGGCTGTTAACTCTTTAAATGCCGCTGTCAACTCTTCCCTATTATATCCACACATTGCAGATTAACCCACATTTACATTTATAGACAGTCATTGTCTTTGCTTTTCAGGACTGCCAGTGGGTGAGGGGCTGTTCTGCAGCATCGCGATCGGCACCATCTTAGAACCCAGGTGCCCTGCCACAGTGTCCCCAGCCATCACCAATCTCTCTACCTCTTCTGTCTCCACTGTCTGTGCCCATAGCTCCTGCAGTGCCTCCCAGCACACTTTCTTTGGGTACAGGATCAAGAAAACCGTTCTGCTCTCTTGCCGAGGAGCCATCGGTGGGCGCGTCCTCTGCGGCCATTACTGAAGGGGACCGGCGTGCCACAAAGTACTCCTCCAATCTTGTGGGTTTTGCTCTGAAGGGTCTCCATCTGGACATCTCTGTAGTCCCGGAGGGTTCCTGCAGCTTGTAGGTGAGTCTCTTCTCCTGTTGTTTGCTGTGTAGCATCGCTGAGTGTCTTTGCGGAACTTAAGCAGTTTCAGCCGTCTTGGTGCCCCTCTAAGCCACACCCCCAAGAAGTTCAAATTTTTTAAAAGGGGGGAGGAAAAAATGTAAGTGGGGAAAAAAAAGGGCCCTGTTATTAAGGGGTTAAATCACGTCGGAGTGGATGTAAACATATGCATACAAAAGTGCCTTATTCATGACGCAAATATGTTGTGCTTAGGTGGGTACAAAATTGCCTACTCCCATCTGAAGCAGCCCTCAACAGATTTTGTCTGCAGTGTGTGGATGAGTTACTTGAAATGCCATCCATACTGCTGAGTGGGGCCACTTCTAGATTTTTTTCCAGGGCCACTTTAAGTTCCCAATATGCCCCTGGAGTGAAAGGTCATTTTGCGGTCTCCAACATGGGCACCATTACTGTTGTAAAGCACTCTTTAAGTTTATGTCCTGGCTGCAGGGTACTTAACGCAACTGGACGTAAACGTACATCCTGTGGATGGTGTGGGCTCAGAAGCTGAGCCTGTGACATCCCGCAGCAGCCACAGTGGGGGTACAAGAGAACAGCGATCCCGACCGTTAACCTCCACACGTCGCAATCTATATAGATTGTGGCATGTAAAGGGTTAATTTAAAAATAAAAAACAATGGCCGAATTGATATCTTTTCTCTCCCTGCTCTAAAACAAAAATAAGTTTTACAATACATTATATGTACCCAAAAAACGGTACCAATAAAAACTAAGGTTCACCACACAAAAAAACAAGCCTTCATATATGGCCATGTCGACGGAATAATAAAAAAGTTATGGCTTTGAAAAGTGGAGATGAAAATCCCCCCAAAATTGTGCGTCCTCATGACCATGTCCTTAAGGGGTTAAAAATGCTACACTTAGCAAAGGTTTTGAAAACTTGTAGATCATTTTATCATGTAGGTTATAGAACTATAGGCTAGAGGCTGCAACCTGAGAAGGCGTAGTAACTAGTACAGTATGCAGCTGCTTCTTTAGCCCTCTGGTCAAGTGATTGTTCATTGTTGTATCATCTGACACCGCAGACTGTGCAGCCGTCCAGCACATGATTACAGCCTGCTACTTTTCACTAGATGAGCTTTCCAAATTGCCTGCCAGGTATGTTGCTTGTGAGCCTAACCTTATCAGCTTCTCTCTCCACTGGCGTCACATGAAATGAGATAAATGAAAGGAAGGGTTGTCTGATACATTTTTTTCATTCCCTCTATTGAGTCTGAACTTTTATAAAAAGTGACCCTCAAGCCAATTAAATTCCTTCTACAAATAGTTTCCAGCAGCAAATGGTTAATGAAATGTCTGTGCCATTAATGTCCGTAGGAGCTCGGTGATGTATAAATAACAGTTATATGGTCAGAGACAGATTCATCTTGGGAGTAAACTTTTATCTATTTTTTCTTGCAATACACTCATCACAGCATCTCAGTAGCACAGAGCTAGTATATATTAATAACTTCCTATAACATTCCACTAATCCAGCATCCAAGAGACCAGTCTGATACTGAAATATCAGATATTTATATATATATTCATTTCTCTTATTTATATTGCATCAACATATTCCATGGTGCAGTACATACATCAGTCTCTGATGCCAGAATAGCAAGCAATTCAGTGCTCGTGATAGGTAACTTTCACATGACGGTAATGCTGTATTTTGGCTCGTATTTTGTATTAGTATTTGTAAACCAAAACCAGGAGTGGGTACAAGCCATGGGAAAAGTTACAAATTGTCACACCACACTCATGTATTTGCTAGCACACCTTTGTTTCTATGGGTTCTAGCCTGACTAGTTAGGGTTAACATCTCCTGTGCTTGCTAGTCCAGGTTAATTAGTCCTGCAACTGTCAACGAGGTGTGGCTGGTGCTTGACAGTTCTGTCAATCAATCAGCTTCTCCTTCTTCCCTATATAATCCAGCTCTTCCTGGCTGGGAGTTGCTGATGATTTTTCAGTGTTCCCTGAGCAGTCAGTCTGCTCAGAGCTCCTGTGTGACTGGCTCCTGGTTTTGGGTTTGTATCTGTTTCCCTGGTATTCTACTGTTTTTGTCTTTTAGTTATTGTCTGTCTCTGTCTTGTTCCTCGGTTACTGGCACTCTGGTCCTCCTCATAACCATGTCCTGTCCTCTTGGAAGAAATTGGGGTCGTCCCTTTCGGGACAAGTGCTCCGCTGCGAGGTGGGTTCAGTTTAAAGGGGTTCTGAGTGCCCTGCTCTGTTCATTATCTCTTTTCTGTTCGTCCTGCATCTCGTCACCTGTATAGCTAGTTTTCACATCCGCTCTGGCTGCCCTCATACAAGATTCCTGTTGACAGTCCAGAACAAACGTAACACAAATCTTTCCACTATACCTTTTCTCTATGTTCACTTCTTGTTTTGGCTTACAAATACTGACCAAAATATGTTGGAGTGAATGTGGCTATTGGCACACATGGACATGTGTTCTATGGCCAATTTAATAAGAAGCTGATTTACCCATCAGGGGGAAGGATGAATGAAAATAATTGCAAACTGAAGATGTTCCCCATAGCAGCATGTGACATTGATGCTTTCTATGTATAATCTGCCTGCATCCACTTCGAGACAGCTGTAATATGGGTTCTTTTTTGCATGCATATTATGTATGCAATACCTGGACCTTGTCTGGTCCATCAGAATAGGAGTTAGTGCAGTACAGGCTTCTATGGTGCTCGAACCCTGATTCTGAAGAGCTGCAGAATGACTGGATGTTCTATCCCTAATACGAATGCCTGAAAGCAGACCACAGAAAATGAAGCAATAATCTGGTTGCAACGGGCAACATCTCAAAAATCACCCTCAATATGTTTTTGCATTGTGGAAAGAAACAAGTAACGGTTGGAAAGTCTTGGCCCACGTTACAGGCCTCTCACAAGCCAAGCCAGAAACCTACTGCACACTGGTGAGGGCCAAACAACCTGAAACAGCTGTCTGTGTATGGTTTTCTGGCTTGGTTTCCTATTCCCAATCATTGTTTAACAGACTTGTTAAAGAGTCGTACATTGATTTGAAGGAATGCTGTCATACAATAGGTGGCACTGAAGAGGTAGTATTCCATATTCCTTATTTGCATAAATTACCCAGAGGAGCATTCATGGCCTTATAGGTCTCCTCACTCACTTCTCAGGTGTCTTCTCGCACCCCTTCTGGGTGCTCTCCTTGGGCAGAGACGATGCCCCGCTCATTCCCTATGTGTTTCCATACACTTTTTGGGTGCTCTCCTTAAGGAGAATCGACACTCCTTTTGATCCAAAGTCATGAAAGCATGGGGAGAACTCCATACTTTGTCCTGGTTGAACGACTTTAATGTTCTTCAAAATATGACATCCAGCTTCATTACTTCCCTGGAAGTTTCCTGTAAAATGCCACATGTGAATACAGGTAGTCCCCGACTTGCGAACAGGTTCCGTTCCGGGAGCCCGTTCGCAAGTCCGTTTTGTTCGCAAGTCGAACAAATGGTAGTATGGAGGGGATCGCGGGTGGATCCCGCTCCATACAACGTCGGGTGCCGGCTGTTTCTTACAGCGGGCACCCGGAGGCAGCAGTTCCGACGAGCCGCGCCGCTCGTCAGAACTGTTAACACTTTAAATACCGCTCTGACAGCGGTATTTAAAGTGTTAACAGTTCTGACGAGCGGTGCGGCTCGTCGGAACTGCTGCCGCCGGGTGCCCGCTGTAAGAAACAGCCGGCACCCGACGTTCAGGGGGCCCGTACAATGTCCCGCGATGAGATCGCGGGACGCTGTGTGGTTGCTAGGCAGCCGGGGACCTCCTGAAAGGCCCCAGGGCTGCCTATGCAGAGTGCCTATCAAGCGCACGGCTTGATAGGCGCTCTGCATAGACAGCCCTAGGGCCTTTCAGAAGGCCCCCGGCTGCCCCGCAACCGCGATGTGACCGGACAGGCTTCTATCAGGCTTGATAGAAGCCTGTCCGGTCCCTGCACAGCATGATGTAATGCCATAGCATTACATCATACTGTGCTGTACAGATAGTTCGTATCTAGCGAAATTCGTAACTCGAATGTTCGCAAGTCGGGGACTATCTGTATAGTTTTACAACATGTTGCAATTTATATAGTTTCTTTAAGAAAATAAACATTGTAAAGTGTGAAGCCTTCTAGATAATAAAGGGAGGAACTGAGCCACAAATTCTTTCCTGCTGCCAATTTAGATCATGCAGGAAGAAGTTGACAGAGCAGAGAACACGTGGCTAAACTGGTCTCATTCAATTTTCAGTTTAAAATTCAGCATGGAGCTACTCCTTAAAACGGTTGTACCAAGTACACCTTTTATCCACAGGATAGGTGATAAAAGTCTGATCAGTTAGGGTTTCATCACTGAGTCTCCTGGGTCTTGTGTTCTATCTTCTCATCACTACATCCACCAGCAATGAAGTCAGATTGAATGGGGTAGCACTGCTTCATTAATTTCAGTAAAGCTGATGGAAATAGACAAGTTCAAGTGCTCGGGTGTCTCCGGCAATCCCATTGAAAATAAATGGAGTGCCGCTACACTTGCTTGACTGCCATGCCATTCAATCTCCTCCTTGGGTGTCATGGCAGCTTGAGACCTTCTTAACGCTCTCAGGACCGCCCATTGCAGACTGCCTAGGAAGCTATGCCTGTAGCACGTGGTTTGCCATACTGCCTGTCAGATTGCAGTATAGTGAAATACTATGGTATCGAAAGTTCAAGTCCCCACTAAAGGCCTAAAAACAATGGAAAATAAGTTACAAAAAAAACCCTAAACCAGTTTTATTAATTAATAAAAAAATTAAAGGTAATAAAAGTTTAAAAAAAAAACTCTTCCCATGCGTCTAATAAAAAAATAAAACCTCAAAACATATTTGGTACTGCTGCGCCCATAAAAATCCAATGTATCCAATCGCATTATTTACCCTGCATGGTGAACAATGTTAGAAAAAAAGGACAATATTAAATTTGCGCTGTTTCGGTCATCCTGTCTCCAATAAAAAATTTTAAATAAGTGATCAAAAAGTCATATGTACTCCAAAATGCTTCCAGTAGAAACTACAGTACATCCCGCAAAAAACGGGTTCTCGCACAACAACATTGATGAAAAAATAAAATGATTTTCTGCCGCCATCTTCTGACAACCATTACTTTTTAAGTTTTTCCCAAAGATATTTTACTTTTTAAAAGTAGTAAAGCACAAAAAAACCAACTACATTAAAGGGGTTGTCCCGCGCCGAAATGTTTTTTTGTTTTTTTTTCAATAGCCCCCCCGTTCGGCGCGAGACAAACTCGATGCAGGGGTAAAAAAAAAAAAAAGTCCAGTACTTACCCGAATCCCCGCGCTCCGGTGACTTCTTACTTACCTTGTGAAGATGGCCGCCGGGATCTTCACCCTCGGTGGACCGCAGGTCTTCTGTGCGGTCCATTGCCGATTCCAACCTCCTGATTGGCTGGAATCGGCACACGTGATGGGGCGGAGCTACGAGGAGCCGCTCTCTGGCACGAGCGGCCCCATTCAGAAGACAGAAGACAGGACTGCGCAAGCGCGTCTAATCGGGCGATTAGACGCTGAAGATTAGACGGCACCATGGAGACGAGGACGCCAGCAACGGAGCAGGTAAGTGAATAACTTCTGTATGGCTCATAATTAATGCACAATGTACATTACAAAGTGCATTAATATGGCCATACAGAAGTGTATAGACCCACTTGCTTTCGCGGGACAACCCCTTTAATTTGGTATTGTTGCCACAGAATAAAGTTATTGTGTGGTTTTTTACTGCAGTGTGTACACTGTAGAAATAAGACCCCCCACCACACAGATGACAAAATTACATTTTATTCTATTTCACTCCACTACAAATTTTTTTAAAGTTTCCACTACTTTATACAGTGCATTACATAGTACGATTGAAAATAAAACTCGTCCTGCAGAATTCTAGCCCTATGTATGGTAAAATGAAGCTATTAGAGATGAGCTAACTTACTCGGTTCGGGTGTTTTTGGACCCGAGCACCCCTTTTTCCGAGTAACTGACTACTCGGACGAAAAGATTCGGGGGGCGCCGGGGGTTGCAGAGGGGATTGGGGGGGGGGCTCCCCCCTGTTCCCCACTGCTACCCCCCGCTCCACCACGCCGCCCCCCCCCAGCCCCTCCTGAATCTTTTCGTCCGAGTAGTCAGTTACTTGGAAAAAGCGGTGCTCGGGTCCAAAAACACCCGAACCGAGTAAGTTCGCTCATCTTTAGAAGCTATTGATTCCATCAGTGCACCAAGCACTGGACATAGACTATAATCATTTACATCACTCTGTCCAAAATTGGACTGACAATCTAAATTCCCTATCTCACACACTAGAAGCAACTTGAAGGAAGTCAATTAACTTACGGTATTATCCTGTTTTTGGAGTGTGTGAGGAAATCCGAGCGATCTCAGGTAATCATGGGGAGAACATACAAACTTCATGCAGAAGTGGCTGTTTATCAGACCTGAACCCAGGAGCCCAGTGGTGCAAAGCAAAAAATACTAACAACCGCACTTCCTTGCTTCCCATGGTCTTGTATATATGACATCTCTTTGGGTATTCAAATAGATTGCCCAAATTTAAACCTAAAAGTTTGGCCCTTCTGCATGTCTTGCCTTTCCTTTTCTGTGTAAATAAGTTTAGATTGCCTGCTCCTTAGATAAAACCTACTTATGCTGTATTGGAGGTTCAGGGACTTTATTATTTAACTACTGCAATCTATCTACCGTATGATTTTGCCGACAAAAACTGCCCTTGGGACAAATTGCTTCCCATACAAATGAACCATAGTTTGTCAGCTAACATTGCTTGCTACATAAAGCTTACCCTCAATAAACAGAATTTTATTGTTTTACCCAATAAGCACTTCACACAAGTTTATGCTCAACACCCTCTATCATATTCTTTCATTTTAAAATCTTGCAAGCCGGCAGGAATGTACTCAGACTTATGAGGTTACATGTGTAGGCAGCAGACATAAAAAGAATAATGAGTGGTGTCACATTTTTGGCTGTGCTGTAAGCGCTGAGCTGCAACCATTTTAATTATATTTGAGTAGCCAATCTTCAGTCAGTGACAAAGGTTAATTTATAAGCATCACTGTTGTTCGGTTACAAGCTGTGTTATACAGCGGCACAGTTAGACTTATAAAGGGCTACATATTGCTATTATAGGAACTCTTACATACCGTTTAATTGTGTAGCTTGAGAGTCCTGACACGAGGCTGATGTCCAATGACAGTTTATAGGCTAAAACATGGCATTCACAACTGTAAATATAAAAGTAGTAGCAATAAGCACTTACTATACCAAATAATGTACTTTCCTATAGTTTATTTTACACCCCCAGCGGTGCAATCCTGAGGCAAACTGCAGGGAGACCTAATGTCTGATGAAATGAGTTACAGAAGCATGTATATGGATACTGTATGTATATGGACAAATCTGAAAGGCCTGACAGTATAGCATTAATATTTCAATTCACTTTATACATTTGCTAGAAAAAGTAAGTGAACCTTTTGGAATTGCCTGGATAGCTGTATTGATTGTTAATAAAGTGCGGTTTGATTTTCTACCTTAAGGCTTATTTAGACAACCGTATTAACACAGGTATTTCAACGCATAAAAAACATTGCCCATAAACGCAACCATGTGGAACATTGAATTTCAATGGGTTCATTCAGGTGACCATTTTTTTTTTGCGGTGTAAAATAATCGCAACGGGAAAAATAGCACCAACGCGACCAATTTTCGGGTGCCGGCTTTATATGTTGCGTGAAAAGATAGGCCTTGGCTTATCTTTTGACATGATAAGCAGCAAGCTCCCATACTTCTATGGCAGTAGGATAAAAGGGAGGGGAGGGAGTTACCCTGCGTATAACACTGGAAAAAGATGATAACTGGTCCTATTTAAGCATTATTGGTCATTCTGAGGATTTCTGCTGATCGTTGGTTTCCATCATTTCTGGGTATGTTTTAACATTCACACAGCAGCAGGACCCCGTGTGATTGGCTTGAAATATGCGGCTAAAGATCGGGACTCGATCACGCTAAATCTTCAGTGTGTACGGGAGAACATTAAAACACATATGGTCGTGTGAAGGAGGCCTTACAATTATAGACAAGCACAATCCAAGCAAACTACAGTTTGTACAATTCCTATATTTTATTGAGCACATGGACTGTACATCCACAGTGCAAGGGATAAAAGTAAGTGAAGCAATGAATTTAATGACCTTTAGATCCCCTCCCCTTAAAGGGGTTCTGTCACTAAAAAAGAAAAATGCTATACTTATCTATTCCTCCCCATCAGTCTACTTACCAGATCTTCACCTCCCCCATGTTCTCCTGTCTCCTGCAGTCTGGGGGCTCACTTCAGCTCCAGCTGCCTGATTCTTCTCCTTTCTGTGAGGTTATGTACATTAGGTTGGCAGTCTGCCAATGTACGTTAGGTCACAGCTCACAGGCCAGCAGGGGCACTGCCTATCTTCTTCAGAGATTGCTCATGCGAGCTATCCCTGAAATAGATTACAATTCCTTCCTAGGCAGTGAAGCTACAGCACAGGGATGTGACCTTCACTGACCCAGCAGGAAGGAGTTTGTGATAAGCAGCCTTCATAACAAGCTGGGCCCAGCCTGCAGTGAGCTGACCTGGGGCACTGGAGAAGCTCAACCAGGAGAAGATGTGATAAAGAGACAGACAGGGAAGGAATAGGTAAGTTTAGATAATTTTTCTTTTAATGATAAAACCCCTTTAGACAGCATTCCCCTATACCAAATGTTTCCTGCAGATACAAATACAATTTGTACAATGTTAAGGAGGAATTTGGGACTTTTCCTCCCTGCAAATGTGTTTCATTTCATCAATATTTCTGGGGTGCCTTACATGCACAGCCCTCCTCAGGTCATGTCACAGCATATCAATGGGGTTAACATCACTACTTGACCATTCTAAAACACTTGTTTGCTTTGGGTCACTGTCTTGTTGCAACACTAAATATCTCTTATCTTGAAGTCATGCAGTTCTAAATTATATTACAACTGAGCAGTTGAGAACAATAATATAAAGCATATATCAACCTAAGTAGATAACAATAATGCAAAAATAGGAACTCGCCAATAGATGAAACAAACAGAATGGTGATGGTAATTAGATAATGGCACAAACAGGTGATTGTGATGGTAATCGAGTAATAGAGCAGACAGATGATGGTGTTGAATATCCAATAATGGAGCAGATGAGTTACGGTGAAGAGATAATAATAAACTGACAATAACTGATCCTAGCTCTAGCTTTCCCTTAAGCCCCATTTACATAGGATGAAGATCGGGCAAACGATACCAGACGCTTCTCCCCGCATGAACTTGCTCCTATTCTGTTGCACAGGAGTGAGTATCGTTGGCTCGCAGCAGGGCGGCTGGAGAAGATTTCACTCCTCACTCTCCCTCGCCCCTATCCATCCACTTAACACAGAGATTGTTCAGTACTGAACAGCTGCTATTAACACTTATCATTTAGGATTTTATGCAGCCTAAACAATGAGCGATGATCCTAAACGATGAGTGTAAATAGCAGCCACTTAGTACTAAACAGCTTCTATGTTTAGTGAATGGAGAGGGGTAGAGGAGAGCAAGGAGTGAAATTTCCTTCAGCTTCTTCGCCCCCATTATGGCCACTCTGTCAGAGAGCCAACAATACTTGCTCGTGTGCAGCATCACGGAAGCGAGGACATCCAGGGACGAGTGTTTGGCATCGTTTGCCCGACATTCTTCCCATGTAAATGGGGATTTAGTTTTCCCTTAATCTATCTCTGACACTATCACTAACACAAGACACAATTCTTCCCGAATATCACTAAAGATATCCCTAATAAAACCCTATCTGAAACTCTACCCTTGACAAATAATGACCGGGCCCTAAGACCCAGAGATAAGAAAACCAAATTGAACAGAGCTGAGCTAGGAAGCTACACAAAACAGATACAAACAGGATAAAAGCAACAACAACCAGCTAATAAACAAGGACTGGACTAGTGATAACAGGAACAAAACTACTTTAACAAGAAGCAAAGGGATACTAAGAACAAGCTACTAGAAGCATATGTGGAATACTGGATTGAAATGCACATAGCTTAGGCTGCAACCAGTCACACATTGCAGAAGCCAGGAATATTCAAAGAGAGGCTAACCAATCAAGAATTCCTTTCCAAATGAACCAGAGCTGCGGCAGTATGGTCAACTGATGCAATCTAATGGATCGACAGTGAGACAGTTACTTAGCAATTGCTTCAATGACAAACTAGTAGACAGGAAATGATGAAATAGCAGGAGCATTTCTACTGTTAGTAGCATTTATTTAATAGGCAAAGCACCATTAAAACCAACATTTCCAATTTCCTTAATTGAGACCCCTTTTGTCAAGTAGGACTTGGAGAAGTAACTACCACAAAGGTTCACTTACCTTTTCTTCTTGCACTGTGGATGTTTACTCAATGTGCTCAACAAAAGAATCTATTTTTTGGTTTTTATTTTAGTTTTTTTCCTCCTCGCCTTCCAAGTGCCATAACTCTTTATTTTTCGATTGACATCGCTTTTTGAAGGCTTGTTTTTTCTGGAACAACTTCTATTTCTTAATACTACTGTTTTGATGTGCTGTATAATGTGTTCATGGCATTTGCTGCTGGTATCAGCTGTTTCAAACACACAGGCACTCTCCTAGGCCTGCTTCAAACCCAACTTGCACTTCTGTGTTGGGCTAACTTCACACGGGTAGGTGCGACATCGCGCTTGCCAACGTGATTTTCCTGTAGATGCAAGGTGTTTTTATATGAAAACCGGCTCACATCCCTTTGGGGAAGAAGCAATTCTCTGGCACAGCTGCTTGTGGAGTATCTCCCATTGTTATCAATGGGGAAACCTTGCATCGCACTGCATGAACCTGGTATGCGGTACTGTGTTGCCACCGGCCCCATTGGAAAAGGGCGTGCCTCAATTGATTTCCAAACCACGATCCGGGAAAAAAATCACTCATGTTTATGACCCCATTCAAAAGAATAGGCTCATATTCGTACAAGATTTGTACAAGATTGACATGCTTTGGATTCATATATCTGCACAAGTCAAATTTCTATGCCATAGATCCCTGTGGCCGGGGCTCAGGCGCGTCTAGCCGCTTGCATCCCGTTACGGTAATGAAGTTCTTTCAGCAGGCGGGGATTTAAAATGGCAGTTCTCAGCCATTCAGCCCTCAGCATCCGCGGCCCCATTGAAAGCAATGCTGCACAGACCTGCATTCACATGTGTTTGTGCACGTATAGAGGTGCACGGTTTTGCGCGCACCCACCTATGTACACTCACGCTCGTGTAAATGGGTGCGTGGTTTTGTGCGCACCTATGTACACACAATCTCGTGTGAATGCACCCTTACAGAGCGTCTGAAGTCAGGAAACATAGGACTACAGGCTGCTGAAAGGTGAGGCAGATTACTTTTTCCACTAAAAATGTTTCTTATATCCATGCTATATATGATTCATGGGGGAAAAAAATCGGTAAACCATGTTAAATGGTTATTTGTACTTTATTCTGTACTTCCTCTTCTTTATATGCAATCAACACACATAAACACAACATGGTTACTGCTAAAATACATTCTCAAAATATTTTCTGTTTGCGCAAAAGAATTGTCAGAATGTTCTCCGTGCCTCATTGAAATTTCAAGAGGTTTAAGGTCTTAATGGAGTTTTATGCAAAGGTCGGTGGTTTAACAATAAACAGAAGTTTTGGTCTTCAGTGTTTCTGAAAGCACTGCATTTACAGTAATAGGCTATTTACTTCTTTATAGCTGCAGATGAGCTCTGACCTTTACAATCGCTCATCAGCTCTAAGCATTAATATACTGCTTATGAAAAGAAATACAGATTTAGTTTTATTACTAGAAGAATAGAACAAGTCTATTAGTCTCAAAACATTTTTCAATTTAACATTGATAAACAGGAAGGGTAGAGTTTAACCTGACTTTAGACATTGGGAGAAGATAAAAAGCTTATATATCAGAATTCAATGAATTTGATGTGCTTTCCAAAGACAGACCATTATTGCATGCATGCAGATGATGTTAGAAGTCACTGATGTTGAGATGGAAGAGGATTCATTCTCCATTATAAATACTGTATTTTGTCACTAGAGATAAGCGAGCACCAAAATGCTCGGGTGCTTGTTGCTCAAGTCGAACTTTTCTTAATGCTCGAGAGCTCGTTTCGAGTAATGAACCCCATTGAAGTCAATAGGCGACTCGAGCATTTTTGTATGGGACCGATGCTCTGCATAGCTGATGACTTGTCAAACACCAGAAAACATCAGAAAGTCATGGAAACACCACAGAAACAGATAGGGAAGGGCAGGGGCAGCATGCATGGCTGCATCTGAGGCACCCAGGTCCCACTATTAAGCCAAAATGGGGGCAAGAGTCTGGCGTTACCACCCTAACAATTTACTTCGGACAAACCCTCATTAGCAAGGCACACGCGCTGGCACATCTTAGCTAAGCACCCCACTACCTGCAACCAAGGATAATCACTGCCTGCGGGTGACACCACTGCCTCTTCTCCTGGGTTACATGCTGGCATTGCTGTCCACCCCTCCCTCCCCGCATGACCCTGCATCCACAGCGCACACAAAAGTTTCTCTGCGCAGCGTTCAGCTGCCCTCATGCCACACGCTCGCTTCATAGCCACACCACCCTCATGTCTATTTATAAATGCGTACTGGATGAGGAGGAACCGGAGGCACACACTGCAGAGGCTTGGCAGGGCCAGGCAGCGACCCTCTTTAAAAAAGTGTGGGCGATAGCCCACAATACTGTTGAGAATTGATGATAGATTGACGTACGCTCATCATTCCAATCCCGTGCCACCTCTGTCACAAAATTGTCAGGAGCCGCAAAGTGGGCATAAAGGGGACTCAGGTGCCAGCACTTCTACAGATCTCCACAATGCAGCAGCAATACTCTGTGTGGGAAGCACATGAGCGGGCCCAGGGTCAGGCTTGGTCCTAGCCTCCACCTTGTGTGACCCAAGGTGCCGTGAGTTGCATAGCAATGGGAAATCCATGTGTCCCCACACAATTAATTCTGTGTAGGTGTCAGATAGCTCACCACTGCAATGGGAAGTCTTTGAGTTCCTTGGGCTCGCCTATGGCAGAGTTTCACCCCGCCAAGGACCTCGGCCCACATTTCTACCCTAGTCAGTCAGTGTATTTGTGCCGGACTGGTAAAACACCGCAATGGGAAGTCTTTGTGCACCCACAGCATAGGCGAGCCCAAGGAACTTAAATATGGTATTACGCCTAAAGAAATCACAGCGCCCAAACATGGCAGAGGTTCACCCCACCAAGGACCTCGGCCCACATTTCTACCCTAGTCAGTCAGTGTATTTGTGCCAGATAGGTAAAACACCGCGATGGGAAGTCTTTGTGCACCCACAGTATAGGCAGACCCCAGTAACATTTCAGTAGCAAAAGTATAGGCGAACCCCTGAAACATTGGTGTACCAAGAGTATAGGCGGGCCCCCAGTAACATTTCTGTAGCAAATTTATAGGCGGACCCCAGTAACATTTCAGTAGCAAATGTATAGGCGGACCCCAGTAACATTTCTGTAGCAAAAGTATAGGTGGACCCCAGTAACATTCCTGTAGTAAAAGTACAGGCAGACCCCAGTAACATTCCTGTAGCAGAAGTATAGGCGAACCCCTGTAACATATCTGTAGCAAAAGTATAGGCAGACCCCAGTAACATTTCTGTAGCAAAGGTATAGGCAGACCCCTGTAACATTTCTGTAGCAAGAGTATAGGCAAACCCCTGAAACATTGGTGTACCATGAGTGTAGGCGAAGGCCGGAAAAATTAGTTAGATAATAGTGTAGGCGAGGGCCAGAAAAATTGGTATACCAAGAGTACAAGTGTACCCCTGAAAAATTGCTCAACCGCGAGCGGAGGTGAAACCCATAAACATTTTTTAAAGATACAGCTCGCTGTTGCTTAATTTGTAACAGCCTGGAGGCAGCCCTGTGAAAAAAAAAATGGTTTCTGTTAAAGTATCAATACTTTTGAAACTTTGAAAAATTGTAAAATAATTATAAACCTTTTGTGGCGCAGAAAAATTGGCAGTTCAGCGTGATGACATGCTGCTTTAGGAGGAGGAGGAGGAGGAGTAATAATATCCGAGTGTGATTGACAAAGCTAATTCCCCCCTTTTTTTCCGGTGATAGAGAATGCTTTTTTTCTCCAGTTGCAGCAAAAAGAATCATTTGGTTCCGCTGCTTTCCGCTGGTGAAGAAGAAAAGTCTGGGGAAATCCAGCCTTTGTTCATCTTTATGAGTGTAAGCATGTCGGCACTGGCAGTTGACAGGCGGGTACGCTTATCCGTGATTATTCCCCCAGCTGCACTAAACACCCTCTCTGACAAGACGCTAGCGGCAGGGCAGGCCAGAACCTCTAGGGTGTACAGTGCAAGTTCGTGCCATGTGTCCAGCTTTGACACCCAATAGATGTATGGAGCAGAGGCATCACGGAGGACGGTGGTACGATCGGCTACGTACTCCCTCACCATCTTTTACAGTGCTCCCTCCGACTCAGCCTTGACTGGGAAGTGGTGACACAGCCTTGCTGGGGAGCCATAAAGCTGGCAAAGGCCTTGGACATGCTGCCTGATCCCCGAGTCTTCCCTGCTACTTGGCCCCCGGAACTGCGTCTTCTGCCACTAGCGCTGTCAGATGGGAACTTTAGCATCACTTTTTCCACCAGGGCCCTGTGGTATTGCATCACTCTCGTACCCCTTTCCTCTTCGGAAATGAGAGTGGAAAGGTTCTCCTTATACTGTGGGTCGAGAAGGGTGTACACTCAGTAATCCGTGTTGGCCAGAATGCGTCTAATGTGAGGGTCACAGGAAAGGCAGCCTAACATGAAGTCAGCCATGTGTGCCAGGGTACCAGTATGCAACACATCGCTGTCCTCATTAGGAAGATGACTTTCAGGATCCTCCTCCTCCTCCTCTACAGCTCATACATGCTGAACAGATGAGAGGCAAGCAGCATGGATACCCTCTGCAGTGTTGCCAGCTGTCTTTTCTCCCTCCTCCTCCAAAACGCGCTGAGATATAGACATGAGGGTGGTCTGGCTATCAAGCGACATACTGTCATCCCCCGTTTCCTGTTCCAACCGCAAAGCATCAGCCTTTATGCTTTGCAGCGAACTTCTCAGCAGGCAAATCAGCGGGATGGTAACGCTAATGATTGCGGCATCGCCGTTCACCATCTGGGTAGACTCCTCAAAGTTTCCGAGGACCTGGCAGATATCTGCCATCCATGTCCACTCCTCAGTAAAGAATTGCGGAGGCTGACTACCAATCCGCCGCCCATGTTGCAGCTGGTATTCCACTATTGCTCTACGCTGCTCGTACAGCCTGGCCAACGTGCAGCGTAGAATTCCAGCATGTGGGCACGTCGCACAGCAGTCGGTGCTCTGGCAGCTGAAACCGATGTTGCAGGGTCCTCAGGGTGGCAGCGTCTGTTCTTGCCGAGCAGGTTAGACAAGTGGGGGTAGTTTTTCAGAAACCGCTGAACCACCAGTTTGAGGCCCATTTGGCCCAGTGGCCTAATGGAGAAGGCATCAGCCTCTGGAGCTGGGAATTGTGGGTTCATGACCCACCTGGGTCATTGGATTTTAAGATGTTGACTGTTAGAAGCTCTATTGTTCATGAGTCTAAAAGCTCAGTACCTTCCTACTCAGATGAGTTCTGAAACATATATAATTGTAAACCACAGTGTTCATGGCCAGTCTTTCATGGAGGAATAAAAAGATGAATATTTAAAGAAACATCTGATGCTGCCTGGTCACTCTACCTTTAGGCATTGCACGTGTGTGAGGCCGCCGAGCTGCAGAGCCGCCACCAGGTTATGGCTGTTGTCACACACGACCATGCCCATTTGGAAGCTCAGCAGCGAAGACCAGAGGTCGGTCTGCTCTGTCAGAGCCTGCAACAGCTCGGGGGCCATGTGCCTCTTGTCACCTAAGCTGATTAGTTTCATCACTGCTTGCTGACACTTGCCTGATGCTGTGCTGCCGCATGCTACCGACTGCTGGCGACGTGCTCACACTTCTTAATTGAGAGGTAGATGTGGTGAAGGGGGAGGGTTTGGACAAGGTGGCATAAAACGCGGCAGATACCAGCACCAAGGTAGGACCCGCTATTCTGGGTGTGGGTAGGACGTGAGCGGTCCCAGGCTCCACCAAGTTTACCCAATGTGCCGTCAGGTAGATATAGTGGCCCTGCCCACTAGTAGTTGTCCTCGTGTCTGTGGTTAAGTGGACCTTCCCAGTAACCGCGTTGGTGAGCGCACGATTTACGTTGCGGGAGACGTGCTAGTGTAGGGCTGGGACGGCACACCGGGAAAAATAGTGGCGATTGGGGACTGATTAGCGCGGGACCACCGCCATCATGTTTTTGAAAGCCTCTGTTTCCACAAGCCTGTACGGCAGCATCTCCAGGCTGATTAACTTGGCAATGTGCACGTTTAAAGCTTGAGCGT
Organism: Eleutherodactylus coqui; assembly: GCF_035609145.1. Lineage (NCBI taxonomy): Eukaryota > Metazoa > Chordata > Amphibia > Anura > Eleutherodactylidae > Eleutherodactylus > Eleutherodactylus coqui. Next base: position 384,231,169 of record NC_089837.1, on the reverse strand, counting down.
ACGAGTTGGTGGCGGCGTATTTGCGCTTTTGCTCCAACGCTTGTGTTAGCGACAGCTGAACGCTGCGCTGAGAGACATTGCTGGATGGAGTGGAAGACGATGGAGGTGAGGGTGTGGGTGCAGGCCGGGAGGGGCTCGTGCATGTGTCCTGGGAGGGGAATTGGATCTGTGTGGCAGGCTGGGGCACAGGGGAAGAGGCAGTGGTGTGACCCGGAGGCGGGGAATGGCCTTCGTCCCACCTTGTGGGGTGCTTGGCTATCATATGCCTGCGCATGCTGGTGGTGGTGAGGCTGGTAGTGGTGGCTCCCCGGCTGATCTTGGTGCAACACAGGTTGCACACCACTGTTCGTCAGTCGTCCACGCTCTCACTAAAAAACATCCCCACCTTTGAACACCCAGCCCTCTGCACGTAGGCTTGCCGCGAGGGGGTGCTTTGGGAAACAGTTGGGGGATTCTTCGCTCTGGCCCTGCCTCTTTCCCTGGCCACTCCACTGCCTCTTCCAACCTGTCCTGCTGCTGCACTTGTCTCCTCCTCTGAAGACCTGTCCTCAGTAGGTTTAGCAAACCAGGTGGGGTCAGTCACCTCATCGTTCAGCTGCTCTTCCTCCGAATACTCTGTGCGCTCCTCCCTCGGACTTACTGCCCTTACTACTACCTCACTGATAGACAACTGTGTCTCATCATCATCGTCCTCCTCACCCACTGAAAGCTCTTGAGACAGTTGCCGAAAGTCCTCAGCGTCATCACCCGGATTCCGGGAACTTTCTAAAGGTTGGGCATTGGTCACGACAAACTCCTCAGGTGTGAGAGGAACCATTTTTTCCCACTTATGGCAGGGACCCGAGAACAGTTCCTGGGAGTCTGCCTGCTCATCAGAATATGTCATTTTCATGGAGTGAGGCGTCCCTAGGCCGGGAGTAGTGGACTGTATAGAAGAATGGGTGGTCGATACATTGCTTGATGCATTTTCTGCCACTCACAACAGGACCTGCTCACATTGCTCTGTTTGTAATAAAGGTCTACCACGCGGACCCGTAAATTGTGATATGAAGCTGGGGAGCCCAAAAACTTGCCTCTCTCCTAATCCCGCAGCAGCTGACTGTGATTCACCATGTCCTGGAACTCGGCCTGTGCCCACACCCTCACTTGGACGTCCGTGTCCGTGTGCACGTCTTTGACCCTTACCCCTACTCCTCATCATGGCGGATTACGAATAGAGCAGGGCCCAAATAAATTACCCCACTGTACAGCGCTGACAGCTGTGGCTTATTCACGGCACACAGAGACTTGTAGATAGCGAAGGCTTTATGCTGTGACTTGAAAAAATTAACCCGCTGTCTTGCGCTGATACCTAGGGGTAATTTACTGCTTGCAGAGACTTGTAGATAATAGAGGCTGTGTGGAGTGGGAGAAGACGCTAAAGCCAGTGGATAGTGCTGGTAACTGCGGCTATCTGAACCCCACCAAGGAAAGGGTATTGTGAGACGCTCTGCACAGTGGCTGAGCTGAAATACTTTGCAGTGGCCTAGGAAATATTACAATACTGTTTAGCAGTGAGACCTCTGTCTAATGCACTGCAGACACAGAACGGTATTACTGAAGTCGCTCGGAGTAGGCTAAGAGATGTTAGAGAGCAGTTTCACGGTGAGAGCTGGTTGTACGGCACTGCGGCACTGCAGGCTGAGAATGCTATTACTGAAAGGCTGGGAACTGGCCTAGATGCGTAATACAAAAATTGATGCACTACTACTCCCAGCAAGCCACAAATATAATGCACACGGTCAGATGTAGCCCTAAGAAGGAGCTTTGGGGTTCTTGCACGGAGGATCAGGACTGTATAGTGTATAACTTTCCCTATAGAAGTGGCTGTGCCCCAACACTCTGTGTCTAATTCACTGGAGCCATAGAATGGTATAACTGAACTACTTTGCAGTAGGCTAGGAAATATTAGAGTGCAGTTTAACGGTGAGAGCTGGTTGTACGGCACTGCAGCCTGAGCATGCTATTACTGACAGGCTGGGAACAGGCCTAGATGCGTAATACAAAAATTGATGCATTACTACTCCCAGCAAGCCACACGTATAATGCACACGGTCAGATGTAGCCCTAAGAAGGACTGTTGGGGTTCTTGAAGACAGGATCCTACTCCAACACTTTTCCTATACAAGCAGCTCTTTCCCTAAACTCTGCATAATACACTACAACATAGAATAGTACAGCTGAAATGGCCTGCACAGCCGAGATGAAAAAAACAAATTGGTGCACTACTGCTGCCAGCCAGCCACAACAGTAATGCACACTATGAAGAGTGAGTAGCCCTAAGAAGGACAGTTGGAGTTCTTGAAGATTGAATCCTACTCTAACACTTTCCCTATATAGGCAGCAGCACTTTCCCTAATCTCTGCCAGCATGCGTTCAAGGCGAGCCGCGGGCAGGACCAGTTTAAGTACTCGGTGGTCACCTGATCGGCCCAGCCACTCACTACTGTGGGGTGGGATAGGGCTGGCACATCACAGCAGGAAGTCGTAATGCCTTCCCCGCATGTCTTTTGGCTAGAAAATGGCGCTAAACATGCGGGGAAAGAAATGCAATTGACTGGATTACTGCGTGGTGCTCGTCTTGAGTAACGAGCATCTTGAGTACCCTAATGCTCGAACGAGCATCAAGCTCAGACGAGTGTGCTCGCTCATCTCTATTTGTCACTGTATAACTAGAAGTTAAAGTGTAACTGTACTTTCAAGGCACTTTAGACAAGAAACTAACATGAAATAAAGTCGACAGAAAATGAAAAAAAATTAAATATACAAATGAATGTTTTAGCATATATTTTTAGGTTAGGAGTTACAATCTGTTTAAATGAATGTCAAGTAGAAATGTCCTTCCTGCAGTTCTGCTTCTATTACACCTTTTGCCTTTTCGTTTTCATGTGGAAACCTTAGTTACTGTGCTCTCATCTTTTCACAATCGGAAGTATTTATAAAAGTGAAGTAAATAGGGACCCAGCAACTTGATCTCCCATTGATCTTGAGAAAAGACTGATTTTTTTCCACATGGTCTCATAAGTATTTTTAAAGTGTAACTATTTAAAAAAAAAAACGTTTGACATGTCATAAGGAGATGAGAAATGTTTTGATCTGTGGTGGTCTGAGTGCTGAGATCCCCACTGAATGCTGCCTCTGCTCCCTAGTTAAAGATGCGCTCATAGACTTTCTATTGAGCCCTTATTCGACTGTACTTGGATGAGCACTTCTGCTGCTGCAATCTAGTTACTGATGGGGGTCGCAGCACTCAGGCCATCACAGATCAAGACTTTTGTCAATTACACTTAAAAAATAGTTATACGTCATCGGAGATTTCTCTGTTCTTAGGATCAGCGGGAGACCAAGCTGCTGAACCCCCATTTATTTCACTTTTATGACATTTATGATCATGACAAGATGGAAAAGAATAGGCAAAAAAGTGTAATAGAAGCAGAACTGTAGGAAGGACACGTCTACTTCACAAAACTATGAAAACGGACTGCATCTCCTAACCTTGTTTTTCTGATTAAAAATATGCAGATGAATTTTCTTTAGTGGTGTTGTAGTAATAATAAATGTGTTTCTCAAATCAGCCTAGGCAAGCAGCCTGTGTGTATGTGTGTGTGTGTGTGTGTGTATATATATATATATATATATATATATATATATATATATATATATATACACATACATATAAATATATATACACACACACACACACACACACACACACACACACACACACACACACACACATACACACTGTTATATCCACCTTCATAGAAAATGTGTTCGTATACAAACGTGTCCAGAATGTGTTGTATCTGCCTCCCACACATGATTCGGTTGTGTATTCTGATTGGATAAGCTGTTTGCTTACAGATAAAATTATACCTTCTGCAAATTCTTTCACTTTTGATACTTTACTAACATGTAAATTACCATGTTATTGTATTAACCAATCCTGTATGAGCACAATAACTCTTTTTGTATACTCCTATTTTGTGATCTAATGTTTATCCGTAAAAGCGATTGTATTCCTTTGAATAAATCAGAAGGGTATTAGAGAGTGACTGATAACACCAGTCAGCTCAAATACATTATCATGCATGAAGCTTCTCATTATAACCAATTTGAAGCAGACTAGTGAAATCTTCTGGAATATGATTTATTCCCATAACAGCGTGGTAATGCGACGTGATATCACGGTGTGCTGTACTATGATGGTGGTTTATTTATACTTTACTTTAGAATGAGTTTCATTGTGTTAAGATGTGAGAACAATGGCTTTATAATGGGTTAAGACAACTTTATATGCTGTGCTGGGCAATAACAATCAAGGTAAAAATCTGACCCATCTGTTTACTGAAACATATTCCTTTTTTTTATTCTTCTTTTTTTGTGGATTCTTTAAATTCTTTTTTTCTTGCGTGAGCTGCTGCACTGCTCTACGTGCAGCCTCTTGGAAATCTGCTTAATAGCGGGCACTTGGATTTAAGAAAACTAAATAAAAACATGTTGGGCATGTAAGCATGATCTATGATGTGCAAAGGAGGCATGCTATTGTCAAGGTTGTGATCTGCCAAACAGTTCCAATCTGTCACATTGGACTTGTTTGACTTGTTTCACATCACTGCACTTATTACTCACATCTAACCTCTGATCACTACTTGCTGGAAAGTCCCTCTTTTCATGAAGCGTCTTTGCTCATATGAGTGCGTGTAGCATGGTTATACCTCTGCACTCATGTTGCTCATGCCACTGGTATGGCAACTGGGGCAACCACTCCCTGACATCTCATTGATAAGGGCACAACTCCTGGGATCCACTGCCTTACAAGTGTTAAGAACAGGTCCCCATCACATTGCAATACATGTGTTAAAAAACAGATAACTTGTACTGTCAAAAGCAATGTAAAGAACACAATATGCACAAAAGCACAGCTTTGCCGGCACAATAGCACAGGAGCTTTTCCATTCCCTTGTATATTGAACATTTACACTGCAGGTACAAATATGAAGTAAATATCAAAATGTTGCATCTGGGAGCATTGTCCGGTGCACAAATTGGTAAAATATATTTTAACTATCGCACAATGTTGTGACTGTCCAAAATACAGGATCTGGGAGCATTGTCTGGTGTAGAACATGATAAAATGTATTGTAAGATCTGGGAAATGGGCCCAGTGAAGTATTTAGGGAATATGATGACAATGAAAAAGATATAAAATGTGAAAAATCAGGACACATGCGTACTTATATTTTTTGGCTGGTGACAGTATATAACATAACGTAATTGTATTTAACTGTATATGTATATAAAAAGCCCAATGTTATTACTTGTATAGCAATACGCTCTTTTTCCTTCTGCTTTACACATTCTTTTCAGCATTGTAGCAGCATCAGATTCAGCACTAGAAGCAAAAATCAAACACTAAAACATGTTTAGAATTGTTTGGTATAACCGGTAAAAATGAAAAATCCTTCAATAGTAAAATAAACCAAAGGTACAGGACAGTATGGAAACAGAATGATAACTGAGTGATGTCCTTACTTGGTACTATATACAGGATTGACGTCCAACACATTTCCATGGTGACCCAAGGCTTTTGAAGGCTTTAATTATCTTCTTCTAAACTCTTTCCTGAGATGACGGCATGCAATCTCTTGTATCCACAGGAAAATTGCTTGAGAAAGCTGGTGAAATTCACAAAATGCATTTGTTTTTCAGACAATACGATACAAGTGAGACAGTGTGCTTCTAAGGGACAGAATTCTATTGATGCGATGCTTGTTTGTGTGTTGGTCTTTTTCAAGTGGGGATATCACTAAAAACTAACAAATATGTTTTTCTTCTATTCAGTAATTGTTTCTTAACTTTTGCATTTCCAAACCTGAATACTTGTCAGTCCTCTAGGCAACACAACTTTAGAATGCATAAGCCTGCTAGTCTTGAGTCTAATGCTGTGCAATGTATGTACACAACTCCATGTTACAAGTTTATAGTTGTGTTCAAACGTGAATGAAACAAGTAGTTTTCAGGAACTCCAGGGTTCCTCCAAGTAGTATCTTAGCTGGCGACATCTTGGCAGTTGTGCCATTCATGACGATTCATCTACAGTATGCAGCAAGCCAATATCTTTTAGTAATAGTCAATACTCGGTGAGAGTAGAGCTTTGTATCAAGCCAGCCAAGTGTGTAAGAAGACTAAACGGGTATTATTGCATTATGGGGCACTATTACATTATGGGAGCAAAAAGCCAGCAATATTACCTTCTGGAAGCACTACAACTGTTGGGCACAGAAAGAATAAAATGGGGAAATAAATGCCAAATGCCTATCAAGGAGACACTGAAAAGTGGCAACTAGAGATGAGCGAACGCGTTCGTCCGAGCTTGATATTCGTGCGAATATTAGGGTGTTCGGGATGTTCGTTATTCGTAACGAACACCATGCGGTGTTCTGGTTACTTTCACTTCCTTCCCTGAGACGTTAGCGCGCTTTTCTGGCCAAATGAAAGACAGGGAAGGCATTACAACTTCCCCCTGCAACGTTTAAGCCCTATACCACCCCCCTGCTGTGAGTGGCTGGCGAGATCAGGTGTTCGCCTAATATAAAAGTCGGCCCCTCCCGCGGCTCGCCTCAGATGCCTGGTGAGTTAGATGAGGGACAGTGCTGTTTGTACCGGAGCTGCTGTAGGGAAAGAATTGGTAGTTAGTGTAGGCTTCAAGACCCCCAAAGGTCCTTATTAGGGCCACTGATAGCTGTGTGTTGGCTGCTGTTAGCAGTGGCATTTTTTTTTTCTCAAAATCGGCTCTGCAGAGCGTTGCACCTGGCATTAGGGACAGAAGTGCTGCATAGGCAGGGAGAGTGTTAGGAGTGAGTGTAGCCTTCAAGAACCTCAACGGTCCTTTCTAGGGCCATATTTATCCGTGTGCAGTACTGTCCAGGCTGCTGTTAGCTGTGCTGCAGTTTTTTTGGGCTTCTCAAAATCGCCTCTGCAGAGCATTCCACCCTCCATTGATACTGCAGGGAAAGAATTGTATAGGCAGGGCCACAACACAGTTATTATTCATAGAATATACGCAGTGCTGCCTTTTGGTGGAAAAACAAGTGAAAACAAATCTATTTGTCCAGCCTCTGTCCGTCCTTACGGGCGGTGGACACGTGTGAGCTGCGTGAAAAACATTGCTAAATCATACGCACCCAGCTACGCTTTACTGCTGGCTTCGCCATTTGCTTTCCTTAATTGGGAAAAAAAATACCTGCTCTGCCAGAGTTATAATAACTCTGCTACCCTCACGTTCTGTGACACATTAGCAGGGACACAGCACAGTTATTAAACTTCTCATGTTCATTGAATATACGCAGTGCTGCCTTTTGGTGGAAAAACAAGTGAAAACAAATCTATTTGTCCAGCCTCTGTCCGTCCTTACGGGCGGTGGACACGTGTGAGCTGCGTGAAAAACATTGCTAAATCATACGCACCCAGCTACGCTTTACTGCTGGCTTCGCCATTTGCTTTCCTTAATTGGGAAAAAAAATACCTGCTCTGCCAGAGTTATAATAACTCTGCTACCCTCACGTTCTGTGACACATTAGCAGGGACACAGCACAGTTATTAAACTTCTCATGTTCATTGAATATACGCAGTGCTGCCTTTTGGTGGAAAAACAAGTGAAAACAAATCTATTTGTCCAGCCTCTGTCCGTCCTTACGGGCGGTGGACACGTGTGAGCTGCGTGAAAAACATTGCTAAATCATACGCACCCAGCTACGCTTTACTGCTGGCTTCGCCATTTGCTTTCCTTAATTGGGAAAAAAAATACCTGCTCTGCCAGAGTTATAATAACTCTGCTACCCTCACGTTCTGTGACACATTAGCAGGGACACAGCACAGTTATTAAACTTCTCATGTTCATTGAATATACGCAGTGCTGCCTTTTGGTGGAAAAACAAGTGAAAACAAATCTATTTGTCCAGCCTCTGTCCGTCCTTACGGGCGGTGGACACGTGTGAGCTGCGTGAAAAACATTGCTAAATCATACGCACCCAGCTACGCTTTACTGCTGGCTTCGCCATTTGCTTTCCTTAATTGGGAAAAAAAATACCTGCTCTGCCAGAGTTATAATAACTCTGCTACCCTCACGTTCTGTGACACATTAGCAGGGACACAGTACAGTTATTAAACTTCTCATGTTCATTGAATATACGCAGTGCTGCCTTTTGGTGGAAAAACAAGTGAAAACAAATCTATTTGTCCAGCCTCTGTCCGTCCTTACGGGCGGTGGACACGTGTGAGCTGCGTGAAAAACATTGCTAAATCATACGCACCCAGCTACGCTTTACTGCTGGCTTCGCCATTTGCTTTCCTTAATTGGGAAAAAAAATACCTGCTCTGCCAGAGTTATAATAACTCTGCTACCCTCACGTTCTGTGACACATTAGCAGGGACACAGCACAGTTATTAAACTTAGATTATTCATTCACTAGAGGCAGTGGGGCCTTTCGTTTTCCAAAAAGGGAAAAAATTATATTTGGCCTGCAGTCTTGCGCCAATTTATTTCCTGCCTGTGAAATCAAATCACTGGTAATACCGCATGCTGAGGGGTAGGGGTAGGCCTAGAGGACGTGGACGCGGCCGAGGACGCGGAGGGCCAAGTCAGGGTGTGGGCACAGGCCGAGCTCCTGATCCCGGTGTGTCGCAGCCGACTGCTGCGCGATTAGGAGAGAGGCACGTTTCTGGCGTCCCCACATTCATCGCCCAATTAATGGGTCCACGCGGGAGACGGTTATTAGAAAATGAGCAGTGTGAGCAGGTCCTGTCCTGGATGGCAGAAAGTGCTTCGAGCAACCTATCGTCAACACGCAGTTCTGCGCCATCCACTGCTGCAAATCCGAATCCTCTGTCTGCTGCTCCTCCTTCCTCCCAGCCTCCTCACTCCACTACAATGACACCTGCTCAGGAGCGGGAACACTCCCAGGAACTGTTCTCGGGCCCCTGCTTAGATTGGGCAGCAGCGGTTCCTCTCCCACCAGAGGAGTTTATCGTCACTGATGCCCAACCATTCGAAAGTTCCCGGGGTCCGAGGGAAGAGGCTGGGGACTTCCGCCAACTGTCTCAACAACTTTCTGTGGGTGAGGAGGACGATGACGATCAGACACAGTTGTCTTGCAGTGAGGTAGTAGTAAGGGCAGTAAGTCCAAGGGAGCAGCGCACAGAGGATTCGGAGGAAGAGCAGCAGGACGATGAGGTGACTGACCCCACCTGGTGTGCAACGCTTACTCAGGAGGACAGGTCTTCAGAGGGGGAGTCAAGGGCATCAGCAGGGCAGGTTGCAAGAGGCAGTGCGGTGGCCAGGGCCAGGGGTAGAGGCAGGGCCAGACCGAATAATCCACCAAGTGTTTCCCAAAGCGCCCCCTCGAGCCATGCCACCCTGCAGAGGCCGAGGTGCTCTAAGGTCTGGCAGTTTTTCACAGAGACGCCTGACGACCGACGAACAGTGGTGTGCAACCTTTGTTGCGCAAAGCTCAGCCGGGGAGCCAACACCAACAGCCTCACCACCACCACCATGCGCAGACATATGATGGCCAAGCACCCCACAAGGTGGGATGAAGGCCGTTCACCGCCTCCGGTTTGCACCCCTGCCTCTCCCCCTGTGCCCCAACCTGCCACTGAGATGCAACCCCCCTCTCAGGACACAGGCACTACCGCCTCATGGCCTGCACCCACACCCTCATCTCCGCTGTCCTCGGCCCCATCCAGCAGTGTAGTTCAGCGCACCGTTCAGCCGTCGCTTGCGAAACTGTTCGAGCGCAAGCGCAAGTACGCCGCCACGCACCCGCACGCTCAAACGTTAACCGTCCGCATAGCAAAATTCATCAGCCTTGAGATGCTGCCGTATAGGGTTGTGGAAACTGAGTCCTTCAAAAGTATCATGGAGGCAGCGGCCCCGCGCTACTCAGTTCCCAGTCGCCACCACTTTTCCCGATGTGCCGTCCCAGCCCTGCACGACCACGTCTCCCGCAACATTGTGCGCGCCCTCACCAACGCGGTTACTGCCACGGTCCACTTAACTACAGACATGTGGACAAGCACAGGCGGGCAGGGCCACTACATCTCCCTGACGGCACATTGGGTGAATTTAGTGGAGGCTGGGACAGAGTCAGAGCCTGGGACCGCTCACGTCCTACCCACCCCCAGAATTGCGGGCCCCAGCTCGGTGCTGATATCTGCGGAGGTGTATGCTTCCTCCACTAAAGCACCCTCCTCCTCCTCCTCCTCCTCTGTCTCGCAATCAAGATGTGTTAGCAGCAGCATGTCGCCAGCAGTCGGTGTCGCGCGGTGTGGCAGCACAGCGGTGGGCAAGCGTCAGCAGGCCGTGCTGAAACTACTCAGCTTAGGCGATAAGAGGCACACGGCCCACGAACTGCTGCAGGGTCTGACAGAGCAGACCGACCGCTGGCTTGCGCCGCTGAGCCTCCAACCGGGCATGGTCGTGTGTGACAACGGGCGTAACCTGGTGGCGGCTCTGCAGCTTGGCAGCCTCACGCACGTGCCATGCCTGGCCCACGTCTTTAATTTGGTGGTTCAGCGGTTTCTGAAAAGCTACCCACGCTTGTCAGACCTGCTCGTAAAGGCGCGCCGGCTCTGCGCACATTTCCGCAAGTCCCACACGGACGCTGCCACCCTGCGCACCCTGCAACATCACTTTAAGCTGCCAGTGCACCGACTGCTGTGCGACGTGCCCACACGGTGGAACTCTACGCTTCACATGTTGGCCAGGCTCTATGAACAACGTAGAGCTATAGTCGAATACCAACTCCAACATGGGCGGCGCAGTGGGAGTCAGCCTCCTCAATTCCTTTCAGAAGAGTGGGCCTGGTTGGCAGACATCTGCCATGTCCTTGGTAATTTTGAGGAGTCTACCCAGGTGGTGAGCGGCGATGCTACAATCATTAGCGTCACCATTCCTCTGCTATGCATCTTGAGAAATTCCCTGCAAACCATAAAGGCAGCTGCTTTGCGCTCGGAAACGGGGGCGGGGGAAGACAGTATGCCGCTGGATAGTCAGGGCACCCTCCTGTCTATTTCTCAGCGCGTACAGGAGGAGGAGCATGAGGAGGATGAGGAGGAGGGGGAAGAGACAGCTTGGGCCGCTGCTGACGGTACACCGGCTGATTGCCTGTCATCCTTTCAGCGTGTATGGCCTGAGGAGGAGGAGGAGGAGGAGGAGGAGGATCCTGAAAGTGATCTTCCTAGTGAAGACAGCCATGTGTTGCGTACAGGTACCCTGGCACACATGGCTGACTTCATGTTAGGATGCCTTTCTCGTGACCCTCGCGTTGCACGCATTCTGGCCACTACGGATTACTGGGTGTACACACTGCTCGATCCACGGTATAAGGAGAACCTGCCCACTCTGATTCCCGAAGAGGAAAGGGGTTCGAGAGTGTTGCTATACCACAGGACCCTTGCGGACAAGCTGATGGTAAAATTCCCAGCCGACAGCGCTAGTGGCAGAAGGCGCAGTACCGAGGGCAAGGTAGCAGGGGATGTGCGTAGATCGAGCAGCATGTACATCCCAGGCAGTGCAACAGTCTTTAAGGGCCTGGCCAGCTTTATGGCTCCCCACCAAGACTGTGTCACCGCTCCCCAGTCAAGGCTGAGTCGGCGGGAGCACTGTAAAAGGATGATGAGGGAGTACGTAGCGGATCGCACGACCATCCTTGGTGACGCCTCTGCCCCCTACAACTACTGGGTGTCGAAGCTGGACATGTGGCCTGAACTAGCGCTGTATGCCCTGGAGGTGCTTGCTTGTCCTGCGGCTAGCGTGTTGTCGGAGAGGGTGTTTAGTGCGGCTGGGGGAATCATCACAGATAAGCGTAGCCGCTTGTCAACCGACAGTGCCGACAGGCTAACACTCATCAAGATGAACAAAGGCTGGATTTCCCCAGACTTCTGTTCTCCACCAGCGGACAGCAGCGATACGTAAGCAATACGTAGGCTGCACCCGCGGATGGAAGCTACGTTCTCTCTCACCATCCAAAACGGGGACATTTCTGCTTCATCAATCTGTGTCTAATATTCCTCCTCCTCCTCCTCCTCCTGCTACTCCTCCTGAAACCTCACGTAATCACGCTGAACGGACAATTTTTCTTAGGGTCACAAGGCTCACTCAAATAATTTTTCAGAACAATTTTTATAAGTTTCAATGCGCTTAAAAGCATTGGAACTTTAACTTGAACCAATTTTTCGTTACACTGGGCTGCCTCCAGGCCTAGTTACCACTTAAGCCACATTAACCAAAGCGATTAATGGGTTTCACCTGCCCTCTTGGCTGGCCATGGCCAATTTTTGGGATGTACATTAGTACTGTTGATACAGCAATTTTTGTGGGCCCTCGCCTACAGTGTAATCAAATTAATTTTTAGCCCACCTGCATTACAGCTGACGTTACCTCAGCTGTGTTGGGCAATGCAATGGGATATTTTTATGTACCGCCGGTGGGTTCCAGGGAGCCACCCATGCTGTAGGTGCACACTGAGTTTTTAATACATCTGTACACTTCTAAAGAACCCGTCTGACTGGGGCATGCAGTGTGGGCCGAAGCCCACCTGTATTACGCACGACATTACTACCTCAGCTGTGTTGGGCAATGCAATGGGATATTTCTATGTACCGCCGGTGGCTTCCTGGCACCCACCCAGGCAGTGGGTCCACAGGGAGTTTAACCTACATGTGTCCACTTGTAAAGAACCCCAGTCTGACTGGGGCATGCAGTGTGGGCCGAAACCCACCTGCATTAACCCTTTCCAGTCCACTGTGTGACCTGTGAAGACATTAGGGTTTAAGGCTGTACAGCTCCGTTGTTGGTAGACGTCCGTCGGGGTTCTCTTACTGTATATTGCCAGCCTCTCTGCTGTCGGAGCCTATCCTACGTGTCAGCTCATGCAGTACTGGCTTTAGCCAGCATATAGCGCCGTTGTATAACAGCAGAAAAAGAGTAAGCCCCCTAGGAAAACCATATACAAATTGGATTGGAAAGGGTTAAGCACAACATTACTACCTCAGCTGTGTTGGGCAATGCAATGGGATATTTCTATGTACCGCCGGTGGCTTCCTGGCACCCACCCATGCTGTAGGTGCACACGGAGTTTTTACTACATCTGTACACTTATAAAGAACCCCAGTCAGACTGGGGCATGCAGTGTGGGCCGAAGCCCACCTGCATTAAGCACGACATTACTACCTCAGCTGTGTTGGGCAATGCAATGGGATATTTCTGTGTACCGCCGGTGGGTTCCAGGGAGCCACCCATGCTGTGGGTCGACAGGGACTTCACAATAGGGAGTTGTACCTGCCTGTGTCTATGAATTAAAAAGCCCGGTCTGACTGGGGCATGCAGACACCTTGACAGAATGAATAGTGTGTGGCACATAGGTTCCCCATTGCTATGCCCACGTGTGCAGCTCCTGATGGCGGTGGCACAGGATTCTATTTCTCATTGCTTCTGTACAGCATTGTGGGCTATCGCTCCGCCACTTTTAAAGAGGGTCGCTGCCTAGCCGTGCCAACCTCTGCAGTGTGTGCCTGCGGTCCCTCGTCATGGCAGACGCAATTCTAAATAGACATGAGCGTGGTGTGGCATGAGGGCAGCTGAAGGCTGCCCAGGGACACTTTGGTGTGCGCTGTGGGGGGGGAGGGGGGGCGGTTGGGCAGCATGTAACCCAGGAGAAGTGTCAGTGGAGTGTCATGCAGGCAGTGATTGTGCTTTGTTGGAGGTAGTGTGGTGCTTAGCAAAGGTATGCCATGCTAATGAGGGCTTTTCAGAAGTAAAAGTTGTTGGGAGGGGGGGGGGCCCACTGTTGCCGGTATTGTGGCTTAATAGTGGGACCTGTGAACTTGAGATGCAGCCCAACACGTAGCCCCTCGCCTTCCCTATCCGTCACTGTGTCATTCCCATCACTTTCCTGAATTGCCCAGATTTTCACACATGAAAACCTTAGCGAGCATCGGCGAAATACAAAAATGTTCTGGTCGCCCATTGACTTCAATGGGGTTCGTTGTTCGAAACGAACCCTCGAGCATCACGGGAAGTTCGTTCCGAATAACGAACACCCGAACATTTTGGTGTTCGCTCATCTCTAGTGGCAACAAGTGGCAATTCAGCGGAAGTGGGCACTGAGCAAAAAGACAATGCTGGAGCATTGAATGGAAATGGGTATGAAATTAAGTGCTTTCTTATAGGTCTTCTGCTATGTATTTCCTTTTTAAGCCCTGTTCACATCCCATCAAAGAGATTGCCCCACTTCTAGCTGTTTTGCTGCAGGAAACAGGCAGTTCAGTGGCCTGGGTTGGTAGTGCAGGCTGAGTGAAAGGCCAGATGAAGCTCTAGATGTACATGCCAAGCTTATCCATAGACTAAAAGTTTTTTGTCCCCTTTTTTGTTTTGCCTATTTCCAGTACTTACAGTGGATATAAAAAGTCTACTCACCCTTGTTATAATACCAGGTTTTTGTCAGCTCCACTAGCCATAAGATCTTCAGTCAATGCCGTCATGTGACTAGAGGTTCTGCACACAGGTCATGCATACAGCGTAGCAATATCAATACAGTGCTACTCACTACTGGCAGTCATTATTATTCACATCATCACTGTCAACTTTACAGAAACAGTTCCATTGAATACAGTAAGTGTAAAATAGTACAGTATGGTAAACAGTGTAAAACATATCTTTGTCTGCATTGGTCCCAATTACTGTACCAGAACTACCGCAATGCAGTAAGTAACAGTTACATTCAGTTTAGACAAATTTCTGCTAAGGGGGTGTGGTGCATATTGCAAATAGTTCTTATGTATTAACAACCACTTTACATTTCCTGTGCTTAAAGAGAAACTAGGGGAAAACTTTATATAAGTTCCAAGGGATTCAATTGATATAGTATCCCTACTTGGGCAACTAGTGTAGCTTATTTATCAATGAGTGACCCATTGTGTTCCAATCCCCTACTGTTCATTTGACCCGCGATATGACTAGCTGAATCCTACAGCAGATTAGAAGTCACTATACCTTTTTCATTCCCAAGAGATGTATATTGTAGATCTCATAGAAATAAATAGAGACAGTGACTTATGGTCTACTGGGGAATTTGGCTTGTCACTTTGCAGGTCATGGGGGACAAAAGGAGACCTTAACGGAATGGGGGTCTCATGAATAAATAAATACAATAACTCCCTAGTAGGCTGTTCATATCAATTGTAACCTGAGGAAACTAGGAACAGTTTCCCCTAAGTGGCACTTAAGTATTCAATACTTCTTAAAACCGGTATATCTTAGTTCTTTTTCACATAGTGTGGATGTCCAACTCAAGTTTAGCATATTTGCCTGACTGATTTCTGTGTGCTTAGAGCCATGTAGTCATTATACAGACTAGATGTTGTATGGCTGTGAAGTTTTCTGCCACCACCTTTTTGGGTGCATTGATTTTCAGATTTACGCAGCTGCATCCTTCCCTCTCTTCCTGCCCTATATTATCAGTATGCAGCCAGCCCTCTTTTCTATATTTTATAATTTCATTATTTTGTTAAGAATTCCAGTTTCTGACTTTATGGAGCCTATAGTCAAGTTCAAGTTTAAGGAGCAAACGGTTTTTGCAAAGTATGTACTTTGCATACATGTTCTTGAAGTCATGCTAACAGTGTACTAGTAAGAATGAAATAAAAGCATGTTGAGCCAGTATATTGAACGCATTGTGGTACCAATACCTCAAGGTTGCAGTTACTTGTACAAAAGCAGTTCTTTCTTGACAAAATGGCAAGTTTAGACAGCATTCGAAACTGTACCCACCCATGGCAGCCAGTGGCTGTAGGATCTTGCTGTTAATCTCTGCAAGGTCATGCAGCCATTGGCTGCCATGGGTGGACAAGGTTTCGACCGCCTGTGGCAAATACAGAATAGAAACCACCCTTAGCCAGCACAACTATAATAAGATGCAGTGATCATAGCTTCTAGATTTGTTTTTATGGAAATGTTTACAGGATTGTCATAAAGAACTAATAGCACTTGTAACATCGAGAAGCGAAACTGATGTCAGCATGGCAGTAATCTTGGATTTTATTAATTGTATTGGAATATGGGGTTAAGGGCAGACTAAGAGTGATTTAGGTGCCTGATCACTAATGGTCAGAGTTGCCTTTAAAAAAAAAATAAAAAAAAATAGCCTGTTGTATATATAGTGTTGTTACTTACTAAGGCCGCTTGCACACGGGTGGATTTTTGCTGGGAAATCCAGGGTGGACATCCGCACCACTGATCCGCAGCAAATACTGTCCATTAAATGCTATAGAAAAATGCTTTTTCCTGCACACTTGTGGAAACCAATTGCGGTTTCCGCAAGAGGAGGAAAAAACACAGCATGCTCCATTTTTGCACAGTGGCTTTCATTAAAATCAATGGAAGCTGCCCTACCTGTGGTCCTTCCGCAATATCACATCATCACTCACAGGGGTAAAAAAAAAATTCCCACATGCGGAATCCGGCTCTGCCATGTGCAGCCGGCCTAAGGGAATAAGGGACCCTTCTGGCCATGTGTCTTTGGGCATTCAACTAATGTCTAATGGGTAGGGGAAAGGTATGGCAGCATCATGCTTTTGAAAGGCATACCTGTGAACTTAAAGGGATGTTCCCATATCAGCTAAATATGGCCAAGATTAAACAGCACTGATTATTGATGGTTGGGTTGACAGAACCAGCTGAGCTTGTCTGAGCTATGTTATTTCACTTACTGCCATAGACGTCAATGGGAGTTAAGCAAGCAGTGTAACACAGCAATTTACTCTGTTTCTGAAGTTCCTGAGTTATGGAAACAATATAGCTCGCTGTGCTGCACTCTTTGCGTACCTCACATTGACTTCTATGGGAGTTATGAAACAGGGTGTGCAGTTATTTTTGTCCTGCTAACCACAACTAAGGTGGTCAAAGATAGAGGGGAACCTAAGTCAAGATCGGTGGAGGTCCCAGAGGTGGGACACATAACTTATCAGAGTTTATTGCATATCTTGTGGATATACTATGAAAGTCTGAGATTAGAATACCACTTAAATAAAATTTGAGGGCATTAGGATTTTGATTCACTGAAACACTAAATTTGCAGATATGGGCCAGATATGAATATACACGCAGTGTTCTTTCACAACTGCAATTGTTGGATCCCCAGGATCATTGTCCAGGGGCTATAAAAGTGATGTTATGCTTAAAATCTTGCCATGTCCTTTTCCTGACTTTGTATTAAAAGAAACTGGATACAAAGTGAGAGGTGTAAATGCTCCCTAGAATAACACACATTACAATATTAACCCTTTCCAATCCAGTGTCTGACATCTTCCTACATTCTGATTGAAGCTTGTACAGCTCCAATGTCAGAAGATGTCCGACAGGGTATTCTTACTATCTATTGACAGCCACTCCCCTGTCTGAGCCTCTCTGGCGCACACACACTGGCTTTAGCCAGCAGATGGCACTGTTGTATAACAGCAAAAAGAGAAAGCCTTTTAGGAAACCCTGAATCCAAAATTGCATAGGAAAGGGTTACGGGCTCCATTCCAGGGGCATGTATTCTGTACCAATCCCTAATGTTATATGTATACATAGACACTAACTGATACCAGTTAATATGACAGATGGAGTCATCCTTCCTTTTTTGTATCCAACTCTTTATATATTTCTGAAAGAAGTACTGATGAAAAACTTCAAGCTGTCTATGGAAATTCACATACAACGCTTTTTATAATTCTGCAATTATTCAAATAAATGTTAAAGGACAATTAGATACAGATTTACAGCAAGCATCTGTACGGCGGGCGGTGCACCATATATGTGCTGATAGCTCTGACCCAGGCACATTCTGTATAATCGGCATTTGTGATGTCAGTCATTTACTTTTTAGCAGCGGAGCGCATCTAGCAGTTACCATGACAATTCTGGAAACTGTCACACACTATACAAATGTAACATTCATAACAAAGCCCCTATTGTGACACGCGCTCTAACCTTTTTATTGACTTGCTAAATTGCAAAAGATTCCTTCATTGGAATACAGATTAGGTGGGCAGAAAATATTTTCCTTTATGTTCATTTCTATGGTAATATTTTCTTTTGTTCGATTTTTATATTTTTTATATTGAAATCACTATTATTTCATCACTCACAAATGCTTGCTTGACACCAATTCATATTTGGCTCTGCATCAAGAATCCATAACAGTTATGAAAAGACATTTTTACTGCTCCTTCCATCTATAAACATTGAACATGTTTATTACAATGATAGATGTTATTGATTTGTGTTGATTATATCTTTGTCTTTTCCTTCAAATTGAAAGATTTTTCATTCCTTACAATCACTTTCAATGCTATTTTACGGTTTAAATAAGAGGGTCACATATCAATTGGAACAGCTGCTAAGATTGCACTAAAGTTGAAGAAACAGTAAGGCAAGAATGTGTTAAAATTTTCAAATTACGGAAACTTCAGACTCTTTAAGAATAGGCTTGTGCACCCTGTAGAGTACTACAGCCTGTTCATTCAGGGACTCAGGAGGGGTTTAAACTCATAGACCTCCATATAAAACCCCTACTGACATGTCAGCAAGCATATAGTTTTATTTTGGATATCTCTTCATACATTGATATCCAGTGGAATTTATTTAATTTGTGCTGTGCATTCTAACTCTATCCAGATTCATCTTGGCTTGTCAGGCTGTTCTATCTATTTTTTGTATCTTTTTGTTCGACATTTATTTTTCACACTATAGTTTTTTTATTGGAAATTCTATGGCTGACTCAGTAACTTGGGAAAATAGCCCCTTTTGGTGATAGGAATGACAAACAGAACTCATCTGTGTCTGGTATACAGAAATAGAAATGACAGAAGCAGTAAAAATAGCTTCTATCTTCTCCCCGTGATGTCTTGCTTTACTGTTGGAGCAGAGGCTTCCAAACTGTGCCATTAATTCACAATGGCTTGGGTTTAAAGCCTAGGTCCACGTTCTTTTTTTGTTAATAAGTTGAATTGAAAATATTTCACAGTGTGTGGTCTCTGCAGCACTCATATGAAAAGACGCTAAATGAAACGGATGTATCTCCCTCTCTCACAGAAGGAAGTCCCAGGACAACCATGTGAGTAAGCCAGAGCTCAAACAATCCTATTCCTCTTTAAAAAGGAAGACGACTCAGGACAAGCACAATCTAGCAAAGCTATTACATCCTAAAGGAAATTTGAGATTAATTGGGAGGTGCTTCCAACAAAAAAGGTATATTGGGCATATATTTTGGAAAGTCCATGCGTCAGCTATGAACTCTAAGCCTATGTTGGTAACCACCAGGTTAAACACCAATTTTAACCCCACCATGGTAAAAGCAAATAAACAAAACGTTATTATGAAGCAGGGGATGGTACATCATGCTGTGGCGGTGACATGCAGAGGCAGTATACATTTTTTAAAAATAACTCTTACTGAATATTATTTAATATTTACCATTCCATAGGAGGGCTTTCGTATTTAAGTATTATATAGTCACTCTTGGCATAAGCTCTCTTAGAGCGAAATTATTCTAAATATTTACTGCGGCCGAAATTCTTATTTTTTTGGCAAACTGGCATCTCTCGCTGACACATACATTGCCATCACCTTTTTCTTGACAGCAGCACATCTGCAGGATCCTTCACTCTGGTGTTCTGGATGGTCCATCTTCATCTGGCATTGCTACTACAGCCCCCCGGGTCACAAGGGTGCTCTGGTAGAAGTAATTGGACTCCCCTGGAATACTTTCTACTGGCATCTGCCTGCTGCGCTACCTTGTGGAAAGCCTTCTCCACTTTAAATGTTCCTGGCTCTGCAGTGTGCTGGGCTGTGACACAGCTCTCTTTTCTTTATATATCACACACCTTTCACAGGGAGAACATTATTCCCCTCCATACTTAACATGTCCCTCATTTATTTTTACATTCAGTGTGACTATCGAACAAACACTCAAAGTTGAAAGTGGCTCACAAGGTACAAAAGGTTTCAGACCTCTGCTTTAAGGAATAGGTTAACAGACATATAGTATGTTTGACTATAGGGTAATTTTTTGTAGAAAGAACCAATATCCATTTTGCTGTATCAGTTAAAAGGGTTTCCAGGCAAAATGCTATTGATGACCTATCCTTTGGATAGGTCATCAATAGTTGATCCGCTGGGGTTCGCCGCTCAGGACCCTGGCTGATCAGCTGATCGGGCACACACTGTAAGCTCTGCCATACACAGGGGTTGGAGAGGAAACCACTGCTCGAACCCCTGTGTACTGGCCAGTGCTTGTAACTGCAGGCGCAGCTGTCATTGATTTTAGTGAGAGCTGCAGCTGCATTTATGAGTGCTGGATACTACACATCAATAAGTCATCAATATTATTTTGCCTGGAAATCCCCTTTAAGCTAGCTATCAAAATAAACCAATACAATCCTCTATAATCCAATCTCAAAACTATGTTCTAATCTTTTGTGAACAGTTTAAACCATTCAGCTCTATAAGGGTAGGTACACACAAGGCTTATTTTACTAATACTGTTGAAAGGCTTTGCTGAATGATAAATCTATCCCATTTTAGGACTGTCTCGTTTAGATGCATACCTTATAACACCTATTAATTGGATAAGTTTATTCCAAAAATTCCACCAAAGTTTTGGTGAATCCACAGCAAATTTAGCATAGTTTATGCCACATCCATTTTTGGACAAGTCAGAAAAACTGTCCAAAATACCTACAACACGTGATAAATGTGGCGCAAGCATGTAAGACAGTTTTCTGGTGTAATTTACACCAGAAAACTGTTGCATTTTGAATAGTAAATAAGACCAAAATTCAGGAAAAAAATACTAAATTGGCTGCAGAAAATCCACATCATTTTATAGTATAGGCAATATTTATGAGATTTTAGGAAATCTCATCCACAAACTGCAGAGAAAATCTTCAGCAAAAATTAATCTGCAGTGTGGAATGTAAATTTGCAACATGTGAATCTGTGCTGCGGATTTTCAGAGAGGATTTTACCTCTTCAAATGAGTGGATGAAATCCACACCAAAATCTACACGTAACACACGTGATCCATGTTCATATAGTCTAAATATTCTGACTGATGATGTATGAAACAGGACAAAGGCTATCTTGGTAGACGTGTCTTCCATTTTTAGTTTATATCTTCAAAAACTAAATGTTATATAAAATGAAGAGCAGCTGAGTACAGATTATAAAATATGATTTCGATAATTGGAAAAAAGAAAAAAAAGTTACCAAACACTAACTGGCCTTGTGTGTAAAAGTAGTTGCCCATCTAAATGTAATGCCTGGTTGCTGATGTGGAGGTTTTCCATTATTCTCAAAAAGATTGCGGCTATACTGCTGTAAAGATCACATGAATGTGTTAAATCCTGCTACTTGAAGTAGCCCATTCACAATCTCCGTGGTGCGAGGTGTGTGCTTACCAGCTCCCATCAGAGTCAATGGAAAGCAAGCAGCAAAGATAGCGCAGGTCCTATCTTTGAGCGCACCACGGAGCTAGAGGCAGGCATAGCACTCGCATGTCTTATCTTTGGCAGGTTGCAGCTTTTTGCGTGTCTAAAATCAATTCATCTGAATGGTTCTATAGCAAACCATTGGTTGTATTTAGACTCGATCTTTTTGCACACCTATCATGCACAAAAACAACGCTCGTCTAAACGAGGCCTAAATGTGGTTTCATAGTGTTCTTAGTGACTTTTTCATGGCATTTTTTGCACATTTTCTGGCAAAAAAAAAAATATTGCACCCGGATGTTAGCTGGAAGTCAAGATTAAAATTTTTGCAATTACCGCGTGCTGTTGGTTTGGCATTGTTTTCCTAGCAATTCTGCATATAGGTCATGAAAAATGGCAGAAAAAAATTAATGTTAAAAATATATGAATAAGAAAAGTCATCACCCAAAAATTGTGAAAAATTCAAGTTCCCTTTTAAAAACACACAGTTTATTTACATGCTGTTATTTAGTAAAAATGCCAGGAATCGTGTGTTCGAAGGCAGCCGGAACCTGTCTGCTTTATTATTACAATATTAATTACATGCCTATATACAACAGAATAACATTGACTGCATGTATTTGCGGCGCAGTACAGTTTCTCATGCTATGACTTTAGGAAGCAAAACATCTGTGTTGCTGACTTTTTCATAATATTTGCAGAAGCAAAGTATTGGTGAAGTGAAGCAGAAATGATATATCATTAAACAGTGATTATCTAGACACGCATCAAGTATATGATGTGCAAGTAACCCCGCATCTGTCACTATGATGAAGAAAACATAGGAAAGATACCACCGTGTCTGGTGTAAAATGCCGCAGTAGTAGGTGGGATCCTTCTGGAGTGACTCCTGCTAATAATTGAAATTTACTTGAAGAGGACCTGTCAGCTCTGCCAACGGGTTTGTTTTAGTAAATACTCTGATTCTCAATTAAATAGAAATTCTGAAATATCTTTTCTTAGAACTCTTGTTGAGATTAACTTTAAAGCTGTTCATTGAAAAGCTTTTGTGCGAAACTCTTTTTTATTAAATGATAGTAAAAAACTTTCAGGTTTCGCTTTGATTTATCTAAAGAATCTAATTGTTCGCATTGGATCCTCCTCTCAGGGGGGCATACATAGAGGGTCACATGTACATCCTATATGAAGTATAAAGATATGCTGTTCCTCTGTTACTCATTATGGCTATGTATAGATAAATTGATAGCTGGGTGTTATCCTTTCCCTTTGAGTAGACTGACAGTGAACACTGAACAGTATCAGAAGATGTAGTGACTGATTCATAGTAGGGGATTAGAGATGAGCGAACGTACTCGGATAAGCACTACTCGTCCGAGTAATGTGCTTTATCCGAGTATCTCGCCGCTCGTCCTGAAAGATTCGGGGCGCTCCGCTGCTGACAGGTGAGTCGCAGCGGGGAGCAGGGGAGAGCGGGCGGGAGAGAAGGAGAGAAAGATCTCCCCTCCGTTCCTCCCCGCTCTCCCCTGCAGCTCCCCGCTCCGCAGCGCGTCCCGAATCTTTCAGGACGAGCGGGGAGGTACTCGGATAAAGCACATTACTCGGACGAGTAGTGCTTATCCGAGTACGTTCGCTCATCTCTATAGGGGATACATTGTTCTTTATAACTGTTTAGCTGGGGAGAAACTCTTTTTGAAGATAAACAGGTGGTTTATGTCAAACATACTCTTCCTTTTAAAACAAGGTTCTACAGCAACTAAAGTGCGTATTGCAATGTCCCAACAATACTTCCCAAGAAGTATCAGCAACAGTGCATCCATAGAGTCAGCGATAGTTCTCTGCCATACAGTGACAGCTACAGTGCCTCAAAAGCAACAGTCCAAAGCAGTGTCATATTTGCCACTATGCACCTGAGGGCAAGTGCCTAGGGTGGCTGTGAATGGGCGACAGCATTTGAGTGAAACTCTTTTTTGCAGTTACTGCTACTTGTACCCAGTTGCTTTTGGCATTCTTGTACATAGTAAACACTATGCCGCTGTGTTAGGCCTCCTGCACATGGGCGGGTCGGACCCCAGCCGGTGACCACAGCTTACCTGTGTGATGGCTTCTGCACATGCTGCGGATGTGCTGACTGGAGCTCCGTTGCACATGCACAGTAGCCGCCGGCGCTGGGGGGTTGACGTGTATCCAGTGATACTTCCGCAGTGCTCACTGCTCACTGTGGAAGTGCCGCAGGACAGACAGCTTTCATTGACTGGAAGCCGGCCGTGCGCAACCCGCACAAAATCGCAGCATGCTGTGATGTATTCTCCACAAGCGGAAAATTGCAATCAATTTCCGCTCGTGAAGATGAAATTTATGTTTTGCCATTAAATACTATGGGCTGTATTTGCTGCGGAGTCAGAGGCGGACCTCCCCCCTGAGGAAGCTTGGGGCAAAACATGTGTCGGAGTGCAGGTTGTAAGGTGGGCTTTACACATTATGTACTGCTGCTTATATGCATAGAGTCAATGCTTTGTATGCTTGATGTGTCATTTTATATGATTAAATGTTAGTTAATATATAATTTTGCATACATGCACTTTTTGAGCATATATTTAATTCTATGAACTTGATATGTTGTATGCCTTCCTTCTGCCTGTCTGCTGCACATTGGAGACTCATCTATTTTGTACTGTAACATCTTTTTAATTGTAATGAATAAAATATAGAAAACTATTTTTTTATGGAAGCTTTGCGTGCTGACCTATTATTTTTGGACCAAGTGTACTGCATGTAGCTGGAGTATGGACTGAGGTGCTTATTTGACAGAATGGAACCAGGTGTGGATGGTAATGCAGCTGCACTGAAGCAGGCAGTGGTTGGTTTTAGTATATAGAGGATTGGAATATTGAGCGTCATGTGGCGCAGAGTGCTAAGGCAGCCGAAATGCAGTCCTAAGCTCCTGATCACAACCTGAAGGTTGCGAGTCCAATCCCCACGTGGTTCAGGTAGCCAGCTCAAGGTCAACTCAGCCTTCCATCCTTCCGAGGTTGATAAAATAAGTACCTAGCTTGGTGGGTACTTGGAAATGCTGTAGAATAAGTTGGCACTATAAAAAAAAACAAAATTTATTTTATTTATTTAGTGTACGGTACTGAGCAGAGATAGAGTACACTAAAGTGTGTGTGATTCAGGATAGATGATAAATGCATGATTGTTGAGGATTTGACTGCTGGTATGTCCAGGAATCATGAGAATGGAGCACCCAAAGTACCAACAGTGAATGGAGCAGTGGTGCATATGCATGTCCACTGCTCCATTGGTTGTCTATGGAGATAGTTGAGCGATGCACTTAGCTATCTCACTCAGTCTTATATAGGTGAATGAAGTGATGGTCATCCATATGCAATGCCCCTTCATTTACAAGGTGGCCTGGGATATTCCCCTTTCATGATCCCTGGGGTGCCAGCAGTCAAACATCAGAGACTTTTCACTGTGTATCATTGTTTTTGGTTGGATAACCCCTTTAATACTGGGCAATTATTGTTATGATCCTTCAAAAGTGAACAAATCATGACAATAATTGGCCAATCTAAATGGGCTTTTAATGGGGTGTATCCAGTCTAAGTGCCATGGGTGGGCACAAGCTGTAAATATAGCTCTTTTTCAGAGTGCTCTCTATAGATTGTCATCAAATGTCATCCCCATGTTGTACCACCCAATGCTACCTAAAAGTTACAGCAAAATTGCAACCTAAGCAGTGCAATAAAAGACTGGCCACTCCCCACATATTGTGCAAGACACAATATCCCAAAATGCAGCAGCCACTTTCCTTTCTCCTGTTTCATTGGCACTGCTCTCTTCTTCTACTTATGTGTGAGTAGTAAGTATTCATGGCTGTATATGTAATTTCTTGGTGTGCCAGAAGTTGCCACAGGAGGAATAACTCCTGACAAAATCTGTCACAGAAAGAGAACCATCGTGTAGCCTGTTTGAATATCTATGGGGGACCATGCACATTAGACATAGATCCGCCAAACCTACCAATTTCAGTGGGCCCAGCCGATCATCTAATGTGTATTTTGGCCTCCCAACAAGTATCAGGGGGGTTAGGGAAGGGGTAGTTGGATATCACCTGCTTGATCTTTTGGTTCTCAATAGATAAGATACTGCCAGAGGTGTTTTACAGCTGCTCTCTTCCCTTACTACACATGCACACTTGGCTTAGCTCACCATATATGTGTATGGGGAGAACTATCTACATTTATCATTAGGACCTATGCTTCAAGTGATCTTGTAATATCTTCTTCTTAGAATGCATAGCAGTAATTTTATTTAAAACTGTTTATTGGGGTAATTGGTGGCAGTGGGCGGTTGCAGCCTACAGAAAAAAAACAATATTTACTTTCCACCGCTGCGATGCTCCTCCAATGTGAACTCTTGGTCCTGTGACTTCTGTTGACAAGTGTTGCATCAGTAATATGGTTGTTTATCCATATGACCACTGTAGACAATGGAAGGCCCAACAGGAACATCACTGATAACGTCCCATAAACCTGATGGGCGCGTATAGATTAGAAGCCCACGTGACAGGTTTATGGGATGTCACCGGCCTTCTGGCCGGGTGACTTCACCTGTCAGAAGTGTCACGGTGAGTATATTTATTTTATATATTTTTGGGTAAGGGGGACACAAAACTATATAAAATAACTCAGAAAACCCACTTAACATCAGACTATTTTGCGATTGTGTGTTTTATTGACATTTTCCAGTTCTCTGACAATTTGCTTTAAAATGAATAATTGAAGTTATAACTGTGAGAAAGAAGCACATTTATCTTTAAGTGCGTGGGTGTTAATCCTTTCCTAAAAATTAGATTTAGTTTTGTGAATACTGAAAATGTGTTTGGCTTAGAGGTGATTGAAAAGCTGGGTTTCATTTAAATTCGTTTGATTTTGTTGATAGACTGCTATATGTATCAACTGTTTACTTGTTCATTTCTATTTTAGGAATGCATTATTACTTCAGTGACAAGAAGAGACTGAAGCACTTAAGTGAAGAAATATCAATAAGTGCTATAATTTGTCACAAATCATGGTATTCTACAAAAATTACAGTTCTGAATTGAGACTGTCTTTGTATCCTAAAATAAAATGGTTACACTTTGATATCATTGAAAAGAATAAGTAACATGAAAAAACACTTTATACTTCATATATGATCTACATGTGAACCTCTATGTATGATCCCCTGAGGGGAGGATCCAAGGCGAAAAAATAGATTCTTTAAATCTATTTAAACCTGAAAGTATTTTACTATTATTTAAAAAAAGAAAAGAAATTCACACAAAAGCTTTTCAATGAACAGCTTTAAAGTAAATCTCAACTTTTGTTGAGCTTCACCACATGTTCTGGCTTCTATTGCTATATGCAGAACAATGGGTATAGAGATACGAGGGATGGGATAAGCAGGTGAAAAGTCCAATGCTACCATAATAAAGTCATTGTCCCCATACTCCTGTACTAGCCACAATGTCTTCTATAACAATGCCATCCACAATGCCTCTACAGCAGTGTCATCCACAACTCCTCTATAACAATGACCTTTGCTTTCCTTTGTAGCCACCATTGTGATGATCTGCTCTCCACACCTTGCCCATATTAAAGACAATTCAGTATTCTTATGACAGTAAAAGCCATAATAGCCTCATAAATACACCATAGGGACTACAGTGCTCCCATAAATCCCATCCTTATTGCCTTGATCAGTGCTATCCATAAAGTCCCCATGAATACTAGTCACTGTGTTTCCTCATAAATATCAGCCCTTATGGCCTTTGTAATTAAGAGTCATTGGTTCCAACCATGATCTCATCAATAATATCTCCCAATTACTAATACTTACAGTAAATGCACACGGGACAGATTTGCCTTAGATGTAGAATTCATTTTTGTGTACAGAAAATCCACAGCGGGAAAAAAGCAACAGTAAAGCTTTTAACAAATCTTATTAAAACTTTGCAGACATTTTCCACATGGAAATTGACCTGTGGTGCAGATTTTTAAATTTGTACCATGTGAATTTATGTCATTTAGTTTCCCCATTGACTTAAATGGGGAAGTCAAAATCCACAGTAAATCTGTTGCAGTTGAGGTCTAGTGACATAGCATATAGGATATGATGCAGCAGATGGAGTAACCAAAATGTACAATATTTATTTAAGAACATGGGAATAAAGATGAACAAGAAAATAAGGATAGAGCAAGTGGACTTTCATCTTCGATTCACAACATGCTATGAACTAATACATAATAACACAGTCTAAGCAATATTGTTAACACACTGTTACTGGCAATTCAGTCTCACAGAAATGCAATTCAACTTACAGAATCCACTCACAATGTCCATTTGTTTCAGGCTTGCAGACTACCTGAGACGTCATTCCATTCTCTCTTTTGCTGAATTACCTCAGTCAATGAATGTGGGTTTGAGTAGTGAGAGCCTATTGACAGTCCAATCTCCTCACTGTGGCTCTGTCCCCTGCAGCAGGCCTGCTGGCTAACTATTGCTTACCTCTGTTGGTATGCACACCTAGCATCTCTGATGAGGGCTAGCCTCACTTACAGTTTGATGTGCAGGAGTTGCAGCTTCTATCGACCCAAGTGATCCTGCAGCACTATTCAAAGCACTCTTTGGCTCAGTCCTACGTCACCTCAGTGCTTCTCTCTTTCCGTCTCTGGCCTCTTTCTCTCCAGCAATGCGCACCTCCTATATGCAGCCAGCAGCCTCTTCTTCCTCTGGCCAGCATTTACGCCACTCATTACGCAACAAAAAATTGTCCTTTTTACATCAAGGCATTCATCAATCACAACCAGTCCAGTGAGCATGCTCAGTTCCAAAATTTTGTGCACATTTTTTCACACATGGCAATTTTTTCCCAATTTTTGCCACATTTCCACAGTGTATTTCCATGGCAACTTATAACCGCTTAGGGCGAGTCCCTTACAAATGTGCAATGAAATTAATATGGAATTTGCTGCAGATTACCTGTAGATTTTCAAACCATTTACTTGGAATTTCTTCTTTTCTAAGTTCACAGAAAAGTTAGCAGCAGCAAATCGGTACAACTTGGTGCAGATATTTTATGGATTTCTGCAGCATGCTTGCCCTGTGTGCATTTTTCCTTATAAGCCATAACCCTATATTCATGTCTTATTATTTTACTTATGCCCCCCTATTCTTGCTCATCTACAGAGAGTAGGAGGCTTGATTATGTGAATATAAGCACAATAACAGACTGCTTTAAGCATCCCGTCACATCTCATTATAACAGCACTTACATCTTCATAGAGTGTTTGTCATTCAACGTATTATTGCTTTATTTGGGTTTCTTCTTTGCAAATCCCCATTGTAAAGCTTTATTTCTTTGCTCTCTATTTTTATGCACTAAAAGGAACAAGATCCTTAACGTCTGACAAAGTCATCATTTATTTTATCTCCTGTGTGAGTTAATATCCTGTTGTGGCTTGCTGAGATATGATAACATCTTAAAAACGCAATCAATAAACAGCAAGCAACTTAAGATGGTTTTGGTGAACAATCTGTGTGCACCAGACATTTGCAGTTGTATCCATAGCGGATCTTGGGAGTTTTCTCATATACTTAGATTCTAATAGTCCAGAGAAATTATAAAAAGAAGAGTGGATTTTCACGATGATATTTTAGAACTAATCTTATTCTTTCCATTTGTATGCTGAAGAAGGTTCTCCACAGGTAGATTCACAGCTCATTGAGTTATGGCTTCCTTTCTCATCTAAATGGAAAAAAACATCTAAGATTTGAAAATGACACAAGGTGAATTTTCTTAGGAGTTCCTGCATTTGAAAATTGATGATTGCCATAGCTCAAGGAAAGGAATTTAAAATGTCATCATTAGTTGGTATCTACAGAATATTTAAGAAAAATGATATGCTATTATATCAACACACAGAGAATCAAGTAACCTGTCATTTATAGATTTAGTGCCTGATGAACAATATCACAGAGGCAGAGTCAAATGTAAGTTAAGATCCCAATCACTTCCACTGTTTTATTAGAAGCCTTTCCATATCTGATGATATAGATAAGAAGATATCAATAGAGCTTCTCATCTATTTGTTTTGCTGTTTTTTATTGTTTTGTGTCATTTACTCATAGAATCCAGATACAACTTGGCACATATAGTAGCAGGTCTACCATTGCATTATCTGTGGGGTATAGGTGCATCTGTGTGTTTGGCCCCTTTATAGAGCTTGTGTGCAGTAAATGCACAAGAGACAGTGAGGACTGAGTCAAGGCAGCCACTGAATCGCACATTGGTGGTCTGAGACATAGAGAGGCTAGGAAAATGACTGAAACCTGAGGAGGAGAGAAGCACATGTAAAAGCAATGTGAAGATGGTCAGAGAGAGAGCATGAGGCAGGTCCTGGAATCAAAAGTCCCCAGTGGGGTCATCTGAGTTTGACAGAAGCTGAGACTATTGCAAAAGAACCAGTGGCTGTGTATTGCTCTAGAGCACCATTGTGGGTCCCAACAAGTTCAGTTTAGTAATACAGGTCACCACACAACCTGCTCAAAGGCCCACCTGGATAGTTAGATTGCAAAAGAGAGAGTGTGCTGTGGAGAAAACCAGGGAATGTGTCTGCAGATTATTGCTCCAATGATTTACTGTAACAGGACCAGTAGTCCTCCTCTCCTGCAAGTAAGAAACAGTACAAGTGGCACCCTGAGCAAACAGGTGTAAATACCAAATTATAGCAAATTAAAGTGTGACTTCTAAAAGTTGCGATAACCAGAATTGTGGAATTGTGTAAACATAGCATACCACCAATGAGTTACCCATTTTAACCCCTTCCTGCCACAAGATGTAAATGTACATCCTGGCAGAGGGGTACTTAACGCAACAGGACGTACATTTACGTCCTGGGGATAGCACGAGATCGTAAGAGATCCCGTGCTATTCGGCAGTGGGAGCTGGCTGTCACCGATAACCGGCCTCCCGCTGCAACAGCGGGGGTGCAGCGGAGCAGCGTTCCCCACAGTCAACCGCTTTCCTGCTGCAATCTATGTAATCGCGGCATGTGAAGGGTTCACAGTGGGAGCACGCTCCCTCTGTGACGTCATCAGACTCTCGCAATGAAATCACAGAGAGCCCAATGCGCTGCAATGGCAACAGGACACCAGCTACAGGCGTCCTGCATTGCCAGTACCTTTGATCGCTATAACAAGCAATAAGGCATTGCAGGACAGCAGTCCTGCAATGCCTTTACATAGCAATCATAGGCCCTATGGTGCAAGTCCCCCACAGGGACACAAACAGTGTAAAAAGAAGATAAAAATAATGTTATTAAAAAAAAAGTAAAAAAAAACCTTTTTGTATTTTTCTAATATTAGCATAAAAAAAATTAAAATCCCACACATTTAGTATAATCGTATCCGTAACACCACATAAAATGAATTGAACACACTTTTTATCCTGCACGGCAAAAAGCGTAAAAGAACCCTCTAAAAAATGCTTTAGAACCCGTGGCAAAATGCTTTTTTTTTTTTTTTTCATTTTTCCTTATGAAAAACGCAATAAAAGTGATCAAAAAAGCAATATGTACCTAAAAATGATACCAATTAAAAGTTCAGCTTATTTCACCAGAAAAAAAGCCCCCTCAGAGCTCCATCCAAGGAAAAATAAAAACATTATAGGACTTTGAATGCAGCAATATAGAAAAAAATAATGATTTAAAAAAAAAAAAAAAAGGGGGGAGGTTTTATTGCGGAACAGTGGAAAAAACTGAAGAAAATATAAGAACTTTAGTATTGTTATGATCATACCGACTCACAGTAAAAAAGTATTATGTCATTTATGCTGAGTGATAAACACTGTAAAGAAAAACAACAGTCATCTATGACAGAATTGATGTGTTTTCTCTCCCTGCTATCATAAAAAAATTAATAGGAGTTTTACAATATAGTCTATGTACCCAAAAATGGCACCATCAAAAACTACAGTTCGCCATGCTAAAAAAGTTATAGCTTTTGAAAAATGGAGAGGAAAATCCGCCAAAAATGGCTGCGTCCTTAAGCCCAAAATAGGCCATGTCCTTAAGGGGTTAATAAGAGCCATACTGATGTCTTGATATGCTATGTTCATTCTTACAAGTACATTTATAATCACATTCTAGCAGGGACATAGGTATGGAAGATATAGAGACAGCAGTTGCAACTTATCCATGTTGCCTGAAGAAGCCCAAAAGGCCCTCAGCTACATAGGACACCATCATTGCAAATAGCATATGATAGAAAAGGGACCTTGTTATAGATTTTGAATTGAGGCTTAGGAGCTTCAATTACTCCTCAGTCCACTTAGAATCCTATATTTTTATATCTACTTTGAATTACTTTAAATCTCAATGAAAGGTGTAAAATTATATCATTTAGGGAATTTGAAGTATTAATATCCTATGAAAAAACAAGCCAGCAGGTTTCAGGATTGCTTCCATTTTTAGGTAAAATGTTTGAAGGTTTTTATGGGGATGCTATCCTTGAATATCTTATAAGAATATAGTTTTAACATAGTATGAGCATGAGTTTATAAGACCAGCCAAAATAATTAGATAAACTCCTATGAAGTTATAGATCACAACTGAGTGACTTGGCGCAAGTCATATGCCTTGACTTTAACAAAAGCATTTAACCCTTTCCAATCCACTGTCTGACATCTAAAGACATTTTGATTGAAGGCTGTACAGCTCCGATGTCAGAAGACGTCCGGCAGGCTATTCTTACTGCATATTACTGGCCGCTCTGTTGTCGGGGGCCTCTCCGGCATGTCACATACCGCAGTAATGGCTTTAGCCAGCAGATGGCGCCATTGTATAATGGTAGAAAGAGAAAGCCCCCTAGGAAACCCTGAATCCAAAAGTGGATAGCAAAGGGTTAATAGTGTTCCAACTAAAAATGTGAAAACAAGAAACTTGCAACTGTGCAAAATGTGCGTAATTGGCCAAATTGAAACGTACACATACAGACTTTGATGACTTTTTTTCATTAGCAAAGGTCAGAAGTGGATCCCAAAAGTATGAACAAATATAAATTCTCTCTTAATATGTGTTCTTCTTTGGGACTTTGCACATAGGACATAATATTCCACAGGATGCTGCTTGTGCAGATTTCAGGAAACAGTACATAATTAATTGCAGATTTAACTCCATAATGTGCTTTTAATCTCTTTCTGCGGAACTTTTGCTGATATGTACTCCACCGCAAAGTAATGCTGCTTAATGGATGTTTTGAATTGCATTTTCATGCAAATTTTCAGTGCGTTTTGCAGTGCATATTGATAACACATATAATGACATGCTTGAATATTAATTGTATAGATGTGGCCAGTGTTTACACCTTGTTCCTGCTCTCAAAATATGATCTCAGTTTAAGTATTCATACCCCAGAAAGCAGTTAAAGTGTAAGGCAAGCCCGCCCAGATAACAACAATATCGTCAATATACCGGTACCAAAGGTGTACCTTAGAAACGGATGGAAACTGTTCGGACAGAGGAACACTCCCTTAACATAATCCTAAAAACAGATTGCCATATAAGGGCACACAGGCCTGACCATCGCAGTGCCCTGCCTTTGAACATAAAATGTCTCATAGAAAATAAAAATGTTTTGCGTCAAAACAAATTTTAAAAGTGTAAGGACAAACCGGCAGCAATCAGTGTCATTGCTGGACATCAATAAAAAACATTGGACCATCTGTAATTTGTCTTCATGACACCATGTCACACGTGATCAGCAGCATGTCATCTTCTAAATGAAGGCCATAAGTTTACACAAAATGTCACTGGTGTCTTTTATGCATGAAGGCAAATATTCCACAAGACGATGCAAAAAAGAATCAATAAGCCTACAAGTAGGTTCCCATAAACTATTACAACCTGAAACAATAGGTCGTGTAGGTGTATTGAATGCATGTTTTTGGATCTAAGGTAAAAGATACAAGGAAGAAACAGTAGGGTTATCGGGACTCCACCTCTTTGAAGAAAATCATTTTCCTTATACTGCCTTTTCTAAAATCTGTTAAAGTTACAATTTGAACTTCATATTGGAATTAAAAATTAGTTTGGCATGATGCTGATCATCCTAAGTTGTTGTAAAGCCTCACCTACCATGTTGGCCCTTTATCTGAGGGCTTTATAACCATTTCCTTCATTTGTTTGAGTTCATGCATTGCCTGCCTTTGAGATTTGGTAAGATTATCACTCCCTATATGTGGATTTTCTGGAATTCATTGTTAACAAGTTTAACCAATAAATCAATATGTGGATACATATTTAGCTGGGGAGACCTATCAGATTAACTTATAAGGTCTTTAAGAAACCTAGCTATAGGTATATCATTTTGTTCATAAATAAGATCCTGTAGATCTCTTAGTACTTCTTAATCTCATATGCAAGAGAGTGAATTATGATATATTTTCTTAAAAGCCAATTTACACGCAAACAGATGCTTTAATGCTGAAAAGCAATTAAAACATGAGGATGGGGAGAAGGTTAGACCCAAACTTCAAATTGAGATACAGTAATAGGTATACCAGATAGATTAATTACCTTCGTTTTATTGCCCTGATAATTATCACGGAATTTACATTTAGACTCAGCTCGTTGATAAAGTGAACATTTCCTTTTAAAATTCCTTGGATTACGAGCCCCCTTATCATGGAATTAGAGTAGGTTTGTTACAGCTGTTGGTTGTTTTTTCATTTGTGTGTCTCTCTGGGAATATAAAAAAGTTTGGGGAATGGCTCACATTATCCGTTGAAAAAGTGCAAGGCGAAATGCATGCCAGGGGCACCAGACTTAAGGTTTGATATTGCTCATCTTGCTTTGCTGCTTTTGCACCTGCATTATGCAGTTTTAGGCATATAAAGTGAAAAGAAAGAACAGAGACAAATATTCTGAAGGAAGGTAAAGGGGCAAGAGACACCGATCACAAACTAAAATGTTTCTACACAAATGCAGAGAGCGTGGGGGGGAAAAACTGGGGAATTGGAGCTCCTCACACAGGAAGAGCAATATGATGTCATAGTCATCTAGTAAACCTGGTGGGATGATACACATGATATGAATACAAGGCTTGAAGGATACAATTTATTAATAAGAAATTTAATAAAAGGGGAAGAGTTGTAGGAAAAGCATACATCTCCACAGAGGTTCAAGCTTCAGAGAATGGTAGTTTTGTAAATGAAGCCACCATGGTCATGTTTATGAGCAGCATGGATGATCCATATCCTATATATCATACTTATATTTTTTAATTATTAATTGTTAATGCATATGGCTACGGTATAGGTCCATTTTCAAACACTGTTATGTACAAAAACAACTATATAAGTGTATGCATACAAACTAGATGGCAATTAATTAGTTATTTTCCCATTTGTGCATCAAGGTTACAATGAGATCAGTTTAAACTGTAATTATTGCTTACATTAATAATGTGTTTGATTTGAAAAATCTACATTGGCAACCTATTTCTTTGTTGAATCTTCCTTCTAGGAATTACTATTTGATGACCACACTTTGTATATAATAAACATTATTACAATGAATGTCATATATAAATATTATTACAATGTGTGACATGTAGAGATGAGCGAGCACCAAAATGCTCGGGTGCTCGTTACTAGAGACGAAATTTTCGCAACGCTCGAGCGTTCGTTTCGAGTAACGAACCCCATTGAAGTCAATGGGCGACTCGAGCATTTTTGTATATCGCCGATGCTCTCTAAGGTTTCCATTTGTGAAAATCTGGGCAATTCAAGAAAGTGATGGGAACGACACAGCAACGGATAGGGCAGGTGAGGGGCTACATGTTGGGCTGCATCTCAAGTTCCCAGGTCCCACTATTAAGCCACAATAGCGGCAAGCGTGCCCCCCCCTCCCAACAATTTTTACTTCTGAAAAACCCTCATTAACAATGCATACCTTAGCTAAGCACCACACTACCTCCAACAAAGCACAATCACTGCCTGCATGACACTCCGCTGCCACTTCTCCTGGGGTACATGCTGCCCAACTGCCCCCCGCACGACCCAGTGTCCACAGCACACACCAAAGTGTCTCTGCGCAGCCTTCAGCTGCCCTCATGCCACACCACCCTCATGTCTATTTATAAGCGCGTCTGCCATGAGGAGGAACCGCAGGCACACACTGCATAGGGTTGGCACAGCCAGGCAGCAACCCTCTTTAAAAGGGCGGGGCGATAGCCCATAGTGCTGTACAGAAGCAATGAGAAATCCAATCCTGTGCCACCTCCATCAGGAGCTGCACACGTGGGCATAGCAATGGGGAACCCATGTGCCACACACTATTCATTCTGTCAAGGTGTCTGCATGCCCCAGTCAGACCGGGGTTTTTTATAAATAGTCACAGGCAGGTACAACTCCGCAATGAGAATTCCATGTGCACCCACAGCATGGGTGGCTCCCTGGAACCCACCGGTGGTACATAAATAAATCCCATTGCAGTGCCCTGCTCAGAAGAGCTAACGTCAGGTTTAATGCAGGTGGGCTTCGGCCCACACTGCATGCCCCAGTCAGACTGGGGTTCTTTAGAAGTGGACACATGCAGTTACAACTCCGTGTGGACCGACAGCATGGGTGGGTCACAGGAATCCACCGGCGGTACATAAATAAATCCCATTGCAGTGCCCTGCTCAGCAGAGCTAACGTCAGGTTTAATGCAGGTGGTCTTCGGCCCACACTGCATGCCCCAGTCAGACTGGGGTTCTTTAGAAGTGGACACATGCAGTTACAACTCCGTGTGGACCGACAGCATGGGTGGCTCCCTGGAACCCACCGGCGGTACATAAATAAATCCCATTGCAGTGCCCATCACAGCCGAGGTAACGTCAGGTTTAATGCAGGTGGTCTTCGGCCCACACTGCATGCCCCAGTCAGACTGGGGTTCTTTAGAAGTGGACACATGCAGTTACAACTCCGTGTGGACCGACAGCATGGGTGGCTCCCTGGAACCCACCGGCGGTACATAAATAAATCCCATTGCAGTGCCCATCACAGCTGAGGTAACGTCAGGTTTAATGCAGGTGGGCTTCGGCCCACACTGCATGCCCCAGTCAGACTGGGTTTTTTTAGAAGTGGACACATGCAGTTACAACTGCGTGTGGACCGACAGCATGGGTGGGTCCCAGGAAGCCACCGGCGGTACATAAATATATCCCATTGCATTGCCCATCACAGCTGAGGTAATGTCCGATTAAATGCAGGTGGTCTTCGACCCACACTGCATGCCCCAGTCAGACTGGGGTTCTTTAGATGTGGACACATGCAGTTACAACTCCGTATGGACCGACAGCATGGGTGGGTCCCAGGAAGCCACCGGCGGTACATAAATAAATCCCATTGCAGTGCCCTGCTCAGCAGAGCTAACATCAGGTTTAATGCAGGTGGTCTTCGGCCCACACTGCATGCCCCAGTCAGACTGGGGTTCTTTAGAAGTGGACACATGCAGTTACAACTCCGTGTGGACCGACAGCATGGGTGGCTCCCTGGAACCCACCGGCGGTACATAAATAAATCCCATTGCAGTGCCCAGCACAGCTGAGGTAACGTCAGGTTTAATGCAGGTGGTCTTCGGCCCACACTGCATGCCCCAGTCAGACTGGGGTTCTTTAGAAGTGGACACATGCAGTTACAACTCCGTGTGGACCGACAGCATGGGTGGCTCCCTGGAACCCACCGGCGGTACATAAATAAATCCCATTGCAGTGCCCATCACAGCTGAGGTAACGTCAGGTTTAATGCAGGTGGGCTTCGGCCCACACTGCATGCCCCAGTCAGACTGGGTTTTTTTAGAAGTGGACACATGCAGTTACAACTGCGTGTGGACCGACAGCATGGGTGGGTCCCAGGAAGCCACCGGCGGTACATAAATAGATCCCATTACATTGCCCATCACAGCTGAGGTAATGTCCGATTAAATGCAGGTGGTCTTCGGCCCACACTGCATGCCCCAGTCAGACTGGGGTTCTTTAGAAGTGGACACATGCAGTTACAACTCCGTGTGGACCGACAGCATGGGTGGGTCCCAGG
Source organism: Eleutherodactylus coqui (assembly GCF_035609145.1). Taxonomy (NCBI): domain Eukaryota; kingdom Metazoa; phylum Chordata; class Amphibia; order Anura; family Eleutherodactylidae; genus Eleutherodactylus; species Eleutherodactylus coqui. Next base: position 384,193,474 of record NC_089837.1, on the reverse strand, counting down.
AGGCCACCGGCGGTACATAAATAAATCCCATTGCAGTGCCCTGCTCAGCAGAGCTAACGTCAGGTTTAATGCAGGTGGGCTAAAAATTACTAGGATTAAAATGTAGGCGAGGGCCCCAAAAAATTGGTGTACCAACAGTACAAATGTACTTCAGAAAAATTGCCCATGCCCAACCAAGAGGGCAGGTGAAACCCATTAATCGCTTTGGTTAATGTGGCTTAATTTGTAACTAGGCCTGTAGGCGGCCCAGTTAAAATAAAAATTGGTTCAGGTGCAAGTTTCAGCGCTTTATTGAATTGAGAATTGAAACGTATGAACATTATTTACAAAAGTTATATGACTGAGCCTTGTGGGCCTCAGAAAAATTGCCCGTTCGGCGTGATTACGTGAGGTTTCAGGAGGAGGAGCAGGAGGAGGAGGATGAATATAATACACAGAATGATGAAGCTAAAAGGTCCCCGTTTGTTATGGTGATAGAGAACGATGCTTCCATCCGCGGGTGCAGCCTACGTATTGTTTAGGTATCGCTGCTGTCCGCTGGTGGAGAAGAGAAGTCTGGGGAAATCCAGGTTTTGTTCATCTTTATGATTGTAAGCCTGTCGGCACTGTCGGTTGCCAGGCGGGTACGCTTATCCGTGATGATTCCCCCAGCCGCACTAAACACCCTCTCTGACAAGACGCTAGCTGCAGGACAAGCAAGCACCTCCAGGGCATACAGCGCGAGTTCAGGCCACGTGTCCAGCTTCGACACCCAGTAGTTGTAGGGGGCAGAGGCATCACGGAGGACGGTCGTGCGATCGGCTACGTACTCCCTCACCATCCTTTTACAGTGCTCCCGCTGACTCAGCCTTGACTGGGGAGCGGTGACACAGTCTTGCTGGGGAGCCAGAAAGCTGTCAAAGGCCTTAGAGAGTGTTCCCCTGCCTGGGCTGTACATGCTGCCTGATCTCCGCACCTCCACTGCTACCTGGCACTCGGAACTGCGCCTTCAGCCACTAGCACTGTCGGATGGGAATTTTACCATCAGCTTGTCCGCCAGGGTCCTGTGGTATAGCATCACTCTCGAACCCCTTTCCTCTTCGGGTATGAGAGTGGAAAGGTTCTCCTTATACTGTGGGTCGAGCAGTGTGTACACCCAGTAATCCATAGTGGCCAGAATGCGTGTAAGTGAGGGTCACCAGAAAGGCATCCTAACATGAAGTCAGCCATGTGTGCCAGGGTACCTGTACGTAACACATGGCTGTCCTCACTAGGAAGATCACTTTCAGGATCCTCCTCCTCCTCAGGCCATACATGCTGAAAGGATGACAGGCAAGCAGCATGGGTACCCTCAGCAGTGGGCCAAGCTGTCTCTTCCCCCTCCTCCTCATGCTCCTCCCCCTCCTCCTTGACGCGCTGAGATATAGACAGGAGGGGGCTCTGACTATCCAGTGACATACTGTTTTCCCCCGCCTTCGTTTCCGAGCGCAAACCATCTGCCTTTATGCTTTGCAGGGAACTTCTCAAGAGGCAGAGCAGAGGAATGGTGACGCTAATGATTGCAGCATCGCCGCTCACCATCTGGGTAGACTCCTCAAAGTTTCCAAGGACCTGGCAGATGTCTGCCAACCAGGCCCACTCTTTTGTAAAGAATTGAGGAGGCTGACTCCCACTACGCCGCCCATGTTGGAGTTGGTATTCCACTATAGCTCTACGCTGCTCATAGAGCCTGGCCAACATATGGAGTGTAGAGTTCCACCGTGTGGGCACGTCGCACAGCAGTCGGTGCACTGGCAGATTAAACCGATGTTGCAGGGTGCGCAGGGTGGCAGCGTCTGTGTTGGACTTGCGGAAATGTGCGCAGAGCCGGCGCACCTTTCCGAGCAGGTCTGACAAGCGTGGGTAGCTTTTCAGAAAGCGCTGAACCACCAAATTAAAGACGTGGGCCAGGCATGGCACGTGCGTGAGGCTGCCGAGCTGCAGAGCCGCCACCAGGTTACGGCCGTTGTCACACACGACCATGCCCGGTTGGAGGCTCAGCGGCGAAAGCCAGCGGTCGGTCTGCTCTGTCAGACCCTGCAGCAGTTCGTGGTCCGTGTGCCTCTTCTCTCCTAAGCTGAGTAGTTTCAGCACGGCCTGCTGACGCTTGGCCACCGCTGTGCTGCCACGCCACGCGACACCGACTGCTGGCGACGTGCTGCTGCTGACACATCTTGATTGCGAGACAGAGGTTGCGTAGGAGGAGGAGGAGGGTGGTTTAGTGGAGGAAGCATACACCGCTGCAGATACCAGCACCGAGCTGGGGCCCGCAATTCTGGGGGTGGGTAGGACGTGAGCGGTCCCAGGCTCTGACTCGGTCCCAGCCTCCACTAAATTCACCCAATGTGCCGTCAGGGAGATATAGTGGCCCTGCCCGCCTGTGCTTGTCCACGTGTCCGTTGTTAAGTGGACCTTGGCAATAACCGCGTTGGTGAGGGCGCGTACAATGTTGCAGGAGACGTGGTCGTGCAGGGCTGGGACGGCACATCGGGAAAAGTAGTGGCGACTGGGAACCGAATAGCGTGGGGCCGCCGCCGCCATCATGTTTTTGAAAGCCTCTGTTTCCACAAGCCTATACGGCAGCATCTCCAGGCTGATCAATTTGGCTATGTGCACATTTAACGCTTGAGCGTGCGGGTGCGTGGCAGCGTACTTGCGCTTGCGCTCAAACACTTGCGCTAGCGACAGCTGGACGGTGCGCTGAGAGATTGGTGGATGGGGCCGAGGACAGCGAAGGTGAGGGTGTGGGTGCAGGCCGAGAGACGGTCATGTCTGCGTCCTGAGAGGGGGGTTGGTTTTCATTGGCAGGTTGGGGCACAGGGGGAGAGGCAGTGGTGCAAACCGGAGGCGGTGAACGGCCTTCGTCCCACCTTGTGGGGTGCTTGGCCATCATATGCCTGTGCATGCTGGTGGTGGTGAGGCTGGTGGTGGTGGCTCCCCAGCTGATCTTGGCGCGACAAAGGTTGCACACCACAGTTCGTCGGTTGTCTGCACTCTCAGTAAAAAACTGCCAGACCTTTGAGCACCTCGGCCTCTGCAGGGTGGCATGGCGCGAGGGTGCGCTTTGGGAAACAGTTGGTGGATTATTCGGTCTGGCCCTGCCTCTACCCCTGGCCACCGCACTGCCTCTTCCAACCTGCCCTGCTGCTGCACTTGCCTCCCCCTCTGAAGACCTGTCCTCAGTAGGCTTAGCAAACCAGGTGGGGTCAGTCACCTCATCGTCCTGCTGCTCTTCCTCCGAATCCTCTGTGCGCTCCTCCCTCGGACTTACTGCAATTACTACTACCTGAGTGATAGACAACTGTGTCTCATCGTCGTCGTCCTCCTCACCCACTGAAAGCTCTTGAGACAGTTGCCGGAAGTCCCCAGCCTCATCCCCCGAACCCCGGGAACTTTCCAAAGGTTGGGCATCGGTCACGACAAACTCCTCCGGTGGGATAGGAACCGTTGCTGCCCATTCTGGGCAGGGGCCCGAGAACAGTTCCTGGGAGTCTGCCTGCTCCTCAGAATGTGTCATTGTAATGGAGTGAGGAGGCTGGGAGGAAGGAGGAGCAGCAACCAGAGGATTCAGAGTTGCAGCAGTGGACGGCGTCGAACTCTGGGTGGTCGATAGATTGCTGGATGCACTTTCTGCCATCCATGACAGGACCTGCTCACACTGCTCATTTTCTAATAAAGGTCTACCTCGTGGACCCATTAATTGTGAGATTAATCTGGGGACGCCAGAAACGTGCCTCTCTCCTAATCCTGCAGCAGTCGGCTGCGATACACCTGGATCAGGAGCTCGGCCTGTGCCCACACCCTGACTTGGGCCTCCGCGTCCTCACCCGCGTCCACGTCCTCTAGGCCTACCCCTACCCCTCAGCATGGTGTATTACCAGTAGTGCAGAAACAGAACGCTGTAATTAAATGTGCCGCTTATTGGCCTGTGGTTGGAGGCTGACTTCGCTTATGGAACGCACAGCAGAGCCAGGAAAGAATATTGCGCAAGCCTGTAGTGAGACGTAGGTGCGTATGCCTGAGCTAATGGAATTCACAGCGCAGAAGCAGTCAAGTGTCCAAAGGCCACTAGTAGGCCTTAAGTATTTTGCTTCTATTTTTTTTAAAGGCTGAGCTGAGACAGCAGACAGATACTGTAGGCAGCGTATATATGTATACTGTTTCCCTCTGGACGGGATGACGGCGGTGATGTAACGGGCAACGCAGAGCCAGGAAAGAATTTTGTGCAAGCCTGCTGTAACACTTAGCTGCGTATTAATTAGGACTACTACCCCCAGCAGAGACGCAGTACACTCAAGACGGTCACAGGCAGCCCAAAGATAGTATTTTTCCCAAATTTGTTTGAAAAAGCCCACTGCCTACATAGACAGTATATCTCTTTCACCTTTCCCACTGTCCCTGCCTCACCACTACTGGCCCTATACTATGTAAAATTACTGCAGACTGAGGACGCAATGCTCTGCACGCCCGATATACAAAAAAAATAAAAATGTGCAACACTGCTCACAGCAGCCTTAACAGTACTGCACACGGTCAGATGTGGCCCTAAGAAGGACCGTTGGGGTTCTTCAAGCCTAAAACAACTCCTAACGCTCTCCCTATAGCAGCAGCAGCATCAGCAGCACTGTCCCTGCTCTCTGTCAGAATGCATCTGTGGCGAGTCGCGGGAGGGGCCGATTTAAATACTCTGGTGACACCTGATCTCCCCAGCTACTCACTGCAGAGGGGTGGTATAGGGCTGGAACATCACAGGAGGAAGTTGTAATGCCTTCCCTGTCTTTCTATTGGCCAGAAAAGCGCGCTAATGTCTCAGAGATGAAAGTGAAAGTAACTCGAATATCGCGTGGTACTCGTCTCGAGTAACGAGCAGCTCGAACACCCTAATACTCGAACGAGCATCAAACTCGGATGAGTACGTACGCTCATCTCTAGTGACATGTCTTTTATATAGAATCATAGCTTTAAAATGCATGATGGCAACAATATAGATTTTTACAATTCTAATTATTGACTTTAGTCTTTATTTCTACAATTAAACAAGTTTGTTTTTGAAAATGTACAAAAAAGTTTGAAACATTAAAATTTTCATTTTCCCAGAATAAAGTACTAATTTTTTGACAAAGTAAAAATATCATTAACATATATAATTTGTTACAAAAAATGTATATGAACAAACATTTAAGTTATTTTCATTTTAAAAGAACAATTTGTTATGTTTTTGTAGTCTCTGTTTTGCTTAACAACATTCAATTAAGGCCTACATAATTAGCATATAATTTGAGACCTAGATTTATACTTTTCCCCAAGATTTCTTAACAGACTTGTCTGTTTTATACAAAAATATATGGAGTGGCCGAGCCAATCCATATTGATTAAATACATATTACACAAATATAAATTAGGTTTATTTAAAGAACACATTTTTAATTTATATCTGTGAGTTGTAACCCGCTGTCCAAAAAAGTAGCCATCATGTTATAGGCACAATAGGTTGCTATATATATAAAAATAAATATTTATGTGACTAGAGTCACGATAGCTTAGATTTTACAGCTCTTATTATTCTGAGCTGAGTTGTCTAATTCGCTGCTCCTATTAGTAACTGGCCTCTCTGTGAATGGCAGTGCATAAAGACTTATCTAATAATCACTAATTAGACCACACATTAGATGACTTAGCTCACAATAAGCATAGTTATAAATGCTTACAATACAAGCTATAATGAATGTGTTTACATTAAATATATATAAAACTTTTCAGCTCTATAACCTTATGGCTACAGTTTGGACAGCATGGTAGACCTCAAAAATTTCCCTAAATGTTACAGAACATACTGATTGGTATTGTATTAAGGCCCTTTTAGACACAATGATTTTCGCTTAAAAATCGCTCAAAGCCGTCTTTTGAGCAATAGTCGGTGTGTAACTGCACTGACATTGTGCAGTTTTCGTTAAGCCGTTGCTGATCGCTAATCTTTCTGCATGCTGAAAGATCAGCGATCAGTTATCGGGAATTCACAGCGGGATACAGCTGATACTATTGTTTCAGCTGTATCCGGCTCCCTGATGACAGGCGGGGTATGAAAAACCGAGCGCTCCAGCTGTGTCCTCCATACCCCAATCAGAGCGCTCGGTTGTAAAACACGCTGGGCGTTCCGAGAAGAGAACAGCCGGATGGAGAAGACAAGTGGGGACACTCCGCTTGTCTTCTGCATCCTCCGCTCGAAGCGCCCAGCTGTATAAAAGCCGAGCGCTCTGAGCGGGAAACAACTAGATGCAGAAGACAAGCGGGGACGCCCCGCTTGTCTTCTGCACTTTCCACTCAGAGCACAAGTTGATCGATCAACATTTGAGCGATCACCTTGTGCTAAAGAACACAAACAATTATCGCTCAAAAATCGCTCAAAAGATTTTTTGAGCGATAATCGTTGCGTCTAAACCAGCCATTACATAGGATAACAGATATCTTTCAAATATTTGCACTTATAGACAAAACGTTTACTATTTTGGCTGGGTCAGATTTTCAGCATGTCAATATAAGATCATTAAATTATATTGCAATGTTAATAACCTGGACCTTTTAAAATCCACATGTTGATTTACTAATTTTAGGTGATCATCGTTGATGAATTAGAACTTTGGGAATATAGATTAGGTGGAGGAGGAACAACTGAAGCACAAGGAGGAATAATTGAAGATGTTTATTGTGCATGAACATTTGAACCAATATTGTGGCAATAGTAAGGAGAAGCTGATGTGTATGGATATACTGAAGATGTGGAAGGTTGACTGGAAAAGTAAAGAAGAATGAGTAGTGGAAGAATGTAGCATAGCTAGAAAAGTACTAGAATGATCTGTATCTGAATATGAATGTGCTACATAGGTAGTAGCTACTGTTACTATGAGATGTGAGCCTACATAACAGTAAGGATGAGATGTATGTGGAAAAGACTGTGTTGATGAAGAAAGAGTTGTCGAATAAGAGGCTGGAGTATAATGTTGTCTTGAATAAGAACTGTGTGAGATATGGTTGGCAACACCATGTAGGGCCGAAATAAAAAGGTGTAGGGATGAGGGGACATTTTCATAAGTGATAATCATTGCCAGCATTAGGAAAATACAGTCTGACTATTGGCCAGATGGCAGAGCTCACAGGAAAATAAATATAGTCTTGGCAGCATCCAAAGTGATAAAATTAAGTCTTCTTTATTCCTCCATAAAAGTACAGTAACTAGCAACGTTTCGACCGTTTACAGAAAGAAATTCGGTCTTTGTCAGATGGCAGAGCTCAACAGCAGTCTGCAACTGTGTAATTAAAATATCAAAATTGGTCCTTGCTACCTACCCTCTGAATAAGAGTCATGGCCTCTTGTTCAGATTGAGGAGTTTTGTCATTGTGTGAACTACACTGAGATCTCCTCCTGTGGCCTACATCTCTACAAGCAGTAGATTGAGAAACATGGGAGCTGAATGCTGCAGATGGTGTTAGTGGCTGACTGGATGGTCCAGGATAATTATCAACTTAAACTTCTTCTTCTGGGGAAGACTCCATGTGTTCTTACTCATGTGTATCTGAATGATCTTCAGAAGCAGACTCAAGATCTATTAAAACAACATTTTTTATATTTAATGTTTAACAGTCAGCATGAGTAAATGTTACTACTTTGTTTACAGGGGGTGGACAAAAAAATAGAAATACCATACAAAATGCATGCCTTAAATTACATGGGATTATAAATCATATCTTACAATATTACCAATCAATTTTAACTATAGCAATGAGGCACATGGAGACCGATTTTAAGTGAAAGTAATATGACACAGATGCTGCTGGGCAGAAGTAAACACATGCTCAAGCAACAAGGTTCCAATGGTCAGGGGTTTCCATATTTTTGTCCACCCCCTGTATATTTTATATGTTATTTAGGCCAGCTACACATGACCGGGTCAGATTCTGCATGCGGGAGCCCGCAGTGGAATCCGATTCTGTGCCCAGCTGGTATCCGCGCGTACCTGCCTTTTCTGCATCTACTCTGTACTGTGGATGGTCTGCACAGTGAGCTGTTGGACATGCCCAGTACAGGGTTTTTCTTAAACCCCTGCTTTTCCTGCATCATCGCCCAGTGATAACGCAAAATCTGCAACCTTTTCACAATGTCATTGCGAAAGGGCTGCGGATCGGATGGCTTCTACTGACTTCAATGGATGCTGTCTGTGCAGAATCCACGCAAAAATAGAACATGCTGCGATTTTTTCTCAACGAGCGGAAATCACAATTGATTCATGAACAGGAAAAAAACGCTTTGCCATAGCATTCTATGGACGGTATTTGCTGCGGAATCCGGAGGAGGATGCCCACTCTGGATTCCACAATGCAAATCTGGCCGTGTGCAAACGTCCTTAGACCTCCCTTACACAAATGCTTTTTCAGCATTTAGCGCTGTGATTTCAGCGCAGCGCTAAACGCTGTCAGAGGCTACTATTGTTTTCAGTGGAGCCTCTCACACAGCCTCAGACAGCTGCTCAATTTTCAAGTGGAGTCTGTTCTATTTTAGGGCGTTTAGCGCTCCTCATCAATGATCAGGAGCGCTAAAAGCTGAAAACGAGAGTAAAGCAGAGCAAAGAGCGATTAAAATTGCGACGCTTTCAGCAATGCTGGTGTGAGGGAGGCCTTGCACTATAAAAACAGCATATTATTTGTAAACATGTTATTAAAGTATGGCTAAGTCAACATTTTAACACAATTTAGGTTTTCCTTTAACAGGAACAGAAACACATAATTTTTCTGAAGTTTGACATAGATGACTAACTTGGAGATGATCTACTTCTTTCGAGCTTTGTGACTTCCTTTCTAAAATGGTCCCACACTGATTGCCACCTGGACTTTATTGAATCAGCTGTGCAAGTAATAGAAAAAATCATAATGTAACCAACATATAATGTATATAATGTATTCTGCATATTAAGGGCGCTTGCACACAGGCGGAAATCCCGCTGGATTTCCGCGCACTAAAAGCCTGCATAGGATTGCGTTAACAAACGCAATGCTACGCAGACGGCCGCGGTTTGGCCGAGTGAAATCTCGCGCGGCAAACAAACTGTGGCACGTCCTACTTCTGTGCGGGGCTCGCAGAGCCTCGCACAGAAACGTCACTCACCCGGCCGCCGGCTTTGGTCTGCGCATGTGCCGGCTGCCCGGCAGCCGGCACATGAAAGAGCCGGGGCCGCCAGGCGCCGGTGAGTACGCGCTCGTCCCTGCAGGCGCACGGGTCGAGTCCCGCGGCGAGAATCCTTGCCGCCGGATCCGACCCGCTCGTCTGCAGGCGGCCTAACTGTAATATTTAAGCATTACAAACTTGAAATAAAAAAATAATGAAAGAAGATTCATGCCAATATGTTGAAAGTATAGAGAGATGCTATTTATTGAAACTACAAGTCATTGGACATCTATATGGTTATGTATAAATTTAAGTTTAAGGATCTATGTTTTACTTATTAGCTACAAATTGGAAAAAGGTAAAATAAATACACTTTTAGAGTATTTTATTTATAAACATATAGATGATATAAAACAGCAAAATGACCTATGACCAACACATACAACATGCATATGTATGCATTGCATATGTTTATACATTGTTTCTAAAACATATGATTGAGCACAACTATCCTACCTTATAAATGTTCTACGGATAACAATAACATTAGCTTTTTAAAAATTAACATTTTCTAAACGATCTGTTGGTGACTAAAAGTGTTTGTGCGTTGAATGCTAAACATTCTCCACATGAATCTTCATTAAAGTGTATAAAATAAGACAAATGTAATCAAATGTTATAAAATTGATATGATTTGTGTTAACAGGCAGAAATAAAACTAATTTAAATTAATTTGATAAGCAGAATATTTTGTCCTTTGCTTATCCAAAAATTACTCACATTAACAAGTAAAGCAATTATTGTATTGAATAATATTATAATTCCTGGCAGGCTGCTTCAGATTATTTAAAAACATTTGTAGTCACCTGGAATGGTCACTACATAGTGTTCTGATAGTTATTGTAAAAGTGTGCCTTAAAGTTGTTTTTTTTTAGCGTAATGGGTTTATTGGTATATAGGCTATATAAATACATGTACCTCAAGCAGGTCAATTTGAAATTGATGGGTTTCTATTAGGTTGAGACAGAGCAGCCCCAGTGATTAAGCCTTTCCCCTACCCTACTCACTCTCAGCCAATCATCTCTATGATGCTGGGAGGACTCAAGATAATAAAAGTTGTAGCAAAGTTGCTGAAAGTTCAGAAGAGAGAAAGAATAGGTGTAATGTGCTTTGTGCATATAGCAGTTTAGAGTACAGACCTCACTGGTGTACAGCTAATGTTCTTGGAGATGAGGAAGGATAAAGGGTGGCAAGTATATTCTTCCAAGCATTACAGGGTTTATGGAAGGACAGCAGTTCTTCCAGCCATCACCTTCAAATTGTTTATCGGAATATTGACTGTATGGATGTTTGAACATTGACCCTTAATTGTCTACATGCACTATAAACAAGTGAGTCTTTTTGGTAAACATTCATGGCTTTTTGGACTCTCTTTTCTAGGGGACACATACTGCACTACACCAGGACACCATTTCAAGGAGAATAGACCGGGATATACCAACAAGTCCAGCAACCTTTCACTGTAGTGTAGGCGAATAGGAGAGAGAACAGTTACATTGCCACCATGACAACATAACCTCCTACCCTGGCTCATTATACATTAACAATGCTTACATTAATAAAAAGGTCAGAACACAGCATGGGCCCTGTAAAAACTTTTAAGATGTGTTCATATTGCTTCACAGCATTTTTCAAATTGGAAGAAAAAAAAAGTATGTACAAGGAATAGTCCTAAAAATAAAAAATTATACTCTTATCCTTCTTTCTCCAAGGGGTCAAGTTTCGTCTGTCAGAAACCAGAGTGGTATCACCTCTTCCCATGCTGCATCCTTCATATTTTTATGTTTGTAGTCATCATGGGCTCTGTCCCACAAGCACAGATGTTACTGTACCTTAAAAAACAACAAAAATGAAAACAGTAATTTTTAACCCCTTAGTGAGCAGCCTATAGTGTTTGTACGTCCTGGCTGGCTGGGCTTTAAACCATAGGACCGTAAAAACCTGCCGGCCCGAAGGATTAAAGCCGCAAGGGGCTGTGGACTCGACATCTCCCTCCTGTTGGCTGCTGGAGGTAGCAGACAACCAGGAGCTGTCATGGGGGGCAGCGGTATGCGACCCCCGATTATGCCATCGCCATTATCCAATGAATAACGACGATCACATAAAAGTAAATAAAAAGTAAAAAAAAATAAAGTTTCAGCTCCCCTCATGGATCGGATCTAAAACTACACACCTCCGTCCTCCGCAATGTCCCACTGCGTTCTGGTCCTTTCAGGACCTGGCACCATCTTTTGCGCATGCATGCCAGACATGAAATGTTGGCTGCATGTGCAAAAGGCCAGGAAGCCCGGGAGATTTAAAATCTCCCTGCACCAGGCTAGCATGAGTAGCTGCGAGCAGAGAGATGTCACTGGGAGCTGCTGTATGCATTTCCCGGTCACATGATTGCCGTTATCCAGTGGATAACGATGATCATGTAAATGTAAAAAAAAAAAGTGTAAAAAACAGAAAAAAAAAGTTACTTCCATCTCCCCTCATGCATCATATCAGTGAGGGGAGATAAAAGTACTACCTTAGGCCCCAGATTTATCTGTGGTCCTTACCATGGCTTCTGCACATGCGCCCATTGCCAAAGTCTCCCATGTGAAAGTTCCCTTTGACTTCTGACTTTGACTACAAATGCTGTACCAAAAATTGCATGTGTGAACTGGTCTTTACTTGGCTTGCATAGCAAGCAAAATATTCATTCATGAAAAGGCAGATTTATCCTTACATGGGTCAGAGCACAGCCTCTACAGGAGTTGTGATGACTGCATTTTTCACTAGAGACTTTTAGAACACATAATAACAAAAAAAAAACAACTAATAAATAGCTGAACAGAACAGCTACAGAGATTATTATATTTACTGAACGGTCAGTGCAACCATACCATTTAAGAGGCAAACAACGGGGCAAGGCTTTCCCTGTTACCATTGGGTCCCACAATACAGTCCGGGGTTCTAATGAGATGCTATGGCACCTGGAGAACTAACAAACGTCTTCAGGTCAACATCTAAGGTGGCAGCTCCTAAGAGGCTTGTAGAATAAATGGCAATAATGAAGGATTGCCATATATTCCACTGATGGTGAAAGTAAAGTAAGTTCAAGTCTTATAATGGAACAAAAGTAAAAAATCTAGGAAAGTGTAATAAAAATCTTAACACCTTCCTTTTTCACCTCCTAATTGTGTAAAGAAAAAAGCAAAATTAGTATATTAGCACATTGTTTAACCCACATAGTGAATTTGAAGAAAAATATATGTTCGGCGGTGTCCTTAATGTGGTAAACTGTAACTGTACCCACTAGAACATTGTTCAACAAAAAATTGCTGTATATGCTATGTAGTACATGTAAGGAAATGTAATGCATGTTTACTTTATCCTCAATAATAATCTGATGATTAAAAAAAATAACTATTGTTATAGTAGTAATATATGTATTCTATGGTATAAAGTGCCCTTAGTGATATGTCTTGAAGCAGAACTTTACTTATTGTGGCAAGTTAGCATTTGTAACCAAGGGTCCTTTGAAGAGTGTGCAACTAGCAAGACATGTCCAATTTTTCTAACACTTACCAGAAAAGCTTTGAAGACAGAAAATAATTTAGATCAGGGGTGTCAAACTAATTTTCACGAAGGGCCAAATCAGCCTGATGGTTGTATTCAAAGGGCCAACTGTAATTGTAAGGCTGCCTGTCCATGGGCGATTGTTCTTTGCGTTACCCGCAGCGATAATCTGGCCGTGGGTAACACAGTGAACGCTTTCCATAGCGTTGCTGTGGAAAGTGCAGCGGCGGCATCCGTGAGCATGAATCACAACAATTCTCCGCTCGCAGGATTTAAATTCCGGCATGCCGCGATATGCCGCGGTAAGCCTATCTGTCAGATAGGCTCACCGCAGAGAACTGGCAGCTCAGTGACCCCCGCAGTAGCCCCAACAGTAATAGTAACGCCAACAGTGGCTACAGCAGTAATAGTGACCTCCACAGCATCCCCAGTAGCAATAGTGACCCCCAGAGCAGCCTCAGCAGAAATAATGACCCCCACAGAGGCATCTGCATTAATAGTGACCCTCACAGTAGCCCAAGTACTAATAATGACCCCCACAGCAGCCTCAGCAGTAATAGTGACCCCCACAGTGGCCTCAGCAGTAATAGTGACCCTTACAGTGGCCTCAGTAGTATCAGAGACCCCCACAGCAGCCTTAGCAGAAATAGTGACCCCCACAGTTGCATCAACAGTAATAGTGACCCTCACAGCAGCCCCAGCAGTAATAATGACCCCCACAGAGGCATCAGCAGTAATAGTGACCCTCACAGCAGCCCCAGTAGTAATGCTATTACTACTGGGGCCGATATAGGGAACACTATTACTAATAGTATCTCCTATATCAATAGTAATAGAGCCCCCTGAATTCCATATACCTACCCCCTCTTCCTCTTCCTTATGGAAGTGCCGCTGCTCCTCTACTCACTGTTACTGGCGCTGATTTCAGGTGCACACTGTGACGTCAATGTGCACGTCCGGATGCCTCCTCCCTTCTGCTCTCGCGGAACCAGGGGAGGGAGTAGGAGGATCCCGGGTGCACACTGATACCTGGGATCTGCACCACTGAGTGAATATCGGGAGGAGAGCTGCGGCCCCCCAGCTGGTATTCACTGCTGTGGTGAGCGGCCACCGACACATGATGCTGGCCATGCTCGTGGGCCACGTTGAACAAGGTGGCGGGCCAGATTCGGCCTGCGGGCCTTGTGTTTGACACCTGTGCTCTAGAGTTTCAAGATCTCTTCCTACTTTCAGTAGGGAATAACATTTCTTACAAGTTTTCTGACATGGTCCTGTGCAAGCTCAGACTGCTGATAGGCTTGTCACAGTGTATCATTGAACACAAGTCCTTTGTGAGAATTCCTAGCGTGTTAAAATGTGAAAATCACCTGACTAGTTAAAAAAGTCAGAAGGTGTTAATTTCTCAATTGACATATCTTTTATATTTTTATTGTGGGAAATTTGGCAAATTGATGTACTGTGAAACAGGGTCTACACTGTTTGCACTGAGAATTGGCCCCTGCGCTATTTCTGCAGATGGGAGACTACAGATCATAGAATCATGGAATGGTAGAGTTGGAAAGGACCTCCAGGGTCATCTGGTCCAACCCCTTGCCTACTGCAGGATTCACTAAATCATCCCAGACAGATGTCTATCCAACCTCTGTTTGAACACTTCCATTGAAGGAGAACTCACCACCTACCTTGGCAACCTGTTCCACTCATTGATCACCTTTACTGTCTAATATTTAATCTGTGTCTCCTCCCTTTCAGTTTCATCCCATTGCTTCTAGTCTTTCCTTGTGCAAATGAGAATAGGGCCGATCCCTCTGCACTGTGACAACCCTTCAGATATTTTTAGACAGTTGTTGTAAGTGGGGGGGCAGTATGTTACGATCGTGGGGGCATTATGTTACGATCGTGTGGGCAAACTAAGCACGGGGCCCACACGATCGTGACCAAGACGGATGGATACACACATGGGTTTCAGACAACTGGCCCTGTGCTACAGGGAGGATGACATGAGCGGGGACATCACCCTGATAAAGGGCGGCCCAGCGGTCTTCGGATCTGGGCCCTAGCTGCTCCTAGGAACCACGCACCAGAACGGGATATATAAACATGCCACATGACAGGGACAGAACAATAGGACACACAGAGCCAGAAAACAGCATACAACAGCCAAAATGCAACCACTAGTAACAGGTGATAAGCTATATATAAATACCAGGTATTAGTTGACATTTTAATCAAAACGTGGAAGCTAGCGGGCCACTTCACGGCTCCTGGCTATATCGCTAGTCCCTACACTAACCAGGAGTCCAGTAGTACCGGACACAGTTCACACCGCAAGCTGCGACAGCACAGACAAACAGAACCCAAGTCACACAGCAAGCTGTACAAGACAGACAACAGGGCACTGGCTTTACAGGCACTGGTTAAAGCAGACTACAACATATAGTGCAAACCACACAGACTCTACCCAGAGTTCACATGCACACAGATGAAACTCACAGCAAGTCCAAGTGTCCTCATACAGGGGGATAGTCAGCCACTGAGCTGACATGGAAACTGAGTCAGGGATCCACCAACTGAAACACAGAGCGAGACATAAGACGTTTGGAGGCCACACCTCTCAGGGGAAGGGAAAGGGGCGCTGCATGTGCTGCAGACTAGGACTACAAGTGTCCAAACAGTCTTTAGGAAAGCAGAGAGACACAACAGACCTACTTGCAAACACAGATCTGAGTGGGAACAAGACAGATACATCCAAATAGTACAAGACCAGCATCAGCTACTGACGGGAGCTGGGTTTATATGTGCTGCAAACTAAAGGGGATTGGCTGCTGGAGAATACCACACCCAGCCAGCTCAATTAAACCTCACCTGTGGAGATGTGCTGCTAGGAACCTTAGTACTACAGATCCCAGCAGCACACCCTGACATTTGCTAACTCTTCTCTGAACTTGCTCCAGTTTGCCTGTGTCTTTTTTAAAGTGGGGTCCCCAGAACTGGACACAGTATTCCAGATGAGGTCCGACCAAGGAAGAGGCAATCATACCATTTTCAAAGGTCAATGCACATTATGCCACTACAGTATATTACATTTTAAACGTATGTCTGGAAGATACTAAAAGGTATAAGTATATTTCAGATATAATGTAATATATGGATATGTTATAGTATTTATTGGTGTTAACACTTGTGGAACTAATGTTTTCCTTGTTTTTTATACACAAAACACTTAGGGCTCATGTCCACGGGCAAAATGACATTTAAAATCCGCAGCGGATCTCCCGCGCGCGGATCCGCACCCCATAGGGATGCATTGACCACCCGCGGGTACATAAATACCCGCGGATCGTCAATAAAAGTGATTTAAAAAAAAATGGAGCATGAAAAAATCTGGACCATGCTCCATTTTCATGCGGGTCTCCCGCGGGGACGGCTCCCGCGGGCTTCTATTGAAGCCTATGGAAGCCGTCCGGATCCGCGGGAGACCTAAAATAGGAATTTAAAGCATTTACTCACCCGCAGCGGGCCGCGAAGCTCTGCTCTTCCTCACGGCTGCATCTCCCTTGCTTCGGCTCGGCGGATGTGCCCGGCGCATGCGCGCGGCACGTCGACGACGTGCCGGCGATGTGCCGCCGGCGTCAGGAATTCATCCGCCGGCCGAAAATGAAGATCCGGCCGTGAGGAACAGCTGATCTTCGCCGTCCGCTACGGAAAGGTAAATGCTTTTAAATTGCTATTTTCGGCGCTCATGTCCGCGGGGCAGGAGGGACCCGCTGCAGATTCTACATGTAGAATCTGCAGCGGATCTGATTTTCCCCGTGGACATGAGGCCTTAATGATTTTGGAATGTTATTCTATAAATAATAATAATAGTCCATTGTTGATGACTGGAAGTGGCTGCAGTCATCACAAATTGGTATTCGTTTTTGTTAACATATGCAGCAAATGTGATTATTTTTAAAACAGCAGAAATAAATTTATTTGGTACATAATACCTGGGCTTCACAATGTGTTTGTAAATGGTTTTACTTAGGACTGCTGGAAAACCTACTCTATTATTTAACTCAATCTCTATTGCACTGTGGAAAAATAATGAGTTTTGGCCTCAAGCCAAATCAGAAAGTTACTGACAAGTAAGTAAAAAGAACAAAAGGGAATATCCAGGAACGAAACAGGACCAATGATTGAAAGCACAGTATGTATACACTGACCTGCTCCACACTTCTGCGCTGCATGTGACCATCCTACAGTACCTGACAGAGCCAGATAGCCGAAGCGTCTCTGTGAAGGGAATGTAGTGGCCCGAAGTCTATGTATCTGGCCCCTCCATAATTGTCATACATGTCATGTCTTCATTGTGGATGCACTGCACAAATTGTCTTGTCTCTAGTTATGTGTATTGTCTTGTTACGTGATGTGCTAATATAAATGTGATTGCAAGGAGTGAGTGAAGGTCCATTTTTCTTCTGGGTTCCTTGAGAGAGTGTGCTAGCCACATGGGGGTACCTTAAATTCTCATGTGGTGAAGAATGGAAGCTGAGGAGAGGTATCCTGATGTTTCTATCCCAGGACCCCTACCTTGAGTGAGTGGAAGTAAGGAGCCCACCGTGCAGTGTTCTGTCTACAAGTGAGTTTCAGCAGAGTGTTCTTTCCACCTCCAGTGTGTGTCTGTCCAGAAGCGGAGCTTTACAGATAACTCAGACTGTAGGCCCGGTGTCATCCTGTGTTCTCCTCTATGACCTTGCACAACTGTTATTCCTGCACTGACATGTGAAAATTATATTTGAAGAAATAAAGTTCCAGTCACTGCCTGTTCCCAGTCATTGAGGTATTCAATTTTTATCGTATGAAGACTCTGTGAAGGAACGATGGCATCACAAGTGACAACTTCTTCAGTCCACTACACATCTATGCAGGTAACTGCTGTCCCAGTGTTGCCTGGAAGAGGTTTATAGGTGCCTTGGCTCAGACGGTATGTGTCCCTCTGAGGAGGAGTTTGGTAGAGCCACCATGACAAGTGCCCTCTCTACCCAGTGTAGTGCCTCGTGCGGGACACCACAGCAAAACTTTAAAAAGGAAGCACTAAACTAGCTCTGTGGCTCCAGTATTGTGGGGGTTCTGACAGTTAGGCCCCCACAATCAGGAAGTGATGGCAAATCCTAGACACATGATATTACTTTAGGAGATAGGAGAAGATGTTTAAAGGAGTTGTCCTATCTAATCATAAGATAGGCCATCAATAATAGATCTTGGGATTCTGTTGCTTGGGAACCCCACTGATCAGCTGTTCAGCGAGCTGGCGTGCTCATGAACTGAGCTGATTTCTGTAGGAAACAGATAACTTTGCTCCCACTGCAGTGGCCAGACTTGCTATTACGCCCATTCACTTCAATGGAAACTTTGCCTGTAATACCAAGCCAGGCCACTGCAGTGAGAACGAAGCTTTCTGCAAATATCAGTTCAATCTGTGAGCTGCTCAGCAGCTATCCTGGGCAGCACAACCCCGCCAATCTACTATTGATGACCTATCAATAGCATAGGCCATCAGCAGTTTACAATTGGACAACTCCTTCAGGGACCTTTAAGTCCACTTCTTGGAAAGCAGTCCAATTGTTTTGTCCTTCCTTCTTTTTCTGAAGCGGTCTGAAGTTTCATTGAACAATACAGTGCTGGATAAATGCACAATGATTAATCTATATACTTTCAGAACCTTCCTTAGACAATTCCCAACACCTGTATTTGATTAGAGATGTCAATTGCAGGAGCAGTACTTGTACATTTCAAAAAGATCATATTAATACTCGATGTAGACATCAAATAAAAAATGATACCCTTTACTACTGAATAAATTCTTCAGAGAAGAGTGCTTTTATTATTAATGCGTACAATTGGCTGTGGAGCCTGAGAATTTCAAATGCTGTACTTATGTAGCAGATTTCATTTCATTCTGTTCCCCTCTATTTATTGTGCTGCTATATGTCTGCAGTCTGCTCCAGTTGAGTCTAATATGGAGACGCCTGATGCAGATTCTAATCCCTTATCACCTTTTAACCATATGACTGCTATATATGAGTCTGAATTATTACGCTGGCTTTTATAGAGAGTATTACTGAACCGCAACAGCGTATCATTAGATATATTTCAACAACTAATAACATTGGAATTGCATGAAGCATGACATTAAGTTTAGCCATCACTGCTGGTCAAGAATTATTCATGATTGTGCTTTATATAACTATATAAAGCGCATCATATAAATATAATATATAAAATATTGTTCGGCATAATCTTGTTCGTCTCATTAATACATAACCATTCCAGTGATGTAATATATATTAGTAGTTTGCATAATGTATTTGCATATTAATATTTAAGGCAGAGTAAAACTGAAAAGTTGGAAAGCCCTATATAAACATCAGCAGCTAGTATATTACTTCTTTTTTACTAGTTGATTCTACTTTTAACCACTTGCCAGCTGGCATAGGCCCTCATACATTTTATTATAGTTCAGAATTAAATATAGAGTTCGCATTCATTATAACACTGCAATAATTCTTGATGTGCCAGCTATCTGATATAATCTAGTCCCATAACCTGATTGAAATATTTTGTTACTACACTGAAATGATCAACAAGTTGCTGTTGATGGATCTGTTATTCTTATGATGGTTTTTATCTAGAACCTTGAGTACACAGTGGTATATGGACGGATAAATGGACGGTCTACATCTAAGGGCTTCAACAGGTGAGCGCATGCGCAGACAAAAAAAAGAAAGAAGTCAGTACTTCCCAAATAGAAATCTATAGGTGCACGTTAAACCATGGCTACAACATACTGTAGAAGCAGAAACCAAAAAGTGGCAACAGCACTTAAAATACATTTTTATCAGAAACATATCTAACTACGATGTATACTCTAACTGCATTAAATGTTGCAAAGTTCTTAGTATAGAATTGGATCAAAGTATATTGGCCCATCTACTAATGTCCAGGTGACCATGTGTTCGGATGGGTGCTAACGCTAATACCGGGTGGTTTAATCTTAACCTGGGAAAGATGGGTACCTACTAGAGATGAGCGAGCACCAAAATGCTCGGGTGCTCGTTACTCGAGTCGAACTTCCCGCGATGCTTGAGGGTTCGTTTCGAGTAACGAACCCCATTAAAGTCAATGGGCGACCCGAGCATTTTTGTATGGGACCTATGCTCCGCTAAGGTTTTCATTTGTGAAAATCTGGGAAATTCAAGAAAGTGATGGGAACGACACAGAAACGGATAGGGCAGGCGAGGGGCTACATGTTGGGCTGCATCTCAAGTTCCCAGGTCCCACTATTAAGCCACAATAGCGGCAAGAGTGGGCCCCCCCCCAACAATTTTTACTTCTGAAAAACCCTCATTAGCAAGGCATACCTTAGTTAAGCACCACACTACCTCCAACAAAGCACAATTCCCGCCTGCATGACACTCCGCTGCCACTTCTCCTGGGTAACATGCTGCCCAATCGCCCATTTCAGTAATAGTAGCAGTCAAGACAGGCCCCAGTAACAATTCCAAAGCAGCAGTATAGGGGGAGCACAGTATTAGTTCCATTTCAGTAGTAGTAGCAGTCTAGACAGGCCCCAGTAACATATCACTAGCACCAGTATAGGGTATAATTTTTTAAAATGGTGAGGTGAAAAACCAGACAGACACCGTATGCAGCGTATATATGTATACTCTTTCCCTCTGGCGGGATGACGGCGATCATGTAACGGACACAGCAGAGCCAGGAAACAATTATGCGCAAGCCTGCTGTAACGCTTAGCTGGGTAATAATGAGCGACTACTACCCCCAGCAGACATGCAGTAAACTGTACACGGTCACAGGCTTGGCTGAGTAATAATGAGCGACTACTACCCCCAGCAGACAAGCAGTAAACTGAAGACGGTCACAGGCAGCCCAAATATAGTATTTTTTTTCCAATTTTTGGGAAAAAGCCCACTGCCTATATAGCCTGTATATGGATTTCCCTGTTGGAGGATGACTGTGGTTATTGAAAGCACAGTGCAGCCAGAAAAAATTATGCCCAAGGCTGCAGTAACACCTAGCTGGGTAATAGTGAGCGACTACTACCCCCAGCAGACACGCAGTAAACTGAACATGGTCACAGGCAGCCCAAAGATTTTTTTTTCCAATTTTTTTTAAAAAGCCCACTGCCTATATAGCCAGTATATCTCTTTCCCTGTACCACTGTCCCTGCCTCACCAGTACTGCCCCTATACTCAGTAAAATGACTGCAGACTGAGGACGCTATGGTCTGCCCGCCCGATATATGAAAAAAAAAATGTGCGAAACTGCTAAAAGCAGCCTCAACAGTACTGCACATGGTCAGATGTGTCCCTAAGAAGGACCGTTGGGGTTCTTGAAGACGAAGATAACAGCCTAACACTCTCCCTATAGCAGCTACAGCAGGACGGCACTTTCCCTAATGTCTCTCAGCATGCATCTGTGGCGAGCCGCGGCCGGCCCCAGTTTATATACTCGGGTGTCACCTGATCTCCCCAGCCACTCACTGCAGGGGGGGTGGGATAGGGCTGGAACTTCACAGGAGGAAGTTGTAATGCCTTCCCTGTGTTTCTATTGGCCAGAAAACGGCGCAAACTTTTCTGGGAAGAAAATGGAAGTGACTCGAACACCACGTGGTGCTCGTCTCAAGTAACGAGCATCTCGAGTACCCTAATACTCGAACGAGCATCAAGCTCGGACGAGTACACTCGCTCATCTCTAGTACCTACCTTAGAGAATGCATCTCTCTTGGGCCTAAGCCTACAAATAAAACCAAAACTTTACATAGGTGAGAAATAATCTCTAGGTGTCAGGAGACCATTGAGGGAGTAGAGGATTTGCTGCAGAAATTATTTTCACATGGGCAAGAAAATTGCGTAGGATTTGTGCGTTGCGAGACGCATATGAGAAACCTCACATGAATATGAACCCCGTCCTTTTGAATGGGGTCATACACAAGAGCATGTTTTAGTCCCATTATGCGGCCGTGGTAATCATAGCTGCATAACGGGACAAAACAAAACCATTGATTTAGATGGTTTTGTTTTCATTAGTGGTACTCTCGCCCATTAATAATACGGGCAAGAAAAGATAGGACTTACTTATCTTTCCAACATGTACTTAATACTAACTTAATACTACTTGTGGAAGAGATTGGGCACCTATCTTCCTGCAGTTTTTTTCAAACTCACGCAGACTAGCGTGGAGTTTCAAAAGTTTGAGAAAAAACAAAACAAATCCCATTCATATGCAACTATGCTCACCGCTATGGAGAGTAGTTGTGTTACGGCTGGTAGGGGACATATGACCGGGGGGGGGGGGCCCTACAATCAGCCCACTTCTGTCTCCCTACCTACTTGTCCCCCTGGGCTAAGCCCCAGGGCGACAACTGGTGACAGGCACCCCAAGGAAGATGGACAGAAGACGGATGGTCAAACAAGCCGGGTCAAAACCTACTGAGAGCAAAACAACAGAGGGTAACACAGAGAGTAGTCAGGGAAAACCAAGTCAAACCGGGGAGGCACGTAAATGGAGCAAGACAGGAGTGGAGTCAAAGGCATGAATAAGTCAAAAGAACAGAACAAATGAGAACAGTATATGCGGGTGCTAGTAGAGCTAAGTCTAACCAAACACTGGCAACCTCTGCTAGCACTCAGCAGCCTGATATGTGAAAGTCCCCGCCCAGACAGGGCGGGGAAATGTGACACGCCGATAGGGGAGGTGATAAGACATCTTTAAGCAGTTGTCTGCAGTTCCTACCTAGAGCTGTCAGCAGTCTTGCAGGGTCAAAACCTCTGACAGACTCCCTTTAGGCCCAATGCACACGGGCGTATTTGCATTGCAGAATCCGGAGTGGGCGTCTGCCTACGGATTCCATGGTAAATACTGCCGATAGACATGCTATGCAAAACCAGCTTTTCCATGTCCACGAGCGGACATCAATTGTAATTTTCTGCTCACGGAGGGAAAATCACAGCATGTCCTATTCCAGTACAGATTCCGTGCGGACGGTTTCCAATAAGGTCAATGGAATCTGTCTGATTCGTGTCCCTCCCGCAATGACATGCAGAAGGATGTCGAGGATTCCATGTCATCGCTAGGCAATGAAACGGGAAAAACAGCCAGTTTCAAAAAAATTCTGTACTGCGCATGTTCGACGGCTCGCCGTGTGGATCATACGCAGTACAGAAGAAAAGAAGAAACAGCAGGTTTGTGCGGATGCATGCGGAATCCAATCCACCCATGTGCATTTGGCCTTAGGTAAATGTACATTTACTTTAATTGAGGATTACATTTACTTATATACTTAACCTTACAGAATCTTTAATATTTACTTATTGCTACTTATTTGTAAAACCCCAAAGCATTCTATGAGAAATTTGAGGAAAAAAAATGATTTTATTAATATACCTATCACACGGCAGATTAAAATTGTAGCACCTCGCGCTTTAGCAAACGGCTCCAGGGAAGAAAAAAAGTTCAGAAAAAAGCACATGAGTATCTGGAACAAATCCATAGCCGCATGTGACTTGTTCAGGAGGAGCAATCTCAGGGTGCTCTTTCTTTCATCCTCACGGATGGATCAACTTTAAAGCTGTTAAGAGACCCTCTGGGATAATCTTCGCCTGGGTCCATCTGCTTTGCTGGCACCATTATGTCCACAAGAGAGATTGTAGAGTGAAACATTTTCTCACTAGCTCACAGTATACTGTATCTGCAGTCATCCAGCAAGCAGCATATTCAACTCATGAAGCACAAAATAGCTTTTGTAATATATTAGCACTGTAAATTACAAAAACAATCCAGGAACAATAACAGTGCAGGACTACTCATCCATCCGTCTATCTAGCTTACCAAACTGTAGCAAGACTACAACACTAAGCCTTAATTGAGAATATCAATGTGCAATATTGTGACTTTTTATGGTACCTTTAAGGGCCACTCTGGTGTTTTTTTATTTATCATGTGACTTGTCCCCAGTATATATAAGTCTGCTAGTATTACCTTGTTTACTTATTCTTTTCAATTTGAAAATTACTGGAGTCCCTTTCTTAAGATGGGTTATGTGATCTCATTGTGAATATTCAATATTCACTTACTTTTTTGCTTTCTCAAGAAAGTCAGTTTTCAGTCAGGATAATTCCTGGGTGATCAAACTACATGGACTGTAGCCACATAGGCTCTTCATGGGGGTCAGGAACTCCTATCACACTTACTGTTGATAATTAGTGCCCCTTGTCACACAGTTATAATGAAGAAGATGACAATTCATGCGCCCTAACTGTATAATTATGGTCTTATTTAGGTAAATATAGAAGGTAATGATAATTACAGTTTCTGTCCAGCAGGCAGAGATGGCACTGGCTCTAGTTGGTTATGTGATGTTTGCGTTGATGCATGGAATTGCTAGCACAGCATAGAGGAAGAGAAAGATGATACCTGACAGGAGGCTGCACTGCATGGAAGTGAGTGCAATATACATAGGAGATGTCTAGGTAGTGACAGGCAGTCAAATGAGGGGTGCAATGCTGGAAAAATGTGTTTTCACTGGAATAACGCTTTAATAAGGCTAGGGCAACACAAAGGGTTTACTGTGGTATGACTGATTGATTTTTAGCAAACCAAAGCAATACATTGTTTTGCATGCAAGTTAGGTACTGCAGTACTGTGTTATTGTGAAAGGGTAATGCCCTGGCATTTTTTTTTCAGCTGGCAAGGAGCAGCAGGTAGCCCTTAAAGAGGTCCCTTGCAACTCTTACCTCTATTGGCACTTTCAGAACATGTACACAGTTGAATACTACAATGGGGCAGGGAGTCCTTGGCTTCCTGCCCTGACATTTCCTTTTGCACACCTATAGGGCGATGTGACCTCAGCGTGTTACGTCTGTCAGCACTTGGTTACGTATTTGGCAGCACACCTAGTGTCTGTAGGTTCTATCCAGACTTGCCAGGCTTAACAGTTCCTGTGCCTTCTAGTCTAGGTTAATTATCCTGCTAGTGTCTGAGAGGTGTGGCTGGTGATTGACTTGTCTGGCAGCCAACCAGCTTCTCCCGCCTCCCTATAAGATCCAGCTCTTGCTGCCTGGGAGTTGCCGATTATTCTCCAGTGATCCCTGAGCAGTCCTGCTGTTCAGACCTGCTGATTTCTGTCTGTGGTACTTTGACCTGTTACCTGTTTGTACTGCAGATAGTAGCTTCTACTGGGTTACCAGTTTTTCCTGTCATATTATTCCATCCTTTCAGCCTAGCCTGTTGGTACCAGTAAGTTGTTTTCTGCATAGGTACAGTGGTTCCTTCCTGTCTTGCCACTAGGCAGCGTAGGGTCAGTGTTGGTGGCCTGGACCGGTCCACCTTTGGGGCTACCTCCAGGAAGGGACATTGGTGTGAGAGAGTCAGGGAGACCCGCGTCGTGCGTACCTGTGCACACTACCAGTATTGTAACATACCAGTGCCGTGTGTTCCTGTGCACACTACCAGTATTGTAACATACCCGTGCCGTGCGTTCCTGTGAACACTACTAGTATCATAACATAGCGTAGGTTATCATGATGCAATGATGTCATTATGTTGATATGCACCGCGCCACAGACAGAGGAGACCTGTAGCTTGAGAAGCTCCTTTCATCATGAAAACATAAATAGCATAAACGAACCAAACTACTTTTAAAAGATTAGTGCACACCGTGAATGCAAAATAATATAAACTTCATTACAATTGTGACAAAAAAATAGAATTGACAACAAGGCTAGACTTAGGACTAAAAAGCAGTCTTGGCACACAAACCCCACTAGCTCACATACAATTTGCTCCCCCCACCCATATTGCAGGAAAAATAACGGTGCGAAATGTGCCCCATAGCAGATTTTTCTTTATTTTGTCTCAGTGCTTGCCACTCTTGTAAATATGTACACCACATCATCAACACAAAAAGGAAAATAAAAGTGTTTCTAAATTGGTCCAACAGTTCACTAATTAGTGCTGTTGGGCTCATTAATGGATTGTTGTGCTGGTTAGTGCACTCCTGGTCACTAATCGGCCCAGCAGTCTACTAATTGGTCCAGCAGTCCACTAATCAGCCTAGCTTCTAATAATTTGCCCAGCTGTACATTAATCAGGCAAGTAACCCCCTGATTGGCATAAGTAGGTTGATTACTGGACTGATGGGCTGATTACTGGACTGCTGGCCACTAAGTAGCCCTGACAAGTGATCAGTGGCAGTTCAGTGGCAGTAATAGGTATCTGAATTTAAATGAGATTGAGAATTTCTCTGTATATAAAACAGAAACCAGTGTTTAAAATTAAACACTATAAATGTTAGTGACAAATTTTAAGGTACTCACTCATGATGGGGGGTGGGGGTAGGGTGGGGAGGTTGATTCCAAAAATTCTTATTTTTGTTGTCCAGGAATGCCAAAATAATAAGGATGTTTTCCGTTAACATGAGGCTTAGGCTTTATTCCCGCGAGTGTATATCAGCGGGCCGTTTTCATGGCCGGCTGATATACGCTCTGATCTGATGCATTGGATTCCAATGCATCAGATCACATGACCGTATTCCTGAGACGTAAAAGCGCCCGGCCGGCCAATATAGCGCTGGGTGTTTTTATTTCAGGCCCAAAAGATAGCCCTGGAACTTTGGTCCAGAATACGCCGGCCACTGCATGGGCTCCTATTGGAGCCAATGACAGCAGCCGGAGATAGAAGGGAGTTTAGCAGCACCAAGTGAGTACTTTAAAATTTGTCACTAAGATTTATAGTATCTGATTTGAAATACTTTGAATGCAGGATTTTATTGGTTATTGTAATATTTTTATTACTAAGCCTTGCTAAGTCTTGGGACCCTTCCATGCGCTCTGCTCCTGGGATGTTCTGCTGACAAAGTATTTTTATCTACAAGCCTCCATGGACCACAGGTGCAGTAGCCTCCCAGGAGGTGAGGACATCTGCACCAGTTGAATCCGTTCCTTTCTTTTTGCCTTTTTTCTAAGTCATTTATTTCCTTGAGCACTGTCTTGTTTTTAAATATGTATCTCTTGAGCTGTGAATTGCCCACACATGACCCAGTCCCAGTCTACAGCAGTACAGCAATTGCAGGTTGGTAGCATGGTGCTGGCAGCTCAGGATGGAAAAAGCAGGGGAATGGAGATGAACCTGGCAGACTGTCACTGGATGCAAGGCAATGGCAGCTGCCAGCGGTGGCTCCCTCTCTGACCTTGCAGGCAACTTGAAGGTGGAGCAGTGGAGCTACACTGGAGGATTAGAGCATGGTGATGTCAGTGCAGGGCTTGTTACTAGGTGGCGTTAACAAGGAAACACGAACAAGCAGACTGCAGAGGCAGCATTAGCTCCACTTGCCTTTGGCCAGAGTTGGATCTCACGTGAAGGAGGGGGGGGGGGGGGGGGAAGTGAACTTACTAGTACTTTGGCCAGATTGGTCTGGATCAGAAATCAAGCAGACCAGTCCACTGACTCATCAGGTACGCGGGCCACGGTGATTTACCCAATCAGTCTGAACCTGAATGTCAACATATAATGAAAACTACACAACAATCATGGCCAGTAATGACTAGAGATGAGCGAGCACCAAAATGCTCAGAGTGCTCGTTACTCGAGTCGAACTTCCCACGATGCTCGAGGGTTTGTTTCGAGTAACGAACCCCATTAAAGTCAATGGGCGACACGAGCATTTTTGTATATCGCCGATGCTCGCTAAGGTTTTCATTTGTGAAAATCTGGGAAATTCACGAAAGTGATGGGAACGACACAGAAACGGATAGGGCAGGCGAGGGGCTACATGTTGGGCTGCATCTTAAGTTCCCAGGTCCCCCTATTAAGCCACAATAGCGGCAAGAGTGCCCCCCCCCCCACTATCAGCATAAAGATCGTTCTCCTCTGCCACAGCTGTAACAGCTATGGCAGAGAAGAACGATGTTAGCCCATTGAATTCAATGGAGCTGGCAATACAGCCGGCTCCATTGAAAGCAATGGGCTGCCGGCGAGCGCGGGATGAATTTTCGGGAAGGACTTAAAAATATAAGACCTTACCTGAAAATCATCCTAAAATGTGTAAAAAAAAAATTATGTCAGCATAAAGATCGTTCTCCTCTGCCATAGCTGTAACAGCTGTGGCAGAGAAGAACGATGTTAGCCCATTGAATTCAATGGAGCCAGCAATACAGCCGGCTCCATTGAAAGCAATGGGCTGCCGGCGAGCGCGGGAGTGAGACACCCCCCCCCCCGCACTGTCAACATAAAGATCGTTCTCCTCTGCCACAGCTGTAACAGCTGTGACAGAGAAGAACGATGTTAGCCCATTGAATTCAATGGAGCCGGCAATACAGGGCTGCCGGCGAGCGCGGGAGTGAGACCCCCCCCCCCCCCCCCCACTGTTAGCATAAAGATCGTTCTCCTCTGCTACAGCTGTAACAGCTGTGGCAGAGAAGAACGATGTTAGCCCATTGAATTCAATGGAGCCGGCAATACAGCCGGCTCCATTGAAAGCAATGGGCTGCCGGCGAGCGCAGGATGAATTTTCGGGAAGGGCTTAAAAATATAAGCCCTTACCTGAAAATCATCCAGAAATGTGTAAAAATAAAAAAAAATGTATACTCACCTTTCCGCTGAAGCCGGAGTTCAGCTGCGTCTGGCCGGCAGTTCTCCTGAACTGCTCTGTGTAGTATTCAGCAGCCGGGGATTTAAAATCCCTGCCTGCTGAATGAACTGCCTGTGATTGGTCACAGCCTCACCAATCAGAGGCAGCTCTCACTCACACCCATTCATGAATTCATAAATGGGTGAGTGCTGCCTCTGATTAACAGCTGAGAGCTGCCCCTGATTGGTCCCTGCGCTGAGCCAATCAGAGGCAGCACTCACCCATTCATGAATTCATGAATGGGTGTGAGTGAGAGCTGTCTCTGATTGGTGAGGCTGTGACCAATCAGAGGCAGCTCATTCAGCAGGCGGGGATTGGTGAGTATACATTTTTTTAAAATTTTTACACATTTTAGGATGATTTTCAGGTAAGGTCTTATATTTTTAAGTCCTTCCCGAAAATTCATCCCGCGCTCGCCGGCAGCCCATTGCTTTCAATGGAGCCGGCTGTATTGCCGGCTCCATTGAATTCAATGGGCTAACATTGTTCTTCTCTGCCCACAGCTGTTACAGCTGTGGCAGAGGAGAACGATCTTTATGCTGACAGTGCGGGGGGGGGGGGGTCTCACTCCCGCGCTCGCCGGCAGCCCTGTATTGCCGGCTCCATTGAATTCAATGGGCTAACATCGTTCTTCTCTGCCACAGCTGTTACAGCTATGGCAGAGGAGAACGATCTTTATACTGACATATTTTTTATTTTTACACATTTTAGGATGATTTTCAGGTAAGGGCTTATATTTTTAAGCCCTTCCCGAAAATTCATCCTGAGATCGCCGGCAGCCCATTGCTTTCAATGGAGCCGGCTGTATTGCCGGCTCCATTGAATTCAATGGTCAGTGCTCGTTTAATCGAGACGAGTACCGCGTGGTGCTTGTCTCGAGTAACGAGCATCTCGAGCACCCTAATACTCTACTAGTATGCTCGCTCATCTCTAGTAATGACCATACAATGCTACAGGTCAGTCTAGTAAGGCATCTCAAATGCACCTATAATGCTAGCATACAACACGCCATAAATATATAAGAAAAATATATATCTATATATGTATATGCCCTAGGCACCCCAATCTGACACCTAGTAAGGATGTGTGGCTCCAGAGATAAGTGCTATCTTTGTGCATAAACCATCTACCTTAAAATGTTTAATTTTTATCATAAAATTATAACTATATGTCTAATGACTCCAAATGTATGCTGAAAGTTCTTTACTGCTGGGCTCCTTACCAAATTCTGCAGTAGCTGGCAGAAGAAGACCACAATACATGGAAGATGATGGCACTAAACATGAACAGATGCGCAGTCAGTGAATAAGTCTAACTAGATTGAAATGATAAATACAAAACACCTGTCAGACTTGGGGAACCAAAACTTTGCAATCAATATGCTCATCAATCAAATGGACAAGTGCTCTTGTAGCAGAGTTTAATTTTAGGAGAAATGCAAAGTTTCCTCGTCACTCATATGAAGCGGTTTTGACGTTTTTAACTGTATAATTTCTGAATATGTTTTACGTTTTACTTTGTTTATTATATTAGACTTGCAGGATAATAACAATTACATAAATTACAAATAACACATGCTTTAAAGAGCAGGGGTGCAGAATGCAAGTTATTTGTCTGCTAACAAGCAAAGCTATTTTTTTCTTTTCCAATATGGTCATCTGAACATAGTTATCCTTAGACAACATGCACACAGCCATATGAGGCCTCTACTATCCCTATATATAGATGCCTGTGCATGACTCCAGATTCTGACAGAAGGAAAATCATAGCATGTTCCTTTGAATGCCATATGTGCATTTCTTCTAAAGGAGCCCATAATGCCCATTCTCAGCTCACAGAGCAGTTAAGAAATCAGTTTAAGGGTGCATTCACGCGACCGTATATCGGCTGAGTTTTCACGCCCAGCCGATATACGGCATCTCCCTCTGTAGGGGAAGGAGGCTGAAAGAGTCGGGAGCAGTGCTTTGAGCTCCCACCCCCTCTCTGCTTCCTCTCCACCCCCTCTCCGCCCCTCTGCACTATTTGCAATGAGAGGAGGTGGAACGGGGGCGGGGCTAAGTTCTGGGAATTAGCTCTGTCCCTGTCCCGCCTCTCCTCATTGAAAATAGTGCAGGGGGCTGGAGAGGAGGCAGAGAGGGGGTGAGAGCTCAGAGCACTGCTCCCGCCTCTTCCAGCCTCCTCCCCCTGCAGAGAGAGACGCCGTATATCAACTGGGCGTGAAAACCCAGCCGATATACGGTCGTCTGAATGGACCCTAATGTTTATAATGGCCCGTGGAAAAACATGTTAACTAGGTCAATAAGGCTGTTAATCTTTAAGATTGCATCTTACTATAACTCAGGAAATATGTACCAGATGTAGTTAGGACTTGTACATATGAAGCAACAGCTTAGATATAGGAAAGATATGGCAATGACAATGTTCATAGTAATCAAAATACGAACAACCACCTGTCTGTAAGTGGTGAGTGACTGTGTGAGTTACATGCGATGATGTCACTGACATGGGATCAGTCACCATGGCTATTAGCACCGCCCCTGATCACATGATGGTGATGTAATCACAGGCCCTTCATCCTTGTGCACTGAATGAGGAATTAGAGGTGGACAACATCCCCCCACAAACCCCTATGGCCTCAGTTGCTATGGATACAGCAGTACTCAGTCTGGTAGTTTGTAGCTGGTTGTGAGACAGCTGCACACCTGTGTGGAAACTCCAGTAAATGACACCTCACAAATGTACACATACATAGCTCAAGGTGCATATTGACCAACAACATTGAAGCATAGTCCTTCACCACTATCTTCACATCTCCTGAATGTGATATTATGTCATCTTAAGTGCTAATTTCACCAACATCAGTCCAGCCTTCATCTAATAGTCAACCGTTGTCCAGTGTTCAAACAATTCATCGCTGTTGTGCAAATGTAGTGACCCAGAGTTTGGGGTCCCCTCCAGCACCTTTAAATGCATGATTTATGTTTGTCTAGTGTCACTGTCATAAATGTGGAATTCATCAGGTTTATGTGTATTGGAAGGTTTCAGGCATTAATGGGTTAATGTCTGGTCATGTCTAGAAATTGTATAATTTCGTCCTCTGTGTGGTATAAAAGAGGGGTCACTTGTCTAGTAGGAGAGTCTAGACTAGTCTATGTCGGGAGCATCTAGAGAAAGAGCTTGTGAGATGAGAGAGACATGGAGGAGGCCGAAAGATGGTCCGCTGTTCATGCTTGGGCCTATCCTTTCCTCAGATACTCCCAATAGTCATCAGTGTGAATGCACAAGCCCAGATGAGAGAAAAGCCGCATGGGAACCGTGTGTGTCCGGAGAGAGAGAGAGAAACTGCTAATGAGGGAGTAACAAGTGACTGACTGACAGATGAGAGAGAGAGAGTTACCACAAGAGAGTATTTCCACAGATAATTGTGACCGTGGATGGACAAATACCTTGTAAATCCTCACTGCTTCACCACTGTAAATAACTGTTTATTTGTTATTTACTTTCATCGTTTAAGTAAACAGACATAACTGAACATCCCCAGTTCTCATCCAGAAAAGACACTCTGTGTGTGGAATACTTTATTCTACATTATGACCTCTAAGAGATCCACTGCAGAGGATGGAACATTGGCATCATGAGTGACAAACAGGATTTAAGGTAACCACGGTTACTGATTCGTGATCTCCCCGTCAGTAACAAGGTCAGGTCCTGAGCTACCCTTAGGGAGGAGATGGTAGAGCCCCGTGACAAGGCATTTCTCTATCCCACTGTCTCATTGGCTGAGGGCCTGCTCCTTGGACGCTGCACAAACATGTCACCACAGAGGGTTCAACGCCGCAGTGTAGCTAATGCAGCTTATATCATACAGCGACAAGCCACAATTTCACCTTAGCAAGCAGCTCAAGTTTGTATATCTCATGCAGCAGATATGTGAAAGCTACAAGCCATGTCTCCTCAGCGAGCAGCTGAAGTTCGTAAATTATATTCAACTAATATGTGAAAGCAACGAGCCAACATGTCTCCTCAGCAGCTGCTGAAGTTTGTAAATCTTGCACAGAAATATTTTGACTAACCCCAATCTCTTTGACTATTGTGACAACACAGGGGTTAAAGAGCACCACAGGGGTTAAAGAGCACGCCAAACGGTCACTTTCCTTCTTGTTTGGTTTATTCATACAATCTTTAACAGAAACATAGATGACTGGGTCTCCAGGGAAATAATAAATGTTTGCAACAACAAAGTCTCTTTTCAAGTTTAATCCTCCACAGTCCGTAGGCGAAGCAAGTGAATCCTCAGCTGAGGAAACAATATAAGTCCATAGGTTTGCACAGACCTGTGGATGTCCAGAGCGCAGCTGGTCCTTAAGTCTTTAGTTTCTTCAGACCCTTAGTCCAAGGGCAGGTGTACCCCAGGGGTCCTGTTGGAACTACGTAGTTCCTGGTCCATAATGTCTCTCTGCTCACCAGAGGAGTTTTCTCTAACCAGCAGTCTGGTCGCAATACAGCCTTAGCTGAAGTCTGGTTCTCCCAGACAAACACCTCTCCTAGGTGTTGAGGTTAGGGGCGTCTCCCTGTCAACCTCTGGCCTTCTCAGCCACACACTCCTGACTAGCAGTCCTCCAGGTCCACTGAGCTGTCTTCCTGGCTCTCTCAGCCAAACACTCCCCCACTTTAGCAGGAACAAGCCTTTTTATCTCACTGGCCACACCTGTGGGTGTTTTCCCTCTTGCCTCAGGCACCAGACTGATTGTCTGTTGCCCCCTACAGACCATCCTCTGTAGCACACCCCTACACTATATTATATTAGTAAGTGGCACATTGTGCCACCAGAAACAATAGTACTAGTATAATAATAAAGAGGAAACAATTAAAACCAATTAGTTAAAGGAGTATTCCCAAAATACTGTTATCACCTGTCCATAGCATAGATGATAAAAGTCTGATCATTGGGGGTCTCACCATTGAGACTCCCACTGATCCTTAGAGCAGTGGTTTCTTGTCTCAATCTTCCTGTTGCTTCTCCCTCCTGCAGTGGCATCAGGATGAATGTAGATGTGTTCACATATGTGTGGCTACTGCTCTATTCCTTTTAATGAAGTTATCGGAAATAGCCAGGCACTTGTACTCGGCTATCTTTGGCAGTATAAATGAAAATGAATGGAGCAACATTGCGCATGCCTGGCAACTGCTCCATTCAATCTCATCATCATAGCCAGGGATGCAGTGAGCCTACAGTAAGGAGGATTGGAGAAATGGGACCCTCATTATCAGGACTCATGGGGGGTCTCAGCAGTGAGACCCTCAAAAATAAGACTTTTAGCACCTAACCAGTGCACCCAACAACACTATGATAGATGAGGCACATTTTTGGACTGACTTACTTAACTTACGCAGTCTATATTTTAGACAGGCTTATTAAATCTGCCCAATTTCTGTACACTTCAAAAAGTTTATAAAGCAGTATAGTATTGAGGGTATATAAAGCAATAAAATAAATCTAGATAGCTAATTTCTTTTCACATGTTCATCTTTTTCACTGTGATGATTTATGGACATTGCATTATGGAGGGGCTTTTAAATGTGAAAAGTTAAAATATGGAATGCCAAAATATGCCTTAATCTTAAATTAGGCAGTGAGGGGCCAAATGATAATTACCCTGTTTAAAGTAAGTAGCATGGTGATTACGACCTTGAAGTGTGCGGCACAATGGACAAGACTTAGTTTATTAAGTCAGAAGTGAATCAGCATTAATGAACTCAAAGGATACATTAAGGTACTCATGTGTATTATGTTGTCAGGCTGAAAATAATGAGAATGGTAGATAGAGTCTTATGACCCTCTCTACTCAATGGGAAGGTTAATTAGGACATTCTGCTAGTGGTGAGTAGCGTGCCTTGGATTATTTCGGTCTTGTAAAGAACAAAGAAGATGGGCGCTGTTTAATTGGTGTGTTAAATCTTTTAAGGTTCCTCCTAAAATATGTTATGAGTTATTACTTTATAACACATACTAATTATATTGCTAGTGATATCATCTAGAAACAGTAAAAACATACTTTTCAATCATTAGTAGTCATTAGTCATATTGTTAGAGTCGGTTTTAAAACCTACTCTTCAAACCAAATATACAAGTCAAAGCAAAGTATTTGAAGGCAAACTGTGATCAATAGCTGCCTACAATGTAGGCCCATTTGTATGAAATCTGTTCTTACAAAAGCCAGACTCCAGTTTTAACTTTCCTACAGCATTTTTCTTTTAAGAATAAAATGGTTATTTGATTGGGCTGCTATGGGCTGCAGTACTACTTATGTTGTTAGAATACTTTTTTATGCCTCAGGTCTATAATAGTTATATGGATTTTTTTTAACAGTGACATTATGAAAGCTTTGTGTTTCCCGATATTTGTAATTGTATATTTTTTTACATTATAACAGCAAGTTGATATTATTTTACTCACATATGTTTTACAGGTTTATGTAATTTATCTCTCCCTAAATAGAGGCTAAATCACTTGATAGGTACACAAAACTAAGCATGTGGTGGGAGAAATTTAAAACAGCTAGAAACAATGTAACATTATCACAATCAATCCTATATTATAATGGATTCTCACGTGAAGTTTAACTGAAATCAATAGTTTTACAACTGGACAAACCAATTTAAAGGGCTTTTTTGCGCTAATGCTATTGCCAGCAACCTGCTGCTTGGGATTGTCTGGCCCACTGTCAGTGCCGTGGGGTTGGACATTGTCATAGGGAATGGAAATGTTAGCATCATAGAGAGATTCACTCCCATTGAAATCAATGGCAGCGCTGCCTCCTATTATACTTCCGCATCCAATCCTGATGTCGGAGCTGGTAGTACTGAAAGTGTAGTAGGAGGTTTCATACCTCATTGGTTTCAATCTATGACACTTCCGCCTCTGTCCCCAATAATGACTGCCAGCCCCACTGTACTGACAGCAGGTCAAGTTATCAGCTGATCACTGGGAATCCTGAGAGACAGGTCCCCGGTGACTAACTATTGATGACCTAACCTGAGTATAGGTCATCAATAGTATTGCCCAGAAAACACCTTTAACTACGTTTCATATGATGTGGATGTGTAATACTGCACCCATAGAAGTTTATGTAACATTATTGACTTCACATGATAGCATACAGGGTTTTTTACTGTTAGACTCAGAATGATTTCTACATGAGATAAATCAGAGTCTGTATTATGGAAGTATTCTTCCCTAGAAGCATTGCTGAATAACAATGTAAAAAGTTATCAAAGAGAACAGCAGAGACTTCCATACTGCCCTCTTACATATAGCTCTGCTCAGTGCATGAGGTCTTTTAGAGTCATTCCATGCAAGAATCCTAACATCCTATTGTGTAAAGTCTTAATGAATATCTTGTCATGGTAATAAGCAATGGGGTGGTCTATCACCAAGGATAAGAAGTATATAACTTCCAGAAAAATTTAGAGGGGTTGTCCAGTTGTAAATTATTGATTGCCTGTTCACAGGATAGGCCATCAATAGTAGTTCATTTGGGTTCTGTCGCCAGAGCCCCCCACTATTTTGCTTTTTTCTGAGGCAGTCTACTTGTTTACTGAGCTGATTTCTACAGGTAGCAGATAGCTGTGTTCTCATTGCAGTGTCCAGGATTGGTATTACAGGTAAAGTTTCCATTGAAGTGAATGAGAACTTTGCTTGTAATACCAAGCCTAGCGACTGTTGTGAGAATGGAGCTGTCTGCTCCCTGCAGAAATCAGCTCAGTGCATGAGTTCACTGGCCCATTGAACAACTCATCACTGATGGATTCCAGGGGGTGGAGCCCACTGGTTTACTATTGGTCACCTATCTTGTATATAGGCCCTCAATAGTTTAGAACTGGACAAGCCCTTTAAAATCTGCAGCCTCTCATGAACCTGTGTCAGGATTCATCTTTTTGACCCTGGCGGTAGCATTATGGACCTTGTGTATTACTCCTGCATGTTTGTGCCTTTAATCTTTTGTCTCCTTGTGTGCTCGCTATGTCTGATTGACAGGTCAGAAAAGTCATCAGTGTTCCTCTCTTTCACCCAATGAGATAGCAGGGCTTGCTATATGAACCAGCAAGTAATTGCAAAGCTTTTCTGGTGTTTGTGTGTTCAACTCTGGTCTGTGTCTGATTTTCTGTTCTGATCCTGATCTGATTAGCCATATTCCCGTTTTTGTACTTAAATCTGTTCACCCTTTCTGTCATCCTGTCCAGTTCCGACTAACTGGGATTCTGACCTCGGCTATCCATTTGCTTGCTGGTCTGTACCTTGTAGTCCTCCTGGTTATGTAACATACATAGTTACATAGTATGTTAGGCTGAATGAAGACAATGTCCATCTAGTTCAGCCTGTTTCAACCCCCTAGTTGATCCAGAGGAAGGCAAAAAACCCCAAGAGGCAGAAGCCAATTAGCCCATTCAGGGGAAAAATTTCTTCCCGACTCCATAATGGCAATCCCTGGATCAACCTTTGATAGTTCATACCTAAATGTAAGACCTGGAACAATAACACACTGGTCACCTAATGTCTATGTCCTGTAATATCATAGCGCTCTAGAAAGACCTCTAGTTCCCTCTTAAACTCCTCACCACGTCTTCAGGCAGACAGTTCCACAGTCTCACTTGTCTTACACTAAAGAACCTCCTTCTGTATTGGTGATGAAACCTGCTTTCTTTTAGACCTAGAGAATGTCCTCTTGTTACCGTCGCAGTCCTGGGTATAAACAGATCATTGGAGAGATCCTTGTATCGTCCCCTCATGTATTTATACGTAGTTATTTGGTCACCCCTTAGCTTTTTTTTCCCCAGGGTGAATAATCCCAATTTTGATAGCCTCCCTGGGTATTCAGTGCTCCCATTCCGTTTATTAATTTAGTTGCCCTTCTTTGAACCCCCTCAAGGACTGCAACATCTTTCCTGAGCACCGGTGTCCAGAACTGTACACAGTATTCCATGTGGGGCCTGACGAGTACCTTATATAGTGGGAGCATAATGTTCTCATCCCTCGCCCCTATGCCTCTTTTAATGCACCCCAAGACTTTATTTGCTTTTGCCGCAGCTGATTAGCATTGGTTGCTCCAGTTAAATCTACAATCCACTAGTACCCCCAGGTCTGTTTCCATATCACTTTTCCCTAGCTGTACCCCATTTAGTGTATATTGGTTACATCCGTTTCTCCTGCCTGTGTACATAACCTTACATTTGTCAACATTGAACTTCACTTGCCCTTTTTTCTGCCCAAGCCCCCAGCTTATCTAGGTCCGTTTGTAGCCGTACACTTTCCTCCGTTGTATTAATTATCTTGCATTATTTTGTATAATCTGCAAATATTGATATTTTACTGTGTAGTCCTTCTATCAAGTCGTTGATAAATATATTGAACAGAATGGGGCCTAATACTGAGCCTTGTGGCACCCCACTAGCGATGGTGCCCCTATCAAAGTACAAACCATTTATTACCACCCTTTGCTTTCTATCTCTGAGCCAGTTCCTTACCCAGATACACACATTTTCGCCAAGACCCAGCTATCTCATTTTACATATCAACCGATTATGCGGCATGGTGTCAAATGCTTTAGAGAAATCCAGATATACGAGATCAATAGACTCCCAGGTCCAGCCTAGAGCTTATTTTATCATAGAAGCTGATCAGATTGGTCTGACATGATCGACTCCTCATGAACCCATGCTGATGAGGGGTTATACTGTTGTTCTCCTTAAGGTATTCTAGGATGGCATCTCTCCGAAACCCCTTGAATATTTTTCCAGTTATTGAAGTGAGACTTACCGGCCTCTAGTTGCCAGGTTCTCCTTTGGCCCCCTTTTGACCTTGCTCTGTACAGCACTCTGATTTGGATAATCTTTTGGCTCTGTCTCTCTTCTCTGATCTCCCAGTGCTGATTCCTGGCTTGTCTGACTATCACCT
Source organism: Eleutherodactylus coqui (assembly GCF_035609145.1). Lineage (NCBI taxonomy): Eukaryota > Metazoa > Chordata > Amphibia > Anura > Eleutherodactylidae > Eleutherodactylus > Eleutherodactylus coqui. The sequence goes on along the minus strand of NC_089837.1, from coordinate 384,155,047 downwards.
GTTCACGTCACCAATAAGTGAGACCTCGGACCGCAGGGATATGTAGTAGCTGAAGACTACATTCTGCTTGTAGGGGTTAAAGAGTGAAGACTTGTGGTCCCTGGATGCTACTAGCCAGAGTAGCCAGTGCAAACACTCATTGCGTTTGAGCATTTTGCTGGATAGGTGTTACTCCAGCTTTCTTATTCCGTTAATATAGAAACATTGCAGTGATAGAAAGAGGGGCTTGTTTAATTATCATGATGAGCTGTCAGCTCGTCCCTCACCTATGACGTCACTGACACAGGAGGTCTGCAATACCACATGACTCCTTGTTAGAACACAGTCGCAATTGGTTGGTGGACTCAGCAGATGCTGTTAAGGAACTTAAATGCCTGGATAGCTCCTTTAATTTGAAATTACAGTCAACTATTTCCTACAGCTCTGAGCATTATTTACTGGCCCCACTGATCTTAATATCAAATGTGACTGGAGTTATAGTTGAACTTTGTTGAAATTTACTATCCAGCATACAATCACTGTAATCTGCAGATCTGACTGACATAATTAATGTGCTCTAGTAGAAGGCATTCACCCTGATAAAAGCTTACAGTCACTTCAGCAGAGCAGGGGCTGAAATCAGTGCCAAGTTGTCAGTTAAAGGGTGATCGTTTCCATGTTTTGTAGTAGTCGTTTTGCTCACAATGAAACCTTTTTCAAATGAATTAAAAAAAGATATGGACATTTCATGGTAATTTATTGTATGCACATTACATGCAGACTTAGTTGAAGCTAATAATTATTCTAACTTTATAATTCCACAGTGCGGCACAGATCTGCTTGACAACATTTTTTTCAGGAACTTTGAAAGGTGAGAAATGAAACAATATATTCGCACTATTAGGGGAAAAGAACTGCTTTATCGAAAGTAATGTCAATGGTCTAACACTTAGCAGAGTGTCAGCATCTCTTGGCGGTGGGGTGATATTCTATAGAGTGTTTTCCAATAGCTCTTATGACACCTTCCTTTTGTCACAGCTTGTGAAGGGAAAGAGAAAAGCAAAGCAAAACTGCTTCAGATAAAGGGTATACTGCTATTAGTATTCTATCTATCTATCTATCTATCTATCTATCTATCTATCTATCTATCTATCTATCTATTCTACCTATCTACTAGAGATGAGCAAGCATTTTAATGCTCAGGTGCTCATTACTCAAGCCAAGCTTTTTGTAATGCTAGAGAGCTCGTTTCGAGTAACGAACCCCATTGATGTCAATGGGAGATTCGAGCATTTTTCAAGGTGACCGATGCTCTGCATAGGGGAGGGTGTGTGATTCACCTGAAAACATCAGAAAGTGATGGAAACATCACAGAAATGGATAGGAAACAGCAGGGACAGCATGAATGGATGCATCTGAAGCTCTCAGGTTGCACTATTAAGCCAAATTGTGGGCAAGAGCCTGGTGGTCATCCTCCCTAACAATTTAGTTGGGCCAGACCATAATCAGCAAGGCACACACATTGGCACATCTTATCTAACCACCACACTAGGCAGAACGAAGGCCAATCACCGCCTGCGGGTGACACCGCTGCCTCTTCTCCTGTATTACATGCTGGCATTGCTGTCCAATACCCTCCAGGACGCAGGCACTCGTCCACAGCATACTGATAATTTTTCCCAGCGCAGCGTCCAGCTGTCCCCATCCCAGATGGGGTAAGGTGCACCCCTTTGCCTACTCAGTAGTCCACAGCGTACTGAAGTTTTTCCCAGTGCAGCATTCAGCTGTCCTCATGCCACACGGTCGCTTGATAGCCACACCACCACAATTTATAAATACGTATTGGATGAGGAGGAGCAGGAGACACACACTGCAGAGGGTTGGCAGGGCCTGGCAGCGACCCTCTTTGAAATTGTGGGTGATAGCCCACAATGCTGATGAGAATTGCTGATAAATTAACATATGATCATAATTCCAATCCCATGTCACCTCCGTCACAAAATTTTATGAGCCACAAATGTGGGCATAAAGGGGACTCAGATGCCAGTACTTCTACACATCTCCACAATTCAACAACCCATTCTAAAACAAAAGTTTTTTTTATTCAGAGTGCAGGTGAAATCCTGAAAGATTTGTTTACCAAGAGTATAGGTGAGCCCTTGAAAGATTTGTTTATTAAGAGTGCAGGTGAAACGCTGAAAGATTTGTTTACCAAGAGTATAGTCGAACCCCTTAAAAATTTGTGTACCAAGAGTATAGGCAAACCCCTGAAACATTTGTTTACCAAGAGTATAGGCAAACCCCTGAAACATTTGTTTACTAAAAGTATAGGTGAACCCCAGAAAAATTTGTGCACCAAGAGTATAGGCGAATCACCGAAAGATTTGTGTACCCATGAAAGATTTTTTGACCCAGAGTGCAGGTGAACCCCTAAAATATTTTTTTACATAGAGCTCGTACTTGCTTAATGGGATCCAGGTGGTGGTCCACCGACAGGCAAGCTACCGCCTGTCCCAGCCCCTGCCTCTCCCCGAGGGGCTTTTTAACCAGTGCCCCAGGGAAAGACAGCATGTACTATGAAGAAATTACAGTAGCCAAACCAGGACAATTCATTCTGTCTCGGTGTCAAATAGCTGGACACTGCGCTGGGATACATTTATGGACTCTATGGGCGTATGAAGCTGGAACCAGCACGTTTGCTGAACTCTAGTGGTGAACCTCTTCAAAATTGGGGGCGAGAACCTGGAGGTGGCCCTCAGAAAAAAATTTTTGACCTAGCCTGGAGGCAGCCCTCCAAAAAAATAGTCTTTACAGAGCCTTTTGGCCCACTGAAGAATTGGCTGTTCAGTGGGCTGACATGCTGGTTTAGGAGGAGGAGGAAGGTCAGAAGGATAGACCAAGCTACTTCTACCCTTTTTTGGGGTGATAGAGGGTGAATGGTTCTCCAGTTCCAGCTTAAAGATACTTTATGTTAAGCTGCTTTCCACTGGTGGAGAAGAAAAGTCTGGGGAAATCCCGGCTTTGTTCATCTTAATAAGTGTAAGCCTGTCGGCGCTGTCAGTTGACAGGCGGGTACGCTTATCCGTGATAATCCCCCCAGCAGCACTAAACACCCTCTCTGATAACACGCTAGCAGCAGGGCAGGCCAGCACCTCCAAGGTGTATAGCGCAAGTTCGTGCCATGTGTCCAGCTTTACACCCAATAGTTGTACGGAGCAGAGGGATCATGGAGGACATTGGTACGGTCGGCTATATACTCCTTCACCACCTTTTTAAAGCCTAGACTGGGGAGTGGTGACACAGTCTGGCTGGGGTGCCATAAAACTGGCAAAGGCCTTGCAGAGTGTTCCACGCCTGCGCTGGACATGCTGCCTGTTCCCCTCGTCTCCCCTGCTAGTTGGCCCACTGAACTACGTCCTCTACTGCTAGTGTTGTCAGATGGGAAGTTTAGTATCAGCTTTTCCACCAGGGCCTTGTGGTATTGCATCATTTTCATACTCCTTTCCTCTTCAGGAATGAGAGTGGAAAGGTTCTCCTTATACCGTGGGTCAAGAAGGGTGAAAACTCAGTAATCCGTGTTGGCCAGAATGCATCTAATGCGTGGGTCATGGGAAAGGCAGCCTAACATGAAGTCAGCCATGTGTGCCAGAGTCCCAGTATGCAACACATCCTCACTACGAGAATGACTGTCAGTCTCCTCCTCCTCCTCTTCAGCTGCTAAACAGATGTGAAGGAAGTAGCATGGGTACCCTCTGCAGTGTGGGCAGCAGTCTCTTCCTCCTCCTCCTTCTCCTCCTCTAATACGCGCGAAACAGATGTGAGGGTGGTCTGGCTATCAAGCGATGTATTGTAATCCCCGATCTCCTGTTCTATCTGCAAAGCGTCGGCCTTAATGCTTAGCAGTGACCTTCTCAGCAGGCAAAGCAGCGGGATGGTTAGGCTGATAATGGCCGCATCGCCGCTCACCATTTGTGTTGACTCCTCAAAGTTTCCTAACACCTGACAGATGTCAGACATCGATGCCCACTCCTCTGTGAAGAAGTGCGGAGGCTGACTACCACTCAAACAGGCATGTTGCAGCTGATATTCAACAATGACTCTACGCTGCTCATAAACCCTGGCCAACATGTGCAAAGTTTATTTCCAGCGTGTGGGCACGTCGCACAACAGTCGGTGAACTGGCAGCTGGAAGCGCTGTTAAAGTCTCCTAAGGGTGGCAGCATCTGTGGTGAACTTTCTGAAATGTGCGCACACGCGATGCACCTTGCTGAGCAGCTCAGACAAATTGGGGTAGTTTTTTAAGAAAGCGCTGAACCACCAGATTGAACACGTGGGCCGGGCATGGCACGTGTATTAGTCTGCCAAGCTGCAAAGCCGCCACCAGGTTACGCCCATTATCACACACGACCATACCTGGTTGGAGGTTCAGCGGCGAAAGCCACAAACCTGTCTGCTCTGTCAAACCCTGTAACAGCTCTTGGGCAGTGTGCCTCTTGTCACCTAAGCTCAGGAGTTTCAGCACGGCCTGTTTGACGCTTCCCCGTGGCAGTGCTGCAGCGCCTCGAGCTACGCGATGTGCTCACAGATGGTAATTGAGAAGTAGAGAAGGAGGAGGAGGGGGGTTGGGGTGGAGGACGTGGCATAATAAGCTGGAGAAATCATGACCGAGGTAGGACCTGCCATCCTCAGTGTGGGTAGCATGTAAGCAGACCCAGGGTCAGACTCGGTCCCAGCCTCCACCAGGTTAACCCAATGTGCCGTAAGGGAGATGTAGTGTCCCTGTCCGCCAGCACTTGTCCACGTGTCGGTGGTTAAATGGACCTTCCCAGTAACCGCGTTGGTGAGGGCACGGTTTATATTCTGTGACATGTGCTGGTGTAGGGCGGGGACGGCGCAGCTTGAAAAATAGTGGCGACTGGGGACCGAGTAGTGAAGGATGTCCGCCGCCATGAGGTTCTGGAAAGTCTCAGTTTCTACCAGCCTGTATGGCAGCATCTCCAGGCTCAGCAGTTTGGAAATATGCACGTTTAGCAATTGTGCATGCGGGTGGGTGGCTGGATATATGTGCTTGCGCTCTAATGTTTGTGGTATGGACAGCTGAACGCTGCGCTGGGACACATTGGTGGAGGCAGTGGAGGACCGTGCAGATGAAGGGGTGGGTGCAGGGCGGGACACACTTGTGCCTGCGTCCTGGGAGGGAGATTGCATCTCAGTGCCAGCATGTGACACAGGGGAAGAGGCAGTGGTGTGACCCGCAGGCAGTGAATGGCCTTCGTTCCACCTCGTCGGGCGCTTAGCTATCATATGCCTGTGCATGCTGGTGGTGGTCAGGTTGGTAGTGGTGGCTTCCCTGCTGATCTTGGTGCGGCACAGGTTGCACACCACTGTTCGTTGGTCATCCGCACTCTCATTAAAAAACCTCCAGACTTTTGAACACCCAGCCCTCTGCACGGGAGCTTGCCGCGAGGAGGTGCTGCGGGGAACAGTTGGGGGATTACTTGCTCTGGCCCTGCTTCTCCCTCTGGCCACCCCACCGCCTATTCCAACCTGTTCTGGTGCTGCACTTGCCTCCCCCTCTGAAGCGCTGTCTTCAGTAGGCTTACCAACCCAGGTCAGGTCAGTCACCTCATCATCCACCAGCTCTTCCTCTGAATCCTCAGTCTGCTCCTCCCTCAGACTTACTGCCCTAACAACAACCTCACTGACAGACAACAGTGTCTCATCATCATCATCAAATCTTCAAATAGAAAAAACTCTTTCCGCGCTCCTGCTGTAGCTCCTCTTAGGAAACAATGAACTGTCGTGGCAGACAGTATTTATATAAATTAATCATAAATTTATTTCCGAATAAAAGATTGCATGCAAGTGGAAATCTTGCAGCAATAGTTATACAACGCGTTTCGGCGTTCTTAAGACGTATCTATACTTGAGAAAGGCGTCTTAAGAACGCCAAAACGCGTTGTATAACTATTGCTGCAAGATTTCCACTTGCATGCAATCTTTTATTCGGAAATAAATTTATGATTAATTTATATAAATACTGTCTGCCACGACAGTTCATTTTTTCCTAAGAGGAGCTACAGCAGGAGCGCGGAAAGAGTTTTTCCTATTTGAAGATTTGCCCGTTTTAATCCATTGAGGGAAGTTTTCTCTCCTTGGGATTGCTTTCATTCTGGCGGCTCTCCTTCCCCATCGAAGGATATCTGAAGTCTCTTCGTATATTACTACAGGCATACTCGGATCACAGGTGCAGGCGGGGTGTTCCCCAATGATTTAACGGTCTACGGGAACCCCGCTGTGCACCAGGTGAGTCACTCTCATTATTTATTATATGGTGGCGCGGATCGTTACTCTGAATCATCATCATCAACAAATACCTCTTGAGACACTACTTGGAAGTCCCCATTCTCATCACCCTGAGACTGTGAAAGGTCCAAATTTTGGGCATCGGTTATGACAGGTGGCTCATGAACCGTTGTTTGCCACTGTTGTTTGGATAAATTACTGGACGCGTTATCCGCTATCCACATCACCACCTGATCGCACTGTTGTGATTTTAATAATGGTGTACCACATTGACCTGCAAACTGTGAGATGAAGCTAAGGGTCGTAGATACATGGCGTTCTCCTTCTCCCTCAGCAGCAGGCACGGTTTCACCCTGCCCAGGACCTCGGCCTCTGCCCACACCCTCATTCAGGCACCCACGTCCACGTCCTTGTCCTCGTCCTCGACACTTACCACTAGTCTTGGTTAGATCATGTTGTATAATGCACTGCGTCTAAATGCTACGCAAAATGTGAGGTATTGTGCGTACACTATAGCAAAAAAAAAACAAAAAACATAAAAAATGTGTACAGTCTGGTTATATAGTGTGGATTGACAGGACACACACTGGGGTGTTTTGTATACACTATAGCAAAAAAAAGACTGAAAAATGTGTACAGTCTGGTTATATAGTGTGGATCGACAGGACCCACAGTGGGGTATTTTGTGTGCACTATAGCAAAAAAAGACCGTGAAAAATGTGTACAGTCTTGTACAAAAACAAATGAAAAAATGAAAAATGAGAGTTTTGTTAGTTTCTATATAGTCTGTGTACACAGGTAGCAGTATACTGTATAGAACCGGTAACAGTATGCAGTATACAGCCGGGATGCTTGTGAATGCTTTGTGTTCACTACAGGTCCCAGGCAGCCAAACTGCTGATGAACAAAAAGTGGAGTTGTAGTCCTAAAAAAGACTGTTGGGTTCTTTGAAAATGGATCCCTGGCTCTGTGCCTAAAAGCTCCTTCTAACCTACACTATCGCTCTCCCTAATTCACAGCAGCTCTGTCCCTCAGCTAATCCAGCCTCTGTGTGAAGCAAGCATCAGGTGACCTGAGTTTTTATGATCCCAGGTCACTTTTTCCAGCCAGCCAATCACTGCTATAGATGTGCACTGGGTTAGCAATTCATAGCATGACCCTGCATGTTCATTGGCTTAACAAAGCCACTAAACATGTGGGGAGAAGAGGGTGAAATTTTCTCAAGCACTGCGTGGTGCTCGCTCGAGTAACGAGTACTTTCAAGCTCGGACAAGCATGCTCACTCATCTCTACTATCTACTGTGAGACAGTGACCGGCAAAGTGGTTGAGGGCAGATATGTGTCTCCCAGGATGCTCTCTTATGCGGCTTTAGGGAGCGCTTGGACAGATACATGCCACCAAGCAGCCTGGGCTCGGTGGAGGAAGCCAGCATTTGTGTGTCAGTAACACTAAGTTACTGACACGTTGTAGTTTGTAAGTGGCTCCAAGCCGCATAGTCCGGGTCGGCTTTTCCTGGAGTGGTCAAAGTGAAGGGTGGGATGGCCACTCCCACGTACCAGGTGAGGCTGGTACCAGGCCTTATAAAGCCTGGGCCTGCAGGTCTTGGAGAGAGTGTGGTGAGACCTCTGCAGGTCTGAGGACCAGACTGGCTGTGTGCAGCAAGCAGTGTTTTCAAAGTGAGTAGTCAGGATCGATCTATGTATAGCGAGTGCTCAGACGAGCAAGTGTTCATTTCTGTTGGCCTGGAGTTAAGGTCTGTTTTACTTTATTTGTTGCTGCAAAAAACCCAGGCAAAGCCTGGACTAAAGAACTTTATTTCCTTGTGTCACTGTCTCTGGCCGTGGACGCCCGGCTGCTACCTTATCCTGACGCTATTCCCTCACATATGGTGTTTGGATGCCGGCACTGGTCCTAAAGAGACATACACTAGTTAATGGACATTTTGCTGTAGCAACTGGAGAACCGTTGCTAAGGGCAACCGCCCAAGAAAGAATTGTCTGAGAGTGCTGTAACCCCATGTCCTGGGTGAAAGCTGCAACGGTGCTGCAATCAGACACGGCCAGTATCGAGGAATGGCTAAAGCAATGGATACAAGAGACAGGGCAGCAACAGGAGGCCATGGCTCAGCAGCAGAAAGCCCATGGAGCGGCTATGTGGGCGCAGCTGGAGGAAAGGCAACTCCTAATGAAGCAGTTGGCTGCACTGACAGAGTCAGCCAAAACTACAGTGAATGAGCACCTCATACGGGAAACTGAAACGGATCACAGGGCTTTGTTGGGAAAACAAGCCCATAAGTGTGAACAAGGTTGTAAAAAGTTGAAGACACAGTCAGCAAAGAGGAATGAAACCTTGGAAGAGGTCAAACAAGCTGTGCAGTATGAACAGGACTGTAAGAAACTGCAAATGAAAACCCAAGAGTTGGAGATGACGTGTTGCAAGTTAGAAAGAGCTTCTATGGATGCACGGAATCAAACTACAGGTTTGCAGAATCAGGTTGCAGAGTTGAAAAAGCGGCTAACAAAGAAAAATGGTGACTTGGAGTGCCAAGTAAGTCAGCTCAAGGAAGAGCTGGAAATACAGAAAGCTGCGTGCAGTCAGGCAGAAAAGCAAGCAGAGATCTTGAAAAACTTACTGGGCGACAAGGAAAACAAGGAAGTGCTGCTTGAGAGACTGGTGTCCCAGCTACAGATGAGCTTGGATGAGGAAGCTGAAATACATGGAACCCAAATCCAGGAGCTGGAACTGAGTCATGCTGTAGTTGTGGGGAAACTGTCCAAACAGTTGAAGCAAATTGAAAAAGTGAAAGAAACATGGAAAAGTGAGTGTCTTGAGCTGACCCAAAAGGTGAAGGGGTTGTTGGAAGACAAGTGTGCATATGAATGCAAGAAAAATACAGTAGAGATGCAGCTTCAAGAGCTACAAATAAAAATAACTGAAGGTGACAGTGTGCAGACAGCGTTGTCTGAGCAGGTGAGCAGGCTGCAGGTGGAGCTGGAAGCTCAGAGTGAAGAGTTCCAGAAGTTACTGCAAGAAGAGACGCAGCAGAGGCTTGGTCCCCCTGCACACCTGAAGCCTATGCAAGATGAAAAAAATGTGCTCCTCAAGCAGGCAGAGGAGGATGCAGAAGCTAAGAGAAACCTATCAGAGCAGATTGCAACACTTCAGGCTGAGGTGGTGGATCTGGAAGATAGACTGCAGAAGAGTGCTTTGTGTTTGGATTCTGTGGAAGAGCAGATAAGAGAAATAAAAGGAGAATTAGAAATTACAAGGCAGCAGTGTGAAGAGAAAACAGCTGCCTATGATGAACTTGAGAAGTTTACAGTGAGACTTCAGCAGGAAGTAGAAGACATTAGTGTGGCGCTTGGTTACCAATGTCAGATGGTGTCCAACTGGGAGAAGAAACAACAGATGGGTGAACCGTGGCTTACTGAGAGGAAGTCAGTGTTTTCTAAAGTTGCAAAAGAAAGATGTAACAAGTGGGTGTGCACTGAAATGCAAGGCTGGATTAGCGCCAAGACAGATGCTGAGAAGAGAAACCTGATACGGGACAAAGCCAAAAGGTGTGTTCCAATGACCGGTAGAAGAAATGGAGATCCTGTTGGAGAAAATTAAGAAAGAGACTGAAGCGCTAACCCTGAAGCGCCCCCTGAAAGTAGTGTCAGAAGAAAGAGCAGAGCTTCAGCAGTTCTCAGAGAAGTTGTGCGTGAAGATGAAATGCTGGAAATCAAATAGTCAAGCGGCTGAAAGAAGGGTTCAGAGACCAGAGATGTCTAAAACCCAGTTCAGACAGAAAAGAAAAAAGGTGATCTTGTTAAAGAATCTGAAAAAAGAGTTACAAGTAGTAAAGAATGCCAAATTATGTTTACAAAGAGAGACTACTGAAACTCAGAAGGTCTCACAAGTGGCCGCAGAAGTCTTGGAAGAACTGCAGCTAAAAAATAATGACGTAAAAAAGCAAACCCAGAAAGTGAAGAAACAGTTTGTCCAAGTGGTAGAAGCCTATCACATAAATGCTGGCTCCAAGGAGGATGGTGAACAGACTGTACCTAAACTAGAAAAGTCTACTAAAGCCTTGGAACAGCAAATAGAAGAAATGAAGGGTCAGGTAGAGAAACTTGACTAAGTTACAAGCCACAGAGGATACGAAGTTGCACTTGGAAGTCAATTTGCAAGCTGTGAGAGCACGGTCTGACAGAGCTCTGCCAGGTTGTGATGAGTCGAGTGAAGACAAGAAGAGAGAGCTTGTCAGACAAGTAAAACTAGAAAGAGACCCTCGAGCCGGGAGCTTTGACCCCGGAGGGCCAAGAAGAAAAGGTCCAGTTGCTTACTTATACTCAGTGCCTGCCAGCCCGCAGAGTCCAGATAGTGTGGGCGTATCAGTATCTAACATCAGTGCACCATCAGAGTCCACAGCTCATTTACTATGTCACAGTTATCGCATGGTGTGGACGCAGGACAGCATTATGGACAGGCAAAGAGTTGTACACAAGGATCTCTATAGCAGTCAAGGACAGTACCGAGGAGAGCATCTTCTGGACATGTTGTCTGCAGGAGAACAACGCATCTACAGTGGATACAACCAAGGACGCATTGCATGGTAGCTAAAAGTGTCCGACCCCATGGGCTCGAACAGAGGGGGAGGGTATGTGAGACAGTGACCAGCAAAGTGGTTGAGGGCAGATATGTGTCTTCCAGGATGCTCTCTTATCCGGCTTTAGGGAGCGCTTGGACAGATACGTGCCACCGAGCAGCCTGGGCTGCTACCTAAAGAGGTTTTCTCAGCACAGACAATTACAACCTCTGGTTTGGGGAACTTTTCTCAAGTTTGCTTTATTACTTCTCTACAAACTTAATTGGAGACAGTAACACACATAGGCAGCCGAATTTTCATTTAATTTTCATCTGAATGTGTTATCCAATGGCTGCCTTTCTGAGTCAGCAGGGACCAGGGGCCCCCTATCCTGCCATTACATGAGTGACTAGAAGTAGATATGCCATAAATATCTGTAGTGAGAAAACACTTTAACCTCTTAGTGACCACCCCATAGGATTTTTACGTCCTGCTTTGCTGGGCTTTGATTACCAGGGCCGTAAAAACACGCTTCCTATGGGAATTAAAGGCCTGCAGACTGTGAATGTTACAACTCCATGCTGTCAGTTACCGGAGGTAGCCGACAACCTGGAGCTGTCATTGGGGGGCCACGGTAAGCCCCCTCCCGGTCACGTGATACCGGTGATCACATTAAAATAAATGCAAAGTTAAAAAACAGTTAAATTATACTCAGTAAGGGGAGCAGAGGATACTCACCCTGGTCATCCATGATGTCCCGCGGTACTCTGGTCCTCCAGGACCTGACGGCAGCGTCTGCACATGCGCCAAACGTCATTACGTCACACGCACTCGCAGAGGCCCCGAAGGCCCGAAAAATTTAAAAACGCCCTGCTTCCATCTAGTATGAGTAGCCGAGAGTAGAGAGCTGTCATAGGGCACCGCTGTATGCAGTTACTGGTCACATGATCGCTGTTAACCAATGGATAGCGACCATCAGGCAAAAGTAAAAAAATGTTAGTTTCACCTCCCATCATGGATCCAATCCATGAGGGGAGGTGAAATTACTTACCTAAGGCCTGCAGTGATGTCTCCCGATGAGATTCTTATTCACGGCTCTTTCCCCAGCTACAGCGCATGGCGGACACAGGCATAGAAGCTGGGGAGGGCCTGGGAAATTTAAAATCTCCTTGCTCCTGGCTACTAACGGTAGCTGAGAGTCTGAAGCAGTGACCTAAAGCTTCCGTAAACGGTCTCCGGTCACGTGATCGCCGTTATCCAATTGATAATGGCGATCATATAAAAGTTAAAAGACAGTTGAAGTTTGATGCTCCATTTGGTTTGGGTCCCATTGTGCATATGGACAGAAGACTAGGGCCCCAATGGGTATGTTTCTGAACACACGACAAACAGGGGAATCCATTTTGGGCTGAAATTCTTCATTCATATATGTGCTGTACAAAAAAAACTGTTTTAGGGTGACTATCCACTATAGTTTTTTTTCACTGCGAAATTCGCAGCGTTTTTTTTTCTGCAGGGGTCTATGGGACTTGTAATGTTAAAATCGCAAATTGTGCAAAATTGCAATTTCGCGGTAAGTTGCAATTTTGCGTGATCACGATTTTAACATTGCAAGTTCTATATACCCCTGCAGATAAAAAAAACGCTGCGATTTTCACAGTGAAAAAAACTGTAGTGGGTAGTCACCCTTAAGGTGACACATGTCAGATTTTCAAAATTTGGCCTGGCCATTAAGGCGCAAACAGGCTTGGTCACTAAGGCGTTAATGCAATATATAACAAACTGCCCATGTAGATATGCCATAATAGTATATGTGGGAAAGTCCCTTTAATGCAACATCTGAACTGTCCATATATGATGAAAATGTTCTGAATTTTGTCAACAATTTAATCTCTATGATGTGTATGGAAAAGATTTTCACCTCTAATTTAGAATCTCTTTGTATGGTACAATAGAAGGGGATGTTTCTATATTGCCTGGATTTGTATATAATTTAACTGGTTTTAAAGTTGAACAAAAATAATCGTATGACCACATACACTATTGTTTGTTGATTGCAAGCGTTTCCTTTTATTTACAGTGATTTACTCTCATTGTATTGACGTATGTAAAATAATAACAGATTGTGGTAAAACGTTACTAGAACTGAAATGAGATTACTCTTCACATTACATTTCTGAAGTATGCACAATAATTTAAGCCACATTAAGCTTCAGTTAAATAAATGTTTTTCATCTCAGTGTTCTAAATCTGAAACTCTTGTAAAGAATGCACAATGAGCAGCCTGTGTGCCCAGCGCACATGAGGAGCACATGTAGTCTTAAGTCACCTTGGGAAAGAACAGTGAGAGGCTGGGGTACTTTCATAACATGTTGGCAAGAGAACCAAAGCAAATACACTTATTTAATGACAATGTTACATACTTAGAAGTTTTATATTAACGAATATTCTGCTGCATTTTTGGTTTTAAAAGTCACACATGGCAGCAGCTGAATGACTGCTCTGCTTATAAGTTCTTGAAACAGTTACATATCTATATATATAAAGGCGAAAGCCCTCACTGACTGACTGACTCGCCATTAATTCTCTATCTTCCCGTTGTGGTACAAACGTGAAATTTGGCAGCAGCATTTTTAGGTCCTAAATAGGAAAAGTAATGGGTTATTCAATGCTAAATACAAAAGTAAGTGCACCCCTAAGCTATGTAACTTCCTGGTGTCATAAAAACTTGAAATTTTGCACAACCATTCCTTAGGTCCTAAATAGGAAAAATAAAGGGGCCACAACTCGATTATTCAATGCTAATTGCAAAAGTAAGTGTACCCGTATGTAATGTACCTAATCTAATTCTCTAACATCCCAGTGTCGTACAAACTTGGAATTTGGCACGACCATTCCATAGGTCATAATAGGAAAAGTAAGTGACCCCCTATGTTATGCTACTTCCCAGTCTTGTACAAGTGTGAAATTTGGCAACAGCATTCTTTAGGTTCTACATAGGAAAAGTAAAGGGGTCGCAACTTCAATGATCAATTCTAAGCGTGAAAAAATCTGTGATACATGAGAGTTTTTTTTCTCAGAAACCTTAAAGCCTAGGGAAATGATCTGTATGCTGAAAAGAATCTAACTCACCTCTATGTGTATATACTAAGGACAATCTAACACTCCTATGTGTATATATACTATAGAGAATCTAAGCCACCTCTGTGTGCATTTACTGAGCAGAAGATAGCGGCCATGAACTTCATGCATGGAGCATGCCTTTAAAGCTAAGAAGAGGCTGCAAGCTCCAGTCTGGGGGTAAATTTGAATAAAAAGGGGAGTTACCTTTAAGGGTAAAAAGTGAGTAGAGTGGGAGGGGTGGCATATTCTGCAGAGGGAAATCGGTACATGCAACCTGAGGAGAATCTATTGCTCCTCTATGTGTATACATATTTTATTCCTCTGAAGTAACCATGACGTCATAATAGGTAACCCCTATTGCGGCCCGACAGTAATAGGTGACCCCTATTGCGGCCCCAGTAATAATAGCGAAACCTATTGTGGCCCTAGTAGTAATAGCAACCCCTATTGTGGCCCCAGTAGTAATAGCGACCACTATTGCGGCCCCAGTAGTAATAGCGACCCCTCTTGCGGCCCCAGTAGTAATAGCGACCCCAGTAGTAATAGCGACCCCTCTTGCGGCCCCAGTAGTAATAGCGACCCTAGTAGTTATAGCGACCCCTATTGCTGCCCCAGTAGTAATAGTGACCCCAGTACTTATAGCAAACCCTATTGCTGTCCCAGTAGTAATAGCGACCCCTATTGCTGCCCCAGTAGTAATAGCGACCCCAGTAGTAATAGGAATGCCTATTGTTGCCCCAGTAGTAATAGCGACCCCAGTAGTTATAGCGACCCCTATGCTGCCCCAGTAGTAATAGCGACCCCACAGTAGCCCCAGCGAAAACATTAACCCCCTAGTAACAACATTAACCCTGCCTCCAGTAATAACGTTAACCCCCCCAGTAATAACATTAACCCCCGTGAACCCATATACTTAACTCCTCCTTGCAGTCCCGCGCTCACTGTGTCCCGGCCGCTGGCTCTGTCCCTGCCACTGACAGCTGCGTCCCCCGCTCGGTGTGCTCCTTACTGTGTCCTGGCCACCGGCTCTGTCCTCGTGCCTGAAGGCTGCGTCCCCCACTTGGTGCGCTCTGGAGGACCGTTCTCTGGGTGCTGCTGTGCTTCCCAACTGACTGCCATGTGAGGACTTTGCCACGGCACTGGTACTGGTGCACCTTGATGTCACCGGAAGCTGGGGGTTTGACAGGGTTTGTATGCTGCAACACCCCTGTCACACCCCTAGCTCCCAATTGGCTGCTGAGGCAGGATAGCTAAGAGGCCGACAGCAGCATGGAAGGAGTTTGTGCCTATGCTGGTGGGTTAGGGATACTTTGAGTGTTAGGATTACATTATTAGCTGTTTACACCTAATAATGTAAGCCTAAGGCCACCTAGTGATATTCCACCGCAGGGGATGAGCGGAGAATTGCTATGACGGGAGAGAGGCGAGGAGAACACACAGCGGCAGGGTGGTGTGAGTGACAGCTGTGCGGCCGACAGCGGCAGCCAGAGAGGCGGGGGTGGGTGATCCCAGGACGGGCAAACAGAGCAGCAGCAAGAGCTCCGGGGGTGTGCAGCGGACAGCGGAGGAGACAGAAGGCCGGGAGCCAGTGATGGCAGGAGTACTGACTGCAAGGCCCGGGGGTCACTGATGGCAGGAGTGCCGGGGGTCTGCAGTGGCTAGCTGGGTGTGAATGATGGCCTCAGCGGCAAAGGGAGCAGCAAGAGAACCGGCATGAGGACATTCAGCAGAAAAGACAGCAGGGGGCCAGAACACATTTGACTGAGAGCGCCCACAGCCTATCATAAGCTGGGGGCGCCAGCAAATGTCAAGACTGGTGTATTATGTCCCCACCCCTAACTTCCGGTGGCAACATAATACACCAGTACCATACCAATGACGTGATTTCCAGCCACAGAGCCGTGGCACCCTGGTTTGGAATCACTGTAATAATATATGGAGAAGTAGTAGCTGCACTTTTAACAAATTTATGACATGTCAGAGAAACATGTCAAAAGTTTTGATCAATGGGGAACTGCAGAGGCCCCTCTGATTGCTAGAATGAACAGGCTGCAGAACCAACTGCTGTGCCCTCTGGCTGTCTTCACTACTAGATGGATTTTCCTTGCAGCTGAAGACAGACACATAGAGGTGTATAGAGGATATCTATAGACCTCCATGCGGCTGTCTTCAGCACTGAGGAAAATCTGTCAAGTAGCGAAGACAGCCGGAGGAGCACAGTGGTTGGGTGAATGCTGCAGCCTCTTCATTCTAGTTGGGGGTCTCAGCAGCGGAATCCTCACTGATCAAAACTGAGCTGAAGTAGGGGTGCATCCAATTTCAGTCTCTGTGGGTTCTGCTGCCTAATAATGGGCTCTCTGACATTGAAACCTGCATTTCCAGAAACCTAAATAGACTATATCTCTTCTGCCCAACCTCACAATAGGGTTCCTGAAGCTGCCACATGATCTTACTCTCTCTCCCGGAACAGTGTTCTGCTAAGAATCCACCACTAGTAAGTCTCGTCCACTTTGCTGGCTATCCTGTGAAAAAAAGCCACGAGCGGAATCTCTGTGCAGAAAGTCTGCATGGAAATTCTGCGGCAATTACACCCTGTGTGAACCCAGCCTTAGGGTGTTACTACACAGGTTAAATTTCCCCTCCCTCACAAGCTCAGTGTCCTGTGAAGCCTGTGGAGCTTAGGTCCGTTGAGGCCTGTGGAGCATGAGGCCCTGAGGTCTATGTAGACCCGGAAGCACGGAGCAACGGGGGGTAGTCAGCCCCTCGCTCATCGCCTATTGGGGCGAAGTCATCTTTCTGGAAGGTATGCTGAAAAAGCGGTATGCGTTGATGTGTGCACTGTGACGTACAACAAACAGTGTGAAGTTGCATAGGATATGCTGGAATGCATTGATATGTTGAATACGTTTGCCATTCTATGCTGAAATAAACGCTGGACTTTCCCTGGTGTTTCCTGCCGTCAGTGTTGCCACCCCTGGACAGGGGAAAGTAAGTCGGAGATCCCAAGCAAGTAACCCCAACTTGCCACAAATGTTATTGCAACAAATGCACTAATCATTCAGTTGTGATTAGTAGATATGGGTTGCACTACTCATAGTAGATGAAATAATCATGTTTACAGTAAATCAGTGCAAATGTCAGAACAAATGAATGTAGAGCTATTCATGATATATTAAATAAATGAATGCTCATAATTACCCGATGCTAATAAACTGACAAGATGAGAAAGTATGCTGTCGCACATTTTAGACAATGCTCCCTGCAAGGAAGACAAAGAAAAGTGCTTAGCTAAAAGAATGCTATAAAATGCATTAGAATTGCTGACCAGAAAGAATCATTGACAATTCGTTTCAGGAGAACATCCACTGAATGAACAGACATACATCAAGCTTCAGACACATTCGATCTGGGAAGCACCATCTGCATCATCTCTTGTTACACTTACTTCTCACATCTGGAAGAACTGATTCCAATAATGGGATTTAGTGGTGTATATATCACATTGGATGAGCACTTCATCACCTGCTGAAGTCACAGGAAATTATACGATTCAGTCTTCCTACTAGATTCTTAGTCTTTCAGTTGCAAGGACACTTTATCAAATGCTAAAATCTTAATGAGCAAGCATCATTTGTAAATTACACACACCTCCACTAAAGCATATCTTATATTCGTAAAATCACAATTTTCCACCTTTGTCTGTATCTATTACTCGTTTTTTAAAGTACTTATGCTTAAGGCTGCATTCACATAGTGTTTAACCCTCTGCTGTGTCTTTCCATCTCGAGGTTGTATCTGTATCACCAAAACTGGTATGCAGACTGAAGCCTGAACTGAATCATTGACTTTAATTAGTTGGACGAGAGTGCAAAGTTGCAAACGTTGGTCTTTGTGTGACATGGCTTACATTCATTTCTGTTATTTTTGGAGGACAAAAAAAATCAACATTCAAATACCTTATAGAATTAAGATCTAAGTGTTTGGTCACTGATCTGCAATTTTGCAACTTTTGGCTGTTGTTTTTAAATAAAGAGCTGTATTGGAATGCATTTTTTCCGCAGATTCCATAAATGACCTTCAAAATTTCGTAACGCATCAGGTTTTTTCACAAATCACGAGAATATGAAAATTAAAAAAAACAACATATTTTTCATTGATATATGACAATGTTTGTAAAATGTTACAAATGTTATCTGTATTTCATCAAGATTTGCCGCACTCACAAAGCCTAAACATGAGAGAAAGTAATCTTGGCACGCCAGTAAGGCTCATGCCTCAAGTCACCTCTCCCTTCTTTCTTAACCCTTTCCAATCCATTTATTTTTTCTCACCCATTCTCCCCAGCTCCAAACAAATTGGAGCTGGGGAGAATGGGTGAGAAAAAATACATTTTCCCTGCACCCTCCTGAACTGACAGAGTTCAGGAGGGTGCAGGGAGGGACCTGCTTACCTGTCCGGCGTCTTCCGCATTCTCCTTCTGCCTCCCGGCTTGGCGATCATGTGACCCCTGGGGTCAGGTGGCACCTGGCGGTCACATGATCGCCGGGCCGGGAGACAGAAGGAGAATGCGCAAGACGCCGGTCAGGTAAGCAGGTCCTCCCACAGTGCAGGCTCCCGGCTCGGCATTCATGTGACCGCCGGGGGTCAGGTAACACCGGCGGTCACATGATCGCCGGCCGAAATCTATGCATTGCATAGCGCTAATTAAGCGCTATGTAATGTGTAAAGGAGAAGGCAGAAAGGGCTAAAAACCCTTTCTGCCTTCTTCTCGGTGGTCCTTGATGAGGATCAGTGCAGGAGTGTATCTGCACCCGATGTGTCTGACGATTGGGTGCAGATCCACTCCTGCACTGCAGTGTCGGGCCTGCCCCGACATCGGAGCTGTGGAGGGAAATTATGATGTCGGGGCAGGCCCGACATTGGACTGGAAAGGGTTAATAGTGACCGTTCGGTTGTTTCTTCATGGCATGTACAGTGGCTTTATGTGGTTGTGTCAATCATCCAGACATATTTTGCTACATATGTGGCTGTTATACGACAGGAAAACAGAGGCAAAATATTGCGCCTTTCGTGAAAAATGCTTATTTTTAATACTTTGGGATTAAACTAGCAGATCAGAACAAAGCGTGGGCTCCTCACAAAGTGTGCCGTGCATGTGTGGAGGAGTTGAGGAACTGAAAAAGTGGAAAAAGGGAATCAATGCCGTTCGGTTTACCCATGGTGTGGCGTGAGCCAAGAAATCAGTGACGACTGCTACTTCTGCACAGTGAAGATCATGGGCCATACCATTACCAGTAAGTGAATATTGTGTCCCAATATGCCATTTGCCATGAGACCAGTGCCCCATAGTGAATCCATTCCTATGCCATCCCCGTCCACTGTCAAGCCCCCAACAGACACCAATTCAGACAGTGACACAAGTGATGAGATGTACTAACCAGACATTATGGAGGATGAAATCCCAGTGCCATTTACTAAGCATCAACTGAATGATTTGGTTCGCGATCTGAATTTACCTAAAAACGCATCCGAGTTGTTAGGATCACGACTTCATGAAAATAATTTACTGTGTCCTAATACGAGATTCTCCCAACAGACAATGAGAAGCAGAATTGCTTCAATTTTTTGTTGAGGAAAGTGGTTTGGTATATTGTCGAGACATCCCGGCAGTCATGAAATTCAGGAGAGTGGAGGTTGTTCATAGATGCAGTTTAAATCCAGCTTAAAATGGGTTTTATTACACAATACTAACATCCATCCATTCCAGTAGCATATTCTGTGACTATGAAAGAGACATACGAAAACCTTACATTTCCGTTGGAAAGTGTGCAGTACAAGCTTCATGAATGGACTGTGTGGGTATTTCAAGGTGATTGCAATATTGCTCGGCTACACCAAATTTCCCTGCTTTTCGTGTGAGTGGGACTCCAGAGCAATGACTGAACATTGGGTTCGGAAGTAGTGGCCAGCCAGAAGTACCTTCACACCTGGCGAAAAAAAACATTGTTTTACTTCCACTGGTTGATCCCTCGAAAATACTGTTGCAACCGTTACACAAAAAAAATAGTCTTAATGAAGCAATCAATGACAGCTTTAGGCTGAATTCACACAAGCGTATATCGGCTTGGTTTTCACGCCGAGCCGATATACGCTGTCCTCCTCTGCAGGGGGGGGGGGGGGAGGATGGAAGAGCCAGGAGCAGGAATTGAGCTCCCGCCCCCTCTCTGCCTCCTCTCCGCCCCTCTGCACTATTTGCAATGAGGAGAGGCAGGACGTGGGCATTCCGAGCATTCAGAAATGTGGTACAAAATGTTTTGGGGAACACGAAGGTTGCAAATTACACCATTTTAGTTGACGAGATGTCGAAATCCTATAAACTACTTGGTTACAACATGAGTGCCAAAGTTCACTTTCTTCATGCTCATCTAAATTACTTTCCTGAGAATCTTGGTGATTTTATGGAAGAACATGGCGAGCGCTTTCATCAGGATATTAAAGTGATGGAAAAGAAATATCAGGGAAAGTGGACTGCACATATGATGTCCGACTGTTGTTGGATGTTGAAAAGAGACTGTACGGACGAACACCGAGGAAAATCCAAAAAGAGGTGATTTCAAGGGGAGCCAAGTGGAAAAGTTTAGGTATGTTTGCATTTTCACACATTACAAACATTGTCATTAGAGATGAGCGAACGTACTCGTCCGAGCTTGATGCTCGTTCGAGTATTAGGGTGTTCGAGATGCTCGTTACTCGAGACGAGCACCACACGATGTTCGAGTTACTTTCACTTTCATCTCTGAGACATTAGCGTGCTTTTCTGGCCAATAGAAAGACAGGGAAGGCATTACAACTTCCTCCTGCGACGTTCCAGCCCTATACCACCCCCCTGCAGTGAGTGGCTGGGGAGATCAGGAGACACCCGAGTATTAAAATCTGCCCCTCCTGCGGCTCGCCACAGATGCATTCTGACATAGATCAGGGACAGTGCTGCTGATGCTGCTGCTGCTATAGGGAGAGCGTTAGGAGTTATTTTAGGCTTGAAGAACCCCAACGGTCCTTCTTAGGGCCACATCTGACCGTGTGCAGTACTGTTGAGGCTGCTGTGAGCAGTGTTGTACAATTTTTTTTTTTGTATATCGGGCGTGCAGAGCATTGCGTCCTCAGTCTGCAGTCATTGTACAGAGTATAGGGCCAGTACTGGTGAGGCAGGGACAGTGGGAAAGGTGAAAGAGATATGCTGTCTATATAGGCAGTGGGCTTTTTCAAACAAATTTGGGAAAAATACTATCTTTGGGCTGCCTGTGACCGTCTTGAGTGTACTGCGTCTCTGCTGGGGGTAGTAGTCCTAATTAATACGCAGCTAAGTGTTACCACAGGCTTGCGCAAAATTGTTTCCTGGCTCTGCGTTGCCCGTTACATCACCGCCGTCATCCTGTCCAGAGGGAAACAGTCTGCAGTAATTTTACATAGTATAGGGCCAGTACTGGTGAGGCAGGGACAGTGGGAAAGGTGAAAGAGATATACTGTCTATATAGGCAGTGGGCTTTTTCAAACAAATTTGGGAAAAATACTATCTTTGGGCTGCCTGTGACCGTCTTGAGTGTACTGCGTCTCTGCTGGGGGTAGTAGTCCTAATTAATACGCAGCTAAGTGCTACAGCAGGCTTGCGCAAAATTCTTTCCTGGCTCTGCGTTGCCCGTTACATCACCGCCGTCATCCCGTCCAGAGGGAAACAGTATACATATATACGCTGCCTACAGTATCTGTCTGCTGTCTCAGCTCAGCCTTTAAAAAAATAGAAGCAAAATACTTAAGGCCTACTAGTGGCCTTTGGACACTTGACTGCTTCTGCGCTGTAAATTCCACTAGCTCAGTCATACGCACCTACGTCTCACTACAGGCTTGCGCAAAATTCTTTCCTGGCTCTGCTGTGCGTTCTGTAAGCGAAGTCAGCCTCCAACCACAGGCCAATAAGCGGCACATTTAATTACAGCGTTCTGTTTCTGCACTACTGGTAATACACCATGCTGATAGGTAGGGGTAGGCCTAGATGACGTGGACGCGGGCGAGGACGTGGAGGCCCAAGTCAGGGTGTGGGCACAGGCCGAGCTCCTGATCCAGGTGTATCGCAGCCGACTGCTGCGGGATTAGGAGAGAGGCACGTTTCTGGCGTCCCCAGATTAATCTCACAAATAATGGGTCCACGCGGTAGACCTTTATTAGAAAATGAGCAGTGTGAGCAGGTCCTGTCGTGGATGGCAGAAAGTGCATCCAGCAATCTATCGACCACCCAGAGTTCTACGCCGTCCACTGCTGCAACTCTGAATCCTCTGGCTGCTGCTCCTCCTTCCTCCCAGTCTCCTCGCTCCATTACAATGACACATTCTGAGGAGCAGGCAGACTCCCAGGAACTGTTCTCGGGCCCCTGCCCAGAATGGGCAGCAATGGTTCCTCTCCCACCAGAGGAGTTTGTCGTGACCGATGCCCAACCTTTGGAAAGTTCCAGGGGTCCGGGGGATGAGGCTGGGGACTTCCGGCAACTGTCTAAAGAGCTTTCAGTGGGTGAGGAGGATGACGACGATGAGACACAGTTGTCTATCACTTAGGTAGTAGTAATTGCAGTAAGTCCGAGGGAGGAGCGCACAGAGGATTCGGAGGAAGAGTAGCAGGACGATGAGGTGACTGACCCCACCTGGTTTGCTAAGCCTACTGAGGACAGGTCTTCAGAGGGGGAGGCAAGGGCAGCAGCAGGGCAGGTTGGAAGAAGCAGTGCGGTGGCCAGGGGTAGAGGCAGGGCCAGACCGAATAATCCACCAACTGTTTCCCAAGGCGCCCCCTCGCGCCATGCCACCCTGCAGAGGCCGAGGTGCTCAAAGGTGTGGCAGTTTTTCACTGAGTGCAGACGACCGACGAACTGTGGTGTGCAAGGTTTGTCGCGCCAAGATCAGCCGTGGAGCCTCTCCCCCTGTGCCCCAACCTGCCACTGAGATCCAACCCCCCTCTCAGGACACAGGCACTACCGTCTCCTGGCCTGCACCCACACCCTCACCTCCGCTGTGCTCGGCCCCATCCAGCAATGTCTCTCAGCGCAGCGTCCAGCCGTCGCTAGCGCAAGTGTTTGAGCGCAAGCGCAAGTACGCAGCCACGCACCCGCACACTCAAGCGTTAAACATGCACATAGCCAAATTGATCAGCCTGGAGATGCTGCCGTATAGGCTTGTGGAAACGGAGGCTTTCAAAAACATGATGGCGGCGGCGGCCCCGCGCTACTCGGTTCCCAGTCGCCACTACTTTTCCCGATGTGCCGTCCCAGCCCTGCACGACCACATCTCCCACAACATTCTACGTGCCCTCACCAATGCGGTTACTGCCAAGGTCCACTTAACAACGGACACGTGGACAAGCACAGGCGGGCAGGGCCACTATATCTCCCTGACGGCACATTGGGTGAATTTAGTGGAGGCTGGGACAGAGTCAGAGCCTGGGACCGCTCACGTCCTACCCACCCCCAGAATTGCGGGCCCCAGCTCGGTGGTGGTATCTGCGGTGGTGTATGCTTCCTCCACTAAACCACCCTCCTCCTCCTCCTACGCAACCTCTGTCTCGCAATCAAGAGTCGGTGTCGCGCGGTAGGCAAGCGTCAGCAGGCCGTGCTGAAACTACTCAGCTTAGCAGAGAAGAGGCACACGGCCCACGAACTGCTGCAGGGTCTGACGGAGCAGACCGACCGCTGGCTTTCGCCGCTGAGCCTCCAACCGGGCATGGTCGTGTGTGACAATGGCCGTAACCTGGTGGCGGCTCTGCAGCTCGGCAGCCTCACGCACGTGCCATGCCTGGCCCACGTCTTTAATTTGATGGTTCAGCGCTTTCTGAAAAGCTACCCACGCTTGTCAGACCTGCTCGGAAAGGTGCGCCGGCTCAGCGCACATTTCCGCAAGTCCAAGACGGACGCTGCCACCCTGCGCACCCTGCAACATCGGTTTAATCTGCCAGTGCACCGACTGCTGTGCGACGTGCCCATACGGTGGAACTCTACGCTCCACATGTTGGCCAGGCTCTATGAGCAGCGTAGAGCTATAGTGGAATACCAACTCCAACATGGGCGGCGTAGTGGGAGTCAGCCTCCTCAATTCTTTACAGAAGAGTGGGCCTGGTTGGCAGACATCCGCCAGGTCCTTGGAAACTTTGAGGAGTCTACCCAGATGGTGAGCGGCGATGCTGCAATCATTAGCGTCACCATTCCTCTGCTATGCCTCTTGAGAAGTTCCCTGCAAAGCATAAAGGCAGACGCTTTGTGCTCGAAAACGGAGGCGGGGGAAGACAGTATGTCGCTGGATAGTCAGAGCACCCTCATGTCTATATCTCAGGGCATTGAGGAGGAGGAGGAGGAGGGGGAG
Source organism: Eleutherodactylus coqui (assembly GCF_035609145.1). NCBI lineage: Eukaryota > Metazoa > Chordata > Amphibia > Anura > Eleutherodactylidae > Eleutherodactylus > Eleutherodactylus coqui. The sequence goes on along the minus strand of NC_089837.1, from coordinate 384,130,671 downwards.
GAGCATGAGGAGGAGGGGGAAGAGACAGCTTGGCCCACTGCTGAGGGTACCCATGCTGCTTGCCTGTCATCCTTTCAACGTGTATGGCCTGAGGAGGAGGATCCTGAAAGTGATCTTCCGAGTGAGGACAGCCATGTGTTGCGTACAGGTACCCTGGCACACATGGCTGACTTCATGTTAGGATGTCTTTCTCGTGACCCTCGCGTTACATGCATTCTGGCCACTACGGATTACTGGGTGTACACACTGCTCGACCCACGGTATAAGGAGAACCTTTGCACTCTCATACCCGAAGAGGAAAGGGGTTCGAGAGTGATGCTATACCACAGGACCCTGGCGGACAAACTGATGGTAAAATTCCCATCCGACAGCGCTAGTGGCAGAAGGCAGAGTTCCGAGGGCCAGGTAGCAGGGGAGGCGCGGAGATCGGGCAGCATGTACAGCACAGGCAGGGGAACACTATCCAAGGCCTTTGACAGCTTTATGGCTCCCCAGCAAGACTGTGTCACCACTCCCCAGTCAAGGCTGAGTCGGCGGGAGCACTGTAAAAGGATGGTGAGGGAGTACGTAGCCGATCGCACGACCGTCCTCCGTGACGCCTCTGCCCCCTACAACTACTGGGTGTCGAAGCTGGACACGTGGCCTGAACTCGCGCTGTATGCCCTGGAGGTGCTTGCTTGTCCTGCGGCTAGCGTCTTGTCAGAGAGGGTGTTTAGTGCGGCTGGGGGAATCATCACGGATAAGCGTACCCGCCTGGCAACCGACAGTGCCGACAGGCTTACAATCATAAAGATGAACAAAGCCTGGATTTCCCCAGAGTTCTCTTCTCCACCAGCGGACAGCAGCGATACCTAAACTATACGTAGGCTGCACCCGCGGATGGAAGCATCGTTCTCTATCACCATAAAAAAACGGGGACCTTTTAGCTTCATCAATCTGCGTATTATATTCATCCTCCTCCTCCTGCTCCTCCTCCTGAAACCCCATGTAATCACGCGAACGGGCAATTTTTCTTAGGCCCACAAGGCTCAGTCATATAACTTTTGTAAACAATGTTTATACGTTTCTCAATTCAATAAAGCGTTGAAACTTGCACCTGAACCAATTTTTAACTGGGCTACCTCCAGGCCTAGTTACAATTTAAGCCACATTAACCAAAGCGATTAATGGGTTTCACCTGCCCTCTTGGTTGGGCATGGGCAATTTTTCTGAAGTACATTTGTACTGTTGGTACACCAATTTTTTGGGGCCCTCGCCTACATTGTAATCCTAGTAATTTTTAGCCCACCTGCATTAAAGCTGACGTTACCTCAGCTCTGCTGGGCACTGCAATGGGATATATTTATGTATCGCCGGTGGGTTCCAGGGAGCCACCCATGCTGTCGGTCCACACGGAGTTGTAACTCCATGTGTCCACTTCTAAAGAACCCCAGTCTGACTGGGGCATGCAGTGTGGGCCGAAGCCCACCTGCATTAAACCTGACGTTACCTCAGCTGTGATGGGCAATGCAATGGGATATATTTATGTACCGCCGGTGGCTTCCTGGGACCCACCCATGCTGTCGGTCCACACGGAGTTGTAACTCCATGTGTCCACTTCTAAAGAACCCCAGTCTGACTGGGGCATGCAGTGTGGGCCGAAGACCACCTGCATTAAACCTGATGTTACCTCAGCTGTGATGGGCAATGCAATGGGATATATTTATGTACCGCCAGTGGGTTCCAGGGAACCACCCATGCTGTGTGTCCACAGGGACTTCACATTAGGGATTTGTACCTGCCAGTGTCTATGTATTAAAAACCCCGGTCAGACTGGGGCATGCAGTGTGGGCCGAAGACCACCTGCATTTAATTGGACGTTACCTCAGCTGTGATGGGCAATGCAATGGGATATATTTATGTACCGCCGGTGGCTTCCTGGGACCCACCCATGCTGTCGGTCCACACGGAGTTGTAACTTCATGTGTCCACTTCTAAAGAACCCCAGTCTGACTGGGGCATGCAGTGTGGGCCGAAGCCCACCTGCATTAAACCTGACGTTACCTCAGCTGTGCTGGGCACTGCAATGGGATACATTTATGTACAGCCGGTGGGTTCCAGGGAGCCACCCATGCTGTGGGTGCACACGGAATTCCCATTGCGGAGTTGTACCTGCCTGTGACTATTTATAAAAAACCCCGGTCTGACTGGGGCATGCAGACACCTTGACAGAATGAATAGTGTGTGGCATATGGGTTCCCCATTGCTATGCCCACATTTGCAGCTCCTGATGGAGGTGGCACAGGATTGGATTTCTCAGTGCTTCTGTTCAGCATTATGGGCTATCGCCCCGCCCCTTTTAAAGAGGTTCGCTGCCTGGCCGTGCCAACCCTCTGCAGTGTGTGCCTGCGGTTCCTCCTCATGGCAGACGCACTTATAAATAGACATGAGGGTGGTGTGGCTATGAGGCCAGCGTGTGGCATGAGGGCAGCTGGAGGCTGCGCAGCGACACTTTGGTGTGCGCTGTGGACACTGGGTCGTGCGGGGGGGTTGGGCAGCATGTTACCCAGGAGAAGTGGCAGCGGAGTGTCATGCAGGCAGTGATTGTGCTTTGTTGGACGTAGTGTACTGCTTAGCTAAGGTATGCCTTGCTAATGAGGTTTTTTCAGAAGTAAAAATTGTTGGGAGGGGGGGCCCACTCTTGCTGCTATTGTGGCTTAATAGTGGGACCTGGGAACTTGAGATGCAGCCCAATATGTAGCCCCTCGCCTGCCCTATCCGTTGCTGTGTCGTTCCCATCACTTTCTTGAATTGCCCAGATTTTCACAAATAAAAACCTTAGCGAGCATCGGCGATATACAAAAATGCTCGAGTCACCCATTGACTTCAATGGGGTTCGTTAGTGGAAACGGACCCTTGAGCATCGCGAAAAGTTTGTCTCGAGTAACGAGCACCCGAGCATTTTGGTGCTCGCTCATCTCTAATTGTCATATATGAATGTCATTAAAAATTAAGTTTTTTTGTAATTTTCACATTTTCGTGACATGTGAAAAAACCTGACGTGATATAGAATTTTGAAGGTCCTTTTCGGAATCTGGGGAAAAAAATACATTCTGATGCACTTATTCATTTCAAAACAACAAAACCTTGCATATTTGTGATTTTGCCAAACTCTTTATTTCTAAAAGTATTTTTTGATTGCAATGTAAGACAAGAGTTTATTAGGATTCAGTACCTATCATCATGGCAGTACACCAGTACAACCTTGTGTTGAAATACTTGTGATGCTTTTGAATGTTTGTCTCCAAAGCATTTCTTGTTAGTTATATAGCACCAACTTATTACATAGCATCATTTTTTGCTTCTGTACATCACCATATTGTATGTTTCTTTGCTCACAGATTACTGGAATGATGCTGGCTGGATGCTGAATGGCAGAACTTGGCTTCACCTACAGCAGTCACCTTTCCTGGTACTGCCACCATATTGTTGTAGTGGGTCCCTACACGAATATAAATGCATCACAGAAGGGGAAATCAAGAATTAAAAACAATCACAGAAAAATGGCCGTTACTTACTGACTGAGGAGTGCATATAGATGTAGGGACCCACTACAACGCAAGGAACCGTGAAGTGGGTAGTGGGCTCATGTATCTTGGCCAACATCCAACCAATGCCTTGCATTTATTATCTATCGTTCACATGCAGTGTGGCATTAAGACTCCAGCCGGAGCCCAGGGTGGCAGTACCAATGTGATTCACTGATGGAAATGCAGGGCAACCCGCCGAATTATCATGGCGTCATTAATAGGTTGCTGGTCTGCATGGTGAACTACATGTATCAGAATGGTCTGGCACACTGTATCCACTATGTGTGGAAGTTTACACCAAGCATCCACCCCCTCATTATCAAGAGGCAGTGTGAGTGGTTGTTTTATCGGTGTCTTGCACAGGTGTTATTGGCTCCTCCATTTGGTAGTCAGCTACCTGCATGGTGAGAGGAGAACTAGGGACTTGGAACTACAACAAGGAATACTGAATAAAGCAGAAACACAAATTATTTAAAAAGAGAGGCTTACCTATTAGACCCTCCTCACTGTAATGCAGCTGGGCTGCTGAGCACTGTTGTCAGCTGATCCCCTCCAAGTGTGTTTGTGCTTATTGAGGATTCAGGACTCCACACCTGTAGTATCTGGCAACTGCTTGATGCAGTTGCTGCATAAAATTGTAGCAAATTTGGGTGGGAGCATGATTGTATGTATTTATTGAGGATACAGCATTCTACCTCTTTTGTTTCCCTATTATATATTTTACCATACTGTCCCGCTGAAGAGGCATGTAGTGGATGAAATGTGTAGGAACTAGCCACTTTTGTGTAGGGTCTTAATAGAGTTCCTTATCATAGGGACAGCATGGTACCACCCGTTCGGGGTTATCACTCCACTGGTATCTTCAACCTAGGGCTTTGATAGTGGAATTAGCGATCGCTCTCCCACTAATCCTTATTCTTCGACCTAGGCATTACTGAACTTCTACAATGCCAGACATGTGCTACTAGCGTCTAGAAGATCATTCCTTTTCTCCATTTTTTTTTTTTGGTTATTATCCAGGAGTGTGCCTTGGAGCACATAGTAACAGTGCTTTGAATGACGTTGTTTGATTTTAGCATAGGATTGTTTTGGGGCACCATATATTTTAAATGAATATGAGTACAAGTTGTATTTTAATTGATGATAATTAATCACCCTAAATATATACAGTTACAATCAAAATTATTCAACCCCCATTGCAAATTAGGTTTTTTGCCAAATTTATAAACTTTTAACTGTGTGCAAAAGAAATCAAACAAGAACAATTTAAATAGCTCAACACAGCTAATTGTAACAAGTGATTTCTCCAAATTCAACACAAAATACTACTTTAATGGCTACTGCAGTCTCAGAATTTGTCAACCCCTTAATAGAATACTTCATGAGAGCATACATATTAGCAAATCAGGTACTGTTTCAAGCATACCTGATGTAACAAATCCATGGCTTCATTAGTTGTATCAGGTGTGCTTCAGATAAAACACATCAAATATCTGGACTGGCAAAGCCATGGTTGACTGTGATATTTAATAGCATGTAAGAAATATGGTCAAGGCAAAAGAGTGGTCTAAAAAGCTAAGAGGAGAGATCGTTGCCTTCCAAAAACAAGGAAAACAATACAAAAATATATCAAAGGCACTGAATGCTTCTAGAGAAACAGTTGGAAGCACAGTTCACAATTTTAAAATTAAAGGAAAACTGGCTACCCTACCTGCACATGGCAGAAAGAGGAAGCTATCACTGCCAGATTTTTGAGAGACACGCAAAAACCTTCAAGTGACTGCAAAAGAAGCTGTAACAAAATTTGATGGCAGCAGACATTGAGGTTTGCATTTGCACAGTAATGTACATGCTAAACACTGAAGGTCCTCATGCCCAAAATCCAAGACATACACCTCTACTAATCAAAAAGTATAAGTAGTCTGTAATATGCTCAAAATTGTATAAATAAGTCACAGAAGTGATGAAAAAAACAAACCTTTTGGACATATACATAGATTAGCTGTGTATCCGGTGGAGAAAGAATGAAGCATACGTTGAAAAGAACATCCTGCCTACTATGAAGCATAGTGGTAACTTCCTCTTGCGCTGAAACCTGCAGCATGTGGAGGGCAAATTGGATTCAATCAAGCATCAGTAAGTCCTAGGAGATACCTCATGCTTTCTGTGCAGAAAAAAACTATTTGATGGGATTTAAAGAAGGCGGTTGCAGCATGCAATCCCAGGAATATTAGTGAATTTAGGGTCATTGCCCATGAGGAATGGGCTAAGAATCCTCAGCTACAATGTCAGAAGCTGGTGTCTAGCTATGCATCACATTTGCAGAAGGTCATAATAGCAAAAGGGTAGTCTACTAAGTACTAAAGATGCTTCTTATGAAGGAGTTAAGTTATTCTAACACTGCAACTGTAAATTATTTTACATTTCATTACTATATTGCTATATTTATTATAATTCTAAATGTGAGATAGTCACAGGTGACTTGCAATGATCACAAGCATTCCTACATGGTTGATTATCATTACTGCTGCACTATGGTCATGCAACAGTCATAGTAGCCAACAATATTACCACCAACCGTTGCACAACCAAACATTACCATTGAGTCCTAGACAAATACAAATAATGTTGAGAGCTAGAGTCTGTAGAATTCAAAGTCTGTAGGATCCTATCACCACCAAACAGCACCATAAACTTAATTATGGTGTTCAGTCAGGTGATGGAGAGCCAAGGAATGTATTTTTTATACTCACCCTCTCCCCTGTTCCTGTCGTGTCTGCTGGTGAAGACCAAACGTGTTTTGAACCAATTGGTTCTTACTCATGGCACACAGACAATTCGAAATGCTGACTATCTAAAATCCACTGGACCAGTCATAAATGTAGGATGCAGGTTTGGACACACCTCTAAAATTAACCCTTAAAAATCAAAAACTTATTAATGAAGATTAAAAGGTCATACTTAGAATTTAAACCATATGGTTATAATTAGAGATGAGCGAGCACCAAATGCTCGGGTGCTCGTTACTCGAGTCGAACTTCCCGCATTGCTCGAATGTTCGTTTCAAGTAACGAGCCCCATTGAAGTCAATGGGCGACCCGAGCATTTTTGTATGGGACCTATGCTCTGCTAAGGTTTTCATTTGTGAAAATCTGGGAAATTCAAGAAAGTGATGGGAATGACACAGAAACGGATAGGGCAGGCGAGGGGCTACATGTTGGGCTGCATCTCAAGTTCCCAGGTCCCACTATTAAGCCACAATAGCGGCAAGAGTGGCCCCCCTCCCAACAATTTTTACTTCTGAAAAACCCTCATTAGCAAGGCATACCTTAGCTAAGCACCACACTACCTCCAACAAAGCACAATCACTGCCTGCATGACACTCCGCTGCCACTTCTCCTGGGTTACATGCTGACCAACCGCCCATTTCAGTAATAGTAGCAGTCAAGACAGGCCCCAGTAACAATTCCAAAGCAGCAGTATAGGGGGAGCACAGTATTAGTTCCATTTCAGTAGTAGTAGCAGTCTAGACAGGCCCCAGTAACATATCACAAGCAGCAGTATAGGGGAAGCACAGTATTAGTTCCATTTGAGTAGTAGTAGCAGTCTGGACAGGCCCCAGTAACATATCACTAGCAGCAGTATAGGGGGAGCACAGTATTAGTTCCATTTCAGTAGTAGTTGCAGTCTAGACAGGCCCCAGTAACATATCACTAGCAGCAGTATAGGGGGAGCACGTCCTCTAGGCCTACCCCCACCCCTCAGCATGGTGTATTACGAGTAGAGCAGAAACAGAACGCTGTAATTAAATGTGCCGCTTATTGGCCTGTGGTTGGAGGCTGACTTCGTTTATGGAACGCACAGCAGAGCCAGGAAACAATTATGCGCAAGCCTGTAGTCAGACCTAGGTGCGTATGACTGAGCTACTGGAATTCACAGGGCAGAACTAGTCAAGGGGCCAAAGGCCAGTGGTAGGCCTTAAGTATTTTGCTTCAATTTTTTAAAATGGTGAGGTGAAAAACCAGACAGACACCGTATGCAGCGTATATATGTATACTCTTTCCCTCTGGCGGGATGACGGCGGTGATGTAACGGACACAGCAGAGCCAGGAAACAATTATGCGCAAGCCTCCTGTAACGCTTAGCTGGGTAATAATGAGCGACTACTACCCCCAGCAGACACGCAGTAAACTGTACACGGTCACAGGCTTAGCTGGGTATTAATGAGCGACTACTACCCCCAGCAGACACGCAGTAAACTGAAGACGGTCACAGGCAGCCCAAATATAGTATTTTTTTCCAATTTTTGGGAAAAAGCCCACTGCCTATATAGCCTGTATATGGATTTCCCTGTTGGAGGATGACTGTGGTTATTGAAAGCACAGTGTAGCCAGAAAAAATCATGCGCAAGGCTGCAGTAACACCTAGCTGGGTAATAGTGAGCGACTACTACCCCCAGCCGACACGCAGTAAACTGAACACGGTCACAGGCAGCCCAAAGATTTTTTTTTCCAGTTTTTTTTTTAAAAGCCCACTGCCTATATAGCCAGTATATCTCTTTCCCTGTACCACTGTCCCTGCCTCACCAGTACTGCCCCTATACTCAGTAAAATGACTGCAGACTGAGGACGCTATGGTCTGCACGCCCGATATACAAAAAAAAAAAAAATGTGCAAAATTGCTAAAAGCAGCCTCAACAGTACTGCACACGGTCAGATGTGGCCCTAAGAAGGACTGTTGGGGTTCTTGAAGACGAAGATAACAGCCTAACACTCTCCCTATAGCAGCTACAGCAGGACGGCACTTTCCCTAATGTCTCTCAGCGTGCATCTGTGGCGAGCCGCGGCCGGCCCCAGTTTATATACTCGGGTGTCACCTGATCTCATCAGCCACTCACTGCAGAGGGGTGGGATAGGGCTGGAACTTCACAGGAGGAAGTTGTAATGCCTTCCCTGTGTTTCTATTGGCCAGAAAACGGGGCAAACTTTTCTGGGAAGAAAATGGAAGTGACTCGAACACCGCGTGGTGCTCGTCTCGAGTAACGAGCATCTCGAGTACCCTAATGCTCGAACGAGCATCAAGCTCGGACGAGTACGCTCGCTCATCTCTAGTTATAATGTATTGAGACACAATATCTAATGTGCTTCCTGTATGTACGGGAAGTGCTGCCAATTCCTCTTTTAGGTTTTGCGACCTTCTCAAAACCAAAGTATAGAAAATGCTCTATATTCCCAGAGAGTGTGTGCAAAAGGTGGTGCATAACACCCAAGGAATTAGGCATATTTTTCTCAATATATGCAGGATGCTTTATAAAGTGTATTTTTAAACTGACGTGCCTCCAATATATTTGAGATCACAATGCAGTGAATAACATGATCCATGTCACAGAACCTTTCCGCATACTGTATATCCTGTAAATCCCCTAACCACACATGGCTTTCACTGTCAAGTGCGCTCTTTTGCAGATGACCATATATTGTTTATCCCATATCCCAAGATCTCTTTATCACATAAAGGCTCCTGTCCACGGACGATCTTGCATTGCGTTACTTGCGACGATAATCCGGCCGCGAGTAACGCAGTGCATGCTTTCCATAGCATTGCTATGGAAAGTGCAGCCCCTTGTCTACAAGTGGAGAATAATAGCAATTCTCTGCTTGCGGGACACAAATCGCGGCATGCTGTGATTTGCTGCGATTCTCCACGTTGAGCCTATCTGTCAGATAGGCTCACCGCAGAGAACTGTCAGTTCTCTCCCCTGCTCCCCAGTGGCGGAATATTGCTAGCGATATTCTGCTTCGCCCGTGGACAGGGGGCCTAACAATAACATAAGAATTAACTCTTTCAGATTAAAAACTTGCATTGGAGAGCATCGGGTATAGATTGCAAAAAATATGCCTACAGTAATTTCTTGGGTGCTTCACTCCACTTTTTGCACATACACTCTGGGAATATAGAAGGTAGTGATTGGTAATACCTCCTGTACATGCAGAAAGCACATTAGCTGTTATGTCTCAATACACAATATCCAAATGGTTTGAATTCTAAGAATGACCTTTTTTATCTTTACTCATATGTTTATGATTCCTAAGGGACCTTTTTCACAGTCTGGAATTAGGACACAGGATGCACTGCAAGTTGCAGTAAGTTCAGCACCAAAATATGCAGGCTACCTGCGTATTTTGATGCAGAATTGAAAATGGCTTAAAAGCTGCCTGCAATTCTACATCAAAATCCGCAGTTAGACCTGCAGATTTTGGCGTGGAATTCCACAGCTGCAGATCTGAATGTGTCCTACGTCCTAATTCTGGCCCATGTGACAGGTCCTTAAGGTTTAATTCCAAAGGTGTGTTCTGCATCTTACACTTATGATTGGTCCAATGAAGTTTAAAGGGGTTGTCCCACGCCGAAACGGGTTTTTTTTTTTTCAGCAGCCCCCCCGTTCGGCGCGAGACAAACCCGAAGCAGGGACTTAAAAAAAAAACCGCACAGCGCTTACCTTAATCCCCGCGCTCCGGTGACTTCTTACTTACCGGTTGAAGATGGCCGCCGGGATCTTCTCCCTTGGTGGACCGCAGGGCTTCTGTGCGGTCCATTGCCGATTTCAGCCTCCTGATTGGCTGGAATCGGCACGTGACGGGGCGGAGCTACAAGGAGCCGCTCTCCAGGCACGAGCGGCCCCATTCAGAAAAGCAGAAGACCGGACTGCGCAAGCGCGTCTAATCTGGCGATTAGACGCTGAAAATTAGACGGCACCATGGAGACGAGGACGCCAGCAACGGAACAGGTAAGTGAATAACTTCTGATAACTTCTGTATGGCTCATAATTAATGCACAATGTACATTGCAAAGTGCATTAATATGGCCATACAGAAGTGTATACCCCCACTTGCTTTCGTGGGACAACCCCTTTAAATTGCCTTCATTTCACATTGTCTATGGGCAAGAACCAATCCGTTCGAAAAACGTATGACAATTCCTGGGGCTTAGGGTCATGCTTATTACCACAATTATTTAATAAAATTTGTTTAGCTTTAAATTTTCCTGGCCTGGAGGAACATACTTATGTACTTCTAATCAGGCATATTATTAAGTTCTATAATTTTTCATTTTACAGCTTCACACTGGTCAATTATGTGTAACTATTAGTTGTTTGTGTACGTGGTTAAAAACTTTGTTCTCTACTGATATGAATCCAACATCTTTAAAGCACCAAATTAGCCACATAGCTAAACTGGGCGCTTCGGAAGGTTTCAGACTGGGTTTCAGCTTATATTTGCTTTTGTATCCAAATTTTTTGGCAAATATGTTGAGAATGTTAGGTCCAAGAGAGCTGAAACCCGGTCTAAAACCTCATTCGAAGTGCCTGATTCACTTATAAGCACATTTATTTGTCTGTTCTTTATCCAAACGACTGGACTAATCTGCATCAAATTTGCCACATAGGTAAATCAGGCACTTCTAAGTGGTTTAGACTGGGTTTCAGCTATCTAGGACCTACTGTTCTTTGACATATTTGCAAAAAATCACAATACAAATGCAAATATCAATTAAAATCTCTTTGGGATGCCACCAGCAAGACATCATATTTCTGCACATCAGAACCCAGTCATTTTTCTTTACCTATATGTGTCAAGTGTATATTTAGATGTGTGTTGGTTAATTGCAGTACAAAGTCCCTCTGTCTGTCATAGTTAGCAAGAGGACAGCAGGGTCTGAGCAGTTACTGAGAAAAAATAGAGTATACGCGACCGCCTGCTATTATATGCTGGGTAAAAGGATAGTTCTTGCCCTATCTTTCGACTGATATATGCCGGTGGCTCCAATAGACTCCCATGAGAACTGGAAAAAAAAGGGAGGAGGAGGCAGTTTAGCAGCGTCCAATGCTATAAAAAGCTTACAGGTGCCTCTATTTAGGCATTTGAAGTCATTCTGAGGATTAATGCCAAACGAGAGATTTCCAGGCTGCAACATATTTTTTCGCTAAAAACATCCCACCCAAGCTGTGTGAATGGATGAGAAAATGCTAACTAAGCTCGGGACGTGATCGCAGTATATCGTTCAATTAAATTGATGTATTCGGACATGCGTCTCTTACGACCATAAATAAAATCAAAGTATGTTTTATTTTGGTCTATATCATGGACCAAAATCACCCATGAAATTGTATGGTACTTTAAAAAAAATGCAGCGACAACAGATGCTACGTGCGTATTTTCTGCATCTTTTATGCATGGCATCAATTTGGCTTCTTGTGTTTTTTTTTTAAACACACTTGAAAAATGCAGTGAATATGGATGCAACATGAAGGCAAAAACAGCGTATATGCACCAAAAACACACATATAAACTCAGAATGGTTTCAGACGAACGTATGAGCAAATACATTCACCAGTATGGAACATATTTGCGCCTGAACGAGTTCACAAACTTGCATGTTACACCCTTCCCAAATTAGGGCCAGCTATCTTCTTTTCCCTCTGTTGTACGCACCCTCTTGTCACCCTCCCTTTTTTAAGCTGCCATAGACTTCCTGAGTAACATGGAGAACGATAGAGCAGGTGCTATCTTTTCTCGTATAAAGATTTTGCGCGGCAAAACCACGTTCGTCTAAACCAATCTACTGAAACCAAAGCCTTCGTCGGGTTATATGAGCAAGATTTTCACATGCAGAAATGCTTCTGCAAATATGTACGTCTGAAACCACCCTCAGCGGTAATGGTGCATTTTTTCACAGCCCAAAATTAAATACGCCCGTGTGAATGAAGCCTAATTGGATTTCATTTATTTTACTTAGTTTCATCCCTTTGCAGTATTCTTCTTTCTCCATTATCACTGATATTCCCTCAATCTGACTAGAAGGAGACACAATGAGTAATGTCACATGAACATGTTACTACTAGCTTTATCGAATCTCCAGTATATTAGGTTTCAATGCACGTATAGAACACGAATGTATATATTCTGTCAGTCACATTAGTATAGGTATTGTAGATAATGATTTCATGTTCCTATACAGAAAATGCTGCGGGAAAGATTTATGAAAAATTCATAAAATCCTGTAAAATACGCCACGGGCCTAATGTTTACATTGCTTGTAATATGCAGGCTTCTCCGACATGTAAGTACAGGTTTCTACATTGTTATGCTGAGCAATAACACAATCAGGTGACAAGCGGGAAGACAAATCCCATCTACAATGCTCTTCCACTACTAGAATTATTTACATAAAATAAAAATAACTTTGAACCTCTCATTATTTTCATGGGATTTGTTTGGATCTACTGCAGATAGAATAACATGTTTTATGTACAGTCGAATGCGGTTTCATGGTTTCCACTTTTATTTCAGATCAGTTACATTCTCAGCATACTCTTATTGTTGCTGTTCAGCTCATAAGAAAACTGATTTAAATAGCCATAAGAATCCTCTATAAATGTTTGATAAACCAAGAAAAGGAATTAACACAATTATATTCAGAAGACTATATCCTGGCTAACCGCACTTATGGAGCACTAAGACAAAGCTTAGATGGATTCAGTTTAGTTTTCTATGGTGTAGGTCAGGAGTGCCAGATTAGGGCAAAGTTAGATAAGTGTTTTTTTACGCCGGGCTATGTGCGCAAAAAAATAGCTTGTCTACTAGAACAATTGGTTCTCTATGCAGTGTTCACATGTCCATTTTTTTACAGGCGCAAAATCTTTGCACCTGCAAAAGATAGGACGTATGGTGGGCGTGGCACTCACTTCGCTCCCGACCCCAAGACCTGTTTCCAGCCCCAGAGAGGACCCCAAGACCCCGCTTACCGGCCCGATGGCGAAGGGGAGGACGCGGGAGCAAGGCAGGAAGACGCCGATTCGCCCGGGGAGCGGACTGTCGGCGTTCCTCCGAGGCGTGGGAGACAGCGGAGAGCGAGGTGCTGCGGACAAGATGGCGCCGCCGACACTGAAGAGAGCCGCCCACCTGGAAGAGGCGCCGGCGGGTGCAGGCATTGCAGGAAGCACGGAGCTGGGGATGGAAGCCGCGGCAGCCCAGAGACCAGGAGTAGCCAAGACGAGCATGCAGGCACTCCTGGCAGAGGCAGAGCAGCAGTCGGCAGAATGGGGTAAGGACTGCACTCCTATGGCCCATAAACTCATGACCCAAGAGGGACAACCCACACCCCAGCCCAGGGCCCGAGGGACAGTGAGGCAGAAGATCCCCCAACACCAGAAAACAGGGGAGAGAGAACCCCAAGGAGCAATGCAGCAGGGGATAATAGCCCTCATCCCCAGAAGCCCCCCCGACCTCAGAGACCCCCACAGAGGAGGGGTGACCATAGTGGCCCAGGGAGAAGAGAGCCCACAAACGAGACTAGCGCCATAGAGGGGTCCAGCGCAGATGATTCCGCACCCTCGCCCCCAATACCAGCTGCAAGTGCCACACAGCACACCGCCACAAAAAAGAACAGGAGTGAAAGAATAAGCCCCTCGCCCTCAAGACCCGACCCCCCCGGGGAATGGGATTGGAAGGAACACCTCCGAGCCCTCCCCACCAAAAGTGAGATTAACGGCCTTTTTCAAAAGATGGAAGCATCGCACAAAAATGACATCGCCGCGTTACAACAAGATATACGCCACTTGGGCCAGAGAATAGAATAAATCGAGGGCGAGCAAGAGTTAGTGTCTAATACCATCAACGACCATGCTCACGAGCTCACGCAATATTCCCAGCAAATCGCGGAACTATATAACCTGATCGACGATTTGGAAAATCGCCACCGAAGGAACAATATAAGAATCAGAGGCCTCACGGAGGAAATTGATAACACTCAGCTGAGCAAATGGGCGAGAGAGTTCTTTAATAACTTACTACAGCGACCCCCAGACGCAGAAATAGAAATAGACAGAATCCATCGCTCGCTGGGACCCAAACCCACCGACCCGAACAGACCGAGAGACATCATATGCAGAGTGCACTTTTACAACCTAAAGGAACAAATCCTCCGCCAAGCCAGAAAAGAAGGCGACCTGACATACAGAGGAGCTCCGCTAATGGTCTTAACAGACCTATCACGACACACTCTCCAGCTGAGAAAAGCACTGAAGCCCCTACTCTCGCTACTGCGGGAAAAAGAGATCGTCTACCGGTGGGGATTCCCATTTCAACTCCATGCCAACAAAGGAGGCAAATCAGCCACATTCTGAAGCCTCGGCGACTTGCCCAACTTCCTCGGGACCTTCGAGCTGCCACTCGTGTCTTCCGGAGTGGCCCAAATCATCCTCTCTCCCAACCCCCCCTCCAAGACCCGAATGGCAAACAGTAGAACGCAGATCAAGATGACGCAGAGAGAGATCTCGGGAGATGCGAGATTCACAGAAGCCCAAGTCGACGAAACCAACCTGAAAAGAACATTTAGTGCCCGTACGTGAGTCCAGCAGAGGGGAGCATAGGGGCCGACGAGACCGGGACTTTCTTGGGGTCCGGGGGGATTTTTGGAAACCAAACGCATTACAAAATGTTTGATATCATAGGGGGAGGGAGTGAAAGCTCACAAGTGTGTTAGTTCTTGCCACTACAGTTTAAAGCGATGGCACAGATAGCCCTCGCAAACTATCGGGAAATGATAGTACACCAGTTTGATACGAATTATTTGTTCTTATTGTTGTTGTTTTTGTTCTTGCTTGATTTACCTCATGTGTCTCTCCCGCCCCCCTTTTCCCAAATCTTCCCCCAACGTGGAGGGTGGTGGGGTATATACGAATTGGCGCCACAACACCGAAGACTACCATGGCTGAGTTGACATTTAGTACCTACAACGCCAAGGGCCTAAACATCCCCCAGAAGAGGAGCCAGATACTGTACCACCTCCACAAGAAAAGAATTCAGGTAGCTATGTTCCAGGAAACCCACTTTAAGGACGACAATGTTCCATCTTGTAGCTCCAAATTATTCCCCACATGGTTCCATAGCCCACATCCCACGAGGAAGGCGGGAGGGCTGTCTATCGCCCTCCACAGAAACCTTAGATATAACGTAATAGATTCTGCAACAGACCAGGAGGGCAGATACATCTTCCTAAAATTAGAAATGTCCAACATGTTGTACACTCTGGCTAATGTTTATCTTCCCAACCAGGAACAGGTGCCAGCTGCTATCAAGATCCTAAAGAACTTGGCCAATTTCGCCAGCGGATCCAAAATCATCCTGGGCGGGGACTGGAACCTGGTACTGAACCCAGAATTAGACTCATCATCAGGTAGGACCTCTGTACCCCGATCAGCACTACAGCGACTTAAAAAAACACTAAACGCCCTACATTTAGTGGATCTGTGGAGGATCCTTCACCCGGGGACCAGGGACTACACATTTTACTCAACAGTCCACAATACATACACACGAATAGACATGCTTCTGGTTTCACAGGGACTGCTGGACTGCTCCCCGAGGTGCTCCCTGGGCGACTTTATCTGGTCAGACCACACCCCAGTTTACGTGGGGTTTTCGGTGCGGCCGACTCGCGCGGGGATCACCTCGTGGAGACTTAACGAAAACTTGCTCCGTGACTCCCTTTGTGTCTCGGACATTAAGGAAGCAATCACAGGATTCATAGCGGACCACCAGAGTGACCAAATGTCCGCCCCCGTCCAATGGGAAGCATTAAAACGCGTGGTCCGGGGAATCTTAATTTCACATGGCTCCAGACTTAAAAAAGAAAACTCGACGAAACTACGCACACTTATTTCAAACTTACAAAACAAAGAAGAGGCCAACAAAAAATCCCAAAGTGAAGTGCTTAAAGCCGAAATCTCCACCGTTCGGCAGCAAATACTCAAAATCCTCGACCAACGTTCACTAGCATACAGAGATAAGCTACGTAGAGGGACATTTGAATATGCGGACAAATGTGGAAGCTGGTTGGCCAAGGCCCTCCACCCTAGAACTTCCCCCGCTCACGTCACCAAATATTACTCTAAATTATACAACATCAGAGACCAAACGCAGTCCGATGCCCAGGGACTAGATGGCGAGATTGAGGCCTATTTAACCTCAAACGCCTCCAAAAGAATGACAGTTGAGGAGGCAACGGACCTGGACGAAGATTTTGGTGAGGAGGAGCTCACAAAAATCATCAAAGAACTGAAGGTGGGCAAATGCCCCGGCCCCGATGGCTTTACAGCCAGATTTTATAAAATCTTCAGAGGAGAAATCTCTCCTTTAATTCTGAAAGCTTTCAATGCGGTGGAACAAGGGTGCCCATTCCCGACACACTCCTTAATGGCCCACATCTCAGTTATTCCAAAACCAGGGAAGGATGCCTCGGTCTGCGGCAGCTATAGACCCATATCACTTCTTAACATAGATATAAAGCTATTTGCTAAATTGATAGCCACGCATCTTCAAAATACCATACCGTTGCTGATACATGGGGAGCAAGTGGGGTTTGTCCCCGGCCGAGAGGCTAGGGACAATACGGTTCGATCCCTCTCATTGATTGCCAGAGCAAGAGACAGGGGCGACCCGCTATGCCTCCTGGCGGTCGACGCAGAGAAGGCGTTCGACAGGGTCAGCTGGCTCTTTCTCGCGGCCACACTAGATAAAATAGGGGTAGGCCCGAGGACAAAAGACCGAATCATGGCTCTATACCGAAACCCCACAGCCAGGATTGGGGTAAATGGATCCCTGTCGGACACCTTCCAAATAACAAACGGGACCAGGCACAGCTGCCCCCTCTCCTCGTTTCTATACGTTCTAACGATGGAAACACTGACTAACGCGATCTGTCAAAATGGCTCAGTCAGGGGGATCTTGACTGGGAAAGTTGAGCATAAGATGGCCCTGTTCGCGGACGACCTGCTACTATATCTGTCCAATCCGCGCATAGGACTACCCGTAATTCTTCAAGAGTTCAAACGTTTCGGTAGAGTAAGCAACTATAAAATAAACGCCCAAAAATCAGAGATCCTGAACGTGACGCTGCCGCAGGCCGAGGCATCACAGCTGGAGGCGCAATTCCCATTTAGATAGAAACGGCCCTCTATAAAATACCTGGGCATCCAGCTCCCAGCAGACACAACGCAGACCTTTAAACTGAACTTTCTTCCGTTCCTGTCGGAACTAGAAAGGGATCTTAACAAATGGAATCCCCTGTTTCTGTCCTGGAGTGGCAGAGTCAACGTAATCAAAATGGACTCCCTCCCAAAATTTCTTTATATATGCCAGACGGTCCCGGTGAAACTCCCAAATTACTATCTAAAACGCCTCCGGACCCTCATCACGGCGTTTGTCTGGAGGGGAAAGAAGCCACGCCTACGCTACTCACTCACTCCTCACCAGACAAAAGGAAAAAGGGGGCCTGAGCTTGCCCAATTTCAATCTCTACTATAAAGCCTCCCTCACCAACTGTGTGCTAGACCTACTAAAAGAGAACAGCCACAAACTTTGGGTCACTGCGGAACACTCCCTGGTCCAGGGGACCCTCCGGGGAACAGCGTGGATCCCATCTAGACTCATAAAAGAGATCCCCAACATATCTCCGTTTGTAGGGGAACTACTTAAGACCTGGACAGAATTCGGGCATAAAGAAGGCATGGTCTCAGTCCCTGGCCCACTAACACCTCTCATAACAAACCCACAATTTGGGACAACGCTAGGGGGAACGTCCATATTAGGGTTACAGACTACACCAATACCACGAATCAGAGATGTCATGACCAACACGAGCTTGAAACCATTCACTGAAATAATAGGTGATGGAGGATCTGGTCCCGGATACTGGCTACAATATTTTCAGTTGAGGGGTATGTGGGGTCCCTGGCTCCTCGGGGGAACCTAACAAGGGCTCTTACGCCCTTTGAACAAATGGCCATGTCCTCAAACGCACAGAGACACATGATTTCAACTATATACAAACTGATGCTGAATCGGGAGGCAGAGGACCAAAGCCCCGCATACATAGAAGTCTGGGAAAAAGAACTGGGTCCCAGTCTACCGAAAGAGGACTGGGAGAGAGCCTGGACACTATGTCACAAAATGTCTTCGGCCGGTAAGGCGCAGGACCTAAATTTCAAAATTTTAGCCAGGTGGTATAGAACTCCTGAACACCTACACAAAATTTTCCCACAGACACCACCAACGTGCTGGCGATGCAATGCCGACATTGGTAGCATGTCCCACATATGGTGGAACTGTCCGGGAGTGGCTGCCTTGTGGGGGGAAATTATCGATCTATATAACCACATCTGCAAATCACAGCTAAGACTCACTCAGGAAATGGCCCTCCTCTCAGTCCTCCCAGGTTCTATCAAAAATATCAAGCGAAATGTTTTGAGATTCTTTTTGCTAGCAACCAGAAGAGTCATTCCTAGACTCTGGAAAAACACAACCCCCCCCCTCGAGAGGGATGTGGGTAGAAGAAGTAAATGATCTCATGCGTTTCCACGAGATGGGAGCAGAGGAGAGCGACTCCCAGGTAACATTCCATCATACCTGGGAGGCGTGGTCTACCTTCAGAGCTTCTGAAAGATTCAAGGCCTGGGTGGCCACGGGGCACCTATAGAGGGCTCTGGAGCTCCCCCGGGAAGCCCTCGGGAGTGGGGCATCGGACGGCTCAGAGCTGGGCCCTGCCGCCTTAAACTGTGTTCAAAGATTCAATGGTCATAACACCCCCAACCTTACCCTCCTCCCTACCCCCCCCCCGAATTCCCCTGTCTGTCAGTTATGTTTGAGTTGTAGTATAAGTTTAGTTATATATAGACAGTATACTTCTGCCCAAAAAAGGAAAAAGACGCATAGTAGAACTCTCAAAAGTGAAAAGAATGTATTTACATATGTCAATACCACTACTGTACGTACCATTCCAATTTATTACGCAATTGACAAATGTATGCTTGTATATCTGAAACTATGCGAATAAAATACTTTTGAACGGAAAAGATAGGACATATGTGCATCGGCAAGGTCCGTGCTGTGCGTAAAGAATCCCCTGCCACAGCAGCCGTCACAGCTTTGGAAGAGGATCGCAATGTTCTCCCATTGCTTTCAATGGGGCCGGCACGGCATCAATGGGATGCAGGCAACCCCCACAGTGATTTTATTATAAACCCTTCCCTGAAAATCATCCCTAGCTGCTGTAAAAGATTAAAAAAAACATGTACATCACCTCTCCAACACTTTGCAGCTCTGGCGCATCTTCTCACTAACTCCCCATCACTGTTGTGAAGCTCTAAAAAAGCTCTTTCTGATTGGCTGAGCACTCAGCCAATCACAAGCAGTGCTTAGCCATTCATTAAATTACAGCTGAGCGTTGCCTGTGATTGGTCACAGCGCTCAGCCAATGAAAAACAGCAGCGCTTAGCCATTCACTGACTGACATCTGAGCGCTGCTTGTGATTGGTCACAGCGCTCAGCCAATCATAGGGAGCGCTTTCAGGAGGCGGGGATTTTTAAATCCCCGGCTAGAGTAAAATGCTTTACAATAGTGTAGGGGAGCCAGGGAGAAGTCGCGCCAGAGCTGGACAGCACTAGAGAGGTGATGTACTATTTTTTTTTCAAGCAGCTAGGGCTTAATTTTCAGGGAAGGGCTTATATTTCAAGCCCTTTCCTAAAAATCCCTGCGGGGATTTCCTTCATCCCATTGCCTTTAATGGGGCAGCAGCCGCACCGGTCCCATTGAAAGAAATGGGATAGCATTGCAATCCTCTGCCCCAGCTGGGACAGCTGTGGCAGGGGATTCTTTCGTCTCCGCTGCAGTCCCCTTATCACTGAACACTGATGTTGCTGGCACAGTTTTCAGTG
This sequence comes from Eleutherodactylus coqui, assembly GCF_035609145.1. Classification (NCBI taxonomy): domain Eukaryota; kingdom Metazoa; phylum Chordata; class Amphibia; order Anura; family Eleutherodactylidae; genus Eleutherodactylus; species Eleutherodactylus coqui. The sequence continues at coordinate 384,110,327 of NC_089837.1, read as the reverse complement.
ATGAGGGGACTTCTCACGTTAATTAACGGAACCCTCGGGGAGTCCCCTCATTCCTGTGAGGACTAAGGGGTTAATAGCAGAACATTTAAAAGGGGCTTCCAGCCAGAAGCCTCTTTTAAATGCCCCGCTATAAGCAGCGGGGAAGCTATTCCCTGCGCAGGAGTTTCCATTAACTCCTGCAAAACGAACACTTATGTCCTGTCTTTTTTAGGTGCACACTGTTTTGCGCTTCAAATTCCGTGCATATGAATGCTTCTATAGGAACCCATTGGTTCCCTCTGGTCTTCATCTGCCTCTGGGTAGCATAGTCCTGTGCCACTTAATTGCGACCGCAAGGGGCAGAAATGGTGGGAGACCAAAGCAACAGGGACATTAATAGTGTAACTATATATTTATTTATTTTGGTGCAGCCCAGACTTTTGGAATTCTTTTCACCTTGCTGGATAATCCCTTTAAGATCCTTAATTTCCTATGTGGCATGAATTAGAGATTAAAACAAAAGCGAACAGTAGTATAAGATCGCTGTAGCAGGATAAACTCACCTGGTGTCAAGCGGGGCCCCTGTAATATAGGGGAACATCCCGCTTGCACCGGAGATCCTGGTTCTCGTATAACAGGTGCTTGGCGTCCTGAGATAATCCTGTGGGTCCAGGGAGCAGCAGAAGAGGTATACCCCAAGGATTTAATAAATCAAATGGGGAAAACAATGTACATCCAAGAAGAAAAAGGGAGGTCTTCCGCGCTCCAACAAACAGGTTTTTGATAGTAATCACTCCTTGGTTTAATGTCAAAGTGCCCAAGGTTTAATGATGATATCCAAAAATGGAATAATGTTAAAATACAAATAGCGAATGCAATCGCCAAATAATGCAAGCAACGCGTTTTCAGTGTTTGACAATATAACGCCTTTTTCAAGCTGACATATAATCCTATATATAGGACTGGTTTTAGATTATATGTCAGCTTGAAAAAGGCGTTATATTGTCAAACACCGAAAACGCGTTGCTTGCATTATTTGGCAATTGCATTCGCTATTTGTATTTTAACATTATTCCATGAGCGCATATTGGCCGGCGTTTTCACAGCCGGCCATTATACGCTTCCATCCAGGGTGTAAAAGCTCGTGAACATTAGATTTGCGCGCCCGTTCACATGGCATGGGGCCCGGTGCATATGCACAGAGCTCACCATGCTGTTGCCCATTTCCTCTCCCTCCCCATCGCAGGCTCACCTCTCATCTCCTCCCCACTCATTCTTTGTAATGGAAGGAGGTGGGACGGGATGGCACTTAGCTCCACCCCACCCCTCCCCCTTCCAGTGTACAGAACGAGCAGGGAGGAGAAAAGAGGTGAGCCTGCAAGGGGGAAGGGGTTGGGTGTAAGGAGAGCAGAGGGAGAGAGTTTAGCAGTCATGCTAAAGGCTAATGGACCCGGGTGCAAAAGTTTATCTTGGGGCTCCCCAACTTCTCTTAACTTTATATGGCAACGGTATGGTTATATTTTCCATTTTACTCATTATGGCTCCTGTTTTAATTACATTTATGACAGAACATTTAATGAAGGTCGATGACAAACAATAATTTGAATTACCATTGATCTTATGGTCATCAAGACACAATTAAATGCTAACAATAATTGCCTAGTGTAAATAGGCCTTTAGTGGGCTGTATTCTGTCATAGTGCTTAGGGCAGTATGGGCTGTAAATACCGACCTGCTTCTTTCTCTTAGATTGCATTAGAATGCATGTTAAGGACTGCTCTAATAAATCTCATAGCTTACAATTTCTGCAGAATTGTTAGAGAGGTATAAGACATTGGTCTGTGAAGAACTGTTTAAGAGCAAGGGACCCATATACCATTCTCTTACGGAGGCTCCATGCTGTCTGTATGTGCCTTTGTCCACTAATACCTTATTCAACTGGATGTTGACTAGTAGCTGAGACTTCGCTGCTTATCGTAGGTAGATAGAAATTCACAGTTGCATGTGATCACATCTTTTAAGAAGTACGAGTGACCTTGGTAAAGCAATGTAGATATGGCAGAACTCCAGTGCCTGAAGGAATAATGGCTGACTTGTCCTACAATGTGCATATGTTCGTTTCTTACATCCCACATATCCAAAGAATCTATTACAAATTCAGCAAAGCTTTGAGCTAAATATTTCACTCAATATTATGTAAAGCAGATAAAGTAAAAATATATCTCACTCTGTTTTCATTAAACCGTCAGTGTTATGAACAGTAATTATACTTATCTTTCACTGGATTAGAATCAATGACTTGATTTTCAAAGCAGCCTAGTGATTTCTCTAGAGTAATGGTCTTTGACACTGTACCATTTTATACTTGGTTATAACTTGGAAATAATGTTCATTAAATCTTATAAGAGACTCAAGGGGCATTAAAGTTGAGGATAAGTAAATATGAGCAGATTTTTTTTTAAACGTTTCCAATAAAAAATAATGAGAGGGTGCAGATCCCAAGAGTTCTGGTCTGAACTAACACTGAAAAGCACAGCGCTTTCATGTAAAATAAATATTGTGCATTGTGTACAGTAATAATGTTTCAAGCTTTAAAGATGTTTATCTTGATGTGTAATATAGATAAAAATATAAGGATGGTTTCACATCGGTTGGAGGATCTGTCGCAGACCCGGCACAAAATACTAGAAGAAAAACCGCCATGCATCTGAGCGGATAGTAAACAGACCCCATTAAAATTAATCGCTAAGAAGGAAGAGAACTCCGCACTCTTGTGGATACCAGTATCGGGGCCGTTCAAAGATAGATGTGGATGTATGGATGGATCTGGTTGTATGGTTCCATAACTAGCAGAAGACACTGAGAAACATGACTTTTTGTTATATGATACCATTAAAAGGTATCATATCTACAAGATTACTTGGTTTCTCTTGCTCAGAACAATCACACTTTGCTCTACTGGCTAACACAATACCAAACATTTTTCATTCTACATAGAACTAAACAATATTCAATATGCAATTACAATGATTGTGCTTTAAAAATGTTTTCCCATTTTAGATATGTTTTTCTGATTGAATATTGCCCATTCTGAATGTTTTTTTCTCAAACAAAATGTGACATTCAGAAGGATAGCTGATCGAAGACTAAACGGTGAAAGTATAATGCAGTTTTTTAATTGCTATTTCATTTATTCAAGTCACACAATAACAGATATGCTTGAAAACATACATACTTGATATTGATGAAACCTCCATACAGAAAAGAAAAATGAACATGGAAGTACACCAGTTTATAAAAGACTTCATTGAACAGCAGTGAAAGCCATTATCTCCAAATGAAGAAGACTTGGAAAAGTGGTGAACCTTCCAATGAGTTGTTAACCTGCCAAAATAACGTCAAGGATGTAGCAGCAACTCATCCAGAAAGTTCTAAAACATTTCCCAAGACACTTTAGTCTCAGCTAAAATAGAACTATTTGAATAACATAGATCCCTTGTCTGGCATACAGAAATACAGCATACGAACATTATACCACAGGCATCTGTGGCGTGAGTACAATTGACAATTATATCTGTGGCCTCAGGACACAAACACAGTTGACCAGCTGTAGTAGCCCAGAGTGAGTGGGGCCCCTCCACAAGCATGAATGTATTGTCTCGTGCTTACTGTATTGTCAGTGTATTTGTGTTGTATGAATATGATGTGTATTCCATAACTGCAGCACTGAATAGGTTACTGTCTTGATTATGTCTGCAAATGTATCTTTTGTATGTCATGGGACCTTGTTTTATATATGTGGTTGCAAGGTGTATGTAGGGAGAGTGAGTTCGTGGTTGTTTGGTTCTGGACCTCGCAGCAGTTGGAGTGAGTGGACCTGCTAAAGACCCCTGTGGACACCCTCAGTCCGTGAAGACCAGTATGGGAGAAAGAGAAATGTAACCTCAGCTTTCCTTGGGCTCATTACACCCAGGAGATATCGGCGGGTTACCCCCCATTGAAGTTTTGGAAGAGAGGAAGAGTGGCCTGCTATTGTGGAATTGAATGTGTGTTGGACGTGAGTGCTGACCGGTAGAGAGTTGGAGAGAAGAAGAGGAGTTGTACCGGGCCCCGGAGCCATACAGATAACTAAGACTGTAGACTACCTGGTGTACCTGTGATTGCCTCCCTCTCACACTCTGTGAAACTTGTACTAAATATTCTGCTGGCGTGGATTATTCCTTGTTGAACTGAAACTAAGTTTATTCAAGTAAAAATGGCACTGCCGACAGTTCCCGATTTTGCTAATTCCAAACTACTCTGTGTATTTGGACCAATTCTTTCAGCATCCTGGTTCACTGCAGAGGAAAGAACGGTGGTGTCACCTGTGACAAAAAGACTAAGGTAAACGCAGTTAGCTTTACCCCCACTTTCAATAGCCTGCCCTCTGCCCCTTGGACTTGTCCCTGGTTAACCTCCGGGTGAGAGACGGTAGTGCCACCATGACAAGGACTAAACTCATCCCCGCTGTCTCTTAGGCAAGGGCCCGCTCCTCGGATGCTGCACAGCCACCAGCTCCTTCCTCCACCATTCATTCTGTTTAAAGAATAAACAGATACTTGGCAGCATGAAGTGGTGCAAAGCAATGGATCAGGCTTTATTCTCCCATAAGGAGAACACATGTAGCTCCACAGTCTTTTTCAAGTTTCAAACAATACCATTACAATGACATATATATATCCACCCTGTGAACTTCACATCCAATTAGAGCACACATACACACCCCTTTACTACTTAACACCACATGTACACTTAAAAACATATTACATCGTTATACATAAAAATATACAATGTAGTACTGCAACCTGGGCTGCTCCATCCATCTGGCCTTCATCATTTTAAATCCTGCAGTGTCCTCAGCTGCTATCACACAGGTGCATAGAATCTACAGACTGTGCACACGTCAAATCTTGCGGTAATCACCACATCAAGCACTCCCATCACTACTGTGCATGCGCAGAGCTTAACTGAGGCCGACTGGGCAAAGAATAATACACATAACGTTCTGCAGTATTAACCCATTATGTATTCAGACACGTCACCTCATTAACTCCAGTTATACACAAGAATTGCCTCAGTAGTCATTTAAGACCTTCTTCTTATCTCCATTCCTATACTCCTTCCCTCCTTTCTAGCTATCCCTCCCCTGAGTCTTAGTACTGCTGGTTGTCCTCCCAATCAGTTTGATGGAACCCTCTCAGAGATTCCTCAAAACCAATCTGAAGTCAGAGACCTTGACAGAGCAGGCAGAGCACCTTCAAGGCAGTGAGCAGTGTAAGCTGAGTGCTGACAACTTGATAATTCCATCTCCCTGGCTTTTTTAAAAAGGACATTATATCTAATGGTTATCCTATATGTTCTATGCTATTCTTCACTGCTATTGTGCTCTTCAGTAAAATTTTTCATAGCATCTTTAATAAGATTTCTGACAGTAAAATTAATCATACATATGTCATTATTGTTGAACAAAATATCCTGTGAACAGAAATTAAAATGGCAGATTTCCATGTTGACATGAGTTATTTTATAGCTATACTGTCTACAGTACACTTTTTTAGGAGAAAGACATATGCCTTTGGGTTGGTGCTCCTGATCTCTCAAGACCCTAGCAATGCCCCTGCATCACTGGTGTAACTATAGGGGATGCAGGGGATGCGGTTGCACCTGGGCCCAGAAGCCTTAGAGGGCCCATAAGGCTTCTCGTCTCCATATAGGGAGTACATAGCATTATAGTTGTGGGCCCTGTTGCAGGTTTGCATTGGGGCCCAGAAGCTTCACGTTACGCCTCTGTGTTAAGGGGTTAAGAGAAGTTGGGGGGCCCCAAGATAAACTTTAGCACTCGGACCCAAGAGCCTTTAGCTACACTCCTGCTCTGCAGCATACCAACAGTTTTACATTTGTGGGTGAACATTAAAAACCTACCCTTACCATTGTTGAAGGATCCATGGATTCAGTGCTGTTTCAGAAAATACTTAGAAAAAAATGAATGGAGGAGGTGTGAGTCAGTGCAGCTGTCCCCTTGGTTCCCTGCATTGACTTGACAATGACTGTTTTGACACAAAAAATATTGTATCGCAGCATTTATGGGTGGGCCTGAAGTGTGTCCATAAAATTGTTTTTTCGGTGCCAAATGTGTAAATTTGTGTGCAGCTGCTGTGAGTTATGATCAGGAGTCTGGTCACTGAGGAGCTAGTCAGTGGTTGGATGAGAGACAGGGAGTGATGGAAGCCTGAGGAAAGTACAGATAACGTACAACTGTGGTTGTGTAAGGTGAATGTTAGTCTTGGGACCAGTGGAAGAGTGTGAAGTCATGATTACTATTCGGACATTGTGGCTATCCACGTCCACTTGAAACTAAAGCTTCCACTTCTTTAGAATACCAAGGAAGTTTTAATTAGTATGAAATATTTTTATCTTGTTTTCTGTTGTCTAAACCTGGGTGGATCTTGTAGTTAGGTGCATCTTATAGTCTGAAAAAAATGGTAATTTTGTAGATACAATACCTTTTAATGCCTAACAAAAAATTATGATAACAGTGCAAGCTTTTGAGACTGCTTAGGTCTCTTTATCAGCCATGGAATAACACACACATAAATAAAAGAGCAGAGACAGAGATATAACGTGACTAATTTGCATTAAAAATAACAGGACAAGGGTCCTTTTACACGGGCTTATATATTGTTCAGTGTTAATGCATACACCAGCTGGACGAACGAGAACTCATACACTTCTCATTCGTGATTCAGTATTTGCATGCAGGAAACTGAACGACAGATCAACCTGTGTAAGTAGGCAGTCGTTCACATATAACACTGTTCTACATTTAAAAAAACAAAATTCTGCTGACTTAAGTATTTTTGCTGATTTTACCCAAATGAAAGGTGCCGATTCCACATATGAAGTCCAAAAATATGCAATATGTCAAATTTTTCACAAATAACAACTGTTTGATTAGAGGGTTTAAAGCAAATATCAGGGATAATAAGAAGTTCTGCAGAAGCAATTACATATAATATATTTGTTTCAAGCAAAAAACGAGTCTATCGTCTAACCAAGAAAACAATAGTTAGGTGAATTTTAATTGTTAGGGAGAAATTTTCTCTTTTTGGATGCTCTGGAATGGATATGTCCAGGATTGTCACGCTGTAAACATCTGTAGTAGTCTGCCATCATGTTTGTGTTCCATCTGATTTCTATGTTTCATGGTTTCCATGTCTTGGTGAAAGTGTTCTCCTTGATCCTCACTCATAGATCCAAGATTTGAGGGCAAGTAGTTCAGGTGGCTATGAAGAAAATGCAATTTGACACTCATGTTTGCTGCCCGTCTGAAAAGCAATCAACAGTTTAACTATACGGTTATAATTTTCGGCCCTAAAGTCAATCACATCAGAAAAAGCAGAGCAAGCATCCTTTTCTCTGGTTTTCATGGTATTAAGGAATTCTCTGTCTTTGATTAGAAGCCTTATTTACAGGCTATCAAATATGCCAGCTTTTAACTTCTCGTATGGAAGAGCAAGAAATTTGGTACAGCTGTACTTGAAGCACTCACCATCTCGATCCAAGGTCCTAACAAACTGTTTCATAAGTCCCAATTTTATATGCTTTGGGGAAAGCAACACTTTATGAGGATTAACTAGTTGTTCATTCTTAAAATTCTTCTTTTAACCAATCATAAAATTCTCTCTAGCTGCCCATTCTGTTCTTGTATAATGTTCTGCCTTTGCTCAGCTCTCCTAAAGGCACAAGAAGCAAGCAAATGTTGTCTATCCACTTTGCTGTCCTAGTAGAATCGATATAACTATCAAGTTGCCACATAAAATCCAGCAAGGATCATTATATTTGATATTTTGGAGAATGGTTCTCATGGATTCATAGTTCTCTCTGATATTTACCGAGTGAGCAATAGGAATGAAAGCGAATATATTGGCACTGTGAAGCAGCACACACTTTAGACTTCTCTTTGAACTGTCAATAAAAAAGCTTTATTCTGCAGGTAAATAACTATCACATCCCATTGACTTAATAAGTCCTTTGACATCAATGCAGTATACAAGCTCCTCGTCCACATAACAATATTTCCAAAGATCTTTCTCTCTATTGTGATACATAAATGTACCAGGTTCTTCTCCTTTAGCCTCAAATCAAGTAACTCTGCGGATGACTTTAGCAGATCAAGATCTCTTACTAGGCCATTCAACTCAGCTTGAGTGAATCGCTGGCACATTCTGCCATCAACGTCTAAGGTCACGGAATCTTCATCAACAATGACTTTAGGAAAATCAGAATGACAAAGTTCATTGTTGTTGGAAATTTCCAAAGTAGTGTAAATAGGAACAGGAACTTGGTCGCAGTGAGCAACCGGATCTTATAATCAACTGAATGCTAACTGAAAAAGGAGGCAGGCAGACCAAAATGCTCCCAGGCTCCATTCACAGAGTGATGCTCTTTCCTGTCTAAAAATACAGGAAGGATTATCTCTGGGATGACCTGTCGGGCATCTACACCTGACAAGCCTTCCCATGTAAAAGGTCCCAAGCTTGGAGAGAAAATTCCTAATTAGTCCACAGATAAAAGAGTTTGAGAGTTTAATTAAGGATTTACTCTCCAAGCTCATCCTATTAATCAGTTGTTTTAAATGCAAATTAATTACACCATGTTTCTGCTCTTTTGAGCATATGTGTTTCTTGAGATATATTTTGTTAGGTCTTTTCTTCAGGCATGGCATAAGTAGTATTGAAAGCTTGTTCTATTAACATATATATTTTTTCTTAGCCATTAAAGGTACTTTACTAGTGTTGAGTGATTATTGAAAAAATAGGGTTGGGAGTGACCGACCCAACTTAAAGAAAAAATTGTGAATCAGGACTCCGGCTTCCGCTTTCAATTAAAATCAATAGGAGTAAAAATTGTGTTCTCTAATTGGGCCTCCTTGAAAAACTGTGGAGGTGGTGATGGTGGCAGCCTCAAATCGCCATCAAACTCAGATTCAAACCTAGAACTTCAACACTGCAAGGCAGCAGTGCTAAGCCAACATACCTGTCCTTTCGCTAAAAGTGTGTTGGCTTAGCACTGCTGCCCAGGGCCGCAATATAGCACTTGCCCAGGGCCTTCACCACCTTGAATATTCTCCATGTCCAGGCCAGTATTCCCAAATTGGCCATCCCAGATATATCAGTTTCACCCCTGGCAACCAACATCTATTATAACTATTTGCAGTACTAAGCCAACACACTTTGAGCAGAAAGGACAGTGGTGGTGGTGGCAGCAGCCCAGTGACCAGCACTGCTGACTAGCAGTGGTGGGGTCCCAGGCTCAAATGCCCATCAAAGTCAGATTCAAATCTAGAACTTCAACACTGCAAGGCAGCAGTGCTGGTCACTGGGCTGCTGCCACCACCACCACTGTCCTTTCTGCTCAAAGTGTGTTGGCTTAGTACTGCAAATAGATATAATAGATGTCAACACAACTGTCCTATCTGCTCAAAGTATGTTGACTTAGCACTGCTGCCCAGGGCGCAATACAGCACTTGCCCAGGGCCTCCACCACCTTGAATACTCTCCATTTCCAGGCCAGTATTCTTAAATTGGCCTTCCCAGATATTTCAGTTTCACCCCTGGCAATCAACATCTATTATATCAATTTGTTTATAGGTAGTGTATATACTACTTACCCTGGAACTCATACATGTGTGGCACCCTCTTTTGCAGCCTATGATTTCTCCATAATTCCTATAGACTTCAGTGAGGAGCATCATGTGTATGCATAGAGTAACAATTTCTATATGTGGCTGTGAAAAAGGGTGTCAGGAGGAGCCTAGTTCGCAGAAGCGAGGTGGGGGCCCCAAACACCTCGCTATAATTAATGTCTATATGGCTAGATAAATAAAATCAGATCTCAAAATAGTTCCAGATTAAATTATGATATTCTGCCATGTATGTGTATGCATGTGAGACATATTGTCCTGAGGGGTTCATAGTACTTTTCATAATAACTCTAAGATCATAATACACTGTCTCAAACTTTGAAACATAAAGTGGATCCATTACATTTGGGCATAGGATCTGATTTTTAAATGTTAGCATAGAACTTTATATCAACTATTGTTTGCGATACAGTCACAGTAAAATTGCAGGTTATTGTGAGTGTCATGTGACCTCAATTTTTCCTTATAAAAGTAATGTGACAATTGCAAGAACTTTAAAAAGTCTAAGTTCTGTATCCTCTAAAATAACATGCTATCCAACAGAGAAATGCTATTCCTTCTTGGAAATGAATCATAGATTGAAAATGTTACAAGTTATTTATTGCAGTCTATTTACTTCTCTAAAACAATAAATGCTAAGTAGGTAAAAGCTTACATATGGAGCATGAAGAGCAGGCGGTGTATCAGAGATGAAAGGATGCAAAGTGCATAATTCACTTCTTCAGGTTTATACAATGTTAATTAATTCCAAGCCAGCAGTCTCACTGTAAGCTATAAATGGCAAGACATGCAGTTCAGAAGAACAGATGCAAATGAAGATGGGGGGTAATTGAGAAGAGAACAAGCCTCCCTGGGTGCTGCTGAACTGGAAACTTTCTGTCTTGCCACGTATTACACAGTATCAACGAATAATGCACAGAAAACCCAAGTAAATCAGGAAAGTATCTAATCTGACTGTGCAGGCAGCTAGTTTCATGGAATATATTTCATTTTTTCTGACATGTTTGGCAACATGTTCTTAGCTTTTATTACCCCCACCTGAGCATCAGTTAATAAACTTTAACTCATGTCATGTAGAACCATATTACAGATTACATACATTTCATATTCTTAATCTTTTACAACCTCATTTTTTTTAGTAAGCCATTGGGAAAAGATAAAATACCTTCTACTAGCTACAGTTAAGCTAGTAGAATATATACAGTAACAAATGTGCTAATTTTTCTGTAAATACCTAAATCTCTTCTGCACATGAATCTAGTAGTATCAGTTTTATTCAATTTTTTTCTTATTATAACTTGCATATTATTATAGACTTATCACCTGTGACATTCTTAATCTATCACAGAAATGATGACTGGTACCCAGTGCCTACTAGACAAATTACTACTCTACATTAGCAGCTTTACATTTCAGAAGCCTACAGGCACAAAATGCTTAGTATAACCATAACTCTTAAGTAAATATACTTAGACTATTATATCATGTGGCATGATCAGCTTAATGAATGTCCATTCCTATGTAGATATGCCTGTATTCGGCTGACAAACGATCAAACACTCTTTTGTCTGTGAATGGACAAACATGGAAATGAATGGCCACAGTGGTGATCATAAGAAATAAACAATTGTTTGTGCGACTGTTCATTTGGGTAATCCCCGTCCTGTGTATAGTTCTTTTAAATATGTTGTGATCGACTTGTTATATCATTGATTGGTGCTCCTATGGGTAATTGGTCTGCCTTTGTTAAAGGACCTTTAGCTTGGAGTAAATGTATATTGTTAAACATGCACCATATTTGCATGATAGCACATGACCAGGTCCAGAACAAGCTTTTTTATACCAGTGCTTACAGCACATGTGTGCTATGAAATAAAATTACTGCATGTGGTTCATCTGCTAGTAGAACATATTCTCTTGGAAAACAAATCTACTAGTAAATATGATCCACTCAAAGGAAAAAATTTAAAAAGTTTCCCCACACTCCGGGACCAGAAGAAATCATACACCAAATGGTCTATATGCTATAATAACATATAATAACAATTTTTATTGATATGACACATTGTATTACAACTATAGAGCTTTTCTAACTTTGAGCCTGCACTGTGCGAACCCGTTGTAGCGAGAAGGATGACGTCAGCTTAACCCTTTGCAATCCAATTTTGGATTCAGGGTTTCCTAGGGGGCTTCCTCTTTCTGCCATTATACAATGGTGCCATCTGCTGGTTAGAGCCAGCACTGTGGTATGGGACATGCTGGGGAGGCCCCCGACAACAGAGCAGCCAGTAATCTACAGTAAGAATACCCTGCTGGACATCTTCCGACATCAGAGCTATACAGCCTTCAATCAGAATATCTTAAGACGTCAGACAGTGAATTGGAAAGGGTTAATACAATGTTGGAGCACAAGCCGCGCTACCAATCTTTTTTTATGAATGAAACCAGAAAGTGGCGCACACGTTGCGTTCCAACCAGGTAGTCACGTGACTCACGTCAACTACCAATCACACAGCATAATGTCACCATCACCAGACCGGCGTTGGCAGCGATCACGGTAAGTGCTTTTGATTTACATATACTCATATGAATAGATGTATGTTTAATGTCTAAAAATCATTTTATACTTGAGAAAGGCGTAGTGTTGCGCCGAAATGCGTTGCATCAATAAAAATTGTTTTTATAACATATAGACCATTGGGTCTACGATTTCTTCTAGTCTCAGAGCGTGGGAATCTTTTTTACATTTTTTCCTTTGAGCGGATTTCTTCAGAAGCCCCAATAATCCAGCAGGCTATATTCCCCAGGATGCCTCCCCAGTCGTTTTTGGATCAGGGACTTAATAGAGGATGATTAGCATTCCTGGACAGTAGATGCTGGTGGATTGCCAAATACCCACAGTAATTCCACCGAGCACTAGGTGAGTGTAATCCAGTTTTTTCACTACTACTTACGATCTACACTAGTGCAAGGCGTTGATAGATGTCTATTTGTTTATTCTAGTAAATATGATGGTGCATTGACCCTTTCTGGGCTGACCATTGTATTCTGGCTTCAATTCTATATATAATAACATACACTGTGTAGCTCATATTGTTATTTATTAATTATTATTCATATACTGTAATTCAATGAATGACTTTTTAACATTAGGGATTGATTAAATATTGTATAAAATCTAGTTTACATGTCTGGTACTGTATTGGTAGTTTGAAAAGTCATTGTGCCAGTGACTGATGGAGGAGCATCCTTGTTGTGAGAGTGGTGCGCTAGGCAGGAAGGCCAATTATAAATGTCAATGTCACTATGAGTAGCATTTATGTTTACCAATTGTGCAGCCAATAGCATCAAATTTTACAGTGGCACAATTGATCAAGATCAGCTACAGTATTAAAGTTTATTGTTAACATATTTACACTCAGCAATTATCAAGATGATTGCTTACGAGTAAATTGTAATAAGTAGCCAAAATGTAAACTAGCCTTAACAGATTTTTTTTTTTACCAAAAAATGCTGAAAATCCAGGATGTTACCTCCGAAATCCAGAATGCTACCTTTGGACTGAAGCTGATAATGGCAATGTCTATTGATGTTCTCATTTCACATCTTAACAATCTTGACATTGACTCCCCATAATAGATTGCCTTCAAAAATATAATAAATGCATCCAACTTTGGATTGGTTTATCCCATAATGATTGTGTAAACTAATTGAGATTTCATTGTTAATGGCCATCATGGGGGCCGGAGTGAGCAGGCGGGAGCGGGTTGGAGAGAGAGATTTCCCCCCATTTCACCCCCGCCGCCTCCCCCCCAAGCTCCCCGCCGGCACCCCTGAATCTTTTCGGGCAAGCAGGCATGTACTCGAAAATACCCATACAAAGTTCCATGGGGAAACTATGAACAACGCCTTCCCCCAGAGAAAAAAACTGAAAAAAAACTCACTCCTTCAGCATGATTCATCTTGACAAAAACAGCACTAACCCCAAAAAGCCACTAGAACACCACAAAGACACTGGGTATGTAGCCATTCTTCTATTTTACTATTGACTTTCAACTAACATCTGTCTGCAACAATTTAGACCAATAAATGGTCAAAACTAAGTGACAAACTCTGCAAAGAAAAGGCCACAAAATGAAGTACTTACAACCAGCCTAAATGTTGTGTCTTAAGAAACAAGTGCATCTTACTACCACCTTTGTAGTTTACATGCGCAGCTCTTGTATTTTATATATAAACATTACAGTTGGCTACTAAAACTCTGTGTAAGCCCTTAGTTTACTTTTTAAATGTGTTCTTTTCTCACCCTACTAAATGCTACAAGATTACCTTCCTCCCCCTCATTGGAACACATTGTCTATAGCAGCTTGGGAAATGTATCACATGCTAGTAAACCTAGGAATTCCTGTCTTGAGCGTGGCTCTGGAAGTTATGTAGAATGTGATGGTCACTTTTTCTTGCTGCAGGCATATTAGTTGTTTGGGGCTGATCCCAATTATTCAGTGACCTATTCACTTTCTCTAAATCAAAGCTTCATTCAGAAAACACAACTCAGCCTGCTGCTCACATTGCTGAAAGGCACTGGGGAATGTTTTCTCCTTAAATCCACTTCTTTTCAATCTTCCCGACTCACTTTTTTCCAACTTCAGTCTTGTGCTTCCCTTTTTGGAAAAGTTTACATCCCAGGACCTACAGATACGGTAAGAGTGATTTACTGGACATGAGTGATATTATTACAGTATGCTTTCATCTTATTGGTACGTTTAAGATACAACACAATATAAATTGGACAAAGCAAATATCTCCCAGCATATGGACCTCTATAGCCTTTATTTTACAAAGTTAGAGATGTATTAATGAAACTTTTTGTACGGTATCTTTACGCGAACATCTTTAATTTGTTCAGTGATTATTAGCACTAGATTTCTTTTAGATTATATTATATTTTATATAAATGCTTTTAGGCTCTATGCAGGACTGTAGTCAATGTGATGTATGGGTTTTAAAAAAGTTTTTTTAAAATGAAATCTACATCTTCTAAAGTAATATAGAACTGGTTGTACTTCTATATTGCTTGTTTCATCATTTATGGGTCAGAAAGAAGACACGTATGACTGCTGCCATGAAAAATGTTACAGTTCTCACTCAGAGTAAGCTAAGCCTTGTAATAAAGGGATATTATGTTTCTAAAACAATGTCTTTCAATGTATTTGCGTATGAATCCTTTTTCCAGCCATTGTCACAAAGAAAAATTTGAAATACAATGACAGATGAGAAGTGAAAACAAAGCATTTTAACTGAATATTGGGAAGGTTTATTCATTATACTTTATTTAATTCATAGAAAAAGCATAGTGTCGCATATTTCACAGCCCCTCCTTGTTTCAAAATGCTGTTTGCTAAATCAGAGCGTAGAGTAATCCCCATTTTCCCCCATTAAAGCTTCCTGTGATTATGAAAGTTGTAAAACAGCTTGTCTTAAAGTAATCTCAGATTGTTGAGAGTTTGTAACAAGCCCGAAGTCCAAAGCAAGCTAAGGTCAGGTACAATGCAATTCAGGCAAAGTCAAGGGTACAACTGTAGGTCAGGGCTGTTGGCATTCAAGCAGGGTTGGGTTAAAAGTAGATAGACAGAGATCAAACGTAAAGCCCAAGTGGATAAGAAAAGTGACATTAAATCACAACATGGTGCAACACATAGATGTGGTAATATCACAAATAGTAGACTGTCAAATGCACTGAGTGGCTTCTGCAGAGGTCTGCCATTTCTATGTATAGTGTTATCGAAACTGAGTGGCAGGGAACCTTGGAAGGCAATATAATACGTAAAACAAAAGGAGGATAAAACAGGCTTGAGACAAGTGTAGGTGGGTAGGCGCCTGGCTGGAACACTGTAAAACTAGTAATTAGAAAAAGGAAAGAGAGCATCACCTTAAGTAATCTCATTTCCACATAAAGACTCTTCTTGATACTCCGAGAAGGCACAGGATTTCTTTTTAATATACTGTACCTCCCTCTCCACCATTGTCACCCACTCCTGCTTACTCCTATAATTGTGGTGCATATATAAGATGTATATGATGTATTGTAAATGGACACATTGTTAAAAGTTTTTGTAGGGATTGTATTATGAATTTGAAAGCCTGCTTTTCTGATGGTATGGGTTTGCATTAGTGCCTATTAGTGCCTTACACATCTTGAAAGGCAGTATCAATGCTGAGCAATATATAAAGGGTTTTAGAACAGCATACTGTATGCTCCCATTCAGACAACGTCTCTTTCAGGGAAGACCTTGCATATTTCAGCAAGACAATACTAAACCACATACTGTACCCATCACAACAGCATGGCTTTACAGAAGAAGAGTCTGTTACTGAAATCGCTGCCTGCAGTTCAGACCTTTCACAATAGAAAGCATTTGGAGAATTATGAAACAAAAAATCCAGCAAAGAAGACCCACGACTGTTGAGCAGGTAGTGTTCTACATCAGAAAAAATGGGACAACATTACTCTCCTAAAACTCCAGCTATTTGTCTCCTCACCTCCCCAATGTTTACAGACTGTCGTAAAAAGAAGAGGTGATGCTACACAATGGTAGACATGGCCCTGCTTTTTTGAGATGTGTTGCTGCCATCAATTTTTAAATGAGTTATTTTTAAAAAATGAAATTGGAAAAACATGTCTCACTTTCACCTTCCGATATGTGTTCTGTGTTCTATTGTGAATAAAATATGGTTATATGAGATTTCCAAACCATTACATGGTTTGTTTTTTTCTTTACCTTTCTTTACATTTTACACAGCATCACTGCTTTTTTGGAATTGGGGTTATATATAGCATATTTAGGACAGACCTGGTTTCTCACTTTTTGTAACATTCTTCGTCTTACTAATGGAGTTATTGGACTTCTCATGCTTGCCTGTTTACTATCACAGCATAGATTTTTAGGTATCTTACTGTATTCTGTCTAAGGACAACAATGGATAGAGGGGACACGTTGAGCATATATATATATATATATATATATATATATATCGATAGATAGATAGACAGATATTGATACATGTATCTATATTTATATCTATCTATATCTATATATATTAATATATCTATATATATAGATAGATATAATTTCTTATGATTTGATCTTAATTTTTCATGTACAAACCTATTTTACTACTCAACGTTACACTGAATCACCAGTGTGCCTAAGTATCCTCTGCTAGATCCCAGACTCTGAGACAATAATTGGCCACAAAGGTTCAGCAAAAGACAACTCCATTGGGAGCTGAAGCACAGGGTTGGACATATTTTCATCCCTGACTTGGGCACTGAATCTCTTTTAATCTAATATGGAAAAAGATCCTAAATTATTTTTATAGCATATTACATGCAGATTTTACTAAGTTAGGTTTATTAGAAACAGTTAATTTTGTCAAACTTTAGTACATTAAAGTTGTGCTTTTATTCCATTCTTTTGATTTGATCATTCATCAACTAAAATCTGATTCAGCTCCTGTGAAGAATGTATTTAAAAGGATTCTCTGGGACTGTTATATTCATGGGCTATCCTTATTATTATAGGCTATCAGTGTCTGATCATTGAGGAAATAACCTCTGAGAACCCTGCTTATCAGCACAATGAAGGGACTGTGGCATTCCTCCAGGAGTGTCCCCTTCATTGTGTACATAGGCACAGTGGCTTGTCTGAATGAACAGCTGTTCCTGTTACTGCAGCTTGTTCCATTCAAGGAAATTGCAACTTGCTACTTATTTTTTTTATAACCATTTTCTAATTTGTGCAGATCCATTGCCTTTTGTCACATTTAGTTGACTGGTCTTTGATGGTGGTGTTAATGGTGGATGACAAATGGGTTTTACTTGTGTATAATCTTAGATATGTACTCAAGGGGAATAGAACATCTTCAGAGCCAGCAATGGAATTTCTGAAGTCTATGAACAATCAAAAGATCTGTTGGTTGACCTGAAGAGGGCAGTATACATGAGATGTCCTCGCAAGCTGACAGATTTGGAGTAGTTTTGCAAGGATGATTGGGCGAAGATTGTCGCATCAAGATGTGATGCTGATAGCCACCTACCCAAAAAGATTGAATGCTGTCATAAAGTCAAAGGGTATATCCACATAATATTAGTTTTAGTGTGTGCATATTTATGCAACCACATTAGTTTAGCTTTCTTCTTAAAATTTTCCATCCTAAAAGACCTCCATTTGTTTTTCAATGGAATTGTACAGATAATGGCTCGTATTGAAAGTGGAAATAAATCAGAAATTATTCATCTTTGTCGTTTTTTTAACATGAGAAAAACATGTGTAAACTTTTTATATCCACTGTATGAAGCCTTGACATTCTACCTCTTCTTACTCATTTTCTTTGTATATCCTGTTGAATGTGGTTGGTTCATGCTTACCAACATCTTACCACAATTGCCAAGAACTTGATTATAGATGAGCAAATATACTCGCTAAAGGCAATTGCTCGAGCGAGCATTGCCTTTAGCGAGTAACTCCCCCGCTCGAGACTGAAGGTTCGGGTGCTGTCAGCGGGCATGGAGCTGCGGGGGAGAGCGGGGCGGTACGGAGGGGAGATCTCTCTCTCCCTTTCTCCGCCCCCACTGCCTCCTGCTGACAGCCGCTACTCACCGCTCCCACGCGCCGGCACCCGAACCTTCAGTCTCGAGCGGGGGAGATACTCGCTAAAGGCAATGCTCGCTCGAGCAATTGCCTTTAGCGAGTATACTCGCTCATCTCTAAACTTGATGCTTCTCTAGAAACACACTGAAATGCTACATAATGTAACTATTAGAGATGAGTGAGTATACTCGCTAAAGGCAATTGCTCGAGCGAGCATTGCCTTTAGCTAGTATCTCCCCCGCTCGAGACTGCAGGTTCGGGTGCCGGCGCGTGGGAGCGGTGAGTAGAGGCTGTCAGCAGGAGGGAGCGGGGGGAGAGAGGGAGAGAGAGATCTCCCCTCCGTTCCGCCCCGCTCTCCCCCTCAGCTCCGTGCCCGCTGCCGGCACCCGAACCTTCAGTCTCGAGCGGGGGAGTTACTCGCTAAAGGCAATGCTCGCTTGAGCAATTGCCTTTAGCAAGTATACTCGCTCATCTATAGTAACTATGTTTTTCTTTTTATAATCCCTAATTAACATCAGATTGCAGATATATTTATAAAAAGTGAGAGATTACTTTTTATTTAAGAATGTGAATGAATTGAAGAGTGTTTGGTTAATTAAAAAATGTTGTGTTAAAAAAAGAAATAAGAACATAGGACTATTGGCAAATTTGCTAATGAAGAAAATGTTGAAGATACTGCCTCATTGTTGGCTTTATCAAAGTGATAATAGGGATCTCTAGACTATGTCTTCAGATATTATCTGAACTTGTGATTCTTGATGTGCCTGTAATGCAGCTCCCGTGAATGTAGTCAGAGTGGGAAGATTGTGTAAGACGTTATAAATCCTGCAGGTCAGTGATTTCATAAACCTTCACTAGCTATATTGAGCATTTGTTGTAATGGTCTCAAAGTGAATCCACCA
Source organism: Eleutherodactylus coqui (assembly GCF_035609145.1). Classification (NCBI taxonomy): domain Eukaryota; kingdom Metazoa; phylum Chordata; class Amphibia; order Anura; family Eleutherodactylidae; genus Eleutherodactylus; species Eleutherodactylus coqui. The sequence continues at coordinate 384,091,053 of NC_089837.1, read as the reverse complement.
ATGTAATACAGCTAAAATTGTTACAGAACTTTTTTGCGTATTATAATTTATTGAGCCAGTGGTTTAGGTTATATCACAAAGGCTTTCTTGCCAAATGGCAGACTCAGTTCTGCTACGTCGGTAAAATTTAACTCCATTTTGTTTTAGGTCCAAAAGTTTTCACTGATTAATTTCTTACTATAAATTTATAAAAACTGGAGCTCCATTATTCAATTTCAAATGTCTACATTTTCTACAGCTGCCAAAAATGGAGTTTCCAAGTTATTAATTTTATACAGTTTTGGACTTCCAACACCCAAAACTATATGAAATCAATATACTCACTCTGGTTCTGGGCATCCTCTTTGGTCAGTCCCATGCCACAGTGTCTGGCAGGTGATGTCACCTGTCCAGAAGGCTTGGTAACATCTTGTAAACATGTCATGTGGGCTTCCAATGCAAAAGCCCAAAGGCAGGTTTACGGGGAGGTCTCTGTCCAGCCTCCCATTGGTTAAAGTGGTCATGTGGATAAACAATCCACGTGACCAATGCAGCACTTGTAAAGAGAAGACTGGAGCCCAGTAAGCAGCGGCAGGACATCAGCAGTAGGTGCGTTTTGTGTTTTATTTTTTTACATACAATGTATCCCCCCAGTGCCACCAATGTTAGTGGCTTTCGGAAAACCCCTTTAAGTTTATTAAGTTCAGGGATTGTATAAATTTGTATATAGTTTGCTACTTCTAGTGGTGACTGCAGGTAGTTTGAATTTTAAGTTTTAACTCTGTGCCTATGTGACGAGAAATAGGGAACTTGAAACTCTATATCAGAAAAATCAAGACACACTTTGCTTCATAATGAAAAATAAAGATTCCTCAATTTTTGTGTATAAAGTGTAATGGGGTTACCTCAGGGCTAAACATGAAAGCAACCCTGTAGCTTCAGAACAAAATTCTGTTCCTGTAAGTGGCTTCCTTAAAGGCGTTAAAAGGTTGCTATTGTGACAGACAGAAGTTGTGCCAAAAACGATGCCAAATTTTGTTGCAGTAGAACTGAGTTTGCAGATTGTGGCTGCTGAGAGAAGGGAGAGGCAGCAGAAGCTATTGAGAGAAGAGTGCAGATCAAGGATTGAGAGCCGAGGGAGAGAAACTGTGCCACAACTCCAACCTGTTGGGGCATCAGAACTGCAACATAGATCCAAGGGAGCTGTAGTAGGAGCATGCTCCTGGATCTGGATAAGCCTGTAGTATCTACAACTTCCACACAACAAACTGTAAGTGAGGCTGGCTTCAATCTGAACACTAGGCAAATAGTTAATCAACAGGCCTGTTGTTTAGCAAGGCATGAAGGAATAGCAAACTGCCATTGCTCGCAGGATGGACTAAGTTGCATGCATACATAATTGAGTGGAGTTCGAAGTTGAGTTCTAATAGACTGTGGTCATAAAAATAGGGTGTTTACACTTTAAAGACAAACCGAGTGCAATGTTATGGAATTTGTATTTCCATTCAACAGGACTGATCTTCTAACAACATTATGAATACTGTTTTTTCCATATTGCTTTTTTTTGTTTTATACACAAAACACTACTAATTACTGTAATTAAGAGTTAGTTAGCAGTAGCTAGCATCCAGTTATTCCAGAAAAAGGAAGGTTAATTGCTTACTTGTATTCACTTGCATTTCTTTGTTCTTAAATAAATATTGTATATTTTGGTACTCCTTCTCCTGCATTATATCCTGAATCTGCTTTGCAATACTATCTCCCATGGCATCCTGGGACTAGAGGGTGAGGGGATTTTATTAACTGCAGTTGTTCTTTGCTGTCTCTCTGATCTGCTGGTTCCGGGTCTTGTTATTAGTCATTCAAGATGGCCAACAAAATCTTCAGAATATCTAATCCTTACAATGTACTGGTAGTGTTAGACAACTAATGCACTATACCTGCTCTATGATTGGCCAGAACTGCTCATGGGATCACCACTGGCCAATCAGAGAGCAGTGCAGAGTGTACATTAGATAATTAGAAAATTATTGCAGCCATGTTGGACAGCTGAAAACATGGCTGAAACCCAGCAGATCAGAGAGGCAGCAGAGAAGAATAACAGAATCATAGAATCACAGAGTTGGAAGGGACCTCCAGGGTCATCGGGTCCAACCCCCTGCTTGGTGCAGGATTTATTAAATCATCCCAGGCAGATGTCTGTCCAGCCTCTATTTGAAATGTATTAAAGTGGTGTCTGCACTCCAAAGAGGAAGGGTAATAGTGAGTGATAAATAATTTAGAGTAAAAAAAAGTATGGACTCACCTGGTGTGGGGCCTGTCAGGTGACAGGACACCAACCCTATGGTCCAGGTAGGCAATCGTAATAGAACACAGGCATATGATCCATTCAAGGGAAGTAACCGGGAGACTGTCAATGGAAATACCCGGGGTTGTGGGACCTCGGTTGTAGACAGTAAGACAGTCACCAAGTGAAGAAGAAATTCGCAGGGTGAGAAAAAAATCCAGTGCTGCTATATGCCATGTAGAGTGATCATAAAATATATATGGATGCAGAATTTCTTCACTGGGGGGACTAAGGTCTCCACAAGTCGGGGGGAGGTCTGCGGTCTGGTGGTCTCCACAAATCCAGGTCTGCGGTCAGAATGTAGTCTGATGCTGTAGATCTTTTTTTCAATATTTTAATTCCAGACACATAGTAGGAGAAGAGACATAATATATACAATGCATTTCAAAGGTTACAACCTTCTTTTTCAAGATACTGGATTTTTTTCTCACCCTGTGAATTTCTTGTTCACTTTGTGATTATCTTACAGCCTCTGTTTGTAGACTTCCATTGAAGGAGAACTCACCACCTCCTGTGGTAACCTGTTCTACTCATTGATCACCCTCACTCTCAGAAAGTTTTTCTAATATCTAATTTGTGTCTCCTCCCTCTCAGTTTCATTTCATTGCTTCTAGTCTTTCCTTGTGAAGCAATGAGATGAGACTGAAAGGTAATATACTGCAGGTAATATAAGCTCCTCTTGTCCCGGGTTGCTTTAAAGGAGATATCTAACTTAGACAACCCCTTTTTTATATGCCTTTAGGTATATAGAGTAGTTTAATTGCAACTGGTCTGATGGGCATTTCAGTTGCAAGACTGGTCCAAGTTCTCTCCCTCTCTATCAGCACAAATCATGGCCCTTGGCTATCTCCCTCGATCTGGTGACTCCCTGCGGTCCACCCACTGCGCATGCACAACACTTCTGCAATCACAGTGGCATTCCTTGTGGCCTACTGAACTTGTTAAGGTCACATGCAATAATTCCAAATTTTTGGGTCATAAATTAGGCGATGAGAATATTTGGAAGATAAAGGCTGAAAACAGCCATCAGTGGAGATCCCTGACAGATCTGAACTACATACAGTGATATGTAGAAGCAGGAAAAGCCAAACAGTACAACATTTTTCACAAAATCCTGTTACAAAAATGTTTCAGTCCAAAATAGATGCAGATTAAATTGCCGTGTAGGCACTTTCTGATAAATAAGTGGGTTTTGGGTTGCAGTTTGCGCACTCGATCTCTAAAATGTTCGCCAAGGTGATAGGCCTTCCTAAAAAGATGTGTTTTTAGGGCCCACTGAAAACTGTCAATATTGATGATTGCCTGGAATAGCTCATTCTAGAGAACATTCTAGAGAATCTTGGTATACATTTTGGAAATGGGAGTGAAAGTTTAAAGGGGTTGTCTCACGCCGAAACGTTTTTTTTTTTATTCAATAGGCCCCCCCGTTCGGTGCGAGACAAACCCAAGGGATGGGTTAAAAAAAAAAAAGTTTATTACTTATCCGAATCCCCGCGCTGCAGCGACTTCTTTCTTCCTTTACCAAGATGGCCGCCGGGATCTTCACCCACGATGCACCGCGGGTCTTCTCCCATGGTGCACCGTGGGCTCTGTGTGGTCCATTGCCGATTCCAGCCTCCTGATTGGCTGGAATCGGCACACGTGACGGGGCGGAGCTACGAGGACCAGCTCTCCGGCACAAGCGGCCCCATTCACCAGGGAGAAGACTGGACTGCGCAAGCGCATCTAAAAACACCAGAAGACAGCGAATTTAGACAGATCCATGGCGACGGGGACGCTAGCAACGGAACAGGTAAGTGAATAACTTCTGTATGGCTCATAATTAATGCACAATGTATATTACAAAGTGCATTAATATGGCCATACAGAAGTGCTGAACCCCACTTGATTTCACGAGACAACCCCTTTAAGATAATGGAGGAACATAGTTTAGAATCATTGGCAGAAAGAAGAGCACACGTAGGTTGGTAAACAGTGATGAGAGAAGAGATATAGGGGCCACTAGTTGTAGTTGCTAATAACAGCTTGGACATATGCAGAGAGCCCGGAGGTTTGTATGTACTCTAAGCAACCTAAAAGAACAATCCAACCAAAACTGCAAGCCTGCGGGGATAGTACATACCTGGGTATTCCTATGTGAGATATTTATAGTATGTACTCTGATCCCCTGTTTGACAGAGAGGGGCAGATGGGGTGAAGACATGGCAACACATGCATGCCGCTCTCTCAGTATATATGTGAAGGTCTTATAGGCTGCAATTCCACTTTTTGGACATCCTCCTTTGGAGAGAACCTGAAAACAGCAAAACTTTTTCCTACAGTGTATTTTGCACATGATGCCAGATATTGCTAGTTTTATTATGGCCCAGCCAGTCTACCACTGATATGAAGACATAATAACAATGCATGAAGTTTTTACTGATATCTAAATTTCACGTGACAACAAGGCTGCCTGCACACGGGCGGATTTGCATTGCGGAATCAGAGTGGGGGTCCGCCTCCAAATTTTGCAGCAAATACAGCCCATAGCAAGCTATGGCAAATCACAATTTCATCTCCAGAAACTAAAATTGATTGCGCTTCTGTGCAGACTCCGCACGGATGGCTTCCATTGAAGTCAATAGAGGCCATCCAATCTGTGGCCCTTCCCCAATGACACTGTGGAAAGGTTGTGGATTCTGCATCCTCGCTAGACGATGGTGCGGGCAAAGCAGTGATTAAAAAAAAAAATCTGTACTGCTTATGTCTGACGGCAAAAAGACTTCCACACGGATGCTAGCCGGGCATAGGGTTGGATTCCGCTGCGGGATTCCGCATGCGGTATCCGACCTGCCCGTGTGCAGGCGGCCTAACATATACAAATTTTAATATGTCAGTGTTTCTACATTTCAAGTTTTTGCACTTATACAATACATACTAAGTAAATATGCTGTTCTTTAAAGTGCTGCTATCACTTCACACAACTTCTCATATAACAAAAAACATCTCAGAAGTTGGCACTCGTGAGGTTCTGTAAACTGCAATCTAGATACTTGCTAGACTGGAGAAGCTGGTACAGCTGAGCTCCCACTTGGCATCAAGGGAGCCTGATTGGCCTTAAAGGGTAATAGTATTTGTCAGAATGCAGTAGCACCTTTGTGTTAGAAATTGGTGCCATCGTACCATCCATACTTCAACCAATGAAGATTCTAGTGATATGAAATTACAAATTCCCTTTTCAGCATATAACTATAGTTGAGCTACTGTGTAAGCCTTAAGTCACTTTCACATGAAAACATTTTGGTCAGTACTATTTAGCCATATTTGAAAGTCAAAACCAGGAGCTGCTCTAATGGGAGAGATATGAATGCAGTATTTCAGTTATACTTCTTCACTGTTCACGTTCCCCTCCTGGTTGTCGCGTATAAATAGATATGCACAATATGAACCAAAATATACAAGTGTAAAAGTAGCATAACTGCGCTTTAAAATGTGAGGGACTATATAGTTATAGACGTACTGTACTAGCGTCACAGCTGCCCAAGAGCAGGAACGGAACAATATTCGCCTTTTTATTTGTATTTTTTTTATAATTATAGGCAATTAAAGTGTATGCTTTTCAAAGCTCTTGGTACAAGTAACAATGAAGGTAATGAGCTCATAGCAAGATATCTTAAATTAATGCAATTTTAAAACATGACTCATGTGGGCTTTTAAGGTCTTTTCAGAAGCAAACAAACAAGCTAAAGTGGCACTTGATTAAATGACAAACTGTGTTCAAACTTTTCTATATAACTGCCCTATGTTTCTTAAAAAAGTTTGAGCATGGGTGCCTAGCTATACCGTGTTAACCTCATCCAGTTATGGCATTGTCTGGAATAGAAGAGGAAGTTATCATTTCATATTAAAGTTAGTACTGATCTTGAGACTCTTCAGATACCTAAAAATACATTAGCGAACAATGTCTCTGGATGACAAAGGTTCTTCAGAGAAGGCTGGACTAAAATATCCCAACAATGATGTAAAGGGCTAGTATCAAATATGAACCTTTTGATTGCAATTCTTGTAGTTAAAGGTGGAGCAATCATTTATTCTGTTTAAGAGTGGGGCATTAATGTTTCACTGGCCAATAAGGCTGCTAAGAAACAAGAGAAATGTAAAAAGTCACTCCATGGGGCAGTATCTACCAACCCACATCATAGGCTTCTCACCCAGCCAAGCTAGCAACTTACTGCACACTGATAAGGGGCATAAACTCTGAAACAGTCTGTATGCGCGTAGTTTAACTTTTCCTTCTGGAGAAGACTCTGACTTTGGCTTATGCTTCCAGTCATTGTTACAAGGCTTGCTAACAGGTCTAATATTGACTGGCAGAAATACTACCTTCTAATACCGTGATGGCGAACCTATGACACACGTGTCAGCACTGACAAGCTAACACGCGGCTGCTCACCCCGTTAGTGAATACTGGCAGGGGCCGTGGCTTCCCTGCTGGTATTCACTAACCAGCACTATTAGCAGCACTGATCCTGGCGCACACTGTGATGTCAGTGTGCAGCCGGGATCCTCCCCCCTCCCCCGACGTCTCCTATTTGTTGGTTCCGCGAAAGCGTCCTGGGGAGGAGGCGCCGGAGATCATCTCTGCTAGCGGCGCTCCGGGCACAGGCCTAGCGGAGCTTTCAGGAGGTAAGTACGTGGGTTATGGGGGGGCACTATCACTGCTGTGGGGCTGGTGTGGGGGTCAGTCACTGCTGGGGGGCCACTGTGGGGGTCAGTCACTGCTGGGGACCCGGTGTGGGGATCAGTCACTGCTGGGGGCCCACTGTGGGGGTCAGTCACTGCTGGAGGGCCCGCTGTGGGGGTCAGTCACTGCTGGGGCCCGCTGTGGGGGTCAGTCACTGCGGGAGGGCCCGCTGTGGGGGTCAGTCACTGCTGGGGGCCCGCTGTGGGGGTCAGTCACTGCGGGAGGGCCCGCTGTGGGGGTCAGTCACTGCGGGAGGGCCCGCTGTGGGGGTCAGTCACTGCTGGGGGCCCGCTGTGGGGGTCAGTCACTGCGGGAGGGCCCGCTGTGGGGGTCAGTCACTGCTGGGGGGGCCATTGTGGGGGTCAGTCGCTGCTGGGTAGCTGCTGTGGGGGTCAGTCACTGCTGGGGGTCTGCTGTGGGGGTCAGTCACTGCTGGAGGCCCGCTGTGGGGGTCAGTCAATGCTGGGGGCCTGCTGTGGGGGTCAGTCACTGCTGAGGGCACGCTGTGGGGGTGCTGTCACTGCTGAGGGCAGCTGTGGGCTCATGATTACTGAGATAAGTAAGGGGGAGGCTGGGAGAGATGAGGGGCTGTGCTATGGGTGTTTTGGGTTTATTAAATACAGTTATACATTACAATTATACATTTTTGTTATTTAAATAATAAATATCGCTAATTTATGTTTTTTTTTCTCAAAGTGACACACCACGTGAGTTATGCTCGCTTTTTTGGCGAATTTTGACACACCGAGCTCAAAAGGTTGCCCATCACTGTTCTAATAGGTGGCACTGTAGAGGCATTGTTTCATCTTCTCATTTCTATAAATTATACAAAACTTTATGCATGGCCATATAAGTTTCCTCACACCTCCTAGCTGCTCTCCCTAAGGAGAAACCATACCCTTCCTTGTGTTCTTCATCTCCGCAGAGAACATGGCAGTGGCGGAGAGGTAAGTTTATTTATTTATTTTTACATTAAAATGATTACTTTTCAGGGAAGGGCTTATGTTTAAAGCCCTTCCCTGAAAAACAATTCAGGGGTGCCGGCAGACCATTGTTTTCAAGGAAGGAGAGGATAAAATTAATTTGAGCACCCGTACATCGAGCAGGCTAATGCTCGAATGAGCATCAAGCTCGGACGAGCATGCTCGCTCATCTCTAATGATTACTCAAAAAAAATCGTAGCACACATGAGCAGTGTATTTTATTACATACAATACATATATGTTGTGATATACTGCAAAGAACTGCATGCGTTGCTCACTATGGCCACCTGTACACGACCAGGTTGGATTCCACATGCAGAGTCCGACCCTGTGCCTGGCCAGTGACCCCGTGTACCTGTCTGGATTCTTCTTTATTCTCTACTGCAGATGTGCCAGCCGTCGCACTGGCACACATGCGCAGTACAGATTATGCTGTGCCGTCACTAGGCGATGACAATGATGATTGTGGAGGGCTGCAGATCGGACGGATTTCATTGACTTCAATGGAAGCCAACCGCACGGAATCCGGCTAGAAATAGAGCATGCTGCAATTTTTCCTCCACGAGCGGGCTGGAAAAAACGCTTTTCCATAGCATGCTATGGAAGGTATTTGCTGCAAATCCAACCAGGTGATTACACTTTCAATTACAGTTAAAAAATACTGTAGGTGTGCCAATGTATATGTGGTGCCCCAGCGCCCACCCACACATGAGGCCTGTGCTGAGGATCTGGGAGGGTAGAGTTTGCACTTGTCATGGTGTCTCTTACCAGACTCCTCCCCTGAGGGACGCACTCAACCTTGGCCCAAGTACCGCTAAGCCTCTTCCAGGCAATGCTGGGACAGCGATTACCTGTAAACGTGTGATGGACTGTAGACTTGTCACGTGTGACACCGCCGTTCCTTACACACAGGTATGATCCTCGGCGGAGAAATGTAGTAATTCCACACACACAAATAACTTTAGTACCTCAGTCTCTGGGAACGGACAGGGGATGGAAAAACTTTACTTGTAACTTGACAGCGTACAGCTTCATACACATCAGTGCAGGTAGGACAGTAGACTTGAGATCAGGGAGGAGACATAGGATGACACTGGTCATGCACTTGAGAAAGACCCACTGTCAGGTCGAAACGTTGTGCGTTTTACTGGATTTTCTGCACTTAATAAAGAGGCATCTGCTGATGCACTTTTAAAAGGAAAATTTAACCACCTCCGGCGCTGCTCATTACTTTCTTATGAACTGACACTGGTCCTACAGTCCACATTATCTGTAAGGTACCACTCCTGGAAGGGGAACACTCCGGAGAAGGATGGGGGTAGGATCACTCCACAGACACTCACTCAGAACTTGAATCGCTGCATGGCAGACTCATCTCTCGACTCAGCTCTCACTCTCAGATGAAGGTTCCTAGGATAGGGACATCAGGATACCTTTCCTCAGCCTCCAATCTCTTCACCACATGAGGGTTAAAGGTACCCCCATGTGGCCGGCACACTCACTCCTCTCACTACCGTTGAAGATCCTGGACTGGACTCTTTCACCACACCAAAATCACTCACATTTATAGGCTACAGACATCTATACACATATTGATACTTTTCCAGACATATCCCAGCCACATTCAGACATAAACCTCTCATATACTGCAACTGTGCAATACACATAACAGCAGACAAGACAGTTTGCACAGTGCATCTACATTGAAGACATGACATATATGACATTTATGGAGGGGCCAGAAATATAAACTTCGGGCCACTACACATACAGTCCCAAATGTATGCTAAAAAGACCATCTCTTGGCATATGTCAAGCCCATAATATCTTATGGCTAAAATTGTTGTATACCTCTATGGGCATTTCCCAACCTACACCCCAAACATACCATAGGAAAAAATAAACTGTGAACAAAGCCTTAATTAATTTTTTTTGTTTCCTCTCTGTACCACTTATCATTTGTTGGCACCCTCCTCTGTAATCCTGCTTTCCTATTTACTACAAGGAAATGCAAGTGTGCTTGCATTCTGTCGGTTTGCTAATTACTGCAGAGACTCTGAAAAGTCTGTGGATATCTTCTGCACTGGAAACTTAAAAATTTAATGACTTTAAACTTTACTATCTGAACACAAGTAAATTGCTTCATTTACTAAACTTCCAACTAATCTTATGACAGCAAGGACTGATAAATGGAATGTGGCTACAACACACGGGTTTCTGTTTTTTTTAAGTGTCGGAATGTGATGATAATTTCTTTCATTACCGTGATCTCAGGGTAAAGAAAGAAATGGCAAGCATTGTTGATTATATAAACTACAAATAATTTGGTTGTGTTAGTGCTTCTCAGAAGCTCCTTGGTAATCAAAACATAGGAAGCGATAATTATGCAGCGGCTTACGTGAATGTATTCAATTTAGCATTAATGGGTAAGAAGTTGTACTCAGCAGCTCATCTCAAGCTATACAGCTAGGCAGAAAAGATTCTTGTATATATCTTATTAAAATTTCATGAGTCTGTGTATCAAAGCAAATGTGGGACATGACTAACTCCAGATGTATCAGTGAGAAAGTCTTACTTAAATTGTACTTTTTTTATTTGATGCAAAGTTTATATTAGTAGGACTGTAGTCTAATCCATTCTGATCACTGCAATTATAAAACTTTCCAGTGTGTGGCTACAAGAATGAATATGTTTTAGTGGATCTTTGCCCAGAAAATAAAAACTTACATATGCTCAGTAATATTCATGTTCTCTTAATCTGCACAGAATTTACATTTTCGGGCAGTGGTTTATGCTTCAGAGCTGCTCTTCATTCTCTTAATAGCCATGAAGTTCTAGCAATATTCATCCATTTTGGTCGGTACAGAAAACTGGCTTTTGTCACCTAATAATAGAAGCTCTTGCAATCATGCCTCCTTGCCGTTTGCGTTCGGTGATAAACTATAACAAATATATGTTGCATGAACATAAGAAATAAGCGAATAACTAGAGATCTTTAAACAACATATGCATTGACATTTGCTGTATTCAAAATTGCAACACCTCTTAGGGTGCTTTCACTCAGAGTTCAAAATTCTGCCCCTGCAAATTCCGTACCAAAGTCAGCATTTCATATCCATGAATTTTGATACGGATTTGCATCGGAATTACTGCATATTTTGCCATAGGGGAATTTTACGCCCCATGTGAAAACATCATTAGAATTTTGTACAAACTGAAGCGTACCTATCATTTCATTAAATACTAAAATAAACACATGGGCTTGTACCGCTTACTAGATTGTATAGTAATGTGATTTGGGGCACATACCTGTGTTGCTTTGCTGAAAAAATGCCCCAAAACTATACTGTTATAATAAATACACTCATTTCCAGTAGGCAGTAACCCTGTCTCAGAGGTCTGCCAGGACTATGCATGCTACCACTTCCATTCCCTTAGTTGCCTTCTCCATTTGACAATGGCAGCACTACCCTGATCTGAGTCCCCTATTCGCTTCACTGCATAGAGAGAGGGCTGTAGTATTGGGACCAGCATAACACAGCTTTCTGGCAGACACAGTGCAGCATCCCATAGGGAGACCCTGAACACCTGACATATGTGGGGAGTTGGGAGGGTAAAGTGATGGCTTGTCACGGCAGCACTTACCAAACTCTTTCCTGGAGGGAGCACACGCAGCCAAGGCCAGAGTGTCACTGCAGGCCACTGGGGACACCCCTAGGATAGGGAGATGCCCAATAAACAGGATAACAGGGGTTGTAGTTGTCACGGGTGACACCACCATTCCTTCACACACTGGTAGGTGCAGAATAAATGCAGCCACAAACAGTTCTTGAGTACCACGGGTCTCTAGGAATGGTTGGTACTATTGTATTATGTCTCCACCACAAGTATGGGCGAAGACGTAGTTAAGGCTGTATCCGCCCACTGTACATCCACAAGATGGTGATTGGCTGCCTACAGGAAGGTCCTAGCAGCGTGGAGATGTAGTTACAGCTGGGATGGAGGTTTAGGGTTAGGGTTAGTTTTAGTGTTAGGCTTACATTATTAGCTGTAAATGCTTCCAGTGAGAGCTAATAATGTAAGCCTAACACTGAAACTAACCCTAACCCTAATCCCAGGCATAACTTTATCCCCATGCTGATAGCCTCCTATCACTCACCCCCTGCCTCCTCCTGTCACTGGCCCAGCCGGCGCTGTAGCAGTTAACCGCTGCTGGCTCCTCTCAATCACCCACTGCTGCCTCCTGTCACTGGCCCTGCTGGCGCTGTAGTGGTTAACCACTACAGGCTCCTGTTACTCACCCTGGGCAAGCAAACTTCTTTGTGCCGTAGCTCAGTGGTGAGTCGCAGGACCTGAGGGGGAGTGAGCTACTTCTTCATGCCATAGCAGAGTGGTGAGTCACAGGACCTGAGGGGAAGTGAGGCGTGCAGCCAATCACGGACTGATTTCTATGCAATCCCTGAACAGAACAGTGCAAAGTGCTTCACTATTTCCATTCTGACCTCTTCTGGCTGCTGCATTCATGCATACTGGGTAAACGGTGGTGGGGGCCAGAACAGAAGTAGTTGTGGGTCCCAGAGGTGGGACCCGCATCTATCACACTTTTAGAAAAATCCTGATGTGGTACAGTTTGTTATCAAAACAACTCAAGCCCTCATATCCATGCAATATGTACATCTACATGGCTATACCTCACACTCACTCATCATCATCACCATTGCATCCACAACAAACTTCATGCCTTACATCATTTACATCCACACAAGTGGTGCAAAGCTGCCCCGCTCAAATACACAAGCCTACATCGTAAAATGTACACTTTTTCATCAATTACCTGCTGAGGTTCTGCGTTGACGGTTTCATGAAATAGCAAAAACTTGATTTAACAAATTCCAAATGTAAGTCCTGTGAAATCATGATACATCCTCAAATATATTAAAAAAAAGTAGCGTCGAGCTGCGCAAGCAGTAACAATGAAACAGCAAAGGGACCTCCATGTTGGTTTGCCCTGGGTATTTCCTGTATTCAAAATAGCTGACATCTTTGCATTATAACTATTATTCCTAAATCCACTGAATGCATGTCCTGAGCATGGACTTTTATATATAAAGATTACAGTCGCTGTCCTGGAATGATGTCTCTACTAATTTTCTATATGTTGCATTTCAATACATTGTAGATCCCAGTTAATTTAGTAATAGCTGATATAATTGAAACAGATGTACGTGAGCCACGTTTTCATTTGGAACAATTCTGATTGTAATTCCTGATATGTAGTATTATGAGATGCATTATGTAATATTTGACCTGTATTTTTATGTAACACTAAACATAGTGCAGAAGATTTATTACAAATTGTTATATAATTGTTATAAAGGATTTTCATATTAACCAATCGGGTTGGCGCTTTCATTTAAATAGGAGCCTCTGAAAAATGAGAACTGGATGTGATTGGTTACAATGGTCAGCTGCTCTGCTAGTTCTTTCTCTGCCAGTGGTGCCTTGAAGTGGCAATTGGGGTTGGTTTAGGAGGTGTAGCTCTGAGAATAGATGTGGAGGCATTTATATATAAAAAATATTGATATTAATCCTTTTATGCTTCCCTAATTGAGGCTATTAAACACAAGCTACTCATAATTGTGGTTCCCCAAAGTCAGGGATTGGCTATTCGAGGTATATACTGTAACACTGATGTAGAATTTGATATGGTCATAAGGGTACTTTAGAACATTGAACATTTGCACAGTTTTTTATTCACTTCCTCTAAATTTCCCATCCACTGCTCTGATCGCTGGATACAGTTTCATTTCCTTAATAGCACTAATAAGTAATTTGCAAGGAATTATGAATGGTCTTTGCTAAGGAGCATGTCATAGTAGGTCAAAGACATTATGAACTTAGAAGCATGAAATAAATCTTTTGGACTTTTAGTCTCTAAAAGGATACTTTGACCATTAAACCCATTAAATCAATTTTAACGAAAACATAAACACAATCATCCATGGTTAATTGGAATTTCATGGATATGGGTTAAATCCTCTGTGCCAGATCTTTCAGTTGTGGCCAGTATATGCTTATTTCTTAATATTCTGCTCTTGTTTCATACATTCTTTGTAAGAAAATAAAAAGATTATGTCCTATTTAAAGGTTATGTGCAACCAGTTCTTTTATTGCTAAAATGAATCTAAAATAAAAAGTGAATAGCCTTTGAAGATAGATTGATATAACATTAGAGTTTTGATTAATAAATCACTTTGTCTTTGCACCTACTTTGCAGGTCTGTGTGTCTCCATGGTGACAGACTACAAACAAACCCTGTGTAGTCTGATCCTGTAGTCCTAATCCCTTTTATTTGACTCTTACTTTTTTTCTAATGTACATTGGATAGATTAGCAAGAAGTAGAAGACAGATATACAACATCATGACTGCAGGGTCATACTACAAAAATTAGAATCAAGGACATTTGGAGAGATGCGTCATTTTTCTATTGTTAAATGTATTGGAGAGATACCAAAAAATGGTTGCAATGGTGCACATAGGCTTAAAAGGAAACTACATCTAGAAATGAGTAAACAAGATAATCTTGCCCCCATTGTTTGTCAGCCTTCCACATCTTCTCCATGCTCTCACAGCAAACAGTGTTGTAGAAATCCCACAGAGAACGCGTGTTAATCTCCCGCTGATCTGTTCCTTTTTGAACTCGCAGATAGATGAGGAGGAGGCTTGGCCAAAAGGGTGAGACTTAAAATTCATCTGCAGATATACTATTGTGAGGACAAGGTTGGAGGACAACTATTCCCCTAGAACACATAGAGTAGATATATTTTAGTATTTCTCAGTTTAGAATGCAGTTCAAGACAAAATATGAATGAAAGAAAAATATTATTATAAAGGATAAATTCCTGAAATTGGTTTGTTTTTTTGTATTTTTTTAATTTTTCTTTTAGGAAGTAACAGGTTTAAGACTTACATTACGCCATCCAAGATATAGTAGGTAAAGTTAATATAATGGAATATGTGAGTCACTCAGAGTCAGCTGAGTGACTTTCTATTAGGTAAATGAGAACATCTTGGACTCCATTAGCCATGAACACATATTTCTCTGTGATCTCTTATGATCAGCATAGCTGGGGTTTCAAATTACACTGCAAACTATCAGGAGGTTAAGGCCTTGTGTCCACTAGGAAATTCGGGCCCGCGCGGATTCTCCATGCAGAATCCCGCAGCGGGACCCTCCTTTCCCGGGGACATGAAGCCTGAAAATAGAATTTTCTTACCTGTCCGGAGGCTGCGGGTTCCTGTCCGTCGCGGCCGGATCTTCTTTCTCTGTGCCTGGCGGATATGCTCGGCACACCGGCAGCGTGCCGCGCACTCTTTTTTTTTTTTCCTCTCTGAACTCCAGCTTTCCCGTGCTCCCGTGCCGGAGAGCAGAAATTCAGCTGCGGGTGTACCGCGGGACCAGACAGCTTCCATTGGCTTCTATGGAAGCCTGCGGGAGACCCGCAGAAAATGGAGCATGCTGCGTTTTCTCTCACGTGCGGGAGAAAATGCAAATCCATTAAAATGCCACCCGCGGGTGCAAATTACAATTTAATTGCCCGCGGATGGCTAATGGATCCCTATGGGCAAAATCGAATGCGGATTCCGCTGCGGAATCCGCAATTCAATTTTGCCAGTGGACATGAGGCCTAACACACGCAAGAGCTATTCTTCAAAGTTTCACTCCACCAGCATTTTAATTTGTTGCAAAAAAAATGACCAGCAAAATAAAGATAATAATTATGGATTTGATGCTTTTTTGTCACATCAGTTTACTTAGCACCTTGCATATCTTTTTTAGTGCATTTTATGTATTTTTAGCCATTCTTTTTGTAGCTTGCATGTATCAAAGTACACTATAAGCTGCTTCATTTCATTCAGTCTCAATCTTGGCAGCTAGCTGCCTGCTAAGTTAGTTTCCAGCTCCTCTCCTGAATGCTCATCTGAGCCCAAATCTAATTAAACAAAATCAAAAGCAAATCAGAATTGCAGCTTCTAAAGAACTGTAGCTTTTTGTTGAATCACAAGCCTATGTCATACGTAAAGCCTTGGCTACTTAAATTCTTTAGTTTAGTTATGTGGCATGGCTTATGACAAACCCTAGATTGTCATCTGCTGCGATGCCTATGGTTTAAATTGGACACCAGGTATGTGAAACTGTCCAGTGGATCATATTACTATTAGAACTTCCCTTTCTCATTGAGTTCTGTTAGAGCAGTGGTGTCCAACCTGTTAGCATCTCTGGGCACATTTGAAGAAAAGTTATTTTGGGCCAGAAACTTCTTGGCGGCAACCTGCACAAAAACACATTAAAATTCCACACAAAGATTTTGTCTATTGACAAGACTAAATCCATGGGTGGGTTCACGGCAAAAACCGGGGTAGTTTTAAGAGTCGGAATTCGCACATGTGAAAATTCCTCCGCCTGAACATAGCCTTAGGATCCTAATAATCAATATTCACCTGAGACAGAGACAGGCAGCACTGAACTAATGACTTCTATATTAATGCAGCAAGGGTGGCTAACCTGGCTAGCCTACTAAGTACTGCCTGTATTGGGTTGTCTACTTATTAAGGAGCAGGAAAAGATGCTCACCGCTGCTCCATTGAGTACATCCTGATGCTTCCAGGCTGCTCTGGAGGCAGAACTACTAAGAACTGGACTAATGAGCAGTCAGCTGTCTTAGACTCGGCCAGCATACCTCCCTATTGACTCTTCTCTTAGCAGCTAAACTGTCAGTGCCCACTCCTGGTTATTCCTCCTTCCATGCCCGTGTCTCCATATTTCCTTACCTCACAGTCACATACAGTAGTAGTTGGGTAGCCAGGCCGCTGCGATTTTTATACACAGGGCTGGCCACATACAGTTAAGCTGTCACCGGCCCTGTGTATAATGAAGTGCATGGTTCAGCCCCGGAGGAATTTACCTGGTCCACTAAACAGTCAAGGTTAGACACCCCTGTGTTAGAGTAATCAGCAATGAGTGAAGTAACAAATTAGTCAGGCAGAGAACTGGGAACCAAGGTATCTTACAGTATACAGACACATGTAAAAATGTCATGTGTTAAAAACATTTTTATTTGCAGTTTTAGCATAATTGGTAAGACTTTTTTCTGTAACATTTTGTACATTCAGTTTTCAAAAACAAAAATGAAATGAGTGAAATCTTTTACACATTTCTTCTTCGTATTTATACCTTGTAGTGGTTACAATTTGGGACAGTCTATTTAGATCCCCACTATTTTTGTTTTATAGAGCACATTCAGTTTTCCAAGTGTTTTGGAAGTCCCACAAAGAAACTTCTGTAGAAAATGCCTGCAAAAACAGCATCTCTATTACATTTGCGCATCTCACATTAGAAGACACAATATTTGTCTGTAATGAATAAAAATAAATATGTAGCATCAAAATGTATTAAATCGTCCATAATGGACCACTGGAGAAATGGGATCACTATCCCTAAAAACATGGGTTTGGAGGTCCCTGGCTAAAATCAGGACGATCGCCCTGACGAGGATAGCGCCGTATCATATACCTTGTGGCTGTAGCCTGTCCCTAGATGGAATATAAGAACGGATATATATAGCAGATGGCAAAGCTAACATAACTAGCAAAGGCATAGACACAGGAGACTACCCGCTCTAAATACCACAAACAAGAAATAATTCAGGCATCCACACAAACTAACAGAAAGGATTCAAGCATTTGACAACCATAAAAACAGGTTTAGGACAAAGGCATGACTAGACACCAGTATCTGACAACCCATATGGAAGAAGACTCCCACAACTGATAAGGTTGCAGTTAGTATGCATGCACACACCATCAATCTTATGGACAAATAGGGTACTAAGGCATCAGCTATCACCGATCTGACAGAGTAAGGACATCCGATATCCGAAACTGCACTTGACAGATGGCTCCTAAGAGCACTTCTGCAATGACATGGAAGAGGCATACCTGTTGCGGATAGCACATGGCAAGAATACCTTGAGTCTATTGAGTCTTAAAAATGCAAAAAATAAGGCTTTTAAATATTTTACTAATTATTTTGAAAGAATGTGTGGCCACAGAGAAAAGGAGGATTAGGAACAATAAAAGAAGTCAAAAGAAATTAAGAAAATCATACTGACTGTGAGAGCTGAAAACAACAATAAACACTGTCATTAGCCCATAATTGGTGTCAAGATGGAGTTATAAAGCATCTCAGCATCGCATCTTGGCATGTCCTGACATAGTCACTGCACATAAGACCACAGAACATTGTTGGACTGTGGCCAGGTAAGAGTATTACAGCTTCTCTATCCATATTTAACTATACAGACTTTGCACTGTCACAATCTGCAGCATTATCTTAAATAAAATCAGGTCTTCAACTTGATTTACTTGCGCACAAGTAGCCATGATTCTGTTATATTTACTGCAGAGTATCTTTCTTCTATCACTCCTTATTAAAGTATTTGCAGTTTTCAATAGGTAATTAACATAGAAAATGAAGGTTTATTTTATAATGACTGAAGATCGAGAGAAATGTTTTACATTTTGGTTATCCATCATGAATGATTAAAGCAGCAAATACAGTAAGAGATATTAATTATATCTTCAATGATGTTGCTTAAGTAAAATAGGTATATTTCATTTGCAAATGGAATAACTTAATTATATTGACATCAGTGGCCCCATAGTGGGATTGCGGATGCTATCATTCAACAGATCAACAGAGATTAATAATTAACTGGCAAATCCTCTAATTCATGTAATAGATATTTCTTCTGAAAACTTATTTTTTTATATGGAATTTTGGCACTGTTTGAGTGCTGCAAGCTGGGCTGTTTTAACACATTCGTGGGCCCAGTGAAAAACTTAATTTGAGTGGGCCCCCACTTTCAAATTTAAGGATGAATCTCCTAAAATTACCAATATTTTTTTAATATAATGTTATCGCATACACAGCAATCCCTTCATATTATCAGAATTGTGCCTTAAATGCTATGTTTGATCTCTAGTAAGACTTAGGCCCAATGTGCACGGGTGGACTTCAATTGCAGAATCAACAGGTCCCCTGTGTGGACGATCCGCAGTTCAAGTAGCCCATAGAGAAACATGGGCGTCCGTAGCTGAATTAAAGCATGCAGATTTGTTTTGTGGACGTTTTGGTCCGGAAAAGAAATTGCAGCATGTTAGTGCGGTTCCCACCTGGACGGCTTCCTATGAAGTCAATGGAAGCCATCTGATCGGATTCCACGGGACAGCAGGAGTTAAAAGAAAAAAAACTCCATAAATAGAAGAACTGGACGGGTAAGCAGAAGACCTGCAGTGTCCTCAGCTGTGGGCAGGGTTGGATTCCGCTGCAGGCTTTTGCATGTGGATTTTGATCCTCCTGTGGACATGAGGCTTAAGACTAGTTTCAACCAGCATAATATGAGTGCATTTGTGTGTCTGTATTACAACCATAATTCCCTTCCCAACTGTGGATCTAATGATCTGAACTGAGAGCATAGGGATCTATAATGTTGTCAATTTGGGCCATTAGTCCTGTGGTCAGGCTGGGACCAGCAAGCATATTACATTTGAGTACAACTGGCCAGCACTGATACTTTATGTCACACTGTGCTACGAATTGACAGCTGCGGTCCACAAGCTTGCATACAACTTGGTGTGTTCCTGTAGACTCTAGCTGTAGCTCTAGCCTTGGAGGGACAATTCTGGTAATCAGTATATGTTTAGGAATTTTGTGAATGCAATTTCCTAATGTAAAAGAATGGGACTTTATAACCACCATGCACACAAACTTGGTCACACGATATATAACTTTGATATGTTATGTGATACATAATTATTGTCAGGCTGTGTGATACAGGGGTTACAGTAGCTGGGTGCTATATAGCCCTGCAACAATCATGTGTCACACAACTTACATAAGTTAGAATAGCTGTGTGCTATATCATGATATACAGTACTTTTGCAAGACAGCATGCTATATTATACAGCACACAACTACTGTAACTTATATATGACCCAGTGCTTCAACAATCATGTACAACATAACTGATCCTTCCTGGCTCCCAATCTGTACCTGTAGAGAGAGATTAAGTTCCACAGGATCAGGCAGCTGGATTGCTGGGGGAGCGTTCATAGTCAGCTGAGAGGAAAAATGGGAGACATGGTGGGCGCAGGTCATGCATGATTTAGAATCCCATGTAACTTAAAGCATGCATTTTGTATGATGTTTCCATATTTGTGTTCATTCCCTGTATATTATACACAGTAAACAAATATACACATTGCACAAACAGGTTTTCCTCTCCTATAGATCGGTGAGTATAGGTCGTGCATGCCGTAAGGGCTATCTTCCCCATCCTCCTGTCACATCCTTTCAGTGCAGGGATCCGTACCTAATAATAAAGCTAAAGAGGAAAGGTAGCACAGAACAGGACTGAATCTATCTGAAGATTACTTCCCCACCTCTCTGTTCCAGCTGCCCAGGGGTGAAGGGTGGAGCATCTGGTTGAATTGAATGTGATCTGTTTCTGTATTACTAAGCAAGCTTCTGCAATGTGGACAGAACTGTCTTTTTTCAGCTTTGTCCACGAAGACAACGAGCCTTATGACAGTTAACCCTGAAGTTCTGAGCAGCGGACCCCTGCTGATCAACTGTTGATGACCTATACTGAGGATAGGTCATCAATAGGTAAATCACAGAAAAGCCATTTAATTTTTTTAAACTCTCGGACAACCCCTTTAAAGGGGTTCTGACATGTACAAGAAAAAAATTTTACTCACCTTACCTGGCAGGGCCGATCATCCGTGATATCCCCTTCACCTTTTAGCTTCTTTTGCAGCTTCTTAAAGCAGAGCTGGAGCGGTCAAAATGACCGCATCCAGCTCTGCTCCGTCCATGAGCCACTTCCTAGGTCAGCGGACGGGCCCCACGTCACAAGCAGTGCTTGCTGTGGGCGGCCCGTCTGTACGGCTCAGTGTCAAGGGGTCTTCTTTCTTCGGCGCATGCGTGCGATCCCGGAGGGGAGGGCGGCCCGTCCTGACTGACGTCAGAGGGCTCCTTTCCTCTGCGCCTGCCTGCGATTCCGGAGGGGACAGCGGCCTGTCCTGACTGTCATCAGAGGTCTCCCTTCTTACTGCGGCAGGCACTCAATTTATGTTTCCCAAAAACAGTTCTCAAAACCCAGCAGGGGGCCACGGATTTAATATTTCACAAGGTCAAATTATAGTTATATTCATAGATACACAAAAGTGATTATTAGGCTGGGTTCACACTGGTCGCATTCAGGGCGGAGATCTCGCGGTTTGGCCGCAGCGAAAAACCGCAAGATTTCCGCCTGGAATCCGCTGCTTCTAAACCCGCGGCACTAGACGCGGGTTTTGAAGCAGCCTGGCCGCATGCTCTTCCGCTGCGCCCAGCGCTCCCATAGAGGAGAGCGCGGCCGCAGCGGAAGAAGAAAAAAAATTCACATGCTGTAGCTGGCGAATCCAAGCCTCTAGCGGCTTTGCCACGGCGTATTCGCTGTCCCGCATGGCTGGCTAATCCCGGGATTAGCGTCCGCAAGTGGATTTGCCGCAGCAAAATTCAAGACGGAATTTTCGCGGTAAATCTGCCCAGTGTGAACCCAACCTTATCGTTGCTGTTGTCATCAATATGGCATTCCTTGTGCATTGCAGGGGGTTTCTAAAGAATTTTTTTAGGGGCTTATGTTGCTTTTTCACGGGACGACCTGTCGGACGCCGCTGCCTGACAGGTCGCACCAGTGATGCCCGCTCCTTTGTAAAGTCACAGGGAAGGCAGATCGGCAATTGTTCTGGTCCGCGTTAGAGATTGAGATTAGAGATGGAGAATATCGCCAATCTCCATCTCCAATCTCCGTCTCCAATCTCCGTCTCTGGAAATTAGAGATAGAGAAAGAGGGAGAGATTACAAAGATATATATATCGATTGGGATTGGAGAGATAGGGATTGAGATTAGAGAGAGACACATATATATATATATATATATATATATATATATATATATATATTGAGATGAGAGAGATACATATTAGAGATTTAGACCGCCTGCAGACGGGCGGGTCGGATCCGGCGTCGAGAATTCTCGCCGCGGGACCCGACCCGAGCGCCTGCAGGGAGGAGCGCGTACTCACCCGCGCCCGGCGGCCCCAGCTCTTTCATGTGCCGGCTGACGGGCAGCCGGCGCATGCGCACACCGGAGCCGGCGGCCGGGTGAGTGACGTTTCTGTGCGAGGCTCTGCGAGCCCCGCACAGAAATAGGACATGCCGCGCGACATTTCGCGAGGCCAAACCGCAGCCGTCTGCATAGGAGTGCGTACTGTAATGCACTCCTATACAGGCTTTCAGTGGCGGAAATCCCACGGGAAATCCCGCCGCGGGATTTCCGCCCGTGTGCAGGCGGCCATAGAGAGAAAGAGAGATATTGCAAATATATATATATCTGTTGAGATTAGAGAGATTGGGATTAGAGAGATTGGGAGAGATACAAATATATAAACAGATTGAGATGAGAGAGATAGAGATTAGAGAGATAGAGAGAGAAAGAGAGATTACAAAGATATAGAGATTTCTGCAGTTACACTGTGTCTGGTAACAGCAATAGAACTGTCCCCAGCTTCACATTGTTAGCTGCCGCCCACAAGCATCACATGACTATTTGTGGGCAGGCAGGCTGGCTGTTCTCTCCATGGCAACCCTGGAAGGAGGAAGCTGTGTTCAAGCTCAAAGCCTGCTGGGAGATGACCCCCAGCTGCACAACAACAACAACACAGGCTGGTAACAAAGGTAAACATTAGGTTTTTAAGCAAAAGCAAGCCAAAAATCGTGGGTTCCCTGTGTCCATTAGGCAGACCAGGGAACAATGGATGTTAAAACATAAAAACCTTTTTCGTGTCAGAACCCCTTTAAGGATAATGTAATGTACTGTACAGTATTTTATGGCTGTCATAATCATTTCTCTTTAATGGATTTTAATGATTTAGTAAGTACATTTTATGCATTTTCTTCTATGTTGTCTGTGAGGTTGAGCCAGTATTGATTTATGTGCTGATAGCACCACCAATATATGTATCGCTGTCTTTTAAGGGCTTTTTCACAAGATGGACCTAATTGCACAAAAATTTTGCGTGCAAAAAACAAACAAACCATGACTGCGCAAAAATCGCAGGAATGGACGATTTTCCTTGATCGAGTCCCGAGCCTCATTAGTGTGAAAATTGCCCATTCACAAGATATGGAGCTGCGTGTTGCAGAAAAAATGCGCTGCTGTTCAGAATTCCCTCGGTCAGAGGAAATCCTCTTAATGATTTCTAATGACTTAAATACATGCAACTGTCTTCTTTTCCAAGCGTTAGACGCAGCTAAACTACCTCCCACTCCCTTTTTTTGCCAGTTCCTATAGGAGTCTATGGACACTCCTGCGTTTTACGCACCAAAGATAGGTCAAGACCTATATTTTCGCGCAGCAGAGAATTTTAGTTGCTCAATTTCAGTCGCTGGTGTCCTAGTGCGATTTTTTTTTTCCGCACCTAAAATTCTATCATCTAAACATTACCATAGGAAACCATTGGTTCTAAAAGTCACAATTTTTTGGGCCGTGTAAGTAAGGCTGCCTGTCCACGGGTGTTGCGGTATCCCGCCTGGGAGCAGGAGCCGGCAGACGGATCTCCGAAGAATTGTGGCAATTCGCAGCATGCTATGCAGAATCGCTATGATTCTCCGCTCGTGGACACGGGGGCTGCACTTTCCATAGCAATGCTATGGAAAGCATGCATTGCATTCCCCGTGGCCGGATTATCGCCACGTGGAACGCTATCCAAAAACGCCCGTGAACAGGCAGCCTTAGCTGCACAAAGTCCCTTGTGTGAACGAGCCCTAAAAATTGACCAAAGCTATCTGGAGGAGATCCGAGACTCTGATTTCGATTCTGATTGAGTTTTCCTCGTGTAATAAAAAATGATTGATGGGGTGGAGTTTTTTAGATCTAT
Source organism: Eleutherodactylus coqui (assembly GCF_035609145.1). NCBI lineage: Eukaryota > Metazoa > Chordata > Amphibia > Anura > Eleutherodactylidae > Eleutherodactylus > Eleutherodactylus coqui. The sequence goes on along the minus strand of NC_089837.1, from coordinate 384,066,973 downwards.
TGATGACTTTTGATTTTAAGAATGATTTAAAATATGGGAATATATTTGTATCTGCTTTCATTTACTGGCATTGTGTCACACACATATGAATGTAGAAAAAGTTTAATAATAATATAATTGTGCATACAATGGTTGGAAAGTAGTGTCAATTCTATAATATATGGTAATTTGGTTTTCTTGCCATGCAGTGTGATTTATTGGAGCAGTAATTATTTAATTTCACATACCGTATAAAAATCACTGGTGGCCATAACAACGGTTGTGGAAAAATGATTTTCCTTCAGTCTTAACCATATCACAGAAAACAGATATTTTAATTTTTCTGACAGTACTGACATCAACGCTTAATATATTTTAATACATTGTTAGATTTACATGTCAAATATGATTTGGGAAAAAAAAACTCATTTAATTTCAAAGACTTTCAAAATTGCTTTTATTATTGTTTAATGTGTTTTTTGGTGTAATTTCATTATGCACAGTGACAGAGAAACAGAAATAATTTATATTTAATGGCATGGGGGTTATTTAGTAACTAGCAAGCACTTTTTTTTATCTAGTTCTCTTTTATATTTGATAATGCATAGTACATAATGACATATTGATCAATGAAATTTCAGCGCGATAAATAGAACATATACGCGGCTGGCGAATATACGCTCAGCCAAAACATAGTTCTGGAACTATGTTTTGGCATATATACGCTAGCGGATCCTATAGACTCCTATGGGAGCAGGGGAAGAGAAGGGAGGGGGAGGCATTTATGCAGTGTCCAACGCTGTGAAAAGCTTACAGGTTTCTCTATATAGGTACTAGAAGGCATTCTGAGGATTTTAGCAGCGCAAGGGTTTTTCAGGGTGCGGCGTATTTTTTGCTAAAAATGACGCTTGCGGTGTGTGAATGGACGAGAAAACGCTGGATGCGATCGCAGAAAATCGCCCATTCACGTGCTTATACGGAGCGGGAGTAAAAACGCTGTCGCCGTTTATGCTCTTGTGTGAAAGAAGCATAAGAGGAATGAAGATGTTATATAGTGATAATGAGTAAAGAAATAGCATAGGAGCTATAGCAAAAGTGGTGCAAATGAAACCAATCAGATTTTGCATCCGTTTTCATTTTCCAAAAAAAGCCTCCTAAAAATGAGAGGCATAACTTGGTTTTCTTTGCAATGATTCTGCTACATTTTCCCTAGTTACTAAAGATTTAAACATCTGTGAGCTTTAGGTGGAACTTGCAATGTATAGAAATGCTGAAGGCATCATTTCACAATTACATATTTACCCTTGTTTCTTGCTTTTCCACATTTATCCTTCAGAGATCAAAATGGTTACATAATTACATACAGTAGTTGATAAATTTGAAAAAAGACTCAGGTCCATCAAGTCCAATGTATGAAGGTGCAGCGTCTTCTCTGCTACTGGCTTTCTTATCCCATGCTCCCATCTCTTTTGACAAGCAGAGAAGACACTGGAGCTTCAGAAGCAGCTGCTCACTACACTAGGGATCCCTCTACTACTCAGGGGAGCAGAAAAGGAAGCAAGCAGGAGATGTGCGATGGGCATCCATCCTAGCTCCCTTGTGGGCCAGTCCAAGTCTGCAACTAGATATCACATAACTTTGCTTCAGCAATGCAATTTGTAAGGCTAGGTTTACAGCAGCACTGGGATGTTCCATTGTTTGGCTCTGTCAAAGGATCCAAACAACAGAAGAATCAGAATTGCCATATCCAGTGTATGCCAGATTCATAGCAAACAGCAGCACTCCCTTCAAGGAATAACTTTGTGGTGCTGTCTCCCAGGCCACACTGTCAGTGGCCCATACATGGATAGCACACACTCCAGGATCCAATGCAAAAGTAGAGGTACTTTATTAAACAACCTATGTTAACAACAGAGCAACATTTCAGGCAGAAAGCCTTTTATCAAGCTGCACAAAAAAGTAGACATATAGTCTACAGATATAATTAGCTTATATGCTAGTATAAGTACATATCAGAACAAAAGCCTCAACTAGATACATACACATTAATGCACAAGGAAAAATACCTTGGTAGTCTAAGTCTAAGAAATAAATGTACGACTGCAGAGCTAGGGGATCTTGTACTTTTGTTGTCCCTCTCTCCGTTCTCCTCTCCACATTTATTTCAGCCAATATTGTTCCTATATGTCCTAATTATAGTCTTTTCTTTTTGTCTCCTAGCTCTCCAGTTGTACATAAATACCTTAGGCTTGGACTACCAATATATTTTTCTATGCACATTAATACATATGTATCTAACTGAGGCACTCCTTCTTATCTGCACTTATACTAGCATATACGATAATATAATATGTAATTAATTTTTAGTGCAGCTTGATAAAGAGCTATCTGCCTAAAACATTGCTTTATTGTTAACATCTGCAGTTGGTCAATAAAGGACCTCTACCTTTGCATTGGATTCGGGAGTGTGTGCTATCCAGAGCTGAATGGACCCCATTGACCTTACTCCAGCTCTCTCCACAGATTTATCTTTCTTTTCAAACTCATTTCTTAGAAGTTACTCTGTATTGTCTTTATAGACTCTCTGCTCTACTCTGTAGACTCTTTACAGATTCTCCTCTTTGGGGTCTTCTGTAGTCCCTTAACAAATTTTACTCCTGTGGGTTCTCCTGTAGTCTACTTACAGACTCTTCGTAGTCTCTATACAGACTTTCTTCTCTTTGTAATCTCTCACTCTCTACCTTTCTGTCTTCTGCAGAGCAGCTCCTCACAGTCTCTCTAATTCTCTTTGTTTCTTCCCATGCTTTCTAGAGATATCTTCATTCTCATTCTGGACTATCTGGACATGCATGCTACATTCTGTCAGAATAATCATCTAGTCGTGTAGTCCTCCTTTGCATGGAAGAATCTCTTCACCAGTGGCTAAAATATTATATATTCCTAGAAATAATCCTGCCTGTTGCCGTTGATTTAGCTGAACATTTGACCAAACACAAGACTATAAATAGAGAAATGTTAATATCTAAACCATTTTTCTGCTGTTAAAAATGGCAACAGTCAGATTCATCGTCACTAGAGTGAACCAATAAAGTCTTCAAAATTAAGTAATTTTTTTAAATGATAGATAAAACAATGCAATCGTATTGACCTTATGTCAAAGACATTTTTGTACTATAATGGATGGGGGAAACATCTTTCATTGTAATTTCATAGTAAGCATGAAAAAAATATCAAACATGCAATTTTCATTTACTTTTCCCTTTGTGTGCTGATAGAGGAAGAATAAAAGTGAGAGCTTTTTCAATCATACATTTATTATCTACTCTCAGAGTAGAATTTTAATCAATTCGGCACTTTTTAGAACAAGGCCATAATGTTTTAATATAATCATCTCATCATTTAAATGAATTTTATATGAAATGTAATTTTTCGCTTCTGTGGCAGTTAGAACAAGCTGCTTTACTATATTCATTAGAGGGAGAGAAATGGTTCACTAATACACTCTTCAACGGGGGGCAGTCATAGGCAGACAGACAATTTGTACCAAACAGGTTTTTCATTAACAATAAATTGGCATGAGCGGGAAAGGTTGGCATTTCTGAGTAATAAAGTACCCAACTAACCTATTAGTTGCTATGGAGCATGGTGTACACATTGCAATGAAAACCTATTCATATTAAACCTTAAATTGTATTTATTTCATTTAAAGATGGGTAAATATGGCCGTGCTCCATGAGCTGGTTTCATCTTACATGTCCTTGTAAAGTTCTGAATAGATGAAGAAAAAAAAAGCTTTAGCATTCTCTCTTGGGATAGTTTTGGGAGTAAGGATAAGGAACCTTAAATATTTAAAATGTTATAATGATATAGTCTTCTTGACTTCTGGGGGTTCATTAGCTGAGATCTCAATTGATTTCTGATTAGGGAGATGTAAGAATGAGTCTGTGCATCCTAATTCTATATCATGCGAAAGGTCCCTAATAACTTCATCATTGGCAGTCGGGCCAAATGTCTCTCACTCAGCTGGAATGATTCCAGTAATGCAAAAATATTCAACATTGATCCTTCATGATTTTTAACTAGGCCACTAAGGCTCCTTTAAGACACAACAAGAACTACACGATTCCCGTTTGCATGACGTAGTAGTAATAGTGTTCCCGATAGTTGGGATAGGTCTGGGGCACAGCTACAGCTGCTGCCGGCTGACTGGATCTGCAGGCTGGGTGACTGCTTTGCTTGTTGGGTTGCTTCCCAGCCTGCTCTAATTTGGCAATTGTTTTTGAGCCAGTAAAAATGAATTGCCAGCTGGGTGGCAAGCTGCCACCCCTTTGAGATCCTGCAGACTACTGCCTGAGGCGGCAGTCTCAGGTCGACCCATGGTAGAGGCATCCCTGCTTGTAGCACCATCTTTAGTTCCAAGGACATCATAACTGACTCACTCCAGATAATACAGACAATAACTCCTCAACAACTTGCATGGAATAATCAAATGTTTCAACCATGTCATCCTTAAAATGTAATAGGTCATCTGCATAGAGTGAAATTTTGTCTCCTCTCCCCCATTCTCTAAAACAATTAATTTTTGAATCTTCCCTGATTCTAATAGTGAGTGACTCAATCACCGATGCAAACAGTAAGGGGGAGAGGAAACAGCTTTGCATAGTTCCCCTTTCCTCTTATCCAATTAATAAAAGACTGGCAAAATCAGAATGGACTTGAACTTCCCCAGAGGTACCTCCACTCCATACTGTCAAAGACTTTAACTGCATTCAGTGGAAATTGTTAAACACCTTGTGAATATTATGCACAGCAAATGTTGCAGCTAAAATCCTCACTGATAATGGGTAAGAGACAGTATTATGCTCTACAGCTGTAGCCAAACTTAACCCAAATTACTCTGTTCAGTTGGGCTGCGAGCACCCTGCCAAAATTGTGATGTCATTATTCAGCAATGAAATCTAAAGTATTACAGTTACATTTTTGCAACTTTATTACGTATGAAAGCCCCTGCCTGAGAATAGGTCTACCAACCACAGAATCATATTGTAGATCCCTATGATGCTGTCAGTTTGGGTTAGTAGACCTACAGTTGGGCAAGGTCGCTTGCCTATAATATGCCTTTCTCAAAATAGCTTAAAGGGTTTATTCACATGGTGTAGCTATGTTTTTGCATAGAAAAACTACAACAAAGATCACACCATGACATGATATGTGAGTAAACTCTAAGGCAACGCTGTTATAGCTTTTTCACACATTAGTCAAATCATAGTTTAGAGCCGCAAATAACACGGAAATCATGACAAAATGCCATGGTTTTACAGAATCATAACTAAACCCATGGTACTTTGCACAATTTTTCAATATGTTGTGATCTGACTGCACCATGTGAATAGACTCTTAGGATGGGTTTTCATCCACTGGTATTGTGCAAGCTGGCCAATTAACATTACACAGTTTTTACCTCAAATTATAATGGCTTTATGATGTAGTTATTGGCTGCATTTTTTTTGGTGGTGAAACATAGGGCTTGTTCCCCTTTGCTTTTATTTCAGTTTTGGATTTCCAGTTTCCTGTTCCATTTTTGAAGGAGAGTAATGAAAGTTCAACAAATAAACTGATCAGCTTTTTCCCCATTAATTTCAATGGGCTTTCAGTTTTTTAATAGAACAAATCAAACTGCCAAGTATTATAAGAAAGCAGAAAAGTGCCTTAGAACGCAGACAGCGGCAACACTCTGAACGCAGACAGCGGCAACCCTCTGACAGCGGCAACACTCTGAACGCAGACAGCGGCAACCCTCTGAACACAGACAGCGGCAACCCTCTGAACACAGACAGCGGCAACCCTGGAACATGATTCTTACAGTGATGCTCTACAGCTATAGCCAAACTTAACCCAAATGCGATAACTATCAGGGACAACTTATCTTATAGTAAGCTATTTAAAAGCTATTGTTATCTTAACACAATGAAGCTCATTGTAAGGGTTCCCATGAAATCACAGAGGTGAGAAAAAAGACATAACTCACAGAAAAAGAGGCCAGATACAAGATTTACACTACAGGAAATGCTCAATCGCCATTTGACCTGAAGGCATGCAGTAAGCCAGATTGCTATACAGAGGAGCAAAAATGTTCAGGTGCATGCTGATTGAACAGCCACTCAACTCAACCCAGGGTGGGGGAGGGGTGACTGCCAACAGACCCAGCCTGCACCATATAAACTGATACCAGTACGACCGACAGTTCATATGATGCAGGCTGAGTCTGTTGGCAGTCACCCCTCCCCCACCCTGGGTGGAGTTGAGTGTAGTGTATATAACAATCTGGCTTACTGCATGCCTTCAGGTCAAATGGCGATTGAGCATTTCCTGTAGTATATATCTTGTATCTGGCCTCTTTTTCTGTGAGCTAAGGGCTCACATGGGTGTATTTTCACCTGGATATTATGCACGTATTTTTCAGGTTATTGTTAAGTAGGGATTTAATTTAGTTTTTACATTTAAAGGCGAGGGTTTCATCGGTGTTATGGCTTCCCTTTATATTGGAAGTTATAATGCTGTGTCAGACCCATCTTGCAATAGACAATGTCCAATAAACCCCACTGACTTATAATGAGACCCATCGGGGTTCTATTAAGGTTTCCATCACTTTGATGGCATTAATAGCGCCTGCATACTTGTGAACAGAATGCTGAAGCTTAAGTGATTACTTCTTATTAAGGACCATTCTCACGGGGCAAAATAGGCTGGATGCACCACAATCCACAATTGGTTTAATTGAAAACCTGCCTGCAATTCTGCATCAAAATCTGCAGTTAGTCCTGCAGATTTTGGGGTGGAATTCTGCAGCTGTGGATTAATTCTGTTCCATGTAAAAGGTCAGTGTGATTTAGGAGGCATATACCACTCAAAATAATATTTAATATGGTTTACTGGATTTTCTATAGCAGTCTGTGTTCAAATCTGCTGATGTAAAAAGTCAGTGACATTTATTTCAATTTATAAGACCTGTAGGAAGTGAATGTGTTATTATAGGTTCTAGTGAGAATGTATCATTATGCAAGTATTGATTTATTTCTTTTATCTCTTGGTGCGTGACTGGTCTTCAATGCAGAGCATGCAAATCTTAAAAGGAACAGAAGGGTGCACTCTGGTATAATATGCTGATATCGAATGTTGTTCTTGAGTCTTAAATGGGTTATTAATGAGAAATTGAGATGTACTAGCCGTATGATTTTTCTGTAGAAAAGAGGAGGAGGATTTGGTGTTTATATAAAGTGTATTCATAAAGTGTAAATTAGGATATTCTTTGTGGTATTGTCCAAATATAGAACCCATCAAAATTAGACTGTGTGCTAGCTTTCTTTAATGTAAGTTCTTAATACGCTTCCTCCGCTATGTCTACTTATTCATTAATTTCAAAGCAGAGAAATGTATTTTCTGAAGACACTTTCAAAACTATGAAGGGAATCACAGACTTGTTCACATATGTGAGACCAGTTTTATAGAAGCTGGGGCCCTTTTTAAGGTAGTGAAAGGATAAATTGCAAAATCACTAGGGGTCCTATCCTCCATAGACCTCCTAGGACATGGGTTGCTGGGCAATTTCCTAGTCAGCCATCCCCTATAATGAGCCCTGCACAAATGACAATAAATTACATTGGTTATCTCTATTAGGATTTGTCCATTCATTGCGTGCTTTGCCTTCTGTCAAATATGGCTTTGTGTACATAGAACTATACACTAAAGGACCACTTCATCGAACACACATTTTTCCATGCCTGCCTCCCTCACCTGAATACCTGTCACACTTTGGATTTCTCCTCTGTGTATTCCAGTCACTTCCATTAAGTTCAGTTCCCTGTCTAATGCTTTTTGGGCACCATCTTAAAGGGGTTTTCTAGAAAGAATATTACTGATGACCCATCCTCAGGATAGGTCATCAATAGTTGATCGGCTGTGGTCCATCACTCGGGACCTCGACCGATCAGCTGAGCGGGCGCATGCTATCAGCTCTGCAAATACACCGAGATCGGAGCAGAAGCAGCGGAAACCTCCGTGTAGTGGCCAGCGCTTGTAACTGCAGGAACGGTTCTCATTTAAATCAACGTGAGCTGTCCCTGCAGTTACAAACGCCGACCACTACACAGAGGTCGGCACAGAGACTTCCGCTCCGACCTCTGTTATAGTGGCGCTGACAGCATGTGCCTGCTCAGTTGATCAGTCGGGGACCCTAGCAATGGAACCCAGCCAATCAACTATTGATGACCTATTCTGAGGATAGGTCATCAGTAGTATTCTACCTGGAAAACCCCTTTAAGGCTGAGAATTTTTACTTTTAGTTTCACATCTATCCCATGATGTCTCAGTACAGCATGAGCTAGAAGCTATACAATTCTGTCTGCTGGGGGGAACAGTTTAATTATCATAACCTTAAATAGTCAATGGAATAAACTACAGACCATTAGTCAGGAGAATCAGCTGTGATCTCCTCTATTATAACTGTGACAGAAGCTGTGGGAGCTGGATAATAAAGTCTATTTCAGCAGCAACACTCCTATAGCAAGCCAGGATCAATTATACAAAATCACTAAATGGCCCAGAATCCAAAGAACCAAAATAGCACTTTAAAAAAGAATATGTGATAGCATAAAGATGCAAATCATAGTACATGTTGGTTTTATTCCTCCATCACCAGCAGCAACGATTTGACCTGTCAGTGCTTGACAAAGACCGATAAGTTGAAAAGTGGCAGCTGGTGATGGAGGAATAAATCCAACTTTTGATATTTTTTCGCACCGTTGTTATGTTCTTTTTTAAGGAGCTGTGTGATCATCACCAGTAACTGTGACAAAAAGAGTATGGTCACCATGCATTGATGCTGAAAGTAAAAGATTTTATGAATCAGCCAAAAATGAGGTGTGTGGACAGATCAATTCCAAAGTTAGGTTGACCCACTACCATACAGGTTCATACAATGTAAAACTTCACTCCCCAGTATAACCTTAATAATGGTATGCCAGTCAGATGGAGAACAAACATGTATATTTAGTGACATACACACATCATCTGTGAGTAGAGTCATTCTCTTCCTTTTCTTTTCCACCTGATCCAGACGGCTTCTTCTGATCATGACTCATCTCTGCAGAGTTTGCCGGACATATGCACATAATGCCCCTAAAAGTAATAGTAACACATATTGGCCCTCCAGATTAAAAAATATCCTACACTGTATCCCGGATAAAAATATGCCCCTCATTGTGCCTATCAATAAAAGTGCGCCTCATGTTGTGTCCCTGAATAAAAATATGCCCCATAATGTACTTTTGGAATAGAAAATGTGCCCCTAAATAAAAAGATGCCATCACTGTGTTCCTAAATAGAATGCTGAGCGTCTTAGTAAACATATGCTGAATGCTGTGCCTTCAAAGTAAAAACCATGCCACACAATGAATAAAAAGTCCCACACTATGTGCCCCTTGAATATAAAGTGCCCCACTATGTGCCTTCTGAATGCCCTAATTCCCCATTTTGGAAATTTCACTTCTCCAATGCAGTTATTCAAAAGCAGGAAGGCAGGAAGGGTTGGTTGTTTTCTTTCTAGGCTTCAGGAAAATGTCATAGGGGCACAATGACATCATCACACTGCATGCCTCTCAGAGAAACCATTGAGCTGCATCAAGGGAGACTAGATCTACATTGTTTCCTGCATCACTGCTGCTTTCATAAAGGATATCTGTAATCACCTTTCAGCCCCATAAACTAGATTTACCGACTCTATGGGAGAGTGCATTCACAGAGCCTGCTAAGGGCTCCTACCCACTTGAGTTTTTTTTAACACGACTGTCAATGGGACTTTCTAATGTTAAAAACGCATCGCAAGTTTGTGCTTTGCGATTTTTGTGCGATGCGTTTTTAACATTATAAAAGTCCCATTGACAATCACATTAAAAAAATGCAGCAATATCGCAGCGTTAAAAAAACACAAGTGGGTAGGAGCCCTAAAAAGAGTCATGCTGTGTGGGCACAACAACTTTGTGGGGACACAGTGCAAGAATATGGGATTCGGTGAGTATGAAACATGGTTTCCCAGAACTACGTATTTACTGCCTATTTGTGCTGGGCCATACACTTTAATGCTTAATACACACCAAAATAGCATATGCCACATATTTTTCCCATCGTGCGAAAAAATACGCTCATCAAATCAATGGGTTCTATGCACTGTGTACTACACATGCAAAAATTGTGCACATAATACGTGGCGCAAATACACCAGTGTGAGCGAGGCCTTAGAAATTTCTTCAGTCAAATTGCTATGTGCCAAAACTAGGAGTGGACCCAAAACAGGGGACATGTACAAATCTTCTATTACAGGTTTTCTCAGCCTGTGTTCCATTCCTGAATTTCCATTTCCCCAACTTATGCAAAATGCTGACCACAATCCTGTTATGTAAAAGTGGTGCAAGTCTGTTTTTGTAATGACTTAAAATATATATCATGTGATTATTCATATAAAGAAATCTTTTAGTAGTTTTTATGGTCCTAAAGGGGTTACCCACAAAAATAATTTATTGCCTATCCTATGGGGAAAAAAAAGATTGATTAATGCTCTGCGATCATGAGATAGTCACAGCTTGAGCAACCGACTGAATGGAATACAACTATCAGAATATTGATTATTTTCTGTTTTTATAGGTAAGAAAAGTTCTCCTCAGCTGTAAAATGTACCTTGAGAATAATGAAGTCCCATGTATAAGAAACCTGGAAGTGGAGCGAACTCAGCCAAATACTTCACATCATTCCAACTTGAGTGATCGAATGGGCACAGCAGCTGTCGCCAATGACTTCAATGAGCTCATACTTCTAGAGAGCTTTCAGAGAGCAGCTGATGCTAAGATTGAGCGGGACAAGTCTTATCAGAATGGGCAGGATTGTTGTGTTGCCTTTGGAGAAGACTTTGGTCCAAATCCAGTACAAGGAAGGTAAGTCAGCACCTCTACCTAATAATTAGGATGACTTGCAGAAAGGGAATATATGTTCATTTGTAAACCCCTCTTTTAGTAAGAAAGTTTTGTTGTGTCTGTTATTCCTCTCTAGCCATTGAAGCAACTATCGAACCCTACTATTCCACCATTATATATTAATTATGCATTTGAATTATTTAGGGTGTACACTAGTTAATATTGGGGTATTCACAGTATTAACAGAATATTTTATAATCTATAGCTGACACTCTGCAGAAATAATTCTGATCCTAGCCATTTAACCTTCTTAGATTTTGCAGGCTTTAATAACCATTGTATTTAAGGCCTAATGTCCACAGCATGCGTGGATTCCACGTTTGCCTGTGGACATTGGGCCTAAGAGGTTTGACAGAAGGAAGATGTCTCTACTTACTTCATGACCACAATGTGATCGCAAGGTGCTGATAGATTGTTATGGCAGCCAGGGGCCTAAGAACGGCCCCCAGGTCTCCTATCTTTATTAGGCTGAAATTAGGTCTTAACCTCTCAGAATAAAAAGCTATCAAAAAGTCAAATGTACCCCAAAATTGTATTAATGGAAGCATCAACACGTGCTGCTAAAAATACACCCTTGAACTGCTCTCTGGATGGAAAAGTAACGATATAGCTCTCAGAATATGGTAGCACAAACAGGATCAAAATCCCCAAGGCATATGTATTTTCATTACTACCCAAAAAAGAGATCTGTGTACGCATATAGTTATGATATAACATTGCTATTGCCCTATTCACCCCTATTACTGTACCTGCTTTGGGACAAATTGCCCCCAAATACTGTTCTTTGGAAATAGTGGTGTCATAACTATAATTATTCTCCAAAACAATTTTATACAGGCAGCAACCATGGAAACAATACTGGCAGATAAATAGTACCCTTTCAAACAGCATCTTCTGTGCACTAAACAATAATAGTACTCTTCTTAACCCTTTCCAATCCAATGTGTATCCTGGTTTTCCTAGGGGGGCTTACTCTTTTTCTGCCATTATACAACGGCACTATCTGCTGGCTAAAGCCAGTACTGCATGAGGTGACATGTTGGATTGGCTCTGTCAGCAGACAGGCTGGCAATATACAGCAAGAGAACCCCAACGGACGTCTTTCAACATTGGAGCTGTACAGCCTTAAATCATATTGTCTTCAGACGTCAGACAGTGGATTGGAAAGGGTTAAAGCCCTACGCAGAATTTGTGCCCCCTTCGTGCTCTCACACAGTAATAATATCCTATTAAAGCCAATACATAGTAATAATAATGATCATTTCTATTTATATAGCACCAACATATTCCGCAGAGCTTACAAGACCAGGGGAACAGAAATAAAACCAAGAATACAAGTAGTAATCAATTGATGGAAACAGTGGGGGCGAGGGTCCTGCTCCAACGAGCTTACATACCCTACTGGATGTCTTCCGACATTGGAGCTGTACAGGCTTCAATCAGAATGTTGGAAGACGTCAGACAATGGATTGGAAAGGGTTAAGTACGTGCGGGGAAGATAGGGCAGGTCCTATCTTTTCCTGTCTGTACAAATCATGGCCAGGAAAAGAAGTGGTGAAAACGAAACCACTGAAATCCCATAGAGGTCTTTTCCCGTTCTACGGTTGTGATTATCATGGTAGTATGAGGGTGGTTTGACACGAGCGATAAATTTGCATGATTATTGCAAGATGCGAGAGTAAGTAAAAGCGCAGAATTAGGAAACTAATGTTTTTCAATAGTTTCCTTCACATTTGTATTGTTTTCACTCATGTGATGTTGCGAGAAAAAAAAATTGCAACATGTCCCATCTTTCTGCGCTTTGCGTTTCTTTAAAATCTCCCATGTTTCCCTATGGAGCCTCCTTTTTATTGCATCGCAAAGCATTTTTGCAATGCCTTTCTAACATTAGAAAGTTCTATTGACTTTTGCGCTGAAAATCGTGTGAAAGAAACCTGCGAGAAAATCGCAAGTGACAGCAAAGTTTTTTGTGAGAAAAAGCACCACTGATGCTAAAAAATCGTAGGAAAAAAGTGGCGATTTTGTCTCAATTGCCCGTGTGAAACTAGCCTAAGGGAAGAAAATCATGCTCGTCTGAATCCGCCCTAAGGCCTGGGTCAGACGAGCATTACTTTTTGTGAGCCTATGTACGCAAAAAAAAAAGCACCCCACGGATGTGCAAAATGCGCGTGAATTGGCACTCACATGTCCTATCTTTTGCAGGTGCGAGTATTTTGTGCCTCTAAAAAATGGAAATGGTAACACTTTATAGGAAACCAATGGTTCTAATAGACGCTTTTTTTTGTGTGCATAGGTGTGAAAAAAACACTTTTGTCTGACCGCGGCTTAAGGGGTTAAAGAAGCCAATGTTTAATGCCATTCATTTTAATTACATTACATTCATCTCATTGATAATTGTGGTACTGCTTTGTATATACAAGATTGGCAAAGTGAAAAATCAAAAAGTTTTCACTTTTTTCTGTATTTAAAGCACAATTAAATCAAATGAGCACATCCACTATGTGAAGTGAGAGGTCAATCACAATCAGGGAATATCTTTTCTTGGAACAAGAAGTACAGATTAAATGCATTTTTCTACTGAGGTGAAACATGAATTATTCATCTTGGATCAGTTTGAGCCATTGCCAAGAATGAGAAGAGTCTTCTAAGCCTTTGAGAGTAATTTGTAGATCAGCTAGAATACGCTGAAGGATCATTGTCACTACTGCAGGCAATGCTGCTATGTGAGGTATTAGCAGTGGTAGCATCTGCAATAATGCTTTCCAATGTATTCTGCCCCAATGCCAAGATAGCCGGGGAAACTGCTGTGCTAAAGCTTTAAAATTTAACCTGAATGTCATTTCACAAGGATGTGCGGTGGCTTATATCTAATTGAAGGAAACTGCAAGCTCACTATTCTGATGTTTTGTGTGTTACACATTTTTTTATATATACAGAAAACACACATGGAAAAATGTAAAGTGTAACCTTTCCAGGATGTCTTTGTAAGTTTATGTTCTTTAACCCCTTAAGGACTAAGCTCGATAAATTATCGGGGCTTGGTCCTGGGCTTTAATCTCGGCTGATAGCAAAAGTACGGCACAGGATTAAAGCTTCTGCTTCTGTAATCAAGTAGGAGCAGGTTTGGTCCTTGGCTGTCAAACACAGCTAAGGACCCGGAGGAGAAGGGAGAAGCAGTTTTGATCCGAGGAGGATCAGTAGGAAGTAATCACCCCTCGATTTTTCTGTCAGGAGGTCGTTTGACACCCTTGTAAGGGCAGTTTGTGTCGAATGTAGGGGGTGGAAGCCAGACTGTAGGGGGTCGAGTCTGCAGATAGAACTTTTTTTTCTGAGCCCATGACTGATTCATATGTACAGATAGAACCTTGTTGTTCTATGGTAAACTTTTTAGTGTTGTCAGATGGCAGAAAATGCCAGTCATTGATAAAATAAAATAATTTTTATCTAGAAATAATACAGTGCCCGTCTATATTACTACTACAAAGTTTCTTCTACATTACTACTACAAAGAGTAGCTAGGGGGGAGGAGGACAACTGCAACATGTGCCCCAGGCAAAACTAGGATTTCCCTGCTCTAGATCTCCAAAAGTCTACCTTGTTTTTTGGGGGGTTGGGGGTGGGTTGCCATTTTGCTGTTTGTCTTGGGCAGCAGAAATGCTAGGTAAACCCCTAAGGCCTCCTTCCCACGAGCGTGACGGGCTCCGCAGCGTAATATTCCGCTGTGAAGCCCGTCACGGCGCCCCCCAGAGCCCCTATACTTACCTGCGGGAGATAGCGTGAAATCGCTTCCCCGCCCACCGCCGCGCGTCACCGCCCGTCACCGCCCACCGCCCTCGCGTCACCAGCCGTGTCACGTGCACGGCCGGCCGTGTCACGTGACGCGGCCGGACCGCGTCATTTGGCGTCATATGACGCTCGGCGGTGGGCGGGAAAGCGTTTTTTCACGCTATCTCCCGCTGGTTACAGCGGGAGATAGCGTGAATGGACGGCTTCCATTGACTGCAATGGAAGCCGTCAGTGCGTACAGCCCGTCCTCACCCGCAGAAAATAGAGCATGCTGCGGGTGAGGACGGGAGAAATCGCGGTGCGTAATTCCGCGGTGGAATTACGCATCGTGAGCATTGTGCTATTAGGTTCAATAGAACCTAATAGCTGCGGGCAACGCAGCGGATTTTCGCCGCGAATTACGCGGCGGAAATCCGTTCGTGGGAAGGAGGCCTAATAGTGTGCGTGCTCATTTTGATGGGAGAAGATAGAACTCTGTTGTCTTGACAAAATCGCAAATAAGCAAATAGAAATATGGTGCACAGTGATTTCCTCCAAAACTCAGACACCAATGATAAAAATACAGCAGCTAGATGAACGTAATTAGAACCCTTCTGCACTGACAACACATTTAGCCAAATGTTGACGTGTAAGGCTTCCTTCACGTAAAAAATTCATGGGAAGAAAGAGCAAGATATACACATGGTATAATATAATATTGTTTTTTACTGGTACCTGCTTTTTATGGAATTGTTTTTAATATTGCTTTTTTTAAATTTATTAAAATGCTTTTTATTTCTGGTGCCTTTAGTTTCCTTTAAAGGAGCCTGTACAAAAACACTAGGAATAAAATATCAAACCTACAGCTTACTACAATTCCAAAAACATGCCAGAGACCCAAAAAATGGGCAAGAGGGGGGGGGGGGGGGGGAGACGCACAGGTCTGTAGTGCCTTTCATGCTTATTGCTAATAACTGGCTACAATGTTTTTTGCCACAACAAACACCTACAAAAAAGCGCCTGAAAAGTAACATTTCTCTAAAATAAAAACAAACAGTGGGTGATACTGACGTAAACACGCAGTAGATATGTGTCTTTGCCATGTCTTGATTTGCCATGTTTTTAATTTTATTTCAATTTTAAAAACAATTTAATAGGAGTCATCAGTTTTGCAGGACTTTGCTCTATGAATCATAGCAAGAAGTATCTGAAATTACGCCTTCATACAATTTTAATGCCTGTTTAAAAGGTCAAAAGTGTGACCTTCTGATAATGAGCCCTACAAGTGAGCCACTTCATAATGAACTTTTAGAAATTGTCAAATATAGGGTTTTCATACAGCCTTTTGATTTAGAATATAATTGCAATTATACAGATTTTATCTCTTTAGCAGGGATGTCTACTATTTTTTTACCACTAATTTCTTAATATCGGTCAGAACTTCATTTTTCTGATACAGAGTTGCAAATCTTGTGCACAGACAGCAAAAAAGTGAAGTTCAATAAGCTTGTATAAAAAATACAAGGCTTTTATGTTCTCTCTAGTGGCAGCGGAAGGTGACCTGATATTTAGTTTTTTCGCAGAGTAAAGGCCCATTTAGATGGGACACATGTCGGGCAAACAATGCCATACACAGTGCCCTCGTCCCCGCACATACTCACTCTCGTGCTGCTGCATGGGAGCTAGAAGCACTGGCTTACAGCTGGGCGGCGGGAGGAAATTTCACTCCTCGCTCTCCCACGCCACTCTCAATTGACTTAACATAGCGTACGTTCAGTACTGAACGGCTGCTATTTACACTGAACGATCAATGCAGTAGTCGCCTGGATCCCATTGCTTTCAATGGGGCCACTGGCAGCAGCGGCGGCCTCATTGAAAGCGATGGGAGAACATCGCAGACCTCTGGCACAGCTGTTACAGCTTTGACAGGGGATTCTTTTTTCATCCCTGTGGGGAGTGCCATCATCACTGAACACTGTGACAGTGCTGTCACAGGGTTCAGTGATGAGGGGACTCCCTGCGGGAATATTTATGTGCAGCACGAACCTATGCAGTGCACGCATGTCTTATCTTTTGCAGGTGCATGAATTTACACACCTGTAAAACACGGACATGTGAAATCACCATCGGGTGGGTTTGTGCGCACATAGGTGTGCGGAAAACAACGCTCGTGTGAACGAGGTCTCAGGGTGCAATTGCCTCAGTGTAAGTGGCGTCCGACGTTCTCGGGCGCGACTCGCCATGCACAGGGCACAGACACTCCGACTGTGCACAAAAACAGAACATGCTGCGAGAGAAAAATCGCCCATGTAAATAGACCTATTGAAAAGAATGGGTTCTATTTTTGTGCAAGTTTTATGTGTCTCACAACTCACCAAACTCGCTCCATCTTATCACCCATGTGAATGCACCCTAACAGCTCATGCATTCTTGTGCACTAGAAAGAACAGCCGACAATTCATGATGCACTGATAATAATTCTATGATGCAATGCTAAGTAAATCATGAAAATATGACCGGTTTGGGGGTACTTAAGGGTTGGAGTTCAGAAATATAATTTAAAAATCCCTAATTTTTAATTGTTTTAAATATTATTTTATTGTAAGGTCAAACATATTTGGCCCTATCAAGATATAAAATTCCGATACCATTTTCTCAGGATGGACAGGGTCTACAATTAATATGCTGATGAAATATTTATTTTAATTGGCTCCATGAAATGCTTAGATGATTCTCAAAGTCACACTTTTAGTTGGTTTAACAGAGGATAAAGATCAAATGTTCGGCTCAAAAATGGAAATTGCTCATAAAGAGCTGAGTTGCACTCTTGTCTAAACTGCTGCCAATACAACTATTGTATTTAATTAGTTTTGCAACTCCAAGAAATATTATTCAGACTGTACATTATTTTTATAGTACATGGGTATGCTCTGAATGCAATTTAATTAAAAGTACTTCAACATCAATGCTTACTTTAGGCAATTGTTCAAGTTCTTATTTGCAAGCAGTGAACAAAAGAATCTTATTGCTGCCTGTCAGTCTGGTCATTTCTATCGTAGGTGTACGAGCAGATGGTGGCAGGGTTTGATTAACCTATAGTATAAATCATAAAGATGAAGTATTGCATGGGGATATAACGCCCATGCAAAATGTATCTTTGCAGGTGTGCTGTGCTAGGTATTTCTGTCTGTTTTTTTTGTTTCCTCTATGGAAAGCATGGGGTGAATCTTGTTCAAGACTGAAGATTGATTTAAAGGGCCACTCCAGTGAAAACACATTTTTCCATGCCTGCCTCCTCATCTGATTGTCCGTCAAACTCTGGAATACTTCTGTGTATTGCAGCCACTTCAGTGCAGTGCAGCCTCCTGTCTGGTGCTTATCGGCACCATCTTTATTGTGAGAATTTTTACTCTCACTTTCAAATCAATCCCATGATGCATCAGAACAACATTAGCTAGAGGCTATACTATTTCGTCTTGCTGGGAAACAGTTTCATTAACATTACCTTCTATAATTGCCTAAATAAGCTACAGTCAGGAGGATGAGCTGTGATCTCCTCTATTATAATTGTGTAACAAGAGCTGTGTGATTATTATCAGTAATTGTGACAAGAGTGTCTGTGTTTACCTTTAGGCAGCTTCTGTGGTACACTCTGTTAGTGCAAATCAATATTTGCTATACTATATGCGATTTGGGGTCCAAATCAAATTGTTTAGAGGTAAGCTGTGCTCAGGAGACTATAGCAATAGCATCACACAGACTCAGAAACTAACTAGAAACTAACATATAAAACAAGTAGATCTGAGCTGGTTAGAATTGAGATCACATTACAATCTGATGAGAAGGAGGACAGGAGTTTCAGATAGAAAGGAATGACTAACCAAGGTAACACTATCTGACCTATATATACTGGGGGACTAGCTACATAATGAATGGGGAAAAAATGGGGCCCTTTAAATTTTCGTTATCATTCTATATTTTGTAATTAGAAAATAGAATAAGAATTTCAATATTTTCAATTAAAAAAATTCCAAGGCCTTAGTCACGCAGGCGAGTGCAATTTCATTCAGTGAAATATCAACCAATTTCACTGCGAGTGTATATGCATTTTAAATCAGTTTATATTGTGTTTTTAATGGCAATTGTCATACAAGTGTACATTGTTTTTCATGAGCGTAAAAATAAAAGGAAGGTGGCCTAATTGATGTAAATGAAAATGCTCACTGACGTGAAGACACGCCCAGCAAGTATTTTTTTATGCACCCATTGATTTTAATTGGTGATTCTGGTGCAGGAAAACATAGCAAAATAGGACATGATAGGAATTTTTAACATAAAATTGGTCCATGAAAAAAAAATAATCACATTTGTGAATGACTGCATTAACTCTAAAGGGGTTGTACCAGAATCACAAGCTATCTCCTATCCACGTGATAGAGGATAACTTGTTGATTCGTGGGGATCTCACCGCTCAAACCTCCAGTGATCCCGAAGACAGAGGTTCAGCACCCCCCCCATCTTCCTCATACCGGGCTTACTGCAACCCCTGCAATGAGGAAGAGATTGAATGGTGTGAAGGTCAAGCCAGAATGCTGTTGCTCCATTCATTTTCAATGCAGCTCCCAGATATAGCTTAGCGGCATGCACTCAGGTATTTCTGTTAACCTCATTGAAATCAAAGGAGCGCCGCCAGTGCTTGCTCGCCAAAGCTCCTTTTTAAAGTGGTGATGCTGTTGGTGGGAGAAGCATACCAGTAGTAATGAGAAGAGGAGGACAAGGAACCTTAAAGGGGTTGTCCCGCGAAAGCAAGTGGGGTTATATACTTCTGTATGGCCATATTAATGCACTTTGTAATGTACATCGTGCATTAAATATGAGCCATACAGAAGTTATTCACTTACCTGCTCCGTTGCTAGCGTCCTCGTCTCCATGGAGCCGTCTAATTTGAGCGTCTAATCGCTCGATTAGACGCGCTTGCGCAGTCCGGTTTTCTCCCTTCTGAATGGGGCCGCTCGTGCCGGAGAGCTGCTCCTCGTAGCTCCGCATGTCACGTGTGCCGATTCCAGCCAATCAGGAGGCTGGAATCGGCAATGGAACGCACAGAGCCCACGGTGCACCATGGGAGAAGACCTGCGGTCCACCATGGGTGAAGATCCCGGTGGCCATCTTCGCAAAGTAAGTAAGAAGTCACCGGAGCGCGGGGATTCGGGTAAGTACTATCCTTTTTTTTTTTAAAACCCCTGCATCGGGTTTGTCTCGCGCCGAACGGGGGGGCTATTGAAAAAAAAAAAACCCGTTTCGGCGCGGGACAACCCTTTTAATTCTCCTGTGGATAGGGAATTACTTGTAATTCTGCTACAGCCCCTCCAATGAGTCCAAGTTCTGTCAATTGCAGTCTCAAATGAAACTCAGATGTTAAACTCACCCGTGTGAATATACCCTGATTTTGATCAGGACAGCAAAGAACAAGATGGCTAGATATAATCAAGGCCACAATGAACATGTAAATCACGGAATTGAAAGAAGCTGTGAAAGACAGAAATACATGGAGGACATTGATCCATGGAGTGACCAAGGGTCGGATGCAACTGAATGGATAATCATCATCACCCATTAGTAGTGATGAGCGATTAGTGGAATAATTGGTTCATGTTGTTATAAGGCTGAATTCATAAAAATCCTCCTGACTCGGGGCGATTGTTTTCGACTTGCATTCAAGTTAATGGCAGTAAAAATTGGATTCACTACTTTGCCCTCTAGAAGTTTGCTGATGCAGTCAAAACTCACCAAATTTAATGGAAATACAACCACACATCTGGGGAACACTGTGCTCCTCCCAAAAATTGGTTAAAATAGTGTACAGTGGTCTACAGATCAATCGTAGCACAGGGGTGTCACAGAAATCTAAAGAAGGCTCACATAGGGTGTCCTACATCAGAAATTGCACCAAGAAAGACAGTAAGTGTGCTGCTTGATTTATAAGCAATGTCATAAATTTTACAAGGAAAAATTCTGCAAGATGAAGACAACACTCAAGCCCGGGCCTACTCCAAGAAAAAACTGTGGAGCTAGCAAAACGTTTGCTAGACTAGACAGCAGGTGTGCTTCTTGTTTTAAATGCAATGTCAGAAATTTTCCAAGTTCAAATTTTGCGGGGCGAACACAACACTTAGGCACGGGCCTACTCCAAGGAACAGCTGTAGAGCTACCAAAAACTTTGCTGCGCAAGACAGCAGGTATGTTGCTTGTTTTAAAATTGACAGCATGCTAAGTAATTAGTGGAATCTGAAATGGGGGTGCAGAAATCAGTTGAAATCCATGCCTGGTACATTTTTAGAAACATCAGGCAATTCACATTGCCTATGGACAAGCAGATGCGTCAGTCAGTTATCACACCCCCAGATGGACTGAACATCCTTTCTGATTTCACACGGACAGCAGGACAAGCAAGCACTTCTATAGCATGTTGTGCAAGCTCTGGTCACTCATTCAGCTTAGACACCTAAATGTCAAAGGCGCCAATGCCCTGTCTGAGTACATCCACGCAGGAGCTGACATACTCTTAGACTATGATGGATAAGTGCTGTCTGTGACTGTCAGTCCTACCCTGAGCTTTTGCTGCAGGCTGCAATGAGCTGAAAAAACTATGCCACACCTCTGTTAGACCCCCTCTGCCATCGCCGGTGGTGCTGCTGCAGCTTCCTGCCTATCTGCCATGAATCGCAGTGCTACAATCCATTGCAGATGTATTCCTGTGGCCATGGGGAAATGCTGTTCTTAAGCTGCTTAATAGTCTGTTCTGGTAGTGCTGCATTTTGATGTCTCTCTCCACTGCTGGAATGAGGTTTGTCATCTTGGCCTTGTAGAAGGGATCAAGGCAGGTGGCCACCCAGTAATGATTTGATGTTTGGATGTGGGCTATGCGATGGTCCTTCTGCAAGCACTGAAACATAAAAGCACTCATATGCCTCAAATATGATGGCCCATATTCCTTGGGGTCAGGCCTTAGAGTATCCTCTTGTCGGTCCCACAATCCACGTAGAATAGCTGGGGTTAATGATGGATGTAAAAACGTTGTATAGCTCCCTCACCTGTCTCTGAACCTATATTATCCCCCTCCTACCTCCTCTAATACTTATCTCGTGAATGTAGAAATGCATTTGAGAAGATGCCTTGCTTTATTGCCTAAAGCCACTCTCCCTGCGATGTTGTGTAATGGTGGACTGGGCAGACAGTTGACAGACTGCTATCTCTTCCTCCTCCACCTGTGCCAACAATGCATCTGTTGCGTCCTCAGGACGGGCAACCTCCAAAACACAAACAAAAGGCACAACAGTGCAAAATGAAACATAAAACTAAGGGGAATTCTCTCCCTATAGTCCCCTAACTCGGGAGGGGGTCCTGCCTACTCGGCGGACCGACTGCTCTGACAAGTGTGAGCCCGCACGCTTGCCTGGGCCACTGACAAGTCCCTATCAGGAAGCCCTAGTACAAAGAAAGGCAAAACAGAAAACCAAACAAAGCATAAAAGAGCTTAGCTAGAAGCGTCAGCCAAGGTGTGTTCCTCCATCGCTGTCCAAAGGTAACTGAAGGATTGACCAGCACAGGAGATCATGCTGGCACTGTTTAAGTAGGAGCCAAGCTACTCAGCACCAGGTGCTGACTGACGTTACTCCTGCAACAACCACACCCCTCAGCTCCAGGAGAAGCAAGGGCACACCCAAAACCTGGTCTGGCCTGCCAGCAAGGTGCAGGCCTCAGAACAGCTGCAACAGTACCTCCCCTTCTAGAAGGGGCCCCAGGACCCTTAGGACCAGGACGACCAGGGTTTGATCTATGAAAATTTTTTACCAGACGATCTGCATGAACACCCGCTGCAGGAACCCATGACCTCTCTTCTGGGCCATAACTGCGCCAGTGCACCAGGTACTGCAGGGAATTCCTAACTAGATGGGAGTCCAGAATGCGACTGATTACAAACTGCTCCTCCCCATCCACTAGCACAGGAGCCAGGGGTGGTGAGTGATTCCCAGAATCAATGAATCTTTTGAGCAGAGATTTATGGAACACATTGTTAATTTTCATCGTGCTGGGAATTTCTAACCGGAAGGCCACCGCGTTAATCTTCTCAATTATTTTAAACGGACCGATAAATCGCGGGCCCAGTTTAGCGGATGGTTGTTTGAGTGTTATATTTCTGGTAGACAACCACACCAAGTCTCCAACACAGAATCCCGCCCCCTCAGAGCGGTGACTGTCTGCAACTCGCTTGCTGCGCCGAACGGATCGCTGTAAATTTTCTGGACTTCCGCCCATCCGGCCTCAGTATCGGAACAAAGCTCATTTGCTCCTGGTACCTCCGAAACCCTCTTGGAAAGGGGGCCAAAACATGGGTGAAATCCGTAGTTACAAAAGAACGGTGAAGTCCCCAGCCTCCAGTGGTCTATTGTTTAAAACAAACTCGGCTAGTGGTAAGAACTTCGACCAGTCCTCCTGATTTTCCGAGGCATAACAACGTAAATACTGCTCCAGGTTCTGATTACACCTCTCAGTTTGCCCATTGGTCTCAGGATGGTATGCCGAGGAAAACGAAAGCTGGACACCCAAATGAGAGCAGACTATTCGCCAAAAGCTAGACACAAATTGTACGCCGCAATCGGAGACTATATTCTCTGGCAAACCATGTAGTTTAACGATGTGGCAAATGAACAAACTCGCCAACATCTTGGCATTAGGTAAACCGGGAGTGCCACAAAATGGCACATTTTACTAAACCGGTCGACTACCACCCACACAACAGTGTTGCCATCGGAAGGTGGTAAATCCGTAATGAAGTCCATGGACAAATGCGTCCATGGTCTCTTAGGAATAGGCAGCGGCCATAACATACCGGCTGGCCGACAGCGGGATGACTTGGTTCTGGCACACACCTCACATGACGAAACAAAACTGAAGTATCCCGTCGTAATGACGGCCACCAATAGGTTCTCGAGAGTAACTTACGGGTAATATTAATCCCCGGATGCCCGGCCAACACCGAATCGCCAGCAATTCCCTGTCCCCAATGTCATAATTTCGCTCCGAAGACGAAAATTTGCGGGAGAAGAATGCACGCGGGCGGAGATCTTGCAATGTCTCCATTCCCTGAGATAGAACTGCTCCAACCCCCACCTCTGAAGCATCGACCTCAACAATAAAGGGCCTGGAAGAATCTGGCTGCACCAGCACCGGAGCAGTAGCAAAACACCTCTTCAATCTCTGAAATGACTGCATAGCTTCCGTCGACCATTTAGTAGGAAAGCACCCCTTCTTAGTCATATCAGTGAGAGGTTTAACTATCACCAAAAAATTCCTAATGAATGTACGGTAATAGTTGGCGAACCCCAAGAACCTTTGTAAGGCTTTCACATTTTCTGGTAGGACCCAATCCTGTACAGCTCAGACCTTCTCAGGATCCATCATGAACCCTTTGTGGGTAATTATATGCCCCAAAAATGTGATCTCTTGTACAGCAAACACACACTTTTCTCTTTTGGCGAACAAACAATTCTCACGCAAAGCTTGGAGGACCTGGCGAACATGAGAAACATGGGACTCAAAATCCGGAGAAAAGATCAAAATATCATCCAAGTATACTAGTACAAATCTGCCCACAAATTGAGAGAGAACCTCATTGATCAAGGACTGGAATACAGCAGGGGCATTAGTGAGACCAAAAGGCATCACCAGACTCTCAAAATGCCCCTCTGGGGTATTAAACGCAGTCTTCCACTCGTCCCCCTCCTTAATCCGGATTAAATTATATGCCCCGCGCAAGTCTAGTTTGGAAAACCAGTTGGAGCCATTCAACTGCGAAAACAGATCCGGAATAAGGGGGAGAGGGTATGGATTGCGTTTCGTGATTTTGTTCAATTCCCTAAAGTCAACACAGGGACGTAACCTGCCATCTTTTTCTTAACAAAAAAGAAACCAGCTGCTAGTGGGGAATTAGATGGTCGTATATGATTCCTTCTCAAGCTGTCCTGCATATAATCTTTGAGCGCCTGTCTCTCAGGGGCCAATATGTTGAACATGCGACTCTTGGGGAACTTGCAGTCAGGGAGAAGTTCAATGGCACAATCCCCCTTTCTGTGCGGTGGTAATTTGTCTGCCCCCTCTTGGGAAAACACATCAGAGAAGTCAGCGATAAATTCAGGCAACTCCTCTGCCTGAATGTAGGCTATATCAGCAGAAATGCAACCGGACAGACAACCAGGGCTCCATTTAACAATGTCCCCGCTTTCCCAGTCCACTACTGGGTTGTGTAAGCGCAGCCAGGGCAACCCCAAAACTACTTGCGTAGGGAGGGATTCCATGACATATAGTGTTATACATTCCATGTGGAACAGCCCAATCCTTAAATGGACATTAGGTATGCAAAAACTCAGATTTCTCTGAGATAGTGGAGCAGCATCAATGGCGGACACAGGGATGGGAAAATCCAAAGCACTCATCTCTAAGCCTAAACGTTTGACAGTCTCCTGATATATTAAATTAATACTAGCTCCACAATCCAAAAAGACTCGTATGGGACTGTCAACACTGCCACAACGAATTTCAGCGGGAAGTACCAGCCTGGAAGAGGATACCCAAGCAATCTGATGGCCTAGAGGGACCTTTCCTCTAACCTCCAGGCCATCTAGTTTTTCCCACTGAGCATTACAACGTGGGCAAAACTGAGCCATATGACCTGTACGATTACAGACAAAGCATCGGCCATTAAACTGTACCGTCCTTCTCCTCCTAACCCTGCCAGCTAGAGACCCCAGCTGCGTGGGCTCTTCCATACCTGTAGGTAGGAGGCTGGGATCCGTAGACAGTTCCTGATGCCTCTCCCTGATCTGTCTCCCAACTTTAATAGCCAGAGACATGGCCTCATCTAGACTGCGAGGTACTGGATATCATACCAGTACGTCCTTGATCTCATTGGACAGACCACAATGGAACTGGCTCTGTAAAGCAGGGTCATTCCACTGAGTTTCTGCTGCCCAACGTCGAAACTTAGCACAATAATCTTCAAAAGTGGAATCTTTCTGTCGCAAACGTCTGATATTTCCCTCAGCCACCGCTATCTTATCGGGGTCGTCAAAAATAAGACCCAAAGCAGCAAAAAAGTTATCTACTGAGGTCAGAGCCTCAGACGTTGAGGTAATGAAAACGCCCATGCCTGTGGAGCCCTCTGCAGTCTGGACATTACACTGCCCACCCTCTGGGCATTGTCCCCTGAAGAGCTAGGACGCAGTCTGAAATAGAGCTTATAGGCCTCTCAAAAGGATCCGAATTTCTGCCTATCACTAGAAAAACAGTCAGGTAGCTCAATTTTTGGTTCCTTGCTGGGAACCTGCAGTGCAAGTTTTCGCTGTTTAATCTCAGCGACCTCAGCAGCCAGCGTGCCGAGCTGGTGCAAAAAAACCTCAAGGGGATTCATGTTAACAACACAGAATCTCCCTGAGTAGGTAAGGGCTGGTCAATCTGTTGCGTCCTCAGGACGGGCAACCTCCAAAACACAAACAAAAGGCACAACAGTGCAAAATGAAACATAAAACTAAGGGGAATTCTCTCCCTATAGTCCCCTAACCCAGGAGGGGGCCCTGCCTACTCGGCGGACCGACCGCTCTGACAAGTGCGAGTCTGCACGCGTGCCTGGGCCACTGACAAGTCCCTATCAGGGAGCCCTAGTACCAAAGAAAGGCAAAACAAACAAAGCATAAAAGGTGTGTTCCTCTGTCGCCATCCAAAGGTAACTGAAGGATTGACCAGCACAGGAGATCATGCTGGCACTGTTTAAGTAGGAGCCAAGCTACTCAGCACCAGGTTCTGACTGATGTTACTTCTGCAACTACCACACCCCTCAGCTCCAGGAGAAGCAAGGGCACACCCAAAACCTGGTCTGGCCTGCCAGCAAGGTGCAGGCCTCAGAATGGCTGCAACAGCATCATTTACCCTGAGGCCCTGTAGCATCTGTTATAGCAGGCAGACAACAAAGATGGTCATACTGCTCAATGCTTCATCAAGACAAATAATTTTGGTCTCATCCTAAAAGCAGGCTAAAACGGCACATATGTCTTTTATCTGCAGCCACTCCACAGGCATCAAGTGTCCATCCTCCATACAGCATCTGCTAATGGCATACACCATCTGGTACTCCATGATCGCTCTTTACTGCTGGTATACCCTCTTCAACATATGCAACGTGGAATCCCATCACTGATGAGATAGTTGGGTGGTAGCCTAAACTGTGGCTTCACCTCTACCAGACGAGAGGTGGCTGGGTATAAATGCCAAAAGTATGAGTACAGTTTCCTGGCCTTTTTCAGCAGTGGAAGCAAACCTGGCTAACTGTTTAGGAAGCACTGCATTACCAGATTCATTACAATGGCCAGCCAAGGTATGTTTGTGAGATTGCTGAAGCAAAAGGCTACCAGCAGGTTGGCCCTATTGTCACACACAACCTTGCTTTGCTTCAGATTGTGCGAAGTCAGCTTGGGCCTGCAAAGCTATTAGCAGTTCTTCAGCTATGTGACTGCGCTCCCCTAGACATATGAGTTTTAGGACAGCATTTTGGCATTTACCACGTGCACCACTGTATGGAATTTTTGCCACATATAGACATCTGTACTGATGTGGAAGGTGTTGAAAGGTGGTATGAAGAGGTGGAGAAAGAAAAGTAGGGCAAGGTAAGGAAGGGACAGACAAGGATTAATGTCCCACAACTCTTGGGGTGACCATGAAATGTGTACCACCATTTTCAGCTTCATCTACAGAACATTGACCCAGTGCTTGCTGGACCTCATGTCCATGTTCAGGTGCACCCTGCTACTGACAGCATTCTGCAATGTGAGACACAATTTCACTCATATGGCAGTACAGGGTAGGCATGTCTTTTTGGGCAAATAAATGGTGGCTGGACATCTGGAACTGTTGGTTAGCATGGAGCATCATGTTGTGGAAGGCGTCTGTGTTCACTTACCTGAGGGGCGGTATTTCTATTGCAAGCAGCTGTGCAATGCGTGCATTCAGGCTTTGTGCTCATGGATGGTTGGGGTGGTATTTTTTTATGTTTCTATAGCTGAGGGATGCAGGGCTAGCTACTGACCTGGGACACACTGAAATTTGGGGTAAAAATTGATATCGGTGAAAGCAGTGGTAATGGTAGCGGCTCAACCTCTGCTCTAAAGTCTACTCCTGGTTCTGAAGCCTGCAGCACGATCATCAATTGTGGAAAAGAGGCCTGATGTAGGCATGCTACAAAACTGCCTCTCTGTGCTCAGAGCCTACTGCATGAACAGGGAGGGAGATGGAGGAAGAGACAGCTACAACAGTGAAAGAGGGAGCAGGATGATGCTGAGTTTTTGCTCACTGGCTCAGGTGGTCTGTTGATAGCAGCGAGTAGTAGGAGTTCATGTGACTGTTCATAAATGTTATGTTGAGGTTTTTTATGTTCTTGGTTCATTTTAAACACCTCAGATCTTACAGATGAACACTCTTCTGGCATTAATTGCAGTTTCAAAGAATGCCTAGGCTGCACAAGTTCTGTAAGCAGATCTATCTGTGGGCCTGATGTTCCTGCTGCTGTGACTTGTAGTAGCTGAGAGAGGTTGCACTGCCCTTTTGTTTTTCTGCAACACCCTACTTGCTGCCTTGGCAAGGTGCTATACTGCAACGTCTGCTTCTTCCTTTCTCCCCTGTGAGTTGCTATCATGACTCTCCCTGCTTCTCCATGGCAAATTGAATACTGCATCCTCTTTAGCCTCCTCTTTCTCTTAATTGTCCGTCTCCTGAATGGACTCTATATCACTCTATATTACAATAAGTACTGGCAGCTGGAAGCACTGTTTCCACATTTCCCTGAGTACACATTGGCTTTGGAGGAGTGACTGCACGCGCTGACCCCCACTCAACTTTCTCTTCTGAGGAAAAAAATGGTTGTGCATCAGGGCATGCAATGTCTTGGTCTTCTTCATTTGGTTGTTTGGACTGCCTGGTTGACATCCATGACACTGAGTGATCAGACAGCTCCTCAGACTGATCCATGTGGACTACTTTGAAGGGTGTGGCGGATTTGGCATGGAGTGAAGTAGAGGGGGATGCTCATGGATGACTGGTGCAAACTGACTGCTGTGTGCCTGCAACTGGGAGGAAAAGGTGGTACTTGAGGTATTCTGTGTCATCCACTCTACAACCTGCTCTGCATGCTGTGGATGTGATGCCAACTTCTAAGGAATGGCAATGAGCTTGCTTTGCCTCCTGCAGAACATGGAATTGTTGCTTCAGTGGGAGCCACTTGAAGTGCCAACTTGGCAAATTCTCTATTACCTCCACCACCACTGCCAACACGTCCCCTACCGCATGCTTTTTTCATGTTTTCTTTTTATTTATTCATTTTTTTAAATTTAGTTTTTTTTGTTTACTTTTTACTGCAGTTTTAAGCAAGTTATCAGCTAACTTTGTAGTCTGCAGAAAACCATAGAGAATAATTCGTAGTGGCCAGACTGGTGACTTCGAATGATGTCTAAGGCCATTGACACACACTGTAGTGTATTTACTGTTTCCCTGTTTGGTATTCTTTTTGTTCTATATTTAGAAAAAAAAGCAATGGCAACTAAATAAGCTCCAATCCATGGGGGGCACGATATGTGAGAACAGAAGGTCACAGAGTATAACTTGTATCTTTGTGAGCTCTCTCTGTCTGGCACAACACAATTAAATTCCCCAGACCCTTCTTCTAGCTGCATAATGTCTGTAAATAATTTGTAATGGCCAGACTGGCAACTTTAAACCATGTCTGAGACCACAGGATTAAAACTTGAACGAAAGACACATTAACATGGATTGAGATTTTAAAGAAAATCTGTGTTACCCATAGTAACTAGAGATGAGCGAACACGTTCGGCTCCGCCCCTTTTTCGCCCGAACACCGAACTTTGCGAACACTTCAGTGTTCGGGCGAAAAAGTTCGGGGGCCGCCGTGGCAGCGCGGGGGGGTGCGGCGGGGAGTGGGGGGGAGAGGGAGAGAGAGAGGGCTCCCCCCTGTTCCCCGCTACTGCCGCCCGCGCCGCCGCGCATCTCCCCGCCCCCCGGCGGCACCCGGACACTTACGCGCGAACACTGCAGTGTTCGGCAAAGCCGGTGTCCGGGTGCGGATGTGTCCGTAACGGACACGTTCGCTCATCCCTAATAGTAACCAATCACAGCACAGCTTTTATTTTATCTGAGCAGTATAACAAATAGCAACCAATTACAGCACTGCTTTTATTTTACCTCAGCTGTGTAAGAAATGAAAGCTGAACTCTGGCAACCAATCACAGCGTAGCTTTCATTTTACCTCATAAGTATAACAAATTCCCTCTAAAAACAGCATTTGCGATGATGATCAATAAGGCTCAAAGGCAAACACTTAAGGTAGCAGGTGTACATTTAGAAAAAACATGTTTTTTCTCATGGGCAACTGTATGTGGTGGCTCACGTGTATACAGCCCACAAAACCTTTATATCCTAGCAAAAGATGACAAGACCAAAACCGTAGTGTACAGAACTGTGCTGACACACAGCAGATTGCAGTTACATTCCTTTCACTATTTCAACTTTTTAAGTTTCAACATACAGCAAAAAACAGATTAGATTAAAAAAAAATCAACACAGATGAAGTTGTGGGTAACCACCTATGTTATATATGGGTAGGTCATTTGATGCAGGCACCCAGTGAAACTGCTGTCCATATGCAGATTGGAGGACACATTTGGTGACATCAGCAAGGCACCCTGGCTGCATGCTGACCTCTACAGCAGGCATTATGGGATACTTGAGTTTTGCCAAATATTGGTTCAGACTAAGGACATAGGACCACCATTCTTAGGATCGGTGGACATCTCAGCAGATAGGAGATAACTTTAGATTTCTGGATAACCCCTTGAAGACAATCTGTAAAATAAATTGACTTTTGGCCAGTGTCCACAGTAAACCATTTTCTTTCAGTTTACTTGTAAAAATTTAGTTGGCAATAAAGATCAGGGTTGACAATCCTGAAACAGTTATCATGTAAAATATGATAATGAATGATGAATTGCCAGCCTTTAATATGAATTGAGTTTAAGACCCGAGATACATTTTATCATTCCTATACTGAATTAGGGATTATAATATTTAAGTGTTTTTAGTAAAGAATTACATACTTTGATGTACAGTTTTGATTACAATAATGACTTCTCATTAACCTTGTGCAAACTTGTATATCTCTTGTATTTCTAATCTAGAAAACCTAAAATTGCTGAGACTTGAATTAAACAATCCATAAACTATGAAAAGCTGTGTAGAGAATGACGTTTGTAAAGGTCAAACTATACCTTTTTATAACCTGAGAAATGTATTTGTCAAGTCAATGTCTTATCTATAATAGTAAGGAAATTGATTTTCCACTGTGCTAAAATATATGAAATTTACATTTCAGAAAGCCTATAAGTGTTCACACATAATCACATGCTGTGTTAAAGCACATTGTATTCTACTGTCAATTTTCTGAAAATACAGTAGTTTGCGGGCTCAAGCTGGATGTGTCAATTGTGTCTCAATTTTCTCTAGTGTTGACAGGAAAAGACTCAGCTTACTGCACTGTTTTAGCATTACTTACTTTCTTGAAAGCTCATGCTGTATATATATATATGTATTACACATGTGCTCTGTCTCACTGTAAATAGATCTACATGCTGGCTTGTATTGTCATACAAAACATAGCATCAGTTTGAAGCTAAATGGTCAGGAAGGAAGTAGTTTACGGAAGAGCACTTGTGTTTTCTTCGGTGTTTCTTTTGAATTAGAACTAAACCCTTCCACCTGATTTTAGAAATTCCAGTTTACCAATTACTGTATATGAGTATGTATGCAAATGAAGTTGTTACATTTGAGTCACAAGTGTAATTTATAGGAATATCTGTCAAAGTTTGTTATAATGCCTAGTTTCATGTACTAAAGTGGTCACCAAATATTGCCACAGTATCTGCACATGGGAAAAAGCAATATAGAATGAATTATTTTATTTTATTATAATCCCCTCTATGGGTATAGAAGTCATGTGACCAATACAGTTCCAACAAGACAGTTTGTGTTTCTGTAAACTCTTGGAGAAAGAACATTGATACCTAAAGTAAACTAAATTGCACTTTGTTACTACTTACATGCTGCTTCAATCACAAAAGCTACAGATTTAAGCCCTGTAAGTATGAAATTCCATTGATGGTACTGGTCTCCTAACATGGGGTTGAAGGACTTGGTCCAGGTCCACATGTAGCAGAAAAATGTGTCAGGAATTCACATCTGCATGTGCAATAATCGTTGCATCTAAATGCACAGCCATCGTGCACTATTCGTTTACAGTTCGCTGGTCACTCACTTTCAGCCAACATGAATATTATCGCTGGATTGCTAATCTCTTGCTAATTGTAAATGCTCCACACTCAGTGCTTCACATATTATGTGAAGCACTGAACGAGAAGCAAGGGGGAAGCTGGCGGTATAATCTGCTCTGTACAAGAGCTAACAACCAAATGGTGATGTCAGCGCTCATGCAGTAGTTTAGACAGCTGTCATCTCGTCTAAATGGGACATTAGTCAACCTTCACACACAGCACCTGAGGTGCAGAAATTGCTGCAGGATTTGTTGCGGATCTTGTCTATGTGATTGCGCTTTTAGGATGCATTCAGACTAGCGTGGTTTACATGCTGCTAGAGCCTGACATGCAGGAATTCTGCGGTGAATGAGCTGCTCCGTGCTCCACAGAGTAGCCCATTCACATGTCTGTGCTGCGGGCAGAGTGCTGCCGCTGCAGCTGTAGGAGCCTGTGGTCAGCGCTATGGATAGCAGCACAGCACAGAGCTGACAGGCGAGTTGGCACTCTCTATTCTGTCTTTTTACCAGCGCAGGTTCTGCAGTGGTAAAAAAGCTCTGTGTGAGTGCTTCCATAGCAACCTATTGGTTGCTATTGAAGCGTTGTTTACACTTTGCTGTAGCAGCGTGTAAACCACACTCGTCTGAATTCACCATTATACTGCAGAATTTCTAGCTATTCCACTAGAGGAAATCCCACTGTAAATTCTGCGTATGAAGGTAGCCTTGGGGTATACTAAGAAGCAGCAAAGTTGTTGCCCAAATTTCTGACTGTTTCATTCCTCTGAATGCAACTTGCAGAAAACCATGTACCTGCCTTTCAAAAACAACCCCTTTAATATGAATGTAAATGTTTTACTTAACTACATTTTCTTTAACAAATCTGAAAGTGTGAATATACATTTTGGTATCGCACAAAAAATGTTTGGGTGATTTTATGAAAATTCAAATCTCTTGAGTTTTTCCTTTAAAAAAGTGGTAATGGGGCAATTGTTAAAATACCAGATTTATATACAACTTGCCAAGTGTTGTAAACCTTTATTCTCTGTCCTAGCAGCACTATGCCTATGCTGTACTCTTTTCCCTAAGCAACATTTATTTCAGATTGTTTGAATGATTCCATAATTTAGAAATAAATTGGAATTCTCATTTAGGAGGCAAATTAATTCCCACATTAAATTTGTTAGTCATAAACCTTTATTCTCTGCTTTTTTTTTTTAAATATCTGTAATTGCTCCTCTTTGTATTAAGTTGTAATTGCAAAACAGCAAGTGCAGACAGCAGTACATTCTGTTCTGAGCTACAACCAAATACTTGATTGCTTTCATTAAATCAAATGTTTTAATTTGTTACTAAATCTGTTGAATGAAGAGTAAGTGGCACAGCTGAGAACTTCAAAATGTACAAAGAGCTGGTGGATGGAGGGTGGTTATGGTGTGTGTTTCTTTTTTCCCTCCCTATTACTGTACAAAAATTGTCAACTCTTTTGTAAAATTCCTTATTGATACAACTTCACACAATCAGGATTTGATATTTCTATAAAATGTTCATTGTAACGAATCGCCATAGGCAGATGCTCCAAAAATGACGGCGAGTCAATCAAGTAAAATTGACAGGAGAATGATCCGAAATTTAACGAACTCTTCTGTTGCTATCATTCATAAAATATTTTTACATGGGTTTAAAATGTATTCGTGGTGTAGCACTCTTCAGGAACAGTCACTAGTAATGTTTTAGATAAAAATGATAGGTAAAAGAAGATGCTGTAAATCTATTTTCTACTTCTTTTTTTATAGATGTTAATAGGTCTTGTGTGTAAGAAATTAAAATTTGGTAGCATACCGATATTCTTTAATTGGCTCCTTGAGTGGAATTTAACCAGGCCTCTAGTTTCGAGGAGACATTAACTCTAGTGGGGAGGGTGGGGTGGATTTTTGTAATAGGTGACAAATTTGAAAATATTTGTATAAATCTGTTCTAGGTATTTTGAAGGTGGATCTGGAAAGGTAATGAAACCCTGATCTGTACTAAGCTGTTTCACTTAAGAGATACCCCATTTTTTCCAGTTTGAGAGATCAAGGTTTTCAGTTACAACAAATAAGATATCTATACTTGAGTTATGCATGGGAAAAGCAATTAGTCCTTTTTTACAGTTAACATGTTTCAAACATTTGTGGGAAACTGTTAATATGTGGTGGCGCTATCATTACTATTGAAGGGATTGTTAGAGTCTGAATTTTTTGGGAATTGATGCCAGTAAATAATTAAAGATCATATACCTACCTCTCATGGGTCCACTTAGCTCCTGTAAACTGACTGCAACCTGTATATACGGTGTCACAGGCGAGACCAGAGCTGATGGCACTGGACAAGCAAGGAGAGGGGAATCTAGGATATTTCAGAATTTTCAGGCATTAAGAGCATCAATTCCAAAAAAGAAAAGATAATTTAGTCAATCCCTTTAATACTGTACTATTCACTTACAGCAGAGTGATATTTAGTTACAATATGACAGTGGTACTTGGTAATGTTATGGCAATGTTATACTGTCATGGCTGTGCGGCGTTATCTAGTTCATGTACAGTGTTATTTAATCACCCTATGCAGTTGATAAACATTCACAGTGTGGCAGTGTTATCCTATCATGATATAGTGATAACATGGAGCTCGGGGAAGGGCAAAGCTGAACTTGGACACTTGGGAATTATATTGAGAAACCTCAATATAATTAATTCCAGCTGTCATTCAATAAGAAGCCTTATCGGGGAGCGACAAAAAAAAACAGAACTTTAGTAAATAACAATACAGATGACAAATGGGAGAAGTTTAAAAACATCCTAACTACCTAATGTGAGCAGTTCATACTCATTAAAAATAAAAGAACTATAGGTAGAAGGAAACCAATGTGGCTCGACAAGACTGTAAGGTGGCAATAAATGAAAAAAAGAAAGCGTTTAAACTACTGTTCAATTTATTTTTAATGACCTGATAGAGGGACTACACAGTAAAATATTAATATTTGTAGATGATACAAAGATAATTAATACAACGGATGACAATGTACGGCTACAAAAGGACCTAGTTAAACTGGGGGCTTGGGTAGAAAATAAATTTCAATATTGATAAATGTAAGGTTATGCACATGGGCAGGAGAAATGGATGTCACCAATACACACTAAATGGGGTACTGTTAGGGAAAAGTGATATGGAATAGACCTGGGGTACTAGTGGATTGTAAACTTAACTGGAGCAATCAATGCCAATCAGCTGCTGCAAAAACTAATAAAGTCTTGGGGTGCATTAAAAGAGGTCTTGGGGCGAGGGGCGAGAACATTATTCTTCCACTATATAAGGCACTTGTCTGGCCCCACATGGAATACTGCGCACAGTTCTGGACACCGCTGCCAAGGAAAGATGTTGCAGTGTTTGAGGGGGTTCAAAGATGGACAACTAAATTAATACATGGAATGGGAGGACTGGAATACCCAGAAAGGGTATCAGAATTGGGATTATTTACTCTGGAAAAAAGATGGTTAAGAGGCGATCAAATAACTATGTAGAAATATATTAGGGGACAATACAAGGATCTCTCTAATGATCTGTTTATACCCAGGACTGTGATGGTAAAGAGGGGGCATCCTCTACGTCTAGAAGAAAGCATGTTTCATCACCAACATAGAAGGGGGTTCTTTACTGTAAGAGCAGTGAAACTGTGGAACTCTCTGCCTGAGGACGTGGTGATGGCAAAATCCATTAAGGAGTTTAAGAGGGAACTAGATGTTTTTCTAGAGCACTATGATATTAAGGGTTTATAGACTTTAGGTAACCGGCCGGGCTGTTGATCTTGAATGTCAATCCAGGGATTACTCTGGCACTCGAGCATTTTGGTGCTCGCTCATCTCTAGAGTAATCCAGGGATTACTCTAGAGATGAGCGAGCACCAAAATGCTCGAGTGCTCGTTACTCGAGTCGAACTTCCCGCGATGCTTGAGGATTCGTTTCGAGTAACGAACCCCATTAAAGTCAATGGGTGACTCGAGCATTTTTGTATATCGCCGATGCTCGCTAAGGTTTTCATTTGTGAAAATCTGGGAAATTCACGAAAGTGATGGGAACGACACAGAAACGGATAGGGCAGGCGAGGGGCTACATGTTGTGCTGCATCTCAAGTTCCCAGGTCCCACTATTAAGCCACAATAGCGGCAAGAGTGGGCCCCCCCGCACTGTCAGCATAAAGATCGTTCTCCTCTGCCACAGCTGTAACAGCTGTGGCAGAGAAGAACGATGTTAGCCCATTGAATTCAATGGAGTCGGCAATACAGCCGGCTCCATTGAAAGCAATGGGCTGCCGGCGAGCGCGGAATGAATTTTCGGGAAGGGCTTAAAAATATAAGCCCTTACCTTAAAATCATCCTAAAATGTGTAAAAATAACAAAAAAAAAAAATATGTCAGCATAAAGATCGTTCTCCTCTGCCATAGCTGTAACAGCTGTGGCAGAGAAGAACGATGTTAGCAAACTGAATTCAATGGAGCCAGCAATACAGCCGGCTCCATTGAAAGCAATGGGCTGCCGGCGAGCATGGGATGAATTTTCGGGAAGGGCTTAAAAATATAAGCCCTTACCTGAAAATCATCCTATAATGTGTAAAAAAAAAAAAAAATGTATACTCCCCTTTCCGCTGAAGCCGGAGTTCAGCCGCATCTGGCCGGCAGTTCTCCTGAACTGCTCTGAGTAGTATTCAGCAGCCGGGGATTTAAAATCCCCGCCTGCTGAATGAGCTGCCTCTGATTGGTCACAGCCTCACCAATCAGAGGCAGATCTCACTCACACCCATTCATGAATTCATGAATGGGTGAGTGAGTGCTGCCTCTGATTGACAGCTGAGAGCTGCCCCTGATTGGTCCCTGCTCTGAGCCAATCAGAGGCAGCACTCACCCATTCATGAATTCATGAATGGGTGTGAGTGAGAGCTGCCTCTGATTGGTGAGGCTGTGACCAATCAGAGGCAGCTCATTCAGCAGGCGGGGATTTTAAATCCCCGGCTGCTGAATACTACTCAGAGCAGTTCAGGAGAACTGCCGGCCAGACGCGGCTGAACTCCGGCTGCAGCGGAAAGGTGAGTATACATTTTTTTTTATTTTTACACATTTTAGGATGATTTTCAGGTAAGGGCTTATATTTTTAAGCCCTTCCCAAAAATTCACCCGGCACTCGCCAGCAGCCCATTGCTTTCAATGGAGCCGGCTGTATTGCCGGCTCCATTGAATTCAATGGGCTAACATCGTTCTTCTCTGCCACAGCTGTTACAGCTATGGCAGAGGAGAACGATCTTTATGCTGACATTTTTTTTTTTTACACATTTTAGGATGATTTTCAGGTAAGGGCTTATATTTTTAAGCCTTTCCCGAAAATTTATCCTGAGATCGCCGGCAGCCCATTGCTTTCAATGAAGCCGGCTGTATTGCCGGCTCCATTGAATTCAATGGTCAGTGCTCGTTTAATCGAGACGAGTACTGCGTGGTGCTCGTCTCGAGTAACGAGCATCTCGAGCACCCTAATACTCGAACGAGCATTAAGCTCGGACGAGTATGCTCGCTCATCTCTATCTGGCTGCCATTATGGAGTAAGGAAGTAATTTTTTTCCTCCAATGAAGTAGGTAAAATTATATTTCAATAATGCATAAGATCTCATGTTGTTAGCATTCCCTTTTGTACACCAGTGTTTTATTCATACAGTGTATAAATTAAATTGTAAAGGAAAAGCTTTCATCTTCATATCTTGGTGACCAGTAGTTCTGGTGTCTGATGTTGTGTACTTTCAGGGCTTAGTCACACGGGCGCATCGGCGCCGGTGTTACTGCAGGAAGAAGATGGCCGCACTTCAGGATGGACGTCTCTCTGCAGCGCCGGAGGAAAGAACATGTGACCGGCTTCATTGCCGGGTGCCGATGCGCCTGTGTGACTAAGCCCTCAAGTAGTTCTGCTAAATCTAAACACCATATGTAGTATAAATGTACCTTTTTCTGTACTCCAGCAAACAACAGCACTGCTCATGAGTGGTTTGGTTTCCCTTGTATAATATGCTTTGCTTGGGTCTTATACTAATACCTTGGTATAATCTTCAATAATGAAAAGGTATCAGAAAGCATGTAGAAATATTTTCTAAGAACAGGGTGTCACTATTTGCTAAAGGGTTTTCTGTATGATATTGCTGCAAAAACTTGCAATTTTTATGTTGCATTTATTAATAAGACTTCTTAATTTTGCAGGTATCCCTTTAATCTAACTGAACTGTTCAGCCCAGTGAAAGACAGTAGTTACACCGAGAAGACACCTTTATTAAAAGTCAACTCAGAAAGCAAAAGGTAATACTGCAAATATACACATAAATAACTATATTGATAGAATAGCTATAATAGGTTTTATAGTGCTTTGTTTTTTTGCAACCTATTTTCTTTACATCTAACATCTGTTTAAGATCTCGAGCAAAAAAGGGGTTATCCAGACTTTTGGAATGTATGGCATATTCTTAAGATAGGCTATCAATTTCACATTGGTGGGGGTTAGAGATGAGCGAACACCAAAATGTTCGGGTGTTCGTTATTCGGAACGAACTTCCCGTGATGCTCGAGGGTTCGTTTCGAACAACGAACCCCATTGAAGTCAATGGGCGACCAGAACATTTTTGTATTTCGCCGATGCTCGCTAAGGTTTTCATGTGTGAAAATCTGGGCAATTCAGGAAAGTGATGGGAATGACACAGTGACGGATAGGGCAGGCGAGGGGCTACATGTTGGGCTGCATCTCAAGTTCACAGGTCCCACTATTAAGCCACAATACCGGCAAGAGTGGGCCCCCCCCCCTCCCAACAACTTTTACTTCTGAAAAGCCCTCATTAGCATGGCATACCTTTGCTAAGCACCACACTACCTCCAACAAAGCACAATCACTGCCTGCATGACACTCCACTGACACTTCTCCTGGGTTACATGCTGCCCAACCGCCCCCCCTCCCCCCCCACAGCGCACACCAAAGTGTCCCTGGGCAGCCTTCAGCTGCCCTCATGCCACACCACGCTCATGTCTATTTAGAATTGCGTCTGCCATGACGAGGGACCGCAGGTACACACTGCAGAGGTTGGCACGGCTAGGCAGCGACCCTCTTTAAAAGTGGCGGAGCGATAGCCCACAATGCTGTACAGAAGCAATGAGAAATAGAATCCTGTGCCACCGCCATCAGGAGCTGCACACGTGGGCATAGCAATGGGGAACCTATGTGCCACACACTATTCATTCTGTCAAGGTGTCTGCATGCCCCAGTCAGACCGGGCTTTTTAATTCATAGACACAGGCAGGTACAACTCCCTATTGTGAAGTCCCTGTCGACCCACAGCATGGGTGGCTCCCTGGAACCCACCGGCGGTACACAGAAATATCCCATTGCATTGCCCAACACAGCTGAGGTAGTAATGTCGTGCTTAATGCAGGTGGGCTTCGGCCCACACTGCATGCCCCAGTCTGACTGGGGTTCTTTATAAGTGTACAGATGTAGTAAAAACTCCGTGTGCACCTACAGCATGGGTGGGTGCCAGGAAGCCACCGGCGGTACATAGAAATATCCCATTGCATTGCCCAACACAGCTGAGGTAGTAATGTTGTGCTTAACCCTTTCCAATCCAATTTGTATATGGTTTTCCTAGGGGGCTTACTCTTTTTCTGCTGTTATACAACGGCGCTATATGCTGGCTAAAGCCAGTACTGCATGAGCTGACACGTAGGATAGGCTCCGACAGCAGAGAGGCTGGCAATATACAGTAAGAGAACCCCGACGGACGTCTACCAACAACGGAGCTGTACAGCCTTAAACCCTAATGTCTTCACAGGTCACACAGTGGACTGGAAAGGGTTAATGCAGGTGGGTTTCGGCCCACACTGCATGCCCCAGTCAGACTGGGGTTCTTTACAAGTGGACACATGTAGGTTAAACTCCCTGTGGACCCACTGCCTGGGTGGGTGCCAGGAAGCCACCGGCGGTACATAGAAATATCCCATTGCATTGCCCAACACAGCTGAGGTAGTAATGTCGTGCGTAATACAGGTGGGCTTCGGCCCACACTGCATGCCCCAGTCAGACGGGTTCTTTAGAAGTGTACAGATGTATTAAAAACTCAGTGTGCACCTACAGCATGGGTGGCTCCCTGGAACCCACCGGCGGTACATAAAAATATCCCATTGCATTGCCCAACACAGCTGAGGTAACGTCAGCTGTAATGCAGGTGGCCTAAAAATTAATTTGATTACACTGTAGGCGAGGGCCCACAAAAATTGCTGTATCAACAGTACTAATGTACATCCCAAAAATTGGCCATGGCCAGCCAAGAGGGCAGGTGAAACCCATTAATCGCTTTGGTTAATGTGGCTTAAGTGGTAACTAGGCCTGGAGGCAGCCCAGTGTAACGAAAAATTGGTTCAAGTTAAAGTTCCAATGCTTTTAAGCGCATTGAAACTTATAAAAATTGTTCTGAAAAATTATTTGAGTGAGCCTTGTGGCCCTAAGAAAAATTGCCCGTTCAGCGTGATTACGTGAGGTTTCAGGAGGAGGAGCAGGAGGAGGAGGAGGAGGAATATTAGACACAGATTGATGAAGCAGAAATGTCCCCGTTTTGGATGGTGAGAGAGAACGTAGCTTCCATCCGCGGGTGCAGCCTACGTATTGCTTACGTATCGCTGCTGTCCGCTGGTGGAGAACAGAAGTCTGGGGAAATCCAGCCTTTGTTCATCTTGATGAGTGTTAGCCTGTCGGCACTGTCGGTTGACAAGCGGCTACGCTTATCTGTGATGATTCCCCCAGCCGCACTAAACACCCTCTCCGACAACACGCTAGCCGCAGGACAAGCAAGCACCTCCAGGGCATACAGCGCTAGTTCAGGCCACATGTCCAGCTTCGACACCCAGTAGTTGTAGGGGGCAGAGGCGTCACCAAGGATGGTCGTGCGATCCGCTACGTACTCCCTCACCATCCTTTTACAGTGCTCCCGCCGACTCAGCCGTGGCTGGGGAGCGGTGACACAGTCTTGGTGGGGAGCCATAAAGCTGGCCAGGCCCTTAAAGACTGTTGCACTGCCTGGGATGTACATGCTGCTCGATCTACGCACATCCCCTGCTACCTTGCCCTCGGTACTGCGCCTTCTGCCACTAGCGCTGTCGGCTGGGAATTTTACCATCAGCTTGTCCGCAAGGGTCCTGTGGTATAGCAACACTCTCGAACCCCTTTCCTCTTCGGGAATCAGAGTGGGCAGGTTCTCCTTATACCGTGGATCGAGCAGTGTGTACACCCAGTAATCCGTAGTGGCCAGAATGCGTGCAACGCGAGGGTCACGAGAAAGGCATCCTAACATGAAGTCAGCCATGTGTGCCAGGGTACCTGTACGCAACACATGGCTGTCTTCACTAGGAAGATCACTTTCAGGATCCTCCTCCTCCTCCTCCTCCTCCTCCTCCTCAGGCCATACACGCTGAAAGGATGACAGGCAATCAGCCGGTGTACCGTCAGCAGCGGCCCAAGCTGTCTCTTCCCCCTCCTCCTCATCCTCCTCATGCTCCTCCTCCTCCTCCTGTACGCGCTGAGAAATAGACAGGAGGGTGCCCTGACTATCCAGCGGCATACTGTCTTCCCCCGCCCCCGTTTCCGAGCGCAAAGCAGCTGCCTTTATGGTTTGCAGGGAATTTCTCAAGATGCATAGCAGAGGAATGGTGACGCTAATGATTGTAGCATCGCCGCTCACCACCTGGGTAGACTCCTCAAAATTACCAAGGACATGGCAGATGTCTGCCAACCAGGCCCACTCTTCTGAAAGGAATTGAGGAGGCTGACTCCCACTGCGCCGCCCATGTTGGAGTTGGTATTCGACTATAGCTCTACGTTGTTCATAGAGCCTGGCCAACATGTGGAGCGTAGAGTTCCACCGTGTGGGCACGTCGCACAGCAGTCGGTGCACTGGCAGCTTAAAGTGATGTTGCAGGGTGCGCAGGGTGGCAGCGTCCGTGTGGGACTTGCGGAAATGTGCGCAGAGCCGGCGCGCCTTTACGAGCAGGTCTGACAAGCGTGGGTAGCTTTTCAGAAACCGCTGAACCACCAAATTAAAGACGTGGGCCAGGCATGGCACGTGCGTGAGGCTGCCAAGCTGCAGAGCCGCCACCAGGTTACGCCCGTTGTCACACACGACCATGCCCGGTTGGAGGCTCAGCGGCGCAAGCCAGCGGTCGGTCTGCTCTGTCAGACCCTGCAGCAGTTCGTGGGCCGTGTGCCTCTTATCGCCTAAGCTGAGTAGTTTCAGCACGGCCTGCTGACGCTTGCCCACCGCTGTGCTGCCACACCGCGCGACACCGACTGCTGGCAACATGCTGCTGCTAACACATCTTGATTGCGAGACAGAGGAGGAGGAGGAGGAGGAGGGTGCTTTAGTGGAGGAAGCATACACCTCCGCAGATACCAGCACCGAGCTGGGGCCCGCAATTCTGGGGGTGGGTAGGACGTGAGCGGTCCCAGGCTCTGACTCTGTCCCAGCCTCCACTAAATTCACCCAATGTGCCGTCAGGGAGATGTAGTGGCCCTGCCCGCCTGTGCTTGTCCACGTGTCCGTAGTTAAGTGGACCGTGGCAGTAACCGCGTTGGTGAGGGCGCGCACAATGTTGCGGGAGACGTGGTCGTGCAGGGCTGGGACGGCACATCGGGAAAAGTAGTGGCGACTGGGAACTGAGTAGCGCGGGGCCGCCGCCTCCATGATACTTTTGAAGGACTCAGTTTCCACAACCCTATACGGCAGCATCTCAAGGCTGATGAATTTTGCTATGCGGACGGTTAACGTTTGAGCGTGCGGGTGCGTGGCGGCGTACTTGCGCTTGCGCTCGAACACTTGTGCAAGCGACGGCTGAACGGTGCGCTGAACTACACTGCTGGATGGGGCCGAGGACAGGGCTTACTCTTTTTCTGCTGTTATACAACGGCGCTATATGCTGGCTAAAGCCAGTACTGCATGAGCTGACACGTAGGATAGGCTCCGACAGCAGAGAGGCTGGCAATATACAGTAAGAGAACCCCGACGGACGTCTACCAACAACGGAGCTGTACAGCCTTAAACCCTAATGTCTTCACAGGTCACACAGTGGACTGGAAAGGGTTAATGCAGGTGGGTTTCGGCCCACACTGCATGCCCCAGTCAGACTGGGGTTCTTTACAAGTGGACACATGTAGGTTAAACTCCCTGTGGACCCACTGCCTGGGTGGGTGCCAGGAAGCCACCGGCGGTACATAGAAATATCCCATTGCATTGCCCAACACAGCTGAGGTAGTAATGTCGTGCGTAATACAGGTGGGCTTCGGCCCACACTGCATGCCCCAGTCAGACGGGTTCTTTAGAAGTGTACAGATGTATTAAAAACTCAGTGTGCACCTACAGCATGGGTGGCTCCCTGGAACCCACCGGCGGTACATAAAAATATCCCATTGCATTGCCCAACACAGCTGAGGTAACGTCAGCTGTAATGCAGGTGGCCTAAAAATTAATTTGATTACACTGTAGGCGAGGGCCCACAAAAATTGCTGTATCAACAGTACTAATGTACATCCCAAAAATTGGCCATGGCCAGCCAAGAGGGCAGGTGAAACCCATTAATCGCTTTGGTTAATGTGGCTTAAGTGGTAACTAGGCCTGGAGGCAGCCCAGTGTAACGAAAAATTGGTTCAAGTTAAAGTTCCAATGCTTTTAAGCGCATTGAAACTTATAAAAATTGTTCTGAAAAATTATTTGAGTGAGCCTTGTGGCCCTAAGAAAAATTGCCCGTTCAGCGTGATTACGTGAGGTTTCAGGAGGAGGAGCAGGAGGAGGAGGAGGAGGAATATTAGACACAGATTGATGAAGCAGAAATGTCCCCGTTTTGGATGGTGAGAGAGAACGTAGCTTCCATCCGCGGGTGCAGCCTACGTATTGCTTACGTATCGCTGCTGTCCGCTGGTGGAGAACAGAAGTCTGGGGAAATCCAGCCTTTGTTCATCTTGATGAGTGTTAGCCTGTCGGCACTGTCGGTTGACAAGCGGCTACGCTTATCTGTGATGATTCCCCCAGCCGCACTAAACACCCTCTCCGACAACACGCTAGCCGCAGGACAAGCAAGCACCTCCAGGGCATACAGCGCTAGTTCAGGCCACATGTCCAGCTTCGACACCCAGTAGTTGTAGGGGGCAGAGGCGTCACCAAGGATGGTCGTGCGATCCGCTACGTACTCCCTCACCATCCTTTTACAGTGCTCCCGCCGACTCAGCCGTGGCTGGGGAGCGGTGACACAGTCTTGGTGGGGAGCCATAAAGCTGGCCAGGCCCTTAAAGACTGTTGCACTGCCTGGGATGTACATGCTGCTCGATCTACGCACATCCCCTGCTACCTTGCCCTCGGTACTGCGCCTTCTGCCACTAGCGCTGTCGGCTGGGAATTTTACCATCAGCTTGTCCGCAAGGGTCCTGTGGTATAGCAACACTCTCGAACCCCTTTCCTCTTCGGGAATCAGAGTGGGCAGGTTCTCCTTATACCGTGGATCGAGCAGTGTGTACACCCAGTAATCCGTAGTGGCC
The DNA here is from genome assembly GCF_035609145.1 of Eleutherodactylus coqui. Lineage (NCBI taxonomy): Eukaryota > Metazoa > Chordata > Amphibia > Anura > Eleutherodactylidae > Eleutherodactylus > Eleutherodactylus coqui. The sequence continues at coordinate 384,022,157 of NC_089837.1, read as the reverse complement.
AGAATGCGTGCAACGCGAGGGTCACGAGAAAGGCATCCTAACATGAAGTCAGCCATGTGTGCCAGGGTACCTGTACGCAACACATGGCTGTCTTCACTAGGAAGATCACTTTCAGGATCCTCCTCCTCCTCCTCCTCCTCAGGCCATACACGCTGAAAGGATGACAGGCAATCAGCCGGTGTACCGTCAGCAGCGGCCCAAGCTGTCTCTTCCCCCTCCTCCTCATCCTCCTCATGCTCCTCCTCCTCCTCCTGTACGCGCTGAGAAATAGACAGGAGGGTGCCCTGACTATCCAGCGGCATACTGTCTTCCCCCGCCCCCGTTTCCGAGCGCAAAGCAGCTGCCTTTATGGTTTGCAGGGAATTTCTCAAGATGCATAGCAGAGGAATGGTGACGCTAATGATTGTAGCATCGCCGCTCACCACCTGGGTAGACTCCTCAAAATTACCAAGGACATGGCAGATGTCTGCCAACCAGGCCCACTCTTCTGAAAGGAATTGAGGAGGCTGACTCCCACTGCGCCGCCCATGTTGGAGTTGGTATTCGACTATAGCTCTACGTTGTTCATAGAGCCTGGCCAACATGTGGAGCGTAGAGTTCCACCGTGTGGGCACGTCGCACAGCAGTCGGTGCACTGGCAGCTTAAAGTGATGTTGCAGGGTGCGCAGGGTGGCAGCGTCCGTGTGGGACTTGCGGAAATGTGCGCAGAGCCGGCGCGCCTTTACGAGCAGGTCTGACAAGCGTGGGTAGCTTTTCAGAAACCGCTGAACCACCAAATTAAAGACGTGGGCCAGGCATGGCACGTGCGTGAGGCTGCCAAGCTGCAGAGCCGCCACCAGGTTACGCCCGTTGTCACACACGACCATGCCCGGTTGGAGGCTCAGCGGCGCAAGCCAGCGGTCGGTCTGCTCTGTCAGACCCTGCAGCAGTTCGTGGGCCGTGTGCCTCTTATCGCCTAAGCTGAGTAGTTTCAGCATGGCCTGCTGACGCTTGCCCACCGCTGTGCTGCCACACCGCGCGACACCGACTGCTGGCAACATGCTGCTGCTAACACATCTTGATTGCGAGACAGAGGAGGAGGAGGAGGAGGAGGGTGCTTTAGTGGAGGAAGCATACACCTCCGCAGATACCAGCACCGAGCTGGGGCCCGCAATTCTGGGGGTGGGTAGGACGTGAGCGGTCCCAGGCTCTGACTCTGTCCCAGCCTCCACTAAATTCACCCAATGTGCCGTCAGGGAGATGTAGTGGCCCTGCCCGCCTGTGCTTGTCCACGTGTCCGTAGTTAAGTGGACCGTGGCAGTAACCGCGTTGGTAAGGGCGCGCACAATGTTGCGGGAGACGTGGTCGTGCAGGGCTGGGACGGCACATCGGGAAAAGTAGTGGCGACTGGGAACTGAGTAGCGCGGGGCCGCCGCCTCCATGATACTTTTGAAGGACTCAGTTTCCACAACCCTATACGGCAGCATCTCAAGGCTGATGAATTTTGCTATGCGGACGGTTAACGTTTGAGCGTGCGGGTGCGTGGCGGCGTACTTGCGCTTGCGCTCGAACACTTGTGCAAGCGACGGCTGAACGGTGCGCTGAACTACACTGCTGGATGGGGCCGAGGACAGCGGAGATGAGGGTGTGGGTGCAGGCCATGAGGCGGTAGTGCCTGTGTCCTGAGAGGGGGGTTGCATCTCAGTGGCAGGTTGGGGCACAGGGGGAGAGGCAGGGGTGCAAACCGGAGGCGGTGAACGGCCTTCGTCCCACCTTGTGGGGTGCTTGGCCATCATATGTCTGCGCATGGTGGTGGTGGTGAGGCTGTTGGTGTTGGCTCCCCGGCTGAGCTTTGCGCAACAAAGGTTGCACACCACTGTTCGTCGGTCGTCAGGCGTCTCTGTGAAAAACTGCCAGACCTTAGAGCACCTCGGCCTCTGCAGGGTGGCATGGCGCGAGGGGGCGCTTTGGGAAACACTTGGTGGATTATTCGGTCTGGCCCTGCCTCTACCCCTGGCCACCGCACTGCCTCTTGCAACCTGCCCTGCTGATGCCCTTGACTCCCCCTCTGAAGACCTGTCCTCCTGAGTAAGCGTTGCACACCAGGTGGGGTCAGTCACCTCATCGTCCTGCTGCTCTTCCTCCGAATCCTCTGTGCGCTGCTCCCTTGGACTTACTGCCCTTACTACTACCTCACTGCAAGACAACTGTGTCTGATCGTCATCGTCCTCCTCACCCACAGAAAGTTGTTGAGACAGTTGGCGGAAGTCCCCAGCCTCTTCCCTCGGACCCCGGGAACTTTCGAATGGTTGGGCATCAGTGACGATAAACTCCTCTGGTGGGAGAGGAACCGCTGCTGCCCAATCTAAGCAGGGGCCCGAGAACAGTTCCTGGGAGTGTTCCCGCTCCTGAGCAGGTGTCATTGTAGTGGAGTGAGGAGGCTGGGAGGAAGGAGGAGCAGCAGACAGAGGATTCGGATTTGCAGCAGTGGACGGCGCAGAACTGCGTGTTGACGATAGGTTGCTCGAAGCACTTTCTGCCATCCAGGACAGGACCTGCTCACACTGCTCATTTTCTAATAACCGTCTCCCGCGTGGACCCATTAATTGGGCGATGAATGTGGGGACGCCAGAAACGTGCCTCTCTCCTAATCGCGCAGCAGTCGGCTGCGACACACCGGGATCAGGAGCTCGGCCTGTGCCCACATCCTGACTTGGCCCTCCGCGTCCTCGGCCGCGTCCACGTCCTCTAGGCCTACCCCTACCCCTCAGCATGCTGTATTACCAGTGATTTGATTTCACAGGCAGGAAATAAATTGGCGCAAGACTGCAGGCCAAATATAATTTTTTCCCTTTTTGGAAAACGAAAGGCCCCACTGCCTCTAGTGAATGAATAATCTAAGTTTAATAACTGTGCTGTGTCCCTGCTAATGTGTCACAGAACGTGAGGGTAGCAGAGTTATTATAACTCTGGCAGAGCAGGTATTTTTTTTCCCAATTAAGGAAAGCAAATGGCGAAGCCAGCAGTAAAGCGTAGCTGGGTGCGTATGATTTAGCAATGTTTTTCACGCAGCTCACACGTGTCCACCGCCCGTAAGGACGTACAGAGGCTGGACAAATAGATTTGTTTTCACTTGTTTTTCCACCAAAAGGCAGCACTGCGTATATTCAATGAACATGAGAAGTTTAATAACTGTGCTGTGTCCCTGCTAATGTGTCACAGAACGTGAGGGTAGCAGAGTTATTATAACTCTGGCAGAGCAGGTATTTTTTTTCCCAATTAAGGAAAGCAAATGGCGAAGCCAGCAGTAAAGCGTAGCTGGGTGCGTATGATTTAGCAATGTTTTTCACGCAGCTCACACGTGTCCACCGCCCGTAAGGACGGACAGAGGCTGGACAAATAGATTTGTTTTCACTTGTTTTTCCACCAAAAGGCAGCACTGCGTATATTCAATGAACATGAGAAGTTTAATAACTGTGCTGTGTCCCTGCTAATGTGTCACAGAACGTGAGGGTAGCAGAGTTATTATAACTCTGGCAGAGCAGGTATTTTTTTCCCCAATTAAGGAAAGCAAATGGCGAAGCCAGCAGTAAAGAGTAGCTGGGTGCGTATGATTTAGCAATGTTTTTCACGCAGCTCACATGTGTCCACCGCCCGTAAGGACGGACAGAGGCTGGACAAATAGATTTGTTTTCACTTGTTTTTCCACCAAAAGGCAGCACTGCGTATATTCAATGAACATGAGAAGTTTAATAACTGTGCTGTGTCCCTGCTAATGTGTCACAGAACGTGAGGGTAGCAGAGTTATTATAACTCTGGCAGAGCAGGTTTTTTTTTTCCCAATTAAGGAAAGCAAATGGCGAAGCCAGCAGTAAAGCGTAGCTGGGTGCGTATGATTTAGCAATGTTTTTCACGCAGCTCACACGTGTCCACCGCCCGTAAGGACGGACAGAGGCTGGACAAATAGATTTGTTTTCACTTGTTTTTCCACCAAAAGGCAGCACTGCGTATATTCAATGAACATGAGAAGTTTAATAACTGTGCTGTGTCCCTGCTAATGTGTCACAGAACGTGAGGGTAGCAGAGTTATTATAACTCTGGCAGAGCAGGTATTTTTTTTCCCAATTAAGGAAAGCAAATGGCGAAGCCAGCAGTAAAGCGTAGCTGGGTGCGTATGATTTAGCAATGTTTTTCACGCAGCTCACACGTGTCCACCGCCCGTAAGGACGGACAGAGGCTGGACAAATAGATTTGTTTTCACTTGTTTTTCCACCAAAAGGCAGCACTGCGTATATTCAATGAACATGAGAAGTTTAATAACTGTGCTGTGTCCCTGCTAATGTGTCACAGAACGTGAGGGTAGCAGAGTTATTATAACTCTGGCAGAGCAGGTATTTTTTTTCCCAATTAAGGAAAGCAAATGGCGAAGCCAGCAGTAAAGCGTAGCTGGGTGCGTATGATTTAGCAATGTTTTTCACACAGCTCACACGTGTCCACCGCCCGTAAGGACGGACAGAGGCTGGACAAATAGATTTGTTTTCACTTGTTTTTCCACCAAAAGGCAGCACTGCGTATATTCTATGAATAATAACTGTGTTGTGGCCCTGCCTATACAATTCTTTCCCTGCAGTATCAATGGAGGGTGGAATGCTCTGCAGAGGCGATTTTGAGAAGCCCAAAAAAAATGCAGCACAGCTAACAGCAGCCTGGACAGTACTGCACACGGATAAATATGGCCCTAGAAAGGACCGTTGAGGTTCTTGAAGGCTACACTCACTCCTAACACTCTCCCTGCCTATGCAGCACTTCTGTCCCTAATGCCAGGTGCAACGCTCTGCAGAGCCGATTTTGAGAAAAAAAAAATGCCACTGCTAACAGCAGCCAACACACAGCTATCAGTGGCCCTAATAAGGACCTTTGGGGGGTCTTGAAGCCTACACTAACTACCAATTCTTTCCCTACAGCAGCTCCGGTATAAACAGCACTGTCCCTCATCTAACTCACCAGGCATCTGAGGCGAGCCGCGGGAGGGGCCGACTTTTATATTAGGCGAACACCTGATCTCGCCAGCCACTCACAGCAGGGGGGTGGTATAGGGCTTAAACGTTGCAGGGGGGAGTTGTAATGCCTTCCCTGTCTTTCAATTGGCCAGAAAAGCGCGCTAACGTCTCAGGGAAGGAAGTGAAAGTAACCAGAATACCGCATGGTGTTCGTTACGAATAACGAACATCCCGAACACCCTAATATTCGCACGAATATCAAGCTCGGACGAACGCGTTCGCTCATCTCTAGTGGGGGTTCAAATCTTTGTATACCCCCACAAATTAGCTGTTTGACAAGTCAATGGCACTACTGAAGTGCTGCAGCTTCTTCAATGTTTACATCAGGTTGAGAGTTGGTTCATACTAAGAACATCATACTTTTTTGATTTATTCATGTGAATGGAACAAATCTGCAATATGCGCTCACCTGAGTATGACAACCACTTTAAACAGCTGATTGGTGGGGATGCCGAGAGTCGTGACCCCCATAAATCTAATATTGCTGACCTATGTTAAGGACAGGCTATCTCTCATTAAAGAAACCCAATGCGTGTATGGAGACTTGTTTTTCAGGCAATGCTCCATGAAAGAAATTAGCAAATTAGATAATGTCAGCCAAACCAGAGACTCCTCCATAAGGAAGGGCAGTCTGTTTTAGGGTTCTTTGCTCTCATCAGTACAGAGCAGAGTACTGGTTTAGTTTCTTTAAACTTTCGCTGTTATATGAAGTCAAACTATAACAGTTCTGGGGAGAACAAATGGGACAGAGGGTTCATGTGAAAGAGCAGTCTATGAGATTTTTAATATACAACTGTTAATTTAATGAGTGTGAAGATGCATCACTAGTGTGCTAATCCACCAGTAAGAGCGAGTATCTCCCCCGCTCGAGACAGAAGGTTCGGGTGCCGGCGCGGGGGAGCGGTGAGTAGCGGCAGTCAGCAGGAGGGAGCGGGGGGAAGAAAGGGAGCGAGAGATCTCCCCTCCGTTCCGCTCCGCTCTTCCCCGCAGCTCCGTGCCCGCTGCCAGCACCCGAACCTTCAGTCTCGAGCGGGGGAGATACTCGCTAAAGGCAATACTCGGTCGAGCAATTGCCTTTAGCGAGTATACTCGCTCATCTATATTTGTGAACAACAAAACAGCATAAAATGAATCATTGGTCATGTTTACATTCAATAATTATTGTTCATTTTCGCACGATACACAATTATTTGAATGATAATCTTTCTGTATGAAAGGACCCAATGCATGCCTTCAAACATGCTGACAAAATTGTGCGTAAATTCCACAGTATTTACACTACAAGCCGTGTGGAGGAGATTTCTAAAAACTCTTTCACATGGTGAGGAAAATCTCTGCAACGAATCCACAGCATGTCTATTTATGCTGTGAATTTATGCTGCAGAATTCAAGAAGACACAATTACAGAAGACTAATTGTGCAAAATTTTTAATTAAACCTTATTGCAAAAATTATTTACAGCACAAAGTGCATTCATAAAAGGGGTTTTGTCATAAAAAAAGATTTAATCCTTACCTATTCCTCCCCAGGCAGTCTCCTTACCAGATCTTTACCTCACCGATCTTCTCCTGGCTCCTCCAGTCTCCCCTGTAATGATGTAACGTTCACTGCCTAGTAGGTAATGCCAAATCCTTGGCAACCTACTGTAGCGCGACTGCGCATGCGCGATATCTTCCCGCTAGTATTTCATATACCATATGAAACAGTAGCGGCAAGATATTACGCATCCGCTGTAAAGCAGGCTGCCTAGGATTTGGTATTCGCAGCTAGGCTGTGAACGCTACGTCATTTGTAGCGCTCATTGCCCTGCAGGAAGTGAACTGCAGCTGATGGACGCTCCAAACAGGAAGAAGAGGATCCGTCCGGCCTGCGGTGACATGACCCAGGGGACTGGAGGAGCCAGGAGAAGATCAACAAAGAGAAGATGCGGTAAGAAGACTGACTGGGGAGGAATAGATAAGTATTGATTTTTTTTCTAATGACAAAACCCCTTCAGGTGAAAACAAAATTGCCCCCCAAAGTGTTCAAAGCCTTTAAATGACTAATCAGTTGCTTTTATTTTGGCTAGTTATGGGTCATTGATTTTAGTTCAGAATGTGAATTTCAGCGGCACAAAATTCATCTTAACTAGGCCACCAAAAATCTGTAATTTTTTTTTCAATTTCTGAAGCTCTGGCAATGTGTTTTTGGATAAAGTGTTAATAACATGTCCTTTGTAACTGCGGTTTGCAGAGAAAGAAACACTGATAATATGTCATTTCATTATTAATGATGTTGCATTGTAGAGAAAAATGATTAAAGAGCACCATTTACGCCCAGAACATCCATTTGCAAATATTGAATGGCGAAAAAGTTATATAATAATAATTTGCTATTTTCAGAACACTTAAAGTGCCTTCCCTTTATATTTCCTCGGAAAATTGCACCTTGGCCGTGTACTTATTGCCAAGCTTTTTAGAATGTACATTAAAATTCTTAAGCTCCTATTTTTAGAAGCTGTGCTCCATTCAGAGCGCTCCGAAGCATATAATTATTAATGTAAGACATGATATGTTATACGCTGGGTATGCTATCAAAGCCGTTTATTTTGATTAATGGAAACTGACAGATAATTCTATGTTAGCTAGCCAAATAAAACAAAAACTGCCTGTCTTGATGAGCATTTGATGACTAATATTTTGGTATTGGAATCTCAGGCTACTAATATCACAGATTTCTGGCATGGGGAATTCCTTTTTTTAATGTTTCATCGTGTTTTACTTTTTTACAGCTCATTCTCATGCAAAAAAAAAAAGGCAAGCAAAGTCATTTGGCACAAGGGGAGAGATATAGCTACCAGATGGAAACAAATAGCTGAATTTGCAGAGCTATGCAAAATTTTTAGAATTCCAGTAGAGATGAGCGAGCATACTGGCTAAGGACAATTACTCGAGCGAGTATTGTCCTTAGCGAGTACCTGCCCGCTCGGAAGAAAAGATTCGGGTGCCGGCGGGGGGCGGGGAGCGGCGAGGGAGAGCAGGGGGGAACGGAGGGGAGCTTTCTCTCTCCCTCTCTTCCCCCCGCTCCCCCATGCTCACTCCCACAACTCAGCGCTCACCCGCGCCGGTACCCGAATCTTTTCTTCTGAGCGGGCAGGTACTCGCTAAGGACAGTACTCGCTCGAGTTATTGTCCTTAGCGAGTATGCTCGCTCATCTCTAAATTCTACCAGTAAAAACTATGCTTCTTTTATTGCACATGAATGTGCCCTGGGTGCAAGGGGAGGGCATAGTATTTAGACACCAGGCTAACGGTATCTGCGCTGTGGGTGATGCAAAACCTACATACCTATAACTTTATACATTATTCTATTCAAGCCAAAGATTCCAGCTTGAAATCTGTTTTGCAACTAGCTATAATATTAAATACGTACAGTGCTTTCACTATTGTGAGGGAATTAGCTTGGGATTGCTCGGGATAGGCACCACAGGTCACACCTTCAATGCAATCAGCCTAGACACAGTTCCTTCAAATGTTTTACAGCTCTGGAACCGAAGATGACCCGATGTATTGTAATGTAATTTAATTGCGTATGGGCGTGTGTATATACGTGCCTATAAAGAATAAAGGACTCTATCTCGCATATATACACAGCAAAATATAACATGCTTCGTTCTTTTTTGTGCTCACGTATTAGGCAACTACAGCGCTAATGTGATCGAAACTTCAATTGATTGACTACGAGTTACAGGGTATCACACGGGCATACAGCGCCCACGTAATATGCGCTAATCGTATGCCTGTGAAAACCCGACAACACAGATATCGGATGATTCAGGTGAAAATACACAAATAAAAATTTGCCTGGCCCTTTTATACCAAACAAGAACCTCATGATTGTCGTTTGTCTGAGCAAACAAGCTGGTGATGCTTGTGATGGTGATGCCATTCACACTCGTACAGCCTTTTCAGACAGGCATATCATTGTTCGGAATTGTGAACTTTTCATTTACTTCTTGTTCAGTGTTTCACATTCTTATGTGGGTCTGGAGGGGTATCTCTCCTTAAGGAGAGCAACTAGAAGGTGTGTGGAGACACCTAGGAGGTGAGTGGGTCAGGAGGGGCATCGTCTCTCCCTAAGGAGATGCAGAGGTATTGTTCCATATTCCCTATTTGCATATATTTCCCAGAGGAGCATGCATGGCCTTATAAGTCTCCTTCCTCACCTCCTAGGTGTCTCCTCACACCTTTTAGGTGCTCTCCTTAAGGAGAGACGATACCCCTCCCAACCCACCTCACAAGCCTCTCACTAGCCAAGCCAGAAACCTGCTGCACACTGATGAGGGCTGAAAACCTCACAATAGCTGGCTGAATTTCTGGCTTGGCTTACAATTCCCATAAGTTGTTTTAAAGACTTGTTTAAAGAGTCTGACATTGATTTGAAGAAATCCATTCAATATGTGGCGCTGCAGAGGTATTGTTCCATCTTCCTTATTTTCACATTCTTATGTGAAACACTGAACAATCAGTGTTTAAACAGAACAAGAATCCAACAAGCCAAAGATGATTTTTTTGTCAGCTAAAACTGAACAAGTGAGAAGCGCTCAATTCTTTTTAGTCGAGCAGTAATTGGCTTATGTTTAAACTGAACGAGGTCATTCATTTTTTTTCGTCTAAATGATTTTTGGAACAATAATTGTTCTGTCTAAATGCACCTTAAGGCCTTAGTCAGACGGGCGTTTATTCGCGCGATTTGCGCATGCGTCCGGCGATTTTTTAAAACCATTGCTTTGCAATGGTATCTGACACATAAGCGCTTTTTATGCGCTCGTCCGATAAATTATAGAACAGAAATCGCAGATCGCACCTATCTGCGATCTACGATTTCTGTTCTCTTCTCTATATGCGCTCAATGGGGCCGGCGGCAGCAGCTCCGACCCCATTGAGAACATATAGAAGACAAATCATTCTTCTCTGCCACAGCTGTAACAGCTGTGCAGAGAAGAACGATGTTTGCCCATTGAATTCAATGGAGCCGGCAATACAGCCGGCTCCATTGAAAGCAATGGGCTGCCGGCGAGCGAGGGATGAATTGTCGGGAAGGGCTTAAATATATAAGCCCTTCCCTGCAATTCATCCAGAAATGTGTAAAAATTAAAAAAAAAATGTATACTCACCTTTCCGCTGCAGCCGGAGTTCAGCCGCGGCCGCCGGCAGTTCTCCTGAACTGCTTCTCTATAGTATTCAGCAGCCGGGGCTTTAAAATCCCCGCCTGCTGAATGAGCTGCTTCTAATTGGTCACAGCCTGACCAATCAGAGGCAGCTCTCACTCACACACCCATTCATGAATTCATGAATGGGTGAGTGACTGCTGCCTCTCATTGGCTCAGCGCAGGGACCAATCTGGAGAACTGCCGGCGGCCGCGGCTGGACTCCGGCTGCAGCGGAAAGGTGAGTATACATTTTTTTTAATTTTTACACATTTCTGGATGAATTGCAGGGAAGGGCTTATATATTTAAGCCCTTCCCGACAATTCATCCAGCGCTCGCCCGCAGCGCATTGCTTTCAATGGAGCTGGCTGTATTGCCGGCTCCATTGAATTCAATGCGCTGGACAGCTCCAGCCCGTTTCTAATGAAACGCGGCTAGGAGCAGATTTTTCGGGCGATTTTTTGGCCCCGCTCACGTGATTTGCGGATGCGCATCCGTCATGTGATCCACAAATCGCGCAAAAAAACGCCCGTGTGACTAAGGCCTAACTGTGCATATAACAGCTCTAACTGCAACTGCCGAAAGAACCCCATACCCACAGTGAAGATGGGGGAGGCAGCATTATGCTTTGGGGCTATTTTTCTACTGCTGGAACTGGGGCTTAAGTTAAAGTGGAGGGAATTATGAACAGTTCCAAATATCCGTCCATTTTGGCACAAAACCCTCAGGCTTCTGCTAAAAAGATGAAGATGAGGAATTTCACCTTTCAGCGCAACCAGAACCCAAAGCACACCTCCAAATGAGCAAAAGAATGGCTTCACCAAAAGAAGATCAAAGTTTTGGAATGGCCTAACCAGAGCCCAGACCTGAATCCCATTGAAAATCTGTGGATTGACTTGAAAAAAGCAGTACACACCAGATACACTCGCGAACCAAACCAAAAAGACTAAATGCTGTTATAAAGTCAAAGGGTATATCAAGAAAGTATTTGCTTTTAGAGTGTGCAAATTTATGTAACATTATTTTATTTTAATTTTATTTTTGCACCCTGAAAGATTTAAGTTTATTTTCCAATAGAATTGTACAGATAACGGGTCACATTGAAGGTGGAAATAAATCTAAAATGATTCATCTTTGTATAGAATTTTTTAACATGACAAAAATGTAATTTTAGCAGAGGTGTGTGGACTATTATATTCACCATAGCCTTTGACTAATTTCCATGTCTCCAGTCGCCCAAGTTCTCCATTACCTTCTCCCCTGTGTCTGTTCTACAGTCTGTTAATGCTTACCAATTATGAAAATAAAAAATTCTGTCCCACGTTGTGCGAATTGTGTTTTACTGTACTGTGGCACAGAATGGTATTACCGTCTGTATATGAGGCTGATCACTCTGGTGTAGAGAGTTTAGTCTAATGGATTCATGACAGATCTAATTTCAACAGATAAAAATGGGAGCCTAAGGGAATGTAATGAGTTTAATAATGGAATAGAATTATGTAGAGGGAAACACCAGTGTGAGCACATTATACTTTTATGCTGCAAGTAAAATGTACTTTTTAATAGTTTTTCAGTGACTACTTTTCTATTTTCACCTAAGAAGCTGCATCATGGAGAGTAAAAGACATGATACTCTTGACTTTTCGATGCATTGTTTAGACAGTTGGCGGTGTGCTCAGAACTCGTGATCTTAAAAGACTGTTGCTTTCTTGCACAAAAGGCAGATTAAATGAGAGCTCTACTTTCTTCTCGAGACAGAACAATAGTGTTTACATTGCTGTGATATGCTCTAAAGGCTACAGATCTATCTTCACAATTGTGATGCCTTTATAATGCTAGACAGTTTGTTCTCATTTGCAGTGTGAAATGAGGAATGTCTGTGTCAAATGCATGGATTGCTGCTCAGATAAGAGAGTGCATCAAAAAACCATAAGTGTCAGGAAAACTGTTTCCTAGGAAACCAAGGCATACTGGGCTACATGATGAGAAATCACACAGGCAGCCATTATTTGAAACTTCCTTAAGCTTAAATGAAGGGATATTATCTCCAAGTTAACTGTCTGTGTAGTTTCTGCTGGGTTCAATTATTATATTTTTGTATTGAGCTTAAAATCAGTGAAGGCTAAACATAATAAAAGTAAACAATTTTGAAAATTAAATTGACAAGTTCTCTCCTGTTGAATTTTTGGAAACTTTGGACGGGTAGCAGAAAAATGTTCATATTCAGTATGCTGTCGGTCCATCTACTGATAGGATCTAATGAGCTCTTACTGCTGTTAAATGGATATAGGACAAAGGTTTTTCTACCATGAACAAGCACTGATCGACAATTTTGCAAATGGATTGGTGCTCGTTCAGCTCCATTTATGTAGAGCAATCACCACTACTGTACATGCCCAAATGATCCGTATTATGAACATCTGGGCACATTCTGTTTTGATTTGTGCCAGCATATTGCTGTTTACACAGAACAATATTCTGCCAAAAATGGATGACTTCTAGTGCCAACATTGAAAATCACCCATAACTGAAAGTTTACAACTAAATACAGCACAATAAACATGAATGTGGTTTTACAAGACTTTATTGATATGCTGTGAAAAACAAATCTGACATTTTGATTATATATTATGGAATTTTGCCCCGTATTTGTGATATGAAGTTACTATCATTCTTCTATGTTTAATAGAGATGAGCGAACACCAAAATGCTCGGGTGTTCGTTATTCAAAACGAACTTCCCGCGATGTTCGAGGGTTCGTTTCGAATAACTACCCCATTGAAGTCAATGGGCGACTGGAGCATTTTTGTATTTCGCCGATGCTCGCTAAGGTTTTCATGTGTGAAAATCTGGGCAATTCAAGAAAGTGATGGGAACGACACAGCAACGGATAGGGCAGGCGAGGGGCTACATGTTGGGCTGCATCTCAAGTTCACAGGTCCCACTATTAAGCCACAATACCGGCAAGAGTGGGCCCCCCCCCTCCCAACAACTTTTACTTCTGAAAAGCCCTCATTAGCATGGCATACCTTTGCTAAGCACCACACTACCTCCAACAAAGCACAATCACTGCCTGCATGACACTCCACTGACACTTCTCCTGGGTTACATGCTGCCCAACCTCCCCCCCACAGCGCACACCAAAGTGTCCCTGCGCAGCCTTCAGCTGCCCTCATGCCACACCACCCTCATGTCTATTTAGAATTGCGTCTGCCATGACGAGGGACCGCAGGCACACACTGCAGAGGTTGGCACGGCTAGGCAGCGACCCTCTTTAAAAGTGGCGGGGCGATAGCCCACAATGCTGTACAGAAGCAATGAGAAATAGAATCCTGTGCCACCGCCATCAGGAGCTGCACACGTGGGCATAGCAATGGGGAACCTATGTGCCACACACTATTCATTCTGTCAAGGTGTCTGCATGCCCCAGTCAGACCGCTGTTTTTAATTCATAGACACAGGCAGGTACAACTCCCTATTGTGAAGTCCCTGTGGACCCAGAGCATGGGTGGCTCCCTGGAACCCACCGGCGGTACACAAAAATATCCCATTGCATTGCCCAACACAGCTGAGGTAGTAATGTCGTGCATAATACAGGTGGGCTTCGGCCCACACTGTATGCCCCAGTCAGACTGGGGTTCTTTACAAGTGGAAACAGATGCATTTATAATTCCCTGTGGACCCACAGCATGGGTGGGTGCCAGGAAGCCACCGGCGGTACATAGAAATATCCCATTGCATTGCCCAACACAGCTGAGGTAGTAATGTCGTGCTTAATGCAGGTGGGCTTCGGCCCACACTGTATGCCCCAGTCTGACTGGGGTTCTTTTCAAGTGTACAGATGTAGTAAAAACTCCGTGTGCACCTACAGCATGGGTGGGTGCCAGGAAGCCACCGGCGGTACATAGAAATATCCCATTGCATTGCCCAACACAGCTGAGGTAGTAATGTCGTGCTTAATGCAGGTGGGCTTCGGCCCACACTGCATGCCCCAGTCAGACTGGGGTTCTTTTCAAGTGTACAGATGTAGTAAAAACTCCGTGTGCACCTACAGCATGGGTGGCTCCCTGGAACCCACCGGCGGTACACAAAAATATCCCATTGCATTGCCCAACACAGCTGAGGTAGTAATGTCGTGCTTAATGCAGGTGGGCTTCGGCCCACACTGCATGCCCCAGTCTGACTGGGGTTCTTTTCAAGTGTACAGATGTAGTAAAAATTCCGTGTGCACCTACAGCATGGGTGGGTGCCAGGAAGCCACCGGCGGTACATAGAAATATCCCAATGCATTGCCCAACACAGCTGAGGTAACGTCAGCTGTAATGCAGGTGGGCTAAAAATTCATTTGATTACACTGTAGGCGAGGGCCCACAAAAATTGCTGTATCAACAGTACTAATGTACATCCAAAAAATTGGCCATGGCCAGCCAAGAGGGCAGGTGAAACCCATTAATCGCTTTGGTTAATGTGGCTTAAGTGGTAACTAGGCCTGAAGGCAGCCCAGTGTAACGAAAAATTGGTTCAAGTTAAAGTTCCAACGCTTTTAAGCGCATTGAAACTTTTCAAAATTGTTCAGAAAAATTATTTGAGTGAGCCTTGTGGCCCTAAGAAAAATTGCCCGTTCAGCGTGATTACGTGAGGTTTCAGGAGGAGGAGCAGGAGGAGGAGGAGGAATATTAGACACAGATTGATGAAGCAGAAATGTCCCCGTTTTGGATGGTGAGAGAGAACGTAGCTTCCATCCGCGGGTGCAGCCTACGTATTGCTTACGTATTCTTGCTGTCCGCTGGTGGAGAAGAGAAGTCTGGCGAAATCCAGGCTTTGTTCATCTTGATGAGTGTTAGCCTGTCGGCACTGTCGGTTGACAAGCGGGTACGCTTATCTGTGATGATTCCCCCAGCCGCACTAAACACCCTCTCCGACAAGACGCTAGCCGCAGGACAAGCAAGCACCTCCAGGGCATACAGCGCTAGTTCAGGCCACGTGTCCAGCTTCGACACCCAGTAGTTGTAGGTGGCAGAGGCGTCACGGAGGACGGTCGTGCGATCGGCTACGTACTCCCTCACCATCCTTTTACAGTGCTCCCGCCGACTCAGCCTTGACTGGGGAGCGGTGACACAGTCTTGGTGGGGAGCCATAAAGCTGTTCAGGCCCTTAAAGACTGTTGCACTGCCTGGGATGTACATGCTGCTCGATCTCCGCACCTCCCCTGCTACCTTGCCCTCGGTACTGCGCCTTCTGCCACTAGCGCTGTCGGCTGGGAATTTTACCATCAGCTTGTCCGCAAGGGTCCTGTGGTATAGCAACACTCTCGAACCCCTTTCCTCTTCGGGAATGAGACTGGGAAGGTTCTCCTTATAGCGTGGGTCGAGCAGTGTGTACACCCAGTAATCCGTTGTGGCCAGAATGCGTGCAACGCGAGGGTCACGAGAAAGGCATCCTAACATGAAGTCAGCCATGTGTGCCAGGGTACCTGTACGCAACACATGGCTGTCTTCACTAGGAAGATCACTTTCAGGATCCTCCTCCTCCTCCTCCTCCTCCTCCTCAGGCCATACACGCTGAAAGGATGACAGGCAATCAGCCGGTGTACCGTCAGCAGCGGGCCAAGCTGTCTCTTCCCCCTCCTCCTCATCCTCCTCATGCTCCTCCTCCTCCTCCTGTACGCGCTGAGAAATAGACAGGAGGGTGCTCTGACTATCCAGCGACATACTGTCTTCCACCGCCCCCGTTTCCGAGCGCAAAGCAGCTGCCTTTATGCTTTGCAGGGAATTTCTCAAGATGCATAGCAGAGGAATGGTGACGCTAATGATTGCAGCATTGCCGCTCACCACCTGGGTAGACTCCTCAAAATTACCAAGGACATGGCAGATGTCTGCCAACCAGGCCCACTCTTCTGAAAAGAATTGAGGAGGCTGACTCCCACTGCGCCGCCCATGTTGGAGTTGGAATTCGACTATAGCTCTACGCTGTTCATAGAGCCTGGCCAACATGTGGAGCGTAGAGTTCCACCGTGTGGGCACGTCGCACAGCAGTCGGTGCACTGGCAGCTTAAAGCGATGTTGCAGGGTGCGCAGGGTGGCAGCGTCCGTGTGGGACTTGCGGAAATGTGCGCAGAGCAGGCGCGCCTTTACGAGCAGGTCTGACAAGCGTGGGTAGCTTTTCAGAAAGCGCTGAACCACCAAATTAAAGACGTGGGCCAGGCATGGCACGTGCGTGAGGCTGCCGAGCTGCAGAGCCGCCACCAGGTTACGGCCGTTGTCACACACGACCATGCCCGGTTGGAGGCTCAGCGGCGCAAGCCAGCGGTCGGTCTGCTGTGTCAGACCCTGCAGCAGTTCGTGGGCCGTGTGCCTCTTATCTCCTAAGCTGAGTAGTTTCAGCACGGCCTGCTGACGCTTGCCCACCGCTGTGCTGCCACACCGCGCGACACCGACTGCTGGCGACATGCTGCTGCTAACACATCTTGATTGCGAGACAGAGGTTGCGGAGGAGGAGGAGGGTGCTTTAGTGGAGGAAGCATACACCTCCGAACATACCACCACCGAGCTGGGGCCCGCAATTCTGGGGGTGGGTAGGACGTGAGCGGTCCCAGGCTCTGACTCTGTCCCAGCCTCCACTAAATTCACCCAATGTGCCGTCAGGGAGATGTAGTGGCCCTGCCCGCCTGTGCTTGTCCACGTGTCCGTTGTTAAGTGGACCGTGGCAGTAACCGCGTTGGTGAGGGCGCGTACAATGTTGCGGGAGACGTGGTCGTGCAGGGCTTGGACGGCACATCGGGAAAAGTAGTGGCGACTGGGAACTGAGTAGCGCGGGGCCGCCGCCTCCATGATACTTTTGAAGGACTCCGTTTCCACAACCCTATACGGCAGCATCTCAAGGCTGATGAATTTTGCTATGAGGACGGTTAACGTTTGAGCGTGCGGGTGCGTGGCGGCGTACTTGCGCTTGCGCTCCAACAGTTGCGCAAGCGACGGCTGGACGGTGCGCTGAACTACACTGGTGGATGGGGCCGAGGACAGCGGAGGTGAGGGTGTGGGTGCAGGCCATGAGGCGGTAGTGCCCGTGTCCTGAGAGGGGGGTTGCATCTCAGTGGCAGGTTGGGGCACAGGGGGAGAGGCAGGGGTGCAAACCGGAGGCGGTGAACGGCCTTCGTCCCACCTTGTGGGGTGCTTGGCCATCATATGTCTGCGCATGCTGGTGGTGGTGAGGCTGTTGGTGTTGGCTCCCCGGCTGAGCTTTGCGCGACAAAGGTTGCACACCACTGTTCGTCGGTCGTCAGGCGTCTCTGTGAAAAACTGCCAGACCTTAGAGCACCTCGGCCTCTGCAGGGTGGCATGGCGCGAGGGGGCGCTTTGGGAAACACTTGGTGGATTATTCGGTCTGGCCCTGCCTCTACCCCTGGCCACCGCACTGCCTCTTGCAACCTGCCCTGCTGCTGCCCGTGCCTCCCCCTCTGAAGACCTGTCCTGTGTAGGCGTTGCACACCAGGTGGGGTCAGTCACCTCATCGTCCTGCTGCTCTTCCTCCGAATCCTCTGTGCGCTGCTCCCTCGGACTTACTGCCCTTACTACTACCTCACTGCAAGACAACTGTGTCTCATCGTCATCGTCTTCCTCACACACAGAAAGTTCTTGAGACAGTTGGCGGAAGTCCCCAGCCTCTTCCCCCGGACCCCGGGAACTTTCGAATGGTTGGGCATCAGTGACGATAAACTCCTCTGGTGGGAGAGGAACCACTCCTGCCCAATCTAAGCAGGGGCCCGAGAACAGTTCCTGGGAGTGTTCCCGCTCCTGAGCAGGTGTCATTGTAGTGGAGTGAGGAGGCTGGGAGGAAGGAGGAGCAGCAGACAGAGGATTCTGATTTGCAGCAGTGGACGGCGCAGAACTGCGGGTGGACGATAGGTTGCTCGAAGCACTTTCTGCCATCCAGGACAGTACCTGCTCACACTGCTCATTTTCTAATAACCGTCTCCCGCGTGGACCCATTAATTGGGCGATGAATGTGGGGACGCCAGAAACGTGCCTCTCTCCTAATCGCGCAGCAGTCGGCTGCGACACACCTGGATCAGGAGCTCGGCCTGTGCCCACACCCTGACTTGGCCCTCCGCGTCCTCGGCCGCGTCCACGTCCTCTAGGCCTACCCCTACCCCTCAGCATGCTGTATTACCAGTGATTTGATTTCACAGGCAGGAAATAAATTGGCGCAAGACTGCAGGCCAAATATAATTTTTTACCTTTTTTGAAAACGAAAGGCCCCACTGCCTCTATTGAATGAATAATCTAAGTTTAATAACTGTGCTGTGTCCCTGCTAATGTGTCACAGAACTTGAGGGTAGCAGAGTTATTAACTCTGGCAGAGCAGGTATTTTTTTCCCAATTAAGGAAAGCAAATGGCGAAGCCAGCAGTAAACCGTAGCTGGGTGCGTCTGATTTTTTAACGTTGTACACGCAGCTCACACGTGTCCACAGCCCTTAGGACGGACAGAGGCAGGACAAATAGATTTCGTTTCCCTTTTTTTACACCAAAAGGACCCACTGCGTATATTCAATGAACATGAGAAGTTTAATAACTGTGCTGTGTCCCTGCTAATGTGTCACAGAACTTGAGGGTAGCAGAGTTATTAACTCTGGCAGAGTAGGTATTTTTTTCCCAATTAAGGAAAGCAAATGGCGAAGCCAGCAGTAAACCGTAGCTGGGTGCGTCTGATTTTTTAACGTTGTACACGCAGCTCACACGTGTCCACAGCCCTTAGGACGGACAGAGGCAGGACAAATAGATTTCGTTTCCCTTTTTTTACACCAAAAGGACCCACTGCGTATATTCAATGAATAATAACTGTGTTGTGGGCCTGCCTACACAATTCTTTCCCTGTAGTATCAATGGAGGGTGCAATGCTCTGCAGAGGCGATTTTGAGAAAAAAAAAAAATGCAGCACTGCTAACAGCAGCCAGCACAGTACTGCACACGGTTAAATATGGCCCTAGAAAGGACCGTTGAGGTTCTTGAAGGCTACACTCACTCCTAACACTCTCCCTGCCTATCCAACACTTCTGTCCCTAATGCCGGGTGCAACGCTCTGCAGAGGCGATTTTGAGAAGCAAAAAAAAAAAGGCACTGCTAACAGCAGCCAACACACAGGTATTACTGGCCCTAATAAGGACCTTTGGGGTTCTTGAAGCCTACACTAACTGCTATTTCTCTCCCTACAGCAGCTCCGGTACCAGCAGCACTGTCCCTCATCTAACTCACAAGGCATCTGAGGCGAGCCGCGGGAGGGGCCGACTTTTATATTCGGGTGACATCTGATCTTCCCAGCCACTCACAGCAGGGGGGTGGTATAGGGCTTGAATGTCACAGGGGGAAGTTGTAATGCCTTCCCTGTTTTTCAATTGGCCAGAAAAGCGCGCTAACGTCTCAGGGAAGGAAGTGAAAGTAACCGGAACACCGCATGGTGTTCGTTACGAATAACGAACATCCCGAACACCCTAATATTCGCACGAATATCAAGCTCGGACGAATACGTTCGCTCATCTCTAATGTTTAACTAAAATATCTTCTTAATTTATTTTTTTTTCCAATATTTCTTTGGCATTGTAGATTTAGAATGAGATGTAAATAAGAGAGAAAAAGTGCTACATTTATATTATTTAACTTTTTATGGGAACTTTAACTGATTTCTGTTTCTGTTTTCCTGTTCTGTTATGGAGCCGGAAAATGGCAACCTGTGCCGCTATGATACCAACGTATGATGGGGTCTGTTCAATTGCAGTCTGGCCCTCCGTCATTTTACAGGATGAAATAGTGCAGCAAGCTGCCATATTTCTCCCTGTGCTTTAATGGATTTCAACGACAGAGGTTGCGAACAGAACCTCCCACTCCAATGTGAAAAAACCCCTTACTAAATCTGCCCCAAAGTATAGAAGCGTACTAATATTGTTAAATAGTGCAAATGTAAACAGCCTTAAAGGGGTTGTCTCGCGAAAGCAAGTGGGGTTAAGCACTTCTGTATGGCCATATTAATGCACTTTGTAATATACATCGTGCATTAAATATGAGCCATACAGAAGTTATTCACTTACCTTCCCTGCGCTGGCGTCCCCGTCTCCATGGCTCCGTCTAACTTCAGCGTCTAATCGCCCGATTAGACGCGCTTGCGCAGAAGGGTCTTCTGTTCTTGGCTCGGTCTGGCACGAGCGGCGTTCTGGCTCCACCCCCTTCTACACGTCATCACGTAGCTCCGCCCCGTCGTGTGCCGATTCCAGCCAATCAGGAGGCTGGAATCGGCACACGTGATGGGGCGGAGCTACGCGATGATGCGTAGAAGGGGGCAGAGCCAGAACGCCACTGCTGCCGGACAGACCCGAAGGCAGAAGACCCTTCTGCACAAGTGCGTCTAATCGGGCGATTAGACGCTGAAGTTAGACGGAGCCATGGAGACGGGGACGCCAGCGCAGGGAAGGTAAGTGAATAACTTCTGTATGGCTCATATTTAATGCACGATGTATATTACAAAGGGCATTAATATGGCGATACAGAAGTGCTTTACCCCACTTGCTTTCGTGAGACAACCCCTTTAACCCCTTGAGTGGCACGCCCGGAAACTTTCTGGACGAGCTCCACTGCTCATAGCAACATAGCCCGGAAGATTTCCGGGCTATGTATCACTATGGGAGCTGCAGAGCACAATGCCACAAGCTGTGACAGTGTGCTCTGCCTGCACAGACCCACACAGAGCAGTGCAAGGGCTTTGAAAAACCAGCAGAAGGTATTGCCCACATGTCGGCAATGTCCTGCTTTGTTTACAAGTTGCCATAGAGACCATCGCTTGTCAGAAGCAAGCCGATGGTCTCTGTGGCAGGGAGAGCTGGTTGTTAGCTGTCAGAGGGCAGCTAGGTACTAGCTCTTACAGCAGAGATCAGAGAAAACCTCCGATCTCTGCTGTGTTAACCCTTTACATGCTGCAGTCTATGTGACTGCAGCATGTAAAGGGCTGTCACTGCAGCATGTAAAGGGCTGTCACCATCGGACCCCCGGAATGTGATCAGGGGTCCTGATGGGTCCCTGTGGAAGTCCCCTAAAGGGACAAAAAAAAAAAATTTAAAAAAAAAGAAAAAAAAAAAAGTAAAAAAATTATTAAAAAAAGAAAAAAAACACTTGTCTCCCTTTACTTTGTAAAAAATAAAAAATACAATCACACATGTGGTATCTGTGTGCGTCGTAATGACCCAGAGAAGGAAGTAGTTAATACATTATTTAACCCCTTAATGTCATGGCCCCTTTTTTTCTTTTTTCCCCATTTCTTTTTTTCCTCCCCCCTGTTTAAAAAATCACAACTTGTCCCGCAAAAAACAAGCCCTCATATGGCCATGTCAATGGAAAAATGGAAAAATGAAAAAGTTATGGATCTTGAGACGCAACTGCAAAACTAGTTGAAATTCAATGATTAGACCATTTTAAAAAACCTGCCCTGGTGGGCACGACAGGGTGGTAGGAAACCTGCCACTCAAGGGGTTAATATGTGTCAAAATTATCACAGTGGCTCATGTTGGATAATGAATCTGTCGCATCTTTAGGCTGTCTAGTCTACATTTATACCACTTATTAGTTGGCTAAGTTTTATGCGAAAAAAATTTGGTACATTTTTTTAGCACACAAGCCTTAACGCTTTCCTACAAAGCCATATCCCTTCCTGCTAAGCCACTCCCTTTTTCAGACTTGTCTGAAAATGTACATCCAATAAGATCGTATACATATCAGTTCTTAATCAGCTGAGTATGCTCAAAATACACATAACTCCAACACCAAAAACTACAAGCATATTTTTCCTAATATACATAAGACTTCTATTGCAGCAGTGCTGAGATCGCTGCCAAATTGACTAAGTCCGGTGCTGGTTTTAGATATGGTTCTGCACCCTCTAGCTTAGTAGATGTGACATAATGAGCCCACATCTGTGGGTAATTAGCTGGCTATTTACCTGGGCTGGATATGGAGCTAAGTTGCTGTGTATTGCTAGTTGCTCCCTGTCTTTCTTGGCAGTGAGAACTTTCTAGACAGCTTGGTTCCTGGTAGTGTCTGCTTGGACGGCTCAGCGTACTGATACAGCATCTCAAGCTAAAACCTGCATTTTGTTTATTTTCCTTATTTGCATTTTTTTGTTTATTTTTCTGTTTGTCTCGTCCTGGTCCACATAGGGTCACTAAGGGCCCGAGTGCGGGTCCGCTCTTTTTAGGGCAATCGGCCTGCCATGTAGGCAGGCTCCCCCCTCCCTTGTTGTTTACGTAAATAGGGAAAGATTTTCCATGTATTTTGATTGATGTTGGTTGTTGCACTTTGGGCACTTTTGTCTGCAGGTTTACAGATCCAGTACGTCCTTTGTGGACATAACAACTTCATTTACATATTAAAACCATATCCAAGGAATTTTACCAAATAGTGGAGAAATCAGGAGCAAAATGTAAAATAATACCTTGATTTAGATACAACAGTCATTCGTGCAGAAACAAAGTAGCACCCATGTAATCTACTTACAAATTCATAAATCCCAATATGATGAATCAAATAGTCATACAATAAATACATAATTCATAATATAAATTAACTCTTAAAGGGGTTGTCTCGCGGCAGCAAGTGGGTCTATACACTTCTGTATGGCCATATTAATGCACTTTGTAATATACATTGTGCATTAAATATGAGCCATACAGAAGTTATTCACTTACCTGCTCCGTTGCTAGCGTCCCCGTTGCCATGGCTCCGTCTAACTTCGGTGTCTTCTTGCTTTTTTAGACGCGCTTGCGCAGATGGATCGTCTCCCTTCGGCTGGTATTGGAAGCATCGGCGTTTTGGCTCCGCCCCCTTGTACGCGTCATCGCGTAGCTCCGCCCCCGTCACGTGCCGATTCCAGCCTATCAGGAGGCTGGAACCAGCACACGTCATGGGGCGGAGCTACGCGATGACGCGTACAAGGGGGCGGAGCCAAAACGCCGATGCTTCCAATACCAGCCGAAGGGAGACGATCCATCTGCGCAAGCGCGTCTAAAAAAGCAAGAAGACACCGAAGTTAGACGGAACCATGGCAACGGGGACGCTAGCAACGGAGCAGGTAAGTGAATAACTTCTGTATGGCTCATATTTAATGCACAATGTATATTACAAAGTGCATTAATATGGCCATACAGAAGTGTATAGACCCACTTGCTGCCGCGAGACAACCCCTTTAATTACAAAAAGTGCTACAACTCCCCACTTCATTCATCAGCTGAACAGGAATAAAAAAACACCCCTACTCAAATGAAATGGTATTGAACACAAAATACAGCAAATATCCCAAAAATTAAATACTAATGAAAAATAATTATAAGGCACTCCCTTGATAAACCTAATGTGAAACATATGTTGGGGCATGGGGAATCCACAGCAATATTAGGTAATATGAATTTTGATTTACATTTATTATTCTTCAGTAGCAGTTTATTATCCAACAGTTGCACTTTATAACCCCACATTAGCACTTTATGATCTTGCAGTAGTACTTTATTTTTATTACCTATTTATTGCTGCTTGTCATTGCACTTCCTTGTGTCCATTCGTTAAGTGCTGCCTAGGGATAATATTGTGTAATATATAATATTTATTATAATTTTTCGTAAATACTTCATTTTTGGGATATTACTATATATTATTGCATTTTTTTGTGGACAACCATTTTTGAGGCATGGTTCGTTCAAGTAAAACTTAAGTAAATTCTGTTCTCCCATGGGGCACTAATGCACAGAGGCTCTCCGGGTCAGTGAAAGCATCATCACTCCATCTGAAGAAATGGAAGTCAAGAAGTGGACAGCAAACTGCCTCAGGATCACAGGGGGCCCTTACTAATGAAGTCGATGTCCTTTACCCATTTCCACAACAATGAGGGGACACTCAAAGAATAGGGGTAGTCAAGTCGAAGCTGCAGACAGTTGTTTTCATCCTGTATTTTTACTTCTTCCTTATCAGAATTTCCCTTTCATTCCTATGTTGCCAAATTAAATAATTACCCTCTGACAGGAACTGATCTATCTTGCTGAAACAGCTAAGTAACCCATTAACTTTTTTTTATCACCTGTGACTTAGTAACAAAAAATATACTTCACCCCTGGGGTGCTAACGTGCAGAGTCCACCATGTTTTAAGGACTCCATTAAGGAGTGAAGTCCAAACTGCAGCATTATCTCAAGTCGGTCAATGCTAAGGGAGAACAGCATGTAAATATTCTGGACCATCAGAACGAAGAAAATTAATTTAACAACAAGTATGCAGTCCTCCAGTGGATGCACACATGGTGTTACAAAACTTATTGTGTTCAGTACTGTTTTATTTGAGTTGTGGATTGTACTTATGGGTGTTTGTTTACTCCTGTACAGAGGTTGAATAAATTGGAGGTTTGTAGCACTTTTTGTGATGACCGGTTAATTAATATTATGAATTATGTATTTATTGTATGAATTTTGAATTCCGCATATCTGGGGTTTATGAGTTTGTAAGTAGATTACATGGGTGCTGCTCTGTTTATGCGGGAATGAGTGTTATATATAATTAAAGCATTATTTTGCATTTTGCTCCTGATTTCTACACTGTTTTCTGAGATTCCTTGGATATGGTTTTAATACAGTATATCAATAAAATCTTATAATGTCTAAAAGGTGTATAAAATACTTCATAAATGTGCTTCAAAGCATGTAAGTCAGCTTTCTGGTGCAATTCAATAGGAAATCTGCACCTACAAATTGGGTATGAAGGTAAATATACCCTCATGCCTGAATATTTTAATCCAATGAGAACATCTTGATTTTAATGTGTTTAGATTAAAAGATATATTTGAATCTTTAAGAAATGCTGATATTGCTATGCCCTCAAACCAAAACCAACAAACCAAAATGAGCCCTGTATTGTACTCCTCAATCCTTCTATGTAAATTTCAACTACTTGAACTTCAAACTAACCTATCTTTAGATTCTTGGGAAGTAGCTGCATATTAGCTACCATTTTCAGCCATATTGGCTGTCAGTAGGAGTGGAGATATGTAAGGTGGATGAGGAAAGTTAACTTAGTATTAGTCAAATGTTAACACTGCCAGAATGTATTTGAAGAAAAGACATAGTTTAACAGAGATTAGTTAGAAAAGTAATGTCAATGTTGATGTTAAGTAAAGAAAGTAATGTAAATGATAATGTGTATGGAGGAAAGTGATAATAATCTTATGTTTAATGGGAAGAATACTGTTTGCTATGCAAATGATAGTGTTTATTGAGAAAAATATTAAGGCATAGCATAGGAAATGCTATGATATAAATGGTATAAGGTAGATGAGGTATATGGATCATTGTAAATGAGTATAACATGACTGACTTAGATGCATAGACTTATTAGGAAAGTGTGAAGATGACTGATGGTTAACGTGCATAATTTATGATTAGAACTGTGCATGACTATGCGGTTTGGAAAGTCTAAGAGTTTGTTATGCCTCAATGATTGTTTTGTGAATGGCCACGATCCCAGTGATTGTAGCCATGTTTTTGATGTTTATCACAAAGTACAGTGCTGGTCACACATGTGCGTCACACAGACAAACAGTAGGGTACATCTATAAAGTAAAGTGCGGCCTATTGCAGTACAAGAGGTGGGGTATAACATGAAAGTGTGGTTGGTGTTTCCTGCACTGGTGAAATGTGCAAGAAGGATCCAAGCAGAAGTGGATATGGCCTGTAGTTGTGTGAAGACCCACTGAGGAAGAAGCTGGGTGTAGCTTGAGTGAATAAGCTGAGGAAATTCCATGGAGCTTCCTGACTGGAGAGAGAGAATTGCTGGGCGGTTGCATCATTGTAGCTGTGGTAGCTCCTGTTGGCATTCAGAACCCCTTGAATTGCAGAGTTAGAAAAAGAGAGCCTGACACTAAAGAGACTGTGACTGCTAACTAGTGTGAGCTGTTGAGAGTGCCTATAGAGTGCACATTGTCTTATGAGTAGTTAAAGAGACTTTGAATATACAGGAACTATAAAGAGTAAGTGGCTTGTTGACTCTTGCATTAGTGATGAAGCTGAGAGTATATTGCAGGGATCGGACATAGTATTGATATTGAAAGAGAGACTATGTTAATACGAAGAGGTATGTTGTCGGCAAATCTGGCAAAGACTGACAAGCTGATAAAGTGTTGCAAGAATTTAAGAATTCTGTGTTGCTGAGTGTTACAAACTGTGTTACAAAAGTATTCAAAACATTGTTACAACATTGTAAACTGTGTGCTGGGTTAAGTGAATGTACTGCTTATTCCAGTTAAAGTGGCTGTATAGTTAATTTAGCTACTGCGTAAAAAATGTAATAATTTACTGCAATGTGTGCTTCATTTCCTGCACATGGGCTACCCTTGTATCATTCCATGCTCATTCTCAAATTGGGTGGAAGAACTAAATGATAGAGACACTTTAGGGCTAATTTGCATAAAACCTGAAAACCACCCTAAGTTTATAAAATTGAAGTAAGTAATTAACATAGAACTTAGGTTACTAGAAGTTCATGTGTACATTTCTGCAAAATTCTTCAATGTTTTGAAAAGGAAGGTGGATTCCCTATTCATTTTTTAATTAAAAATTGCTTAAAGCAGTCCTGCAAAGAATTATAGCAAACATCATGATATACTTCTCCTTCACTATCTGTTTGACACCTTCCATCTCCATCATTGATGTGGTGGCTTACATCTGTGTGATCACGTTGTCCATAGAGCTGTCACATGGCCAGCTTAGCACTAGCACCAGTCATGTGTTACAGCACACATCATGTGACTGCGCTGCCCCCGGAATAAAGGAAGAACAGAAGAGCAGTCTGAAGCAGCATAGGTGTCCCATTTCTTTAAAAGCACTATTGAACTTTACTGCTTCTCACCGGATCTGCCGAACCTATAAGAACCAGATTGTGACGCCCCCACAGCATTCTGATTGCAGGCAGCTGGGAGCCCCCCTGAATACAGGGGAACGCGAGGCCTGGAGCTGGTGCCTCATGGGCACCATTGTTAATCCAGAACTAGTTTACACTCATTAGCCTGAGTCCAGATCTTGGACCTCCTAGGCCTTCACCCTTTCCTCTTTAATCCTATATACAAACTGTGGTAACCAGGAATGGTTGGACTGCATGATTGATGGAAGGCCTAAACACTTGTTATGGAGTTCAGAAAAAAAAAGAGAGCGCCGAAGATAAAAGAAGTTCTGTATTTTAAAATGTATTTTCACCTAATGTGGACAGCATGGCATTCTGAGGTACCGGCTGCCTCACCTTTATTCTGAGGATATTCCCTTTATGCTGTTCCTATGCTCGATGGCATCCACTGGATCAGGGGAGAGCTGCAAAGGTTGTAGGGGGTGCTCCCAAAGAGGAAACCCCCCATATGTAAAATGAGAAAATAAACTTAGTTGTAAAAAACCTTTTTTGCACTCAAAGGATTGGGACAGCATTTAAATTTTGTGGGTGTTAATGTCACTTTAGAGACACTTACTCCTCCTCCGAAGTAAGTGTCTCTAGAGTGACATTAACACTCACAAAATCCCGGAGCAGAGCACAATGTGCAGTCCTGCTTATCAGCTGTTCTACCGAATGATGGATTTCAGGCGGAACAGTGCAAGATGGGCACATTTACACACAACCATTATCACTCAAAATTAGCTTAAAAGCCATCTTTTAGCGAATTTTGAGCGATAATCGTCGTGTCTAAATGGGCCTTTAGTTTTATTGCTCTGGCTTATCTTGATGATGCGGCACCGCATGTACAATGTCTGAATGTAACATTATGCAAAATGTTGTGCTTGTCTCCCAATTGTTCTTTTGTTATTGCCTGATGTAGGAACATCTAAGCTCTAAAAGCTTGCAAGCATAATTTTTCTAGTTAGCTAATACAGGTATATAATACTTTTGTCTTTTTCGTACGTGAGTATTTAACACACATTGATTTGTCTGCCTAATACGATACTATGGTATTTTTGCTGTATGTAGTGACTGGGCATAAATAATACTGCATCTGCGTCTCAAACCCAAATCAGGCCAACTGGACTAATTGAGATTAAATGGACTTGTCAGACATATTTAGAAGGTTGCAAACAAAAATAACATAAATCCTTGCCTGTCCAGGACTATGCATTTGACATACTTGTGTAACAGCTGGTGAGTTTCTGTTTAGCAGCTGTCTAATTGCTTCCTACCTTGCTTTAAAGGCAACCTGTCACGTAAAACATGTAGTCCTACAGTATCTCCAGACATCATGCAATAGAAGAGCTGAGCACATTTTTGTATTATTTTGGGGGTAAAAATTCAGTTCAACTTATTATTTATTCATTTAAATTCCTATCAGTGATTAACAGCCTTCCTTCTATGATTGTACTACTAAGCCAGAAAACAATTTATAAAGTTTAACTTGTTAAGGCCCATTTAGACACAATGATTATCACTAGAGATGAGCGAACACGTTCGGCCCCGCCCCTTTTTCGCCCGAACACCGAACTTTGCGAACACTTCAGTGTTCGGGCGAAAAAGTTCGGGGGCCGCCGTGGCAGCGCGGGGGGGTGCGGCGGGGAGTGGGGGGGAGAGAGAGAGGGCTCCCCCCTGTTCCCCGCTACTGCCGCCCGCGCCGCCGCGCATCTCCCCGCCCCCCGGCGGCACCCGGACCTTTACGCGCGAACACTGCAGTGTTCGGCAAAGCCGGTGTCCGGGTGCGGATGTGTCCGTAACGGACATGTTCGCTCATCTCTAATTATCACTAGAGATGAGTGAGCGTACTCGCTAAGGCAAACTACTTGAGTGAGTAGTGCCTTATGCGAGTACCTGCCCGCTCATCTCTAAAGATTCGGGTGCCGGAAGGGGAGAGCGGTGAGTTGCGGGAGTGAGCAGGGGGGAGAGAGTGAGAGAGAGATCTCCCCCCCATTCCTCCCCGCTCTCCCCCACCGCTCCCCCCCCCCCCCCCGCCGGCACCCGAATCTTTAGAGAAGAGCGGGCAGGTACTCGCATAATGTACTACTCGCTCGAGTAGTTTGCCTTAGCGAGTATGCTCGCTCATCTCTAATTATCACTCAAAATTCTCTCAAAAGCCGTCTTTTGAGCGATAATATGAGCAATGAGCCTTATCAGCACCACTTTCTGATATCTCAGTGGGTGTTGCTGATAGCATTCTTTCAGCTGGTATCCTGATTGCAGTTCTCAGCAGGTAAGCAGCTGAAAGTGCCAAGAACAATGCAGCTGTTTGCATATACAAAACAGCTGCATTGTTCTCTGAGCTATCATGGCAGTATCCTGCTCAGCCTGCATAACTCTTAAGTAGCTAGTTAGCTACTTAGAGTTATGCAAAGATGATCACTCAAAACTGTCACTAAAACTGTCTTTTGCGCAATCATCACTCCATGTAAATGGGCCTTTAGTGACCGCCATATATCCTTTTTACAACAGCCCCATGGGCACTGTTGTCCCAATACCTAGGGTTGTTTTTAGCATTGATCAGAGATCAATAGCATTAATCTTGAATTGCTTTCACCGCTTAGATACCATGGTCAATGCTAATCACAGCATCTGGGTAGACTGGAGCCCCCTCCTTACCTTCATCCCCTCCTCCCCAGGCGTTTCACTGTATTGGTTACCTCAGGGGATTTGCAAATCTTATATGGCATCTAAAAATTATTCCTGCAAAATCTGAATCCTTCCCATATGAACCCTGCCATGTGTCCCAACAGTGGCTTGCAACTACATATTGTGTGTTTCTGTACTCTGGAGAAATTAAATTGCAAATTATGTGGTGTTTTTTCTCCTAGGGTCCCTCCTGAAAATGAAAAATATTAATATTGGAAAAATTGTAATTTTTCATTTTCGTCGAACAGTGTTAACAAAATTCCTCAAACGGCTGTAAGGTCAAAATGCTCACTAAACACCCCTTGATGTATTCCTTGAGGGGTTTAGCTTTGAAAATGGAGTCATTTTCGAAAGGGGGTTCCCACTATACTAGTATCTCAGGGGGCTTTTCACATGCAATATGGCATCCAAAAATGATTCTAGCACAATCTACACTTTTCCCCTTTGAGTTCTGCCATGTGATTAAACAGCAATTTACATCCACATATAAGGTATTTCAGAACTTGTGAAAAACTGGGTAGTAAATTCTGTGGTGTATTATCTCCTTTTTTATCCTCATAAAACTGTAACATTAAGGGCTAAACTTTGTACTCTACTGGTCAAAGGTTTTAGAACACCTCAATTATTTTTAACATTAACACAATTCAAGTCTAGCAAATGATGTGAAATGGTTTAAAAGTAAGTTCAAAACTCAAAAATATTATGAAATTTTAACCTGAAATGCAACAATAGTCTGAATTTGTGATTTTTGCCAAAGAGATTTTTTTCAGGGCACACATCAAAAACAGCCAGTCTGCAGCATGAAAAGCATGTTTGAAATTGGATGCAAACTAGTCTTACAGGTGTCTTAACTTTGGTAGATTACTTTCAAACCCTCTCATTTTGAACATAAGGCATTACAATAACCTTTAGGGCAGGATTTGAACAGTTTTTGCTCTTCAGGACAAAGGACATTATTATTATTATGACAAGACAAAGGCAATTAACCAAAGAAAACACACATTTATAATTCTAGGACATGTAGGTATGTCCTACAGAGAAATTGCCAGTCAGTACAGTTGCCTATACCATCAAAAAGTACTTGGAAACTGGAGGAAACTCTGACAGGAAGAGGTATGGCAGACTAAAGGCCACTACAAAATCAGATGACAGGTTTTAAAGAGTAAACAGTTTGCGAAATGGGTATCTCACAGCTTAATGCAGCAAAAAATAAACAAGTTGCCATTTCAACTGTGAAGAGATGACTACTATCTGCAGCTTTGACAGGTAGGAGTATCAGTAAAAAAAGCCACAGTTAAAATTGAAAAAAAAAAAAAAAATTTGTGTGGGCCAAGCTGCACCACATCATTTTGTTCCAGCGCTATTTCTAAAGTCTTAAGCTCCTTCTACATGGGCCAATGTTCAGGTACAAACATTTTCCCTACGCTTTGTTTCCCCGATCACTGGCCTGTGTAAAAGGGTCAATGATCAGCCGATGAACAATAAAACTGATAAAATGCATATGCAATTGGATGCAATGTCTAGCAAAAACAATTATGTCCCTGCCTGCCCAGCTCTGTGTATATCCTATTCTGCTACTTGACTGTCTGTTCACCAATTAACAGAGACAATCATTGAACATAGAAATAAAGGGTCAGTGAAGCAGCCCATTCATCATGTCCATGGCCAAAAGAATGCACAACATTCAGGTTGCCAATAAGTCTTGCTCACTGCCTCTGCCTCTTCTTCTGGTGGCTGTTGCAACTTGTAAGCTGAAACATTAATAATCGTACTTGAAAGCGCTGTGTAATAAGTTGGCGCTATACAAATAAAGATTATTATTAATAATCTTCTCCCCAGTGACTGCAGAATCTGGAGAGATAAGAGTAGGGAGGGGCGTTAGGCTGTCGTCAGTCACTTATTTTGTTGATAATATTTTTATTTTTCAAACTTTCTGTGTGAAAGGAGGAAACTTTGAATCGACTGGTGACCTGAGGCTACCTTAAAGGAGGGATCTTGCTAGCATAGAGCGAATGGCATTTAATGAATTCACGTTGGGGTCTGTACTGGATCTGGATTGATTTTGAGATTTGTCAGAATTTATTTGACTGGTCTTGGTTCAAAATTTACTTTTGGGCCTGATTTGGGGTTTGAATTGACTTATTTAGGGACTCTTCAGAAGCCTGAATTAATTTAGGGGTCTGAGATTTGATAGATCTCATACTCTTCCTGCATATTCTACTTATGTGGTAGATGATATATGTTACACCCAACATTCTTTGACCATTTGATAGGTTATGCTAATACTTTTTGAATCAGTTGAGTTTACTGCAACTTGGCTGCCAAATGTTCCCTCTCTGTAACTTATATTTGGTAAATGTCTGGGTGGAGGACCCACTCAAAAGTTTGCAATTAGACCTAGCAATTTCTAGTCATGCCTTTGGTTAAAGGGGTTCTGTGATTAAAAAAGAAAAATGCTATACTTACCTATTCCTTTCCTGTCTACTTACCAGATCTTCACCTCCACCATCTTCTCCTGTCACCTGCAGTCCAGGTGGATCACTTCACCTCCAACTGCCTGATTCTTCTCCTTTCTGTGAGGTTACGTACACTGGTTGGAAGTCTTCTGCCTGCCCGACAATGTACATTACGTCACAACTCACAGGCCAGCAGGGGGACTGCCTATCTGCTTCAGAGATAGATCATGCGAGCTACCTCTGAAATAGATTACAATTCCTCCCTAGGCAGTGAACGCTACAGCACAGGGACCTGACCTTCACTGACGTTGCTGGAAGGAATGCGAGGAATGCAGCCTTAATAACAAGACAGACAGCATGCGGTGAGGTGACCCGGGACACTGGGGAAGCTCAGCCAGGAGAAGATGTGGTAAGGAGACTAATGGGGAAGAAATAGGAGAGTATAGATTTTTTTTTAAATGATAAAACCCCTTTAAGGATAGCACTTTGCAATGCGGGGTACCTTTTGCCCTTTCAAACACATCATCAGTAGTCTTCACATTCTTCCCAGCTCCCTCAATCCCCAGAACAGCATTTGCTCAAATGTGAGCTGAATGCTCCTCTGTTTACATGTAGCATTGATTGGGTGAATGAATTCTAATGACTGATGATCACTGTCAAGTGACACTAAATAACCTAAAGGGAACCTGTCACCAACCATAAGCACTATAAGTTAAGTTATGGTGCCTATAGTTTTTTCATACATGTGTTCATACTCACCTGGTTCCCCATTCCTGTAGTGTCAGCTCGCATAGCAAGCCTCTTTTCCGAAAGCTGTGTGCATACACTCCATAGGGATGAAAGGGAATACATGCAAACTCCCTTCTGAAAAGAGTCTCGCTTCGTTCACTTTACCAAGGAGTACCAAATGAACATCATTTAAACTATAGTTGGTGATAGGTTCTCTTTAAAGGTCATGAAGTGAATTTTAAAAAGTTCCAGACATGAAAGTTGTTTGTGTCACAGCTCTGCTACATGCACGTCACACACACAGCTGTGGTACATGCACGTCAAAAACACCCCACACAGCTCTGCTGCATTACATGCACATCACACACACCCCACACAGCTCTGGTATATTACATGCGCATGTCACAGACACCACACACAGCTCTGCTACATTACATGCGCATGACACAGACACCACACACACTTCTGCTACATACATTCTTCGTTGGCCTGTGCTGTTTTAGGATCTGTGATGACATCACCATTATGCAATCAGAGACAGAGCTAAGAGCTGGTAACTGATCACATGACAGTGGCATCATCACAGGTCGTAAAACAGTATAAAGAATGTAGCAGCATTAATGGTGAAGATTAAAATACTAAACCTTTATTTCTCCATGTCTTTAAAGATAAAGCTACGTTTCAAACTCCATATGGTCTTCATCAAGCTTGTTTTAATCTCCACCATTGATGCTGCCACATTCTTTACACTATTTTTGGACTTCTGAAGGGCTCTATGGTTCAAGTTTCCTGAGTGGCATTGCATTACATCCACCTCGCCTGAATAAGGATTTGCCTGTGAGTGCTGGACTCCATCTTCTTCAACATTTGTATCATCACAGGTCTTGTCCGCACACAGCTGCCTTCTGGCTCTGCAGGATTTATGCTTTAAGACCTGTGATGGCATCACCGTCATATGATCAGGGGCGGAGCATGAGAAGCACTCATTCACACACTCATGGACAGGTGGTCATTAGCATTTTGATTAAACAGCCATTACTTTCTTATTCTTTTCTCAATTTATAATGTTTCCCCACATTGCTATTTTCTAAAATGGCTGCCACATCCCTGCCAACATACAGCTTGAAACTACATTAATCATAATTTCCTCTCTGTACTTCCAGTGAGTGTCCCCACTAAGCACTTCCCCATTATTGGTCAACAATCCGGTCCCGAGAGCTGAAGGAAAAAAAGCCGTCCCTGGTCATTCCTACTGAGCAAGCCCGACCTGTAGTGTTGGAATGCCTACAGGACGTATCCAGGGGCAACCTGGGAATAAACACTTCTGAAGTGCTAGGAGAAGGGAGTGGTTTATAGAGCTACAAACACCAAATCCAAAGCAAAAGCACATTGTGAACTTTAACAATATTTGATTAGCATTTATTTGACAGCAACTTTGTGTATCTGGAATATCCCTTTAATCAACCAGTTCAAATTGGTGACAAAATATACCCATTATAATTGAATTCTGATGATGTGGTCTATGAAGTAACCTATGATATTTTTGATCTGCAAAACATAGCTACAGATTAGCAAAAAATTGTAATGTGCTTTATGTATAACTTGACATTCAGATACAGTAGTAACACTGATTATACACACAACATTAATTTTTCACCTTAAAACACTTTGTGTTACCCATAACAGATCGAATTTCATCTATGGTGCTGATTCATGGGAGAACAGCTCTTCTGAGTATGAACAACGGTGCCGTCTTGGTAGTGAGGTTGGTAGCCTTTCTCGATCTGCTTCCTCTGAAAAATATGAAAAGTATGAACTCCTTGACAACATTCAAGAAAAACTACTGAACTCTTCTAAACTAAGGTAATGCAGGGGTAATGAGCAATTTATGCAAGAGTTTTAGCTGAAAATGTCTAGTACTATTTAAGTGTTCTGTTTGAAACACATAATGTCATCCTCTAAAAAGGAATGTGTAGCTTTTATTGTGCGTTCTTTCAAAGTCTGTGGAAATAATTATTTAGTGCCAACATACTGAGCTCTACAATTTGGAGGGAGCAAACAAGTGAAATAACAAATAAGCTAAAAAATTAACAAACTGAGACGGTAGAAGAGAGGTCCCTAGCAACAAAAAACAAGACAATTAAGTCATGATTTGCAAGTTTCTAAGTGTAATACCCATTTGCTAAGCATATCAATCCTGTAGGAATAAACAGTCCCTCTATATACCTTTTATAGATGATTATTAGAGATGAGCCAGCCTACTTGGTAAGGCAGTTACTCGGGCGAGCATCGCTCTTTTCGAGTAACTGCTTAGTGAACCGAGCAGGCTCGGGTGGGCTGTGGGGGGGAGGGGAGTGTAGTGGAGCAAAGAGGGAGGAAGAGTGGGAGAGATCTCTCTCTCTTCCCTCCACTTCCCCGCCTGCTCACCCCCGCAGCCCACCCAAGCCTGCTCGGACCAGTAAGCAGTTACTCGAGAAGAGCGATGCCGCTCGAGTAACTGCCTTACCGAGTAGCCCCGCTCATCTCTAATGATTACAGTTAACACACAGGCTAACATTTTTGCCCAAGGCAATGATTAGATCATTGTTGTACAGTTGTAGTAAATGTTAACTTGGCATTGAGCTCATTACGACAACGTGATTTAAAGCATTGTAGTACATTGTACTTATCAGGATTTACCAGTTCTATAAACTGTAGCTGCTACAAGACCCAGAGGCTACGGGGGTCAACTTGTAAGATATGTGAAAATCCAGGTCAGTGTTCCCCAACTCCAGTCCTCTATGCACCCCAACGGGTCATGTTTTCAGGATTTCCTCAGTGTTGCACAGGTGATGTAATTATTGTCGGTCCTCAGACATTACCACAGGTGTTCTTATTATAGGATATCCTGAAAACATGACCTGTTCAGAGGTCATGAGGATTGGAGTCGGAAAACACTAATCAAGAGTAGATACACTTGATTCAAACATCTAAGGTGGACTAATAAAACATAACATCTACAAATAATTGGCTTAAAGCCTATTGACATTGACCTATTAACGTTTGCCATTTTCTGAGTAATCGTAAGGTTAATTGGTAAGCACAAATGAAAAATAAGATTAGCCATCATCTTCATTAATAACAACACTAAAAAATTCATTATCACCAACAAAGTTGGTAAATATAAATGCCTCTCAAAGTGACTCTTAAATTCGCACGAGGCACTGCTGCCTAGCTCAGTGACACTTTTTGCCCAGGCAGACTGCTATTTGCAAACATTGTCATGAAGACAATGTCCACCAAAACCTCTAAAATAGCTTTTTAAACCATATTCCATGGAAAGGAGCCTTTAGTTTTCACTTAACACATAGTAACCATAGCAATCTTAATAATCCCAAGCGTATACTGAACTACTTGAACACTTTTGTAAGCTGATGCTTAACTTTAATAACAATAAGGGTCTCTCTCTACAGTACTTGTAGCTGCTTACAGTAATTTGTACAGATTTATACGTTAGGGCTCATTCAGATTTTTTTTTAATGGGTTGTGTGCTGTCTATATATTCCATGGACAGAATATAGACCTATAATAGCCTATGTGGCTATTCACACAATACTTTTTCTCACAGACCAATCTACCATGTGAAAAAAAACATGCTGCATGACCTATTCTTG
Source organism: Eleutherodactylus coqui (assembly GCF_035609145.1). Taxonomy (NCBI): domain Eukaryota; kingdom Metazoa; phylum Chordata; class Amphibia; order Anura; family Eleutherodactylidae; genus Eleutherodactylus; species Eleutherodactylus coqui. The sequence goes on along the minus strand of NC_089837.1, from coordinate 383,985,448 downwards.
TCTGTTTTCATGGAGGAGAGTAGTACATGCAATGTGCGAGGTCCATGAATACTGGACAGCACACGCATGGGTGTCCATGTACACTCATTGTCAAAAAAATATCAAGCACCTTGAAGGAGTGCAGTTACATCTCAGGCGGATATGCAAAGGATTAGAGTTGTGGCATGATTAGATGAACTGGCTTGTCAATAGCCTCTGAGAGCCTATAAAAAGGCTCTCAGAGGCTACTTGTGTGTAGAGGACCTCTTTTTTTTGCTTGTTTAAAGCTTGTTGACTTCAAGACATGCAATCAAAGAGATTTCACCTAGTTAACAGTTTGAGAGAGGGCGCAGTATTGATGAATTGCATGCCACCTGGGCCATTCTGATCAGACTAATAGGACACTCACGCAACGTGACATGGCTCAGGATGCCCTCGACCCACCAATAGAAAGGATCGTCTGATCGTTCGACAAGCATGAGTAGCTCCAACTGTTTGATTGTCAACTATCCAGAGACAGGTGGCACCATTGTTACAGGCACCTGTGTCTGTTGGAACCTTTTATAGGCACCTAGCCGAAGGATATTTGGTCTCATGGGTCCCATTATGTGTATTGCATTTGACAACTATCATCACCTCCACTTGCAGTGGTCTCATGAATGACAAAACTGGACTGCTACTGGGTTATCTTCAGCAATGAATACAGGTTTAGTTTGGGTGCTGACGATAGCCATGTTCATGTCTGGAGTTATAGGGGTGAGTGCCTCAATTCTGCCTTTGCTGTGGAGTAGCACACTGCCCCCACTGCTGGTGTGATGGTCTGGGGGGCCATCGTATAAGACAGTTGGTCACCCCTTCTAGTGGTACAAGGTACAATGACAACTCAACGATATGTTCAGAACATCCTGCAGCCAAACATGTTGCCTCTCGTAGCAAGACTTCTAAGAGGCATTTTCTAGAAGGATAGTGCTTGGCAGCACACAATAAGTGTGTCACTGGAATGCCGCCACAACATTGCCATACTTCTGTGGCCTGTGCAATTGCCAGATTTATTGCCAATAGAACATGTATGGGAACATCTGGGATGCCAACTTCAACAGGCTAAGTTACGGCAAATGTAGACCGAAATGCCGCAGGTTACCAATACGGAACCTGTATGACATCCAAGCTGGAGACAGCCCAACTGTTATGTTCCTGTGGGCAAATAAGCACCGGGCTCACATGAATGTGCACAAAGGATGGAGATATGACAAACACAGGGACTGAAAACGGATTACAGAATGCACGTGCTGACAGTAATACCATCTGGACAGAGAACTGCGGACTGGACTCACAGACAGCCATAACATAGGCCAACACATTCGCCAAACATCCCCGCATGCTAAAGGAGATGGAATAGCTCAAATTTAAATACGACGGATTAGTTCGTAAATTGACCAAGTCACTTAAGACGCTAGCCTAGCAATCAAGGGCCTTGTGTCTTGCGGTTCCTACTCTAACAAGACACATGATCCACTGCAAGCATCAACAGCACAGACAACAGGACACACGTCACACAGCAAGCTGCAACACAGAAGTAACAGGACACAAGTCCCACAGCAAGCTGTAACACAGGAGAAAACATGACTGCTCACCTTGGACACCAAACAGACACTGAGATGAGTTGGGTATACATGTGAGCAAAGTCCCGGGGGGTTGGCTAGCAGGAGATCACCTCACCCAGCCAACACAATCATGCCACACCTGTGGAAATGTGCTCCTAGAAACCATAGTACTACAGGTCCCAACAGCACAACCTAACGCAAACAGGGTTCTAGAACCTCCCTTCAAGTGTTCAGTTTTCTGCAATAAATTATCCTTGCTCTGATATTGTAATCACTTACCTATATAAACATTCCAACCGCACACAGAAAGTTTCATTCTATTCTGACAACCTCTTCTAGGTACTTGATTTTTTTTTTTACAATGAGTATACCTTCCAATGTGCTTTTCACCTTATTTTCACACATGCAACACATACATGGCTGTGTGACTGCCACCATAGGGTAAATGCACACAGGCGGAAATTCCACAGTGGGATTTCCTGCAGAATTTCCGCCCGTGCACACTGCCATAGGATTGCATCAGATAATGCAATCCTATACAGACAGCCGCGATTTGATCACATGGAAACTCACGCGATAAGAAACATTGCAGCATGTCCTATTTCTGTGAGAGCCTCGCAGAAGTTACATCCCGCTGCGAGAATTCCGATTAATCCGACCCGGCCATCTGCATCTGGCCTTATTTGAAGGAATTGCACTGATAATGCAAAGTGAGATTATAACAGTATGCTTCGACAAAACAAAAAAGTACCCTCATGATAAGCAATTTTGTTTTGCTTGATTCAAGTTGTTCCACTTTGCAGATCAGTTCAAGATTAATCAGTTATTAGAGCTCAGTGATGGAGCAATCCAATGCACACTGAGATTTGTGTTTAGTGAATTTAGGCAAAAAATATTTAAATCTATCGACTCACTATATTCTTTGGATTGGCAAATCTGGACAAATGATTTACTGTTATCTGGTAAATACTCAACATATGGATGTGCATTAGAGGAGTGTGAATTAATGCATTGTACTATATAAGGTGTTACTGTGTCTGTTTTATAATGGTTTATGTATAATTTACATTTCTAGTAAATGCGACTGTTTCAATAGCTATGAGATTTTATTTTTTGTTAAAATGCAAGTATTGGTAATATTACTATTGCTCATGAATTTTTTGCTTTTTAATTACTGACTATTTTGTTATGCCATATTGATTTTTTTTCAATTTTTAACCCCTAAGGTGCTTCTTAAAAAATCTAAAGATTACTGGACTCTTCATCATTGTAGTTGCATGTTCGGTGAGTGTCTCATTTGCAAACATTACCCATGGCCTGAAGCACCTCTGTGCAGTTTGAAACTGTAGATTTAAAATTATAGCTGACACTTCATTTGCCCTGGTCTCCTGGTGTAATGGTACTAGATTGCTTTACCCTTAAATGCTTCCTGTGAGGGTATAGAAAACTCACTTTACATTCAAATTTAGCATTTTCTCCAAAGTCATTTAAATGAACACCGTTCTCAAGGGTCTTTTAAATACAGTGCAGACTTTATTTCTTAGAATCTCTTGCAATAAAATCAAAACCAAAAATGAGTGTCGAGTGTTATGTACTATTATTTGGTATCCTTTTTTTAAGCTGTGTGCATGGATGGGGGTCAACTATACAATTATTGATGGTCATATGATCATATCTTTAACCCCTTGAGTGGCAGGTTTCCTACCACCCTGTCGTGCCCACCAGGGCAGGTTTTTTAAAATGGTCTAATCATTGAATTTCAACTAGTTTTGCAGTTGCGTCTCAAGAGCCATAACTTTTTCATTTTTCCATTGACATGGCCATATAAGGGCTTGTTTTTTGCGGGACAAGTTGTGATTTTTTAAACAGGGGGGGAGGAAAAAAAGAAATGGGGAAAAAAGAAAAAAGGGGCCATGTCATTAAGGGGTTAAATAATGTATTAACTTCCTTCTCTGGGTCATTACGACGCACATGGATACCACATGTGTGATTGTATTTTTGATTTTTTACAAAGTAAAGGGAGACAAGTGTTTTTTTAATTTTTTTAATAATTTTTTTACTTTTTTTTTTTAATTTTTTTAAAATTTTTTATTTTTTTTTGTCCCTTTAGGGGACTTCCACAGGGACCCATCAGGACCCCTGATCACATTCCAGGGGTCCGATGGTGACAGCCCTTTACATGCTGCAGTGACAGCCCTTTACATGCTGCAGTCACATAGACTGCAGCATGTAAAGGGTTAACACAGCAGAGATCGGAGGTTTTCTCTGATCTCTGCTGTAAGAGCTAGTACCTAGCTGTCCTCTGACAGCTAACAACCAGCTCTCCCTGCCACAGAGACCATCGGCTTGCTTCTGACAAGCCGATGGTCTCTATGGCAACCTGTAAACAAAGCAGGACATTGCCGACATGTCGGCAATATCTTCTGCTGGTTTTTCAAAGCCCTTGCTTTGATCTCTGAGGGTCTGTGCAGGCAGAGCACAATGTCACAGCTTGTGGCATTGTGCTCTGCAGCTCCCATAGTGATACATAGCCCGGAAATCTTCCGGGCTATGTTGCTATGAGCAGTGGAGCTCGTCACGGAACTTTTCCGGGCGTGCCACTCAAGGGGTTAAGGGGCTGTTTGAAAAAAGGAAAAAGGATTTATTTTTTCTAGAAACAGAGCCACTCTTGCTACATTCCATGTCTGATTATATCTGTTCACTAGTTTTGCTTATCGTGATTGGCAGGACAATAAAATCATGCCGATTTTTGCAAAATCGGATCATCCTGACTCAACTTTTTACAAAAAAGCCACTTTACAAATGTGCGTGTGTGTGTTTTTCTATGAATGTGCTCAGTCATTACCACTGTTACCTTTCAGTGCTGTGGTCATAGTTTCAAATCCCATAAAGAATAACATCTACATGGACTTTGAAAAACTTCATCCAGTTATTGTCATTGGTCAGATATGAACTTTCAACTCCAGCACTGTAAAGCAGCAGAGCTAACAACTGAGCCACAACACTTGTCTGTTCTGCTGTTATGAAGGGGAAAAACAACAAGAATAAACACAAAGAGAACATAAAGACACCATTTAGCTGTTGCTCTCAGACAGGTGTGAACCTAGAACTCCAGCATTGCAAGGCACAAGGACCTATAAGTGAGCCACTGCACTTGGTCTTCTTTCTGTACAGGAAGGTGTGAAAGCATAGAAACCCAAGTAGAACATACAAAGTCCATGCAGATGTTTTTCTTCATTAGATTTGAACCTAGGACTTTATCACTGTAAGGCAACTGAGCAAAAGACTGAGCCACCATGATTGTTCTTCCTTATTTTCCTTCCTTTTTCTTCTCCCTGCTCCTACAGTGGTGAAGGATAAGAAAAGAAAGGAAAAGGGACCAGAGAAAGGGAAAAAAAAATCAAGGGAGGATGTGGCCTAGAGCATGATGTGAGGAGTGGAGACACAATAGGATAGCTCCCACCTGTTATGCTAGCTTGCTGGCTTGGTTTTCTTCTTGAGGTGATGTTTTTAACTCTACTGTTCTAGCTGCCTTGCTGGTCCCCAGGCCTTTGGTTTATGTTTTGGGAGGAGTGGAGGAGTAGTAATACCTGAGGCTGGTTTGCTGTGTGGCCTGTCTGTCATAACCGAGTTGCAATGACTAGGAAGAAAGAAGCAGGTGGTGTATGTGTGCTATATGATGGTGTTCAAGCATCTGCGAATACTTTGAACCATGAGACTGCCAGTGCAACATTGGAGGCAATATTGAAAATGGAGCAAAGTGATCGTGCAGATTGCACTTAATACTTTGACCATTCTGATTGCTTTACTGAGAAATCCGGCAAACAGGTAGACAGAATTTGCCTGCTCAACTTATTCTGTAACCCTTGTAAGAAATACTCATAAAACATTTACAGTTATATTTGCCTCCTCTGATGGGATGTTGTTACCTCACTCTGCTGAGAATAGTAAGCATGACCTTGTTTTATATGCTTCATTTGCCTGTGTGAATACTATTATGCAGGTCTTTTCAGCACAAGTTAGTGTTATCATAGAATTATATAATCATAGAATGGTAGAGTTGGAAGGAACCTCCAGGGTCATCGGGTTCAACCCCCTACTCAATGCAGGATCACTAAATCATCCCAGACAGATATCTGTCTAGCCTTTGTTTGAACACTTCCATTGAAGGAGAACTCACCACCTCCCGTGGTAACCTGTTCCACTCATTGATCACCCTCACTGTCAGAAAGTTTTTTCTAATATCTAATTTGTGTCTCCTCCCTTTCAATTTCATCCCATTGCTTTTAGTCTTTCCTTGTACAAAAGAGAATAGGGCTGACAGCCCTTCAGATATTTGTAGACAGTTATTAAGTCTCCTCACAGCCTTCTTTTTTGCAAGATAAACATTCCCAGATCCTTTCCCCTTTTCTTATAGGACATGATTTGCTCACCATCCTGGTAGCTCTTCTCTGAACTTGCTCTAGTTTGTCTATGTCTTTTTAAAATTATGGTGCCCAGAACTGGACACAGTATTCCAGATGAGGTCTGACCAAGGATGAGTAAAGGGGGATAATTACCTCACGTGATCAAGACTCTATGCTTCTCTTAATACATCTCAGAATGGTGTTTTCCTTTTTGGCTGCTGCATCCCATTGTTGACTCATGTTCAGTCTATGTTCTATCACAAAATGAACCTACTTTATGTGTGTCTTTCTAGCTGTGATGAAAAGCAATACTGTTTTGGCTTCCCTCTCTGTTTATGTTGGTATCTTGAAAGAGGATGTTGAATTTGTAAGACGGGATTTGTAGAACGTTACTGAGAGATTGTCTAAAGCAAAGACATGTATTAATGAAATGGAAGAAAAAAATGTTCCTATGAAGAATACAATTAGTAAATGCAAGCAGTTTTTCCGTACTTCGCAATATAAAGCAGATGATATGGAATATAGATTAAAGAGAAATCATTTGCCATTGGTTGGAAAAGGTGGAAGAATTGTTTCCCTGAGAGGATTTTTTGAGGGATAATTGAAATAAACTATTGTGGAAGATTTTTTGTCAGCTTTCTTTGCTATGGAATGAGTCCATAGAGTTCCTGATAAGCCACCTACATCTGTGCTACATCTAGAACTGCTTTGATAAAACTCCTGCTTTATAAAGATCGGGGTCTTATTTTAGAGAAAGCAAGAGAAAGGAAAGTGTTAACTGTGGATGGTCATCATATAGCCGTCTTTCCAGATTACTCAATGGACATACAAAAAAACAAATGAAGTTTTATGATGTTAAGAGAAGGTTACTGGGTTTATAGCTATTTTGTATCCAGCAGGGCTGAGAGTTGTGATGCAGGGGAGACTTTTCTTTGATAATTCTAGGGAAGCTTCATCTTGGTTTGATAAACATGAACAATATCTCATATAAAAAAGCCTACAGGCTTTTTTCTTGCACCACACTTTGACCCCTTTACGGGACCTTTGGTGGATGATTTTGGTGTCATTAGATTTGTGACATCCTCACCGCCGCCATAAAATCATAAAATTTGAGTTTGATACATTGTGTGGCCTGTCAGTCCAGGTCAAAATTCTTATGTTAAATCTAGTGGCGCTGCTGTGCTTCAGCCAACAGCGCCGCTAAGGAGAGTCTAGCATTGCTGAGCAACGTTCATATCGAGTGCTTACCAGTTTGACTCTTGCTATGTCCCCACAATATAGAAGACCAAGCTGTGGACGGCGAACAGTTCAAGGGTTTTGCTCAGATGGTAGTTGGTACACTGAAATTGTAGTTTATCCAGAAGTCCTTGGCAAATAAAATAATCAGTTCTTAAAACATTTACAAGAATTGTTCCAAAGATTTTATGTTCCCGTTGCAAACATCGAGTCAATCTAGTTTATTTAATAGTCATAAATAGTCCTTTTTATTAGTGGATTATTGGTAGAGTATTTGGCTGCTTGAATTGAGATTATTTGGTAGAAAGGTGGGAAGTTCCATGCTACTGCTCATTAGTATTAGTCAATTTAGTGGGATATTGTTGTTATATTTGTATATATATATATATATTTTACCATTATCACTATGCCTAGGTGATTAGAGCCCTAGGGGATATGGATATATGTGTAAGGGGTTGGAATGCGGAGAGTTTTTTCTCCACTTTTTTCTCTTTCTCCTCCTCTAACATGCAATTCAGCCTACTTTTTAAATTATATGTGTAAAAATAAATAGTGAATATAATTTACCATGGTTCACGTTAGTATACTTGTGTGGGGTGTAATGTCAAAACTAACAATTTAAACCAGCTATTGTTTGTTTGATAAAGCATACTTAACAAAACACACTGTACACTCGCTTCGCCATTCTGCCAAGGGCACATTCTTTTCATTCTGTATACTAGAATTATTTGTGTGGAATAAGTGTACTGGTTTATAAAAATATCACTTTTAAGTGTGTGATCTTTTATAGATTCCATGGTGAGATTTCTTTGTCTAAAATGTGTTATTCTGAAAAAAAACAAATGTTTTGTGGCACTACATATCTCCACCTCTGTATTCCAGTGAATGTATTAAGAAGGTAATGGAATTTGCAGCAATATTCCCTGCTGTTGCTACATAACTTGTGAGTGATTTTAATAATTGTCTGGATCCCTGTTTCAATAGATTTAATAAAGGCCCTATAGTAGCTTCTCATTTCCTAACTACTTTTGCATGTTTATTAATGGAATTAGGTTTATGTGATCTGTGGAAGTTGAAAAATCCAGACGTTCGACAATACTTTTGTTATTCCAGTTCACGTAATACACTTTCTAGAATAGATTTCCTGATAGGTACTCCATCTATGCTTCTTTATGTTTGTAAATTGCAATATCTACCACAGACTGTGTCTTATCACTGTCCACTTTTGGGCTCCCACCCACTGGCGTTTTTTTCTCCACTGCGCTGCGAGAGTAAGTGAAAAATCTCGCAGAGCAGTGCGAGAAAATCGCTGGGATATCGCTCCGACATCGCCAGTCTTTTCAATGGGGCCAGCGGCAGCAGCGCTAGCCCTATTGAAAAGATATGGAGAATGCCGCGGACTTCTGCTGTGGCAGAAGTCCGCGGCATGCTATCCCATTGCTTTCAATGGGATCAGCACTGCTGCCGATCCCATTGAAAGCAGTGGTTTCTAACAAGCCCCGCAGAATGATTATCGGAGAAGGGCTTGAAATATAAGCCCTTCCCTGATAATCATAAAAAAAGTGGTTAAAAAAATATTTAAAAAATTACTCACCTCTCCGGCGCTCAGACGCGTCCTCCGGCTGGCTCCCAGGCACTGCTGTTAAGCTCTTTCAGCAGGCGGGGATTTAAAGATCCCCGCCACCTGAAAGGGCTGTGCGGATTGGTCTTGCATATGATTCCAATGCTATCTCTATCTGAAAGTCAATGAGTATCAAAATTGTATCTAGTGTATAGAGTTTATTGTACTCCATTAAAGTTCTTTAACATGGGTATTAGATTAAACTTAGACTGTTCAGGGTGTTGTATGCATGGTTCAGATTTAATGCACAGGTTCTTGGATTTTGGAAAAATGTATGTACTTTGGGAATGGGGGAATAGGGATACTCTAAAAATATATATCTTTTCGACATTAATTTTAATTTCAGAACTCGAATATTGGGTATTATTGATAAGCTTAATAGGCATGCTCTTTTGAAAATTCAGGGGGCATTGTATCATGAGTGGAAGCTGATTACTATATATATATACATATATATATAAATATATATATATATATATATATATACACATATATATATATATGATAATTTATATCGATTGCTGGTTTCAGGTATGGTGTCTCAGTTGTTAGCACTGCTGCTTTGCACTTTTGGAGGTGCAGGTTCAAATTTGTCAAATGGCCACATCGGGATGGGTTTTTTACATTCCCTTCATCTTTATTCTTGTTGTTCTTCCCCTCCTATGAAGAGAACTAACAAGTGGTGTGGCTCAGTTGTTAGCACTGCTACTGTGCAGTAATAGAGTTATAGGCACAAATCTGACCAAGGACAACATCTGGATGGGATTTTTTATGTCCTCTTTGTGTTTATTCCTTTTTAAGAACAGAACAGCCAAGTGTGGTGGCTCAGTTGGTAGCACTGCTGCTTTGCAGTGCTGTAGTTCTAGGGTCAAATATGACCAAGGACAACATCTGGATGGAGTTTTTCAAAGTCCATGTAGAGGACCCCAGCACTCAATGACCACAGTACTAACAAGTGAGATACATTCATAGAAAACACACACATTAAAGGGGTTGTCTCGCGAAAGCAAGTGGGGTTAAGCACTTCTGTATGGCCATATTAATGCACTTTGTAATATACATCGTGCATTAAATATGAGCCATACAGAAGTTATTCACTTACCTTCCCTGCGCTGGCGTCCCCATCTCCATGGCTCCATCTAACTTCAGCGTCTAATCGCCCGATTAGACGCGCTTGCGCAGAAGGGTCTTCTGCCTTCGGCTCGGTCTGGCACAAGCGCCGTTCTGGCTCCGCCCCCTTCTACGCGTCATCGCGTAGCTCCGCCCCGTCACATGTGCCGATTCCAGCCAATCAGGAGGCTGGAATCGGCACACGTGACGGGGCGGAGCTACTTTGGCACATATTTTACTGTGGATATCTAACAGTGTAGTATTCATGCCATGTGTGATCCCAGCCTTAAAGGGGACCTGCCACCAGGTTCATGCTACCTGAACCATGGTACAACTATGCACAGTGCCTCTGTGTATGTTTTATTCTGAAACACTGCAGCATTTCAGAATAAACACACTTTGAAGCTTGACTCAAAACCGAACTCCAAGTCAAAGAGGTGTGCTGCACTGGCCTCTCCCGTTTTATGTATAGAAGAGAGCTGTGCTTCTCCATGATGCAGGCAGGAAGAGGCCAGCTTACCCCATCTCTGTGACTCGGCACTGAGTTCAGAGTCAAACGTGTGTTTATTATGAAATTCCAAAGAGTTTCAGAATAAAATATACAGGGATGCACAGGGGCACCCCGCATACCTGCCCCTGGTTCATGATGCTCATGATTCGGATCACATGAATCGGATGACAAGTTTCCTTTTAAAGGTTTATCCCACAATAAACATTTATCACAGGAAAGGTGAAACGTGAATTCATTTGAATGGAGTGATGGTTACAGCATATAGAGATATTTTTTCCTGAAAAGCTTTTTTTTTGCCAGATTATGAGTCTGACAAGAGAATAAAAACTTCACTATTGTAAACACCCATGGATGACTGGGTGACTTGTCTGTTCAAAAATTAATACAGTCCTTTGCATGAGACTTTGGATTAAACATTCATATCAATGTGTGTAGGTAAGATACGTGAGCCACCAATTACTTCCAGCTCCTCTTTTCTTTGGAAAAAAGATTGATGTTTCTAATGTCTATGAGCCTAATATCAGTATGCTTTTAGACAGTTTTACTATTGACCCAACTTTTACTTTTGAAGAAAGACTTCTCTGATCATTAAAGGGCAAATGAATTATGTGTGCAATTAAAATTTAATTTTGCATTCTGCAAACTGCTTCACTATATGAATAAAATTATTGCTGCTTACATTTTTATCTATCCAAATGGGGTAAAAATACTGCCATAATTGTAATGGCCTTGTAATTGTGTGGATCAATGGTGTTTCTAGTATTTTTTTTCAATTTTGATTACAATATAACTATTCATTTTTTTGTATATATTCTTTATTTTTCAATTTTAATAGGGTGGGGGGGAGGGGTTACAACAGAAATAGAAATAAATCAGTGGTGAATCACATTACAAAACATTTTTCATTTCTAAGAAATGCTCAGCTCACTAGAGTTTGATGACATTTATAGGGACATTTTTCTTACCTGTAATTTTACTCTGAGCCCGAAGGCAGCATAAAATAGATTTTTGTCCCCTGGACTGCACCCTGGGACTGCCAACATACAATGATCAATCAATAAATTAGTATAATTAATCATTGTCTTATAAGTAGCCCCTCACACATGTGTAATAAATAGAAAATGAATAGCTACAAGTATAATTTATTGGGAGGGCCCATATGTGCTGCCTTCGGACTCAAGAAAAGTAAAATTACAGGTAAGAAACATTTTCTCTTTCCTCTTCATTCTCGGGCAGCAGGGATTTTTATAGCAAAATAAGGGGAGGGGTAAATATTTAAGAACAGCGCAAGAATTCCCTTGCCAAATGCTAAAGCTTTGATGTTGACTCTCTAATGCTCTACAAAGGAAGACAGCATGAGCCAGAAGGCTATGTTGCAGATTTCCCGAAGACAGTCTTTCTACCCATGAGGTGGAGCTGAATGAGCAGAATAGGCCCTTACCAGAAAAGAAGGCGAGGTCGTACTGTTGCATAAATTTTGAAGATGGAACATATTAACTATCTTGCCAGAGAGACATTTGAAGCTTTGAATACCCTCTTCTGGGTCAATGAAGGCCATAACAGGTTCTCTGACAGTCTGAAGCTCTCTGTTGTTGAAAAATAAATCTTGATTGTCCTCCTGCCACCCAAGAAATATAGGTTATTCTGAATATCATTTCCCAGATAAAGGTTTCCTGGTAATGTTCTTTATGGAAGAGCCATTGTCTGCAATGGAGGACAAAGTTCTAGAACACCACTTTCTTGTAACGGCACCAGTTAAGTTAGAAGAAAAAAAGGGTTTGCATATCTGTATCTGTCCAGCCTCCTTCGATATATAATCAACAAGGAAAAACCTAAAATTAGAGGCACCTAGTGGCTACTTCAGTAAGAGAATCACAAGGAAGCCTCAGTTTGCCATCTGACAAAAAATGACTGATCCTAAGAAGGAAGATGTGATCTCGCATTTGGTCTCAAACTTTTTGACTACTTAAAAAAATCAGGTGATAAGAGATAGAGGGAAAATTTACAAATAAGACATGCAAATTATTGCAGACACGTACTTTCAGAAGTTGATGGTAATAGTTTCTGGAAGTCCTCCTGTAGGAATTGAAGGAACAGTGATACATCACTGCGGGGTGAAAAGAAACATTCAACCAAAAGACATCTAGCATATCAGATCTACATGCCCTAAATCAGGCATACCAATGTAGCAAAGTTTAACCTGCATGTAATGACTCTCCACAACAAGTAAACTTGTCTTAAGCCATTCAAAGCTACTGTTTGTTCTTTTACCTTAACAAGCAGAATACATTGCAAAGGAATTAAGTAAACTGTGGCACAGAAAGTTATCAGAATGGTTAAATCTCAAATCAAACTCTGCTACAAATCAGCAAACCAGGTTAAAACAGAACCAAAAAGGTGAGAAGAGAAGCAAACTGCACCTGACAGGATGAGGACACATGTGTGAGAGGCTTCTTATAATAAAGGTGGGTTTACATTGGAGGAATTTCAGGCAAACGATGCCCGACACTTTTCCCTGTGTGTCCTCGCTCCCTTGCTCCTGCATGGCAGGTTGTAGTGCTGGCTTGCTCACAGAATGGCTAGCAGCTGGAGGATATTTCTCTCCTCGTGCTCCCCCATCCCTCTCTATTGACTTAACATAGCAGCCGCTTAGTACGGAACGGCTGCTATTTACACTGAACGATGAGCAATCAGCTCATCGTCCATAGTTTCTGCAGCATAAACAATAGACGATGAGCTGATCGCTCATCATTCAGTGTAAATAGCGGCTGTTCAGTACTGAACAGCCGCTGTGTTATGTCAATAGAGAGGGGCGAGGGAGTGAGAGGAGAGAAATCTCCAGCGTCCCCGCTGAGAGCTAATGATACTAGCTCCTGTGCAGGTGCACGGGAGCTAGTATGTGCGAGGACGAGTGTCGGGCATCGTTTGCCCGACAGTCGTCCCGTCTAAAAGGGCTTTAAGTCAGCAATTAATTATGTTAATTTCTTGATTGATCATTCTAGGTGGGTGGTCCTAGAGGGAAATCTAGGGGACAAAATATCTTTTCTTTGCTGCCTCAGGACGAAGAGAAAAATGATCACTTTACATGTAATAGTTCTGGAAAAGCACAAATGGCACGTGGAAATTATTTCCTGCTAGTTTTTCATACTTCTAATGTAACCATATTCTAATAAGAGCAATCATCATGTAATGCCCAATAAAACCTACTGCTCTTTTCCTCTCTCTTTATGTACTGATGAACAATGATCTGTATATTCCAACTAGCAGCATGATAAAGTAGAATAAAGGTAAAGAACCTTAAAAATATAGAAATCAACCAGGAAAAAAATGCAGTTTTTTTATAGTCTGTGACACCTATTTACAATGTAGCTCTGTGGAGAAATTGTCTGATTATGCTGTGGTGATTACTTTGATGAAAATTAATTTTCTGTGCATAAATAATTTGTTAATTACATGTTTGTCGTATTGCTGCAGATATTATTTAGCACTTACTCTGATAAAAGCAGCCCTTGGCAGATGTTGGCCCTGTCATCTCTGGAAAGCTACAGTATCCTTTTGTCACTTGCTATTTTCTCTCATCATGGAGTGTAATGCAGTTTAATTTAAGGTGATACTTAATGGCTCTACCGCTGCTCAAAATGTGATACTTACAGAGATTCATTTTCTGGCTGTCTGAGATCTCCCACTGCAGTATTAATTTTAAAATAGAATATTACTTGCTACAAAATACTGGTCCTCTCTTGGATGTAATCCAAATAATATTGTGCTTATTGAAATATATGAAAAGCTTGTTTTTTCCCCTCTCTATCTCTTTCCCCAGATTGACAATATTTGTTAAACATATTTAACAGAGGTTTTCAGTGAATTTACATATAATAGTTGAACAGCATTTTTCACTTCTTTTGCAATGCATTTAAATATGACCCTATATAAGAATACTCAATAATTCAAACAATAAGTCACCGTGGCCGAGGGGGCTCAGAAGACCTATAATTTTTCACAGAGGTAAAGACTACAGATGAGCGAGCACCAAAATGCTCGAGTGCTCGTTACTCGAGTCGAACTTTCAGTCATGCTCGAGAGTTCGTTTCGAGTAACGAACCCCATTGAAGTCAATGGGCGACTCGAGCATTTTTGTATATGACTGGTGCTCCGCTAAGGTTTTCACATGCAGGGCTGCATTTCGGGCTCCGAGGTCTCACTATTAAGCCACAATAGTGGCAAGACTGAGACCCCCCCCCCCCCGCACTGTCAGCATAAAGATCGTTCTCTTCTACCACAGCTGTAACAGCTGTGGCAGAGAAGAACGATGTTAGCCCATTGAATTCAATGGAGCCGGCAATACAGCCGGCTCCATTGACAGCAATGGGCTGCCGACAAGCGCGGGATAAATTTTCGGGAAGGGCTTAAAAATATAAGCCCTTACCTGAAAATCATCCTAAAATGTGTAAAAAAAAAAAAAATGTATACTCACCTTTCCACTGCAGCCGGAGTTCAGCTGCGTCTGGCCGGCAGTTCTCCTGAACTGCTTTCTGTAGTATTCAGTAGGTGGGGATTTAAAATCCCCGCCTGCTGAATGAGCTGCCTCTGATTGGTCACAGCCTCATCAATCAGAGGCAGCTCTCACTCACCCCTTCATGAATTCATGAATGGGTGAGTGAGTGCTGCCTCTGATTGGCTCAGCGCAGGGACCAATCAGGGGCAGCTCTCAGCTGAATGACAGCTGAGAGCTGCCCCTGATTGGTTCAGCGCAGGGACCAATCAGAGGCAGCACTCACTCACCCATTCATGAATTCATGAATGGGTGAGAGCTGCCTCTGATTGGTGAGGCTGTGACCAATCAGAGGCAGCTCATTCAGCAGGCGGGGATTTTAAATCCCCGTCTGCTGAATACTACTCACAGCAGTTCAGGAGAACTGCTGGCCGGCCGCGGCTGAACTCCGTCTGCCGGGACAAGGTGAGTATATATTTTTTTTTACTTTTTACACATTTCTGGATGAATTTCAGGGAAGGGCTTGTATTTTTAAGCCCTTCCCGAAAATTCATCCCGCGCTCTCCAGCAGCCCATTGCTTTCAACGGAGCCGGCTGTATTGCCGTTCCATTGAATTCAATGGTCGGTGCTCGTCTCGAGTAACGAGCATCTTGAGCACCCTAATACTCGAACGAGCATCAAGTTCGGACGAGTATGCTCGCTCATCTCTAGTATAGACCCCTTACTAAAAACGTAACTTTTATTAATTCAATATTTAAAAACTCCAGGACTAAAGATAAGCAAACATGAAGAAGTTGTAGGAATCTAACACCTAGTTCATGAAGGTAGGGCTCAATCCCCCCCGACATATGGATAGTTACTACTACAGAAGGCCAAACTGTACAAAGTATCTGCCGACCAGGTGTATCTAGCTGATATAAACAGAGGGCAGAATATAAAGAAGATGGTGATTTCACTGTCCCTCGTCTAAACTAAAATGAGCTCTTAACCCTTTCCAATCCACTTTGTATCCTGGTTTTCCTAGGGGGCTTATTCTTTTTCTGCCATTATACAACGGCGCTATATGCTGGCTAAAGCCAGCACTGCATGAGGTGACATGTTGGATAAGCTTCGACAGCAGAGAGGCTGGCAATATACAGTAAGAGAACCCCAGCGAATGTCTTCCAACATCAGAGCTGTACAGCCTTAATTCATAATGTCTTCAGACGTCAGACAGTGGATTGGAAAGGGTTAAACCATCAGTCTATAGCTAAACACTGATGCATAAGTTATTGTATCTTTTATTATATTGAATCTAATGCGTAATTTAATAAAACACTAATGGATTGGTTCTCTAATCACTAGTGATTAGCTATAGACTGACGGTTTAAGAGCTCATTTTGTTTATGCATTTAGTTAGGTGGGGAGGGGGGGGGATAGTGTTTCTCATGAAAGTGATATCAGTTATTAACAACAGTTGCTTTTGCCTCAAAAGTAGAAGGGGGCCCAGTCCTGTCCAAAACATTATTCATTTTTGTCAAGAAACACAATAGTGGTTTTCTTCTGTCTAACTCCACTATGTATACCATCTTTTGCAACATATGAAATTTATCCTTTAGTTTCTGTTTAAGTAGAAGTAGTTATGCAGATGTCATACTTCAAATTTCTTGGAGGTGGCTGGGGGGGTGGGGTGGGGGTTAGGTTTGAGGTATTCTTGAATTTGCTTCAAGGCTCCATGAATCCAAGTTCTTAAAAAAAAAACAGTGTATACAAACACTTATTCATCCAAATGCTGAGTATCAATGCCAGCCATTTTTTTGCTTTAGCTTAAATCGTGATCATTCAAATTAAACAAAATATAACAAGCATTTTCTGACCATGTGTTTCCCTTTACACTACATAATCACTAATTTGGTCTTGACTACATGGAAGACTGAGATCTACAAATAGTCTGCAGAGCAGGAAACCGCAGTTTTCCTTCTGGCTTCAGCGCAGCATTGGGAAACTGCCTTGTCATAAATACATGTTTTAGGCCTCCTTCCCACGAGCGTGACGGGCTCCGCCGCGTAATATTACGCAGTGAAGCCCGTCACGGCGCCCCCCAGAGCCCCTATACTTACCTGCGGGAGATAGCGTGAAGCCGCTTCCCCGCCCACCGCCGTCGCGTCGTGTGACACGCCCACCGCGTCACGTGACGCGGCCGGCAGTGTCACGTGAAGCGCCGGCCGCGTCAAATGACGCGCCGGCCGCGTCAAATGACGCTGCGGCGGTAGGTGGGGAAGCGTTTTTTCACGCTATCTCCCGCTGGTTACAGCGGGAGATAGCGTGAACGGACGGCTTCCATTGACTGCAATGGAAGCCGTCAGCGCGTACAGCCCGTCCTCACCCGCAGCAAATAGAGCATGCTGCGGGTGAGGACGGGAGAAATCGCGGTGCGTAATTCCGCGGTGGAATTACGCATCGTGAGCATTGTGCTATTAGGTTCAATAGAACCTAATAGCAGGGGGCCACGCAGCGGATTTTTGCCACGAATTTACGCGGCGTAAATCCGTTCGTGGGAAGGAGGCCTTAGTTTGTCTGTCAGCAGCTTTTTCCAAGTAGTGCCATTAGCTGATGTTTCTCACAGACTCCCTGATAGCTTATGTAAACTGTAGCCCAGAGTCAGGCAAAGGGGATGAGTGACATGGTCGCACTTAAAGAAGGCTGTGGAGCAAGTACAATAAGTACCAAACTGCCTGCTATCACTACGGGGGCACTGGAGCATCTGAAATTGGCATGAAAAAAATTGGAGGAGCATCCTCCATGCAAAATATGTACCTACCTCTGCTTATCCTGTTAAATCACGTAACTCAGACTCCACAAAAATTGGGTGCCATACTGAAATGTTTGGCTAATGTGGCCTACTACAGTGCATAGAAGGAAAATAGAAGCTTTATTTTATTGTCCATTAAATATATATATGATGACACACACGCTCACCGGCGCTGTAAAATCATCAAATGTGAGTTTAATACATTCAGGGACGTGTCAAGCGAGTTTAAAGTTATAATGTTAAGTCTATGGGCAGCGCTGCTGTGCTTTAAGCATGCACTGGAATGAGTGAAGTGTTGCTAAGCAATGCAGCATACACTGCTAAGCTGCCCCATACACTGCCCAACCAAGAGCGATAGAGAGACAGAGAGAGAGAGGGATAGAGAGACAGAAAGAGAGTGATAGAGAGATAGAAAGAGCGATAAAGACAGAGAGAGCGATAAAGACAGAGAGAGCGATAGAGAGACAGTGATAGACAGAGAGAAACAAAGAGAGAGCGAAAGAGAGACATAGAAACACATAGAGAAAGCGATAGAAACGGAGAGAAAGCGATAGACAGAAAGAGAGATAGTGAGACAGGTAGATAGAGCAATAGAGAGACAGTGAGAGAAAGAGTGATAGAGACAGAGAGAAACAGAGAGAGAGCGAAAGAGAGACAAAGAAACACAGAGAAAGTGATAGAGAGACAGAGAGAGAGAGTGATAGACAGAAAGAGAAAGAGCAATAGAGAGATAGTAAGACAGACAGGGAGAGAGCAATAGAGAGACAGACAGAGTGATAGAGGGACAAACGGATAGAGAGAGCAATAGAGAAACAGACAGAGAGAGAGAGATAGAAAAACAGAGAGAGAGGAATAGAGAGACAGACAGGAAGAGAGGATGATAGGGAGACAGAGATAGTGATAGAGAGACAGAAACAGACAGAGAGAGAGAGCACAATAGAGAGACAAAGAAACACAGAGAGAGCAATAGACAGACAGAGAGAGAGCAATAGGCAGACAGAATGAGAGAAACAGCCAGCCAGAATGAGAGCAATAGAGAGACAGACAGAGAGAACAATAGAGAGACAGAGAGAGGGAGCAATAGAAAGACCCAGAGAAAGCAATATCGAGACACAGAGAGAGAGCAATAGAGACAGAAAGAGAGAGCGAGGGAGAGAGAGATAGACAGAGAGAGACAGAAAGAGAACAAAAGAGACAGATAGAGTGATACATAGACAGAAAGAGAGAGACAGAGAGAGGCACAGAGAGAGAGAGACAAACAGACAGAGAGACAGACAAACAGAGAGAAAGGAAACAGACAGAGTGAGAGACAGAGAGAGACAGACAGAGAGAAAGACAGACAAACAGAGAGAGACCTGTAGGCTTTTTTTATATTAAATATCTGCTCCAAATATAAAGTGACACTAAATAATCACCTACCCAAGCAGGTTTAGAAGTTCACATCCATTACTTTTGAAACATGTTATGTTCGCGTAGCAAACATCGGGTCAATCTAGTATTATATATGCGAAAGTAGCTCTGTCTGTCTGTTACCTTTTCATGGCTAAACTACTAAAGCGATTTTAATGAAATTTGGCAGGAGAATAGCTTGCATCTTGAGGAAAGACATAGGCTATGTTTTATATAAAGAGTTCTCTAGGGACCGCGACAAGACAGATTTATTTAAAATAACATGTTTTTCTCATAGGCAACTGTATGTGGTGGCTCACATGTATACAGCCCACAAAACCTTTATATCCTAGCAAAATATGACAAGACCAAAACCGTAGTGTACAGAACTGTGCTGACACAGCAGATTGTAGTTACATTCCTTTTACTATTTCAACTTTTTACGTTTCAATATACATCAAAACACAGATTAGATTAAAAAAAATACAAATTCCACGCGGACGAAGTCGCGGGTAACAACCTAGTACCTAATAAATTGTGCCAAATATACAATCAATACGATAAATCTGACACAGTGTGCTCAATGTTTGCCATTTTATAAATTTGCATTAGAACTAGTGATAGAGCTCCATCATTTTCTTACACAGTCATATTACTTACATGTTACAAACATAGAAGGGATTCGTTTTCTTTAGACTTTATATTTGTTAATTTATAGTATATTATAAAAATGCTCCTGTTTGACAAAACTGCTCTATAGAAGATTGGTCTTCAATAGAGATGAGCGAGCACCAAAATGCTCGGGTGCTCGTTACTCGGGACGAAATTTTCGTGATGCTCGAGGGTTCGTTTCGAGTAACGAACCCTATTGAAGTCAATGGGCGACCCGAGCATTTTTGTATATCGCTGATGCTCGCTAAGGTTTCCATTTGTGAAAATCTGGGCAATTCAAGAAAGTGATGGGAACGACACAGCAACGGATAGGGCAGGCGAGGGGCTACATGTTGGGCTGCATCTCAAGTTCCCAGGTCCCACTATTAAGCCACAATAACGGCAAGAGTGGGCCCCCCCTCCCAACAATTTTTACTTCTGAAAAGCCCTCATTAGCAATGCATTCCTTAGCTAAGCACCACACTACCTCCAACAAAGCACAATCACTGCCTGCATGACACTCCGCTGCCACTTCTCCTGGGTTACATGCTGCCCAACCCCCCTGCACGACACAGTGTCCACAGCGCACACCAAACTGACCCTGCGCAGCCTTCAGCTGCCCTCATGCCACACCACCCTCATGTCTATTTATAAGTGCGTCTGCCATGAGGAGGAACTGCAGGCACACACTGCAGAGGGTTGGCACGGCTAGGCAGCGACCCTCTTTAAAAGTGGTGGGGCGATAGCCCACAATGCTGTACAGAAGCAATGAGAAATCCAATTCTGTGCCACCTCCATCAGGAGCTGCACACGTGGGCATAGCAATGGGGAACCTATGTGCCACACACTATTCATTCTGTCAAGGTGTCTGCATGCCCCAGTCAGACCGCGTTTTTTTATAAATAGTCACAGGCAGGTACAACTCCGCAATGGGAATTCCGTGTGCGCACACAGCATGGGTGGCTCCCTGGAACCCACCGGCTGTACATAAATGTATCCCATTGCAGTGCCCTGGACAGCAGAGCTAACGTGAGATTAAATGCAGGTGGGCTTCGGCCCACACTGCATGCCCCAACCTGACCGGGGTTTTTAATTCATAGGCACAGGCAGGTACAACTCCCAATTGTGAAGTCCCTGTGGACTGACAGCATGGGTGGGTGCCAGGAAGCCACTGGCGGTACATAAATATATCCCATTGCATTGCCCATCACAGCTGAGGTAATGTCATGTTTAATGCAGGTGGGCTTCGGCCCACACTGCATGCCCCAGTCAGACTGGGGTTCTTTATAAGTAGACACAGGCAGGTACAACTCCCTATTGTGAAGTCCGTGTGGACCGACAGCATGGGAGGGTCCCAGGAAGGCACAGGCGGTACATAGATAAATCCCATTGCATTGCCCAGCACAGCTGAGGTAATGTCATGTTTAATGCAGGTGGGCTTCGGCCCACACTGCATGCCCCAGTCAGACTGGGGTTCTTTAGAAGTGTACACATGCAGTTACAACTCCGTGTGGACCGACAGCATGGGTGGGTGCCAGGAAGCCACCGGCGGTACATAAATATATCCCATTGCAGTGCCCAGCACAGCTGATGTAACGTCAGCTTTAATGCAGGTGGGCAAAAAATTTATTGGATTACACTGTAGGCGAGGGCCCCAAAAAATTGGTGTACCAACAGTACTAATGTACGTCAGAAAAATTGCCCATGCCCAACCAAGAGGGCAGGTGAAACCCATTAATCGCTTTGGTTAATGTGGCTTAATTGGTAACTAGGCCTGGAGGCAGCCCAGTTAAAATAAAAATTGGTTCAGGTGCAAGTTTCAACGCTTTAATGAGCATTGAAACGTATAAAAATTGTTTACAAAAATTATATAACTGAGTCTTGTGGGCCTAAGAAAAATTGCCCGTTCGGCGTGATTACATGGGGTTTCAGGAGGAGGAGCAGGAGGAGGATGAATATTATACACAGATTGATGAAGCTAAAAGGTCCACGTTTTTGATGGTGATAGAGAACAATGCTTCCATCCGCGGGTGCAGCCTACGTATTGTTTAGGTATCGCTGCTGTCCGCTGGTGGAGAAGAGAAGTCTGGGGAAATCCAGGCTTTGTTCATCTTGATGAGTGTAAGCCTGTCGGCACTGTCGGTTGACAGGCGGGTACGCTTATCTGTGATGATTCCCCCAGCCGCACTAAACACCCTCTCTGACAAGACGCTAGCCGCAGGACAAGCAAGCACGTCCAGGGCATACAGCGCGAGTTCAGGCCACGTGTCCAGCTTCAACACCCAGTAGTTGTAGGGGGCAGAGGCGTCATCGAGGACGGTCGTGCGATCGGCTACGTACTCCCTCACCATCCTTTTACAGTGCTCCCGCCGACTCAGCCTTGACTGGGGAGCGGTGACACAGTCTTGCTGGGGAGCCAGAAAGCTGTCAAAGGCCTTAGAGAGTGTTCCCCTGCCTGCGCTGTACATGCTGCCTGATCTCCGTGCCTCCCCTGCTACCTGGCCCTCGGAACTGCGCCTTCGACCACTAGCGCTGTCGGATGGGAATTTTACCATCAGTTTGTCCGCCAGGGTCCTGTGGTATAGCATCACTCTCGAACCCCTTTCCTCTTCGGGTATGAGAGTGGAAAGGTTCTCCTTATACCGTGGGTCGAGCAGTGTGTACACCCAGTAATCCATAGTGGCCAGAATGCGTGTAACGCGAGGGTCACGAGAAAGGCATCCTAACATGAAGTCAGCCATGTGTGCCAGGGTACCTGTATGCAACACATGGCTGTCCTCACTAGGAAGATCACTTTCAGGATCCTCCTCCTCCTCCTCAGGCCATACACGCTGAAAGAATGACAGGCAAGCAGCATGGGTACCCTCAGCAGTGGGCCAAGCTGTCTCTTCCCCCTCATCCTCATCCTCCTCATGCTCCTCCTCCTCAACGTGCTGAGATATAGACAGGAGGGTGCTCTGACTATCCAGCGACATACTGTCTTCCCCCGCCTCTGTTTCCGAGCGCAAAGCGTCTGCCTTTATGCTTTGCAGGGAACTTCTCAAGAGGCATAGCAGAGGAATGGTGACGCTAATGATTGCAGCATCGCCGCTCACCATCTGGGTAGACTCCTCAAAGTTTCCAAGGACCTGGCAGATGTCTGCCAACCAGGCCCACTCTTCTGTAAAGAATTGAGGAGGCTGACTCCCACTGCGCCGCCCATGTTGGAGTTGGTATTCCACTATAGCTCTACGCTGCTCATAGAGCCTGGCCAACATGTGGAGCGTAGAGTTCCACCGTGTGGGCACGTCGCACAGCAGTCAGTGCACTGGCAGATGAAACCGATGTTGCAAGGTGCACAGGTTAGTAGATATGATACCTTTTAATGGCTAACAAAAATACATGATGTAATAATAGCGAGCTTCTGAACCAACGCAGGGTTCTTCTTCAGGCTTATGGATTGGATCTGAAGAGGCATGCATATTTATACACACTTATAACATACATACTTATGACAAGGCACAGATATGGATGTGATTGGTTCGCACTTAAAAGGAATTCTGCAACAGCAAACAAACTTTTTTTGTCTAGGCACTGATAGCGGAGTGAAAGTTTTATGGTCCCTAAATTACTGTTGGAGGGGGGGAGGTCATCAGGCTTGAATTGCTACAAGAGATACACAAACATTTTTAGCTAAACACTGATAAGGGAGTGGAAGTTTATGGTCCCTGAATTACTGTTGATGGGGGTCTTATCTGTGCAATCAAGTCTCACACTTCCCACACTTGATTGCACAGATAAGACCCCCTCCAACACTTGCGCTAGCGACGGCTGGACGGTGCGCTGAGAGGCATTGGTGGATGGGGCCAAGGTTAGCGGAGTTGAGGGTGTGGGTGCAGGCCAGGAGACGGTAGTGCCTGTGTCCTGAGAGGGGGGTTGGATCTCAGTGGTAGGTTGGGGCACAGGGGGAGAGGCAGCGGTGCAAACCAGAGGTGGTGAACGGCCTTCGTCCCACCTTGTGGGGTGCTTGGCCATCATATGTCTGCGCATGCTGGTGGTGGTGAGGCTGGTGGTGGTGGCTCCCCGGCTGATCTTGGCGCGACAAAGGTTGCACACCACTGTTCGTCGGTCGTCTGCACTCTCAGTGAAAAACTGCCAGACCTTTGAGCACCTTGGCCTCTGCAGGGTGGCACGGCACGAGGGGGCGCTTTGGGAAACAGTTGGTGGATTATTTGGTCTGGCCCTGCCTCTACCCCTGGCCACTGCACTGTCTCTTCCAACCTGCCCTGCTGCTGCACTTGCCTCCCCCTCTGAAGACCTGTCCTCAGTAGGCGTAGCAAACCAGGTGGGGTCAGTCACCTCATCGTCATGCTGCTCTTCCTCTGAATCCTCTGTGCGCTCCTCCCTTGGACTTACTCCAATTACTACTACCTGAGTGATAGACAACTGTGTCTCATCGTCATCGTCTTCCTCACCCACTGAAAGCTCTTGAGACAGTTGCCGGAAGTCCCCAGCCTCATCCCCCGGACCCCGGGAACTTTCCAAAGGTTGGGCATCGGTCACGACAAACTCCTCCAGTGGTAGAGGATTCGGAACCATTGCTGCCCATTCTGGGCAGGGGCCCGAGAACAGTTCCTGGGAGTCTGCCTGCTCCTCAGAATGTGTCATTGTAATGGGAGTGAGGAGGCTGGGAGGAAGGAGGAGCAGCAGCCAGAGGATTCAGAGTTGCAGCAGTGGACGGCGCAGAATTCTGGGTGGTCGATAGATTGCTGGATGCACTTTCTGCCATCCACGACAGGACCTGCTCACACTGCTCATTTTCTAATAAAGGTCTACCGCGTGGACCCATTAATTGTGAGATGAATGTGGGGACGCCAGAAACGTGCCTCTCTCCTAATCCCGCAGCAGTCGGCTGCGATACACCTGGATCAGGAGCTCGGCCTGTGCCCACACCCTGACTTGGGCCTCCGCGTCCTCGCCCGCGTCCACGTCCTCTAGGCCTACCCCTACCCCTCAGCATGCTGTATTACCAGTAGTGCAGAAACAGAACGCCGTAATTAAATGTGCCGCTTATTGGCCTGTGGTTGGAGGCTGACTTCGCTTACGGAACGCACAGCAGAGGCAGGAAAGAATTTGGCGCAAGCCTGCTGTAACACTTAGCTGGCTGCGTATGAATTAGGACAACTACCCCCAGCAGAGACGCAGTACAGTCAGGATGGTCACAGGCAGTCCAAATAGATTTTTTTCCCCAAATTTTTTTGGAAAAGCCCACTGCCTATATAGACTGGATATGTCTTTCACTGTCCCTGCCTCACCACCACTACTGGCCATGGACTATGTAAAATTACTGCAGACTGTTTCACTCTGGACAGGATGACAGCGGTGATGTAAGAGGCAACGCAGAGGCAGGAAAGAATTTTGCGCAAGCCTGCTGTAACACTTAGCTGGCTGCATATGAATTAGGACAACTACCCGCAGCAGAGACGTAGTACAGTCAGGACGGTCACAGGCAGCCCAAATAGATTTTTTTTCCCAATTTTTTTTGGAAAAGCCCACTGCCTATATAGACTGGATATGTCTTTCACTGTCCCTGCCTCACCACCACTACTGGCCGTGGACTATGTAAAATTACTGCAGACTGTTTCACTCTGGACAGGATGACAGCGGTGATGTAAGAGGCAACGCAGAGGCAGGAAAGAATTTTGCGCAAGCCTGCTGTAACACTTAGCTGGCTGCATATGAATTAGGACAACTACCCGCAGCAGAGACGTAGTACAGTCAGGACGGTCACAGGCAGCCCAAATAGATTTTTTTTCCCAATTTTTTTTGGAAAAGCCCACTGCCTATATAGACTGGATATGTCTTTCACTGTCCCTGCCTCACCACCACTACTGGCCGTGGACTATGTAAAATTACTGCAGACTGTTTCACTCTGGACAGGATGACAGCGGTGATGTAAGAGGCAACGCAGAGACAGGAAAGAATTTTGCGCAAGCCTGCTGTAACACTTAGTTGGCTGCGTATGAATTAGGACAACTACCCCCAGCAGAGACGCAGTACAATCAGGACGGTCACAGGCAGCCCAAATAGATTTTTTTTCCCAAATTTTTTTGGAAAAGCCCACTGCCTATATAGACTGGATATGTCTTTCACTGTCCCTGCCTCACCACCACTACTGGCCGTGGACTATGTAAAATTACTGCAGGACGCAATGCTCTGGACGCAATGCTCTGCACGGCCGATATACAAAAAAAAAATGTGCAACACTGCAAAAAGCAGCCTCAACAGTACTGCACACGGGCAGATGTGGCCCTAAGAAGGTCCGTTGGGGTTCTTGAAGCCTAAAATAACTCTCCCTATAGCAGCTCCAGCATCAGCAGCACTTTCCCTGATCTCTGTCAGAATGCATCTGTGGCGAGCCGCGGGAGGGGCTGATTTATATACTCGGGTGACACCTGATCTCGCCAGCCACTCACTGCAGGGGGGTGGTATAGGGCTTGAACGTCGCAAGGGGAAGTTGTAATGCCTTCCCTGTCTTTCTATTGGCCAGAAAAGCGCGCTAATGTCTCAGAGATGAAAGTGAAAGTAACTCGAACATCGCGTGGTGCTCGCCTCTAGTAACGAGCATCGCGAACACGCTAATACTCGAATGAGTATCAAGCTCGGACGAGTACGTTCGCTCATCTCTAGTCTTCAACCAATCTCTTAATCTACTGTAACACATATTCCCAGTTGTAGTCAATCCAGCTATAACTAGATAAATTTGAACAATTTTACATTTGAATCATCAGGAAACTGAAATCCTCTCCTTACCCATTTTCTTATTAAGGCAGGATTATAACATAAGAGTACAAATAATGGCAAATTGCACTCTGACTACAATTAGAATTTCACTCCTCTTTCATTATGCTGACAAAAACTGTAGACATCCTTCTCATCCTATACTTGCTAATTTGCTTCTAAACTTAGAAATTTGGCTACGCTCAGCATGACACAACCGCATTCATCACAATTAAAACTTTAAACGAAAACCTCTTTAACATGGCTTGCTTCTTGCTACTGAAAAACACCTTCCATTTTTTGTATGGTTAGCATCAGATTTTCAATCTTACAAAATCCATTTTAGTCATTCGTGACTATAAACTAATATTTATTTTTGGGGTTTATATAGGCTTTTTTGTGTGCAGTAGTTAGGGTGGTATATTATACATACATGTAGTACCACATTATACGTGTCAAATGTATAAGTGTGGTCAGCAATTCAAGAGTTCCACCTAGCACATGGATTCCATAACTGCTTGTGGAATTTTGCTCAACAATATTGCATAAAGTTCCATTTTTAAATTGGCTGCCTCATTAAGACACTCCTTTTCATATAAATATTACACGGCTGAGTTCACACAGGGCATAATTGCTGTGGAATTTCCGTGCAGACTTTCTGCACGGAAATTCCACCCACGATTTATAATCCCTGGATTAGCCAGCAAAGTGGACGAGATTTGCATAAATCTTGTCCAAACGCTGTGGCCGATCCGTTGCGGCCAAGCGGCTCTGAAATTGCCATGCTGTGCGGAATTCAAATGGCGTGTCAATTCTTTCCCTATTTCCGCGGTGACCTCTCTAAGGGTTTTGAAGCTGTATTTCTCCTGCAGAAATCTCGGGGTATTTCTGTGTGGTCATTCCGCGAGAGTTCTGCAGGATTTCGGTCCCATGTGACTCCAGCCTAAAGGTGATTTCTCAATAAGGACTCTATCAGTTATCCACTGCAAAGAGTGACTCTGGTGGACTTGGCGTATCTATCCATGTATCAAATAGAAGTGAGTTTTTTACATTTTTTTATGTGCTACTTAACTTGAAAACCAGTCATTTACAATGACTTGCTGAAGAAGCATAACTATAATAATTCAAATTCCTATTTTTCAGAATTTTCTATCCAGTTTTGTTTTTGATCTGATTTTCTATTAATCCATATATCCTTTATGTATTTTTGTTCATAGAATCACACATAGTTATACAATGAACATTATAGACCCAATCACAGAAGGAAAAGAAAGCTTTCTATAAAAGAATATTGTTCTGGGTGAAGAACAAGTTAATGGCACGTCTCAGGGTGAGATGATTGTTCTAATCATATATAATTCAGTCTTTACTTCCTAGGACTTCTATTTTGAATGTATTTATTGATGATTTTTCATCTAAGCTCCACAAAGCTGTGAGCAATCGCATATAATCTAGTTCCCTTTACAAGCCAGAGGAATGAGTCAATAGAACTGCTGGGTGTCTTTATAGTGTGTGTGAGAGCTGTATAGTTTGAAGTATAGAGGCTTAGTAGCATAAATATTCCTTTAAGAATGTTCTTAAAGTAAATGAATTTTGGTCACCGTAGGAATGGCTGATTTTTAAATTATTACCCCCAAAAAATCTTAATGACAAATGCTTACAACAACCTTTCAGAAAACATTGTGCTTTTGTATGTGACATATTATGCCTATTCATTTATCTAAGCCCAGGTGTGCACCTCGCTCTACTGCTGCCTGAGGCAAACAGTGAAATGCTCAACGTTATCAGGTGGACGTGGGGACTAGCAAAGAAAAAAATGATATAATTTTTATTTTTTCGCATTATATATATCTGTTTAATATAAGTGTTAAGTGTATTGGATTTATAGAAATATCCTGATCACATGCTGCATTAAATCTGCAGTGCATTACTTACTCACAGATAGGTCTGGGAATTATATAGCATTTGGCAAAACTATTTATGCTTTTCAGATTTAAGCACAGAAGCTTTAAAGGGGTTGTCCCGCGCCGAAACGGGTTTTTTTTTTTTTTAAACCCCCCCCCCCGTTCGGCGCGAGACAACCCCGATGCAGGGGTTAAAAAAACAACCCCCACAGCGCTTACCTGAATCCCGGCGGTCCGGCGTCTTCATACTCACCTGCTGAAGATGGCTGCCGGGATCCTCTGTCTCCATGGACCGCAGGGCTTCTGTGCGGTCCATTGCCGATTCCAGCCTCCTGATTGGCTGGAATCGGCACGTGACGGGGCGGAGCTACACGGAGCTACACGGAGCCCCATAGAGAAGAGGAGAAGACCCGGACTGCGCAAGCGCGGCTAATTTGGCCATTGGAGGGCGAAAATTAGTCGGCTCCATGGAGACGAGGACGCCAGCAACGGAGCAGGTAAGTATAAAACTTTTTATAACTTCTGTATGGCTCATAATTAATGCACAATGTACATTACAAAGTGCATTATTATGGCCATGCAGAAGTGTATAGACCCACTTGCTGCCTCGGGACAACCCCTTTAATGTCAAGGAGGCATTATTTGGCAACCATAGTCATGGGTCCCCAATTCACACCCAGGGAGTGAAATATATAGGCAATAAAATAACTTACGCATTGTCATGGCTAGAAAGAAAAATACTCTACCTAATAAAGAATTGTAAGGTGCTTTCTATTTAACAAGTGTTGGCTAAGCTTATGAAATAGAGAACAGAAACGTGAGCCACATAAAGTATCTTAACAGGGAGAGGAGGGAGAGGCTTATACGCTATTGTTCTCCTATAATCAGGCTCCTTAAGTCTAATTCACATGCCAGTATTTTGATTAAAGGGGTTGTCTCATGAAAGCATGTGGGGTTATGCACTTCTGTATGGCCATATTAATGCACTTTGTAATATACATCGTGCATTAATTATGAGCCATACAGAAGTTATTCACTTACCTGTTCCGTTGCTGGCGTCCTCGTCTCCATGGATCCGTCTAAAATCGCCTCTTCTGGCGATTTTAGACGCGCTTGCGCTGTGCGGTCTTCTCCCTTCTAAATGGGGCCGCTCGTGCCGGAGAGCTGCTCCTTGTAGCTCCGCCCCGTCACGTGTGCCGATTCCAGCCAATCAGGAGGCTGGAATCGGCAATGGACCTCACAGTGAAGATCCCGGCGGCCATCTTACTAAGGTAAGTAAGAAGAAGGAAGAAGTCGCCGCAGCGCGGGGATTCGGGTAAGTACTACCCGGTTTTTTTTTTTAACACATGCATCGGGTTTGTCTCGCGCCGAACGGGGGGCCTATTGAATTAAAAAAAAAACGTTTCGGCGTGAGACAACCCCTTTAATGTTTCTCATAAGTGGGCCCTAAACATGTCTGACGTACAAATCTTTCTATTCTAGTTTTCTCTGTAGGTTCTATTCCTGGTTTTGGTCTCTAAATACTAATGTAAAATGCTGACCAAATACTGCCATATGAAAGTGGTCCTATGATCTAACCCAATAAAGGTTAAAAACAGCTCTTAATTCTTTATTATAGAGTCATTTTTTGCTCTCAATGTCAAGCAATGCATGATCATTTTCTTGCGGCCCACATCTCCAAGTGTTAATACTGGCGAGGACTGTGGTTTACCATACTGGTGGTGACTCTAGTATTAGTCCATTATAACAATGCATAGTATGCCCCTAAGGCAACTAGGCCACCATACAGGAGACGTTGTGTCAACTTTTTCCATGAAGCGGATTTCCACTAATACATAGAAAAAGGTCAGATGTTATTTGCACGTCCTGTAACACCAAGAGTGAGATTGTTTTAGGTTCTAGGTGATCATTGCATAAGGTTTCTCCCCGTGGAAAAGTGAAGAGAAAAGTGCATCGGGATCTTTACCAACCGCTGGGTTTGTAAACTTTATATGATTTCTTATGTGATGTTCATTATATATGATTTTGATATGTACTTAATGTCATCAGTGTTGTGTCATTAGGTCTTTTATGCAGTTATGAAAATATAATCAAACCAAAGGGAAAAAGACTCTTTTTCCCTTTGGTTTGGTTATATTTTCATAACTGCATTTTTCTCCCTCAGTATTGTTTTCTAAACATTTTTAGTTGATTTAATAAAAATAATATTTTCTTACATATTATGTATCTGTCTGTGGTTCTCGTAATTGTTTTTTTCAGCTTAATCTCCACAGTTTCGCATTGGTTTTTGGTTCAACATTGTGTGGTTCTACAAAAACCTGTTACATTCTATGCACTCTATGATCAGTGGAATACTGTTCCACATCAACCAATCATATTGTTCCTTTTATTGTTTAATAGGCATTAGAAAAATTAAAATAATGAACTTACTGGTGACTACTAGATGTTTGTTTTGTTCTCCAAGAAGAGGTATATTTTTCAAAAGGCTTTTATTATAACTATCTTATACCTCACATACCTATATTGGGCTCATGTCTCCTTCTTTTACACTCTCCAACAGATACATCTGTTATTACTGCTGGTGACGACCTCTGCAGGTTCCACAGCCACTGCCACTGCTGTCTCTGTGGGTTTGACTAGTTATTTATTTTAATTACTCCTGGTGATGATCTGCTGGCTCAACCCCCATGGATCCCCTCTTCAGTTGCTCTTACAAAGTTCACTAGAACATCCTGCATTTGTTCTTAGTTAAATCTGGTATATATGGACCCCCATCATCTCACAGAGCATCGCCTTCTGTTTTGTGGCAAAACAGGAGATGTTTTGTGAGAAGTTGGGGTGGCCAATGCGCAGTCCTTTTATAAACTGATGCTTTAGTTAAATCATGCATGCACTGCCTGGCATTACCCTGACTCTTCTTGGTCATTAATATCTTAGCAAGGCAGAAGCAGCAGAGAATGTGCTACAGTTCATTTTCACATTAGGTCAATGCTAGCTCTGAGGTCAAATAGGAAAATTCAGCTCATCATCGCAGGATTGAATCAGTCCTTATATGAAAAAAGAAAGTGTATGGAAGAAAAACAATTGTTTCAGCACTCTCATAAATAAACTGTAGCTTTTATTGCATCTTATAAAAGGCAACACAGTGGGAAGCAGAGGATAAAAACAGGAAAGCCTACATGTTTCAAACCATATAATCCTTGCTCATAGCATCACAAAGTTCCAAAATACTGCATCCACATTAAAAGTAAATCACTACCCCCAGCTCATATGAGCACTGGTTGATTAGGAATTTTGTTTTGCAGCAAGAGAAAGGTACGTGTTAAGTATGAGAACCAGGAAACGATACTAGAGCCTGTTCTCTCCATTAAGGCCACTGTAGTTTTACTTTTGCATCCTTTTGAAAATTACCATTAAAACAGGATGCAATGGGACACAAAAATGGTGCAGGTTTTTTTCTGTCCTGTTGAAGAGGATGCAGATGAATCCTGTAATTTGTACAACAGAAGTCAACAGCAACAAGATATAACCGGATGGCCATCCTCTATGTCACATCTGTGCAGGCTGTGGGAATGACCTACAGGGACACAACCCAAACAGGGGCTCGACATATTATTATGTTCACCCTGAGTGCAAGACGCACCATGCCCATACTACATCCAGGACTAACATAAAACTGTGTTCACACAGGGAGAGAGAACCTGCATACACAACAACACAAACACCAGATACCAACAACAATCTGTACTGTAAAGCTACAACAGATCAAACGACCAGCAACGACAGACAAACGCCAAAGCACTTACCTAAAGTACGAGGTATTAATTAGTAATTTGGCAAAGCTCACGAGCCCACAACAAGGGCCTCTAACAAGACGACTTAAACCCCAGGAGTCTTGCCTACAAGCAGGGCGATCGTCTCAATAGGGACAGCCCCATGCTGGAACCTAGGGGCCTGGCTCATCATCGATGGAATACAACATATAACAGACAGGACACTTTTTGTACGCACAAACAGACAAGGGATATACACTGGAACAGATTACACCAAAAAACAGGTAATCCCACAGAGAACCCATGCATTTAATGAAAGCAGAACATGCACGACACCAAACGCCAGGTGTTACCATGCAAGGCGGTGCGGGGTCCCGCGGTCGGCGCGTGTCGCTCCGGCGTTGGCGTCCTGTAGCTCTGGTGTCGGGGCTCTCCCGGCGGCTTGGGGCGGCCGGTGGGCGGCAGCGTGGGCGTGTCCACCCGTAGGGTGCTGCCCGCACGCCTCCATCCTTCTCATGCAGCAGTGGGAGGAGTTGCCTCCTCCCACTCTCTGCCCCTGGGTGGAGCCTTGTAGTTAAAAGACTGGCAGTGATCTGAGCTCACTGCCAGTTATTGGTTCTGTCAGCCACTAGTCAGTCCTGTCTGTAGTTCTGCTCAGTCAGTTCCCTAGCTTGCTTGTCAGTTTCCTTTCCCAGCTTTGCCTTGCTCAGTATTTCCTGCTTGGTCATTCCATCTGCCTTTTCTGTCGGCACTCTGTCCCCCTGTTAGGTAGTTCCTCTGTGTAGTCACCAGGTCCCTAGCCAGAGTAGGTATAAACAATATAAATCAACTGCAGCACTCACATAGATTCAATTCAATCCAATTCCTCTTGGTCTGCTGTATATGCAGCAAGGAGCAGGTGGATGCAACAGCCCATGAAAATGCTTGAAAAAGGCCATAACGGTGGCCGAAACATCGCTGGTCTTCCTTTGATGGAGGAATAAAAGTTTGAAAATTATCTTGAATAACTCATCTGATGCTGCCTGGTCTCTGCCTTATAATCCAAGCCAGGGTAGGGACCGCCATCCAGTTGTCCGCCTGTGGTTAGCCAGGGCCGAGGCAAGTAGGCAGGGACAGTGGGGGGCGGTAAGCTCAGGGCACCCCACTTGGCGCCCGGGGGTCAGAGTGCTGTAACACCAGGGTCCTGAGAGGGTATGAGACAAATGGATAAAATACCAGCACCATCTAAAGGGGCTGGTATTTATGTGCAGCAGACCAGTGGTGATTGGCTGTCTGGAGAACTCCATGCCATCAGCCAGCCAAATCAACCACACCTGCAGCAGTGTGCTCCTGGAAACCCACAGAACTACAGGTCCCAGAAGAATAACATGACACTCTAATCTTGAAAACAAAAAAACTCAGTACCATTCAGTAGAATGTAAAAACATGGTGTGAACAGGGCCATGCTTTTCCTTTTAGGTATATGCCATGTGAATATTGCTTTCATAACCAGTACAAAAAAAATGAAGGCAGATTTCAAATGTGCCGTATCTATAAAAAAATATATAATTTAAATAATCCTCCTATTGCTGAAATCACGTGTTTTGGTTGCTGTTTGTCCACCTTTGAAAATGCTTGAATTTGTTTAAGGCTATGTGTAGTTTCTTGCATCAGTATATTCTTCTGTATTCTTGCCCCTTGTCAAGTATGCTAATAATGTAATGTAGTTTATTTTCTGACCTTCTGTCTGAACTTGAAATCTCAAAGAGCTTCATGTAAATCAGCTAAGAAAACATAATGCCCTTTTATTTTTCCTTCTCCATTTTTACACTCCCTCAACATTTGTGCATAAATGTATGTGTTATCTATATACTATATACCCTTAACAATGCCCTACAAGCTACAAATCTTACAGACTTTCGTGACTCTGCACTCTTAAAACTAGAAGTTGATGGTCCATTTGCTGGAGATTTATTTGATCGACGTGATGATGAATATATCCTTATTCAAATTGTGCAACTTGATGACCCCTTTTCAAGAAGACGTCGACCCACACAGGTTGGTAGATGCAATTAGCAAAGTAAATGTGTGTATATTTCTATATGTTAAACACATTGGGCCTCAGTCATAAAAAATGCCCTAACTAAAGATATCTATTATAATATTATAATAATTATTCGGATTCCATCTTTTTTTCCAGAGCAGGCGTCATGAGAAGTTTAATTGGTTGCTATTAACAAAAACTGAAACAATTAAATTTCCCTTATTTAAGCACTCTGTGAAGCCACATTGTGCCTTTCATTGCCTCAGATTTCACATGGAGGCATGCAGAGGTTTTATTATCTGACAAATTCCATATGACAAAGTATTGTGACTTAATCTATCACAAGCTATACTACAAAAAGCATTCTATACTAGCAGCCAGAAAGTCTCTTACAATGCTATACTGTATGGCGACCTCATGTGAATGCCTGCCGCTATATACAACTCTACATGACATCATGCAGGCTATACTTTTCAATTCCCTTCATGTTCAGTAAGTTGAATCTTGCAGTGATATTCATGCAGGTTGGAAAGCGTAACCTCGTTGTTACCCTATTATATGGCTTGTTAGAATTAGTTGCCATAAGCTTTCAAACTGGATTGTTGAAAGAATGTAAAAAAATGTGTATAAGTAAATTTCCAGGACATTAAAAAAATTCTGCGGGCTTAAAATAGTGTAAAATAAAGAAAAAAATAAAAACTCACCTATTCTAGTGGCTCTCAATCCACTGCGGCATCCGTGGTACCCACCGCTTGAGAACCCAGAAGAATTAGCGAAGGGTCATGTGTAGAGATGAGCGAGTATACTCGCTAAGGCACATTACTCGAGCGAGTAGTGCCGTAGCCGAGTATCTCCCCACTCGTCTCTAAAGATTCGGTTGCCGGCGGGGGGCGGGGAGCGGCGGGGGAGAGCGGGGAGGAACGGAGGGGAGATCTCTCTCTCCCTCTTTCCCCCCCGCAACTCACCTGTCACCCGCGCCGGCCCTGGAATCTTTAGAGACGAGCGGGGAGATACTCGGCTAAGGCACTACTCGCTCGAGTAATGTGCCTTAGCGAGTATACTCACTCATCTCTAGTCATGTGCCATTCATTGATCATGGAAGAATGGCCTTACTACTCTGTAGTAGAATCATACATATAAGGTTTTTTTTAAGTCATGACCTACATTATCCTCAGTATCAAATTGGTTCGTGTTTGATTCTGTTTCCTGGATCCAATGAATGTGGATCCTCCATATACTGTACAGCTGTGCTAGTGTAGAGTGCAGTAGCTCCACAAAACAACTGATCAATGAAGAGATCCCCATCGATCTGATATCAATGATCTATTCAAAGGATAGGTCATCAATGAAATGGAGCCTGGAAAATCTCTAATTCTATAAAGGTCATGGAATCCAAGGTTGTAAACTACTCTCTGTAGGAGAATGGATTTGTCTGCATAGCATAAGATGAGCGATTCAGTATTTCTCTTGGTGTGATTCTGTATTTCATAGGTGATACACAACTGGACTCTGGCTCTGAATTCAAGGCGTAAGGAACATATTGTAAAACAAAGAACATTTGAAATTTTAAACAGGTTAGTTGCATGATTTTATTACTTTGAGATGTTGTTTTTGGTTAGGATTACAGATGAGCGAGTAGTGCCTTAGTCGAGTATCTGCCGGCTCGTGTCTAAAGATTCGGGTGTCGGCGGCGGGCGGGGAGCGGCGGGGGAGAGTGGGGAGGAACGGAGGGGAGATCCCTCTCTCCCTCTCTCCCCCCCGCTCCCCCCTGCTCACCGCCACAACTCACCTGTCACTGGCGCCGGCAGCCGAATCTTTAGACACGAGCCGGCAGATACTCGGCTAAGGCACTACTCGCTCGAGTAGTTAGCCTTAGCGAGTATACTCACTCATCTCTAGTTAGGATGTTATGGGAGTAAAAAGGTTTTTAATATTACTGGAAACTGCTTCTTGCCCAAAATTCTAGGATGCCACGTAGCACCTTCCTATATCTATTTCACATATCTGCATCAGTAGCACTGAGTGTTTCATTGAATCAATGCCATAAGCACTTAACTGTTCCCTTAGGCTCATGTGACATGAGCGTATGTGTATTTGCATGTGCCAAAGTGTTTTTTACTGCAATTGCGCATGCAACAAAACACACACTGATGCTCTTAGCCATTGAAATGGCCAATTAGTTTAATGGCTTCAAGATGTATTCTTGCCCAGGAAAATAGAGCATGTTGCGCATCTTTCTGCATGACTAAATTGCGCGAGTCAAATACATGCATGTGAATGAACCCAATGAAATCAATGGGTTCTGTTTTCTGCATATTGCGTTCACAAATCTTTTATGCTCAAATATGCCCATGTGATGCAGGACTCAGAGTATTTATATCTGTTCCAGATTTTGCAGTGTTAAGTTACACCTTAGATTGGAGTCACGATACCCAAATGCTTTGCTGAATAAACATAGATTAGTAGAGGGTGTTACTGCCATATTATTAAGACGTTAATGTTCACTTAAGGCCCATTTAGACGGGACGAGTGTCGGGCATACGATGCCTGACACTCATCACTGCACATACTAGCTCTCATGCTGCTGCACAGGAGCAAGTATCGCTGGCTCAAAGCGGGGTGGCTGGAGGAGATTTCTCTCTTCGCTTTCCCCCGCCCCTCTCCCTTAACATAGTCGCTGTTCAGTACTGAACGGCTGCTATTTACACTGAACGATGAGTGATCAGCTCATTGTTTATGCAGTATAAATGATGGACGATAAGCTGATCGCTGATGGTTCTGTGTAAATAGCAGCTGTTCAGTACTGAACAGTCGCTATGTTAAGTCAATGGAGCAGCCTCCCTGCCCACCTTAAGGCCCATTTACACATAAAGATTATTGCTCAAAACATTACACAATTATCATCAGGTGTTGAAACTTTCCGGCTATGTTATCATTTATATGTTGCACCTGATTACATGTAGTAGCTGACTATCAATTGTTACTAATTATGTGACTACAAGGCTATAGTATGTCAAGTCAGTGACGCGAGTTACATGTGAGGCCTCATTCACACGAGCGTGATTTTAGCGCAGTATAGGCGCATGAAAAGATCCGCGGCTATACTGCACTAAATGTAGTGTGAACGGGCGATTTCCAGCTATTAAGTCTCAAGCTCAATTCGCACACGATCCAGCTCTCATATGAGTCTATGGAAACTCCAGCGCAGCACGCACCAAAGATAGGTCAGGTCCTGTCTTTTCTCGCAGCACAGACCTTAGATCCGTGTCCTATCTTTGTTAGGTGTGAGTTTTTTGCACGTATAAAATTCCTTCATCTGAACTTTTCCATAGGAAACCATTGACTCTATTAAGGTGCCTACCCACTTGCGATTTTTTTTCCTGTGATGTTTTGCGTTTTTTCTCAAGAGCAATTAATATAGAATGTGTTCTTGTCCATCTGGGTTTTTTTTTTCCGTTTTGTGGGGTTTTTTCACATAGGAACTGTCAGTTGCATATGTCTCCTTATTTTTCTCTTAATGCACCCATGATTGTCAATGGAGGGCTGCAAAAAACGCCGCGAAAAACGCGCGAAAACGCCGCGTTTTTCACGTGCGAAAATCGGCAACGCAAGTGGGTAGGCGCCCTTATACGTGATCTTTTTGCACGCCTATTCTGCGGTAAAATTTGGCTTGTGTACATGGTCAGCGGATATTGTTAAAGGGGTTGTCCCGCGGCAGCAAGTGGGTCTATACACTTCTGTATGGCCATATTAATGCACTTTGTAATGTACATTGTGCATTAATTATGAGCCATACAGAAGTTATCAAAAGTTTTATACTTACCTGCTCCGTTGCTGGCGTCCTCGTCTCCATGGTGCCGACTAATTTTCGGCCTCCGATGGCCAAATTAGCCGCGCTTGCGCAGTCCGGGTCTTCTGCGGCCTTCAATGGGGCCGCTCGTGCAGAATGCCGGCTCCGTGTAGCTCCGCCCCGTCACGTGCCGATTCCAGCCAATCAGGAGGCTGGAATCGGCAATGGACCGCACAGAAGAGCTGCGGTCCACGGAGGAAGAGGATCCCAGCGGCCATCTTCACCGGTAAGTATAGAAGTCACCGGAGCGCGGGGATTAAGGTAAGCGCTGAGCGGTTTTTTTTTTACGTCCCTGCATCGGGGTTGTCTCGCGCCGAACGGGGGGGGGGGGTTTGAAAAAAAAAAAAACCCGTTTCGGCGCGGGACAACCCCTTTAAGTAGTTAAAAATGTTTGACTGTTTGGCTCCTGCAGCTTGTAGGTCTTACAATACAAGACAAGATGCTTAATTCTGTTCAGTGCCCGTTCCACGAGCAGTTTGCAGCCCTTATTGCTGTTTCCCTAAAAGCTAATTTGCCAATTTAACAACTAAATAAAATAAACTCAGTGTAAATTCTAAGTTATGTGTCTACAGCTCCTATGCAGACGGACATGTGTGTGTTTCTCCATGTTAACAGACAGCAAACTGTGTAAGCCTAATCCTGCAGTCAAGGCCTATTGCATTTGCCTTCTGTTTGCTAACCTACACAGTATGTATTGTGTTACCATGGAGACACATAGGTTTCAGCAGGAGCTGTACACATAAAATGCTATGACATTTTAAATTCAGACATATTACAAGGGTTTCTGAAATTGTAGATGCATTGGGATTAGAGTTGAGCGAACATACTCTGCCAAGCTTGATGCTCGTTTGAGTATTAGCGTACTCGATGGTGCTCATTACTCGAACGAGCATCAAATCGTGTTCGACCCCGCCCCAGTTTTTGCCCCCCCCCTGCTGTGACGTGCCTGTTTTGGCCCCTCCCCGCCGCGACGCAGTGCGCATCATTGGCTAATTTGTTGTCTGCCAGGCAGGGGTGTAAGAGAGAGAGAGAGAGAGAGAGAGAGAGAACACGAACCAAGAAAAAAAAAAAAGCTCGGCACCCGGCGTCCCACATACAAAAATGCTCGAGTCTCCCATTGTAGTCAATGGGGTTCGTTACTTAAGTAGAGCTCTCGAATTTTACGAAAAGCTCGACTCAAATAACGCGGACCCGAGCATTTGGATGCTCGCTCATCTCTAATTGGGATACTTTGTTGGAACGTATAAATATTTGTTTGGTTTATACAAGTACTGGAGATGTCTTAAAAGTACAATACGAGGCAGTCAATCAACAATACTCGTACGCTTCTACTTGTAGATTTTCACTATTTGCATTTACTTATTTTGCTACTAAACCAAGTTATATATTGCTATTGACTAAGCTTCTATATTTCAATCCCAGTGAAACAATTTCAATAAACTTTCAAGCATTTCTTCAAGAGACTCAACTCGTTCCGCTCTCTGTATCTCATCAGTATCTAAGTGCAAGCATTGAGACCCAAGTAACAATTGCAGCCATTATCTTAGCAGGTGTTTATGCGTTAATCATATTTGAGGTAAGACCAATCAATACTTCAGTTAGGCTTCTTATAGGACATTAGTGAGCATTAATTGTTTGCATTTTTTTTGTATTTCTGTTTTGGATGATATGGTAATGAAGAGGTTTTTTTTGTGTCTATGCGGCAAACCAATGTAGCACAATTTACAGTCCTCTTGGGTTTTCACATGTTAAATATTTCAGCATGAATTGGATCAGTGACTACGAGTTATATAAAACATACTGCTTAATCATCCTTAGGCGAGGGCACACTTACAGTGACATGCATTTTCCTGTCTTAATTCTTATCCATGATACAGATAAGATTAGGACATGCAATGAGTTTTTCACTCAGTCCTTGTCTGCGTGAAAAAACCCTGTTGTCCATGTGTGGTCCATTTTTTTCAAGTCCGACACACGGAAAAAACCCAACCTTAAGTATATTTATAGGGCAATTTAAAAAGAAGGGTCTCAGAATTGGGGATTTAATTATGAACTACAAAATATAGATACACAATCCGCACATCACTAAAAAGAGAAAGGTTCAAAGTTTTATTATGACGTACCAGTAAGTTCCATTTTCTACCACACCGCAGTGCTGTTTCTTGTTGCTTACAGTTTATGAAAATGGTGACACCACAGGAGAAATTGTTTTTGTGCTTGAGTTTGCGAAGTGTGAATCCATTGTCCAGGTACAATGTGAATTCCAGTGTCAATTCCAAAAACAGTCACCTCGTCACAAGCAAATTTACGAGTCACAAAGAAAATTGGTTGAACATGGTTGCATATGCATGCGCACCCCTGGGACCATAAGGGCTCAGTCACATGGGCGCATCGGCACCCGTACTCTGGCGCTGATGCGCCCGTGTGACTGACAGTTAGAAGACGGCCGTACCTGAAGACGGACGTCTCTCTCCAGCGCTGATGAAAGAACACATGACCGGCAATGAAGCCAGTCACATGTTCTTCCTCCCGGCGCTGCAGAGAGACGGCCATCTTCGGGTACGGTCATCTGCTGGCTGCAGTAACACGGGTGGTGATGCGCCCATGTGACTGAGCCCTAAAACTGGAAATGACACACCCAGCGCTGTGATGTGGCAGAAAATGTAACTTACTGGCATGGCATAAAAAACTTTAAGCCATCCTCTTTTCAATGATGTGTGGATTGTATACCTGTTTTTTGTAGCTTGTTTGTAATTAATACCCCCAAATCTGTTCCTTCTTTATATAATGCTGTGTATTGCACCACTACTCTGGCAATAATTTCTCCTTATTTCGCTTAGTGTCACAAAAGTAGCTTTTTTACTATTGCTTTTTTTTTTCTATTAACATAACTGGGATATACGTATGCAGATATTGAATAGTTCAGTTTTTCAATTGTATGCAAGAAAAGTGTGAAGAAGATCCAGAATACTAACAGACTAACAAGGGATGTATTAGCATTTGATGCTGCC
This sequence comes from Eleutherodactylus coqui, assembly GCF_035609145.1. NCBI lineage: Eukaryota > Metazoa > Chordata > Amphibia > Anura > Eleutherodactylidae > Eleutherodactylus > Eleutherodactylus coqui. Next base: position 383,944,337 of record NC_089837.1, on the reverse strand, counting down.
CTGAAGCCCATTGAATACCTACAGCGCTGCAGCATTTAACCACAGGGACTCCATGCAACACAGCATGGAGCTCCTTAAAGCGCTGTATTAGGAAATTATTTTCCTTTAGAAGAAATGGTTCTATTAAAGAATAAAGTGGTATTAAACCATGAAGAAAAAAGTTCTTTATACCTCCGTATGAAATCTGAAGCATATGGAGGCACAGTTGTAGCTGAGGAGAGCTCTGTATCAGAAAGGCTGCTCTTTAAGGCTAGTTTCACACAGGTGAAAATCTCACGCGAGTTTTGTGCGATGCGAGACACGCAACTCGCGCTAATATAAATTCCATTCTTTTGAATGGAGTCATACACATGAGCGATGTTTTCCCTCACAGTTATGCTGTGAGGAACAAAATTGTGGCATGTTCTATTTTTTTTTTTTTTTTGCGTTCCTCGGAACACATCGCCCATTGATTTCAATTGGATTCTAAAAACATCGCATGGCTCCTACATGCTGTGCGATGGCAATGCGAGTGTGATACGAGGTTTCCCTTTGAAAGCAATGGAAAACACTTCCGATCCCTTTCACGCATAAAATCCACGTAAGAGGATCAGAATTTCACAGCAGTGATGCTAGGTGTTTTTGCCTGAAAATTGCTTCGCACCCATGGGTAAAACGCATGTTGACTTTGCTCGATATCATGCTCACCTGTGAGAAAGTAGCCTTACTGATATTGAGCTAACAGTTAGCAAAGACTGTTAGACCTAAAAAAATCTCTATAAAGAAATATAAGTGATGTTGCTGTAATATTTTGATTGGTTACTTGCTGTGAACATCTGGAATATGTTCAAATAAGGCAGATGATAAAAAGATGGTATACACAAACCTAGTGGTCAGGGGTGTAACTAGGTTGTCCTGCACCTGGGCCACTTATATAGTTTAGTGCCCCCTCCACCACCATCAATTGATGAATTACTGCACTGTAACCTTTTTTATTTATTTTGTTCCCACATTGTGCAGTCAGAATCTGGACATCTGAGGGTAAGACTTGATAATGTGGCATCTGGGCAGCCATGATGCAGCTGAAATGTGCACTCAACAGCATGTTGGCACAGTCACATGCTCCGCCCCTGATCACATGATGGTGACATAATCGAAGGTCCCAAAACATAAATCATGCAGAGCCTGACAGCAGCCATGTGCCTACAGCACCTGTGATGATGTCACCGTCAAGTGATCAGCCACCTGGGCTCTATGTCCATGAGTGAGTGAGTTACATGCTCCATTCCTGATCACATGACAGTGACATCATCACAGGTCCTTTATCCCTGTGCAGATTACTGGCAGACTACATTCCCCAGCAAACCCCTCAGTTGCTATGGAATACTAACGACCATCTGTCTGTAAGTGAGGGACTGTGTGAGCTACATGTGAAGATGCCACCGCTGGCGTCTCAACGACAGTCATCCCATGTAAATGCATGCAGCAACTGAACGAGAGTTGCTCAGTCGTTCTGCTTCTGTATACAGAAACCTGAATGATGCACGGTGCAGTGTAAATAGCAGTTGCTCACTCCTGATCGACTGTCTGTTTACTGTGAATGGAGGCAGGTAGGGAACAACGCTCCCTGGCCCACTCCACCTACATGTTGACAGTGCTTGCAGCAATGCCAGGAATACTCACTCCTGTCTAGCACCTCAAGAGCAAGCGTCTATGGGACACGCTGTTGGCATCGTTTTCCCTACAGTATCTCCGAAGAAAATGGGGCATTACTCTGCTTTCCTGCAGCTGATTGCCTCCTTTGACAAAAAAACTTGTCTGGAACACCCCCTCATCCCGCCTTCATTGCACCAAATGCACATGCCTCTCCTGCTCCCCCAACTATGCCATTTTAATTATGTATTATATTTAACTGGTTGTAACTAGAGACTTGTTTTTTACCCGATCAAAAACTGTAGCCAAGACTGAGTGGTTTGTTGCCCTCCTTTCCCTGCCTTGTAACAACAGAGTCACATGCATCTAGCCATGCTTTTGGGTTTACATATCATTCATTTATGTCTTGGCTAAAGTGACCATTCTCAGTACAATGTTTTATTTCTTTACTGTTGAAGTGGGTAATTTCTTTTTGTCTCAACTGATCTTTCAAAAATTCATTGTGATAATGTGTCATTGGTTTAACATTTAACTCTAAATGAAACTTATTTTTTGTAGATTGTCCATAGAACTCTAGCGGCCATGTTGGGCTCCTTGGCTGCTCTTGCAGCTTTGGCAGCAGTTGGTGATGTAAGTTGATAAGCTGATTAGTAGTAAGTAGCTTTGATTAGTGGTGGTCTAAGTGCAGAAACTCTCACTGATCAATAAAATGAAGGGAAAAAATCAATCTGTTCTTCTGATAGAGGTGGGGTTAGGAATATAACAGCCACAAACTTTCTTCTAGTAGACCCTGAAACTGTTGCTCAAGGGTAAACAAAAGAGGACTTCTCTTCCTTCTTGTCAGGGTACATTGACAGACGAGAATCTTGTGCGCGTTTTGTGAGTTGTGAAGCGCACAAAAATTTAACAAAGATGAATTCCATTCTTTTGACTTATTCACATGAGCGATTTTTTTCCCCTTGCTGTGATGCTGTGAGGGTAAAAATCACAGCATGTTCTAACTTTTGACATTCCCCCGGGAACACCTTGGTCATTTGTTTCCAATGGGACCTTTTAAATGTATCTCATGGTACTCACGTGACGAGCGATGTGCATGTGAATGAAATCAATGGGAAACACTTGCGCTCCTCTAATGCATGTGAAACACACGCCGGAGGATCACTAGTTCACAGAAGTGATGCCAGGAGTTTTTGTATGAAAAAACATTGGCAAGTGCGATATCGGGCCAAGTCTCTCAGCCCAATATCGCACTCACCCATATGAATGTAGCCTAAGCAATATGTGAGGGTGTTCTCATCTGGATTCTCATCAAAATATTTGGAAAGTCAATCTAGTGCTTTTAAATATAGGAGATTTTGGTAGATATCTAGACTATATCAAGATAATTATAATGCCACTTTGACATGTGCCTAGTGTTTAAAAATATATATATTATTCAGGGCTTATTCATATGCACAAGTTCAACATCCGAGTTCGGTCCAAGCTTTCAAATGAACGCAGTCATTCTCATGTGCAATTTCTTTTCATGGGCCGATAGACCTTGTTAAAAACAAATCACAACATGTTCTATTTTGGTGCATTTTTATGCACCAAAATCACCCAATAAAATCAATGAGTTTTTGAAAAAAACTGAATGCACTTGCATAGCATGTGTGTGCAAACTGTTTTTTTCATAAGCCCATTGACTATATTGGGCAATTTTGGTGCATGACAATGCACCAAAGCAGGACATGACGTGAGTTTTAAATATTACTAAATGGGCAATTTTGAAAAACCTTCCCTGTTTTTTTACTTACATGAAAAACTGAATGTATTCAGATGTCATTCGGATGACGCTCTTGTGTTAACCCCTTCCCGCTCTAGGGCATACATGTATGGCCTGGCTGGGAAGCAGTTCCCTTCCCAAGGTGTACACTTAAGTCATGGATAGCACAGGCTCAGAAGCTGAGTCCACAACATCTACAGTAGGAGCCTGACTGACAGCTGGCCTCTCTATGCAACAGTGGGAATTGATGAGAACACAATCCCGGCTGTTAACCCCTTATATGCTGCAAACAATGTTGATTATGGCATTTAAAGGATTCATAGTGGGAGATAACTCACTTTGTGACATCATCAGCCCTCCGCTATGTAATTCTGGAGGTCAGACAGGTTGCCATTGCATCCAGACGCCAGGCAATGGTGTCCAGATCTGCCACGTCCTATTATCGCTATTATTGCAGTACAGAAGAACTCTATTATCATAGCAATCATAGCATCACAGGTTTAAGTCCCCTACAGGGATATAAAAAATGTACAAAAAAATACTAAAAAAGTGGGAAAAAATTGCAATAAAGAAAAACTTTCCTCTATCCGTTTAAAAAAATGAAACCACAATTTTGGCATTGTTGCATCCATAACGACCCATACGATAAATTGAATACACTTGTAATTCTGTTTGGCAAATGCTGTAAAAAAAAAAAAGATAAAAAACTGACTAAAAACAAAAGAGATCAAAAAGCCCTATGTACCCCAAAATGATACCAATAAAAACTATTGCTCATTATGCTAAAAACAAGCTTTCGTTGATGTAAAATTAAAAAAGTTATGGAATCTTAAACGCACTGAAGCAAAAAAAATATTTTCCAAAAAGAAAAAAAAAGAAAGCGTGGGTTCTATTCTGCAAATGTGAGAAACCTAAAAAAAAAATATATATATGTATATATATATATATATATATATATATAATTTTGGTTTTGTCGTAGTCTCACCCACGCACATAAAAAAAAAATTATGACATTTATGCTGTATGATTAACACTGTTAAAAAAAAGCTAAGGCAGAATTCATGTTGTTCCTCCCTGTCTTACAAAAATTTTTTATAAAAGTTAAACAATGCATTATATGTACCCGAAAAGTGGAGCCAATAAAAACTACAGCTCACCACCACGCAAAATCCCCAAAACATTGTTGCGTCCTTATGGCCAAAAAAGGCTGTGTCACTAACGGGTTGAAACACAAAAGCTAAACAAGAACTGATGTAGAAAGCAGTGAAATTGGTCAGTTTTTCACTAGAGATGAGCGAACGTACTCGGATAGGCACTACTCGTCCGAGTAATGTGCCTTATCCGAGTACCGCTGTGTTCGTGCTGAAAGATTCGGGGCGCTCCGCTGCTGACAGGTGAGTCGCAGCGGGGAGCAGGGCAGAGCGGCCGGGAGAGAAGGAGAGAAAGATCTCCCCTCCGTTCCTCCCCGCTCTCCCCTGCAGCTCCCCGCTCCGCAGCGCGTCCCGAATCTTTCAGCACGAGTACAGCGGTACTCGGATAAGGCACATTACTCGGACGAGTAGTGCCTATCCGAGTACGTTCGCTCATCTCTATTTTTTACTGAGCAAAAATGTACTCGCCCACTTGACTATAGCCTTAATACCAAAGATGTAACTATAGAGGATACAGGGGATGCGGTTGCACCCGGGCCCAGGAGCCTTAGGGGGCCCATAAGGCCTCTCTTCTCCATATAGGGAGCCCGGTACTATGAATAAAGCGTTATAGTTTGGGGCCCTGTTACAGGTTTTGCATTGGGGCCCAGAAGCTTCAAGTTACATCTTTGCTTAATACAATATTTTTTTGCTCCCACAATATTCAGCTCAGTGTTAGAGGCATGCAAATGAGCATTCTTTCTTAAATATTAGGCTCCGAAACTCAATCTGATGTGTACTCGTTAAATGAAACTGCCTGGAGATTATCGTTTTACTAGACTTCCTATTCTAATGTCACTTTAAAATATAAGTATCACTGGATTGTTTCACTATATAAATATCCCTTGGAAGGAGCACCATTTTGGCTTATTGCCTATGACACATTTATTTTAATGTTACCTTAACTACATTTATACAGCTTGGCACTTTGTATCCATCAATTTGTAGGGCCGATTACATAGAAGCTATAAAAGAAGCAGATGTTCTGCAATTTATAGCACTTATTAGGTAGTGTTTAAATGTTAAACTTTTTATTGGAAAAACTATAAATGATGACACCAGAACAAAACTTTAGTTAACCACCACATCACTTAAAGGGGCTTTCGCTTGTAATAAAATGATGACATATCACTAGGATAGACCATCATGTTACAATTAATGGGAACTCAAGATTTCGAGAATGAGAGAAATTTAGGAGAATACGCAGCAAAAGGCATGCATTGACAGGTATGTAAAAATTGCTTCTTCCTTCACTCTTACGAAAATGAATTGCGATTTCTGTGAGCAGAGGAAAAATCACAGCATGCTTTATTTTGCTGCAGACTCCGCACGAACGGCCTCCATTGAAGGCAATGGACGCTGTTGGACCCACAGTCCGTCCGCAATTGGCATTGCGGATAGGCCGCGGGTATCCACATCATCGCCTAGCAACTGGAAATACAAATATTTAATTAAAAAAATCTTTACTGCGCATGACCGATGGTGCAAGTACACAGGGTCATCGGAGATGGATTCTCCCGCATGTGTAATCCAGATCGCACATGTGAGTCCGAACTAACTCACACCCCACAGAGCTACAGAGGGCGCAGTGTGGACTGTTATCTCTGTAATTTTCATGGACATAATAGACAATTGTATGTCTTTTGAATGGGGCGACTTTCAAGCGCTTCAGGAGTAATTGTTCAGGAAATGAGATGAAGTGGTCTGGAGATGGTTCCGGCCACCTGCCTGCATTCACAGTAAACAGGAAGTTGTTTATAGGTGAATGACTGCCTGTTTACACGGACCAATCGTCATTTAATTTTTATGCCTGCAGAAACTGTTGTTCAGTCGTTACCGGCATTCACACTGAGCGGTTATCGTTCAGATTGCCATGATCCAGCGAGAATCTAAACAATTATCATTCAGTGTAAAAGGGCCCTTAGATTCGGTATGCTGACAGCCCTGATAGAATGGCCTCTAAGCTACTAAGCATGCCCAGAAGCCATCCTATTGAGATAAATTGCAGAGCCGCGGCCCGGTGGTGATCGGACAATGTGACAATGAGCTGTATATTGTGAAGTTAGAAAAGAGAAGATATCTGTGCAGCACTATGTTTTGGACACAGCAAACAAGTTGGTTAGCTGCTCCATTTCACTTATTAGACACAACGAACATTAATTAATGAAATGGGAATACCTCTCTAGGCCTAAGGCCTCTTTCACACATGCGCCGTAAGAACACGTAAACCGGCGCACAAATCTAACCTTTGTGCGCCCGCTCACAACTGTTAGATTTGTAAATAAGCGCACAAAGCACCCGCCCCAAGTCCCCAGCCGGAGGGGAGGAAAGAGGAGAGAGAGGGAGTTTAGCAGTCCCACTGCTAAACTCCTTCCCACCTCCCTTCTCTGGTCGCTGTCATTGGCTCCCATAGGAGCCCATGCAGCAGCTGACATATTCCAGATGGAAAGATAGTTCCAGGACTATCTTTTCAGCCTGGCGTAAAAAAAAAGCCCGGCGCTACATTGCCCCGGCCAAGCGCTTTCTATGCCGCGGGAATACGGCCATGTGATCTGATGCATTTAAATCCAATGCATCAGATTGTAGCAGATATCGTCTGTCAGTGAAAAACTCGTGTGAAAGAGCCCTTATTGACATAAGTGTTTTCACACGGCTATTAGCTGTTTTTTTATGTTGGCCAAAAATCGCAACCATCTGAAGCATTGGCTGCCAATGTATTTGTTCAGATGACCAATTTTTAGCCATGTAAAAATATTGCGCCAGTAAAAATAGGACATACGTGACCGAAATCGGTGACTAAATTTATACGCTGCTTGAAAAGATAGGTCTTACCCTATGTTTCGACCGATATACACTTCAGGCTCTATTCACATGAGCGTATGCATTTTTATGGTCACCCCCACGCACCGTAAAATCGTGTGAATGAAGAAAAGACGCGATCGAGGCCCAATTCTTAATCAGCCGGGTGCGACTTATTAGCTAAAAAATACGTCGCAGCCCAGAAATCCCTCGCTCGGCATAAATCCTCAGAATAACTTCTAATGCCTATTTAAAGGCACCTGTAAGCTGTTCCCTGTGTTGGACGCTGCTAAACTGCCCCCTCCCTATTTTCCAGCTCCAATAAAGGTCCATGGGAGCCACCAGCATATATTGGTCAAAACATAGGGCAAGACCTATCTTTTCCATCATTGTATAAATTCGGTTGTGGTTTTCAGTCGCGTATTTGCTATATTTTCAGGCGCAATGTTTTTACGTGGCTAAAAATTAGTCATCTGAACGAATACATTGGAAGCCAATGCTTCAGATGGGCGCGATTTTCGGTCAACGTAAAAATGCAGTCAAATAGCCATGTAAAAACGTTTGTGGAAATAAGGCCTTAAATTTACACCTTAAAAGAAAAGGATAGTCTTAATTTACCTTTAATTTGATGCTTTGGCTAATTCTTCGTTAAGGCAAATGGAACTTGGAAAATTCATTAAAAAGTTCAGAACCTGCAAGACAACAGTGAACCACTGAGCAATGCGTGCTGCCATACATTACATGTAAACCAATATGTGTCATTAAAATATATAATGCATCCTGCAAAAAACAAGAACCCACACAGCTAGGCGGAAAGAAGACTACCAACCTGCCTCTTGGAAGGAGCAGATGAAAATTAGAAAAAAAATCAGCGTCAGGCTTCATTCATACGAGCGCATAAACAGCAACTTTTTCATGCCCGATCGATATACATGATCATCTGAGGCATTGGTTTCCAATGCATCAGTTCACACAGGTGTCTATATGGCACATAAAAATGTCAAACCGTGAAAAAAAACACATATTCGACCGGCATACCTGCCGACGCATATACGGTGGGCAAAAAGACAGTTCTTGAACTATCTTTTGCCCAATATATGGCAGCAGCTCCCATAGACTCCTATGGGAGCTGGACAAAGAAAGGGAGGGGAGGCATTTCAGCAGCGTTCAACGTCCATCCCGAGGATTTTTGCAGAGCGTGGGTTTTCCGGGGTGCAACTTTTTTTCGTTAAAAATGATGCTCCCGATCATGTGAATGGGTGAGAAAGCGCTGGCTGCGATCGCGGAGAAATGTCCATTCATGCCAATAAACAGCGTGGACGAGAAAACGTGTGAAAGAGCCCTCAAGAAAACAAAAATGGCTACATCAGTAAGGAGTTAAATGCTGTTTGAATAATTCTCATACCAGTTACAGTACATATAATATACAGTCCACCTTGGCCTAGTGGCTATTGTGGCAATAGCAATTTACACTATATCTGTATGCTACATTATGAAAGCACACAATGAAACTGAGTCCTTTAAAATGACTAAATAATGAGAAGGCATTAGAGTGAGAGATACACGAAAGAAGAAATTAGGCTATAAATGGCCGTGAACAGGCAGCATAGGAAAATGATGTTCATATAAATGTTAATTTCCATTCATTAATGCATATTTGAATAGTTGATTACTAAATGGAGTGTATATTTTGTGCAGCTAATCATTATATGGGTAATTAGCAGTTTTATTTAATACATTTGTTCTGTCCTCTAATTGTAGAGACCCAGCTTGGTGAAGGTAGTGGAGTGGATTGATTATGAAACACTGGCACTTCTCTTTGGAATGGTAATTAATAATCTGTAATTTTTAACAAGTAGATGTAAGCAGCTTGTTTTCATTGAATGGTAATATCCTGCACTCATTGGTAATATCCCTCTCTGCACTCAATGAAGAGGAGCACAGTGTTAAAGTAATTGTGATTACGTTTTGCAAACATCTTAGATGTAGTTTATTACAGATTTACATTCCCTCTCTTCTAGTAAAATACTTTTTTGTGGCGTTTTCATTCATTTATCCTGTATGTTTTCATGGCCAAACAAAAACTTCAATACTGTATGTTCTAGGGTGGTAGCCAGTAGTGGGCAAACTATCTCCTGCCTGCCATAATCTTTGGTTGCCGTACTAAAGACCCATTTCGACACAAAGATGATCAATCAAAAGATGGCTTTTGAGCGATCATTTTGCCATAAACTACTAATTGGTACTAATGCCTATTAGTACCAATTAGCAGCATGTGAGCTGCCAGGAGCTGTATTCAGGGAGCAGACCACCCGCTGTTCGCTGAATGCTTTACCTTTGTTCTGCCAGCATGGCTGACAGCTGAGAACAGCTGAGACAATGCAATCAGCTGTTATCAGCAGTGCCCAGGCAGAGCACAGCGTGCAGTCTATCTTATCAGCTCCTCTGCTGAAGGACGGATTTCAGGCAGAACTGAATTCCATTGTTCAGCATAAAACTGAAAGATGGGCACATTTAGACACAACAATTATTAACGCTCAAAAGATGGCTTTTGAGCAAATTTGAGGGATAATTGTTGTGTCTAAATGGGCCTTAATAACCACCAAACATGCATAACCAATTACTGCACATTAGTCTTTATAAAGTCTTTTCCATTTTGAGGACATTTTACATTATCATCTTGATATTGAGCACTTCTCTTGGTGTCGTACACGAGGTGTAATATGTTTTACTTTTACTTAAAGGGACACTAACTTTTCAGACAAATTATGCTCAGCTAATAGGCTGTGTGTGTCTCTGCAATTTTGCGATATACCATATTTTTCGCTCTATAAGACATTCAAGATGATAAGACGCACCCTTATTTTAGAGGCGGAAAATAGGGAAAACATATTTTGCACTCAGCCAGGGACAGTGCAGGGGATAGTACTGGGCGATGGAGCACAAGAAGCAGCAGAGGTCTGAAAAACTGGAGCTCTGTGTCACAGCAGCATTTATGTATGACAGGAGGAAGGGAAGAGTCTGATTGGAGGAGGCGGGGGAGCAGTAGCAAGAAAGTAGAGGGGTGGTTATTCAGATACTGCCTCCCTGTTGATTGAAGCAGAGACAGAGCAATGCAGCATGGGAAGTCAGAGAAAGGAAGTAAAGGACAGTAAAATCCTGGCAGAATGGTAGGTTTGAAAGTGGATTGCACATAGCAGAACAGCAGAAAATGATGAGGACCACCTAAAAAACGGAATCTACAAAACATGAAACAGGGTGCAAACAGCAACAAATGAGTTAGCAAGGAGGATCGGTTTTATTTTAGAAAACATGTTAAAAACTCAGGTATGTTTGAAGATTACTCAGAAACAATGTTTGAGTGCACCACTTAGTTCTGTACAGAGCCCTGAAATTACATTGGCAGGGGGAGATGCTCAAATTCTGGATTTAAAGCATGAAGAATATTTAAGGGGGGGTTAAAATACCACCCAATTTAATGGAGAAAATAGCCCAGAATTGCACTCTCAGGTCTAGAAGCAATACTGCAATTGTATTGCATACTTAAAGGGATTGTCTCAGGACAAACTTTGATGGTGTTCTGCTGGATGTATCATCAGTGTTTGATTGGCTATTACCTATGAGAATTGCTAGAATAAAGTGGGAGTGATGCTAGGAAAGCAGCTTGCCCCATTGTCTCCTGACTGCACGACTTTCTCTAGAAGCCATGTGGTCATTCCTGCGACCTGTGGAGACAGACAAGAAATGACAAAATGGCATAATGCTTGCCTTACACAGCTCATAGTGAAATGTATATAAAAGTTATCATGTGTTACATACAGAATTTGACATATTCCATAGAAATGGGTGACATCCAGGACAAATATGGAAACAAATATGAACATGGTGAGGATTTAAAAAGTTGTTAAACCTCATTCACATGGCTTGTATTGTACTTTAGTTGCGGATTTTCTGTTCATAATCTGCTCAGAAACAGGTCAAACATGTTAGTTTGATGACTTGCATAGGTACAATTGCTGTAAACATCATACATGAGCTGTAGACTTAGGAACATCAAATGCATTTTCTAAAAGATTATATAGAACTTTGTGACCTTATACCGTACATTGTCTTTTTTTTATAAATACATCTAAAGTAGATTGCAGGAAATTATGGCAGATTCAAAGTACTTACATTTAAGCAATATGACATTTTACAAGTTTAGTGATATTTGAGAAAAGGGTAAGACATTACAATGATGCTTTAAAACTAAAACTGTACTAAATAGTAGGGCATAATGTCAATTTACATACAGTATAGCAGCAGTATGTAATGTATTATACCTGTATATTTTCAATCCAGTGGTTTCATTCAAATGGTATTTAACTAGAAGAGGATCTTTTTAGTACAGTTTTCCCCTAAAATAAGACCTATCCCAAAAATAAGCCCTAGCATGAGTTTTAATATTTTTGAGGATGCGTGAAGTATAATCCCTACTTCAAAAATAAGACCTAGTTATGGTTAACCCCTTCATGACATGGCCTATTTTGGGCTTAAGGACGCAACAATTTTTGGCGGATTTCCTTCTCCGTTTATCAAAAGCCATAACTTTTTTATTTTTCCGTCGACGCGGCCGTATGAGGGCTTGTTTTTTGTGTGGCGAACTGTAGTTTTTATCGATGCCAATTTTGGGTACATAGACTATATTGTAAAATTTTTTTATTTTTTTTAATGATAGCAGAGAGAGAAAACGCATCAATTCTGCCATAGATTTTTTTATTTTTTTTTTTACACCGTTAATCATGCAGCATAAATGAGACTTTCCATTTTTTCTGCAGACCGGTACGGTTACAACGATACCAAAATTCTAACATTTTTTTTAGGTTTTCCCACTTTTCTGCAATAAAAACCCTTTTTTTTGGAAATCTTTTTTCTATTCTAAATTGCTGCATTCAAAGTCCCGTAACTTTTTTATTTTTTGATGTCCAGAGCTCTATGAGGGCTTATTTTTTGCGAGACGAGCTGTAGATTTTATTGGTACCATTTTGGCGTACATACGGCTGTTTTGATCACTTTTATTGCGTTTTTAGTGAGGCAAAATGCTAAAAATGAGCATTTTGCCTCAGTTTTTTAGCTTTTTTTTTAGCGTTTTTTTCCGTGCACAGTCAAAAGCATGTGCAACTTATTGTACGCATCATTACGGACGCGACAATACCAAATATGTGGGGTTTTATTTATTTTTTTACCTTTTTTTATGCTAATCTGAGAAAAAGCATAAAAAATTGTTTTTTTTCTCTTTTTTTTTACATTTTTTTAATTCATTTTTTAAATCTTTCTTTTTTTTACACTGTTTGTGTCCCTCTGAGGGACTTTAACCACTGCCCTGATGATCGCTGTCATAAGGCATGGCAGAGCTACTGCTCTCCCATGCCTTATCGCTCATACAGCGATCTCAGGCATAGGCAATACAGGACGCCAGTGTCTGGCGTCCTGTTGCCATGGTGACAGGCCGGGCTCTCGCGATGACATCGCGAGTTCCGGCCGGAGACACAGAGGGAGCCGCGCTCCCGCTGTGAACTCTTTCCCTTTGATCGCGGCAGGGAAGGGGTTAACAGTGGCGGGCGCATCTCTAATGCCCCCCCGCTGTTGCAGCGAGACGCCGGCTGTGAGTGACAGCCGGCTCCCGCTGCGGGATAGCGCTGGATCATATGTGATCCCGCGCTATCTCCAGGACGTAAGTTTACGCCCTGTTGCGGGAAGTACCCCGCTCCCAGGACGTAAACTTACGCCCTGCAGAGGGAAGGGGTTAATTTAAAAAAGCACATTTAAATAGTGTCCAGGCAACTGTTCAAGTAAAAAAGGAAAATCAATTGGCAATAGAATGCAGCAGGACAGATAGACCTTCCAACAAGAAAAGCAGATACTCCCAAAAAAACTGCACTCAAAAGAACCCACAAGACCCAAAACAATAAGGATTGGCAAGTTTAGGCTCTCACAGACAGATCGGGTAGTCCCGCTGGTGTCACTCCACTCCCGAGCTCATTATATTAGAGTATTGTGGCTCCAATATATCCAGAATGTGATGACAAGACTGTATTTGAATAAATGTTGATTTTTTTTTGTTCAAGAATAAATGTAGATGATTGTTCATGGAAAAATAAGACGTTCCCTGTAAAACACATCTTTGATAGCAAAAAATAGTATAAGGCCCTGTCTTATTTTCGGGGAAGCTTAGTAAAACTTCTGATCATAGGGCCATTTTTACATTTTGGGAAGAATTCCTTCAGAGAAGTTAGAGCAATAGCCAAACTTTGGCAATTACGTATATCTGCAAATCTGGCAGATTGACCCTATGTTTGCTATGCGAACATAAAATGTTTAAAAGAATGGTTGTAAATGCTTTAAGAACTAATTAATTGGCAAATACTTCTGGATAAACTACATTTTCAGTATACTGACTTCCATCTGAGCGTACCCTTTGAACTGTTTGACATCCACGGCTTGGTCTTCCACGTTTTAGGGACATAACAACAGTCAAACTGGTAAGCACTAGATATGATTGTCGCTTAGCAATGCTGGACTCTCTCTAGCCGAACTATTGGCTGAAGCACAACAACGCCGCTAGAGTTAACATAGGAACTTTGACTTTACCTGACCGGTCACTCAATGTATCCAACTCGAATTTTATGATTTTACGGTGGTGGTGAGGATGTACCAAATCTAATGACACTAAAATCATCCACCAAAAGTCACGCAAGAAAAAGCCTGTAGCCTTTTTTATATTCGATTTGATTATTGTTACACTTTAGGTAGAAATATTGCTTAGTCTTGCAGCCTAAAGGGGTTGTCCAAAATAAAGTTAGAAAATAAGAAAGAAAAGTTACTATACTGGTTGATTCAAACCACTGCTGCCACTTACATCATGCTTCCTGGGTTTTGTTTACTTGATATGCCCGTAATCATTGTTCTTAGCAGTCTTGTACCATATACCACTTGTGATTGGCTGCAGCAGTCAGGTGTTTGAAGAAAAGGGGTTGTTGCTTTATTCATGAGAACAAAGCTTGGCATGTAAGACTGGAGCAGTAGAGGATTGAACCAGTAAATTCAGCATTTTAATTTATTTTTATAAGATTTCCTAACCTTGAAAAAGAATTATCATGGACAAGCTTTTAAAGGCCCCAATCAGATGGCAGTAAAGCAGAAGCATCTTTGTACCATTAATGCACCTGCTAATCCCAGCCTAGTGGTGGATCATAGGATCTATGTTGGTTTGAGTTATTAGACCTTAGATTTGCAGGCATAATACAAGCACAAAAATACAACAACACTATACAGCGACATGTAGGATAAGTCTTACTCAGCAAAGTGATGAACATACTGGATTTGTTTAGCAAGACATTTCTTGATAATTACATATGCACATATTGCAAATATTGCTGATCTTTTTCAATATGGGAAATATTCCGTTTGTATATACATATTTTTCATGTTGTCTGATCCTTCCTGTATTTATATATAAAATGTGAACCCTTATTATGCTTTGCACGGTGTTGACTTTAAGTACGTATAGCCAGTCTGAACAGAGCCTAAATGCAATTTTGCATTCCCAATTGGAGAAACATGTTTTATACATCACATTCTACATGATTAATAGTCTAATAACATAACAACTATGTGCCAGATGGAAGTGTCACGGTCACTTGAAAGTTAGCTGTACAGTAATTGCCTTTTTATTTAATTTTCCTTCTTCGGTTAGTCTTGTGCTTTGTGAAGTGCTGCTGAAATTTTTATCTGAAAATGATAAATTCAGCAACAAAACCATATTTAAATAGGAGTCTGAGGCACAAATTGTCACTTAATAAAGGTAAAATGTGGTAAAATATTTGATAAAATTATTAAAAATGAGACCTACAGTATTTAATGCATGTATGCAATTGTATGTATGGCACAGTCATTGAATATTAAAATGATAAAGGATAATATAGTCAATATCTAAAACAGTATTGTGGAGCTAATAAATTGGGAAGACCATTATGTGACCTGTTTTCTTTGACAAAAAATATAGCAGATGCCAATCCGGTGGTTGGCTTATTACCACTAGGCAAAAAACATTCCACGGTGACCACAGCTGATCATCTGGCTATACATGTTCCCTTCATTGTAGTATAAACATATGTTACATGTCAGCCATTCAAATGGATTGCTGGCCAGATCTCCTTGAAGAGCTCCTCTTTGTCAAATAAGTGCCCTCACGGTCTGCCTCACAGAGGAGGTCCTTAGTGGGGAAACCATACTCGGATGTCAGCCATGGGAAATGATTATTTGATTAAAGCATTGGGATGACTACCATGTTGACAAGCAAGACATATTCTGTTTTTCTCTTCTCCAGATGATATTGGTAGCAATATTCTCAGAAACTGGATTCTTTGACTACTGTGCTGTAAAAGTAAGTGCAAAATGAAACTGCCTATTATCTGGGAATAGTCCACCAAGTTGATTTACAGTACTGATATAATGGCTGCTGAGAAGGTGTCATCTCACATAATGTAACTGTAGGTATCATATGTTAATAAACTGGGACATTATAATCAGGAGCATAACTTTAGAGGGTGCACTGTCACATTTGGCATCTAGTGTCTGAAGGGACCATACAACTGCTCTGCCATATAGTGATGTGACAGCACAAAGGTAGTTAATACTGGCATTCCCTTCTGCTCATTATCTTTGTACTAGTAATTATTAGAAAATTATAGTACCAGTGTTTCTGGTGTCACGATGTGCCACACAGCTGTGCTACATGCACAGCACACACACCACACTGCTACAGGCTACATACATTGTTCATCCCATACAAAAGGGATCAGAAGCAGCACAGCAGTGGAGGTGAAGGACTTGTGATGATGTCACTGTCATGCTCCGCCCCTGATCATTTAACAGTGATGCTCATTCCGAGTGAATGACTTACATGTTCCGCCTCTGATCACATGACGGTGACGTCATCAAAGGACCTGCACCCTTATGCAGATTACCGGCGAACTACAAACCCTCTGTGGCCTCAGTTCCTATGGAATACTATAGCAATATTTAGCCATGTGCATAAGGCACCTGTGATGATGTCACTGTCAAGTGATCAGGGGCGGAGCATGTAACTCCCTCACTGAGGATGAAGGACCTTTGATGACATAACTATCATGTGATCAGGGCTAGAGCATGTAATTCACTCACAAACCCACTCACGCACGGACAGACAGGTCATTGTTAGCAGTTTGATTATGAATCCTGTGGTCATTAATGCTGTACCATGACATCACTGGAGTATTTGACCATTTGTATGAAAATAATTCATACATTGATGTCATTGCTGTGAAATTAATAGATGCAATAACTCTTTACAACTAATGTTTATTGTCCATGTATTGTGACCAGCGTTGCTCGTCTTGATTGGCCAAGTGATAAACTTGCCCTGATTTTCCCATACTGCTTGCAGCAAATGTCAGCATGTGGCCAATCAGCAGCACAGGTGCCTTGATGATGTCACCAAATTTGTCCTTCATCTTGCATATGGGCAGCAGTTTCATTGGAAGCCTGCATCACATCACCTAGCCATATATATAACATAGGCACAATGTAACCAGCACCCATTTTAGCACAAATCAGTGAAGCTGCATCGTGTTTATATGCCTGTTGTTAGGGCTGAATGTTCTACAAGGGATGCATTGCTGCTGGTGTGAAAGCTTGTATACTGAGGTTATATTGGTAGGACCAAAAAAAAAGAAGCAGTATCATGTTTATATGTCTTTATAAAACATGGTCTATGGTTAGGGACACATTCTATAGATGATATACTGCTGCTGAGTGTGAAAGCTTGTATACCAGCAGTATACTTAAATGGTGTTGTATTGGAGGAAGCTGAAAAAGAAGCAGCATCATGTTTTTTATGCCTATACAAAATATGGTCTTTACATTGGGAGAGGGAATATTTCCATGGCTATCAACATATATAGCAGCAAAGCAGACAGACAAACTAAACTTTTTGAATTTGATAATAATGCAGTTCTCTGTGTTGTGACCTTAGATTTTGTTCCAAGTTGCCAGTCATAGAATCATAGAATGGTAGAGTTAGAAGGGACCTCCAGGGTCATCGGGTCCAACCCTCTGCTTAATGCAGGATTTACCAAATCATCCCAGACAGATGTCTGTCCAGCCTTTGTTTGAACATTTCCATTGAAGGAGAACTCACCACCTCCCATGGTAACCTGTTCCACTCATTCATCACCCTCACTGACAGAAAGTTTTTTCTAATATCTAATTTGTGTCTCCTTCCTTTCAGTTTCAACCCATTGCTTCTAGTTTTTCCTTGTGCAAATGAGAATACAGTTGATCCCTGTGCACCGTGACAGCCCTTCAGATATTTGAAGACAGCTATTATGTCTCCTCTCAGCCTTCTTTTTTGCAAGCTAAACATTCCCAGATTCTTTAACCATTCCTTATAGGACATAATTTGCAGACCGCTCCCATCCTGGTTGCTCTTCTCTGAACTTGGTCCAGTTTCCCTATGTCTTTTTTAAAGTGGGGTATTCCAGATGAGATCTGAATAAGGAACAGTGGAGGGGGATAATTACCTCACGGGATCTACAGTCTATGCTTCTCTTAATACATCCCAGAATGGTGTTTGCCTTTTTTGCTGCTGTATCACACTGTTGACTCATGTTCAGTCTGTGATTTATTAGTATATCCAAGTCTTAGCCCAATTCCTCCCATTCTGTATGTGCGTCTTTCATTTTTCTTGCCCAGATGTAGGACTTAGCATTTCTCCTTGTTAAATACCATTCTGATAGTCACCACCCACTGTTAAAGCTTTTCTAGATCTGTTAGAATCCTATCTTTCTCTTCTCTTGTGTTAGCTATCCCTCCTAGCTTTGCATCATTGGCAAATTTGATCAGTTTCCCTTCAATTCCCTCCACCAGATCATTTATAAAATTTGTTGAACAACACTGGGCCTAGGACAGAGCCTTGTCTTACCCCACTTAACACATTCTTCCACTTGGATGTGCAGCCATTTATGACCACTCTTTGAGTACGATCACTCAGCCAGCTGTGAATCCACCTAACAGTTGCCTTGTCAATCCAATATTTGATCTTTTTTTTTTAATAAGGATGGTATGAGATACTTTGTCAAATGTTTCACTAAAGTCAAGATACACTATATCTACTGCATTTCCTTTATCAACCCAGTCTGGCCATTACTAATTATTTGCAGGCCTCACATAGCTAGCAGTAGAGTTTGGGGAATTTAATTATGCTGTGCTAAACAAGAACAGCTCACAAGTATACAAGCTGTATTTGTTAATATAAAACAAAAAAAAAGCCCACACAGGGGAAACAGTAAAATACACACAGCGCATGTCAGTGGCCTCAGACATCGTTCAAATAATTTGTAGTGGCCACCAGTCTGGCCACTACAAATTATTTGCAGACCTTACAGAGCTAGTAGTGCTTTCCTGCAGACTACAAAGTTATTTAAGTTACATGAAACTGCACTAAAAAGTGAACTAAAAAAATTTAAAAATTAAGAAAGTAAGAGGTAGGGCACGTGCCAGTAGTGCTGGTGATGGAGGTAGTAGAAGATGAGCCAAGTTGGCACTTCAAGTGGCTCCTACTGAAATAACAGCTCTATGTTCTGCAGGAGGCGAGGCAGGCCTGCTACCAGTCCTTGGAAGTTGTTCTAACCATGTGTAACATCCGCAGCATGCAGAACAGGTCGTAAAGTAGATGAAATAGCAGTTTTCAAGTACTACAATCTTCTCTTCCTCCCAGTCGCAGACACACAGCAGTCATTCTGCACTAGTTGGCCATGAGCATTCCTCCCTTACTTCACCCTATGCAAAATCCCCCACACCCTCTAAAGCAGTCTACATGGATCAGTCTGAGGAACTTGTTGATCATTTAGTATCATGGATGTCAACCAGACAATCCAAACAACCAGAGGGAGCAAACCAAGACATTGAATGCGCTGATTCCCAATTATTTTTTTCCTCCAAAGAGAAAGATGAGGGTGGGTCAATGCACGTGGTCAGCCCACCACAGGCAATGTATACTCAGGGGGATTTGGAAACAGAGGTGCCAGCTCCTAGTGCCCTCTGTAACATGGAGTCCATTCAGGAGGAGAAGGATGATGAAGAGGAGGTGGAAGAGGATGCAGTACTCAATCGTTAGAAGAGTCATAATAGCAGCTCACAGGGTGAGGAGGAAAAGATGGATGTTGCGGTGTAGCACCTTGCCAAGGCAGCAAGTAAGGGTATCACAGAAAAACAAAAAAGCAGTGCCACCACCACCAGCTACTCCTAGTCACAGCAGCAGCAGCATCAGGCCCACAGCAAGGTCTGCTTACAGAAATTGTGTAGCCTAAGCATTCTTTGAAACTGCAGATGATGACAGAAGAGTGGTCATCTGTAAGATCTTTGGTAACAGTTTAAAATGTGTCAAGAATATAAATAACCTCAACATAATGTGTATGTACAGCCACATGAACTCCTACCACCCACTGCCTTGGAGAGCCCACCTGGGCCAGAGGGCAAATAATCAGCCTCATCCTGCTCCCTCTTCAGCAGCTATAGCTGCATCTGTCTTCATCTCCTTCCCTTTACATGCGGTAGCCTCTGAGCACAGAGAGGCAATTTTGTGTAGTGGAAGTAACACACCTACTTCAGGCCTCTCCTACGCAATTGATGACGAGGATGAAGGCTTGAGAGCCATGAGTGGGAAACTGAGAGCAGATGTTGAGCTGCCACCATCACCACCACCTTCACCAAAATTGACATCTATCCTATATTCCAGTATGTCTAAAGTCATCAGCCAGCCCTCCACCCCCCAGCTCCAACCATCCACGAGCAGAGACCCTGAATGCAAGCATTGCACAGCTGCTTTCAAAGAAAATGCTATTGTTCAGGCTAGTGGACACACATGCCTTCTGCAATGTAATACTCTGTTCTAACCCACAGCATCAGAATCCTAGCCTTCATTTATTTTCCCATAATGCTGTCTCTGCCCTGAGAGTAATAATATGTCCCTGGTATTACAGAATGCTATCAGTGGCAGGGTGCAGGGCAGCAAGCATGGCCAGGGGCATTACAAATCCTTAACAGCACACTGGGTTAATGTCCTGCAGGTGGAGCATTATTCCAAATGTGATGGTCCACATTTCATGGTACCTTTAAGAATTGCGGGTCATTCATCCATGTCTGTCCCCTCTTCACCCCTGTCCTGCTTCTCTTCCTCCACCTCTTTCTAGCACCTTTTATCACTCTTCACATCACCATAGATATCCGTATATGACAAAACCTGGCTTCCAAACAGCGCTGAACATGTTAAAAAAGCCAACATGCTATCCTAAAACTAATATGTCTAGGGGAACGCAGCCACATGGCTGTAGAGCTGTTGACTGCTCTGCAGGCCCAGACTGACACGTGGCTCACCCAACACAATCTGAAGCCAAAAATGTCCGTGTGTGACAATGGGGACAACCTGCTGGCAGCCCTTCACTCTGGCAATCTTATACATGTACCTTGCCTTGCCTTGCCCATGTGGTGAACCTGGTAGTGCAGTGCTTCCTAAACAATTATGAAGGTTAACATCTAGTGATGAGCGAGCATACTCGCTAAGGGCAATTGCTCGAGCGAGCATGGCCCTTAGCGAGTACCTGCCCGCTCGAGAGAAAAGGTTCGGCTGCCGGCGGCGGGCAGGGAGCGGAGGGGGGATCTCTCTCTCCCTCCCCCCCCCCCCCCGCTCCCTCTGCTCACTACCGCAACTCACCTGTCAACCGCGCCGGCAGCCGAATCTTTTCTTTCGAGCGGGCAGGTACTCACTAAGGGCTTTGCTCGCTCGAGCAATTGCCCTTAGCGAGTATGTTCGCTCATCACTATTAACATCCACTACTGGAAAAGGCCAGGAAGCTGCTCGAACTTTGGGGGGTGTTAACACCATCCCAAAAATTTCTCGTCTGGCGGAGGTGCAGCGACAGTTCGGACTACCATCTAATCGCCTCATCTGTGACATGCCTAAATGGTGGAATTCCACATTACATATGTTGCAAAGTCTAAACCAGTAGCAGAGAGTGATGGTCCAGAGGGTGTATGCCGTTATTAGGCGCTGCATGGAGATCAGTTACTTGACGCCTGTGGAGTGGCTGCAGATCGAAGACGCGTGTGCCATTTTAGCCTGCTTTGAGGAAGTGACCAAAATGGTCAGTTATAATGATGCAGTGATCAATACACAATGATGTATTGCTGTCACGTGAGGAGGAGGAAGGGATACCAATCTCCCAACTGTCTGGCCAGTCCACCATTACGCAGCATCCCAGTAAGGGTGGTTTTGGGGAAGAAAGAGGGATGCCTTCTGCAATATTTTTCTCCACCCATGGGAGAAGTATAGAGGAGGAAGAACAGGGGGAGGAAGAGGAGGGTGATATTTTAAGTACAGAGTCAAGAAAGGGGGCTACACAGTGTTCCCTCTATCTATCACTAACAACAGCTATTCTATGTGGATGGCAGTACCAGACAAATGACACTCTTAGGCCTGAGCCCAGGGAATGTGGGCCATCACCCTTAAGCATTTGAGGCATATGAGTGCTTTTATGCTGCAATGCTTGCAAAAGGGCTGTTACACAGCCTACAACAAAACATGAGATCATTACTGGGTGGCCACCCAGAAAACTCTCATTCTGATAGTGGAAAGGGATCTCAAAATGCAGCATTATCAGTACAGACTGTTAAGCAGCTTGAGCAGAGAATTTCCCCATGGCCACAGGGAAGCATCCGCAATGGATCACAACTCTGTGGCTCATGGCAGATGTTCAGGAAGCTGACGCAGTAGAAACAGCATAAGTAGCAAAGTTAGTCTAACAAGGGTATGACAGTTTTTTTTCAGTCCATCTCAGCCTGCAGCAACAGCACAGGGTAGAACTCTCAGTCACAGGCAGCACTTATCTATGATGGTCAAAGAATATGTCAGCTCCCCATCGATGCACTCAGACATAGCTTTGGCCCCTTTGACTTCTGGGTGTCTAAGCTGGATGAGTGGCTAGAGCTTGCACATCATGCTTTAGAGGTGCTTCCCTGTCCCACTGCCAGTGTGCTTTTAGAAAGGGTGTTCAGCACAGATGTGGGTGTGATAACTGACAGACACATCTGTAGACAATGTGAATCGCCTGTCATTTATAAAAATGAACTGACTTCTGCACCCCAATGGCAGATCCCATTGATTAGTTAGTACTCTGGCAATTTTCACTCACAAATGCCAGGGCATAGATTTCTATCAGAACCGACATCGTGTCCTCAAGATGCTGTTGCTGATGGAGGTAGTGGTGGTCGTGGTAGTGCTGCTGCTCTCCTTCTCCTACTTCCCCAAATGAAAAATATGGAAATATGGAGCTACAGCTCTCAGGTTTCTATGAGGATTTAACTCTGCCCTCAAAATGCTGTTGCTGATGGTGGAATTGCTGCTGCTCTCCTTCTCCTGATACCGCCATATTTTATCCTCCTCGTTTTCCCATAATGAAAGTTTTGTAAAGAACAAGAAACCACGGTAGCTCTACAGCTTTTCCTTTGAGAAGGCTCATGTTTGGCTGTACTGTTCACCTAGTAGGGTTTATCCTTTGCAAACTTTATGACAAACAAGCACCTGCTGTATCTGTTGACATAATTTTTGTTAACTCTACTGATTCTCCTTGAAGGAGAAGGAAGAGAAGGTCTGTGCGTAAGTGCTGTGGTTACTTGGCAGAATCTGTCCTCATAAAATTTATGACATTGCTTTTAAAACAAGCAGTACACCTGCAGTCTTCCTTGGTGCAATTTGTGATCTAGGAGAACCTACATGGGCCTTCTGTTGCTTTCAGCAACACCCATGTGCTACAATTGACCCCAGCATCACTTTACACAATTTTTTTTGGAGAAGCACAGTGTTCCCCAGATGTGTCTGTATTTACATGCCATTTGGGGGATTTGGCTGCTTTGGGGATCTTCTGGAGGGCAAATTAACTAACCAAACTTTTACTCCTATAAACGTTAATAGGGGTCGAAATCGGCTATCCCAATTCACAATGATTTATGTGAAATTGGACCGATATTGACACAAATCGATTATTCCACTAATCACTCATCACTAATTGTGACAACTCATTGTTTTGTTATTCCTATCTTGTGGAGTTGCTTTGTGTATTATACCAAGATTGCCACACTATTGTACTGTGCCTTCATAGGGCAATGAAAAAGCAATATCTAGGCATAGGCTGGAATATGGGCATTAGCCATGTACTGTGCCATAAATGTGACAATTATTACAATGCAATGACAATATCCATATATTTTTTCTGGTTGCTAATGAAACTAGTCAACACTCCTTTAGCAGCAATAAGTTCTACCAAACAATTCCTGTAACTAAAGAAAAAAGATTTTCACAATGTTGAGGAGGAATTTTGGACCATTCCTCACTTTATATGTGTTTCAGTTCATCAATATTTCTGGAATGCTTTGTGTGCAGTGCCCTCTTCAGTTCATGCTACAACATCTCAATAGGGTTAAGCTCAGGTCTTGACTTGGCTTTTCCACAATATAAATTCTATTTTCAAGCATTCATTAGTTGATATACTTGTGTGTTTTAGGTCATTGTTTTGTTCTATTCTTCAACAGCTCTTAAGCTTGAGGTTGCCCTTACATTAAGTTGGACTGTTGCCCTTGCATTCTTCTGTAAAAATATTTTGATCCACTCTAGAATTCATTGTACTACCCCAATGACAGCAAGGTGTCCCTGTTCTGAGGCAACAAAGAGACCTCACGCCATTATGCATCCTCCACCCTGCTTCACAGTTGTGATGTTGTTTAATTGTTAGTGTGCAATGTTTTTTCCCCTCCAAGCATAGTGTTGGGGATTTGTGCTAAAACATTCCACTTTTGTCTCATCTTTCCATAGAACATTTTACCTGAAGCATTTTGAAACATCCAGTGGTTTCAGGCAAGCTTATGATGGACCACTATGCTTTTTTGGACAGTAGCAGCTTTCTCAGTGGTGTCATTACATGAGTACCATTGTTGTTTAGTGTTTTCCTAATACTGGACCCAAAAATGGCGGTTTTTGCAGGTTGGAGAGCATTCTGTAGGTCTTTAGCTGTTATTCTTGGGTTCTTTCTTATGTCTTTCAAGATTGCCCCTTGTGCTCTTGTGAATTATCTTAATGGGATTTCCACTGCTAGGGAGAGTAGCGAAAATCCTGAATTTTCTCCATTGGAAGATATTTTAGTTTATTATGGATTGAAGTACACCCAGGTCTTTAGCAAATGTTTTGTAGGGTCTTCCAGCTTCAGGTATCATCTCAGCTCTTCTGAAAGTTGTTTGCTTCAAGGCATGGTTCACACTGCGCAATCTTTCCTGAGAAAAACAGAGTTGTCAGTAACTAGACATTGTGTGGCTTTATTTAATGGGAAAAGCACATGTGAAACACACACTCCCAATATCATCTGCAAGAGCTAATTGGTATCAGGATCTTTCAGTTAGGGAGACGTCATGAACACAGGGGTTCCATTTTTGGTCCTGCACTGTGGATGTTTAGTTAATGTGCTCAATAAAGGACTTGAACATTACAATTGTTTGTGTGTTATCCATTTAGTTAGATTGTGTTTGCTTATAATTGTAATTTGGGTACAATCAGGCCACATTTTATTAGTAGTTAATCCAGAAACCCAGGCAATTATAAAGGGTTCACTTACTTTTTCTTACATCAGCATAGCAAGCTTTGTAGAAAGAGAGGAATGGTGCCAAAGAAAATTTGTTTTACAGGTATTTGTTTAGCATTCTAAAGAATTCCAGGACACCATTAAAACACACCAGATATTCCTTTCTACTTTTTATTATTTTGTATTCCTTTCCATTTTGTTATTTCTGCTACATGTGGGACCAATATATTCAGCTTTGTGGGAAATAATAAAAGCCAACTTGCACTTAGTAATAAGCATAGTTATCTGCATTGCTCAATAGCAGTCTATTTGCCTTTAAAATAAATTCTCACTAGAATCAACATGACTGAATTTAAATGGCTAACCACAATGTTATTCTTCACATTAAAGTAGTTATTTTTTATTGATTTACAATTGGCTAACCTACCGTTCACTTAAATCCTAGTTCACGTTTGCCTTCTCATTGGTTTCTAAAATTACTTCTGTATTATGTCTTCTCAGCGTGGTAAGATTTTGTGATTGGTTTTGTGAAACCAATTTAATGGTTACAGCATTATCCACTGTATTAACTTTCCACATTGAATTTCACTTGTTGATTTTGAAAAGTACATAGGAGATTAAAAATAAAAGGTCATTTAACTGCAGTTAATTTCTACACTATCTATTAGCTACATAGCAGTAGATAAATTGAGAAGTCTTGAATTATATAATCATGAAGAAACTCAAATAGTCTTGAAAGCTTGCTGTTTGTCATCATATTTCAGTAAGCCGTTAAAAGGTATCCACTATGAGAACTAGTTTTTTTTTAAATAAAAATGTATATGTACAACTTATGGCATTGTTTGTTGCATTTTTGTGCTACCATGCCAAACTTGTGGTTTGATGGTTGCACTTTTAAAAAAGCACAAATGTTATCTGCTGAGTAGAAAATTCTGTTACAGCAGTTATCCAGTTTCGTGCAATTTTTTGTGCGCAAAACTGATGCACACAAAAAATCGTGCGACTGAAGCCAGCGTCACGGCTGAAAAAAATGCTGCTAGCAGCGTTTATTAGCCCAAAGGGCTCGGTCACACAGGTGCTGCCCGCTATCCTCTGACACAGCTGTGCTACAGTTGTGGCAGAGAAGAAAGATGTTCGCCCATTGAATTCAATGAAGCCGGCAATACAGCTGGCTCCATTGAAAGCAATGGGCTGCCGGCAAGCGCTGTATTAATTTTCGGGGAAGGGCTTCAAATATAAGCCCTTTCCTGTAAAGCATCCAAAAAAAACTGTAAAAAATAAGAAAATATATAAACTCACCTTTTTGCAGCTGCCGGAGATCAGCCTCGTCCAGCCGACTCTTCTCCTGAACTGCTTTCTGTAGTATTCAGCAGGCGGGGATTTAAAATCCCCACCTAATGAATGAGCTGCCTCTGATTGGTCACAGCCCTCAGCCAATCAGAGGCAGTTCTCACTCACCCATTCATGAATTCATGAATGGGTGAGTGAGTGCTGCCTCTGATTGGCTGAGCACTGTGACCAATCAGAGGCAGCTCTCAGCTATTGACTTCAATGGGAGAACATCATTCTTCTCTGCCACAGGTGTTACAGCTGTGGCAGAGGAGAACAATCTTTAGTATATGTTCTCAATGGGGTCGACGCTGCTGCGCATATACAAGAACAACAATTTGTGCAGAACGCAGTTACATGCGTTCTGCGAATCATTGTGTCATATAATTCTCGGCACATCTGCATAAAAAACAGCCATGTGACCGATCCCATGGCAAAGCATTGGGTATATATATCTGCAGATCGCAAGCGCATCTGCAAATCACGCGAAAAATTGCCATGTGACTGAGCCCTAATAAGGTACTTTGCATTAATATAGGGGAGCTCTTCTGTTCATTATCTTCATCTTAGCCAATGAGGAGGGCCGTTACAAAGAGCATCTCTTGTCCTGCATTATATAGACAACCCAGTGGGCATTGTGTAATGCTTAGAGGGGTCGTCCAGGATTTAAAAAAACAAACAAACAAAAAAAACCTGACTGTTTTCTTCCAAAACGGTGCAACGTCCATGAATTGTAACTGTCCATGAACGGTGTAACTGTCCATGAATTGTATCTGGTGTTGCAGCTCTTCTCACATTGAAGTGAATGATCGATGCTGATCTAAATTACCACACATAACCTCAATTTTTTTTTTTATGGACAAGTTATCCAGAAATCACGAACAGACATGTTTTAGAAGACCATAATGGATAATAAAAATTAGAAGTGATACACATTTATAGGTCAGATACCGCTATGATCTCATTACCAGCATTTACTGTGAGTTGTAAAATAATGATAATTACAATCAGAATAAATTGCTTAAGTACCAGCAGCATCAAGAAAAAAATTCACGGATGAATCTAGTTTTTTTACAGACATTGTTAAAAAGTGCCCTATATTTACAGACTGTCCAGGAATTTCTAGATGGTGAACAAACCTGCACACAACCTGTAGACACATGTGGCACTTGTTTTTATAAGAAAGCAGCCATGTTTTTCTAATCATATACAATTGTTTTAATTCCTTCTGCTGGTTTAGTTACATTGAAAGTAAAAACGTATTGCCAGGCTCCCTGCCAAAACACCTGATCATTGGGTGGTCCCAGCAGGAGGACAGTCTGTGATCTGATTATTGTAAAGGGCTTGTTCAAGAAGGACAACCCCATAATATGCAGTATAGCTAAGGTGACTGTTTTTATTTTTTTTAGTAATTTTCCGAGAATGCTTTGTATGGTAAAATTTGTAAAAAGGATTTTCCCACCATAGAAAGTGATTCCATATTGCTAGGATATGCCATTACTAAGAATCATGTGGGTCTGACTGCCAAGACCCATAGTGATCGGTATGAATGGGCCAGGGTGCTAGCCGAGTGCTGCAACTTCTGCATCATTGAATAAGGCTATAAGGTAATTAAAAATGATCTTCCTAATTTGAAACACTCATAACTCACATGTATTTAACACTCAGATACATAAATGAGATAAATGAAACAGAAACTCAAACTTGTTTTCCACATCATAGGTGTTCAATGCAAGCCCCCTTTGTCACTTGACACACATCGAACCTGTAGTCAAGTTCCTGCCATACAAATTGTAGAGTATCACGCCTGACTGATGCAATGGCTTCTGTGATGCGTGCTTGCAGATCATGCATGGTGTGGTGGATGGAAAGGGTAGAACCTAAACTCGTTCTTTAGCACTTGTCCAGAGAAAAAAATCACCAGGCATAAGGTATGGGGTATTGTCACGATCTGCATGCCCAATCCACCTATTTGGTAGTCGCCTATTGAGCTTAGTTCTGCCGAAAATAGGGGTGCCCTGTCCAGTTGGAAGATGAACCTGGGAAGATGAAGTTGGAACCTGGTATGTCCTCTTCCAGCTGTGAAGAAAACCACATCTGTGGCATGTCCAGGTCCAAAATCCTCATGAAAAAATATAGCCCAAAACACATTCACCTTGGGGAAGTTGTGCATATGGTCGATGTTACAAATGTGTGTTTTTCCTCCCCAGATTCTGACATTACATTTGTTAACTGTGCCAGAAGGGGGGCCTCATCCCCAACGGTTTCCATTAGTTCACCTACTCTTGCAGATAGAACATCGCCTTGCTCTATTATCTGATTTCAGGGTCTGTAGCAATTGCAATTGGTGGGGATAATATCGCAAACATTTGCGCAGAATCTTCCAAATAGTTGGCTGTGGGACGTCCAATTCTCTGTTTGCTCTGATAGTGGATTTTTGAGGACTTCATGTGAAACTTGCATTGACATGCTCCACTGTTTGCACTCTTACTGGTGGATGGCTAGATTCTTTTTGCTTACAGATCCAGCCATTTTCCTTAAAATTGGGGTACCTCTTATGAATTGTGTGTCCACCGTGTGGATCTTCCTACAAACTTTGTTCGTAAATGACGTTGCATACTAATAGAAGATTGTTAGACATGAAAATCAAGAACATAAAATGCTCTCCTTCCTTCATTGGCAGCCATTTTGTCTCATATTCCCATAGCAATTACTAAGGTAGAATAAAACGTTTTGGCCATCATTTAGCAAAACTGTGTGTTACGATCGTGTGGGCAAAGTAAGCACGGGGCCCACACGATTGTGACCAAAGAGAGGACTGAGTATGCACACAGGTTGCACACAGGTTTCAGGCAACTGACCCTGTTCTACACGGGAGGGTGGCCTGGCCCTACCCAAGCGGGGACATTGCCCCAATAAGGGCAGCCCAGCGGTCTTCGGATCTGGGCCCTAGCTGATCCTAGGAGCCACGCACCAGAACAGGACACATTCACATGCCACATGACTGGGACTGAACAATAGGACACACAGAGCCAGAATACACGGCATACAGCAGCCAAAATGCAACCACTAGTAACAGATAGAAAGCTGAATAAAAATACCAGGTATTAGTTGACATTTTGTACAAAACAAGAAAGCTATCGGGCCACTTCGCGGCTCCTGGCTATACCGCTAGTCCCCACACTAGCCAGGAGTCCAGCAGCACCAGACACAGTTCACACAGCAAGCTGCAACAGAAGAGGACAGGACACAGATCATAGGTCACACAGCAAGCTGACACAAAACTGACAGAATATAAACAAACAAATGGACATGAATCAGCAAGACACAGATCACACAGCAAGCTTGCAACAGAAAAGGATTCATGATTGCTTACCCTCAACACCAGACAGAGACTGACCAGGAGCTGGGGTTATATGTGAGCACAAACCCAGGAGATTGGCTAGCAGGAAGAACCATACCCAGCCAGCTCAATCATTAACCCTGAGAGTGCTGTGCTGCTAGGAAGCCTAGAACTACAGATCCCATCAGCACATGTAACACTGTGTAGTAATAAGCCTGCCCTTGCTGCCTATAGCAACCAATCACAGTACAGATTTTATTTTACCTCAGCTGCACTGTGATTGGTTGCTATGAAAAACAAGGACCGTTTTACTGTTGGATAGTTTTGCTAAATGAAAGTTTTTGATTTTCTGTTTCCATTGATATCATTAAATATGAGTTATAAGTGTTTCAAATTGGAAATGTCATTTGTAATAACCCTGTATTATATCTCTGCAGAGTGGTTGATTGGAAGCATTGCTGCGCAAAATAAAAGCCAAACTAAGCTCTGTGTTTTCATTCTTCAGTTAAGCAGGGAGCCCAAAGACCTGACCCCTGATGATCAAAATGTTATGGCATATCCTAGCAATATGCAATAACATTCTATGATGGGAAAACCCCAAATGACACACTTTTTTAATATAAACATTTACTTAAAGGCATATTCTCATCGTGGCCCACTGTGACACTATGAGAATTGTCCTCTGTATGTCATGGCTGGGAATACAGAAATAGTAAGGCTGCTCTACGCTACTTCCATAACTCCCAGAGAAGTGAATGGGATTTACTGAAACAGTGTAACACAGCAAACTTCACTGCTTCTGTGACTTGAAAGTTTTAGAAAAAACTTTGCTCACAGTGCTACATTGGTTCCATATCTCCTATTTACCTATAATGCAGTTACGGAAATGGCATAAGACAGCCCACTTGGATGTTTGTTTTACTCTTGACCACTTCTTACAGCAAATATAGACAGTTGTGGGGTGGTCTGGCCACTTTCTTTAGATTTATGTGTCTCCCAGAGGTAGCTCTTAGCTGTCATTCAATGGTGGAGAGCTGCCTGTGATTGGTCCCTGCACTCAGCCAATCAGAGGCAACTCTTTCTGGAGGCGGGGATTTTCAGTCCCCGGCCACAAGTAGACAGAAGAACACTGCCCGGTATGGAGCAAAGAGCTGGTCAGCATAGTGTTCAGTGATGAGTGGACTCCCCGCGAAGATGAAGAAATCCTCGGCAACCGCTGTCACAGTGGTGGCAGAGGATCATGATCTTCTCTGTATGTTGTTAATAGGGCCGCTGCTGCTGCCGCCGGCCCCATTGACCACAAGGTGAAACCCCTGGATGTGACAGCATTCAGGGGTTTCACATCCAAGGAATCCCCTGCTGCAGCGGTTACAGCCGCAGCAGGGGATAGCGATGGCACCGCACTTTATGTGCGACATTTACCATTGTGTCAATGCAAAGAAGTGCAAATTTTACAACGCGCTGGCTGCTTCGGTCACACAAATTTTTGAGGCATGCATTTTGCATTTTTTTTACACACAACTTAATATGTTCAAAAAACGGTAATCTGACTAAGGCCTGAAGGAGATTTTTAAAATTCCCCCTACATTTCTTGTACTGTAAACATTGCGGAATCAACCAGTGATTCTGCCAGCAGAAATTCTGCAGCATTTCCACCATGTGTGAAGATGATCATATAGTTTTATGGCATACACTGTGGATATGCACAGTGGAAATACCCCTTTATTGAATTATGAAAAGTTAATATTGTCATCTGGAGTAATGTCACTTGAAAACTACCAGCTTGTTGTATGCTTACTTGTTAATTTGCATTTTATATATGTAGTTTTTTTTTTCTCAATAGGCTTACAAACTGTCTAGAGGAAGAGTGTGGCCAATGATAATAATCTTGTGTCTTATTGCTGCCTTGCTCTCTGCATTCCTGGACAATGTCACCACAATGCTGCTTTTCACCCCAGTGACAATAAGGTACTGTGTAGCAGTATACATGGTCGTACTTGATGTTTTACTTAAACTCCTTACGAAAAAGTATATTTTTGGTGAATACATTTCTTTTTTTCTTTTTTAGGGCTCAATCACACAGGCGCATCGGCACCCGTACACCGGCGCCAATGCGCCCATGTGACTGAGCCGTTACTGCAGAAAGAAGACAGCTGTACCTGAAGACGGACGTCTCTCTGTAGCGCTGATGAAAGAACACATAACCGGCAATGAAGCCGGCCACATGTTCTTTCCTCCAGTGCTGCAGAGAGACGTCCGTCTTCAGGTACGGCCGACTGCTACCTGCAGTAAACACGGGCGCCGATACGCCTGTGTGACTGAGCCCTAAGTGAATAAAGCTCTAAATGAGCTTAAAAATGAAATAAACCTTCTAAAAAACAAAAATGATTCCATTTTGACCTACTTGCAATCACTCTTGAAAAGTCAGTGTTACAGCATTGTATATTATGCTAACCTCAAAAGATCTGACATTTTCAGCAAATTGCTTAATCAAATGTAAATTCCCTTAAAGCTACCACATATGCTTGCAATGAACCTTCCTTTAAACTTCAAATAAAAGTCCTTTATAATTAAAATGTAATGTAGAATATATTTAAAAGCCATCCATGCCCTGGGACAGTATTGTTAAACATTGGTGACCTTTTACTCCTGTGTAATCGTTGCCACCAGGGATGATTGCAGTTTACAATATCCAGTGGCTATAATGTTTCTTTCTGAGACTTCTTCATTTAGAGGCAGTGTATAAACATTCAGTCCTCTTGTCTATAGTAAGATGACATCTCTTATTTTGGAAGTTCATAAAGCAATACATAAATTGTGTCGCACGGTCTCCAGACTTTGTAGCTGAGAGCCTTTTTGCATGTACCAGTAGGATAGTTAAAGGTAAATGTTCTGTCTTGGGTGGATAATTTCAATCAGTTCAAAAACCCAGACAACAGTGATAAGCGTCGTCTGCGAACCAATGCTCCAGGGAACACATTCAATGCTTTTATTTCGCTTTGTGATATATTCTTTGAAAAACAAATGTCAAACCAAATTTGCCACAATATCCTGTTATTGATGGATTCATAGTGAAAAGCTGTTAATTTTCTGTCCTTACGCCAATATACAAAATGTAATTGCTTCTACTACTAATAATTACTAGTGTGATCTCTTGCCACAAGATGCAATAAGTAAAGTAAGACGGACTAATTACTTGATGTTTCTATTTCCGTTTCCATGGCTACGTCCAAGGACATGTATATATTATCTCTTATATTCATATTTTTATTACGAAAGATACTTGCATTCTACCTAACTAGTATAAACTAGAGAATTAAATGTCCGTGTGTATAATTGTGCACATATTGTCCATGGGTGTAGCGATATCAGTCAGGATAATATCTACTTATACTGTTCGATACATTCAGAGAACTGGAAAATGATGCTCAATATGGCTTAAGGTACCTTTACACAGGCCAATCGTTGCCCAAAGAATCGCTCAATTGAGTACTTACGGGTGACTGTTGGCCTGTGTACATACAGTCCCCAACATGGCACCGAGCAAACAGTTGCTCAATTGTCGCCAATCTTTCATATTTTAAACCAGTTCCTGATTTTGGATTACAAATATTATTACAATAATGCTAACTAACTAACATACTGCCATGCAGAAGGGTCCTCAGGGTGCTCTCATATGGGCAAAATTATTCCTCCTAGGTTCAGTAGAATTCGCAGTTATGCTGAAAATTCTGCACTAAAATCTGCACAGCTAACATGTCGATTTTGTTGCAGAATTAAAAATGGCTTAAATCTGCCTGCAACTTCACAGTTAACCCTTTCCAATCCACTGTCTGATGTCTAAAGACATTCTGATTGAAGCCTGTACAGCTCCGATGGCGAAATACGTCTGGCAGGGTATTCTTACTGTAGGTTACTGGCCGCTCTGTTGTCGGGGGGGGGGGGGGGGGCTTTCCAGCATGTCACATACCGCAGTACTGGCTCTAGCCAGCAGATGGCGCCATTCTGTAATTGAAGAAAGAGAAAGCCCCCTAGGAAACCCTGAATCCAAAATTGGATTGCAAAGAGTTAACCATGTCATAGAATGGTAGAGTTGGAAGGGACCTCTGCAATGTGGATTTTGGTGCAGATTTCTGCAGTCACAAATTCCACTGCATACTATTGGAATAATTCCGTGTTAAAGAGCCTATAGTCTCTGTATATGTATATTGCTGCACATTATGTAGCATTCAGACTAA
This sequence comes from Eleutherodactylus coqui, assembly GCF_035609145.1. NCBI lineage: Eukaryota > Metazoa > Chordata > Amphibia > Anura > Eleutherodactylidae > Eleutherodactylus > Eleutherodactylus coqui. The sequence goes on along the minus strand of NC_089837.1, from coordinate 383,910,336 downwards.
CTTGACAAAACAATTCCTATTCTGTTTCTACAGTTCCTATACAGATCAACTCATCCCCATGGTAAGAGATGATAAACTGTATAGACTGATTCTGCAGGCCTGCTTCCTTTTATCTGTCCCCTACTTCTTGCTAATCAACTGAATGTGTATACTTGAGTGAGACTGCAGGATCAGTCTATGGTTTGTTTGCCTCTTATCATGGAGACTCTATAACTTTTTTCATCAAGACCTGCAATTGCTAAAAAAAAAATTCATGAACTTGCAAATTTGCTTAATTTCATATTTCCTGGAGCAACTGAAAAGCTATATCACCAATAATCATCTTGCTATCGTTGCAAATTGCCTTTTTTTGTATGTTTGGTATTGCGTCTTTACATAGAAAAATTCTTTTGCACATAAATTAAAAAATTAATGTAAAAAAATTTACTTAAAGGCCGTGGACACCTTGGGGGACAATTCTTTTCACTTGGATGCATCTTTTTGGGCTGACAATCATTTTTGCTATAGGGTTTCATTTAAAATGTTTGTCTTCTGCAGCCTCTGCATATCACAGTGTATAGACACTACACTCTAAGGGCTTATTCACACAGCATGTTTGCATGTGCAAACTCTGTGCGCACAGTACGTAGAGAATGAAACCCATTGTTTTCAATGGGATCCTTCTAATGCGACATGCTCTATTTTTGTCCACATTTGTGCACCAAAGGTCTCCACAGGAGTCGAATGGGTGTGCCTCAAGTCTCAGTAGGCAATTTGGCAGTGAGGTTGGATTGATGGTCTGATTATCTCTCCTCTCCTGTAATTTTCTTTATTAGCTAATTTATTTATATTTAACACAACAGAGATGGTCTTTCTTGTGGTCCTATAATTGCTTATAACACCCTGCTGGAGGGAAGAGAACAGAGAGAAACGAATTGTCTTTTTACAAAGCAGGTAAAATCTGCCCCTGCTAAGGACCACTGATATAGAATGGATGTGTCAGCTCTAGAGATGAGCGAGCATACTCGTCCGAGCCTGATGCTCGTTCGAGTATTAGGGTGCTCGAGATGCTCGTTACTCAAGACGAGCACCAAGCGGTGCTCGTCTCGATTAAATGAGCACTGACATTGAATTCAATGGAGCCGGCAATACAGCCGGCTCCATTGAAAGCAATGGGCTACCGGCTAGCGCGGGATGAATTTTCGGGAAGGGCTTAAAAATGTAAGCCCTTACCTGAAATTCATCCAGAAATGTGTAAAAAGTAAAAAAAAAACTATACTCACCTTGTCCCGGCAGAACGGTGTTAGCCCATTGAATTCAATGGAGACGGCAATACAGCCGGCTCCATTGAAAGCAATGGGCTGCCGGCGATTGCACAATGAATTTTCGGGAAGGGTTAAATATATAAGCCCTTCCCTGCAATTCACCTAGAAATGTGTAAAAATAAAAAAAATATATATACTCTCCTGGTCCGGCAGACGGAGTTCAACGCAGCCGGCAGGCAGTTGTCCTGAACTGCTCTCTGTAGTATTCAGCAGCCGGGGATTTAAAATCCCCGCCTGCTGAATGAGCTGCCTCTGATTGGTCACAGCCTGACAATACAGCCGGCTCCATTGAATTCAATGGGCTAACATCGTTCTGCCGGGACAAGGTGAGTATATATTTTTTTTTACTTTTTACACATTTTAGGATGATTTTCAGGTAAGGGCTTATATTTTTAAGCCCTTCCCGAAAATTCATCCCGCGCTCGCCGGCAGCCCATTGCTTTCAATGGAACCGGCTGTATTGCCGGCTCCATTGAATTCAATGGGCTAACATCGTTCTGCTCTGCCACAGCTGTTACAGCTGTGGCAGAGGAGAACGATCGTTATGCTGACAGTGGGGGGGGGGGGTTGTCTCACTCTTGCCACTATTGTGGCTTAATAGTGAGACCTCGGAGCCCGAAATGCAGCCCTGCATGTTGCTCCTCGCCTGCCCTATCCATTTCTGTGTTTTTCACATGACTTTGGTGATTTGCTAAGATTTTTACAAATGAAAACCTTAGCGGAGCACCAGTCATATACAAAAATGCTCGAGTCGCCCATTGACTTCAATGGGGTTCGTTACTCGAAGCGAACTCTCGAGCATCACTGAAAGTTCGACTCGAGTAACGAGCACTCGAGCATTTTGGTGCTCGCTCATCTCTAGTCAGCTCTATTTACATCAATGTGCACAGGCAGATTATCTGCTTTATGGGGATGACCAATCATTAACCCGATCACTCATCCCCACAGAGCTGTCATTGATTGGCTGCATGTCTCACCATTTACATGGGGAGCTAAGCAGACAAGCAACAATCAATTTTATGCTTGCATAAAATTGATAGAAAATTGCTCCCTAAAGGTGTCCATAGCCCTTAAGTATCTACACACTGTAATATCTACTTATTGCATTATAGAGTGGTGTTGAAAGTTTGTGAACCCTTTAGAATATCCATATTTCTGCTTATTTTTTACCTAAAACTAAATCAGATTTTTGTCCTACAGATAGATAAAGAGCACTAAATCAAACAAATGAGTTACAAGTTTTAAACCTGGTTATCTGTTTATTGAGGAAAATAGTCCAATATCACATGTCTGTGAGTGACAAAAGTATGTGAACCTTTGCTTTCAGTATCTGGTGTGACCCTCTCCTTGTGCAGCAATGCATCTGCACCTTGTGCATCTGAACATTTTCTGTAATTTTGATTAGTCCTGCACATCCGCTTGGAGGAATTTTAGCCCATTCTTCGACTCTGTCAAGTTGGTGGGTTTCTTCATATGAACTGCTCACTTCAGGTCCTTCCATAATATTTCTATAGGATTAAGGTCAGGACTAGAGATGAGCGAACGTACTCGGCCACGCCCCTTTTTCACTCGAGCACCGCGATTTTCGAGTACTTCTCTACTTGGGTGAAAAGATTCGGGGGGTGCCGTGGGTGAGCAGGGGGTTGCAGAGGGGAGTGGGGGGGAGAGTTAGAGAGAGAGAGCTCCCCCCTGTTCCCCACTGCTACCCCCCGCTCCACCACGCCATCCCCCGCCCCCCTGCGCCCCCCGAATCTTTGCACCCGAGTAGCCAGGTACTCGAAAATAGCGATGCTCGGTCGAGTAATTACTCGAAACGAGTACGTTCGCTCATCTCTAGTCAGGACTTTGATTTGGCCATTCCAAAACTTTCACTCTATTCTTCTTTAAACATTCTTTTGTAGAACGACTTTTGTCTTTTTGGTCATTGCCTTGCTGCATGACCCACAAACTGAAGGGTTCACAATCTTTCACGCAGCACTATATAGGGGTGGTTTCTTTGAACTATCTCAATTTTTCTTAAGTCCTCAGAAACAGATGATGCTATTTTGCATTGCTGCTTTCAGTCGCTAGATTTCCTACTGGACACCTATTATTCACTTTAGTATCCAACTGTCATACCCAGGACAATATTTATTTTGAACCACTACTTTCTGTGAACATAACCTGGTATACAAGTTGTTGTACAACCAATTTTTAAACCTTGCTGTAGATAAAAATGCATATTTTACATGAGAATGGCACAAAACAACACGTTAACGCCACCACTGTGCTTAGGAACACTGTTCTGTTTTGTTACTTAGGCAAGAGCATTATATGTAGGCTTGTGTGCCATCCATCTGCTCCTGAAATTCTATAGATTCTACTTTTTTGGTACAGTGAAAAAAGTTTTATTTTTACATATCACTGTAACATGAAAATATCATGTCATGCTGGAATTCCTGTTTACTATGTGCATGTGGGTTTAATATTAATATTGAACCACATAAAAAAACACATCTAGTAATTTTGTATTAATCAATTTGTTATTATTTCTGTTGTATTACATTTTCAATTCTTTATGGTTTCTCAATCCTTCAGGTTGTGTGAAGTACTTAATCTTGATCCCCGACATGTTTTGATTGCAGAAGTAATCTTCACAAACATAGGGGGAGCTGCTACTGCGGTTGGGGATCCACCCAATGTAATTATTGTATCCAATCAGGAGCTGAGGAAGGTGGTGAGTGATGAAGAAATGATTTATTTTGTATGAGTATTTATGTCATTAACACTCTGTACATTTAATATTATGTCTATATATGGTTAGTAAGGTTAGCTTCACTGGAATCCTTATGATGATAACAAAAGACTAGAAACAGAGGAGTAGAACACTGGAGCACATTTCTTAAGACTAGTGTTTCATATGCTAGTCTAAATAAAGAGCTTACTGGAGTAGCATGCACTTCATTTATTAAAGGGCATTCAAGAGCCATCTCTGGCAGACCAAGCACTTTAAACTGAAATCTACACCAGCAAAGAGCTGGTGTAAATTGATGCTATAATTTCTGCCTATAACTATTATACTTTAGAGTGAATCTGATGGGCCTCACATGCCCTATCCTCTCATACTAAGTACTGCCCCTTTTTGGCCCTTTTTAAAATGGGTGAGAAAAAGTTAAAATCAGAAATGTTGACACAAAATATGTCCATCTCTATGTTTCCTCCAGCAAAACTAGTCTGCCTGTGACTAAAAAGGCAGCTTCACCTATAGTAACCTAATTAACCAATAGTAACCTGACAAAGTGCTCAGTACAGGAATGAAATGCATTGTCTGTGGTTGGCTGTGTCCTGTCAAATTAAATGCAGTTTTATGTGTACCATATCTGAGATCTCTACATGAGTCAGCATCTTCTAGGATTTAATTCTCTTCTATCGCCACATTCTCGTCTATGGTCACATGGGCGACGCAATATCACAGCAATATCACATCAGTCGGAGCCTGGTATAGGGGCCCTAGCCCTAAAATAAGCCGTAGCTGCATGAAAAAAAAAAAAGAATACATCACCTCTCAGGCGCTCTCAGCTCCCAGGGCGTCTCTCCTGAAGCTCTGGCTTCCTGGATTGGAGATTCAAAATGCCTGTCTCTAGGAAGCGCTGGTTGTGATTGGTTCTTGAGCACCACTGCTCAGCCAATTAGACCAGCGTTCAATGAACCAATCACAGCCATTCAATGTAATATTGAAAATCATCCCTAGCTGTAGAAAAAAACCAAAACATTAACTCTCCTAGAAGCACTGTCTGGCTCTTCTTACTGTCCCCGGCAGTCTTCTTCTGTATTCTGTTGGCCGGGAATTGAAAAATCCCTTCTCCAGAAAGTGCTGCCTCTGATTGGCTGAGGGCTGTCACCAATCAGAGGCAGCGCTCAGCTGTCATTTAATGGCAGTTCAATGGCCATTCAATGGCAGACCAATTCAGAGGCAGCCCTTTCTGGAGGCGGGGAGTTAATTTTTTTTTTCTACAGCTAGGGATGATTTTCAGGGAATGGCTTATATTTCAAGCCCTTCCCCAAAAATCATCGCTGCAGGGGTTGCCTTTATCCCATTGCTTTCAATTGAGTGGCAGGAATCCGTGGATATGAAGGAAATTCCCCTGCTATAGCTGTCATAGCTGTCATAGCTGTGGCATAGGAGCGCATCTTCTCCCTATGTTTTTAATCGAGCCTGCGCCACTGCCGCTGGCCCCATTGACAACAAGGTGAAGCCCCTGGATGTGACAGTATCCAGGGGTTTCACATCCAAGGAATCTCCTGCTGCAGCTATCACAGCCGCAGCAGGGTATAGTGATCCGATACCATTGCTTTCAATGGGGCAACAGTAGAGGCAGCCCCATTGAAAGCAATGGGATGGCATCGCACTCCTCTACCACAGCTGTGACAGCTGTGCTAAGGGATTCTTTTGTCTCTGCTGCAGTCCCCTCATCACTGAACCCTTTGACAGTGCTGTTACATTATTCAGTGATGAGGGGACTCCCCTCAGGGATTACCAAAACCCTCAGGGATTCCCCTTATTCCCGCGGTGCTGAGGAGTTAACAGCGGGACATTTAAAAAGTGCTTCTGGCCAGACGCACCTTTTAAATGTCCTGCTGTAAGCAGAGGGGAATCTGTTCTGTGCGCACGAGTTTCCCTTATCATCTGCTCCCATAGGAGTTTCGTGCAAAACGGCCACAAACAGCACGCACTAAAAGAAAGCCTACTAAATTGTAGATAAATATAATAATTTCTATGTATTTATCCATTTAGCACCAACATATTCCACAGCCCTTCACAGAAATGACTTAAAATATTAAACTTTATTAAAAAACAATCACACAATGGGCTAGAACAAATACGACATACCACAAGCGTACCAGAACATACCGAATTATCAGCCAATAAGATAGTGTGTCAACAATGAATATCTTGATTATATCTTAGATAAATCTCTGGTATATCAAGAAAAGGTACTGTCGCATGCATGTGGTATGGGCTCATTAATAGTGTATAATAGCCAATGTGCTCTGATAAAAACACCATTCAGAAGCTCATCTATGGTAGAGTTTGCGTATTGATGTGTTCAGAGAGCAACTAATGCTCTTCCTGTTTATTCTGGGGGCTAGTAGATATTTTTAATCTTGGCTAATCGGCAGGTTATGACTTTGCCTGATTGTAGGAGGTAGGAGCTACTCAGACAGTACGTAACTCATGGACCCGCAGTAGCTCAAGATTTTTCTCACCGCTAGTACGTTCTCATGTACACCAGACCACAGCTTAGTTGTTTATTATACCGTCTGCCATATACTGGTTGGCTAGAAAATAAGTATACACTAGCCCAAATGGTATAAGATTATACACCTATGCGCACCACAAAAAGGCTCAAGGTTTGGTTTTTCACACGCTCGCATACATCGTACTAAAGCTCACAGGTGAATTTTCTTCTACGCCTTTCACCGCTGTAATTTAGCGGATCATCAGGAAGGGAGTTGAGTTTGATTAGAGCGTAATTCTTATAGATACAGATTTTAGACTGATATCTAGAGTGTCAATTTGTGTTCACCGCTGTTCGTTTAGCGGATGGACAGAAAAAATGAGCTTAATTAGAGCGTAAGTCATATAGATACAGGCTTTATGCACTAATATGCAAATATCTGATTATTGGTTCGTGTTCGATAACACAAGCCAAATGTATCTATTGAGCGCTTCCGCCTTACTACATAGGTCTGGGAATAGATCTGTTATTTCAGTCAATCTTCTACTTTACTATTGCTCCTAGATAGGGCTATTTTACTATATTGTTTGTTAATCATAGGCAATCTCTATTCCCAGTCTACACTGTTGATTTTAGTGCTAGAGAGCACCAGGTGTGGCAGAAGATAATAAAAGATGCATAGCCTCCGGTCTTGATGGTAGGTCAGGGCTTAATACATATTCCACAGTGCTCTATAAATCAGAGGTAACATGCACAAAATAAAACATAACCTATAGTATTAAAGTGCACGTGCATACTTTTGAATATATTCCGCATTAATAGTGCAGTAGGTCACTTATCTATCACATTTATTTTACATTGCTATGCATTATTTTCTCATCACTTTTTATAAATTCCTTGTTTAGGAATTGGACTTTGCTGGATTCACAGGACATATGTTCATAGGCATTTGTCTGGTTCTTCTGGTATCTTTCCCATTTCTAAGAATCTTGTATTGGAACAAAAAACTTTACAATAAGGAGCCCACTGAAATTGTTGGTAAGATAATAGTTAGCTTCTTGTCTTGTGAAGTGTCAGTCTAGTCTACTGTAACACAGTATGCTCTATTTTATATACACTATAATAAAAGAAAAAAACTACTGACTAAAGATGAATTGACCAAGACAGTTGTAACTGTGTATTACTGTTAAAGTTGCCCTCTGGTTAACCTAGACAGTTGTCACTATATAATAATGTTAAAGTTGCTCTCTGGTTGAAAATAGACAACATTTTTAAGATCAGTGGCAATTGAAGTAATATTACTTCTTCATATTTTAGACTTTTTGGAGAAGTTTGTGCTACTTCCAGTCCTAAAACCTCCATTCTTATACCCAATAATGGTCCTAAAAGGTCCAGCAGAAGACCATTCCATTTAAGGTGGACTGTGGAGTTGAACACTTGTTACTTGAGTCTATTTATTATGGGTTAATTCACAAATATGACCTTGTTGATATATCCTGCATGTACCTTGAACCAAACATTGCAGTAACATTTTAAATGGGAGGAGTACTGTTTCAATCATTTTCCTAATGTGGCAAAGTAAACTAAAGATATCTTTAATGGATTGACTGTCGTGTGCATAAGCACCCAACAGCCATCCTGTGGACTATCGCCTGACTTTTACACAGGTTTGATAGTTGCTCAGGTAAATGGGGGTGCAGTGGGCTGGGACCATTCTAATCCACCCACTTCATTTTACAGTAAATAGGAGTGGCTAAAGCATTGAACTCCTGTTTACATTACCCAAGAGTCACTTGGCTTTTAGTTTGCCAGAAACCAAGCAACTTTGAGAAGTGATTGATTTCTCGCACATTGCCCTGTCAGTGGCTGCATGCACATGGGACGATTACTGCCTGAATTCACTATTTCCAGTGAACTTTTGGGTGATAATTGCCCCATGTGAAGGTACCTTCAGTATGACATTGACGCCATCAGAATAGTATATGAAAAGATGCCGCATCCCCAATTCTACCCCTACTTTTTCTTATTGTCAGTTTAAGTGGGTATAGGCAGTTATTACTGTCTATAAACAATAGGATCTTTATTACTGCGCACAGAATTATTACTGTACTCTAGAATTATTTCTAAAAACTTTGGAGAAATTCTTGAGATGTTGTTTTTGTTTGAGGCTGTTTGAGTGACATATAGTTTTGTATTAAATCAAAAAGTACAACATTTTATTATGTCTCAAAATCTTTCTCAGGCAGAGTATTGTCACTTTATTCTCGAAAAAATATGAATTTCCCAGAAAGTTCACAAAATTCAAACATGAGCGTGTTCAAACCAATCTCTAAGACAAGGAGAAATTTTATTTAGATGCAGAACAGTAGGGTTACTGAATACAGGTGTAGTATGCTGCAGAATATGGCAAAGCAACTACAATCAACTTCAATCAACAAAAACATCTGAAGTTAAGAATCTTCTGATTAGCAATCAAACTCTGCAATATCATAACTGGGAAATCAAACTGCTTCTCTAACATTTGCTGATTTCTGTATTTTTATATTCAATGACTTAACTTGCTCTGTTTTTAAAAGGCCAATTACTGTCTATTCCTTTACAAAAGAATATTTGTCAATTCTGAAAGGTATCATGCTTATAAAGACTTAAAGCCTTGTTATACTGAAAGAGACTGGTTAATGACATACAGTGAGCCAAATAATAAAAAAGAGAGGCTATGACAACCTGTCTTTACATTGGAATTACTAGTTCTCAAAAAAGATGAGCCATAGATTACTAGAAAATCGACACAGAGGCAGTGAGATCCTGATAGTCAACAACTTAAGGCTGGTTTACACGGGCCGATGATCGCTCAAAGATCGCTCAAACGAAGTTTGAGTGACAGCTTTAAGTGATCATTTTACATAAAGTATTAAGTAGCTACTCAGCTATTTAAATACCAATTATGTGTGTAAATGAAGCCTTCCTTGAGCACAGGCTAATAGCCCAAGGCTATTATCTGCACTCAGATTCTTTGTTCTCCACGGGGAAACAATGCTATCAGCACTCCCCGTGGAGAACTACTAATAAAAGTGAATCACGATTTTTTGGTTAGACTCAATTTAACAATCAGCTAGCAGTGCCGGAAAAGCGGATGATGGGCGCACAATTGCACGTACCGATTATCGCTAAAACGATCGCCGATTAGCAATTTTTTTGTGATCATCGGCTGGTGTAAATGGGCCTTTACTCACTGAATAGAATCCTAAAAGAATTACTTTATTATATAATGATTAAAACAAAGCAAAACATATGGCTTGGTAGCTGTAGAGTGATTACTATGGCTGATAGTCATGAGGTTATAAAACCCTCTGTATAAGACCGCAGCCTAATTCATAAATGAGGTAACCCAAACAATAAATAACCCCCCATTTGTAGACAGATGTTAATTGCTTTTATTATTCGGGGTACTGAGACTTGTCATATGCAAATGTGTTCACATATAGGTTTATAATTGAACACTCATTTCACACTGACAGTTTATTGATAATTCAGTGACACATAATCACTTTTCAAGAATGTGAACATGTGCCTATACCTAGATGTGAATTTGAGCAGCAGCCTCACATTGACAGTGTGCTAATAGTGCATAGTGACACATTGCATGCATATTGACCCAAGTCTAATGTAGATGCTACACTACAAAGACCCTGGTCTGATAAGAGAACTTCAAGTGGGTGCTAGGGTCTATTGTTACATCAGATAAATTTTATAATGACCCAATCTGACACCCCTAGAGAAGCCCTACCTGTTTCTGGATAAGCTGGATATTTCTAAGAACGCCCTATCTGTTCCTATATCAACATTCTCAAGCTCTCACACTCAAACTCAATGTGTTTCGATGTTAACTTAAAAAAACTCTCATCAAGTCAAAGTGATAGACATTAGTATTTCTTTAATCCAACTGTCATGATAACGACAGAGAGGATTGTCAAATCGCCATGTTGTCTGGCAGCAATAATTTGTGCGCTGACAACATGGCAGTTTGGCAATCCTGTCTGTCGCTATCATGACAGTTGGATTACCTGAATATCAATTTTTATTCTCTCTGTTTTTAATCATTATATAATAAAGGAATTATTTTTAGATTCTATTCTTTGAGTAAGCCATATATTGCTAGTGTATGAATGGCATGGATCGCATAAATGATTAATATATTTTATTTTAACCACTGCATAGATAAACAGTGAATAAAACAAGCTGAAAATGAAGCCTCTGGCAATGGCCATGATCGGACTAGCTCTGATTTAAATCCCCGGCTGCTGATAGCTCAGAACTACAGAGCCGTGGACAGAGCCAGAAGTCGCGGCTGAGCCCCGGCAACTGAAGGGAGGTGAGAATTGTTTTTTTTTTTTAATACACTTTTTTAAATGGCTTTTCAGGGAAGGGCTTATGAAGCCCTTCCCTGAAAAGCCATTGACGGGATGCCGGCAGTAGGATTCTCTACCGCAGCTGTCATGTGTGACAGCTGCAGTTGAGAAGTAAAGAATTTCTCTGCTGCATCTGCCACAGATGTGGCAGATGTAGCAGCAGGGAATTCTTTTAACTAGCGGGGGTGAAGGAAACATCTGCCGCATGCAACAGATGTGTTCTTCATGCCCGCGGGGGCCACGGCAGCAGCGGAGAGGTAAGGTTTTTTTTTGTTTTGTTTTTTGCACTAAAATGTTTATTTTTCAGGAAAGGGCTTATATGTAAAGCCCTTCCCTGGAAAAGAATGTAGGGGGCCGGCAACTCCATTGACAACAAACACGCAGCTGTGTTCATGCGTGTTTTTGCTCGTACCTAGGTGTGGACGTATGTACGCACCTAAGTACGCACAAAAACACGCTCGTGTGAACGCACCCTTATAGATTAAAAAAAAGATAGGTCTTAGAAAATGATGATGGAAAGCATTTTTTTTTCAAGAAAAGGTTGTAACTTTTTAAAAGTAGTAAAGTATAAAAAAACTGCATAAATTTGGTATTGCCATAATAACACTGATCCACAGAAAAATGGTCATGTCGTTTTTACCGCACTGTGAATGCTGGAAAAAAGAAAAATCCACAAATGATACAATTGCAGGTTTTTGAATTGCACGCCACCTACACTTTAAAAATAAAATCTTTTCAGTACTTTACAACATGGTACAATAAATAGTACTTTTAATAAAATACAACTTGCCCCGCAAAAAAAACATGTCCTCAAATATCTTTATCGATACAAAAATAAAGCTCTTGGACGGTGGGGGCGAAAAAGCAAAAATGATAATCAGAGAAATGTCTGGTCTTGAAACGTTAGGTTCTTTTTCTTATATGGCTTCTCTTAATGTCTGTACATTTTCCTTTAATCTGAAGTGTCTCTTAGAATCCCATAAATGAGTTTATCTCACAAGCCATGCTTATATTGTTAGAAATAGATTGTTAAACATGAACCTTGGTATCCAGCAAGTTTAATTAAGTTGTATTTGTATATATGTGATTGTAGAAATGAAACATGAAATTCATGTTTGGAAGTTAACTGCACAGAGAATTAATCCTGCTAGTCGTGAAGAGACTGCAGTCAAGTGTCTCTTAATGCAAAAAGTTTTGACATTGGAGAGTTTGCTGAGGAAGAAGCTTAGAACATTTCAAAAGTAGGTTTCTACATATAAGTGATTACTATTATAGAATAAAGATTTCAAATATTGTATAATTCTATTTTCATTGATTTAAATGAGCAAATTTAAAGAACCGTGGGGAGCATTCTAAAGCTGGCCATACACATAAGATAAAAGTCTACCAAAAAAACTGGTTTAGACCATTTTGGGTGACCATTTCATTAACATTGGATGCGGTGGCAAGACATCAGACTTGCATCTGCTGAAAATGTTATCTGTCATGCTGGAGTTTTTTGACTGTTGACTGAAACTGGAGCATAATGGTCTGATCATTCGCCGCTTTGTACCCATTCATTACATTTTTATTAAAATGATGTGCTTGATTTGCCATTTAGTCGGGCATGTTCATACAAATGATGTGACATACAACTGATTGGCCACATTGTAGCTGATTCTAATCCTATGTGTATGGGCAGTGTACTCTTATTGTTCCAGTTACTCTTTAATATGTTATGAATTTTGGAATGATTAATGTATAAACATATATTCCTTTCTAGGCAAATATCACAAGAAGACAAAAACTGGGAAACAAATATTCAAGAACTTCAGAAAAGAGTATGTATCTATGTATTTTGGTTACATTGATTCGTATAATTGCTTATGCTATTCCAGTAATGATAAATGAGCTAATTTGCATGAGATGAAATGAGTTTAAGGAATTTAATGTTTTTTTTAATTTTTCCTCTCGAAAATCTGCTTTATTTTTGTACATGGGTTGGATCTGATATATACCAGCATGGTGAATAGGAATGAGCTACAATATCAGGATAGACTTTGGAGAGACATGCTTCTATATCTGAAGGAAAAAAAAGCAGATAGTTTTTTTAAATTTTATAATGCACTTCAAAAGTTCCGGTAATTTAGTGGAATTTTCAGCAGTACAGCATTGTACTTTATACATTCTATGAAACATCAGTGGAATCCAGCACTTCTGCATAAAAATCCTCATTATTTATATCATTAGAATATAAAATGGTGCAGCATACAGTGTTCTTATTCATTTCAATCCATACAATTGTTGATCACAGCATAAAGAACATTGAGACATACTGTAGTTACTTATTTGAAAGAAAATTAACCAATTAATAAACATGCAAATTTAAAGCCATGTACACCCAGCTGAGTAATCACATCAGAGCAGATAAATCCACATCCCCAAACCTGCATTAGGGTGGCTTCACACGAGCGTGTTTTTGTGCGTGCATTCGCACAAAAACATGCTTCTATCAGAACCAATGCATTCCCTATGGTGTGTGCACATGTTCGTGCTTTACAGGTGTGTGCCTACAAAGATAGGAAATGCGTGCACCACAGGGAATGCAAGCATTGTTTTTAATAGAGCCACAGCTGCTACCGCAACTTTATTGAAGGCAATGGTTTGCCAGCTCCCCTGAATTATTTGTCAGGGAAGGGCTTTACATATAAGCCCTTCCCTGAAAAACAAGAATTTTAGTGTTTAAAAAAAAAAATATATATATATATATATGTATATATATATATATATATATATATATATACTTACCTGTCCGCTGCTGCCGTGTCCCTGTGGGGATGAAGAACACATCCTTCATCCCTGCGAGGAAAAAGAATTCCCTGCTGCACCTGCCACATCTGTGACAGATGCAGCAAAGGAATTCTTCGTCCCTGCTGGGAATAAAGAATTCCGTACCACAGCTGTCACACATGACAGCTGCAGTAGGGGATCCAGCTGCCAGCATTCTGTAATAGTTTTTCAGGGAAGAGCTTTAAATATAAGCCCTTCCCTGAAAAACAAGTAAAAGGGGTGTTAAAAATTAAAAAAAAAACATACTCACCTTCCTGCAGTTGTCAGGGCTCAGCCACGTCCTCTCTGAGCTGTCCCCGGCTCTTCAAAGCAGTTCTTTCAGCAGGCAGGGATTTAGAATCCCCGCCTGCTGAAACAGCTGCTTCTGATTGGCTGAGGTGCTCAGCCAATCACAGACAGCTGCCTCTGATTGGCTGAGCAGCTCATATGCTGCTGAAGGAACTTCATTATAGTGATGGGACTCAAGCTGCTAGACGCGCCATCATGGTCCAAAAAGAAGTTTGCCACTATTGAAATTTTCATTTGATAATCACAAAAGATATTTCATTATTATGAAAAATCTCTTGTCCTTGAACAATCTTTCCATGAAAGAACATTCCCTGAATGTTTACCTTTGCCCAGTGTCATTGAAAGTGTATGGCTTGTTGGAACAACTGTAACAACTAACATGGTTTAAAAGGTGTATGGCTGCATTTGCAAAATGATTGTTCAAAAAATAGTTTTCATTCATTGCTTGTTCAACCACCAACCTACCTCTATATAATCTGTATGTCCACCTTAAAGCTGGCTATACACATTCAACAACTGTTAGGGACCACTGATCTATTATCCGATAACTGCTTTCCCTAGCAGCCCCATACACATGTAAGCTCAGCTTGGGTAGCAAAAGAATCAGGTATTGAAATTCAGCTCCCCAATCGTTTTCTCTATTGAAACCATCTGTTAGGTGAAAGTTGAGCTGCCCCCATATACAGCAAAGAGTTGTCTGACACCCGTTATCAATGGGTTCGGAAGACTTAAGTCTAATGATGAGTATAGGGACCTTAAAGGAGAACAGCAGCCTATCACCACCCATTTTATAATTCAAATTGAGAACTGGAAAATGTATATCCTTTTTCTAGTTGTTCTCTTTGAGTGGAAGGTTAAATCATAGTAGATGTGTTTGAACCACTTAAATGCAATGTATCATCAGAAAACTAACTATTATTTTAATCAGATTTTTATGTTTAAACATTTTTTTACATTTTTGTAGATTTTTCTAATTTTCCATGTCATTATTATATTAAAAAAGAAGAAATGTTGCACTTTCTCACCCTTACCACAGAGCCTTACGATAAACTGACACATAAATGTAATTGAGCTTCAATACAAGATGCCGCCACTACAGAATGTATGTTGCTGTGTTTACCTGCAATGAAAAGGTCCTTTTAAACAGCTGATCAGTGGGATTGCTGGGAGTCAGACCCCCCCTATCTGATATTGATAATGTATCCGAAGGATATCAAGAATGTCCTAGACAACCCCTTTAACTATGCCCAATGTTACGCTATAAAGATGTATAATGTAGTACAGTTTTTGTGCAGCTAAATAATAAACATAAATTAATTTAATGTATCTTTTTTTGTTTGTTAATCAGCATAGGATTACTGACAAGATTCTTCTCATCAAATGCTTGTCTGTCTTGGGATTTGTCATCTTCATGTTCTTTCTTAATTCATTTGTCCCTGCAATCCACCTGGACCTTGGTAAGACTAATGTTCCTTATAAACTACTTTCATAAATGTAATTTTAAAAAGCCATTTCTGAGGTCAAATATTTTTAATGATATAAGGATATATCAACCAACAGGAGAATTCATATGTTTTAAACTATTAACGTACTCTGTTAATTATGTTATGCTATGCAAGATATGCTGTTGGCTTGTTATGTGTTTTGAGCTATTTCCATTCTTACTATGTAATGGTGTCCTCCATCCCAACAAATTCTTTAAATTGAACATGTGTTATATAGCTTTAAATCTATCTTTATCTCCAACACAGGATGGATCGCAATTTTGGGTTCCTTGTGGCTACTTGTTCTTGCGGACATTCAAGATTTTGAAATGATTCTGCATCGAGTGGAATGGGCAACTTTGCTTTTTTTCGCTGCACTTTTTGTCTTAATGGAGGTATGAACTGCAAACTACTGGAGTAACTATAGAGGGTGCAGGGGATGTGGTTACACCCAGGCCCGGGAGCCCTAGGGGGCCTATAAGGCCTTTCTTCTCCATGTAGGGAGCCCAGTACTATAAATAAAGCATTATAGTTGTGGGCCCTGTTATAGGTTTTGCATTGGGGCCCAAGAGCTTCAAGTTACGCCTCTGCTGCAAACCAAAACTGTTTATTCTTTCACACTGTTGCAAAATACCCAGTATTAGAAAAAATATGACGCTGATTTCTATAAAATGAGCATGCTTACACAAATACAACTCCGTAGCATCATATAGAATCCATTACTTTAGGCGGTCTACGCAGTAAACTGGAGATTATATGATCTCAAGTGTCTATTATTTACCTTACCATTGAACAGTTGGTTTGCAACTTGTGCATAGGGCATTGTGGCATTTTGTATTTAATGGGTAAAGATTTGCTTTTGACGATCACAAAATATTCAAATTTTACTCTTATAATTTAAATGGATAAAAAAATGACATGTGGGAAGATGAAAACACATGAACTTTAATTAAAAATTATTTAAGGCTTAATCCTCCTTATGGCATGTGGCAAATACAGCAAAAAATGCCTACAATGTGTTACACGGATGCCATAACATTGTGGCAAAGGGCCAACCTTTTTCATATCAGCTTTCCTTTTCCTCTTAATTATCTTTAATTAAATTATCCTGGCAGCAGACATTATGAAGAAATAAAATATAAATGTGTAGCTGAACTAATTGTTTCTTACATTTTTTTGTCTCCTACTGTATTACTTCGTTTTAGGCCTTGGCTAATCTGCACTTAATAGATTACATAGGGGAGCAGACTGCAGTACTTATAAAGGTGAGCTGATTTACTTCACACCAGAAAACAATATTGTGAATAAGACAGTTGCACTGTTACATCTAATGCAGAGCCTGAAGGGTGGCGCATAATTCTTTTCTTGTATTCTTTGAATCCTTTAGTCTTAAAACAACATATTATCTTCAAAGTATTGTTTCACTTTCAATCTTGTTGCAAACTGCCATATCTAAATATGTATGATGCAACAGCCAATCTCTTCAATGTTTCCTTTTAATTTAGTCTTAAAAAAATAACAAAACTCATTTAAGGGAACATATCAGTGGTTTTGACCTTCTCTCCCAAACTGCTATCACAGCTATGTAGGGGTTAGGATGGGCTTACTGAATGCATTCATGTGTGCATCACTAATGCCGCATACTATAGAAAAAGCACTTTGAATAACTCCTATGCCACATACAGATTCATTTCCAATTGTTCACTGATCTTGGAAGCAGACCCTCCTATTGAGGATCAACTGATGCCTCCTGCATCCTACACTCCATGAACCAGGGACAGTACATGTTACTCTGAAACGCCACAGCATTGACTCGAAAGAGTACACCAAGTCTTAGGAGCGCTCCAGCCTTTTCCTGCCTGCTTTATCTAATGTGACAGCTCTCTCCCTATACACAGAGAGAGTTGTCACTTACCATGATGTGGGTGGAGAGAGGCCGATGCAGAACCACCCCCTGACGTACAGTGCACTTTCAAGTCGAATTTCTAAGTATGTTTATTATGAAATTCTGCAGCATTTCAGAATAACTCATACATGGATATACTGTATGTACCTGTTCCATGCTCATGTTGCACCTGTTCACAGGTTCTTTTTAATACAAGGGCCACTCCTGGCCCCTTCAGTTTGCGTCAGCCACACCGCTAACTCGAGAACTTTCTGCTACAGCTTTGAGTATAGCCAGTCTGGGGCTTCACCAACACAAAGGCTGAGGATTGGTCGCAGCAATCACATGTGTATGCCACATAAATACTCTAGCAGGAAGTCCTCAGGTGTGCAGTGTGGTGCAGGTGGCGCAGACTGCAGAGGCCAGGAGCAGGAGGTTCAATGAAGGTGACTATCTCTATATTTTATTTACTGCACTTTGCCAGTTAAGTTAAAAAAATGTGTCCACCGGACCCAGGACCTGACTGTCGCACAGGGATTTTTCCCAGTGAGTTCAATGGCCAATGCGCCCCTGTATGCAGTACATGAGTTGTTCAAATTACTTTTTCTAAGGTATATTACATTACTGATGGCCCACATGGATTTATTCAAAAAGGTTTCCCTCTACATTATTTAGTGGTTTAGGGGGTCAAACCCGCTGACAGGCTCTCTTTTAATATGGTCTCATTAGTTAATAGTTTCAAACACTCAAAGTCCCATATCTTGCATGATACTATTTATGAATTTTATGTACAAGACACAATATTTGACTGTGCCCCTAATGCATTCCTGATATTATGTGGTGTGCCTGCAGAGATCCTTCTTGGCACATTTATGCCAATTCTCCTATCCAGTTGGTAAGCAGTCAGTATAGTGATTGCATACTTAAGGCCTACTAAGCTATCACTGTTCACTACTGTGCTTTATCCTTAACCTCTTCAAATCTATATAGTCATGAAGGAATAACTTCTATTAGATTTACCAATAAAGCTATATGCTAATAACTACTAAAATTTAGGATTTTCGCTTACGATGTGAAAATAATCCCACTACAGCTATCCCAAAAGTGACAAATGACTTTAAAATTTCCTCATATGCCACACTGTATTTAATTACAGTCGTCTACATTTGTTCCCACTGTTTTAATATGAACTCTGTTGCCACCAAACAGAATGACTTTCAGAAAAAAAAATTGAGACCCTTATATTAGTTTAACCCCTTCCCTCCACAGGACATAAGGGTACGTCCTGGCAGCGGGGTACTTCTCGCAACCGGACGTACCCTTACATCATGTGGATAATGTAAGATTATAAGAGATCTCGTGCTATCCGGCAGCGGAATGCAGCTGGGCGACAGCCGGCACATAGCAGAGCGGAAGGGAAGCTGCCGTAGGAGGTGAGCCGCGAGTCACTGCAGGGACACGGGTCGCATCCCGCGGCGTGAATTCCCGCAGCGAACTCCGACCGGCCGCCTGCTTGAGCCCTAAATATTGGTATTGAATGCTGTAACATGTCTTGGGTACATATTTACTCA
Source organism: Eleutherodactylus coqui (assembly GCF_035609145.1). Taxonomy (NCBI): domain Eukaryota; kingdom Metazoa; phylum Chordata; class Amphibia; order Anura; family Eleutherodactylidae; genus Eleutherodactylus; species Eleutherodactylus coqui. The sequence continues at coordinate 383,891,347 of NC_089837.1, read as the reverse complement.
TATAAAGTATTTACATTTATAAAATTGTTTGAATTCATACATTTTGGTGCACAATTCATTTAGATCAATATTTACGTATACTAATTGGTACACTTAGAAATTACACTAATTTTTCAAGAAACAGCAGATCTTTTGTAAAGTGCCCACAAATTATACTTGTTCTTAAATCATACAATTGAAATCATCTCTCTGATAATTTCTTTAATAGGCAGTTCCTGAAGATGAAAGGCTGGCAATTGCAATCATTTTGGTAGTGTGGGTTTCAGCTTTAGCTTCATCTCTAATTGACAACATCCCTTTCACTGCTGCAATGGTAAGCCGAAGGATATTTGTTTGAAAAAAATGTTTCAAGAATAAAGGTTTCCTATTTCAGGTGTTGCCTAGAAACCAGTAAGTACAAATTCAAAAGTGACATCATAATGCACCTGGCTTAAAAAACACTTTAATTCTGCACACATTTCTGTGTTGAGGTCTAAAATGCAGCCTTACTGGGGATTCAGTTTTAATGAGAAAACGGAACTGCTGAGACCTTATAAGCTCATGCATCTTCGACATTTTGTGACTGTCTCTAAGATAAATCTATATATTTAGGTGCAAATATACCAAAACAGTTGACCAATGTAATCACTGTATATAGCTTTCTGTGATTAAAGAAGTGTCCATCCTGTTTGACAACCATTTTTTTTCAAATAAACTTACAGTTTCAATCAACAGATTAGTTTGAAAGCAGGTACAAGTGATTTATCAAAGAAGTAGTGTTCTTAAAAAGCTTTGTGTTGTTTGCAAATATAACTACCTCTCCAAAATAAACATGTGGTATGCTCCTAGCCGAATATTGCATTGCCCAACAGCCACAGTATTTTCAATTTGTTTGCCTGGCCAATAACCTGCTTCAGGTTAACTAGTTCAGGTCACATGTGTGGGAGCATACCGAGGACAGTGAGCTCCTTAGAATATGAAATGTACCCTTCTCTCTCACTTATTGCTACATTTACCATTTTTTGCCATTTGACTGGAGAGCCTTTTTAATTTTGATTCAACTAATCCAAGATACATATGGACTAAACTGGGATTTAGCCATGCATACTTTGCACATTGACAGGTTAACACTGCTCTATCTTCCTATACTCGTATTGGAAATATTAAATGTATCATCTCTTGTAGATTCTGGTAAACTGCAGAAACCTGCTGTTGTCTAAATGAGTTTGTATATCAAATTATTTTTAATTTGTGCACTGTTAAGAAGTCAGTGTAAATTTCACATCCATCAGGATTTTATTAGGGGAAGACATGGCGTAGCTAAAAGTTTGGACTATTGTCCTTATATCCTTTGGGTTTATATCATGATAAAACATTTCTACCCACTTGCATTTTTTAATGCTGCAATATTGCAGCCTTTTGTTTTTAACACAAATGTCAATGGGACTTTCTAATGTTAAAAAGAATCGCACAACAATCGCAAAGCACAAACTTGTGGTGCATTTCTAACATTAGAAAGTCCCATTGACATTTGTGTTAAAAAAGTCAGCGATATTGCAGCGTTAAAAATAATGCAAGTGGGTAAAAGCCCCTAGGGCATATGGGTATTAGTGTATCTTGACGCCACCAGGTGAAGACAAGACAGACTGCCTAATAACGCCCCCAGAAGCTGATTGGCTGCAGAGAAGGCTCGGCATCAGGTCCTGGGAGCTAAGTAAAATGATCCCGTCCCCTGTGAATCGTGCTGAATGCTCCATCAGTGGAATCCCCGCCTGTGTAATCGCCCCTGCTGTTCTCCCCTCCAGGCTCACCAGGTGTTAAAGCTGCTCTCCGCATCTGGCTCCCCTGGTGTAAATAGTGATTGTATGCAGCCGGATCCTGCCTGTGAATACTGCTGCCCCGCGCAGCATGTGGATTTTCGGCTCCTAAAGTGCCTCCCAGCAGCTGCAGTTTGTTGTCCGCCCGAGTAATCCCTGCTCCGGCAGTTTGCTGTCTGCTGCTGCTCAGTTCCCACATGCTGCTGTTTGTTCCGCTGCACTCCTCACTGCAGCAGTTTCACTCACTGGTTGGTCCACGCTGCAGTTCCATCTGCACCCTCACAGCCGACTTTAGAGCTCCCTCCTTTCCGCAGCGGTACATCCGTTATATCCTGCACACTGACAGCTACATCTCCATGCTACTGGTAGATGTATCACTGCATCCTGTATATTGATTGCTGGCTGCCGTGGATGGTTAGGGTTAGGGATGATGTTTAGCCTTACATTATTACTTTTAAATATTTCCATCTTGTAACATGCAATTATTTACAAGTTATAATGTAAGCCTAAAAGGAACATCTTCTCTAACCCTAACTGTCCACGGCAGCCAGCAATCAATACACACTGTGCTGCTGGGACCTTTCTGACATCCCCCAATAGGGAGCTAGGGGTGTGAGAGGGGTGTTCCCCCTAGCTTACTGGTGGCGGCAAGATACACTAATACCAGGCATATGATCTGCCTATGTACATGGAAGTAGCAAGTGCTGACCGAAATGCTCATTGTCAGTCAGTCAACCGTGGAGATATTATTTGCCTATGTCAAAACATCAAATGCGACTAATTTATTGCAACATATTTGTTCAGGAAATGATAAGTAAATGATGGACTATGGGGCTATCCTTAAACATTTAAGTAATGTTTAGTCCCCTTCTATTTCCTGACTGTTGCTCTGCCCCCTTCCTTTATGACTTAGCCAGACACTCACTGTGAAGATATGGGTAGCGAAGAGAAAGACAGCTGATTGAATGCTTCAGTAAGTGAAGGATTAATATGGTATGTTCCTGGCAAAATGAGGGGTATCTGGTGTCGGCAAGTCAGTGAAGAAGAAGTTAAGTGTGCATCCAGATATGTTATGAAGTGAATGGGATTAGTAGTGATGTCTGGAAAATATGTATGTGGTAATATTTATACTATTTATTAAACTGATAACTTTGTAGTTAACTGTGTTTATATAAGCACTCTCCAGCAGTATTATTCAAGCACATTATAATAATACTTCAGCTTTTCATGGTTTCTTTCACTTGGACACTGTATAATGGTATTATTTAGGCAGTGCATAGTGGTGTATTATGCCTAAGGAGGAATTGAAATATTCATTTTTATAGTTTGAGGCCAAAAAAGCAAAGCATCTCAGCTGCAAAACTTCATTGCAGATTGGTTTGTTTAGTTGAAGATTTTATGACCGTAAAGTTTGACGTTTCTTGTGCTTTGCTTAGCTGCCTAACTGCTTTCAGCAGGCTTATCCTGCACTTGTATTGATTGGTAATCTGTGGGGGAAATTTTCTAACTTGTGAATCTCGCAAAAGTGTGCCTCATAGCTTGTCTGAGCTTCTATAATAAAGTGGGGCAGTTTGTTTCCTTACATCAGATTACCCTACTGGGGATAGAACATCCAAATATAAACTTTGATATTAACTTTTTCATATTATGAACTTTCAGTTCATTGCTGTCTATTGTCCTCCCCAACTGGTTTATTTGTTAAAAATCTTCAAGAACTGCAGAACATACAAGGTAGTTTTAGGTAAGCAATTGTACAGTTCAAGGCACCTTTCTAATTTTAAATAATGTGGCCAATACTTAAACTCTTTTATCCACTCAAGCTTTTTTGTTCAAAATTAACAGTTTCAATAAGAGTTCTTTTTTTCTCTCTTTATTTCCAAGTTCATTTTATGCTGCAGAAAAGGCCACATCTGTCGCAAATGATTTATTAGATAATTACAAATCTATAGCAAACTATAGAAGTTAATGAAATGTCTTAAAGATTTTCTTAAAGAAAGGTCATGGTGCAAACATTACAAAAAGATGTGTTGCTAAAGTACTCATGCAGAAACTGGAAAACACTGATAATTTGTCAAAAGATAACTGTAATGCAGGAAGAGAATAAAATGAATGTAACAAATTATGATTTGGTTTAATTGTGATACATTTCAACTGACTTTGATTTAGGGCAATAGACGATCCTTGCTCTGGTCTTACTTCTGCATTGGAAACTTACGGAAAGAAAGGTAATGAAGGTTATAACAGAGTTCTGTGGTTAAGAATAGACAAAAGGGGAATGTGGCTTCACCGGTGAGAGGATCGGAACTGCTGATGAGAGCTTCATCCTACCCAAATTGCATCTGGCGCTATCTGGGCTCCTGTGGGGTTTCTGAGCTTCCCCACTAGCACCATCATACTCCTGGCACCAGGAGGAAGAAATAGAGGGGCTTCCTGGCCCGAACTGTTGCTGCATAGATTTGCGGTCAACCTGGAGGCCCAGTGAAGCTGGGGGCTAAATTTTCGGTGCGGCTGATCGCAGCTGCTAGTAGCGGAATCCGGGGGCTGCCGGAGGCCAGAATAGGCCCAACCACAATCAGACACAGGTCCCCTGGCCCAGGGGCAGGACGTGCGGCAGGAAAGCCCCACAAGCCAGTGACTAACCTGCGGCTATTTGGCTCCTCTGCACCTCACAAGTACTCCCCATCAGCACTGGAGTCCTCCCTGAGCCACCTGGATCACATAGAGAGGTCTCACAGCCTGCTCACTGCACTTTGAACATTGCAGCCTGGTCGGCCGGAGAAGCCAGGGACTAAATTAGCGGGCAGCCCCATGCAGCTGGATCGCGACACTGCAGGAGGCCTCCTTGCAACGGGCTGCAGAGTCCCTGGAAGCAAAGAAGAAGGTGAGCTCCCTTAAGAAACTGGGATAAGCACCAATATTGGCGGCCTAGGGCTGCCTGGGAAGCAGTCAGGGTGTGAGGAGCCCTGGTAACAGCACCTCCAGGGATCACAGAAGAGAGGGCTCACCACACGAGGCCCCCCTATGTCCCATAAAGCACAATCTTGACCAGCTAGCGGGTGAGAGGCACTTGTCACAGCCCCTCCAGGGATCACAGCAGAGAGGACTCACCACAGAAGACCCCCTATGCCCCATAAAGCATTGGCTGAGACCAATTAGGGGGTGAGAGGCACATGTCACAGCTCCTCCAGGGATCACAGCAGAGAGGGCTCACCACAGGAGGGCCCCCACTTTGCCCCAGAAAGCAGAAGCGAAAACAGTGCAAGAGGCCCGGAAACACACTGCCACCCAAGGCCTGAATAAACCCCAGGAACTCAACTCAGCCCATGAACGTTGAGCTACCTGCTGAGGAAACCCGAATCACCCCCTCCACTGGCTAGGTCTGGGTCAGTGTAGCCCAGAGAAGCGGCAGAACCTTACCCCCTCTCGCATGAAGACACTCATTCTGACAAATCTTGTCCGCCTTCTTCACCTTAGCATCCATTGTACAGATGCCACTGGGAACGAGATGCATATAATGCACAACTAAAACTTCTCGCATCACCATGGGGAACTGCATAAAGCTACAGAACATCCCAAAATGGTGAAACCCAACAGAGACAGAAGCAAAGACCTCCTTGATACACCAAAACCCTCCAAGAGCCAAGCAGATTTAGACAAATACCTAAAGGAAAAGCACGCTTCACCCACTGTGCAAAAGATTAAAGCTTCACACAACAACCTACAGGAGCAGGATCTAGAGGACTCAGATATGGAGTGCACATCAGCCAGCTCAGAACAGGCCAAGGATCAAGATCGTAATTAGAGATGAGCGAACGTGCTCGGCCCCGCCCCTTTTTCGCCCGAATACCGCGATTTTCGAGTACTTCACTACTCGGGTGAAAAGTACTCGGGTGCGCCGGGGGGCGGGGAGAGGCGTGGCGGCGTGGGGGGTAGCAGCGGGGAACAGGGGGGAGCCCTCTCTCTCTCCCTCTAACCCCCAACTCCCCGCTGCAACCCCCTGCGCCGCCACGGCGACCCCCGAATTTTTTCGCCCGAGTACGGAAGTACTCGAAAATCGCGGTATTCGGGCAAAAAAGGGGCGGGGCTGAGCACGTTCGCTCATCTCTAATCGTAATCCAATCTTGCGCTCCTTTATAAAACAAATCCTCACACAGTCACTTTCTCCAGTAATGAAAGAACTGGCGGACATAAAATCTGATGTGAGGCAAATAGGCCACAGAGTAGAAGCCCTGGAAAATACACAATATATCCTGCTACAGCACAGCAGCGCCACACAAGTGAATCTAATTGCTCAGCAAGAACATTTGAACAATGCCATGCTTATGTTGGAAGACCAGGAGAGCAGGAGCTAATGCAAAAACATCAGGTTTTGTGGCTTTCAAAAGGCCACATATGACATCCCTAGGAGGCTCTGAGGCAGAAGGTTTAGGGTGCAAGGCTGCGTGAACACGCTCAATAACGATGGTTTCTGCCCTCACGTCCCCCAGCAGGGATTGGAAATTTTGAAGCGCTGCTGCACGAAGCGCCTCATTCACCACAGATTCTGGAAAGCCACAAAACCTGATGTTTTTGCATTAGCTCCTGCTCTCCTGGTCTTCCAACATAAGCATGGCATTGTTCAAATGTTCTTGCTGAGCAATTAGATTCACTTGTGTGGCGCTGCTGTGCTGTAGCAGGATATATTGTGTATTTTCCAGGGCTTCTACTCTGTGGCCTATTTGCCTCACATCAGATTTTATGTCCGCCAGTTCTTTCATTACTGGAGAAAGTGACTGTGTGAGGATTTGTTTTATAAAGGAGCGCAAGATTGGATTACGATTAGAGATGAGCGAACGTGCTTGGCCCCGCCCCTTTTTCGCCCGAATACCGCGATTTTCAAGTACTTCCGTACTCGGGCGAAAAAGGGGCGGGGCCGAGCACGTTCGCTCATCTCTAATCGTAATCCAATCTTGCGCTCCTTTATAAAACAAATCCTCACACAGTCACTTTCTCCAGTAATGAAAGAACTGTTATGTAGATACCTACGCTATACTTCAAAAAGTGCGAGAGACTCAGAATGTCAACTTTGAAGGCACCAAAATTGCATTATTTCAGGATCTGTCTCCAAGCACATTAAGCAAGCGGCGCATCCTCAAACCACTGATGGACGCCCTCATAGCCAAAAAGATTCCCATAAGATGGCTTTTCCCATTTGGTCTGGCGATCTTCAAGGATGGCAACCAAATCACTACTTGATCACCTGCTGACTTAAACAAAGCCTGGGAGAAGCTGGACATCACAACTATAAACATCCCGTGATGTTGCCAATCCACTTCAACAATAAATTCCCAGTGCTTCCATCACCAGAGGAATGGAAGCTTCATTCTAAGTTTAAGTCTCAAAATAACAAATAGCTAACTATGATTCAGAAACATTCAATGTGAAATATGTTCTTTTGTTCTCTTTCTCTTCCCTTTTTGCCAGGCTAAGCAGACAAATGCCTGAATGATTTGCTACGAACTTGTGAGGAACTTGGTCCTTTTGCAAAAGTTCTGTAATCGTTAGTTATCTATGTAATGCACCCACACACCACTAAGATTACAATATATGTCATGCATGCCTGGGGACTCTCCCAGCTCCTGCCCATGCCACTGACCTCTTGTATGTGAGCGCTTGCTTGTAGCCATTGGTGGGGGTTGTACCTGGGTGGATTCCCAGCACACACCTTCATTTTCTGCCTTTTGCTTTATATTATGTATTGCTTGCATGGCTGGAGGTCCCCTTAGCTTCTGCCTGTGCAGTTGGCCCCATTGTATATGAGCCGTTGCTCGTGGCTGGCTGTTGGGGTGGGACCCGGGGTGGATTCCCAACCCATATCTGCACCCCCCTCTCCTTGCGCCTTATAACCATCGCTGCAGGGAGGGACATTCACAGTTGGGGGCTTTCCTGGCTTCATCCCATGCCGCTGGCCCATTGAATGTAATAGGTTACCCGCAGCTGGTGGTGGGGATAGGTCCAGCGGACCCAGCTTCACACCTTTATTTCCCATCATTTGCTTACTATGTTATATTGTGTGGGCGATTGCCCCCTCCTTACCCCCATGCAGATGGCCCTTGCATATGAATGGTTGCTCTTGACCAGCTGTGGGAGTGGGCCCCCGGGGTGCGGTCCCAGACCATATATTCATCCCACACCTCATGCATTATAACTGATGCTGAAGTGTATAACATGTGGGGTCAGGGGTTTTCCCCATTTCTTGCCCATGCTGCACACGAGTAGACAGCCCGTGGCTGACTGCAGACATCATGTGGGTTCCGTATTGCATCTTACCACGCACCTTCGCACAAAGCATACTGCAACATGGCCATACTGTAGCTCGCTATAACCCATAGACCTCACGAACAAGTCGCGGAAGTGGACCTTATAAATACGGCCTCACTTTTCCCTTAGAGAAGCTTGTAAACTTTCTCCGCTAGAGTCTTCTGGTTGATAAAAGGTGTTTTACGTTTCTGGCCTCTAGGTTCCCCCTGGACATAAAAGTAGTACATGTCATGTTAGCAAGACATGACCAGCACCATATTGGGAGACACTAGGGCATCCCCTGGGTTCCCTCTGAGCCCATGTGGGGTCTGCCGGAGGCCACGAACGAGAAACATTAGCCTGTAGCATCCTATGTACTTAGCAAATATTGATATCACCCTTAGTTCCCTGCGGTTTGTGCGAGTGTGAAGCACAATGCGGTGCAAACACCACCCCCATCCAAGCCCAGCTGGGTGCAAACCATCCACGTCTACATTGTGTTTCAAACTACAGCGAAACCTACGAAACACTTACTCCAAAAAAAAGCACCTACTCAGCTATATTAACTCTTAACCATATGTTGGCAGTTGCCTAATTTCTGTACATATTGTTGCCCGCACTCCCATCATACTAGTCGTCATCCCTCTAGGCCTATCTGGAGACAAAATATTCTGTGATCCGCATATTTCTGATCCCTATGGCCACCATTAAATGCTCATTCCTCAATGCAAGAGGAATGAACACCACCCCAAAAAAAGGTACCAAGTATTTAATATCATGAAGAAACCTAAATCGGATATAATATTTCTTCAGGAAACACACCTTAGACACAACCATGTCCCCAAGCTACCACTGTACAATTATATTAAATAGTTTCATAGCACACATACCTCGGCCTCAAGAGGCACTTCAGTTGTCATAGGAGAAAATGTACTCTTCCTACCCTTCCTCCCGATCTCAGACCCTGAAGGTCGCTATCTATTCATAAAAGAAACTCTCTCTGACACTAAAATTTCCTTAACAAATCTCTATGTCCCAAACAAAAAACAAATCCCCTGGCTAATCAATAAGCTTAATAAATTCAGTGACTTTGCCAAAGGCCTAATGGTAATCTGTGGAAATTTCAACACAATCCTCGATCTACTACTTGACACTACTGCAAAAGCTCCCCCGACTTCATTAAAGTGCCTAATGAAGCTCAGGAACGTAATTACGAACCTAAACCTTAGAGACTCATGAAGAACCCTCTATTCCGACACAAAAGATTTTACTTTTCACTCCCAGGTTCATGCCACGCTACATAGAATTGACTATTTCTGGATCTCAGACAAATATATTCAGGCCCTTGTAGATGCGGAGATTGGCGCAATCACAATGTCAGATCATGTGCCAATTACTCTGACAATATCTATTTCCAGACTCCCTGTCAGAGAATGGATGTGGCGCTTAAACAATACACTTCTAGAAGACAATAGACATACCCCCCTTTTGTCTAACAAATTAAAATAATTTTTTGAACTTAATAATTCCCCTGAGATTTCTCCTTCCACACTTGGGAAACCCATAAGGCATTTATAGCAGAAGAATTAATTGCACTCAGGACTAGGGTTAAGAAATTGAGAGAGAAGGAACTAGACTCACTTCTAGCCCAAATTTTCAGCCTTGAAAAATAGTATCAATTATTGATGCAAGACGACACGCTAGCAGACCTTAAAATCTTCAGAAATAAATTAAATGACTTACTAAATACAAAATCTGCAAAAACGCTTTTCTCTTCTAAATTTAAAATTTATGCACATGGGGACAAAGGTACCAAAGCGATGTCTAGACTAATTAAGAAACAAAGAGAAAAAGCATTCATCCGTAAAATCAAAACAGCAACTGGACATGTACTGACTTCAACATCTGATATCACCACAGAATTTTAAAACTATTACGAAACACTATATAACTTAGGCAAAAAAGACAGAACAAACCCTAACACATCAGACACCTCCCCATCACCTGTTTCCTAGACTCCCCACATCTCCCCACACTCTTGTCAGAGGTACTAAACCATTCACAATTCCAGAAGTAACTCAAATACTCACATCTATACCTAATGGCAAGAGCCCTAGTCCAGATGGATTCCCTGTGAATTACTACAAAAAGTTCCCAGAAATCTTATTTCCACACTTTGTTAATCTTTGCAATTCACTAATGGAAGGAGGCCAATTGCCCAAGCAAGCTCTAGAAGCATGTATAATGCTGATCCCGAATAAAGGGAAAGATCACGGACAGTGTAGTAATTATCGCCCCATATCCTTACTAAATACAGATCTCAAGCTTTGGGCAAAACTCATTTCCCACCGTATCTCCCCCCTCCTTCCCAAACTGATATACCCTGACCAAGTTGGATTTGTCCCTAGCAGAGAAGGGAAACATAACACCTCCTGTCTGACACATGCAACCCACTACGCAAAGACTAAAAAACTGCCGCTCATCCTCCTGGGAACTGACGCCGAAAAGGCTTTTGATAGGGTCAACTGGAATTATATGGTAGTGGTACTAAGCAAATTTGACTTTCCACCACAAATCATAGCGTCCATCCTCATGCTTTACTCCACTCCAACAGCAAGAATTTTAATAATCAGCACACTGTCGAAACATTTTACAATCAGCAACGGCACTAGATAGGGGTGCCCCATCTCCGCAACTCTATTTGTCTTGGTGAGTGAGACACTCCTCTAAAAAAATTATGCAGTCGCCTGACATAAAAGGCTTGAAAATAGGAGACATCACACACACAACTGCGGCATTTGCCGACGATCTATTAATAATAATAGCTTTTCCAGCACTTTTAGATATCTTCAATACCTATAGTAAACTCTCTAATTTTAAAATCAATTATAATAAATCTGAAGCACTAAATGTAAACATCCCTACATGGCTCCTAGGCACAGTGAAACACCTTTCACCCTTCAATTAACCCACTTCTGGGATCAAATACCTAGGTATTACATTATGTGCAGACCCATCTTGCTTATTCAAACTCAATTATTCAGTATTAATTTAAAAAGTCTAGGACCAGCTAAAACACCTGAATATACCTTTCATCTCCTGGATGGGCAAGAAAAACCAAGTTGCATCTTATATTATGCCAACTATGTTTTATACTCTCCAAAGTGTCCCTATCACTATCCCCAAATCATTTTCCAAAAATTGCATCAGCTCCTCAGTACCTCCATCTGGAATAATTGCAAACTGCGCTAAGCCCATGCCTATCTAACCAAAAAAAACCCAGCAAGGTGGATTTTGCCTCCCGGATGCTCAAAATTACCATAGGGCAATACACATTGCCAGATGGATCTCCTTGGTGGACCCGAACACAAGCCTCCAATCGTTCTGCATTAGAGATGAGCGAACACGTTCGGCTCCGCCCCTTTTTCGCCCGAACACCGAACTTTGCGAACACTTCAGTGTTCGGGCGAAAAAGTTTGGGGGCCGCCGTGGCAGCGCGGGGGGGTGCGGCGGGGAGTGGGGGGGAGAGGGAGAGAGAGAGGGCTCCCCCCTGTTCCCCGCTACTGCCGCCCGCGCCGCCGCGCATCTCCCCGCCCCCCGGCGGCACCCGGACACTTACGCGCGAACACTGCAGTGTTCGGCAAAGCCGGTGTCCGGGTGCGGATGTGTCCGTAACGGACACGTTCGCTCATCCCTATTCTGCATAGAAAGAGATCTCCTAAACACAGAGGACTACTATCTCCTTTGGGCTAACCAAAAAATTCAAAGCATAACAAGTCAATAAGCCCAGCCACTCATGCGACGATCAGGGTAATAACAGAATTACGTTAAACTGGAACAGGGTCTGATAAACTCTCTCCCTTCACTCCAGCTTCCCTAATACCCCTCATTATGGAGAAGAAATCTTTACCAGCATCCCATATCTGGAATAAAATGTCTATGACAATTCATGACATCCCAAAAAGCCCCTAAATCACCAAACTACAACAGATTGAGCCCCTTATCCCTTGCTATAAACCCAACTTCTTGGAAGCCATGAATCTATAGAAATCACTCTCAAGATTCTATGATCTATACCATAACAAATTAAGGGACCCATTATGGTTTGAATACTATTTATCACTCCCAAATCCCTGTGGAAAATTCATTTCTAAGCTTCACAAGGGAATGCTCTTAGCCTCAGTACCACGCAAACCGTTGTTCTTGACAAAGTGGGAAAAGGCATTAAATATTACCCTGTCCAAAGATAACATAGGCAAAATACTGAGCAACTCTCATGGTTTCTCAACATGTATCCGGATTCAAGAAAGCTCATTCAAGCTTCTAACAAGATGGCATAAAACACCCCAACTATTTAAACTAAATCTAGCTTCATCTGATTGCTGCTGGAGATGCGACCTCCAGGGTGGCTCCATCTCTCATATTTGGCAGAACAGCCAAATATTGCCCCTTATTGGAAGCAAATATTCTCCCAAATCAATAAAATTTGCTTAACCTCGCTTAATTTGGCACCAGTAGAAGTATTATTGTGGTTCCCAACCAAAAATGTTACCCCAAAGAAAGACAACTTGCCAACAATCTTACTAACTGTAGCCAAACTACTCATTCCCTTAATGTGGCGAAACAAAGAACCGCCTCTCTTACCCAGTGGGAAAACAAAATACATCAAATGTTCCGCTATGAGAAGCTAATGAGTTGGAGGGAACGGTACCAAAGCTAAATTCTTGAACACATGGTCACCATGGATTGAATTTAAAAAAATTAAGATGGCCATACAACATCATCCGAATCACCCAATCTCCTTCATCCTCTAACATAGTTCTCCCAGACACTTGAGGCCTCTCAAACAGTCTTTAGAAACATATCCATACTGATAAATAATAAATCTCCAGACTAGAAACACTTCAAAACCAGCCTAGATGACGAACTCCTCCCTCCCCCCTCTTTTCTGGTTTGATTATTGTTTTATAGTTTAAGTTAAGATTAGAGATGAGCGAACGTACTCGTTTCGAGTAATTACTCGATCGAGCACCACGATTTTCGAGTACTTCAGTACTCGGGTAAAAAGATTTGGGGGGCGCCGGGGGGGGGGGGGGCGGGGGGAGGCGTGGCGGCGCGGGGGGTAGCAGCGGGGAACAGAGGGGAGCCCTCTCTCTCTTTATCTCCCCCCCACTCCCCGCTGCAACCCCCACTCACCCACGGCGCCCCTCGAATTTTTTCGCCCGAGTACGTAAGTACTCGAAAATCGCGGTATTCGGGCGAAAAAGGGGCATGGCCGAGTACGTTCGCTCATCTCTAGTTAAGATCATTAATCCTTGCAATAGTTGTAAAGTAGATTCCGATCAGAGTCAAACTTGATAAGTGTACTAATGCTGTTGTGAATTGTAATTGATGGATTCTTATGCGAGACCTGCATGTCTCAATCACAATATCTCATAATTTTTGACCCATCTGCATAGATAGTCATTGTACATTGCAGCTTTGTGTGTTTGCAACATACTTTCTTAATAAAAATAAATTTTTAAAAAGAGTAGACAAAAGGGATGGCTCCTTGTGAAACTGGTGTTTGCTTAACAAAGCTACTGAGCAAAAGTGTTTTGTTTAAAATGTGTGTGCACGTTGGGAAAATGAATTTTAGCCCTGTATATATAGAACTGAAGAGATTATTGTGGGCTAATTACTGAATTGCTTTTCTGCTAACATGCCTTTTATCAGACTTCAGTGGATCTTCCATGTGAAGCACTTTCCTTTCTTCTTTCAGTGCTTGAGTCTGTATGTATCTGTTTCTTCCCCCTTCCTCACAAGACATGTTACAATGTATTCTTCATCCTCATAGAAATTATAGCTTTATGGGAATAGTAGCCTACACTGAAAACAATTGCCTTTCAGGTGTCTACAAGTAGGTTAGAAGAAGCGGAGGAGGAATACATGACTGCAGGACTTGACTACAAACTATTTCTTTGTAGTCCGTAACATCAGAGTAGCTGCTGCATGAACCTATTGGACATAGCGCTATACACTAAACAATTGATTTTGTTAAATCAATATTATTTACAATTTTTTTCATTTTGATATTCAATGTACTGAGGGCAAAGAAAATACATCAATATTTAGTTTAAAAAAACATAATAGATACTAACAAATATTTGTATCAAGGTATATAGTAATAAAAGGACACTTGTGCATACGAAATAAAGATAAAATACATGTTATGCAATACTATGTTATTCCAAGTGGCAATAAAATATATTACAAAGTTTAATATCTTTTGTATTCACTATTAGTTTACTGGAACTAATAACCGCACACCCACGTACATGCACAAACAAGTATGAATGCAGGTCTGTGCAGCATGGCTTTCAATGGGGCCATGGCTGCTGCTGAACTCAACCTAAGGGCTCATTCAGACGAGCGTGTTTATCTGTGTGCAATCGTGCGCACATAACCACGCGTCTATTAGAACCATTGGTTCCCTATGCTGTGTTCACATGTCCATAATTTACAGGCGTGCAAACAAGAGTATCTGCAAAACATTGGACATGCGTGCATGCATAGGTCCATGCTGCGCCTCAATATTCCCCGCGGAGAGTCCCCTTGTCACTGAACATGCTGACAGCACTGTCACAGTGTTCAGTGACAAGGGGACTCCCCGTAGGTAGTAAAGAATCCCCTGCCACAGCTGTGACAGCTGTGGCAGAGGATCGCAATGTTCTACCATTGCTTTCAATGGGGCTGCCGCTGCTGCTGGCGGCCCTCTTGAAAGCGATGGGCTGCCGACAATTACTGCTGTGATTTTCTGGGAAGGGCTTTAAATATAAGCCCTTCCCTGAAAAATCATCCCTGGCTTGTGTTAAAAAAAATCAGAAAAATATATGCTTACCTCTCCGCCGCTGTTGGGGTTCAGGCGTGTCTTCTTTGCTTGGTCCCCGGCAGAGTAGTAAGGTTTTCTCAGCAGGTGGGGATTTTAATTTTTTTTTTCCTTTCCACTTTTAAAAAATCATAACTTTTATTCATCCATTAGCCTAGCTGTATGAGGGCTTGTTTTTTTGTGGGATGAGATGTTGTAATAATGGCATTATTTAATGTATCATATAATGTTCTGAAAAATATTTTTAAAAATTCCAAGTGGAGTGAAATATGCACCTCAGCAAAAATAACATCAGTGCAATTGCTGTACTGCTTTTAAAAAATGTTATATCTTTGGAAAAAAAATAACTTTTTCTGTCAACATAGTTGTGCAAGGGCTCGCTTTTTGCTGGACATCCTGCAGTTTCTATTGGTACCATTTTAGAGTACATACAACTTTTTGATCATCTTTTGTTAAATATTTTCTTTACATGGGGTGACCAAAGAAACGTTCTTTGATAGATTAGAATTTTATGGATGCAGTGATACCAAATTTTTTTTTAGATGTTTTTTATTTAGATTTTTTTGTATTATAAATATGGAAGAACAGTTTTTCATAAACCTTTAGTACTTTTAATTTTTTTATAATTATTCAAACCTATTTTTACTAATATTTACATTCTTTTTAGTCCCCATAAGGAACTTGAACTAGTGATCATTTCTGCAGTATAATTTAATACCATAGTGTTATGTTATGTCACAAACTGACAGGAAGTCTATTAAGGTAAGGTTTCATTGGCTGTCTGCAATGTCAGCACTGGGAGCCTTTAGAAGGCCCCTAGCTGTCATGACAACCAAAAATGCTGCTGTCAGAATTTATTGTGGCATTTAAAGGGCTAACAACTGTGACCTGCATTTGGGCTCATCGCAGCTGTTGCGAGCAGCCAACACCTGCATTGTATGTAGCGGGATTGACACACAATCCCGCTCCATATAAACCCCAAACCTCCTTAACCTAATTGCACATCATGGAGCGTTAAGCGGTTAAAATTTGATTTAAAAATAAATTTAATTTTAAAAAATCATTTTTTTCCCTAGCTTTTTGTACCCATTGCACTTAATAAAACAATAAAATTTTTAAAAAAATCTGTGGAAAAACATATTTAAAAAATTGCCCTGTGTCTAAAAAAAATACAGCAAAAATAATTTTAATAACTGAAGAAAAAAAAGGCCATAAAACCACAAGTATAAAATCATCAAAAAATGTCTGGTCCTTTTAGGACCCAGACACCGTGGTCCTGAATGAGTTAATGTTAATGGGCACTGTAGTTAGCAGTATAAACAGATGCTTTACACTTGAAACACTTATTATGGGCACTTGTGTGGCTGTGTATAGGCATTACAGGGCTAAATTTATGTCATGAACAGGAACTTTTTGGCCCTATGATAGTGTACTTTGTGCTCTATTTGTCTCAATTCATGAAGATTAGTCACTGACTAAGTCATCAGGACTAGTCATTGACTTTTACCGGAAACCGATAAAACTAAAATGGCGGAACTAGATGGAAGAGCATAACTCAATGTGGAGGTATTTGTAAACACTAAATTGGTATGTTTTATTAAATGTTTCATGACACCCTCACAATAATGCAGCAATAAAGATGAAAGAAAGAACATTAAGGCTTTATTCTATCCCAAACATGAATCAAAGCACTCATTCAGGCTTGCTGAGATAAAACAAATTGGGTCATTAAACTATAAATATTTTTTCATACGCTGTTTTATGTTTGAAAAGCTTTTTCTGCTGTTTGAACATGACTAGAAAATGCTATAAATACATCGCTCATTATTTTAAGATTTTCTTTGAAGGCAGTTGTGTTACTTCCTCATCAATACTTTCACTCGTTTGGCATAAATAGCCACTCTGTAAAAATGTGCATCCAATCTGAATGCCCTAAAGTTAAATATTCCCAGCATCTATTTTCTTCTTGATACTGTAGACTTTGGCGCATGCAACTTTCCTTTTTTGCACTGTTCAGCATCTTTAGAAAAAATGAAACACAAGATGATGGGGCGCTTGTTTTCATTGAAGTAATGATTTACTTTCAACATTCTCAAGACTTACATTCACTATTTGCTTAGGCACAAATATTATATCTTTGGTGCATTTGTTTAAACAGGTTTTCCAGTCACTAAAAAGTTTACAGCAATAGTTTGAGAGAGTAAAGTGCTTACTATGTTGCTGTGTAAATTTTGTGATTGTTGGACCTTTTATGTCAGGATAGTCCAGAAGCTTTGTAATTCTTTGCATTAGAATCTCAGCCTAGCTGCACTCTGAAAACTGCTCTCCCTCCTCTGCACCCCCTCATATTTTAGGAAATTCACTGATAATGTGTTAAAGGGGTTGTCCCGAGAAAGCAAGTGGGGTTATACACTTCTGTATGGCCATATTAATGCACTTTGTAATATACATTGTGCATTAAATATGAGCCATACAGAAGTTATTCACTTACCTGTTCCGTTGCTGGCGTCCCCGTCTCCATGGTGCCGTCTAATTTCAGCGTCTAATCTCCCAATTAGACGCGCTTGCGCAGAAGGCTCTTCTCCCTTCTCTTGGGTCTCGGCACGAGTGGAGTTCTGGCTCCGCCCCTTCTACGCGTCATCGCGTAGCTCCGCCCCGTCACGTGTGCCGATTCCAGCCAATCAGGAGGCTGGAATCGGCAATGGACCGCACAGAGCCCACGGTGCACCATGGGAGAAGACCTGCGGTGCATCGTGGGTGAAGATCCCGGTGGCCATCTTGCTAAGGTAAGGAAGAAGTCGCCGCAGCGCGGGGATTCGGGTAAGTACTAAACTGTTTTTTTTTTAACACATGCATTGGGTTTGTCTCGCGCCGAACGGGGGGCCTATTGAATAAAAAAAAAACCCGTTTCGGCGCGGGACAACCCCTTTAAATGGGACTTGGCTTACATCTTGTATATAGTTAAGGAGGTAAGTCAAGACCTGTTTCGCATGTGAACAGTGATGTTCCGTCACAGAAGAGAGGGAGAACAGTTCTAAATGTAGTAAGGCCGAGATTGTGATGCTGGGAACTAAACTATGTCCGTCCTATCAGTAACAGAGAATCTCTGACAGTCATTGGAATTTTCAGGAGCAAGCAGTAAGAGCTTTACTTTTGCAAGCTACTCTAGGTCTATTGCTCTACATATTTCAATGGCTAAACCCTCTAGAGGCTTTGAATATCACTGGCTGTTGAGCCAGTCTCTTGTATGTGTGGTACTATACTGAACATGATGTTTTAAAATTTATATATTGTTATACATAGAACTAAATACAATTGTCAAAAAAGGATATTTTTTATATATAAATGTGCCTTAAGATACCTCTGTGCTGCGAGGCTTGCATTTGTATTTCTTTCTAAATATTTTGTCATGCAAGACCTAGTACCTACTGTGACCAGTAGTCCTGGCTAAACAAATTTGTAAACCAAAGAAGCAGCATGGCTCAGTAATAACTATAAAGTCGCTTTCACACAGACATATTTTAGATTGAATGACCACAGACGGATTATAGCTGTGGAATTTGCAGTCAGACATCCACTGCGAATTGCGCAGCAATATCCATCCATAGACATGTCATGTTAAAGAATTCTCCCCTGCCCACAAGCGGAGGAGAATCGAATCATGTTCTAATTTGTGTGTAAAATTGAACAGACGACTTTCATTGCAGTCAATGGAAGCTGTTCGTCCCGCAAAACTTCCGCTGTGAGCACAGTAGAGGTATCGCGAGAAATCATGTCACCGTCCAACACCGGCACTGTGTGCGCTGCACTGCGCATGAGCCCCAACTCGCCAGCCGAGACACTCACTGCAGATACGGAGAGGTGAGTATAGGGTCTCTGGGGGGTGCCGGGTCTGATCCTGCTGCAAGATTTCTCAGTTGGAATCTGACCTGGTCGTGGGCATGAGGCCTTGGTCAGTTTTTTACATCAGTATTTGTAAGCCCAAATCTTACCATTACACTGTTTATATCTTGTTGCTTCCCTTCTAGTCTTGGCTCACAAATACTGATACAATATACGGCCTAAATTCATCCATGTGAGAGTGACCTAATGGTAACTATTCAAAGACATCTTTAATTGAAATGTATTTTGGACCTAGAACCATGTAAAATAATCTATAAATGCAAGGTGATTCAAAAAGAATGGTGAAAAGTAAGGCCGTCTGCACACGGGCGGAAATCCCGCGGGATTTCCGCCACTGAAAGCCTGCATAGGAGTGCATTACAATACGCACTCCTATGCAGACGGCCGCGGTTTGGCCGCGCGAAATCTCACGCGGCAAACAAACCGTGGCATGTCCTATTTCCCCACACAGAAATGACACTCACCCGGCCGCCGGCTCCGGTCTGCGCATGCGCTGGTTGCCCGGCAGCCGGCACATGAAAGAGCCGGGGCCGCCGGCCGCGGGTAAGTACGCGCTCCTCCCTGCAGGCACTGGGGTCGGGTCCCGCGGCGAGAATCCTCGCCGCCGGATCCGACCTGCTCGTCTGCAGGCGGCCTATAGCTGATTTATTCATACATTGACATACAACAGCTAGAATCACAGGAAAAAACAGAAGAACTCTTCAAGTTTTCAATGCACCTTACACATGTTCATTGCAGACACTGTTTATGACATGGCAGATGTCAAATCGGTAGTTTAGTTTTCCCAAGGCAATTTTTTAGTATATCCCCTGTTATCAATTCCACTGCAGCAGAGATGTTTTCAGTCATTTATTGTCACCAATTGTGCGTACATTAAAGGCTCGGTCAGACAAGCGTTTTTTTAGTGCACGCAAAAAGAGCACTTCTAAAAGAACCAATGGGTTCCTATGGAAGCGCTTACATGGGAAAACGTTAGGTGCGCGAAACGGCGTGCACCTAACAAAGATAGGATCTGACCCATCTTTGGTGCGCTGTGCAGGAGTTTCCATTGACTCCTATGGGAGCAGGAGTTTATGGAAACTCCTGCGCAGGGAATAGATTCCCCACTGATAACAGCAGGATATTTAAAACGTGTTGCCCGGAAGCACATTTTAAATGTCCCACTGTAAACTCCTGTTAGTCCCTGCGGGGGTGAGGGGACTTGCCGAGGGTTTCCTTAATCCCCGCGAGGACTAACAACAGGACATTTAAAACTTGCTTCTGGACAGCTCCTTTTAAATGCCCTGCTGTAAGCAGCGGAGTATTCCTCCTGCCCCCCAGATGGACAAGTAGGGGACTCCCTCCCCCTCTCTCCCCAGAGGATTTCCCTCTAGTGGGGAGAGAGATGGGGCTGGGGTTACAGGACTTTCCCTGAGGGCTGGCCCAAGAGCGTGAGAGAAGGGGGTGGGGCTAGAGGGATCTATACTCTGGGATCCCCATAGCAGGGTGGGAGGGTGGAGCTATAGGGGGTTTCCCCATAGCACAGTAAGAGAGTGCAGCTATGGGGATTTCTGTATAGGCTGTTGAGTGTCTTATGTATGAAGCTATCTTCCTCTAGAAGCGTTGTTTCCAGAATGAACATATGTGTTCAATCACCACTCTATTCATCCCTCTTGGGATTGATGGGGTTCCCAGTATTTGATCCCTAGTGAAACAGACACTTAATTTCCATATTGTGGTGGTTTTCTGCAGAAGTAGCCAAGTTTAACTTGATTGCATAAACTTTCTGTGACTAATTATTTTAAGGCATTGAAACGTTATTTTATATCATTTAAGCCATTGAAAATCTATCAACGGACAAAGAAACTGTGATGCATTAAAAGTCAAGTTAAACTTGACTGCATCTGTATCTTGGTACACCACCTTTAAGGTTACAACTTAATGATGGCTGTGACTTTTTGGCATGTCTTTGCTGTGGCAGGTTTTTAAAGCTGGATCTATTTCTGGGATAACAAGTTTCAACTGATCATGGTTGATGAATGGCAACACTGTGATCATCATCTTGTCTGCCTGTAAATTTTTTTGTTTGTTTCCCCTATAAACTACATTTGTTTGATAGTTATTGTTCTATTATTTAAGGACACATTGTCGTCTTGAGAACATTGAATATATAATGAAATGCTTGTGTTTGAACATTCGTTCATACTGGAAAGTGTAATACTGTATATATTTATTTTTCCAAAATTAGGGCATGCTCAGATGTGCTGTCACTGAGACAGTAATTCTTCAAATAAACCGAAAGATAGTCACTGAAAAAGAATCTATTAAAATTACTAACTTTATTAATGAAAATTTAAAATCAAAATGAACAGAACAAAACATATATCGCTTATTGAGGTATTAGAAAGAACCCTTCTCTCTATAATCAAACAAACCGTTTGTCAATGACTCAGCTATCTAATGGGTATTTGGTGTCAGAGCCCAAAAGTCCATATTTAGGCAATGCATGGGATGAGAACCTTCCATTATTAATCAGATGTGGTCATTAAATTGAGTAGGGTTTAACCCTCTTTTTGTTAATAACCAATTTCAAGGGCTCCCCTCATTGGGGACTCCGAGATAAATCAGAAATTCCAGATAGGTAGGAAGATATTGTAAGTGTTGTAATATCACAGGGCTACACCCTATAAGCTCAAATAAAACCCCTCCTCAAAATTAAGGGGGACTTTATTAGGTGCCCAGTGTTCTTATTAATTAGGTCTTAATCTTATGTATTCCTTTATTCATGTGTGATAACCATGATTAATCACCATTATTCCCATGAGGGTATGAAATGAATAGGAAAGGGTTAAATAAAGGTAAGGGCCATCTATAAGGATCAGGGATTTGTATTTTCAGGGTAGAAAAGATGTTATCCCAAGTAAAATACCAATATGTGTATATGATGTAAGGCACAATTAAAGTTCACAAGGTCCAGTTGGTAAAGGGTTAAATAGTGCCATATACATATAGATGAGAGGAAGCTAGTGATGTTGATGAATAAGGCTGGTTCCTCACTGCTAGTCAACTACTTTCCTCCTCAATTTATCTCCAATTGAGTCTATTGATTTATTAGACCAAGAAGGGAGAGGAAAGAGTTAATTAGTAACTGGTAAGTCCTTATACTATTATATATAAGTGTCCCAATTCGAGCTACTGCTATAAGTATCAAAAACCAAAATAGGAGAGCAGTAAATGTCTATTAAGTGCTCCCATCCGGCACCTTAGGGGTTAATATTGCACTGTGCCCACAGCACTGCTGGCTGCTGCTCCTATAGCTCAGATTTTCCCTAAACCACTCAGGGATGATAAGTGCCTAAGTGAATATCCTTCTTCTCTCACACAGCACTGCTGTGGAAAGGGAGAAACTAAATTGGCATTGGTGCAGCTGGCCGACAGATGGTATCGGGCAGCCGTTTAACACTACACTAAAACTAGCTATCTGGAAAAATAAGTTCTGACTCACTAAGCTACGTCATCAACGCGTTTCTGCAGTGTTTTAACATATACACTGCTTCATCAGGATGAGTTAACACATGTAAATGGGAGCAGCCGTGATGTCGGGCGGCATCCCAATAGTGAGTGCCGCGTCTGATGCAGACAGCGCTTATATATGTAAAGCTCCTCCTTCCCTCTCTCATCCCAGCCAATCCCAAATTCTGGTTGGGATTTAGTCATTCCACCTTGCCTTCTCACGACACAAGCTGAATAGCAGTCTCAGCTGAGACACATCAGCACTGGACAGCTCCCTGCTGTAGTGATGCAGGGCATTAGTGTATAGGAAAGAGGATCAGCACTGGACAGCTCCCTCCTCCCTGCTAGAGTCCTATAAAGGATTCCACAGGCATCTGTGCAATAAGGGGGTTGATGTATGATAATTAGGATCCATCTCCCAACCTGATTTGTTTCTGGCTTTCTTCATTAATAAAGTTAGTAATTTTAATAGATTCTTCTTCAGTGACTAGGCTCAGATGTGCTGTCTTTACATAATGTGAATCTGACTTTTCAGAAAGTATATTCACTACTGGGTGGTTTTTAACCCCTTAAGGACCTGGTTATTTTCAGTCGTAGGCTCACATGGAGCTTTTTTACCAGTGCAGAATCTGCGCTCGCCTGTCAGCTCTGTGCTGCGTTGCTGTCCATGGTACTGACCACAGAATCCTATGGGAGCTGTGGCAGCACTCTGCCTGCAGCACAGACATGTGAAAGGGCTGCTCCGCGGAGCATGGAGCAGCTCATTCGCCGCAGAATTCCTGCAAGTCAGCAGCGTGTAAACCACACTCATGTGAATGAGGCCTTAATGGGGAAAACAAAAAATGCAAATGCACTATATGTTCAGTCCTTATCATAGTACAAGAGCCAAAACTTTTTTTCTTAAATTCCCACTGATCCAAGTCTATGAGGACATTTCTTGCAGAACAAGTAGTGCTTTTATTTCTACCATTTTGGAGTATATACATTATAAGGCTTTCTTCACATTTACATTGAAGGCTCCATTCATAGCCTCTGGTGCACATTTGTCCCAAAATCCAGGATAAACTAGCATAGTGTACTGCACTGTTTTGTCCGGGAAAATGCCAGACGGCATGATGGAAGCCTCATAGACCCCATTACAGTCAAAGAGGTTGGTCTGGCACCTTTCAGTCATAGGGTGGATCCATTCTCAACAGTGATTCCATTTTCCTTCTCCCATGAAGTACAGAAAAACAGAAACCCGAGTGAATGACGGGCGAGAGCTGCCTGTGATTAGCTGAGCACCTCAGCCAATCACATTCAGCTCTTTCAGCAGGCGGGGATTTTAAATCCCCACCTGCTGATAGATCAGCACCACAGTGCGGGGGACAGCAGGAGAAGACACAGCTGTGCCCTGGAAGTTGAAGGGAGGTGAGTATCTATTTTTTTTGTTTTTTAAACCACTTTCACTTGATTTTCAGGTAAGGGCTTATATTCAAAGCTCTTCCCTGAAATCAATTACCGGCAGCAGAATCCTCTACCGTGTCACACATGTCAGCTGCAGTAGAGAATTGAAGAATTCCTCTGCTGCATCTGCCACAAATGTGGCAGATGTAGCAGCAGGAAATTCTTTTAACTAGTGGGGGTGAAGAAAACATCTGCTGCATGCAGATGTGTTCTTCATCCCCGCGGGGAACACAGCAACGGCTGACAGGTAAGTAATTTATTTTTTTTTACACTACTTTTAATTGACTTTTCAGGGAAGGGCTTATGAAGCCCTTCCCTGAAAAGCCATTCACGGCTGCCGGGGCTCAGTGGCAACTTCTGCCGCTGTCCCTGGCTCTGTACTGCTGTTTTGAGCTATCAGCAGGCGGGGATTTTAAATCCCCGGCTGCTAATAGCTCAGAACTACAGAGGCGGGGACAGCGGCAGGAGCCGCGGCTGAGCCCCGGCAGGTGAGTACTCAATTCTTTTCTTTGGACACTACTTTAAAAGGCTTTTCAGGGAAGGGCTTATGAAGCCCTTCCCTAAAAATCCATTGACATCTGCCGGGGCTCAGCGGTGACTTCTGCCGCTGTTCCCGACTCTGTAGCGCTGCTGAGCTATCAGCAGCCGGGGATTTAAAATCCCTGCCCGCTGGTAGCTCTGATTGTGATTGGCTGAAGAGCTCAGCCAATCACAATCAGAGCTACCAGCAGGCGGGGATTTTAAATCCCCGGCTGCTGATAGCTCAGAACTACAAAGCCGGGGACAGCTGCAGAAGCTGCGGATGAGCCCCGGCAGGTAAGTATTATTTCTTTTTTGTTTTTCACACTATTTTGAAAGGCTTTTAAGCCCTTCCCTGAAAATCCATTGACCGCTGCCAGGGCTCAGCGGCGACTTCTGGAACTGCTCAGCCAATCACAATCAGAGCTAACAGCAGTCGGGGATTTTGAATCTCCGGCTGCTGATAGCTCAGTACTGCAGAGACGGGGACAGCCGCAGAAATAGCAGCTGAGCCCCGGCAGGTAGGTATAGATTTCTTTTTTCACACTATATTAAAAGGCTTTTTAGGGAAGGGTTTATGAAGCCATTCCCTGAAAAGCCATTGACTGCTACCGGGCTCAGCGGCGACTTCGGCCGCTGTCCCTGGCTCTATAGTTCTCAGCTAGCAGCATGCAGGGATTTAAAATCCCCGGCCAGCTGGTAGCTCTAATTGTGATTGGCTGAAGCACTTCAACCAATCACAATCAGAGCTACCAGCAGGCAGGGATTTTAAATCCCCGGCTGCTGATTGCTCAGAACTACAAAGCCGGGGAAAGCGCCAGAAGACACGGCTGAGCCCTGGCAGCTGAAGGGAGGTGAGTATTGATTTTTTTTTCATACACTTTTTTAAATGGCTTTTCAGGGAAGGGCTTATGAAGACCTTCCCTGAAAAGCCATTGACGGGGATCCCGGCAGCAGGATTCTCTACCGCAGCTGTCTTATGCGACAGTTGCAGTTGAGAACAAAGAATTCCTCTGCTGCATCTGCCACAGATGTGGCAGATGTAGCAGCAGGGAATTCTTTTAATTAGCGGGGGGGGGGGGAAGGAAACATCTGCCGCACGCCGCAGATGTGTTCTTCATGCTCGCAGCGGCGGACAGGTAAGTTTTTTGGAGTTTTTTTGCACTAAAATGTTTCTTTTTCAGGGAAGGGCTTATATGTAAAGTCCTTCCCTGAAAAAGAATGCAGGGGTGCTGGCAGAGCATTGTTTTCAATGGAGCCACCGGCAGCAGCAGCTCCATTGACAACAAGCACACAGCTGTGTTCACGCGTGTTTTTCCTCGTACTTAGGTGTGGACGTACGTACGCACCTAAGTATGTACAAAAACACACTTGTGTGAACGCACCCTCAATCAAGATATAATTATAACCAACTCAACTATTTAAAAAAACTAACTTTTTATGTATTTTTTGTCAGAAAGAAATAAAAAAAAACATTTTTTTGGTTTCTGCTTTGTGAAAGCTTATGTTTGCATGGGAAATAAATGCTGCAAATTTTCCATGCAGAACATCTGCAGCATTTACAATATATACTATGTGGATGGGATTTAAAAAAGAAAAAAATCTGCACAAGATCGACAGCAGAATAAACATTAGAGATGAGCGAGCCTACTAGGTAAGGCAGTTACTCGAGCAGGCATCGCTCTTTTCGAGTAATTGCTTAGTGATCCGAACAGGCTCGGGTGGGCTGCGGGCTGGAGCAGAGCGGAGTGGGAGAAAGAGTGAGAGAGATCTCTTACCCTCTCTTCTGCCCCCGCTCCGCTCCCTCCCGCAGCCCACCCGAGCCTGCTCGGATCACTAAGCAGTTACTCGAGATGAGGGATGCTCGCTCGAGTAACTGCCTTACCGAGTAGACTGGCTCATCTCTAATAACCATGCATTGCAGTTGTTAAATCCACAGTATGTCAATTTATGCTGCATATTTTTAATGTGGATTCTATCCCATCAAATGAAGGGGGGAAATCTGGGTCAAAATCCACAACAATTGGTGCAGATTTTCTGTTGGTTTTCCACTGTGGGTGTGTATACTTAAGATTTGCAAAGTTTTCAAGAATAGGAGACGTGGCTTTATCATTGCATGAATTGCAACTGATTTACTATAACACAATGTCACTTCTCAAAAAAGTGGTGATGAGGTACAAAGTATAAAGGCCCATTTACACTCAAAGATAATATTTCAAAGGACTGAAAGATTGAAAAATGTTGTGATTTATTTGCATAAAGTGTTAAAGGCCATTAATGGCCATTAACACTTTATTATCTTCATTTCCATGTAAAAGGTCCTCCAAGACCTGTTTGCAGAGTCCAGCATGTGATTAATAACACAACTAGCTGTGAGCACAGCTGCATTGTTCTGCTTGCAGGTCCTTGCAGAATACAATGTTATCTGCCGCCTCCCGCAGAGATAATAGTATGCGGTCTAGCAAGAGATACTTTATCTCTCACTAGCTAAACAATGGATTTTAAGTTCAACTTAAAATCCTCATTCAAACGAAAACTGCATAATACCTGCATTTTCAAGTAACAATTATCCCTAATTTCTGGTCATTTGAACGAATTCTGAGCGATAATCATTATGTGCAAATGGGCCTTAACAGTAAGGCCCAGTCATTGTCAAACCACTGTTGGGCATATTTACTAACACAAGTTTGGGTGCTTTGTATTTAACATACAATATCTAAAATTATGATATTTTTTCCATAAATAGATTGCAAGCTTATTAATTAGAACTGCTTCTTAATCGAAAAATTCTGCTGTTGGGTTTGATGTGATTTTGCTATGCAGTTTAATTTAGTATTATGTACAAAGCCTCTGGCATCCATTAATATCTTGCCAAGGCTATATATGTATCCATGCCATGAGCCATAAATTCTCACTAGCAAACTAGCATGATTTGCCAATATTTCAAAAATCAGTTCTCACTATTGATATCTTGATAAATTATGCTAGTTTGTTAATAGGGGAAAAAGGTCACAGGGTGAAGTTATTGCTATGAGCTGTATATTTCCCTTTCCTATAGTAAGGTGAGAATCAACATCTCAGAAAATACATAGGTTTTCTTTTTATACCCATATAGCTGGTTAAAGAAGTCAGATAATCCAGAACAATCAGGCAGTCCAGCATATTTTTGGTATTGAGCACTGTTTTATCTGATTGCATTCTGTATATAACACAATGTATCACATAACGGACATTGATTAAGAACTCAAACTGAGTCAGAATCATAATCAACTTGATGTTTTTTGGTGTGCATACAATGAGTTTTTCAACCAGTTTACCATTAATATCATGAAGTTTTATTTTTACTTCCACTACTGCAATTTACCATCGTTATGTTATAGCTGAGTATCATTGTACTGCCGAAATAAGGAATGTACGGATCTTTCAAATAGATTTAGTTATTTAAAAAAGAGCATTTTAGGAAGGAAGAAAAAAGTATGAGAGTATGCAACAGTAAATCATGACTGATCATTGTTGTGTGTTTTGGTTTCTGCCTAGATTCCAGTATTAATAAATTTAAGCCAGGATGCAGATGTTGATCTCCCGATTAAACCCCTTATTTTTGCCCTTGCCATGGGTGCATGTTTTGGAGGTAAGAAATTTAACACACAATTTAATATTTCAACACTAAAACAGTATTTTTGTTGTATAAAGGCTGCCTACCTGCATTCACAATTTTTATGGTAAGCTGCTTGTTTTATTGTTATAAAATAAGAATTTGAACTACAGTATTATGGCTGTAACCTAGTAATTTCTGTTTAGTCTTGTTTACACTTTTAAGTGTGACTTTGATGAATTTTGCTGCCATATTGATACAATGATTTAGAGGTCGAATTCATAAAAGCAGTCTATCACTCTAAATTTAGCAAAAAATGAAGCCATTTTTGTTTTTACTATTGTAATGTTAAAAAAATGACCATTTTGCTGACAATTAAGGAATTACATGGACAAAATGGTAATATAACATAGTCTGGTGCAGAGTGTTAGTACAGCAGTATGAAATCCTAAGCTCTTGCTCAAAACCTGAAGGTTGCGAGTTGAATCCCCGCATTGGTTCAGGTAGCCGGCTCAAGGTTGACTTGGCCTTCTATCCTTCCGAGGTTGGTAAAATGTGTATCCAGCTTGCTGGGGGGGGTAAAGATGATTGGGAAGGCAATGGCAAACCACCCCGCAAAAACGATCTGCCAAGAAAATGTCACGATGCGACATCACCCTAGAAGTCCGTCGCCATGGCTGTATTGTGGATTTGTTTTGTATGGAGCTGTCATTTTGCTTCCAAAGAAGTACATTTGACTTCTACTGTACCTCCATAAGATTTTCGTATGACGGCATAGAGAGGTTTTTTGAGTTGTAATTTGCACAGAATGGAGGCTCCAAATGCTTCTCTGTTCTAATCCATTCCTGTTTTACATTGCAGCTTTGTGTGTTCAAATTGTTGGATGTATATATGCAAAAGTCCACAAAGCCCACTGGCTCACTATTTGGTACAAGGACATCAGATTATGATTACAACATGAACTGAAAGATTTATGAAGGGGTAATTTCCCAAACACCATTTTTATGAAAAAAATGCCACTTATAGTAGTGGGTTTCTTAGCTTTTTTTTACCACATATTTTTATAAAAACATGTAAAAAAAATCAAAAAACGAATATTAAAAAAGCTGCGTTTTTTTGTGGCCTTTTTTTTAACTTCCATGCATTTTTTGGGGGCCAGTGGTGCTTTCATTTTTCAATTGCAGCAGGCTGTTAGTTTGCTGTGTTTCAAAGTTTGTGAATGAAAAGACACCACTTAAAAATGCTTGTAAAAGATGTATATATAGCTATATTACATGTTTTTTTCAAATATGAAATATAAAGTCTTATAGTGAATTTTAGATTCTAGGTTGTAGAGATATTTATCAGGTATATGCCCAACACATATAGTGTACGGTGGCATATGATTTTAGGTCTCTTGGTTTCCTCCATTACTAATGTAATTGCATAAGACAAACTTGGATTCATAAACTATATATTGTTAAGTCCTGTACTGCATTTAAAGATATATTTTTGTTGGAATGCCATAAACCTGTGTATTAACTTGTATGCACCTCAATTCTCAATTCCGATATAAGTGAAATTAACTGTATAGATTTGCTATTTTTCATTCTAGTCTTGTGAGCAATCTCCTATGCAAGTAAAAGTTGAATCTTTTGTACTGTTAAGATCAAGTAATATTTAAAAGTAGGTACAGCAGTCAGCTCTATAGTAACACAGCAGGGATTAACCATGCTTTTCGTTTGATACTGCCAAAAAAATGTACTTTTCCAATACAGTAATATTCAGAAGACTGAATTGTTCATGTACAGAGTGTGCCTTCAGGCTACACAAAGTCTGGGTCACTGATAATTTGATGTACTGCAGATACAAAACAAAGGACAAATTTCGTATGTTAATGTTTTATCAGCGGTGTCTTAAATATAATTCAATCCAAGCCTCAAAGACTGTAGACTAGTATCTCATAGCTTTGCAAAATTTGGAATTTGCTTTTTGAAATCTGTTTTAACTCCATGTCTGCATGACATAGATCTAGACATAAAATAAAGTCCAAATCACAATTCAGGTGAGAAGTTTTCCAACTGGTGAAAGTTTTTCTCCATAGTGATCTTTGTCAGCATGGTGCTTGCAGTTTATGACACAATTAGGCTTGTTTTAGACACAATATTTGGCAGCTAAAACACTGCGGCTAGATGCTGGTCAAACGTCTACAGTAAAATATGGAAATGAGCACACACTGCATTTTGATTTTGGTGTATATTTGGGGTCAGTGCCATCAAAATACTATCCGTCCATGCATGAGTAAGTAGTGAGTGGGTTTGTGAGTGACATACATACTCTGCCCCTGATCACACCACAGTGACATCACAGTGACATCATCACAGGTCCTGTATGCACACAGATGCTGTCCGGCTAGGTGTTTGTTAGTATTCCACAGCAACCGAGGTTACAGGGGGTTTGTAGTCTGCTTGTAATCTGCACAAGGATGCAGGACCTGTGATGATGTCACCATCATGAGATAAGGGGCAGAGTATGTAGCTCTCTCACTGGGGATGAAGGACCTTTGATGACATCACCGCCATGTGATCAGGGGCAGAGCATGTAAGTCATTCACTCAGGATGAGCCTCACTGTCTTGTGATCAGGGGTGGAGTATGACGGTGATGTCATCACAGGTCCTTCACCTGCATTGCTGTGCTGCTTCTGATCCCAGTTGTATGGGATGAACCATGTATGTAGCAGTGCTTTGTGTGTGACATGTATGTAGCAGAGCTGTGTGGTGCCTTGTGGCACCAGAAACACTGGTACTATAATTTCCTACTAATTACTAGCTTTTATTAAAACGTAACATGTACTAGATATTGCATATTTTTCCTCCATAGGCTTCTCAATATAAGTAAGCAAGGTGAAATGACTTTACCAAAGGCCGCAATTTTAAAAAATCCATTAGAAATGTATGTACAAAATGGCAAGAAAGCTTCACACTGCATGCATTTAATATGTGTACTAAAAAATGAAACAAAAAAACTTTTTTTGTAATGGGTAGTAACAGTAACCACCCATTCATCGTTATAAATAATTACTTTTATCATGATACTACTATTATACACAAGAAAAGAACAGGCAAGGGTCTTTAATGAGCATGTATTTCTTAATTAACCAATTTATGAAATAAAAAATCTACTTGTAAACTGATAAACTCCATCTTCCGCTTATGTAAATGTCAAGTTTTTACTGGTAAAGAAAATGTTTGATCATATTCATAAACTACATTAATAAATGCATTGTTAAATCATGTACAGATGTAATGTCTGTATTGCTATACTGGAAGTATATGGATCATCTATCTCACAGTGCTCAAAAGATACTGACAGGAACACAGGGTAATCCCTAAAGTGCACTTTCTGAATGAGCTTTTATATGTGTGCAAATGAGACATAACATTATTTCTAGTCATTTATCTGACTTGTATCCTGCATTTTTTTTTTTACCAGTTTTCTCTCTGCAGACTCGGATGAGACTGCTGCTACAATGTCTTCTATAAACTGCATATGGCAAAAACCTGCAAATTCTGCTCCCTAACTCTCTATAGCATACAAGCATAAATAACAATATCATGGAAAACACTGTAAAGGGGTACTGATTGGAGTTGAGTGAACATACTCTGCCGAGCTTGATGCTCGTTCGAGTATTAGCGTACTTGATGGTGCTTGTTACACAAACGAGCATCAAATCGTGTTTAACCCCGCCCCAGCTTTTGGCTCCTCCCCGCTGTGATGTGTCTGTTTTGGCCCCTCCCCGCTGCGACGCAGCGCGCGTCATTGGCGATTTTTTTTGTCTGGCAAGAAGGGGAGAGAAAGAGAAAAAGAGAGAGAGAGAAAACACAAACCAAGAAAAAAAAGAAAGCTCAGCACCCGGCGTCCCACATACAAAAATGCTCAAGTCTCCCATTGTAGTCAATGGGGTTCGGTACTCGAGTAGAGCTCTCGAATTTTACGAAAAGCTCGACTCGAATAACGTGGACCCAAGCATCCCTAATACTGATCAATGTAGATGTGATTTTAGTAGTTGTAACATAGTAAGCAACCAAAATTAGCTACAGTAACACATCTGTGTGAGTCCCTCTGCTTCTCCCACCCTTTACAGCAGCTTCCTCATCCCCCTCCTCTCTCCATAGACTTCTGTGACAGTATGAGAGAACAATAACCCTCCTCCCCACTTTTAGTTATCCATCTTGGTGTTTCTTACTAGAAATGGACTTTATCTGATAACGAGCAGGGGACAACAAATTAGAAGGAAGGGAAACCCTTAGTGGCCAGCATTGTGTGGCATTTTTCACAAAAACATCATTTTAGATAAATAAATTATCTATTAAAATGCAGTGGTCGTTTAATGGTCCTATTAATTAGAATGCAGGAGCTGTTTAAAATTAAGCTTGTACAGTTTGGGCAAAGTTACAAAAATTCAGGATCTACAAGGCTGATTTTACACAGATTTCCAAATGGTGCACATAACTCCTTCTCATTTATTGGAAAATGTCACCTACAGTGTTTGGCTCCAGTCACTGTATTGGTTGATTCACAAGGTGAATCAACATATTTAAAAAAACAAAACATATCAACGTATATTTGTTTAAGTTTTCATACTCGGGAAACACATTTATGTAGCATAAAAAGCCCTAGTATAACTAGGCATTTTCTACATAATTGTTTTGTGCCTCATTGACATTGACAAAATGTACTCAAGTATGTACCAATGACATGTCCTCTACTTGCAGGAAACGGTACATTGATTGGGGCATCAGCAAATGTTGTATGTGCTGGGATTGCAGAACAGCATGGATATGGATTTTCCTTTATGGAATTTTTCAGGTTTGCTTTACCTTTTTCTAGAACATTTAATGTGTGTCCTGTATATAGTAGCAATGAGCAACAATCTAAGATTACTTGCTAAGATGTAAAGTATGCTTCTTTATATATTTTCATTTATTTGGCAAGTCTTAAAACAATGCAAAAACAGCCTAATAAAGGTTTTAATTGTACATATATTTCTGGCTTGGAAGATCGAAAGATTATACATTAGGGCATTGCAGTTTCTGCTGTTGCATTTCCTAAAAATCCTATCACTATCCTCATTGCTTAAAGTTCTTTTTTATTTTTTATTACCCTATTGACAACTAATAGGTTGTATAATAATCTTAACCCTTTCCAATCCACTGTCTGACATATAAAGACATTCTGATTGAAGGCTGTGCAGCTCCAATGTCGGAAGACGTCCAGCAGGGTATTCTTACTGTAGATTACTGTCCGCTCTGTTGTCAGCGGCCTCTCCAGCATGTCACAAACCGCAGTACTGACTCTAGCCAGCAGATGGCGCCATTGTATAATGGCAGAAAGAGAAAGTCCCCTAGGAAACCCTGAATCCAAAATTGGATTGCAAAGGGTTAAATAGTACCATCATATTCCATAGCACTTTACAAATCAGAGGTTACATATGCAAATACAATTAGTCATTACAGAATAACAAAATAATCAACAATTCACGCAAGAGGAATGAGGGCCCTGCTCACAAATGCTAAGAATAAGAGATGAGCGAGCGTACTCACTAAGGGCAAATACTTGAGCGAGTATTGCCTTTTGTGAGTACCTGCCCACTCGTCTCAAAAGATTCAGGTGCCGGCGAGGATGACCGCTCTCCCCCACAGCTCCCCACCCCCCGTTTGAGTATTTGCCCTTAGCGAGATCGCTCGCTCATCTCTACTAAGAATGTATGAGGAAATAGGGGTAAAAGTGTTTGTTCTGTACAATGGTCCAACTTTTATCCATCAGTATGATCTTCAAAGCTGATGGGAAGGGTCATTTTAGCAAACCAAGAAGAGACATGGATTAGACAACATTTTGTGTAAATATCCCTACGTAAAACTGACATTTCCTAAATGAGCAACCTGTTAATGGGGGCACTATTGATCAGGTTAACATAATTTTCTTCATTGCTGTTTTTTTTAGTTTACCCTGGACCATTATCATTAACCAACCTTTAATTATTGACCAGTATAAACGGGTCTTTAGTGCGAAAAGACCAAAAGCCCATTGCAAAATAGTGTACAGCCTATCACACTGCTTGAAATCCATGTGTATCTCTTAGCATCAACATGGAAAATGATAGATTTTATTGCAGA
Source organism: Eleutherodactylus coqui (assembly GCF_035609145.1). Taxonomy (NCBI): domain Eukaryota; kingdom Metazoa; phylum Chordata; class Amphibia; order Anura; family Eleutherodactylidae; genus Eleutherodactylus; species Eleutherodactylus coqui. The sequence goes on along the minus strand of NC_089837.1, from coordinate 383,857,293 downwards.
ATTCCAGACAATAGAAGTCCCATATACTATTTTACTGAAATTAACTCCACACTAGAAGTACGATTTAAAGCTAAAAAAGTAAAGAATAACAGTTGCAGTATTGAGTGTCGCTTCTCTTGTTTAAAGCTGCCCATTATCTCTCAATGCCACCAAACACCAGTTTTTATTTGTGGCTTTATTTAGTGTAGAAATCCCATTCACCAACCTGCTTTCTGTCTTGATGATGATTGGGTAGTGACCGGTGATGACCTAAAATAGCCATTTAAGCATCAAATAAATTAACCTTGTAATTGCAGTCCTTTTAAGTGTTTCAAATGGCAACCAACAGGAAATGTGCTTTGCTTATTAGATGTTTCTACAAATGATGCAAATACGTTTGAGTAATATATAAAGTGATAGGAACAATGCTTCTATTTGAGGTTCAGAAATCCTTTATTCTGTAAATACTGGCAAATAAAGGAACATTGGAGGTGTCTGCAGGGAATGGCACAACCAGCTGGGTATCTTTGTTTAGGAATGTGCCACAGGCTTTGATTGATACTCAAAGAAAACAAAATGTGCACAGAAGCCATTCTCTGTAAGTTATAATTTGTATCCCATCAGTATGCTTTATATGTAATTCAAGGTGTATTAATATATGCTTTTTAAAATGTACACTCTATTATCACAGAAAACAGATTGCTTCAGTTGCTGAAATTTTGTGACATATACTTTTAACCAAATTATTCACAGTAGGCACTTCAATTTATCCCTTGCTGTAAATGGTGACCAATAAAGCATGCAATGCAATGCTTTTAGTTGGCCCTGACGATCCTAGGATTAATGGGATTTCCTACTGTTGTTTTATCAAATGATTTAGTTTATGCCATACATAAAATGTGTGAAATATTACGCATGGGAACCCACAAAACTCTTTTGTATCTTGCTTAAAAAAAAAGATTTTCTTAATGTCATTCCATTAGTAAGTGTAAAAATACTTCATGCGGATAACAACAAATGACATAAACTAAGAAGCGCACAATACAGTTGTGTAAGTACATTGTCTGCTAGTGAGATTTTAATCTACACATTCAGAAAGTTAGCGGTTTGGATTTAACCATGCTTGGTTTAATGCTCGGTATGTTAGAAAGGGGCATGCAATTATATTTCTTGGTTTATTGGTTGGTATGTTAGAAGTAATTCCTGTGCCTGATGGATTTTGAAGGTTGGCGTTTTAAGCTTTGAGTTGGGAGGATGAATACCGCTGCTAGAACGGATGCTGTAAAATAAATAATTGTATTGTTGGAATAGTGATGCTATAAAAGTATACTGTAATTATATTGATTTTAAATCTTTGCAATACAACTACAACACTCTCAGCCCTAAAGAAGAGAAATGTTAAATACACGCTATGACTGGTATATTGCTAAATATTAGAAAATGAGTTTCACAGTTAGAAATATGATTAAATGCTATGTTACTAGTAATCCATCCCCAAATATTATGGTTATTTTCTCAGCGGAAACCAATATATAAGGCTGCGCTCACCATAGACTACTTTAAGCTTGGTTGCTAAATATTTCCATGGCTCATTAAATTTCTAAATTGAGATTTTATGCAGCACTGTGATCCAACATTCATATAGAAGACCATCTAATGTTTAACTCATGACTGTCTAATGTTACTGTGGTGTCAGTTTGAAGCCTGACCGTGCATTTATCTTCTTTGACTCTGATGGGTGTGTCAGCTGGGGGTAATTGGGGAAGATTTCCAGTCCCCCCCTGGCCTGAGTTCTGTAAAGGTCAATTTCAGTTCAGTCTCCTACTGTTGTGGAGTGAGGACATCACTGGATCAAGTTTCCGTGGTTATTTCAGCGGTCCTTTCAGATACGTTCAGAGATTCCTTACTGAGATTATTTCTTGGAGGTTTTTGGTTTGTTTTTTCTTTGTCTATTACTAGGGTTAGCGAGTGGCACAGGCATGAGGGTGGATGCATCCTTATCAGGGCCGGCCATCCACTAGTAGGTAAGGGTTGTCACTAGAGATGAGCGAACGTACTCGGTAAGGGCGATTTTGCAATCGAGCACCGCGATTTTCGAGTACTTCACTACTCGGGTGAAAAGTACTCGGGTGCGCTGTGGGTGAGCGGGGGGTTGCAGAGGGGAGTGGGGGGTAGCAGCGGGGAACAGGGGGGAGCCCTCTCTCTCTCCCTCTCCCCCCCACTCCCCGCTGCAACCCCCCGCTCACCCACAGCACACCCGAGTACTTTTCACCCGAGTAGTGAAGTACTCGAAAATCGCGGTGCTCAATTGCGAAATCGCCCTTACCGAGTACGTTCGCTCATCTCTAGTTGTCACCCTCTATTTGTCCTTAGGGAAAGTTTCCCTACGTTGTTAATTTTTCCTTGTATGCAGGGAGTTCCGAGGAGTGTGCTGTGAACACTACCAGAAACTTTATATTTTAGTTATTGCATGCACAAAGCAGACATAACAGTTTGAGCAGCCCATACTGCTCCATAAGATCTTGGGTGTAGTACTATGGATCCTATAGAGACCTTGTCTGATCAGTTCAGGGCCTTGGCAATTGAGGTTCCCAAAATGAAATGGCAGCAACTGGTACAGTTGAGCTTGGTGAAAGAACCGAAGCTGGACTTACCGGACTAGTTGTCAAGTAACAGAAGTCTATTTTCTTTAGGGAATCCTGTAGACTGTATTTTAGATTGCGCCCCATTTCTTTAGGTATTGAGAGTTAGAGAGTGGGGATCATGATTTCTATATTACAGGGAGATCTGCAAAGTGTAATTGTTCTCAGTAAAAAAAAACAAACAAGTAATCTTGTAGATATGATACCTTTTAATGGCTAATAAAAATACATGATGTTATAGCAAGTTTTTGAACCTCTCAGGGTACTTCCTCGGGCATAATGGACATAATGGGAGACCTGCAGGCTTTGGCTTTTTCTTTATCCCCAACGTCCGAGGCTTTGTCATGAGTGGATAGTTTTTTTTCTCTCTCGGACTAAGTTACGATGACCTGGACAAGGTGTCATTGACAGAGGGAAAGATCAGGGCTTTGCATCAGGTTGATGTAGTTTCAGCGCTGGGTGATAAAGACACAAGGGAATGATCAAGCTTAACGTAGCTTGCTTTGTTTTGGCCTTACTGATAAAATAAAAGATCTCATGATTTCACATCTGGCGCCTCACAATTTGGATATTGCTATGGTATTGGCAATCCACATTGGGCGGCATGTAAGAGAATGACATGGGGAACCAATATCTTGGTTCTCTATGGAATTGTCAGATGTGAACGATCCATGCAGTTAGGGTCTGTGTCCAAGGGGTCTAGGAATGGGGCCAGAATCCAATTCGGGGGACATTGTTTTCTGTGCAGCCAAATAGGTAACTACATCCAAACTTGTCCACATTGCAGATCTCGATCATAGATACTGGGTGGTCAGGAGGTTGGAGGGAAGTTTCCCCTAGGCCCACAGATTGCTTGGATGTCTTTCTCTAAGTTAGACCTTCTTGCCGAGATCTGTTCTGCTATTGGGATTTTTTTTGGTGATGGCATTTTTGGACTGTGGAGCTGATGTCAACTTAATCCATCGTGAAGCAGTCAAGCACATGGGTTTAGAGGTAAAAACACTAGAGTACCCTATTCCAGTGCCCGCTATTGATGCCACCCCCTTATCTCAGAAACTTTTAGAATATGTTGTTATGGACATTTGTCTTAAAATTGGTCTGTTTCACACCGAGACTATTGCATTGCATGTCATGGAATCACTCCCAGTGCAAGTGGTGCTAGGCTTGCCTTGGTTGCGGTTGCACAACCCGGTGGTGGATTGGAAAAGGGGGATTTAATCAAATAGAATCCTTCCTGTACTCAAAATAGTATGTCTGCAGAAGTGTTCAGGTGGGTGAACTACTTGATTTCGTATAAAAATTGCAGACATTTTTTCTGAAGAGGGAGTAGACAGGTTACCACCTCATCGAAAAGGGAATTGTTCTATTGAGCTTGTCCTAGGCTGTAGGCTACAAAAAAGTTGCTTGTACAAGGTTCCTGAAAGACAATCCCTTAGGGAGTATATATAGGACAGCCTAAAAAAGGGGCATATTCATCCATCTCATTTTCCATTGGCCACAGGATTTTTCCTTGTTTTGTGACTTAAGGCAATTGAACAAAATTATGAAGCAAAACTCATATCCATTTCCATACATCCCAGAACGTTTTAGTCAGTTATTTGGGGCTATCTCGTTTACTAAGTTGGATTTACGGGTGCTTAAAATGTGATTCGGGTCAAAAAAGGAGATGAATGGAAGATGGCTTTTAAGACCCTGGATGGACACTTTGAAAGTTTAGTTATGCCTTTTGATCTAACCAATGCACCCGTGGTGTTTCAAGCCTTGATTAGTGACGTTCTGCATAAGTTTATCAGTCACTTTGTACTCATATATTTTGATGATATTCTTATTTTACGCCAGACTATGAATCTCATATTTCCCATGTATGTCTTATTCTCCGTGCACTATGCAAGAATAAATTATTTGCAAAAAAAAAAAGAAAAATGTGTCTTTGCTATTTAAGAAGTTTCCTTTATGGGTCATATAGTCACCCTGAGTAAACTCAGGATGGACCCAAAGAAGGTTAGATCAGTTCAAGATTGGGTGAGAGCAGAAAATGTTAAAGACCTTCAGAGATTTCTCGGATTCACCAATTATTATCACAAGTTCGTTTGAGGTTTCTCTGTTATACATGACAGCTGCGGTAGAGAATCCTTTAATCATAAGCCCTTCCCTGAAAATCCAATAAAAGTAGTGTAAAAAAAAAACAAAAAACATACTCACCTTCCTTCAGCTGCTGGGGCTCAGCTGCGACTTCTGCCGCTGTCCCCGACTCTGTAGTTCTGAGCTATCAGCAGCTGGGGATTTAAAATCCCCACCTGCTGGTAGCTCTGATTATGACTGGCTGAAGCGCTCAGCCAATCACAATCAGAGTTACCAGCAGGCGGGGATTTTGAATCCCCGGCTGGTGATAGCTCAGAACTACAGAGCCAGCGACAGCACCAGAAGACGTGTCTGAGCCCCGCAGCTGAAGGCAGGCGAGTATCCTTTTTTTTGACACATATGACAGCTGCGGTAGAGAATCCTGCTGCTGGCATCCCTGTCATTGGATTTCAGGGAAGGGCTTTAAACATAAGCCCTTCCCTGAAAATCCAATAAAAGTAGTGTAAAAATTTTTAAAAAAAACATACTCGCCTTCCTTCAGCTGCTGGGGCTCAGCTTCGACTTCTGCTGTTGTCCCCGGCTCTGTAGTTCTGAGCTATCAGCAGCCGGGGATTTAAAATCCCCGCCTGCTGGTAGCTCTGATTATGACTGGCTGAAGCGCTGAGCCAATCACAATCAGAGCTACCAGCAGGTGGGGATTTTGAATCCCCGGCTGGTGATAGCTCAGAACTACAGAGCCAGGGACAGCACCAGAAAACGTGGCTGAGCCCCGCAGCTGAAGGCAGGCGAGTATCCTTTTTTTTTTTACACTACTTTTATTGGATTTTCAGGGAAGGGCTTATGTTTAAAGTCCTTCCCTGAAATCCAATGACGGGGATGCCGGCAGCAGGATTCTCTACCGCAGCTGTCATGTATGACAGCTGCGGTAGAGAATTGAAGAATTCCTCTGCTGCATCTGCCACAGATGTGGCAAATGTAGCAGCAGGGAATTCTTTTAACTAGCTGGGGTGAAGGAAACATCTGCCGCATGCGGCAGATGTGTCCTTCATCCCCGTGGAGAACACAGCCACGGCGAAGGGCAAGTTCTTTTTTTTTACGCTAAAATGATTGTTTTTTGGGGAAGGGCTTATATGTAAAGCTCTTCCCTGAAAAACAATTCAGGGGTGCCGGCAGAGCATTATTTTCAATGGAGCCGCCGGCAGAAGCCGCGTCTCCATTGAAAACAATGCAGGCAGCTGCATACATGCGTGTTTTTGCTTGTACGTAGGTGCTCACCTATGTATGCGCAAAAACACGCTCGTGTGAAGCAACCCTAAAGGAGCACAACATGAAGTGATGGTGTTCACTGACCATAAAAAGTTGATCTACCTTGAGTCGGCATAAAGGTCTAATCCAAGACAGGTGCGCTGGTCCTTGTTCTTTTCATGTTTTAACTTTGTAGTCCCATACCATCCCGATAGTGAAAATATCAGGGCCAATGCTTTGTGGAGAAATAGAAAAAAAAAGATGTATCAACCCTGGTGAAGAGAAAATAGGATAAAAAATTAAGCTGAATTGCTGTTGTGAGAGGGAGAAGCTCGTATTCGAAAGGTGCTGCAAATAATGAGGAAGAGGTTCAAACACCTTGAAACATGTATACAAATTGGTTTTAATGATAAACTGAGATATTTTTGGCTAATACACCTATTCTCAATTTTTCTTCACATTAAAAGGTTACACCAATTACACCATTCCGGAAAATATATTTTTTGTTTCCCTCACAGGGGTGATGCCTTTTTCATGACTTTAGCTCTGGTTGTCTGGACCTCTGGTGCTGATTCTCTCTGAAGTTGTAGTAGTATCAGCGGTGTCACTGGATTTGATTAGGCAGATTCATTAGTCTCAAGATTGGGCCCTATCTGGTCTTCCTGAAAGGAAGCTTTTTGTGTTGATACATTTGTGATTGCAAGCTCTGTCCAAGATACACAGTTTGGTCTTGGCAGGTCATCCCGGAATAAATAATACTAGGAAACTATTTTCTAGAACCTTTTGGTAGTCAGGGTTATATAGGAATGTTTTTAGTTCTGTTTCTGCATGTGAGGTATGTGCCAGAAGCAAAACACCTCGGACTCTTCCTGTCGGAAAGTTGTTACCCTTGCCTGTCTGAAAAACCTTGAACTCATTTGTTCATGGATTTTATGCTGGATTTGCCACTTTCCAAAGGGAATACAATCATCTGGGTGGTGGTTGATTGCTTTAGTAAGATGTGCAATTTTGTGGTACTACCCAGTCTCCCAAATGCTATTGGGGAGGATTTTTAGTTCCCTTCTGGCCTGAATTGTGTGCTGGTCAATTTCAGTTTAGTCTCCTTCAGTTGTGGCGCGAGAACGTCACTGGATCTAGTTTCCACAGTTATTTCAGCAGACCTCTGAGATAAGTTCAGAGATTTTTTACTGATACTTATTTTTGGAGGTTTTTACTTTACTCGTGTTGTTTTTTACTTTGTCGTTTGCTAGGGTTAGCGAGTGGCACAGGCATGAGGGTGGATGCGTCCTTATCAGGGCAGGCCATCCACTAGTAGGTAAGGGTTGTCACCCTCTAGTTACCCTCCTTTGATTATTTTTCCTTGTTTTGCAGGGAGTTCCTGATAGTGTGGTGTGCACTGCCAGAGACTCTATATTTTGGTTTGCAGTTATTGTGCGCGCAAAACAGGCGTGACAGTTACTAATAGTACCCTGAAATCCAGATTATTTGTTTTTAGCTGGCTAGTGCCAAAATAGAGAGAAAACAGATGAAAAAATCCTTCTGCACTCATAAGAGGGATGGATTGTTGTTAGAATTCCACTTGCTTCGAGAGGAGAAGGTATAAAGTTTAACAAAACCCCTTCCGAGAAAATGTCCAATTGGTCAGAATAAAAAGCCAAAAGGCTATTTTATTCATGACATGTCAACACGTTTTGGTGTGTTTAAAACACCTTTTTCAAGCCTACTAGGTAAATCCGCTTCTCTCTTATGTCTTCTCCTATATTATTCTACATATATTTTGGAGCACTGTCCTGATTATTCTTTTTCTAGTGCCACATTAGGGTATATCATGCACACTTAGATTTCTTCTGGCAGGATTGGAATTAAATTATCTGTAACCTGGAAACAGGCTTTTGAAACAATGTGAACTTTTTCTAATAAATTGCTCTGATTGCCATAATTAGCTTCAGTTCCAGTTTACTTGTTGACCATGACTTTAATCAAACTGCTACTTCTCCTCATCAAACCCATATATCCTGGATGTACTAGACAACTTAAAGCAGATATGTCACAGAACTATGCTGCTGTATGTAAAAGCAGCATAGTATGGGGACTGGTCTGCTCTCCCATTAGACAAATCAACAGAAAAGATATTAAACAGTTTTGGTTAATGCCCCTTTGACACCCCATAAGCTAAGGGGGCAGCAGCTGTAAACAGAGACTACAGTGGGAGACCAAAAACGGACACAGGGAGCCGGAAGAGGTGAGTATATGCCTATTTCTTATGTTGCTGCATAAAATGGGTTTTACTGAGATATTATAAATCAGGTAACCCCTTTAAGAAAGTAAGTACACTTTTGAACGGACACAACATAATAATAATAGGACATTTGCAAGGAATATAAATGGATGTCCCTTTAATGGTACTTTTGATTTTGAAGGTAGGGAAATGATGTTCTTTTAGGGCTCAGTCACATGGGCGCATCGGCACCCGTAGACGGGCGCTTTGGCACCCGTACACAGGCGCCGATGCACCTATGTGACTGAGCCCTTCCTGCAGGAAGAAGACGTTCGTACCTCAAGACGACTCCACGCAGCACTGAAGAAAGAACACATGACCAGCAATGAAGCCGGTCACACGTTCTTTCTCCCGCCGCTGCAGAGAGACATCCGTCTTGAGGTACGGCCGTCTTCCTCCTACAGTAACACGGGCGCCGATGCGCCCGTGTGACTGAGCCCTCAATGAGAAATTTGCATCAAACTTTTTTTTTCTTAAAGGGGCTATTCGAGTTATTTTAAATATGTGCTCCCCATGACTAAGCTTAATAAAAGAACCTATACTCCCCTCTCCCGTCACCCAAATACTCTAATGCTACAGCTCCCATCTTCCCTCTGATGTTGTGTTTACAGGCTGCAGTCAGCTTGTAAATGGGACTTCACAGGCTGACTGTAACCAATCACAGAGCTCAGAGTTTGAGCACTAAGGTCTGTGATTGGCTTCAGCTTTCAGATTGCCTCTGCGGTCTACAAACCAACCTGGCATGGAATACAGAGTTATGGGGAGCCAGGAAAGGTGAGTACGGAGCTTTTATCATGTTTAGGCATGGCAAATATGGATTTTGTAAAATTAACTCAGACTACCCTTTTTAGCATAAAAAAAGTAACTGCAAATGCATATTGTGACCAGAGCTTCGTTTTAACTAGCAGTTACCGTGAAAGGGGATTCTATTGTTCTTTGGAGAGAAATAAACATTATGCCGCAATGAATGGCTAGTCTGAGATGTCCCAGTTTATATAACTGTATATTAACTATGCAGATATAATGTCTCAAAGTAAAAATATATGGATGATGTGAAACAAAAGTTCTTCTTTTTTTTTTGCAAAGCACTAGATAGAATATTTAATATCAGGAAAGCAAGCTGTCAGCTTAAAATGAGAGTTGTGCATAACTGTGCTCATAGTTATCCTCCAAAGTTCAATAACCCATAAACAAGATATGTTATCATTATTCAACATTACCTATGAATTTGCATGAATTCAGCTGTGTGCTCTTTAGATAAGCAATCAGGAGCGTGGTTCATCAAATAAGTTTAACAATGCTGAATCAGAACTGGCAGAGCTTTAAGTGACAAAGTAAAATAGCAAGCTGCAATGCCTCGATTGGGCTGGTTATCCTCCAGTGCCTTTTGTCAGTGTCACTTATTTTTTTGGTTTTCTGCTGTTGGTGTATGTCTTAATTGCTGTATCTGCATTCTTGACTGGGCTTGCTCTATTTAAATATTTATATTGTCAAAGTAAAACTAAATGAAATGTCCCTGCCCTCATTTTGCATTCAAAGCTAATTTTAAGAAGTCAGTTGCTGCTCAGTTTAGTAGTTTTCGCTCTTTTAAATTAAACTTTTATGAGGCATAAACACTATCTTGTAAGACCATGCTAATTGTACTTATTTGTCATCCCAGGTGGGTGTAAACTTTACCTAAACTTGGCTTGCTGTAAAACAGTGATAAATATTCTGTAGAGCTTTCAATTGCAATGTTTCACTGCAGACTTAAAATTCTATTAAATTGGAGGCAAATGTATGTGTCATTTATGCATATGTGTGTAATATATGTAAATATATAACTATAGATGTATCTTTCTATAAAATATGTGTACTTTAGTTTGTACTGTATGGACAACTTGTAGTCTGCAACACCTTCTCTACAGCCCCAAACATTTGTTCAGATATGCTTGTTTGTGTCTGGCATGCTCCCATGTATATTACATGTAAGAAGGATAAGCAGTGGGAGCTGGGACAGGCAAGTACTAATGGTATCATAATGCGTGCTATCTTTGGAACTCCATATATTGTCAGGGAAGGGTATAACATTACTCCTGTGTGGCAGTCCAGAAAAGATAGATGGGGTGGAGACTTACCCTTACATAAGTGCAGTTGTTTCAGCTTCTTATCAAGTGATAATGAAGAGAGCTGCCTGCTTGCATGTTCTTTTCTAGAGCGGAAGAAAGACACCCCCAGTTTCCCAATAGGTGGGTGTTTTTGAAGTGCAATTCACCTATCAGACATGTATGGTATATCCCTTTTATATGCCATAAATGTCTCACATGGTAATATACCTCTAAATTTTATTGTGCCCCTTGGGATTGTTTCAATCTGCCAACATGAGTCTTTTCCCTGCTTCAAAAATAAGTCCTGAAATTATGTTCCACATAAATTCAACAACTTAAAAATTAAAAATTTGTACATACCCCAAAATAATGCAAATAAAAACTACAGCACACTCTGCAAAAAAGTCCTGCATCTCAATGGGGAGGGTGCAGCTGTGCTGGGGAAGAAGAGGGCTAGAATGTTTGCAGAGTGTTTAAACTAGTGACTGGGGGGGGGGGGGGGGGGGGGATCAGAGAGATAAAGGGGAAGACAGTGTAGACAGTGACCTGTGGCTAAGTAATGGAAATCAGAGTAGAGCGGTGGTAGGGGTCAGTACGGTTAGAACTGGCAAAATAGGGATGCGTTTAAGATAGAAAAGAACTAAGACTTTCAAAACTGTATGGTGACTAATACCAGAAGTCTGACCAATAAAGTAAACGAACTGGAAGTCATAATGAGGAGAACCGGTTCTCATAACGGTAACAACTTTCTGTCAGTTACTAAAGTTAATTACCTTCCCAACTTTTGCAAGACCCAGCTAGATTGATGGGATGCAGATTGGGGAAAACTGGAAAATAGTGACCATAATATAATACATTTTAACTTGTCTTTCAAGAGAGGTTTATAAGGGAGCTACAAAAGTACTAAGCTTTAGGAAGGCAAAGTTTGACCAGCTCTTAAATGCCCTAAACCATATTGACTGGGACAATATCCTCAACAATAAGAGTACAGACAATAAATGGGAAATGCTTAAAAACATCATACTTCCTGTGAGTGGTTCATACCTTACTGGAATAAAAACCAATGTGGCTCAATAAACATATAAAGGGGACAATAAACAGCAAAAAGAAAGCATTTAAACTACTGAAACAAGAAGGCAGTGAAGAAGCACAAAAAATCTATAAGGGAAAAAAAGAAATTATGTAAACATCTGATAAAAGCAGCAAAGATGAAGACAGACTCATTGCCAAAGAAAGTAAAACTAACCATAAACTGTTTTTCAATTATATAAAAAAATAAACAGATTAATACTGAAAGTGTTGGGCCTTTATAAAACAAACAATGTAGGAAAAATTGTTGAGGGTGATGGGGAAGTCACCGGGGCAGTAATTCTTCAAATATTTTTCAAAGATAGTCACTAACGAAGAACCTGTTAAAATTTACTAACTTTATTAATGAAATCCAAAATTTGGACAGAACAAAACATATATAATAAACCGTGAAGGCCCTCGGGAATGTATCTTTTTTGATTATCTTTTTTGATCATCAAAAAAGATACATTCCCAAAGGCCATCACGGTTTATTATTAGAGATGAGCGAGCACCAAAATGCTCGGGTGCTCGTTACTCGGGACGAACTTTTCGCGAAGCTCGAGGGTTCGTTTCGAGTAACGAACCCCATTGAAGTCAATGGGCGACCCGAGCATTTTTGTATTTCGCCGATGCTCGCTAAGGTTTCCTTGTGTGAAAATCTGGGCAATTCAAGAAAGTGATGGGAACGACACAGCAACGGATAGGGCAGGCGAGGGGCTACATGTTGGGCTGCATCTCAAGTTCACAGGTCCCACTATTAAGCCACAATAGCGGCAAGAGTGGGCCCCCCCCCTCCCAACAACTTTTACTTCTGAAAAGCCCTCATTAGCATGGCATACCTTTGCTAAGCACCACACTACCTCCAACAAAGCACAATCACTGCCTGCATGACACTCCACTGCCACTTCTCCTGGGTTACATGCTGCCCAACCGCCCCCCCCTCCCCCCACAGCGCACACCAAAGTGTCCCTGCGCAGCCTTCAGCTGCCCTCATGCCACACCACCCTCATGTCTATTTAGAAGTGCGTCTGCCATGACGAGGAACCGCAGGCACACACTGCAGAGGGTTGGCACGGCTAGGCAGCGACCCTCTTTAAAAGGGGCGGGGCGATAGCCCACAATGCTGTACAGAAGCAATGAGAAATAGAATCCTGTGCCACCGCCATCAGGAGCTGCACACAAGGGCATAGCAATGGGGAACCTATGTGCCACACACTATTCATTCTGTCAAGGTGTCTCTGCATGCCCCAGTCAGACCAGGCTTTTTAATTCATAGACACAGGCAGGTACAACTCCCTATTGTGAAGTCCCTGTCGACCGACAGCATGGGTGGCTCCCTGGAACCCACCGGCGATACACAAAAATATCCCATTGCATTGCCCAACACAGCTGAGGTAGTAATGTCGTGCTTAATGCAGGTGGGCTTCGGCCCACACTGCATGCCCCAGTCAAACTGGGGTTCTTTACAAGTGGACACATGTAGGTTAAACTCCGTGTGCACCTACAGCATGGGTGGCTCCCTGGAACCCACCGGCGATACACAAAAATATCCCATTGCATTGCCCAACACAGCTGAGGTAGTAATGTCGTGCTTAATGCAGGTGGGCTTCGGCCCACACTGCATGCCCCAGTCAGACTGGGGTTCTTTACAAGTGGAAACAGATGCATTTATAATTCCCTGTGGACCCACAGCATGGGTGGGTGCCAGGAAGCCACCGGCGGTACATAGAAATATCCCATTGCATTGCCCAACACAGCTGAGGTAGTAATGTCGTGCTTAATGCAGGTGGGCTTCGGCCCACACTGCATGCCCCAGTCAGACTGGGGTTCTTTACAAGTGGACACATGTAGGTTAAACTCCGTGTGCACCTACAGCATGGGTGGCTCCCTGGAACCCACCGGCGATACACAAAAATATCCCATTGCATTGCCCAACACAGCTGAGGTAGTAATGTCGTGCTTAATGCAGGTGGGCTTCGGCCCACACTGCATGCCCCAGTCAGACTGGGGTTCTTTACAAGTGGAAACAGATTCATTTATAATTCCCTGTGGACCCACAGCATGGGTGGGTGCCAGGAAGCCACCGGCGGTACATAGAAATATCCCATTGCATTGCCCAACACAGCTGAGGTAGTAATGTCGTGCTTAATGCAGGTGGGCTTCGGCCCACACTGCATGCCCCAGTCAGACTGGGGTTCTTTACAAGTGGACACATGTAGGTTAAACTCCGTGTGCACCTACAGCATGGGTGGCTCCCTGGAACCCACCGGCGATACACAAAAATATCCCATTGCATTGCCCAACACAGCTGAGGTAGTAATGTCGTGCTTAATGCAGGTGGGCTTCGGCCCACACTGCATGCCCCAGTCAGACTGGGGTTCTTTACAAGTGGACACATGTAGGTTAAACTCCGTGTGCACCTACAGCATGGGTGGCTCCCTGGAACCCACCGGCGATACACAAAAATATCCCATTGCATTGCCCAACACAGCTGAGGTAGTAATGTCGTGCTTAATGCAGGTGGGCTTCGGGCCACACTGCATGCCCCAGTCAGACTGGGGTTCTTTACAAGTGGAAACAGATGCATTTATAATTCCCTGTGGACCCACAGCATGGGTGGGTGCCAGGAAGCCACCGGCGGTACATAGAAATATCCCATTGCATTGCCCAACACAGCTGAGGTAGTAATGTCGTGCTTAATGCAGGTGGGTTTCGGCCAACACTGCATGCCCCAGTCTGACTGGTAATATGTACCTTAACAGTAACCGCGTTGGTGGGAAATGGCCTCGCCGCCATCATGTCTTTGGGAAGCCTCTGTTTCCACACCCCAGAGACATACCATTAGCAGCGGTATAGGCAGAGCCCATAATTAGTAACATTTCAGCCGTAGCATTAGCGACAGGCCCCACTAACATATCACTAGCAGCATTATAGGGGGAGCACAGTCTTAGTTCCATTTCAGTAATAGTAGCACCCTACACAGGCCCCAGTAACAATTCCGAAGCAGCAGTATAGGAGGAGCACAGTCTTAGTTCCATTTCAGTAATAGTAGCAGCCTACACAGGCCCCAGTAACAATTCCGAAGCAGCAGTATAGTGGGAGCGCAGTCTTCGTTCCATTTCAGTAATAGTAGCAGCCTACACAGGCCCCAGGAACAATTCCGAAGCAGCAGTATAGGAGGAGAGTAGTCTTAGTTCCATTTAAGTCATTGTAGCAGCCTACACAGGCGCCAGGAACAATTCCGAAGCAGCAGTTCAGTGGGAGCGCAGTCTTAGTTCCATTTCAGTAGCTGCAGTATAGCCAAGGCCCAAGTTACATTTATGTAGCTAAAGTGTAGGCCAACCCCACACACACTTCTGTACCATGAGTGCAGGCGAAGAACATACAAATTGCTATGATTACACTGTAGGTGAGGGCCCAAAAAAATTGGTGTACCAACAGTACTAATATACCTCAGTAAAAATTGGCCATGCCCAACCAAGATGGCAGGTGAAACCCATTAATCGCTTTGGTTAATGTGGCTTAAGTGGTAACTAGGCCTGGAGGCAGCCCAGTTTAACGAAAAATTGGTTCAAGTTAAAGTTTCAACGCTTTTAAGAGCATTGAAACATATAAAAATTGTTTAGAAAAATTAGATGAGTGAGCCTTGTGGCCCTAAGAAAAATTGCCCGTTCAGCGTGATTACGTGAGGTTTCAGGAGGAGGAGCAGGAGGAGGAGGAGGAATATTAGACACAGATTGATGAAGCAGAAATGTCCCCGTTTTGGATGGTGAGAGAGAACGTAGCTTCCATCCGCGGGTGCAGCCTACGTATTGCTTACGTATCGCTGCTGTCCGCTGGTGGAGAAGAGAAGTCTGGGGAAATCCAGGCTTTGTTCATCTTGATGAGTGTTAGCCTGTCGGCACTGTCGGTTGACAGGCGGGTACGCTTATCTGTGATGATTCCCCCAGCCGCACTAAACACCCTCTCCGACAAGACGCTAGCCGCAGGACAAGCAAGCACCTCCAGGGCATACAGCGCTAGTTCAGGCCACGTGTCCAGCTTCGACACCCAGTAGTTGTAGGTGGCAGAGGCGTCACGGAGGACGGTCGTGCGATCCGCTACGTACTCCCTCACCATCCTTTTACAGTGCTCCCGCCGACTCAGCCTTGACTGGGGAGCGGTGACACAGTCTTGGTGGGGAGCCATAAAGCTGTCCAGGCCCTTAAAGACTGTTGCACTGCCTGGGCTGTACATGCTGCTCGATCTCCGCACCTCCCCTGCTACCTGGCCCTCGGAACTGCGCCTTCTGCCACTAGCGCTGTCGGATGGGAATTTTACCATCAGCTTGTCCGCCAGGGTACTGTGGTATAGCAACACTCTCGAACCCCTTTCCTCTTCGGGAATGAGAGTGGGAAGGTTCTCCTTATAGCGTGGGTCGAGCAGTGTGTACACCCAGTAATCCGTAGTTGCCAGAATGCGTGCAACGCGAGGGTCACGAGAAAGGCATCCTAACATGAAGTCAGCCATGTGTGCCAGGGTACCTGTACGCAACACATGGCTGTCTTCACTAGGAAGATCACTTTCAGGATCCTCCTCCTCCTCCTCCTCCTCCTCATCCTCCTCAGGCCATACACGCTGAAAGGATGACAGGCAAGCAGCAGGGGCACCGTCAGCAGCGGGCCAAGCTGTCTCTTCCCCCTCCTCCTCATCCTCCTCATGCTCCTCCTCCTCCTCCTCCTGAATGCGCTGAGATATAGACAGGAGGGTGCTCTGACTATCCAGCGACATACTGTCTTCCCCACCTCCGTTTCCGAGCGCAAAGCATCTGCCTTTATGGTTTGCAGGGAACTTCTCAAGATGCATAGCAGAGGAATGGTGACGCTAATGATTGCAGCATCGCCGCTCACCACCTGGGTAGACTGCTCAAAGTTTCCAAGGACCTGGCAGATGTCTGCCAACCAGGCCCACTCTTCTGAAAATAATTGAGGAGGCTGACTCCCACTGCACCGCCCATGTTGGAGTTGGTATTCCACGATAGCTCTACGCTGCTCATAGAGCCTGGCCAACATGTGGAGCGTAGAGTTCCACCGTGTGGGCACGTCGCACAGCAGTCGGTGCACTGGCAGATTAAAGCGATGTTGCAGGGTGCGCAGGGTGACAGCATCCGTGTGGGACTTGCGGAAATGTGCGCAGAGCCGGCGCACCTTTACGAGCAGGTCTGACAAGCGTGGGTAGCTTTTCAGAAAGCGCTGAACCACCAAATTAAAGATGTGGGCCAGGCATGGCACGTGCGTGAGGCTGCCGAGCTGCAGAGCCGCCACCACGTTACGGCCGTTGTCACACACGACCATGCCCGGTTGGAGGCTCAGCGGCGCAAGCCAGCGGTCGGTCTGCTCTGTCAGACCCTGCAGCAGTTCGTGGGCCATGTGCCTCCTATCTCCTAAGCTGAGTAGTTTCAGCACGGCCTGCTGACGCTTGCCCACCGCTGTGCTGCCACGCCGCGCGACACCGACTGCTGGCGACGTCCTGCTGCTGCTGACACATCTAGATTGCGAGACAGAGGTTGAGGAGGAGGAGGAGGAGGAGGGTGCTTTAGTGGAGGAAGCATACACCGCCGAACATACCACCACCGAGCTGGGGCCCGCAATTCTGGGGGTGGGTAGGACGTGAGCGGTCCCAGGCTCTGACTCTGTCCCAGCCTCCACTAAATTCACCCAATGTGCCGTCAGGGAGATGTAGTGGCCCTGCCCGCCTGTGCTTGTCCACGTGTCCGTAGTTAAGTGGACCTTGCCACTAACCGCATTGGTGAGGGCGCGTACAATGTTGCGGGAGACGTGGTCGTGCAGGGCTGGGACGGCACATCGGGAAAAGTAGTGGCGACTGGGAAATGAGCAGCTCGGGGCCGCCGCCGCCATCATAGCTTTGAAAGCCTCCGTTTCCACAACCCTATACGGCAGCATCTCAAGGCTGATAAATTTGGCTATGTGGACGGTTAACGATTGAGCATGCGGGTGCGTGGCGGCGTACTTGCGCTTGCGCTCCAACAGTTTCGCTAGCGACGGCTGGACGGTGCGCTGAACTACACTGGTGGATGGGGCCGAGGACAGCGGAGGTGAGGGTGTGGGTGCAAGCCATGAGACCGTAGTGCCTGTGTCCTGAGAGGGGGGTTGTATCTCAGTGGCAGGTTGGGGCACAGGGGGAGAGGCAGCGGTGCAAACCGGAGGCGGTGAACGGCCTTCGTCCCACCTTGTGGGGTGCTTGGCCATCATATGTCTGCGCATGCTGGTGGTGGTGAGGCTGTTGGTGGTGGCTCCCCGGCTGCTCTTGGCGCGACAAAGGTTGCACACCACTGTTCGTCGGTCGTCAGGCGTCTCTGTGAAAAACTGCCAGACCTTAGAGCACCTCGGCCTCTGCAGGGTGGCATGGCGCGAGGGTGCTCTTTGGGAAACAGTTGGTGGATTATTCGGTCTGGCCCTGCCTCTACCCCTGGCCACCGCACTGCCTCTTGCAACCTGCCCTGCTGCTGCCCGTGCCTCCCCCTCTGAAGACCTGTCCTGTGTAGGCGTTGCACACCAGGTGGGGTCAGTCACCTCATCGTCCTGCTGCTCTTCCTCCGAATCCTCTGTGCGCTCCTCCCTCGGACTTACTGCCCTTACTATTACCTCACTGCAAGACAACTGTGTCTCATCGTCATCGTCCTCCTCACCCACAGAAAGTTCTTGAGACAGTTGGCGGAAGTCCCCAGCCTCATCCCCTGGACCCCGGGAACTTTCGAATGGTTGTGCATCAGTGACGATAAACTCCTCTGGTGGGAGAGGAACCACTGCTGCCCAATCTGAGCAGGGGCCCGAGAACAGTTCCTGGGAGTCTTCCCGCTCCTGAGCATGTGTCATTGTAGTGGAGTGAGGAGGCTGGGAGGAAGGAGGAGCAGCAGACAGAGGATTCGGATTTGCAGCAGTGGACGGCGCAGAACTGTGGCTGGACGATAGGTTGCTTGAAGCACTTTCTGCCATCCAGGACAGGACCTGCTCACACTGCTCATTTTCTAATAAAGGTCTCCCGCGTGGACCCATTAATTGGGCGATGAATGTGGGGACGCCAGAAACGTGCCTCTCTCCTAATCGCGCAGCAGTCGGCTGCGACACACCTGGATCAGGAGCTCGGCCTGTGCCCACACCCTCACTTGGCCCTCCGTGTCCTCGGCCGCGTCCACGTCCTCTAGGCCTACCCCTACCCCTCAGCATGCTGTATTACCAGTGATTTGATTTCACAGGCAGGAAATAAATTGGCGCAAGCCTACAGGCCAAATATAATTTTTTAACTTTTTTTAAAAATCAAAGGCCCACTGCCTCTAGTGAATGAATAATAAGTTTAATAACTGTGTTGCGGCCCTGCAAAAGTGTCACAGAACTTTACTGTTGCAGAGTTATTAACTGTGACAGAGCAGGTATTTCCCAGGCAGGAAAGAAATTGGCGCAAGGCTGCACTCAACCGTAGCTGGTTGCGTCTGATTTTTTTACGTTCTCCACGTAGCACACACGTACCCAGAGCCCTGACGGCTGTCAGAGGCAGGGCAAATATACTTTTTTCCCTTTTGTTTAAAAGGAAAGGCCCACTGTGCCTATTCAATGACTAATATAACTGTGTTGCGGCCCTGCAAAAGTGTCACAGAACTTTACTGTTGCAGAGTTATTAACTGTGGCAGAGCAGGTATTTCCCAGGCAGGAAAGAAATTGGCGCAAGGCTGCACTCAACCGTAGCTGGTTGCGTCTGATTTTTTTACGTTCTCCGCGCAGCACACACGTACCCAGAGCCCTTAGGACTGACAGAGGCAGGGCAAATATACTTTTTTCCCTTTTGTTTAAAAGGAAAGGCCCACTGTGCCTATTCAATGACTAATATAACTGTGTTGCGGCCCTGCAAAAGTGTCACAGAACTTTACTGTTGCAGAGTTATTAACTGTGGCAGAGCAGGTATTTCCCAGGCAGGAAAGAAATTGGCGCAAGGCTGCACTCAACCTTAGCTGGGTGCGTCTGATTTTTTTACGTTCTCCACGCAGCACACACGTACCCAGAGCCCTTAGGACTGACAGAGGCAGGGCAAATATACTTTTTTCCCTTTTGTTTAAAAGGAAAGGCCCACTGTGCCTATTCAATGACTAATTACTGTGTTGTGGCCCTGCCTACACAATTCTGTGCCTGTAGTATCAATGCAGGGTGCAATGCTCTGCACCGCCGATTTTGAGAAAAAAAAAAAAAAGCAACACAGCTAACAGCAGCCTGCACAGTACTCCACACGGTTAAATGTGGCCCTAGAAAGGACCGTTGAGGTTCTTGAAGGCTACACTCACTCCTAACACTCTCCCTGCCTAAGCACCACTTCTGTCCCTAATGCCGGGTGCAATGCTCTGCACTGCCGATTTTGAGGAAAAAAAAAAAAATTTCTCCACTGCTAACAGCAGCCTGCACACACGTAGATGTGGCCCTAAGAAGGACCGTTGGGGTTCTTGAAGCCTACACTCACTACAAACACTCTCCCTACAGCAACTCCAATAGAACAGCACTTTCCCTCAGCTAACTCACACGGCATCTGAGGCGAGCCGCGGGAGGGGCCGACTTTTATACTCGGGTGACATCTGATCGCCCCAGCCACTCACAGCAGGGGGGTGGTATAGGGCTTGAACGTCACAGGGGGAAGTTGTAATGCCTTCCCTGTCTTTCTATTGGCCAGAAAAGCGCGCTAACGTCTCAGAGATGAAACTGAAAGTAACCCGAACACTGCGTGGTGCTCGTTACGAGTAACAAGCATCCCGAACACGCTAATATTCGCCCGAGCATCAAGCTCGGACGAGTACGTTCGCTCATCTCTATTTATTATATATGTTTTGTTCCGTCCAAATTTTAGATTTCATTAATAAAGTTAGTGAATTTTAACAGGTTCTTCGAGGGCATGGGGAAAAAAGCAAATCTATTAAATAGTTTTTCCCCAGTCTATTCAGAGAGGAAAATGAAATGTCAAATGAGATGCACAGTGATACAGTAAATTCTCCACTAAATGTCACCAGTTTAACCCAGAAAGAAGTGCAGAGCCGTCTTAAGAAGATTAAAATAGACAAATAACCGAGTCCCAATGGCAGGCACCCCCGGGGAATTAGGTAATGTAATAGACAGACCCTTGTTCCTTATATTTAAGGACCAATAGTGATAGGGTCTGTTCCACTGGATAGCCAATGTGGTGCGAATATTCAAAAAGGGGTCAAAAAGTGAACCTGTATGTCTGACTTCCATTGTGGGTAAAATGTTTGAAGGGTTTCTAAGACATGCTGTCCTGGAGTACCTCAAGTAAAATAGCTGTATAACTCTATCAGCATGGGTTTATGAGAGATTGCTCCTATCAAACCAATCTGATCAGCTTCTGTGATGAGGTAAGTTCTAGACTGGACTGGGGAGAGTCATTGGATCTTGTGTATCTTGACTTTTCCAAAGCGTTTCATACTGTGATGCATAAAAGATTGGTATATAAAATAAGAATGCTTAGTCTTGGCAAGAATGTGTGCAAGTGGGTAAGTACCTGGTTCAGTGATAGAAAGCAGAGGGTGGTTATAAATGGCACATACTCTGATTAGGTCACTCTTATTAGGGGGGGACCACAGGGATCAGTACTGGGCCCTATTCATTTTAATACATTTATTATTGGCTTCGTAGAAGGATTGCACAGAAAAATAGCAATATTTGCAGATGATATTAAACTATGTAAAGAAATTAACACAAGAGAGGACCCAAGGCGGTTGCAAGAGGATCTGGATAAGGTGGGCAGCAAAAGTAATAAAGTGATTGGGTGGACTACAATTCTCAGAGAGGTTATCAAAATTGAGATTATTTAGTTAAGAACAAAGACAACTGAGGGATGACCTAATAACTATGTATAAATATAACAAGAGTCAATACAGGAATCTCTCCCATCATCTATACCCAGGACTGTGAATGTAACAAGGGCATATCATCTAGGTCTAGAGGAATGAAGGTTTCTTCACAGAAATAGAAGGGGGTTCTTTACTGTAAGAGCAGAGAGATTATGGAACTCTCTGCCTGAGGGTGTGGTGATGGAAAATTCAATAAAATAGTTCAAGAGGGGCTTGGACACCTTTCCTGAGCGATATAATATTGCATGTTATAATCCCTAATATCTTTAGAAGAGTTGTTGATACAGTGATTATTCCAATTGCCTGATTGGAGTCAGGAAGGAAATTTATTCCTTGAAACGAGAAAAATTGGTTTCTACCTCATTGGGCTTTTTTTTGCCTTCCTATGGGGATGGGTAATAGGCTGAAATAGATGGACATATGTATTTTTTCGGCCCCACATACTATGTTGCTACATTCAATATCTATGGGAAAAAAACTCTTGGGATGTCAGATGTCTGGGAATAAGTGATTCAAAAAATCTACGAAAAAAGTATATGGTGATCTATATAGTTCACAGTGTATAGATAGATAAATACACTGTGTTTATATATTATACAAAAAAGATTATGAAATATTTTTATGAAACTTTCTATCTTTGTGAAATGTTGCTATTTCTGAAATTATATTGTACAATTTCTGACTACAATTGGAGCAGAAATAAAAAAAAGATGGATATGGTCACATGTAGTGCAATTGTAGATTTTCTGCAGAAAACAACACAGGAAAGACCTCAGTTGACATGTCCTTGTAATCAAATCACCAAAGAGAATAATGTGAACCGGGATAGGTGATATGTTATAATATCTAAAACATAATATGAATTAGATAGGCATTAAAAAGAAGGGCACAAAAATAAGAATGATTACATAAGCCAACAAAGTAGACACATATATCACCTCTACTGTCAACAGGTGAAATGCCGCTGTTCCTACTAGCATAAAAAAGAAATTGCTATTACAATGCTTATATTCCACCTGATAAAAATATCAAGCAGACAGGTGTAATCATAAATAATGTACAATCTTAACAACTGCTTTGCTCAGACTGTGTCATGGGGGTTATACTAACACATCAAAGCACAAGATGAATATCATAGATTGGTGTAATAACATCCAGTAGGCATAGCAAGCATTCTTGCAAAAAAGGCAACAGGGACCACAATGAAACTAATCTTGTTATGCCCTGATCACTGCCATGCCCTGTAATAGAGAATACGGGGTAGCCACCCTTATGAGGGCAACCCTATAACAATATCCCTACAATCGAGATATCCCCAACAGATGATAATTAGAGATGAGCGAGCGTACTCGGAAAAGCACTTCTCACTCGAGTAATTTGCTTTATCCGAGTATCGCTGTGCTCGTCCCTGAAGATTCGGGTGCCGCTGCGGCTGACAGGTGAGTCACAGCGGGGAGCAGGGGAGAGCGGGCGGGAGAGAGGGAGAGAAAGATCTCCCCTCCGTTCCTCCCCGCTCTCCCCTGCAGCTCCCCGCTCCGTGCCGGCACCCGAATCTTCAGGGACGAGCACAGCGATACTCGGATAAAGCAAATTACTCGAGCGAGTAGTGCTTTTCCGAGTACGCTCGCTCATCTCTAATGATAATCCAAGGTCTTGAAATCAATCTTAAACGTTTCACATGTTAATTGACATGGGTTTATCAGGAGTCTATCTATCAAACTATAAGTAGCATATGCCCACAAGGGAACAGTACAATGTTTAATGCAAAATACCTAAGTATGCTTGTAATACATTTAACATATTACCGAGGGCAGTGGGAATTGCAAGGAGCACAGTAACAACTGCTCATCACCATGTGTCTATCCACCATCTGTTGTCTGGCAGGGGCAGTTTTATTTGACATCACATCTGGCAATCCCGGTGACCTTGATACCAATTTTCACAGTTCACACGTCAGTAGAAAGAGGCAGGAACATAAGGCAAAACTGTGTTGATTAGTTGCACTTCACCACAAGTGCGCTGTTGTACAGATGCAGCAAAGCTTATCTTGATTGTGATAACCTACTGCAATGAGTTATCTTCGCTCAGCCATTAACCCCTTCGGATACAGCCATTTTTGTTTTTTCATTTTTGCTCCCTGCTCCCTATTTTCATAATATGATGTTGACGTAGCTGTCTGAGGGTTTGTCTTTTTCAGGATGAGTTGTATTTTTTAATAGTACTATTTAATGTCCATAAAATGTTCTGAAAAACATGAAAAAAAATTTAAGTGGAGTGAAATGTAAAAAAATTGCAAATGCACCATGTTTTGTGGGGTCTTGAGTTTACGGCATACACACTGCAGCAACAATAGCATGATAACTTTATTCTGTGGTTCAGTATTCTTATGACTATACCAAATTTAGTTACATTTTTTTGGAGGACTACTTTTAAAAAAATAAGTATCTTAAAAAAATATATCTTCTGCTGCCATCTTCTGACCTCCATAACTTTTTTATTTACCATTGGACATAGCTGCGTGAGGGGTCATTTTTGTAGCACAACCTATGGTTGCTGTTGGTATGGTTTTGGCATAAATATGACTTTTTGATGTCTTTGTTAAATTTTTCCTTGTAAACTGGGTGACCTAAAAAGTGTAATTCTGGCATTGTTTTTTCTTTTTTTTTTGATAATATTCACTAATAAATAATGTGCTACTTTGATAGATTGGA
Source organism: Eleutherodactylus coqui (assembly GCF_035609145.1). Lineage (NCBI taxonomy): Eukaryota > Metazoa > Chordata > Amphibia > Anura > Eleutherodactylidae > Eleutherodactylus > Eleutherodactylus coqui. Next base: position 383,833,294 of record NC_089837.1, on the reverse strand, counting down.
CTTTTTTTTGACCATGGTATTACTAAATATGTTTTGTGTTGTAAATATAGGAAAGGGATTTTTAAAAGATTTTTATCCTTTTGGTGCCTTCAGAAGGCCCTTGGTTGCCATTGCACCTGGATGGCACCCCACAGTCCCAGCAGCATTTAAAGGGGTAACAGTCGCAACCATCATGAACTCCAATCGCAACTCTTGAGGGTAGATGTTGGATATCAAAGGCAGCCGACACTGGTTGTGTATGGAGCGGGCTCGGCTTTCAAGCCCACTCCATATTAATCTAGCAATCCCAGAATGTACTTATAAATCCTTGGGCATGAAGGAGTTTAGAAACAAAACATTGTTCCCTCATCTTAAGACAAAAAACTCATTGTAAAGCAATTAGAAAGGTTTACAATCTCTGACACTAAATGTTATCAGAATCCAGATACATCTGTATAGCATATAAACAAAAAATAGCTGAATATTCTCAGAGCATGGCCATTATGTGGCAACCACCAAAGAATATCCAAAATAGCAAATAGATATCTCCTAACCAGCATAAAAGTCAACCACATTAAGGAATAGCCAGATGTGGAAGAAAATAAGATCGTACTTTACTTATTTATCTATTGATGATTGCACCTTGCTGCTTGACACTTTTATCAGGTGCAGTGTAAGGCCTTAGTCACACGGGCGCATCGGCACCCGTACACCGGCGCCGATGCGCCCGTCTGACTGTCAGTGAGAAGACGGACGTACCTGCAGACGGCCGTCTCTCTGCAGCGCTGGAGGAAAGAACATGTGACTGGCTCCATTGCCGGTCATGTGTTCTTTCCTCCAGCGCTTCAGAGAGACGGCCGTCTGCAGGTACGTCCGTCTTCTCACTGACAGTCAGACGGGCTCATCGGCGCCGGTGTACGGGTGCCGATGCGCCCGTGTGACTAAGGCCTAAGCCTTGTCATATCAATTTCTTCTTCTGCTAGTGGAAATGCTTTTACTTTCTGACCGTTAGCTGGGGTACTTCCTCTGTGGACAGTATAGCTGTTACATGTGGGCCTAGTTTTTTGGCTTATTCATTCTTTTTTTTTTTGCAAGCTTCTTTTTTAATTGTTCTAATAAATGTTCTGTTTTAAATATTATAATTAATCCTGAGCAAACTGAACCAGTTGAACTCACTTTATGGATGAACTTTGCTAACCCAAACCTTGGGCGGTTCATCCCAGCCAAACCCACTAAAGAGGGTGGTGATCTTGTGGCTCAGTGGTTAGCGCTGTTGCCTTGCAGTGGTAGGGTCCTAGGTTCAAATATGACGAAGGCCAACTTCTGCATGGAGTTACTATGTTCTGAACTTGGCATGTGCTCCCTGTGTTTTTGTGGGTTTCATCCCACACTATGAAAACATATTAATAGGAAAGTATAGTTAACAAGTCTCGTAGTTAATACTATGTATGGGAAAGATAGGGGAGGTCTTATCTTTTCTCACCTGTACAATTAACAGGCAAGAATCCCAAAAGTGAAAACGAAACCACTGAAATCAATTGAAATCAATGGTTTCGTTTTGTCCCATCATGCGGCTGTGAGTATCACGGATTCATAACTGGAGGAAATCACGTTCATGTGTTTAAGCCCTTAATTGACCTGCAGTGTAGATTTTAAATTAACAGCATGTCCGTTTATGCTGTAGATCTTTAGCGTGGAATCTGCACCAAAATCTGCATGCATCACTTGCGTATTTTAATATGGATCTGCACCAAAATCCATCTGCTATGTGCGAATGTAATCTTAAGGAGTAACAGTTTTTGTCAGCCATATAAACCAATCATAGTGCAGCTTACATTTTTAAGAGCATTAAAAATAAATAAAATCTGCACTGTAGTTGCAACAAAGACAGCTGTCCTTTTACACTGTTTTATAAATCTCCAGGGGTCTGCAAACACTAAAGACCTTTTATGTTTACCTGCAGATGTAGCAAAGTTAAACTTGACAATGTGCTAAGAAAATATTCTGCACAGTAGTTTGTTGCGTTAATAATCCAATAGCTTTTTAATAGTTTAGGAGAAGATAACCTGATGCAGAAAATGATCAATGTCAAGTTAAACTCTACTACATCTACAGATAGCTGCATGTTTCTACAGTAGAGGGGCAAGTACAACATAACTGTAAGCTCCCCATGAGACTCTGTTAAATAGTGAAAATAGATGAGAAAGAATGCCTTGTCAAGATAGTGTATGAAAGCAGCTTTTGAAAAGCATATGAATAACATGGTCATTCAATTCAAGAACTTTAAAAAAACTGAAGAAAGCCTTTCTGTTGTGACATGCTGTAGAATAACTAAATAGTGCCATATTGCTTATTAAGTGACATATTTATTCATTTTTATTAACCAAGTTGCATTAAACTTGTATCTTGCTGGTTTGGATGTATTAGATTTGTTATAAATGTGTAGTTGCCATTATAGAGAAGTTTCCACTTCACTTCATTATTTGATTCCTTAGATTCCCTATTTCTCCTTTGTAGGAAATGTCACAAACTTTTCATTATGACTTGTTAAACATTTTGCGTTCACTAGCCCCTTTCTGCACTAGGCTTGAAATAACGGCTGACATTGCTTACAGGGTTTCTAAATAGCAAAAAAAATTGCCTGAAAATTTGCCTCAAGATTTTTCAGCTAAAGTGCAGCTGGTCTACCTAAAGGAATGTCTCATCACAAAATGACTTATTATATAAATCATATTTTTGTGGTTAACATATTTTTAAAGTATTTTTGGTGGTTTGGTTTTTTTTGGGTCGCAATCTGTATTTTAAAAAATCCTAAAATCCAGCATTTTTCCCACTGACTAAAAAACCTAATAATAGGCTGATACTTCCTGATCTGTAGAGCTTTGTAGCAGTCATTTCACTAACTTCACTGGCAGGATTATACTGAAAGGTACCACGTACATGTAGATAACACAGGATCAACCATTCACAATATAATAAGTATAAGCTGTGACTATCTACTCCCCATCCCTGCAAAATGACCCCTGCACAAGTCCCAGAGCATGCATAGAACAGTCTCATATGTATGTCAATGGGTCAGCTCCTGTCCATTGTGTGAATGGCCCATGAAGCTGCTGCAAAGCATATCTTTTAAATGCAGCTCAGGCATGATGGCCCTCCCCATAGTCATGTATAGACAGGAGAATAAAAAAAAACTATGATCAGAAAATAAAAGTAGATTAGTGTAGAATACTGATACTTATAAATTGTTACCTAGATTTCTGTGTCAACCTGCCACTGTTCTAGTCTAGGGAAAGCTGGGTTGAACTCCTCAATATTTATTCCCCCTTCACCATGTTTACAGTAGAGGTCTTTGATATATTTGTTTCTCGGACCAGCAAGGAGGTCCGTCGTTGTGATAGTAATAAAGTTACCAAGTGAAAGGGTAATATAAACTACAACATTCTCACCAGCTATTTGTTACCAAACCTGTGTACTTCAGCCAAACTGTGCAGCACCTCACCTTGATATTGTATTTGTCAAAGGAGAAATTTATAATGGGGATTATGGGTTATCTGAAACTCCCAGCCTATATTTCTGAACTGTGAGGGTGCCGCGGACTCTGTGAAGTTATTCCCATCACTGTGTGACCCCCAGAACCAATAGAGTTGCCAATATGCGTAACTGATGGGATGCATATCATGTTTGCTATCCATGTGCAGGTGGATTTGTGATAGGAAACACGGTGGCCAAATCTTCTCCATTGGAGCGGCTCCTAGGGAAATATGTCTGAAATGTTAAATTAGGGCTCCATCCAGATGATCCACGCTTATACTCAACCACCCATTGATGACGTCAGAAGAAGACTGGTGTAGGTGTGGTTCTACGGATGCTTTATCCCCTTAAGGACATGGCTCTTTTTTCCCATTTTTGTTTTTTCCTCTCCTTTTTAAAAATATTGTAACTTCTTTATTTATCCATTGACGTATCTGGTTCATAGCTTGTTTTCTGCAGGACAAGTTTTTTTTCAATGGTACTATTTATTGTACCATATAATGTACTGAAAAATGTAAAAAAAATTCTAAGTGGAGTAAAATGAAAAAAAAAAAGACATTCTGACATCTTTCTATGGTTCCTATGTTGTTTCTATGGTGCACAAACTGCAGCAAAAATGACATGATAACTTTATTCTATGGATCAGTACGATTACTACGATACCAAACTTATATAGTTTTTTTTTTTTTTTGCCGTACTGCTTTTATTTGTTTTCAAAGAAATCTAATTATTTTTTTTTTTTTAAATCAGTTTTTATTAGAGAGTTTTCAAAATTTTACAAGCAAAATAAAATATAATATATCCCAGGTCCGCCATATATTACATTCTATAAATAGACATGTCATCATCGGGTATCGTATCTCTGGATAGATCTCTCCTGGTCTGAACGTTTACTGAACGTTCCAAACATAAACCAAGAGAAACCCAGTCCAGCACAGCATATTAAGTAAAGAAAGACAAGACAGAGTTAAAGAAAAAACAGAAGGAGGGGGAATAGAGAATGGGGAAAGGAAAGGTAGGAAGGGGAGGGAGATATAGGGGGTATAGTGGGGTGGGGAGCTGCAAGATCTGACTTTGTCGCTATTGATTGCTTCGCCTCTACACTCAGCACCAGCTCCACTGTCCGAGTCAGAAGTCCACCGCCAGGGGCCTCCATGACCAAGGCATCGCTAAAAAGACTACATCATATCCCCAACTGCCCTATGTGCTCAACAAAAGCAAGTCGGCAGAGAGTATAAAGCCCAGGGAGAGACGTCTCAAGACCTTTTCAACCTCCCTCCAAAAAAGGAGCAATTAGCGAGCAGTTCCACCAGATATGAAGAAAGGATCCCACCACTTTCTCACATCTTCTCCAGCATTTATTGTGAGGTGCTAGCTTATAATCGAATAGCCACTGCAGTGTTTCATACTAGTAACTTATAGTGACTCTCCTGCATAAGGACACAGGTAGAAAGGCCATAGGCCATTTTTAAAATTAATTTAATAGCTGCACTAGACAGTGAGATATTTAGTTCATTTTCCCAGGTGAATAGAAAAGATGGCTTGGAAAACACCGCAGGGGCAATGAAGCATTTCCGTTTATATGAAATTTTCTTCGTGGGGGGACTGCTTGCATCTAGGATCCTTTGAAAGTGGGTCAGAGGTCTAGTAGATTTGTATTTCGAGATGATATCTCTGATTACTTTAATGACGTGTTTTCTGCAGTATAATTATTTTCTGCCGCCATCTTCTGTGAGGAATAACTTAAAAATTTTTTTACATCAACATAGTTGCGTAAGGGCTCATGTTTTGCGGGACATCCTGTAGTTTCCATTGGTACCATTTTGGAATAAATATGACTTTTTGATCACTTTTTATTACATTTTTTCTGGGAGACAAATTGATTAAAAAAGTGCATTTCTGACGTTCTTTATTTTTTTTTGGATGACATTCACCGAGCATGGCAAATAGTGCATTATCTTGATAGATCAGACTTTTATGGATGCAGCAATACAAAATATGCATTTTTGTTTTATGATTTAGATTCTTTTATTATAAATATGCCAAAAGGGGGTGATTTAAACTTTTATTACTTTTTTGTTTTTTCACAATTAGTAAAACTTTATTAATCTGGTTTTTACCTTTTGTCTTTAGTCCCCCTAGGGGACTACAACTTGCAATGCTTGGATTGCTCCTGCAGTATAATGTAATGCAATAGCATTACATCATACTGCTATCTGGTAGGTGATCTCCCCTATGGCAAAAATCACTAGCTGACAGCAAATAGTAGAACACTTTAGAGATTAGTTTTCGTCTTTTATAGTATTTGCCACAGGATTACCAAATTGTAAATAAAAGCCTACTTCACTATTTCTAACTATTGATGTCCTATCCTTAGTGTAGCTAAGCAAACCAAAAGAGTTGAACCCTGTTTCTGCTCAAACTTTGCTATAGGTTTGGTTCAGCACAAACCTAAACCTCAGCCAGGTCATTTTGGCCAAATCCACTAACATAATAATAAATATTATTCTTGTTCTATTATACACCAGTTTTAGGATTATTGGTAAAGTTCCATTTCTGTTTGAAACAATTTGGACCAGACCAAATTTTTGGCCAAATTTGATGAACTAATCCAATTGAACTTTGCAAAAGGTAGCTCATCACTAATCCTAGCATTAGGCTATCAATAGTTAGAAATGGGAAAATCCCTTAAAAAATCCCAGGTCCTCAAAATTAATTATAAATTATATTGTTTAAGCTGGTCTCAGAATTGAGGAAAACTAAACAGCATTTTATCTCCGACTAACAACTGTACTACAATACTCTAAATATTGATTTATTTCCTCAAGTCCTAAAAAAGTGAGAATTCTGTATGTTTTTGATTTTTCCAAAACTGATACAATCATCAATCTAAGAGGCTTGAAAATTAGAACAATCACTGTATAACGTTGAAGACTCACATTACCTATGAACCTAATTTTCTTCCAAAGCGACAGTGTAACAATGCTAGCTATCAAATCTGGAATCCACTTGGCAAGGCAACAATGACGCAGGGGGCCCAACCCCCTGCTCAGTACAGGATTCACTAAATCATCTCAGACAGATATTTGTCCAGCTTTCTTTGAACACTTCCATTGAAGAACTCACCACCTCCCGTGGTAACCTGTTCCACTCATTCATCACCCTCACTGTCAGTGAGTTTTTTCTAATATCTAATCTGTGTCTCCTCCCTTTCAGTTTCATCCCATTGCTTCTAGTCTTTCCTTGTACAAATGAGAATAGGGCTGATCCCTCTGCACCGTGACAGCCCTTCAGATATTTGTAGACAGCTATTAAGTCTCCTCCTGACCTTCTTTTTTGCAAGCTAAACATTCCCAGATCCTTTAACCGTTTTTCATAGGACAATTTTTGAAGGCGTTTGGGCACATTAAACTGAAAGATTACGACTAGAGATGAGCGAGCATACTCGCTAAGGCAAACTATTCAAAAGAGTCGTGCCATAGGCGAGTACCTACCCGCTCGTCTCTAAAGATTCGGGTGTCAGCGGGGAAGAGCGGTGAGTTGCGGGAGTGAGCAGGGGGAAGCGGGGGGGGGGGGGGAGAAAGCGAGAGAGAGATCTCCCCTCTGTTCCTCCCCACTCTCCCGACGCTCCCCGCGTTGCTGGTTAAGTCCAACAATTTTCTCCAAGAAGAATGTTTTGCTCACTTAGAGAACACATGGTCCCGCCAGGAGATGGAAGCCTTTAGTAAAAGTCATACTATGTCTATATTCATTTTGTAAAACACTTTGTACCACAATTTTCATATTACTGTTTTCAAACTTGATGGTTATTGCAATAGCTCATTTATAAGGGGCTTCATTTTGTATTACTACAGAAATTCTTCTTTGTTTGCCTGCATGCTTTGTTTTATTCATTATTATGCTAATTATGGTGTTCCATTGAGAATTGTCTCATTTTAATCAATTACTGCTCTGTAAATCTAAGACACAAGGGAAATCTGAAGATCTACCAAGATGAAATGTTTCAACAATAACATTGTTTTCAGCTTCAATAATAAAAATCTTGGCGTCAAACATCTCTAGAATAAATACTATTAACCTGCTTACAATGGAATCTGCACTTTTTTGGAAGTCTGGATACTTCTGGCTGTAATAAAATGCTTTACAGTTTTTGTGGTTCAGTAACAAAAAAGAGAACATAGGCAATGTTGGTGTGTATTACAAATGCATAGGGATTTGAGTATAATGTAAAAGCCCTCTATCCACTAGCTCGTATCTGGATAAAATCACCCGATGTCAGTTTTTTCCTGTTTATAGAATGAAATAAAGCACTACCTTTCAGGCTTCCGAAACACTTGCCGTGTGTCCAAGTTGCGCCCAAGACACAACACGGACAGCCCACACATTGACATATATTTGCATGTCCTTGTTCTCGTCTATAATACGGACAGGAATAGGACATGCAATGAGTTTTTTCACACAGTCCGCGTCTGGGTAAAAATACATGCCTCATTGAATATTATGGGTCCGTATGATATCAGTGTGTCATTCATTTTTTCACATCTGACATAAAGATAAGAAAAATCTAGTGTATCGGAGGCCTAATAGTGAGATGGCAGTTTTCTTTGATACATAATGTAGGTTTTATTTAGAAATAGAACATCTTATCATTTAAATCAAGATTGAGGCACAGGTTTGGTCTTAAGGTTCTGCAAAATTTTACTGGAGCTTTTATTACTACAAATGGCTTACAGGTTCTATAATGCAGCTTTATGCTCCACACAGAGAAATTTATAGTTTTAGAAGGTTCTTAATGTATTTTTAGAATTATACAGCAAAAGAAATAACAAAGTGTTTGGAATATTAAGTGTATAGATGTTGTAAAGAACCTAGTAAGGCACAGATTTGAATTGCATAACTTATAGGACACACAAATCTCGCTTTTTACTTCTTTTTTTAGATTTTATGTAAAATACTTAAGTATCTTCTGAAATATTGTAGAAATGAAGCAATATGTGCTATGAAGTGCAGACACATGGAAAAGTCCACATAAGGGTCTTTCTTATAATGTATGTGTTTTACTTTTTACACTGTATCGAAACTCATAGAATACAGGAGAAATGCAAAGTAGGCTGGTATTTTTGAGTTACACTTTATAACCTTATATAATAACTGCCAGATGTTCTGGTGACCACAATCTGACCAACAGGCTATGCAATCATTAACAGCCCCTTTAATATTGTTGTGATGTGGTAGTCCTAACATCCCATACACCTGATAGTAGCCACTGAAGGAGAAATGTAGCATTACATGTTGGCTATTCAGAGTGCATATATCTATATTACACTCAAGTTTGGCACTATGGAGCAATTCTAGCAACCTCATTGGTTCTGATTCACAATTCCAGCAACCTGATTGGTTGTTTGGCTTGTCTGATTGAACCTCATTGGTTGTTTGGGTTCCCTGACTCAACTTGATTGATTGTTAGGGCCAAACTTGAGTGTAATATAGATATATGCATTCAGAGTGTACCACAAGTTTGCCAGAGCTGTTGTGTAATTGCTGTGCATTCTGGTTCATAGACGGAAACCCAAATGGGGGAACCCCTCTATAATATCAATTCTGCTCCACTGGGGTATAGAGAGAGGGGTTCTTCTGTCAGAACTTTTCAGCCAACAAGCAATACTATATGTTTCTGAATAAAGTTAGATAAGAGTAATGTAATTAAAGGTTTTTTTTTCCTGGCGCAATGGAGATTCTGAAAATGCTGAAATCTAGGAGATAGAACTAAGTAGCAGCAACCCCCACCTTTTATCTACAGCTCTAGATCCTCTTTTTTGTCCCATACAACTGTCAACCTGCTGCTATATTTGAATGCATCACTTCCGCAGCAACAGACTGTTACCTGCTTCTTCCAGTATGCATAGAGCTTATTTACCGGCCAGCAATGTAGTCCCGCCTCTAACTCACAGGTCCTACAACTTACTGGCACCAACCTACCTCTCACCGAGTGCCAGAGAATGCTGCTGAAGCAGACAGACAGGAGCACTCTGAACTGTACATGAGCAATGAACATGGTGCTTCTGCTCCTGTCCTCCCATCATGCACTGCTCACAGTAGAAAAAAGTCTGTGAACAGCACTTTCCTAAGTACCAATACGGTGGGACTGAAAAATAAGGTGCAAGCCGCGGTAAGAGTCTGGATCCAAAGACTCAACAGTGCTCACAGGATGTGGGAGGCTGTAGACAGGGGAGGGAATAGCAAATGTGTACAAGATGTCAGAGGAAGTAGAGATAGTTTTCAGGTGGAGGGTCATGTGACATAGATAGAAAATGAAGAAAATGTCTAGACCAGGTACAGTGAACCTCATACAGAATGACTTATTGTAATGATGTACGTTAGATTTTAAAATGTTAGTCTGTTCCCAAAATACCTCTTTAATAACCACAGGATGGGAAAGTTTCACAGATAACACGTTAGCTCACAGAGATAGCTGGCGTAGGCATGCAGCCAATGAAGTATGCGCAGGTTGTCATCTATTGCTATACCTTCTGACTTCCTGTACAAAATGCCACTGTACTGTTACTGCATTCTGGACAATTTAATAGGAATCATTCCTTTGTGAGTACTATCTACTGTGTTACTGTTTCATAAATTGCTCTCACAAGTTGACTAACAAGCTATGAAATAATGTATAGTTTATGGCACTTCTGCAATATTATCCTATGGTGGACATTCTTATTTGAAATTGCTATTAAAGCGACCCTCTGGTCAGGAGCACAGAAGTTATACATACAGTAAGTCAGTACCTCCAGGGGATGATTACCTTCTATTTGTTTCTCTTCAGACTACTGGGACAGTGGGTGCGTCCCAGGCTACTTCAGATCAGGCACTATAGCTAAACTATAGTCACAGATCACAGCTCTAAAAGCAGCCAAGGAGCAAGAACAGAAGAGAAATAAATAGCAGGTAATCATCCCCAGTAGGTGAAGAGGTATATATAAATTTTGAGCTACTGACTAGAGAGTCGCTTTGAAAAAAAATAGAATTGTATATTGGATATTATACTCCATACTGTAAATTTTGGGAATAAGGCATTACCAAGACATGACCCAAGGCATCAAGCTGAGCGCTTTAAACTTTATAGTAAGGAGCACATTATTTTGTACAACACATCTCAGTTGAATAGTAAAGGGGAGCTTACTTTGCCATGTAGCTGCACTGACTAGTATCCAGTTCTCTGTTCATGTGTTGCAATCAGTGTTTGGCACACTCGGTGCTAGGCCTTCGGCAGGACAGCTTGTAACATGGCACAGTTAATCTTTATAATAATCAGGTTCTGACATGTTTATGCAAATATTAGATGTCAATGTAAATTAGTTGTCATTTGTATGATATAGTAAATTGTTGTTTTCAGGTATTTAGAGAAAGCCTGTCAGCAGTTCTAGTGATGTTCATTCAAAAACTGCTGACAACACTAGTTAGGGGCAGGGGAGAGGAGTACAATTTTACTTCTGTGAATGCTTTTAGGGTCTCCAGTAGTCAGAAAATTAACTTTGCTGCCATAAGTGCTCTTGTGGCAGAAGTTCTCACTCATGTGCTTTTCTCTCTGTCCAATGAGTTGCAAAGTCCACCGAGGAAACTTTCAGAACTGTCAATCAGAGCTGTGGAGGAGCTCATTGGACAGAGATGAGACATCCAGCCTCCAGAACACTTGCAGCATTGGCATCAAAGTTCATTCTCTCACTGCTGGGAAGCTAAAAGCATCAAAAGAAGTACATTTACACTTTCTCCCTTGTTTCAAACTACGGTAGCACTATCAGAGGTTTTGCATCAGCAAAACTGCTGACAGACTTCCACCAACCCCTACCCGACATGCTTTGTATATGTACTGCAGGCCAGTAGCTCCTGCATCATGCTTTACCTGTACAGTGCTGATTACCAGAGGGCTCAGAGGCTGAGCCCCGCAATAACCCGGCTGTAACTTACAACTGCAGTCCTGCTGGAATCCATTTTCAGTTATCTAAGCCTTTAGATGCTGCTGTCAATGCATATCATTACCCGCCCGTTCTGCCATGTATGGAGGCTTAATGTTAACACTGAAAGTAAGAGTTCCTACTATCAATGATCAATGTGACAATCTCAGATAATACACTGCACTACATAAATACTGCAGTGTATAATCTAAGATATCAAAGGATCACATCTTCCCCTTGTGAGATGAACAACTGCGGTAAAAAAAGAAAAAATACGTTCACATGTAAACTCTCGCCCCAAAAAATAAATCCAGAAAATTGCCATTTTTCTAATAAAACACTATTTATTATAATATCTGTGTTTTTGGAAAAATGCAAATAAAAAACAAAACAAAAATTTACTATTGATGCATTCTTAATAGAGATAAGCGAACCTACTCGGCCACGCCCCTTTTTCACCCGAGCGCCGCGATTTTCGACTACTTCCGTACTTGGACGAAAAGATTCGGGGGGGCGCCGTGGGTGAGTGGGGGTTGCAGCGGGGAGTGGGGGGGGGAGAGGGAGAGAGGGCTCCCCCCTGTTCCCCGCTACTACCCCCCGCTCCACCACGCCTCCCGGCGCCCCCCGAATCTTTTCACCCGAGTACTGAAGTACTCGAAAATCGCGGTGCTCGATCGATTAATTACTCAAAACAAGTACGTTCTCTCATCTCTAATTCTTAATGATTGATACTAAACAATGATTATGTTATGTATCCCATATGCGGAATACTGTTAAAAAAAATGCCACAATCACTGTTTTTGATCACCCTACCTCGCAGAAAATGACATAAAAAGCGATCAGAAAGTTGTATGCACCCCAAGATTATAGAAATTAATAAAAAAAAATTATATTAACTGAAATGAAAAAGTGCTTCAATTTTTCCATAGTAGCAAAACAAACACAAAAGAAAAACAATATAAGTTTGGTATCACCAGAATCGTAATGACCCACAGAATAAGGATAACATAATATTTATACTGCATGCTCAATAAAATAAAGAAAACAATGTCAGAATCACTTTTTTGTACACCTCAGCTCCAAAAAGTTACATGCACCGCAAAAGTAGTAAACAAAATGAAATCTATATAGAAATTTGGTATTACCACAACCACACTGACTCACACTATGTATGCAAGAAATGTCGCAGCATGCCCTACATTGGCGCATATTAGCCGAGCATACACTTTAAGATAGTACATGGTGATGAGCAGCACGCAACCAGCATACAATTCCATTGTGTACTAATTGCGTATCGCGTGCATATATTTTGCAGCCCACACGCTGAGACATGTGCTCATGTGAGCCCGGGTTAAGGATAACATATCAGTTTTGTTTATGTACTAACTTCTGTTGTGTTACAGAAAAAAAAATCTGCAAAACTTCGGAAATCTGGAATTTTTTAATTTATTCTCAATTTTGCTTCATTTCATATGAAACACCTAAACAGTTACCAACATTTGTAAACATTATTTTAAAAACTTTGAGGGGAGCACTTTTTAAAAGATAATTTATGGCGGTTTCTATAATATAGGCCTCTAAAAGTCACTTCAGAGTCCTTTAGGCCAAATTCACACCAGCACACCCAATACGTTGAAAATATTGATTTTAATGGGTTTATTCACATGCGAGTATTTTGCATGCTTTTTTTGGTCATGCAAAAAAATACTATTTTCCTGCGGATTTGCGCAGGGAAAGAGAACTTATTGAAATCATTGCACTAATTGAAATGCTGCGCTAAACACTGTAAAAACACGGTGTGTCTGAGAGTGGCCTTAGGATTTGTTTTATAAACAAACACAAAATATATCGACCAAAATTCACCACTAACATAAACTACAATGTGTCAAGAAAAAACTGCATTATAAAAGTATTTCAAAGTTATTACCACTTGTTACTCAGATTTGTAAACATGGAGTCTGGTCAGGAAGGCCGAAACTGGCTGCAGGGGAAGGGGTTAACTCTCTATGAATCTTTAGATAAGAGTATACATTAGATGCTGGGGTGATGGCTAGTGTTAACTGGTACTATAACAGTATATAAAAGCTATATACTGCACAGCCCAATCATATGCAGTGTGCACTCTTTCCCAAGACCTCACTCCCTTCTCCATCAAATGTTTTATGATGCCTTCAAAGAAATATAGGATAATTCTTAAAACATAAATAATTCCCACATACTGAAATAATATTTTCTTCTCTTTTAGGTTGGGATTCCCTATGATGATTGTTTCCACCACTATTGGAATGACTTATCTGTTGGTGGCACATGCTGTACTGAAATGGAATTCATAAATTACAAGAGAAGACTATTACAATTTCAATTGTTACACTGTTGTAGTGAAGCCATGGCTGTATATGAAAGGCTGGTGGAATTACGAATTCCTGCTATGCACTGGAATAAAAAATAATTGAACAATATGAAACATGAAACATGAGTGTGATGCTTGCATTTGAAAATAGATGCAACTAGGCAAGCAGTAGTAATTTGAATGTCCGCTTTTAATTATGAAGAGTTATGAAAGCTTTGCAGATAAATTCAGTGAATGTCCATATTTTCCACATAAAATAATTACTATTCAGTGGTGTTTTCTTTAGGATGGTTTTGTCCAATAATATAAGCTAGAAATTAAACCAATATCTTTCAGTAGGACACAATGCAGTAAAATCTATATTAGGGTACATCCACACGGTTGTTTAAAAAGTTGTGCCTCGAGATTCTCGGGTGCAACTCACATTGGACAGCACTTGGACATCCCGTCCATGTGCTGTCCGATGTGCTGACTACAGTACATTGACATGTGATATTCTCATTCGAAAATCGGACAACAATGTGACATACTGCTATTTTCTTACTTGGACTAACAGTCCAAGTAAAAAAGTAAAGCCTGTGTGCATATACCCATTCAGATAAATGAGCGCTATTTCCATAAAATTGGTCCCAAAATGAGATGGAAAAAGAGCTTGTGTGCATGTTCCATTAGGGTGCAATCACACTAGTGATAAAATCGTGCTAGTTTTGTACATTGCTAGATGCAAAATAGAACTCATACTTTTCAATTGGTATAAGAGATGAGCGAGTATACTTGCTAAAGGAAATTGCTCGAGCGAGCATTGCCCTTAGCGAGTACCTGCCCGCTCGAGACTGAAGGTTCGGGTGCCGGCGCGGGGGAGCGGTGAGTAGCGGCAGTCAGCAGGGGGGAGTGGGGGGGGAGAGAGGGAGAGAGAGATCTTCCCTCCGTTCCTCCCTGCTCTCCCCCGCAGCTCCCTGTCCGCCGCCGGCACCCGAACCTTCAGTCTCGAGCGGGCAGGTACTCGCTAAAGGCAATGCTCGCTCGAGCAATTGCCTTTAGCGAGTATACTCGCTCATCTCTAATTGGTATATTTACATGGGCGAATTTTCTCTCACAGCCATGCTTTAAGATGGAAAAATCGCAGCAGGTTCTATTTTTGTGCTAGTCTTGCACGAGAACAAAGCATGTAAATGTGTGATCTCCCACAGATCACAGAGAGTCGTGCCTGAGAATGTCACCCGTGTGAATGCACCCTTAGGTATTACCTACATTAATCAGTTTTTTGGTTATTGAAGTTTTATAACTGCTAAATGCAGAAACACTAAGGCCGCTCTCACAGATAAACGCGGCAAAGCCTTGAGCAATTTTGTTTTTGCTTTCGTGTTTTAGCGCACCCTATCATTGTGATCGGTGATTAGGTGCGCTAAACGCACAAATATAGAGTAGACAACGCTCAAAAATCGCAGCCATGGAAAGCACTGTCCACCGCTGCGATCTGATGCATGTCTACGAGGCCCTATTGATTTCAATATGAGCATTATACCGCGATTAATGTGGCATTCAAAACTCTGTGTTAATCACGGTGAACAGAGCCTGTATGGGAGAGGCCTATAATGTTTTCATGTTGTGCTGAGATATGTAACAGTGGTGCTTTCAATGGATAATATACACATGGTATTGCAATAATCAAGATTTCATATGTTCAAGACTAGATATGAGCGAACGTACTCGTCCGAGCTTGATATTCGTGCGAGGGGGTTAGGCAGGTAGAGTGTTAGGAGTTAGTGTAGGCTTCAAGAACCCCAACGGTCCTTTCTAGGGCCACATCTATACCTGCTCTGCCACAGTTAATAACTCTGCAACAGTAAAGTTCTGTGACACTTTTGCAGGGCCGCAACACAGTGTCAGTTATTAAACTTATTATTCAGTGAATAGACGCAGTGGGCCTATCCTTTTAAACAAAAGGGAAGAAAGTATATTTGCCCTGCCTGTGTCAGTCCTAAGGGCTCTGGGTACGTGTGTGCTGCGTGGAGAACGTAAAAAAATCAGACGCAACCAGCTACGGTTGAGTGCAGCCTTGCGCCAATTTTTTTCCTGCCTGGGAAATCAAATCACTGGTAATACAGCATGCTGAGGGGTAGGGGTAGGCCTAGAGGACGTGGACGCGGCCGAGGACGCGGAGGGCCAAGTGAGGGTGTGGGCACAGGCCGAGCTCCTGATCCAGGTGTGTCGCAGCCGACTGCTGCGCGATTAGGAGAGAGGCACGTTTCTGGCGTCCCCACATTCATCGCCCAATTAATGGGTCCACGCGGGAGACCTTTATTAGAAAATGAGCAGTGTGAGAAGGTCCTGTCCTGGATGGCAGAAAGTGCTTCGAGCAACCTATTGTCCAGCCACAGTTCTGCGCCGTCCACTGCTGCAAATCCGAATCCTCTGTCTGCTGCTCCTCCTTCCTCCCAGCCTCCTCACTCCACTACAATGACACATGCTCAGGAGCGGGCAGACTCCCAGGAACTGTTCTCGGGCCCCTGCTCAGATTGGGCAGCAGTGGTTCCTCTCCCACCAGAGGAGTTTATCGTCACTGATGCACAACCATTGGAAAGTTCCCGGGCCCGGGGGATGAGGCTGGGGACTTCCGGCAACTGTCTCAAGACCTTTCAGTGGGTGAGGAGGACGATGAGACACAGTTGTCTTGCAGTGAGGTAGTAGTAAGGGCAGTAAGTCCGAGGGAGCAGCGCACAGAGGATTTGGAGGAAGAGCAGCAGGACGATGAGGTGACTGACCCCACAGGTCTTCAGAGGGGGAGGCACGGGCAGCAGCAGGGCAGGTTTCAAGAGGCAGTGCGGTGGCCAGGGGTAGAGGCAGGGCCAGACCGAATAATCCACCAAGTGTTTCCCAAAGCGCCCCCTCGCGCCATGCCACCCTGCAGAGGCCGAGGTGCTCTAAGGTCTGGCAGTTTTTCACCGAGACGCCTGACGACCGACGAACAGTGGTGTGCAACCTTTGTCGCGCCAAGATCAGCCGGGGAGCCACCACCAACAGCCTGACCACCACCAGCATGCGCAGACATATGATGGCCAAGCACCCCACAAGGTGGGACGAAGGCCGTTCACCGCCTCCGGTTTGCACCGCTACCTCTCCCCCTGTGCCCCAACCTGCCACTGAGATCCAACCCCCCTCTCAGGACACAGGCACGACCGTCTCATGGCCTGCACCCACACCCTCACCTCCGCTGTCCTCGGCCCCATCCACCAATGTCTCGCACCGCACAGTCCAGCCGTCGCTAGCGCAAGTGTTGGAGCGCAAGCGCAAGTACGCCGCCACGCACCCGCACGCTCAATCGTTTACCGTCCACATAGCCAAATTTATCAGCCTTGAGATGCTGCCGTATAGGGTTGTGGAAACGGAGTCCTTCAAAGCTATGATGGCGGCGGCGGCCCCGCGCTACTCGGTTCCTAGTCGCCACTACTTTTCCCGATGTGCCGTCCCAGCCCTGCACGACCACGTCTCCCGCAACATTGTACGCTCCCTCACCAATGCGGTTAGTGGCAAGGTCCACTTAACTACGGACACGTGGACAAGCACAGGCGGGCAGGGCCACTACATCTCCCTGACGGCACATTGGGTGAATTTAGTGGAGGCTGGGACAGAGTCAGAGCCTGGGACCGCTCACGTCCTACCCACCCCCAGAATTGCGGGCCCCAGCTCGGTGGTGGTATGTTCGGCGGTGTATGCTTCTTCCACTAAAGCACCCTCCTCCTCCTCCTCCTCCTCAACCTCTGTCTCGCAATCTAGATGTGTCAGCAGCAGCAGGACGTTGCCAGCAGTCGGTGTCGCGCGGCGTGGCAGCACAGTGGTGGGCAAGCGTCAGCAGGCCGTGCTGAAACTACTCAGCTTAGGAGATAGGAGGCACACGGCCCACAAACTGCTGCAGGGTCTGACAGAGCAGACCGACCGTTGGCTTGCGCCGCTGAGCCTCCAACCGGGCATGGTCGTGTGTGACAACGGCCGTAACCTGGTGGCGGCTCTGCAGCTCGGCAGCCTCACGCACATGCCATGCCTGGCCCACGTCTTTAATTTGGTGGTTCAGCGCTTTCTGAAAAGCTACCCACGCTTGTCAGACCTGCTCGTAAAAGTGCGCCGGCTCTGCGCACATTTCCGCAAGTCCCACACGGACGCTGGCACCCTGCGCACCCTGCAACATCGGTTTAATCTGCCAGTGCACCGACTGCTGTGCGACATGCCCACACGGTGGAACTCTACACTCCACATGTTGGCTAGGCTCTATGAGCAGCGTAGAGCTATAGTGGAATACCAACTCCAACATGGGCGGCGCAGTGGGAGTCAGCCTCCTCAATTCTTTTCAGAAGAGTGGGCCTGGTTGGCAGACATCTGCCAGGTCCTTCGAAACTTTGAGCAGTCTACCCAGGTGGTGAGCGGCGATGCTGCAATCATTAGCGTCACCATTCCTCTGCTATGCATCTTGAGAAGTTCCCTGCAAACCATAAAGGCAGCCGCTTTGCGCTTGGAAACAGAGCCGGGGGAAGACAGTATGTCGCTGGATAGCCAGAGCACCCTCCTGTCTATACCTCAGCGCGTTCAGGAGGAGGAGGAGGAGCATGAAGAGGATGAGGAGGAGGGGGAAGAGACAGCTTGGCCCACTGCTGACGGTACCCATGCTGCTTGCCTGTCATCATTTCAGCGTGTATGGCCTGAGGAGGAGGAGGAGGAGGAGGAGGATCCTGAAAGTGATCTTCCTAGTGCGGACAGCCATGTGTTGCGTACAGGTACCCTGGCACACATGGCTGACTTCATGTTAGGATGCCTTTCTCGTGACCCTCGCATTTAACGCATTCTGGCCACTACAGATTACTGAGTGTACACACTGCTCGACCCACGCTATAAGGAGAACCTTCCCACTCTCATTCCCGAAGAGGAAAGGGGTTCGAGAGTGTTGCTATACCACAGGACCCTGGCGGACAAGCTGATGGTAAAATTCCCATCCGACAGCGGTAGTGGCAGAAAGCGCAGTTCCGAGGGCCAGGTAGCAGGGGAGGTGCGTAGATCGAGCAGCATGTACAGCCCAGGCAGTGCAACAGTCTTTAAGGGCCTGGCCAGCTTTATGGCTCCCCAGCAAGACTGTGTCACCGCTCCCCAGTCAAGGCTGAGTCGGCGGAGAACTGTAAAAGGATGGTGAGGGAGTACGTAGCCGATCGCACGACCGTCCTCGGTGACGCCTCTGCCCCCTACAACTACTGGGTGTCGAAGCTGGACACGTGGCCTGAACTAGCGCTGTATGCCCTGGAGGTGCTTGCTTGTCCTGCGGCTAGCGTCTTGTCGGAAAGGGTGTTTAGTGCGGCTGGGGGAATCATCACAGATAAGCGTACCCGCCTGTCAACCGACAGTGCCGACAGGCTAACACTCATCAAGATGAACAAAGCCTGGATTTCCCCAGACTTCTCTTCTCCACCAGCGGACAGCAGCGATACGTAAGCAATACGTAGGCTGCACCCGCGGATGGAAGCTACGTTCTCTCTCACCATCCAAAACGGGGACATTTCTGCTTCATCAATCTGTGTCTAATATTCCTCCTCCTCCTCCTGCTCCTCCTCCTGAAACCTCACGTAATCACGCTGAACGGGCAATTTTTCTTAGGGCCACAAGGCTCACTCATAATTTTTCTAAACAATTTTTATATGTTTCAATGCTCTCAAAAGCGTTGAAACTTTAACTTGAACCAATTTTTAGTTAAACTGGGCTGCCTCCAGGCCTAGTTACCACTTAAGCCACATTAACCAAAGCAATTAATGGGTTTCACCTGCCCTCTTGGTTGGCCATGGCCAATTTTTTGGATGTACATTAGTACTGTTGATACAGCAATTTTTGTGGGCCCTCGCCTACAGTGTAATCAAATGAATTTTTAGCCCACCCGCATTACAGCTGACGTTACATCCGCTGTGTTGGGCAATGCAATGTGATATTTCTGTGTACCGCCGGTGGCTTCCTGGCACCCACCCATGCTGTGGGTCCACAGGGAATTATAAATGCATCTGATTCCACTTGTAAAGAACCCCAGTCTGACTGGGGCATGCAGTGTGGGCCGAAGCCCACCTGCATTAAGCACGACATTACTACCTCAGCTGTGTTGGGCAATGCAATGGGATATTTCTATGTACCGCCGGTGGCTTCCTGGCACTCACCCATGCTGTGGGTCCACAGGGAATTATAAATGCATCTGTTTCCACTTCTAAAGAACCCCAGTCTGACTGGGGCATGCAGTGTGGGCCGAAGCCCACCTGCATTAAACATGACATTACTACCTCAGCTGTGATGGGCACTGCAATGGGATATTTTTATGTACCGCCGGTGGGTTCCAGGGAGCCACCCATGCTGTCGGTCGACAGGGACTTCACAATAGGGAGTTGTACCTGCCTGTGTCTATGAATTAAAAAGCCCGGTCTGACTGGGGCATGCAGACACCTTGACAGAATGAATAGTGTGTGGCACATAGGTTCCCCATTGCTATGCCCACGTGTGCAGCTCCTGATGGCGGTGGCACAGGATTCTATTTCTCATTGCTTCTGTACAGCATTGTGGGCTATCGCCCCGCCCCTTTTAAAGAGGGTCGCTGCCTAGCCGTGCCAACCCTCTGCAGTGTGTGCCTGCGGTTCCTCCTCATGGCAGACGCACTTATAAATAGACATGAGTGTGGCGTGGCATGAGGGCAGCTGAAGGCTGCGCAGGGACAATTTGGTGTGCGCTGTGGACACTGGGTCATGCGGGGGGGTTGGGCAGCATGTAACCCAGGAGAAGTGGCAGTGGAGTGTCATGCAGGCAGTGATTGTGCTTTGTTGGAGGTAGTGTGGTGCTTAGCTAAGGTATGCGATGCTAATGAGGGCTTTTCCAGAAGTAAAAGTTGTTGGGAGGGGGGGGGGCACTCTTGCCGGTATTGTGGCTTAATAGTGGGACCTGTGAACTTGAGATGCAGCCCAACATGTAGCCCCTCGCCTGCCCTATCCGTTGCTGTGTCGTTCCCATCACTTTCTTGAATTGCCCAGATTTTCACACATGAAAACCTTAGCGAGCATCGTCGAAATACAAAAATACTCAGGTCGCCCATTGACTTCAATGGGGTTCGTTACTCGAAACGAACCCTCGAGCATCGCGATAATTTCGTCCCGAGTAACGAGCACCCGAGCATTTTGGTGCTCGCTCATCTCTATTCAAGACATAAGAAAATACTTCAACTGAAAATAAAGCTGAATTTGGACCCAATACTTATGTTTGTATATGCCTCCATTAAACAATGTTTCTTACCTGATTACTTAAGGGCTAATACATTTGATTACAAAAATGGCAAACTTTATACAGTTCAAGAGCTTTAGTATTACTCGTTAAATGTTCTATTTGTCATGTGTGTCTTTTAACCATGGGTGCACATGCTGAAGTTGTTCCATTGACTAGCAAATAGTCATGAAAGCAGAGAAAATTGAAAGGTGAAAAAACACAGTTCATGTAGTCTGTCCTTTACATTATTTAGGCCGCCTGCAGACGGCCGGGTTGGATCTGGCAGCTAGAATTCTCGCCGCGGGACCCGAGCCGAGCGCCTGCAGAGAGCAGAGCGTAATCACCCACGCCCTGCAGCTCCGGATCTTTCATGTGCTGGCTACTGGGCAGCCGGCGCATGCGCAGAGTGGAGCCGGAGGTGGGTGAGTGATGTTTCTGTGCGGGGCTCTGTGAAATAGAACATGCTGCGGTTTGTTTGTCGGGCAAGATTTTGCGCGGCCAAACCGCGGACATCTGCATAGGATTGCGTTTGTTACGCAATCTTATGCAGGCTTCCAGTGGCGGAAATCCCGCCCGTCTGCAGGCGGCCATACTTTTACCTTTTACTATTACTTTTTAATTAATCTCTAAAGATAGGTATATATTTATGCAATGCATATTTAAATCCACTTATTGTAAATTTTCCAACCATATCTGCTGGCAGTTTGTTCTAAGAATCTTCTACTGTTCCAGTAAAATATTTTCTGAAATTGTTCCTGATTTTCACCACCTGACTAATTCCAGATTGTTCCTCTTTATTCATATGCCCAGTTTCTTATTAAACACACTTCCCTCCTGAATCTTGGACTCATCTTAGTTCTGGAGACTTCATCTACAGAGAGACAGATAAACTAAGCACAGTACACCAGATGTGGTCTCACCAGAGCTCTATGCAGCGGGATCACAATCTCCCTCGTACTACCGGTTATACCTCTAGCTATGCAGCTGAGCATCTTTCTTTGCTGCCTGACTGCACTGTTGATTAATTTTGAAGCTGTCAGAAGTCAGAATCCCTAAGTCCTTTTCTTTTAAACACCTGACTAACACAGAATAGCCAAAATAATATTCCTATACTGAAGATTCCTCTGCCAGTTCATTATTTTACTTTTGGAAACACTGATTACGGTTTTCATTGTTTTGACCAATTTTCCAGAATATCTAATTAATTCACCATGTTAGACATCTTCAAGAATATCAACCTTGTTACACAATTTTGTGTTATCTATCAAACCTTCTCCTATGTAACTTACAAACATATTAAAAAAACAGGACCGAGGACAGACTCTTGTAGTCACTATTTGAAACTGATCTCTCTTCAGAATACAAAGCATTAACAACACTTCTAGTCAAACGTGAATCTATCAAACTATCCAGGAATTAAGTCCAATGTTCAATAAATTACTGCTAGCACATTAGCAAGTTGGTAAAGGAAGCTTACAAATCACACACAATTCTGAATGTGATCGGAAGTAGTCTTTTTTATTACGTAATAAGCAGAATTTTTTACAGTTTTTAGACAAAAACATTTGAAATAAGGCTAGAAGACGCCTCACTTATAAATATGTCTAATTTACTATAATTCATTTATTATCATTGGTTATTAAAAGCTCAGCAAGTGCAGTGATGTCTCTTTAATGGCAAGACTACTCTTAGGCCAATTGCAGCTGTTTCTCATGAGAACTCAGTAAATGGCCTTGGAAAATGACCTTGCATGCCTGTGATTGTTTCCTGTTATAATATCTGAATATGTGCAAAGGAAAGATAGAGAAATTGAGAAAAAGAGCAGGTTACAAGACAAAATGGAGGATAGAAAATACCATGGCCTCTCTCACAAATCCCCCCTTTTGTGACTGTTTTCTTATGTTACATAGCCACCACAGTTAGCATGATTTCCATTCTCATCCCACAAACTTAACCTAACCACTAAGGAACGTGTTGCCTTACCTAACTTTTTGGAAGATAGATGTTCTGAAGAATTATCTATAATCCTCCCAGTTACACCCATGTAGGATAACCCCATCCCTAAGGAGGATCTATTCTATCCCTGGGTTTGAGTAGGGAGACTCATGTGTTCTGTGTACTGGGACAGATATAGCATGAGGAAACATTACACAACCATTTAGTTATGTTTGGGTTGGATTTCCTTCAATAACATGAGTTGTGAATCTGTGTATTTATGGACCCATGAACTGAATATTATATAAAACCCACTAGATTAGGTATGCACTGAATGCAACAGCAAAGGAGTATACAACTTACTGCTACACCACAAAGTCTACCAAAAAGTCAACAAAACCAAGATGTACTGAACCTGGAACTGGAAAGCCAATCAAACCATCTCTGGCCCTTATTTTGCCTAGGTATTTGTACTACCTTTTTGATTTCTTGAATATTTTTATGAATAGATTAAGAATTATCAGTTAGGGTGACTACCCGCTACAGTTTTTTTTCACTGCGAAATTTGCAGCGTTTTTTTTCTGCAGGGGTCTATGGGACTTGTACTGTTAAAATTGTGATTGCGCAATATTGCAATTTACCGCGAAATCGCGATTTTTTACGATCGCAATTTTAACATTACAAGTCCCATAGACCCCTGCAGAAATAAAACGCTGTGAATTTCGCAGTGGAAAAAAAACTGTAGTGGGTAGTCACCCTTAGGTTGAAACAACACATAACTTCACATTTCTCACATTCAGGATTGAATACCAGGAATTTTAGCTCTGTTTTATAGAGCAGCTTTTTGAGTACCTCGTACATCCAACAGTAATAAGTCAAGAGCCTGTGAGGTAGCATTAAGGGCTCTTGCCATACCACATGCTATACCATTTATTGCCCGGCATTAGTTGTTGCTAGTCCCCAGACCCCCACTATTGATGCTCCCAGAACTATTACTTCAGTATTTCTCAACAGCGTGGGAAGTCTATCATAGGTTTAATCTGTCTGACAAGATTTCCTTTTTGCTCTAAATTGTAGTCAGGTGTTTGATGCATGAGAATCCCTAAGTGTGACAAAGTTCAAAACATACTGACATATGCCACTCTTGGGCAGCTGTAAGGTACAAACATAATATTATGCGTTGGTTAGTAACAATAATTAATTAAGCTTGAATCGCAATAGTTTGATTAAGCATAGAATCATAGAATGGTAGAGTTGGAAGGGACCTCAAGGGTCATCTGGTCCAACCCCCTGCTCAGAGCAGGATTCACTAAATCATCCCAGAGAGATATTTGTCTAGCCTTTGGTTGAACACTTCCATTGCAGGATAGGGAAGCTTGGCGAGGACTGGTCTACAGAGTATCCAAGAGTGTGACATGACTGAACAGATAGATTTGGAATTGGAAAAAATAACTTATTTAATGATCATTTGATATATGTCATTAGAGAAATTAGAAATGAATAGAGTCTTATTAAACTGGTAGAGTTGGAAGGGACCTCCAGGGTTATCGGGTCCAACCCCCTGCTCAGTGCAGGATTCATTAAATCATCCCAGACAGATATTTGTCCAGTCTTTGTTTGAACACTTCCATTGAAGGAGAACTCACTACCTCCCATGGTAACCTGTTCCATTCATTGATCCCCCTCACTGTCAGAAAGTTTTTTCTAATATCTAATTTGTGTCTCCTCCCTTTCAGTTTCATCCCATCGCTTCTGATTTTTCCTTATGCAAATGAGAATAGGGCTGATCCCTCTGCAGAGTGACAACTCTTCAGATATTTGTAGACTGTGATTAACTCTCCCCTCAGCCTTCTTTTCTGCAAGCTAAACATTCCCAGATCCTTTAACTGTTCCTCATAGGACATGATGCCCCAACACTGTGCAAATTTGATAATCCAGATAGTCTTTCGCTTTAACTAATCCACATTCATAGTATGAGTGGGCAAATAAACCAACCTGTTAGCCATGCTCATAGATATTACATAAGGCAGAAACAGAGACAGAGTTCTCCCATAATTTGGAACCTCCACTCATGCACACCTTGTCCAGGAGGGCTAACAGTCTATAATGGTATTTTCCTGGACAAATTAGATAACGTGATGATCCCCAGACCATGAGCAATTAAGAACAAACTAAGGGTCACCAAGCCATGCTCTAACCATTATTGGGACAGTTGTGCACTGGTGTTTTTGTGACAACCCAGGGGTATCAAGAATTTTATTAAGCCATGACCTGATCTCCTCCACAGTAAGGGTTATAGTCCCAAAGAGCATAGAGGAGTATGCCATAGGGGCATGACTAAATGTTCAACAATTATTCAGTTTTCTGCCTCATCAAATGCAACAAGTACGTCATGATTTTTAACAAACCTATTGTCCCAATCAGCTTTCAACACATTATTGAGTTGGTCTGTGTGTATGGCAGCACATAACAGTGACAAAAGTCTTTTTCTGGTTCAGGAGTGAGAAATCTCTAGCAGTAGCTGGCATATATCCAGTTGTCTTTTCATTACAAATTGACTGAAATGGCAGTCAACTAGACCTCGTATGGTCTATCGAATCTCAGTTCCAAACTTTATCTGTAATTGAGGAAAATACGCATTTATTAGTAACAGTTAACTCCTGATATAAAGCACTCATGTGGGAAGTGAGGTCTTCATGCTGGGACTGGAGAAAGTATAGGTCTACTACAGGGGCTCTACCAAACAAAACTTCATAGGGGCTCAATTTTGTCATATGATTACACACAGGTCTGACTTAGTAGAGGGCTAATAAAATGTGTGCCTCTTTTAATTTCTATGACTTCTGGTACATCATATATACAAATTACTTAATTTGAAGTTTCTAACCGTAGTTTTAGCATTGGCATTTTTATTTATTTTATTTTACAAACCATGCTTGCCATGCTTGGGGCAAGCCAAGCAAAAGATACTATACCATACACAACCTCCTTGGATTGATGGGTTGGCCCATGGCTCAGGTGTGAAATCATGTCAGTGTTGTGTTTGCTCCTCTCTTTTGCCTCTCGTCCTTTTCTACCTTTAATGTCTGTTCCTGCAATTTAAGCAACAGAGAGATATACACACCCATTTTGGGTGCAACTAGGTTAACAGTCGTTACCTCAGTCAAGGGGAGTCAGGCAGCTGCTTCTACTCTCTAGTTCTTTAGAGCCTCGGGAGTCACTTTCTTGGTGTGAGCCTGGAGCTTGATGACAACTACCTCTTTGTGGAACGCTAAAGCCTTGTACAACAAATACACTGATTCTGTGTTCTGGATTGGTTTACTCAATGATCCAACAAACTTTTCACTGCATCACAAGGATGTGAAACTGAATGTGATTCCAAGAGCGTACCTCGAGTTGGTGCACACACTAACAGTCTTTACTTCAGCCAGTTCATACACTTCAGCAAACATCATCAATTCTGACCTCCTGAACAGACGTCCCAGGAAGGGAGTGGGTTTTTCTTTCCTACAATTATCTCATCATTGGTTATCACTGCATAACCTGCTTTGCTTGTTCATTTCCATAATATCTGGAACAATCCACAAATACTCAAAACCTGCATTAGCAGTTGGTTCATCCTTAACATGCTCAAATCCAACAGTCATGTTGACATAGGCCCTAGTGAGTTAAAATGCAGAGTGTTTTCAGGCTGCTCAGTAGTTACTGTGTTCATTTCCTCCCTTTGAATCCAGTGAAAGTAATGTGGACAATGTGATTTCTTTTATGGCCTTGGCCTGTAGTAATGAATGAATTGTTACTTCAATGTCTGCCTCTTGTCTGGAGCTCAGGGAGTACAGAGGTGTGCAAGGAAACACAGCCTCTTTTGTCAGCTTGACCAAGACAGGTGGGCCTGGAAGCTTCCTAATATCTGTCTTGCTAGTCGACTGTAGCACCTGTGGGACCTGAGTAAGCTGGATTATATATGCAGGGGGCTTGGACTTGTTAGCTTTTTCCAAGAAGACAAAAGCTTTTAACAAGCAAATTAACTGTTCATCCACTTCAGAGCTGAGGGTAACGGTACCATCAGGTGAGACACGAATACTGGCTTGCAAGGCTTGTAGCATACCCCAAACAAATTTACAGGTGCAGTGTCACTGACTAGGAATTGTGTTAGAATCTTATGCATTGGGAGACAATTTTGTGACCCCAGTCGATATCTGCATTATGAATCGGAGTTTAAACAACATTTCCAAGACCCCTAGTTTCACTTTCATTAATACCAGACAAACATGTGCTTGAAATTCAATGTTAAAGTTTGTACCTGCGGCCCCTGCCTACCCCTTTTTCAAAAAAATTAGGCTTTTATTAGAACTATTTTTTATTTTTATGTGAGGGTGCTAGGGGGCATACTCATATTTAGTGAATCTGGCAGCTGAAAGGTTTTTAATTTGTGCTTAATGCAGTATTTCCATGATCTCATGAGGGATCATGATAGTGAGAGACCCATAATACATCTGGAACTTGCGTAAAACCTCGTTACAAACAGGGTATAGAATTTACAATCTATGACCATAAGAACTGCTCAAATGGTGGTTAATTGCTGGTTCATTAAAGGCCTAATACCCCTAAGGCCTTCTGCACATGGAAGAGCAGGATTCTACATGCAGAATCCCACAGAGGAATATGACTCTGGCAGCATCCGTGCTTACCTGCTCTGTTGCCATCTTTTCTGTACTGTGGATGGACCCGGAAGCTCGTCGTCGCACATGCGTAGTAAGGTTTTTTGTCCAAATGTTTTTCTCCCGCGTCATTGCTAGGCGATGACGCGGAATCTGTGACCTGTCCACAATATTCATGACTTCAATGGAAGCTGTCCATGTGGAGCCCACTTGAAAATGGAGCATGCTGCAATTTTTCCTCCATGAGAGGAAATCGCAATTGATTTCCGCTCATTTGTAGGAAGCAGCAGATCTGCATAGGAAGTAACAGGCGGTATTTGCTGTGGATTCGCAGTGCGGATTCCACAGCAAATATCCACCTGTGTGCAGGAAGCCTAATCCAGTATATTGTATCACTGTATGTCTGCCCTAATAGGTTGACTGGGCAGGTCTCTGACACTGTAAATCTATTCACATTGGGAACGCGATATCCTTTAAGTTAATTTGATTCTGTTTTCTATGCACACATCAAGTTTGTCAAGTACATAATTATCTCATTTTAGCATTATACTCTAAAAGTATTCAAATAAGTAGAACCATAAAATCAAAGAATGGTAGATTTGAAAGGGATCTCCAGGATCATCTGGTCCAACCCCCTGCTCAGTGCAGGATTCCAATATTTTGAATGCACCATGTACTTATGTTGTACATATCATACACTTTTTTTCTTTCTTTGCTAGACTGTTTTAAGGAGGGGCAAAACCATTATATACTCTTTTCCCTCCCTTTCTTTACATCATCTAGCTCCACCCCTTGTAGTCTGACTCTCTGTTAGACCCTATCTTTCACACTTCAGATCAGGTGCTCAGACAGTACACATCTCATATACAACACATACACGAGCCCTTCACAGTCACACACAAAATAAATCACAAATTCTCCCTGTCTCTGACAATTTTTAAATCACTGTACATGAATATCCTTTCAATTCAATTTCCTTGTAACCTTCTGCACACACTTGTTGAGACACTTGAATTCACTTCATTTTTTTTCCCATCACAATCTACTATTCAGCGTCCACCTTTCATTTCCTCAAACCACCTACATTATGTTCTTATTTCTACATCTTATTCATTGTGCATAATTCTATGCATCAGTAACACATTTTTATGCAGTTCTCTGAAGCTGAAAGCCCCTTCCTCTGGAATTTCTTATCTTTGAGGAGAAGTAAAAAGAGCCATAAACTCTTATTAGTAATAGAACTGCACAACAGATTTCACTGTTTCAGATTCTCAACTTTGTTATAACCTTAATATGCTTTCCAACTGCAAATCCTTACTACACAAACATTAATTCATTCTTACACAGACTGAAAAAGTGTGGTTTTGTAAGTAGAAAATTAGTCCGTAATTACATGGAACAGACAACAGCATACAGACACAGTCAAGAAAGTCTACCCACTATCATTCACCTAATGCTGACCACAATCGTTAGAAGCCAAAACATGGCCAATTTCCACTAACATACTTCCTATATTTATCACACATCACTCATCTAAAACTATCCTCCAACTATTTGTCTAGTTATATTTTGAACATTACCATTCTCCACCCACTGCTTCCCTGTGAGTTTCCTATAACTCACTATCATTGAGCGTTCCACGACCTGCACTTATGGCTGGTCCTGTTTTCAGAGATATTTGTCTCTTTAGCAGTCAGATTGGCCTACTTTAAGCTGGCGAACAGGTCTTAAGCTGGCATTCTACCACAACGAATGTGTATCAGTACAACGAATGCGTGTATGTATTTTATATGGACACACAGTCCTTACGGGAAATGTGCGGTGGGGAAACCTTTTCTTTGATCAACAAATAAAGATAACTGTATAGCCCCCTAGCGTTGTTTTATGAAACCAAGTTAGTACTACTACAACTTCCATCTGGCAAATGACTCTTTGGACAATGAGCAGAACTCAATGCACTTATTAGCCCCCACCTCAGGAACGTTTCTATCTCCATGGCTGAACAAAGAACAAACCACCCCCACCTGGGAGGTGATGCTTGCACTCTCTTTGGAAGGACAAAGAAACAAATTTAATAACTATTTGTAAAACACATAACATAGATTTAGTACTCATTAAACCGTGATGAACAATATTGGTCACACAGTAAACCTTTCCTACCTTTAAACTGCAATATACTCAATTGTCTTTACCAGGCATCTCCATCTCTAACTCACAAATTCATTTAATTCATTCAATTGCTACTGTAGCCTTTCTGCAACATGTGCAGTCCATTCACTCTGGTATTCTTCCCTTATGGTAGCCTGAAGATCATGCACATACACAGGGTCTGAACAGTAACACAGAAGCATTTCCCTTTGTAACAGGATAATACTACAACCACACTCTGGACACCAGTTCACCATTTATATACAGATTTCTTACCCAAAAATATCAATTCTGAATGTGATCGGAAGTAGTCTGTTTTATTACCTAACAAGAAAAAATATTTATACAGTTTTTAGACAAAAACATTTGAAACAAGGGTAGAAGATGCCTCACTTGTGAATATGCCTAATTTATTATAATTCATTTATTATTTTTATCATTGGTTATTAAAAACTCAGCAACTCTTTAATGGCAGGATGTCTCTTTTAATGGCCCATTGAAGCTGTTTCTCATGAGACCTCAGTAAATGGCCTTGGAAAATAAACTTGCATTCCTGTGATTGTTTTCTATCATAATATCTGAATATGTGCTAAGGAAAGACAGAGAAGTTGAGAAGAAGAGTAGGTTACAAGACAAAATGGAGGATAGAAAATATTATGGCTTCTCTCACACATCTATGAGCTCTTTACTGTATGTGAAATGGTATTAAAAGATTTGCTGAAATCTAGATAGATAAAGATAATGCTGTGGATATTGCCTAACACTTTTGTTGCAAGTCAAAGAAATCAACGAGATTCCGTTCATCTCATGGTTAGGCAGAAAAAACATACTGAAGGCATATGTCATCCCCATTATACAATACAAAATTAGACTGCTCCCAATATTCATTCCAATGGCTTTCTTTAGGAACCTCCGCTCAATTTTCTCCAGATATTTGTGGGGTGGGAGGAGACCGAGATTGGCTCACTGCCTA
This sequence comes from Eleutherodactylus coqui, assembly GCF_035609145.1. Classification (NCBI taxonomy): domain Eukaryota; kingdom Metazoa; phylum Chordata; class Amphibia; order Anura; family Eleutherodactylidae; genus Eleutherodactylus; species Eleutherodactylus coqui. The sequence continues at coordinate 383,802,490 of NC_089837.1, read as the reverse complement.
CTGAACAGGAAGCGCACGGAAGGAGGCGTAGATTTCCCCTGTATTCGGGAATTTTACCAAGCTACTCAATTAAAATACTGGACAGAACTCACACATCCCACCAAAGATACTCTCATTCAGATGCTGGCAAGGGGCACATATGGTCCCTCCTTTCAGGAGGACCTTTGGTTCCCCGATAAAAAGAAACTCAGTGGTCTAGCATCCAATCCGCTTCTAAAGGGGCCCGCGGAGATATGGGATAGTAGGAGAGAGACCTTGGCACCTAAGCCCTCCCCATGTACCCCTATACGTGCAATTTATAAGATATTGGAGGTACCTTTGGATCCTTGCTCAGCGCAGGTCTGGGGGCTGTTCACGGATAAAAGCATCCATGACGTTATGCTCTTAGCCCATAGGCCCACAGCAGAGATTCTGAAGAAACTCCTCCCCAACCAGACACTGCCTTTTTTGGTGTCCTCACACCTCAAAAAAATGCTTGGCATTTTCCTTAATAAATTCAAGTCATCTAGGCCTCTTACTCCGTTCGAGACCGCGCTTAGAGGAGGCTCGGGGGTTTTAAAGAAAGTCTCATCTATACGTAAAAACCTTATCTCCCCGCCCAGGGACACGAAGCCGATGTTCTTGACCTCCTGGGAAAGAGAACTCCGAATCACGCTCACCCAGGAGGAAACGAAGCTCATACTTAAAATGGCCTTTGGCCTGTCCCTGTGTGTCACCTCCCAGGAGGCGCACTATAAATTATTGGCGAGGTGGTACAGGACCCCCCAGTGGCTGTATGACCATAAACTGGCTTCACATGACAAGTGCTGGAGATGCGATTCGTCTCCTGGATCCTATGTACACATCTGGTGGAGTTGCCCCCTCCTCGCTACCTACTGGAAGGGAGTGGAGTGTGTTTTGAAAATGCTTGCCCCGACTCTTAGCCTTTCCCCTGAGGTGGTTCTCCTGTGGAGACCTTCTCTTGCCTTCCACCCCCTGAAGCATAAGCTGATTGCACTTATGCTAGACTCAGCTAAAGCACTGATTCCGCTTATGTGGATAAAGCAGGACCCCCCTACTGTGTCTCTTTGGAGGGATAGAGTTGACCTACTATCAAATTTGGAAGAGCTTTCTAGCTGGCATGCCGGTACTCACGAGAGCTTCCTAAAAATATGGAGCCCCTGGCGTAAGATCAGAAATAGCATAAATGAAATAAGATCCGCTAATGTGACGCCGGGCACGTGGGACGAGGGTCACCCCTCTCCCACCCCTTGATTTGTGCATCCCAGTGGCCTCTCTGTACGTGATGCTCCCTCTTCCCCGCCCCCCTCCTTCTCTCTCTACCTACTACACCCAGGCAGCGGACACGCAGGACTGGGGCCACTGCAGGACCTTTATCTCACGTAAAAAGGAAGGGAATCCCGCTATCACTCGCACTACGTACCTCGAGGTTAATGTTCTCACCCACTACAGCTACCTTCCCCCCCCCTTCCCCTCTTTGTACCTCCCCCCCCCTCTTCCCTCAGGTTTCCCCTGCCCCCCCACCCCCTTCCCAACACAGACTTCTGTGGAGTGGGCCGGAGCTTTAAGGTAAATCCTACTGTTTATACAAAAGCCCCTATTCTGCAGATATTCCCCCTGTTTTGTTATCACTATACTGAATGCAAATATTGTGGACCTTGGAACAACAGTATTACTCTTGCGCTTATAAATAGCTAGTCTTACTGTCAGAAGGTGCTTAAGATTATGCTTTATATGGTCTTATGATGGTTGTATTCTTCCCCATGTAAGGTTTATGATAAAATCAATAAAAATCTGATTTATAAAAAAAAAGAAATCAACGAGATGAATTTGATATAATCTTACCTTAGTAAACTTATGCTGTTTAACGTCCAGCAAGTTTCTAAATCAGTGGCCTTCTTTTTCACGAGAGTTTCCATTACTTTTACTACTACAAATGTTAAACTGTTTGTGACCTATGACATAACTGTGCATCATAGGTTATGGGGAGTGGGTTTGAGAGGGGATTAGATGCTTATCCCGCTCCATACTAGGTGGTTGTTAGCTGTAATGTAGTTGAGAGCAGACTGCAATCAGAGGTATTTCCAATCACAGCTATTTAACTCCTTAGTGACCACCCATTCATGTTTTCCCATCCTGGATGTCTGGGCGTTATTCTACAGGTCAGTGAAAACATGTTGTCCATATAAAATAAAGCTTCAAGAGGTCTCCGGATTTGTGCCCCAACGTTATCATCCTCCACGGACCTTCCCTGGCTTCTGGGCATATGCCTGCTAGCATGATGACGGACACATTCACAGAACTGTAGAAAGTAATGTATGGAAAACAGCATAACCAGTATTCAACAAGGCACAGCTTGGCCACAAGTGCATGATCCTGCAAGGGATCCGTACCCACAGATCCACTGAAGTAGCTCCACATGAAGTAAAGAGATGGATCAGCACTCCAGGGTTGTCTTCATAGTAAAATATATCTTTTATTCCTCAGTATTACATAAAAACTGATATATTTTACTATGAAGACAACCCTGGAGTGCTGATCCATCTCTTTACTTCCTTAGGGAAACATTCATAGAAGTCAGGGAGGGCCCAGGAAATCTTAAATCTCCTTGCTCCCAGCTACCAAAAGTAGCCCAGAGCCTGGAGAAGTGATGGAGGGCCGGGTAAGCAGTCCCCAGTCACGTGATTACCATTATCCAATGGTATAAAAGGTATTGATCTACCTTATTAAGATCACAAACTATAATGCCTATGTAATATACAAAAAGTCCCAGGGAATGCTCATTTTCCTGCAGTTCCAGGAGCAACTTGTTGAGCACCTTCTGTTTGAGACTGCCGCACCTCAGCAAGATTACGAGTCTGAGGAGGTGCATAGACTACCAGAAAGCAACTTTTTACAACTCATCCCTGTCACTGAAGTCTAGAAATACCCACCAAAAAGTGTTGGGTTTACAGCAAGCATGGGAGGAGGAGGGATACCTTGTTTTATTGCCCTATGTGCCCATCCTAACCAGGCTTCTGTAATTACCCCTGTTTTGAGACATAAAAGTAATAATGTAAAAATGTGTGTTATCTAATTGTGCGATGGGGTCTGAAACACCTTCAAGCAAAATTTCTGTTCTGAAAGCCAACGGATACTCCTTTCTGTTTGGACCCCTTTGTGTTTACAGACATATGATTAGGGTGGTAATGGGTATGTTTCTGAACACAGGACAAACAGGGGTATTCATTGTGGTATGCAAATCCTCATTTTCATATGCACTTTAGGGAAAAAACATTTTTAGAATGACATATTTGCAAGTATGTGAAATTGTATTTTTTTTCTTCTCTAAATTGCATTAACTCCTGAAAAAAATTGTGCAGTGAAAATATATATGACACATCTCATTGAATACATTAAGGGGTGTATTTTTTAAAATGGGGTCATTTGTGGGGTTTCTATTATTCTGACACCTATGAGCCTTTGCAATCTTGGCTTGCTGTTGGAAAACAAAGTGCTCCTCAAAATTTTAATAATTAATGTTACATTTGTACATCTCCTAAATTGCTAAAAAAAGAAAACTAATGTGCTTCCAGAATAAAATAAACAGATGAAAATTTAAATCTCATCAATAATTTGTACAGTATGTTTGCACATATTTGACATATTGTTGAAAATGTGAAAAAAATGAAAATTTTTTCAAAATGTTACCAACTTTGGGCTTTAAATTAATATACACAAATTATATCAGTCTATTTTTACCATGTAAGGCCTTAGTCAGACGGGCGTTTTTTCGTGCGATTTGTGCACGCGCATGCGTCTGGCGATTTTATAAAACCATTGCTTTGCAATGGTATCGGACACATGAGCGCTTTTTATGCGCTCGTCCGATAAATTATAGAACAGAAATCGCAGACCGCACCTATCTGCGATCTGCGATTCCTGTTCTCTTCTCTATATGCGCTCAATGGGGCCGGCGGCAGCAGCGCCGACCCCATTGAGAGCATATACTAGACAAATCATTCTCCTCTGCCACAGCTGTAACAGCTGTGGCAGAGAAGAACGATGTTTGCCCATTGAATTCAATGGAGCCGGCAATACAGCCGGCTCCATTGTAAGCAATGGGCTGCCAGTGATCGCGGAATAAATTGTCGGGAAGAGCTTAAATATATAAGCCCTTCCCTGCAATTCATCCAGAAATGTGTAAAAATAAAAAAATATATATACTCACCTTGTCCCGGTAGACGGAGTTCAGCGCGGCCGGCCTGCAGTGGGTGTGAGTGAGAGCTGCCCCTGATTGGCTCAGCGCTGAGCCAATCAGAGGCAGCTCTCACTCACACCCATTCATGAATTCATGAATGGGTGTGAGTGAGAGCTGCCTCTGATTCAGCCGGCCGCGCTGAACTCCATCTGCCGGGACAAGGTGAGTATATATATATTTTTTTTTTTACACATTTCTGGATGAATTGCAGGGAAGGGCTTATATATTTAAGCCCTTCCCGACAATTCATCGTGAGATCGCCCGCAGCGCATTGCTTTCAATGGAGCCAGCTGTATTGCCGGCTCCATTGAATTCAATGTGCTGGACAGCTCCGGCCCGTTTCTAATGAAACGCGGCTAGGAGCAGATTTTTTGGGCGATTTTTTTTGCCCCGGTCACGCGATTTGTGGATGCGCATCCATCATGCGATCCGCAAATCGCGGCAAAAAATGCCCATGTGACTAAGGCCTAAATGAAGTACAATATGTGGCAAAAAAACAACATCAGAATTACTATAATTCTATGTAATTCTATGTAAGGCCTCGGTCACACGGGCGTTTTTTCCCGCGATTTGAGGATCGCATGACGGATGCGCATCCGCAAATCGCGTGACCGGGCCCGAAAAATCTGCTCCTAGCCGCATTTCATTAGAAACGGGCCAGAGCAGTGCAGCGCTGTCCAGCACATTGAATTCAATAGAGCCGGCAATACAGCTGGCTCCATTGAAAGCAATGGGCTGCGGGCGATCTCACAATGAATTTTCGGGAAGGGCTTAAAAATATAAGCCCTTCCCTGAAATTCATCCAGAAATGTGTAAAAAGTAAAAAAAAAATATACTCACCTTGTCCCGGCAGACGGAGTTCAGCCGCAGCCGGTCGGCAGTTCTCCTGAACTGCTGAGAGTAGTATTCAGCAGCCGGGGATTTAAAATCCCCGCCTGCTGAATGAGCTGCCTCTGATTGGTCACAGCCTCACCAATCCGAGGCAGCTCTCACTCACCCATTCATGAATTCATGAATGGGTGAGTGAGTGCTACCTCTGATTGGCTCTGCACAGGGACCAATCAGGGGCAGCTCTCAGCTGTCATTCAGCTGAGAGCTGCCCCTGATTGGTCCCTGCGCTTGTTACCCAAACTGCACCTGCTAGGTGAGTATTAAGACACCCCTAGAAATAAGATACTGTGCCTCTTTGGGGGAAAAAAACAATATAAGACAGTGTCTTATTTTCAGGGAAACACAGTTTAGGGTCTAATGATGGCTCAGTCTACTGTCAACTTCCAGCCTATTGTGAACTTCAACCTATTAAGCCCTGTCTGTAGCAGACCTCTATAGGTTGTTATTAGGCACACAATATTCTGCAAAATCGAAATATCATAGAATATTATTATACAAGTTGTCAAAGTTCAAATACCCTATTGAGACTTTAAAAGTTAAAAATAAGTTTAAAAAATTGTATTTTTAGAATTATAAAAAAACAAAGTATACATAAAAAATATTTAAAGTAAAAACCACTTAACATTTTTTTAGGTAAAAAAATCTAAGCCAAAAATTATCAACATAATTGGTATCATTGTGGCCATTTGTTTGAACTATTAAAATATCATAATATCTATCCCGCATAGTGAACATCATGAAGAAAACTAAAACCGGAATTGCATTTTTCTTAGCACCTTGTTAAAAAAATTAATAAAAAATTAGCAAAATACCAAAATAATACCAGCAAAAACTATATCTTGTGCCACAAGAGACAAATACTCATACAGCTCCATCAACAGGAAAATAAAAAAGATACAGGTCTTAGATTATAGCAACAAAACGTTTCTTAACATTTTTTAAAGTAGCAAAACATTAAAAAAATCTAAAATTGATATAACCATAATCATACTGCACCATTAAATAAAATAAACATGTCTTTTTTTTACTGTACCATGCATGTTGTAAAAGCAAAACTCCAAAAACAATGGTGCAATTGAGTGACAGCATTGTTATAGTGTCCAGTGACAAAGGGACTACCCGCTGAGATGAAGAAATCCTTTGCCACAGCTGTCACAGCTGTAGCAGGGGACTGCGATGTTCTCCCATTGAACGCAATGGGCTGCTGGCAATCCCTGCAGTGATTTTCAGGGAAGGGCTTTAAATATAAGCCCTCCCTAAAAATAATCCCTAAAATGTGTAAAAAAAAAAAAAAATTATATATATATACACACACTCACCTCTCTGCAGCTACCGGGGCTCAGGCACGTCTAGCCAGGTCTTCTCCTGAACTGCTCCGAAATGCTTTCAGCAGGCGGGGATCTAAAATCCCCACCTGCCCAAAGGGCTGCCTCTGATTGGCCAAGCACTGTGACCAATCAAAGGCAGATCTAAGCTTTTGAATGACAGCTGAAAGCTGCCTTTGATTGGTCCCTGCACTCAGCCAATCAGAGGCAACACTCACCCATTCATTGAATTCAATCAATGGCTGAATTCAATGAATGGGTGTGTGCTGCCTCTGATTGGCTGAGCAAATATACCCCAGTACAGCTACAGTGCTCATGGGATTTTAAGGACTCATTCACATGGGCGCATCCAGGTGCCGATGCGCTCATGTTACTGCACGAACAAGACAGCTGCACTGCAGGTGCAGACGACTCTCAGCACCGCCGGAAGAAAGAACACATGACCGGCAATGGAGCTGGTCATGTGTTCTTTCTTACGGAGGTGCGGATAGTCATCCGCACCTGCAGTGCGGACGTCTTATCCTGCAGTAACACTGGCAAATTGGCGCCCGGATGCGCCCGTGTGAATGAGTCCTAAAGGCTTTATGAAGTTAAAAAAAAGAGATCCTTTTTAAAGAATCAGTGAGTATAACAATATTTCTTTCTTGATTGCAGAGCACCACTATATGGATGCACAATTTGTATATGTTTGAGATAGGGAATTTAAATTGTGAGCCCCATAGAGAACAGGGACCAATGTGGGTGATGATAAAAAAAATTATACAGCTTTGGTGCTATGTGAGCAAAAAAATCAATCAGAAGATTAAGGATAACAGAAGACTGAATTAGTGTTTTACAGAGTGTAAAAATAATGAACTAAAAAGGTTTTACAATTAAATTTTACAACTTTGTATATTGACTACCTGTGGTTAGCAAGTGTTTCGAATTTCATCAGCAGAAGGATGCTTCTAGGTTTTAACCCCTTGGCAAAATTCAATGTATGTTTGATGCATGAGGTTTGTATGGAGTCGCCTTAAGAGCTGAGCTGCATGTGCTGTGGGTGTCTGTTTTCTTTGTGGTAAGATCGAGGACAGCCATTTGCTGGTCATGGCAACCTGGGGCCTTGTTAATTTGCTGCAAAATGAGAAACAAATTGTTGCTGATTCTAAATGCCAATCAGCCTGGGCCAACAGTCATATATATATGCCATAACATCAAAGAATATATATGGTAGTATTTACTTTACTTAAACGCTTGTTTAACTAAACAGCAACGGTTTTGAAAGGGTCTTTAAAAATTGGTCAAGGCTAGTGCAAAATTTCACATATTTCTTACTCCGTAGTGGAAAAAATTGGTGTAATTCCATGTCATGAATGAGGAGGAAAAATAAGGATGCTCTGCCCTTAAATATATAGAAATAATCATAAGATCAAGTTAGACTAAAAATAAAAAGCAAATTTTAATTCTTCAATAGTTAAAAACATTCACACAAAAGGGTACACTAAACTGCACAGTTGGGATTGGTTGGGACAATCCCTCTGATGCACTAGATGAGGACACTATGGGACATACAAACATTCAGACATACAGTACTGATGTGACATAGTTTTCCTAATGAACCGCGATAATCGCAGAGAAACGCATCAAAATTAACATCTGAGCTTGAGCGTTAGATACTTCATAACATCTCGAGTCTCAGTCCATAAATTAAAATGTTGGGTCTCTGAAATTAGTCTGTTGATAAAGCATCCATTGGGTACTAAAGCTGATCCCCAACTAAGAGATCAGACCCTTTCAACATATTATCTGGGGTGAGATCTATCTTGCTCTCCCTGGGATACGTTTTTCCGCCTTTTGCACATTTGGGCGGTCTGGGTTATCCCAGGTTAAACATCACTCCATACAGTCTCAAGGGACATGCGTCACATTGGCACTATATATCTGAATGTTTGTATGTCCTATAGTGTCCTCATCTAGTGCATCAGAGGGATTGCCCCAACCAATCCCTACTGTGCAGTTTGGTGTGCCCTTTTATGTGAATGTTTTTAACTATTGAAGAATTAAAATGTACTTTTTATTTTTAGTCTAATCTGTGAAGGGCTGCCTCTTGAAAATATTGACTATACTACCTCTGTGATCCTAATCATAAGATCAAAGATTATATACGGTAAGTACACAGCGTCCTTTATTTTTCCTCCTCATGCATGACATGGAGTTACATCATTATTTTCCACTGCAGAGTAAGAAATTTAAGAATTTGTCTTAGCCTTGCCCAATTATTAAGATGCTTTTCAAAACGGTTGCTGTTTAGTCAAAAAGTGTTTTAAAGTAAATATTTGGTACATAATACATAGAGCATTTGATTGAAACAGCATTTATGCTGTACTGTAAATTTGGTTTAGTAGAATCACAGTGGATGTGACTCCTATATTTAGAGTATTGGCGGTTACTTACTGCAGCCTCAATGAATCCATAGCATTTTATTTCTGCATATACGATCTGTATATAACAAAATTGCTATAGACTGAATTAAATCCAATCATACTGAAGTACAAAAGCATACTTCCAATTTTTTTTGGGGGGGGGAGGGGGTGGAAGTTTTCTTGATTACACATTATTAAAGGGGTTGTCCCACGCCAAAACGGTTTTGTTTTTTTTTCAACAGCCCCCCCGTTCGGCGCGAGACAACCCCGATGCAGGGGTTAAAAAAGAAAACCGGACAGTGCTTACCTGAATCCCCGCGCTCCGGTGACTTCTTACTTACCTGGTGAAGATGGCCGCCGGGATCTTCTCCCTCGGTGGACTGCAGGGCTTCTGTGCGGTCCATTGCCGATTCCAGCCTCCTGATTGGCTGGAATCGGCACGTGACGGGGCGGAGCTACAAGGAGCCGCTCTCCGACACGAGCGGCCCCATTCAGAAAAGAAGAAGACCGGACTGCGCAAGCGCGTCTAATCCGGCGATTAGACGCTGTAAATTAGACGGCACCATGGAGACGAGGACGCTAGCAACGGAACAGGTAAATGAATAATTTCTGATAACTTCTGTATGGCTCATAATTAATGCACAATGTACATTACAAAGTGCATTAATATGGCCATACAGAAGTGTATACCCCCACTTGCTTTCGCGGGACAACCCCTTTAAATCTCAACTCCTCTTTAGTATTGAATATACAATACAAAGGTGTTTTATGGATGTGTGAATGCAGCCTTACTGGCAACCATATTCATAAAAAACCTATGTTAATTGCTTTTCATATTTTTATAAGAAGTTTAAATTTAGGAAAACCCGTACTGTTTTCTTTTGCAGATGAACAGAATAGTTCTATGAAACTCAAAATACAAGAATTCCTAGTACATTAGTACCTTCATCAACATTTAGAAAATGCTTGGCGTGATATTCTAAGCTAAATGATTATGTTTTTCAGTACATTTCCTGTAAGATTATAGATGCTGATTTGTGACATTTATTTTAATCTTTTGTTTAAATTCTATTCATTGAATTATATCAGGATAATATCTCCATGGTAACTAAATGAACTGCTTTTTAACATGTGCTTTAAAGAAACACACCTGATGTGCATAATTGCTGAGAAACAATACATACAGTCTATGCTATTCACTTTATTGTCACTAACAATAGCATTTATACGAAATGTTCCTTTACATTTCCTTGAACATTCTGTGAAGGCTGAGCATCTTACTTAGATTTTTTTATGTGAAACATAAAATACATTTTTTAAATAATCATTTGTCAGCTTTTTCAAAGTGGAATCTAGCTCTACAGTTATTGCAGGTATAAGTCATGACCCAAAATCTGATTTCACATTATTAGGGATTTTATAACCATGTTATCTTATTCTTTTTTAAGGACTTTTGTTTAGATTGTGGCATTATTTGTTGAAGCCGAGATTGCAATTTCTATCTCCAGTAGCTGAATTGCCGGCAAAGTGGAAATGGAAAGCATATGAAATAATTTGAACATGAGTGTATATATCTATAACTCCGGTGTATGAATTTCCAACTCACTTGTTGTAAAATAAATTTATGTCATGTATCTGCCCGAATGATAAGGCAGTTTATATGGTTAGTTATTCTCAATGAGTTTAAATCAAATACAGAAATATTATAGAAGAGTGACATCCAAAAATGTGCTGATGTGCCTATAAGAGAAAATAATCTTTGTGTAAATGTATAGGACCAAACATTTGAAGCCACTTATTGTGATTGTTCCCAGCAAGAGAAGCCAAGTAATCCTGTAGATATGATACCTTTTAATGGCTAACAAAAATACACAATGCTCTAGCAAGCTTTTGAACCTCTCAGGGTCCTTACTAAGGTATATTGAAATAGATCCGAAGAGGCATGAATATATACACACATACTTACGACAAGGCACATATTCTAACAAATGCATTATTCTTAGAAAAGTGTTATAAAACAACACAAGTTCCAACCTGCCAATGATTCCCCTCTATAATAGATTAGTGAATCGCACATGTATTCTGTTAATGAATCGGTCTCAGGAAGCACTAGGGAGAGACACTCGTATGATATGTGGGTATTGATCTTCCCACTGAACACATTCAAAGACTTTTTCTTTGATTGGAAAGATTCTTTTTTACTGCAGAGGTATTTACATAACATTTGACAGCTATATACTAGTTATTCAGTGACATTAAAGTAAAAGATAGAAAGTCTGATCACAAAAGTGATACAAACCAATCTCATTTTATGCAGTATTTGTCATTGACTATTTGACATTCATGAAAATAATTAGATTTAGAAAAAAAACATTTTGAAATACTCTATTGTGTTGAGTTACTAGAAGGAGGTTCCCTGTTCAGCACCATCATCTATTAGCTAGAATAGCTACAAAATTCATCTGTCAAGCTTTGAAAGCATGTCTGTATTGTACATTATATGGGCAGCCCTCTAATTTCAGTGGAAACTGGGTAATGTCTCCTGAGGTGGCACTGTACAGGCGTTAAACACTTGCTGCTTGGTTCCACAGAGGATACAACTGATTGCTAGGATTGCAGCAGTTGGACATGCTGAGGACGTGAGGTCAATCCTTTTAACATTAATTAACTGTTTCAGCTTGAGAAAGACCCAGAGGGTGGGTCGAAACGTCACTGTCTTGACCATGGAATAAAGAATTTCTAAATTCTGGCTGCACGGATTTCTTTGTTACAGCTCTGATGCTGCTTTCACCATTGGATTGAGCACTTACTTATATCAACGTTACAATCACACACTGAAAGTTTAAATTTTTTCCAACAACTCCTTGATTTTCTTTCACAATGACAGTATATTATAATGTATGTTCCCCAAAATGGTACTATTAAAACTCATTGGGTAAAAAACAAACCCACATGTTGATTAAAAAAATTAAAAAAGTTAAGAGTTTGAAATGTGGTGAAAACTAAAAATGAATATAATGTTCTAGGTACCATGCTCTGTTAGTAGCAAGAATTTTGCACCTAACTCTAAGATTATTAATACACTACAGTATAGCAGTAGTTTTGAGTATGATCTGCTCTAATGCCTGATATCCATAAAAGGGTGGCGAGCTGCATCATTAATACATACCATAGTTTCCACAGATTTTTAGGCTGGCTTCACATGGATGTATTTGCATGTGAATTTGCATGTGCAATATGCAGTGAATAGAACCCATTACATATTTTGCATGCTCAATTTTGGCCATGTAAAAAGAAGATAGTACATGCTCTATCTCTCTGTGCATTTGTGCACCAAAGTTCCTTATAGAAATCAATGGCGGGGGGGGGGGGGGGGGGGTGTACAAATGTGCGCGCAATACACAAGGAGATGTATGAAACACTGTGTAATTCTGATGGAAAAAGAACACATCTAGAACTAATTAGCCATTTCAATCAGTGCTTTTTTTGCCGTGTGCAAATGAGCATGCCCTATGGGCAGAAAAGATACAGTAGAATATGCCGATATGCTTGCAAAAAAGCCTAGTTGATAAAACAAAAAAGCTAAAGCGTGTGCAATTGCGCTTACGTCCATATGAAGCCAGCCCTAATGCATTGTCATGTGTTCTTAAAAAAAAATAAAATGAAGATTTAACTTTTCTACTGCCTGCACATTTAATTTTTATTTAATATACATTAAGAAGACATGTAGCTTTCACCTAAATTCATTCAACACTTAGGGAAATTGACACATTTTATAAACCTATGTTGATTAGCTATACATTAAATAGTCAACATTTCAGTCATATAATTACACTTGTCAGGTACTAATAAGTTGTAAAATAGCTTTATATTGTCATTATATCATGCTGTTATGTAGATAAGCATGTTTGTAACAATAATTGCTAAGTGCATAGATAACATAATAAGTTATCTCCTCAAGGTAGAATTATAGTAATATATGCATAACAAAGGGAGGCTGGCAGAGAATAGTTATTTGCTTAATAAATGGTACTCTGTAAATGTCTAGAACTGGAATTATTGGGGAAAAAATGCAGAAAATACCACTTTTACTGCTGCCTAGCTAACATTTCTGGTGTAATTATCTATTAATCTGCTATATCCTGCTGTGTGTGCAAAACAGATTTTTTTCGCCTTTATTGTTATCATGAAAACACAAAACAAGTTGAAGCTTTCTTCAAGTACAATATTCCTAACATCCCATTGCATATTTTTAAAATATATAAACCAAGCATAGCACTAGAGATTGTGATGAAAGGCAACAGCCTATTGCTCTCCTTCCACTGGATACTATCTTTGCAAATTAAAAAAAAAACGCTACCTGGAAAAAAAACCTATAGAGAAAACACTGCAAAGCTCTGACATAACATTAGGAAGAGCCTGCCATTCAACAGGCAACTGCGAAATAAACAAAAACAGAATGCCATAGTGTAGGGTGGCTAGGACAGTGGCAACCAAAATTATGTATAATGTTAACTAATGTGGTTGTGCAAAGACCTTGAGATCATGAGCAGCAGCCTTCCCGAGAGACCATAAGTAGCTACCATGTCTGTATTAGCAAAGTCAAGGAAGGAAAGGGCTGGTCGGTACTCCCACAATCCACTTCTTTTCTCCACCTTGCTCATTCAACATGCAAGGAGTGAGAACATTTACATAAATCAAAGGCAAAGAAAATTGATACAGTAAATATGCAGGTAAGACTCGACATTTAATATACATATACAGCTTCCCACTGTCTAAGGAGGGATTGGTGTTTTTGTTTTTTAATGATTCTTAGATTGTGACAAGAATGACTTGAGAAACGAAGCTGATGTTTTTTTAGATCTATCCTTTCGATGTCATTGACTAAACATGTTAAAGGAAGCAAATAAGGGTGATGGAACAATACCTCTGCAGTGCCACCTATTGGAAAGCAGCATTCCTTCAAGTCAATGTTAGACTCTTTACACAAGCCTTGTAACAATGACTGGGAATTTTAAGCCAAGCCAGAATCAATACACAGACAGCTGTTTCAGGGTGTTTTCACCTCATCCGTGTGCAGTAGGTTTCTGGCTTGGCTAGCAAGAGGCCTGTGATGTGGGTCAGGTACGGTATCTTTTCTCCTTAGAGAGAGTACCTGAAAGGTTAGTGAGTGATGAGACTTATAAGGCCATTCATGCTCCTCTGGGTAATATGCAAATAAGGGAGATAAAACAATACCTCTGCAGCACTACCTATTGGAAAGCAGCATTACTGCAAGTCAGTGTTAGACTCTTTATACAATCCTTCTAATAATGACTGGGAATTGAAAGCCAAGTTAAAGGAAATTGACAGTTCAAGCAATTAAAGAGCTACTTCATGACTTTGTATAAATTAAAAACCTATCCTTAAAGAGGTTGTCTGGCAGGACTTAAAATACAAAACACAGTGGCTACTTTGAAAATAATTTAGCAAGATATACTCACCTGTTGTGTGCTTCTGTTGCTCTGGTATTCCTGGTCTTCACTTCTGCATAAGCTTAACCACGTTAGGTAGTGCACAATACATTTTTAAACTTAAACATTTTACGGGTAAATCTATATTGATCTCTAAAGAAAAAAACACTATTGTGGTAGTTTCACAATAGAACACAGCTTATAAATGATGACATAGGATATTTTGACATCACAATGGAAACCTTTTCAGATAAAAAACAAACAAACATTAATGTGACACCATATGATGAAACATACTATGGTGATATAATCAAAACTGAATATTGTAACACTTGCATATTTACAAAACAGCTTATACTTGATGAATGATACATGCTATTGTGATATCGCACTACAAGACAGCCTAAGAAAAGAGACAAAAATGATGACATCATCAAAATAAAGACCAGCCCAACAGTAAAGACAAACACTACTGTGGCATCATCCCAATAGTACATAGCCTGGAAATTAAGTCAAACGTTAATATACGTTCATCCCATTTATAAATTAAGACGTCAGACTTTGGTATCTTTGGCCGGTTAGAGGGAATAATTCTGAGAGTTGAATGTAAAACTATATAAAATATGTGCATGTTTACTTTTTGTCATCATTCTATACACACAGGTCATAATTAATTTTAGCTAGAATTATTGTAATTAAACTCAGAAAGTAGTCCCTAGCAACATATCACAAATAATGCAAAGTAAGTCAAATTATCAATGTGTTCTAAAAAACTTTTAGCAATGTTTTCTTAAGATGTCACACATTCCTTAATACGTTTTGTTTCACTCTAATTTATAAAACAACTCTGACCTGTCTAAAAGTTGTGCTTTTTTTGTCCATTTAAATGCATGGATGCATTCATAGATGTGTTGCACTTCACACCTAAATGAAAACCACATTTCCTTTTCCTCATTAAACGCTATGATAATTGTGGGCCATTGTCTTCAAAAAAGGTTCAAATGTTGTTAAAGGGAACCTGTAAGGTCCTTTTTTCTGTGCTTACTGAGGGAAGCACATTATGGTGACAGACATGCTGATTCAAGCAGTGTGTCACCTATAGAGTAATATAGAGAAATTTTCAAGATCTTACAGCTTGTTTCTGTATGTTTCTGCAGCTCTCAACAAGAGATATAGTAATGCCGCCCTCTGTGATTGGCAGTTTTCTCCTTCTGCAGTATAACTCAACTCTTGCGGAAAGCTACAGAAACACACAGAAAGAAGCTGTAAGTTCTACAAATCCTTTCACATTACCCTATAAGTAACACACCACTGGAATCAGCATGTCTGTCACTATAATGGGCTGTCCTTATTGAACACAGCATAAAGTACCTGGCAGGTTCCTTTCAAATTTTTCTTTCTTCCTCAAAACTATATTGCACAAACACACCAAATTGTTGGCTGGTCAATATGTAGCTTGCCTTGAACCAGTGGCTGGTTTTCTGCAGAGTGACTCATGTTAATGTTGCTAATTTATTTTCATAACTACGAGATCTACGCTTGCAAACTTGCATAGGACAATGGGATGATCTCTAAAAGGACATACTTCAGGTGGCACTTTGAAAGCAATTATAGCTCCATGATGATAACCAAATGTTGAATTTTTACCCCGTGGTTGTACCAAATGGGAACACAAATTCCCATCCTGAAAGCTTACAGTTTATTTAGCATAATGTACACGTGTATAAAATTATATGTTGGTCTAAGTAAGCTGCTGTAGACCGAGAAGACTGACGTGACCTCCTTAAGTTGCTTTGCATTTGTGAACTTTTTCATTTTGAAACTTTTTATAGTGCTGCTTGTTTTCCTTTAGATACCGCATAAGATTATTATTGTTTCAATATTAAGTTTTCCTTTCAAGTGTCACTGATCATTTCATCTCCTCTGTGTCTCCTGCTCACTGTTTGAAGTAATGGCAGAAGATGCAGCTAAGTAATGGTGTGATTTCCAAAGTTTCTCCTGCAGGACACTAATTCTAATTAATAGAAGCAGTGCACAAGAGACTTGGTAATTGCATTGCCAAATATGACAGCCACATCTTCAACTGTAAACTTTAAGTGAGAGATGCAGAGAAGATGGAAGGATAGGGAGCCATCAAGTATGATTGATTGGTTTTCATTACACAATCTTAGACTCCATTGGCTATTATGTGCTGACTATGAACATAAAATAATATACACTTTTTCCTTTTAATGTAAACTATGTAGCAATATTTAGGTACTGTATTATCATACATCCGGATATATAAAATAATATTACTGTAGGGATATGTTATGTACTACGTGTACCCTGAACAAATTCCTCATATACTTAGAAAAGAATATTCTACAGATATTTGCACCAGCATTATCTTCATATGATTGTTTAATAAATACACTCTTTACCAAACCTATTTAAATCCAGCAGTAGATGTTAATAACTTCCCATACATAGATAAATATCAATATAAACTAAAAGAAGCAATTAACCTTCTAAATGTAAGCATTGCCCCCTCTGGGTAGATAAACATGAGCTCATTGAAGTATGTAATCAAATACAGGAAAATAATCTACTTTGACCGAGGGATGGAAAATAGAATGAATTAAAAAAGTCCTGTGTTTACCTTCAGGTTGAGTGTCCTTGCAATCTAGTCTCAATTCTTTTGGTTATGGTCATCATGTAATATGCAGCGTGTGCTGACTATAAGTCAATCGAGGTCCCATCCCTGTCCAAATTTACATTTTATGCCTCAGAGAACATCTTATGTTAAACAGGGACACAACTTAAGGTTGCAAATTAAATATATTCTGTTCTGTTTTCAGAGGCTGATTTCACATCTCTTTGTTTTACAATGAAGAGAAGATTGTACATGGTTTGACATTTTTATAAAACGACATTTTACAAACTCAATCTTTGCTAATGCATTTATACAGTTATAATTAGAAACCTTTTGGGTTTCTCAATAATTGCGCATTAACATCTGCATTTAAAACTGTGGGGAATGTTCAGTTCCAGTTTAAAATTCTATTATCTTTTGTCCTACTGTATGACTTTCTTAAGAGTTTATTTACTTCTTTGAGACAGGATTTGCTGTCAGACTTAAAAGCTAGTAAAAATACAGCAGTTTACTCCGGTTTTTTTAGTTGAAGTACATAACATTTCCTTGCAATTTTTTAAAATAAAGAGCAAAGAATGTACAGATACTGTCATTCTGAGTACATTCTTCTAATCTCTGACTTTAAAGGCAACCTGTCATGTCCACACAGCACCATAAAGTAAATTGGGCGAAGCAGAAGATAGGACAGTGGTCAATAAAGCAAGCCGAGAAAAGGAGTGGGAATGCAGACTGGTCGGGTTATAGCCGGAATCGGTAACCAGGAAATCAAAACAAACTAGAAGCACTTTTAGCTGGATAAGAAGGCCAAAAGTTTACTCCTCTTTCTGGAGGAAAGGTAGCTAATATAACCAGAGGTGTTCCAGGATTGGTGGGGGACTGAAGTAGAGGGTGCACCCTGGTACTTTAAGGACCCTCTCACACTGGATATGCGATATTGCCACGAGAAAATTGCAGTGGCATCTCATTGGAGGTCTGTGCGATATTGCTGCATTTTCTGACAGCAATATTGCGATTTTGTGTCATTACAAAGTTGCGCAACTTTCTAATGCTCTTTTGCCAGGATTTTTTGGGATGGAGGTGGGATGTGCTTGAAATATTAGCTCTATCCTGAAGATAAGCTCTAACTACATAAAAAATAAAGAAAAAAAAGAATACATCACCTCTCAGGTGCTGTCAGCTCCCCACGAGTCTCCCTTAAGCTCTGGCAGATTTGCTTGAAGTCTTCTGTCATCACTTCATGGATTGGAGATTCAAAATCCCTGCCTCCAGGAAGTGCTGGCTGTGATTGGTTCTTGAGCGCTGCAGTTCAGCCAATTAGAGCCTGCGCTCGATGAACCAATCACAGCCATTGCATATAGCATTGAATGGATGTGATTGGTTCATCTTGCCTCCATTCACAGTGCATTCTGTTAAAAAGTTTGCATTATTTAGACACATAATCTGGTGAACCATTTGTGAAATACAGTATGAATCTCTTTCAATTGGATGGATTTTGCTTTCAAACCGTATCTCATTAACTTTATCAGCTAAATAAAGATAAATATCCTAGATTTGTAGAGAAAACTACAAGCAACTGCCCAAGTTTATTCATGGGTATAATAAAATTGATTAGTTCTTTTGTTGCATCTAGAAGAACAAGAATACCAACAAAAGCTATCACTTAGGCCTCCTGCACACAGGCGTATTTTCATCACGGAGTCTGCGGCGGGCGTCCGCCTTCGGACTCTGCACCAAATACTGCGCATAGCATTGAATGGCAAAACGCCATTTCATCTCTGAAAGCGGAAATCGATTGCGATTTCACCCTCAGGCCTCACTCAGACGGGCGTTTTTTCGCGCGATTTGCGCATGCGCATGCGTCGGCCGATTTTATAAAACCATTGCTTTGCAATGGTATCGGACACATGAGCGCTTTTTATGCGCTCGTCCGATAAATTATAGAACAGAAATCGCTGATCGCACCTATCTGCGATCTGCGATTCCTGTTCTCTTCTCTATATGCGCTCAATGGGGCCGGCGGCAGCAGCGCCGACCCCATTGAGAACATATAGAAGACAAATCATTCTTCTCTGCCACAGCTGTAACAGCTGTGGCAGAGAAGAACGATGTTTGCTGGACAGCTCTGGCCCGTTTCTAATGAAACGCGTCTAGGAGCAGATTTTTCAGGCGATTTTTTGGCCCCGGTCACGCGATTTGCGGATGCGCATCCGTCATGCGATCCGCAAATCGCGTGAAAAAATGCCCGTGTGACTAAGGCCTCACAGAGAAGAAATCGCAGCATGCTTCGATTTTGTGCGGGTTACTCAAGGCCGACTTACACTGAAGTCAATGGAAGCCGTCCATCCTGTGGCACTTACGCAGCGCTCGCAGAAGATGCTGGAGAGGTATGCAGGGGTCACCAGCCGGGCACCGAGTCGAACTCTGCTGCGGGAATCCCGCATGCCCGGTCTGACCCACCCGTGTGCAGGCAGCCTTATTGTGAACAAGGCATTTACTGTATTGAAAATGTGTTCAGGTTATGTAAACATATAAGCGCACTGAAGTCTGAAAACACTCACTTTATAGTGGACCTGCCAGCTCCCAGGCCCTATAGTTTTAATTGCTATTCTATAGAGAGAATTGTTTTTCTAAAACAAAAAAATGTGAAAACAGAATTTTTTTCACTGTAGCTAAAGCTTATGAAAGACTTCCCAAAGGAGTGGGGCCTGAAGTGTAGGTCAACATTGCTCCTGATATTCTCAGCAGCACTCCTATGACCATACTGGCCCCATACAACAACAGTACTAATACATCAGTCATCATAATTATTATCTGTATGGACAATTTTGATGACTAATGTACTAGTGCTAGGCAGAACTCCCAGATCGCACAATAACTAGCAACATTTTGAGACCTTTTGCTGTATGTGGCCATGGGGATTATGGGAGTGCTGCTGAGGTTGCTGGGAGCAAATCTAAATATGCCGAGTTCACCCCTGACTTGACGTTCAGGTCTGGCTCCTGTGGGGTGTTGAGCAATTTTCCCTACTATTATAAGACAACAAAACAAAAGTTTTTCAAATTGTTTAACCATGTATATTTTTCTCTAAAGACTAGCAGTTTTTACAATAAAAATGATAGATTCTGGGAATTGATAAGTCCTCTTTAAATATATGTGTGTTTTGAAGAGAAGGCTAATAATTTTAAGCAACCGAAAACATCAGGAAAGGTATGTCATGCTAATAATTCAATTATTATATAAATTACAGTTACTAGAAAAAGAAGTTCAATGTACAAAAATGATACTGAAAAAAAAGATAAATAGGTCAACACTACCCTACTGAAATATATCTCGATAGAAATATATAGGTGCACACAAAAATGATACTGAGATATTGTATGATGGCGAATCCTGAGCATTCACTGGTGACAAATTTAGATAAGGCAAGTATCCTTCTATCTAAGGGCTCAGTCACACGGGCAGCAGACGGCCGTTCCTCTCTGCAGCGCCGGGAGAAAGAACATGTGACCGGCTTCATTGACGGTCATGTGTTCTTTCATCAGCGCTGGAGAGAGACGGCTGTCTTCAGGTACCGCCGTCTTCTAACTGTCAGTCACACGGGCGCATCGGCACCCGTACACCATCACCGTGTGACTGAGCCCTAATACAGTGTGTCATAATGGTCATTGTTAGCGCAATTTTCGCTATTTCGATATACTGTGCGTTTCCAAATTAAGATAATATGTGCAGGCCTGGAGAGCCTTTCAAAGACCACACGTCTACATCATGTGCCCCCGAAATCAAACTCTGTCTTTATTCAGCGCGCGTAAACTTAAATAAGTTTAACACAGGAAATGAAGTAATTTAGGAATACAGTTACAGTATTTAGCGAGCCGATTGGTCATTCTCAGAGGGAGGTATTTGTGAGGTAGCTTGTGATGTCATCCATCTGGGAGGAACTTCAGTGAGCACGCTCAGTTCATTCTTGAATTTAGCTTCATGAGAGAAACATCCTGTTTCTCCTCTCTGTTTGTCAAGGACAAAGACATTCCTATGCCATGTGCTTTCAATTGGACCCCCCACCATCTGAAGTAGCCAGTTTCTTTGATCAAAGGTTCAGAATCAACAACTCAATTCCCTAGACAATGCTGATGGTATCACAGGATTAACAAGACTCAACAGATTCATGGCCATACAATGTATATGGACAGAGCTCAAACAAACCTATACAAATGGAATTGTAGTAAAAGCAGGTAGCATTGTTCTGTATACGTAAGACCAATATACATATGTTAGACCTCTATCTTATACAAAGAACTAACAAGTCACATACACATTTCACAGTTACATCAAAGCTTCCTACACCAAACAGGTTTGAAGTCCACATGAATGTTCATAGCTATTCGTATGTAAAATACAGAATGGAGAATAAAAGAAAATACAAAATGGAGGATGAAGGACAAAATGGAGGGCTACAAATAGCCAATTATATTTGCACCACAATCCACCCTTTAGCTATTTGTAGCCATCATATCACTATTTCATAATGTGATCAAGAAACATAAAATAAACATACAATTTAGGGCTGGAATATGCATTTTGACATATCATGGTTTGATCTTCAAGTTCTATTAATGAACAATTAGCAGCTTCCAAATGTTTCCTTCAAATGTTCCATATTTTATATTCGTTTAATACGTCAAATATTAAAACATGCATATATATATATATATATATATATATACATCAGACAATAATATCATGGAACTTTTCATTCCGCTCACAGTCATATATGGATTTAACCTTTTCACTGCCAAGGATCTCTGCAAAAAACATGCGGTGCAGATGCAGACACATGGAGGCACATTTATGAAATTTTTTACGCCGCTATCTGACATAAAAAAAGTCACACATTTGTTGCAAATGTGTATTTGTGCTAGAAGTAGTAACTTTTTAGCGCTAAGTGCCGGCACAAGACTTAGCATTTTGGCTCAGTTTTTTAGCGTTTTTTTAACGCTTTTTGCCGTGCAGGATTGAAAGCATGTTCAACTGCAGTGGGTGTGAAGGGGGTGTGAGTCAGACATGCCCCTGATTGGCTCAGCGCTGAGCCAATCAGAGGCAGATCTCACTCACACCCATTCATGAATTCATGATGCCTCTGATTGGCTCAGCGCAGCTCTCAGCTGAATGACAGCAGTTCAGCACCACAGTGCAGGGGACAGCAGGAGAAGACGCAGCTGTGCCCCGGCAGCTGAAGGGAGGTGAGTATCTATTTTTTTTGTTTTTTAAATCACTTTTAATTCATTTCCAGGGAATGGCTTACATGTAAAGCCCTTCCCTGAAAAAGAATTCAGGTGTGCCAGCAGACCATTGTCTTCAATGGAGTCGCCGGCAGCAGCAGCAGCTCCATTGAAGAGAATGCCTGTATTTTTATTCTTTTTTACACTAAAATCTTTCTTTTTCAGGTAAGGGCTTATATTTTTAAGCCCTTCCCGAAAATTCATCCCGCGTTCGCCGGCAGCCCATTGCTTTCAATGGAGACGGCTGTATTGCCAGCTCCATTGAATTCAATGGGTTAACATCGTTCTTCTCTGCCACAGCTGTTACAGCTGTGGCAGAGGAGAACGATCTTTATGCTGACAGTGCAGGGGGGGGGGGTCTCACTCTTGCCACTATTGTGGCTTAACAGTGAGACCTCGGAGTCCGAAATGCAGCCCTGCATGTTGCTCCTTGCCTGCCCTATCCATTTCTGTGTTTTTTACATGACTTTGGTGATTTGCTAAGATTTTCACAAATGAAAACCTTAGCGGAGCACCAGTCATATACAAAAATGCTCGAGTCGCCCATTGACTTCAATGGGGTTCGTTACTTGAAACGAACTCTCGAGCATCACTGAAAGTTCGACTCGAGTAACGAGCACCCGAGCATTTTGGTGCTCGCTCATCTCTAATAAATAACAATAATATTGGGGTTTTTTTTGCAACACTACGTGTAACTGATGGATTGATTCAGATCAAAATGACATAATGAAGTTTTGGTAAAGTGAGACCAGATGCAGGGAAATTGTTATGAATGGGTCATGCTTCCCATCCCTACATAGCCAATTGCTGAGTATAGCAGAGACAATTTTGGAGGTACAGTATTAACCCTTTCCAATCCACTGTCTGACGTCTAAAGACATTATGATTTGAGGCTGTACAGCTCTGATGTTGAGGTTCTCTTACTGTATACTGCCAGCCTCTCTGCTGTCGGAGCCTATCCAACGTGTCACCTCATGCAGTACTGCCTTTAGCCAGCATATAGCGCCGTTGTGTAACAGCAGAAAGAGTAAGCCCCATAGGAAAACCAGAATAAAAATTAGATTGGAAAGTGTTAAACTAGTGTTGCAACCAGGATTGGTTAGAGTTCCAGAGATTGGACCCCATGACCATAAAGTGAGGGTATATCCTAGTGAAATGCCACCACTTAATAATATGGGAGTAACCTTTTAAGAAAATATCATGAAATGATTCCCCTTGTCCATGCTTACAGTATGTCAGGGAAAAGGTGACTCATATGGAATAGTTAGAACTCTAGACGTGAGAAGCACAAAGTTTGATTTAAAATATGGGTAGGCTAATCATTAGAACTACAATATTGTGCTTGTTATTAATTTACTTTTTTATTCAGCAGAGAGAATTTTCTTTGAGTTATAAATTATGTAAAATAAATTGGTAAAAACAGCCTGGAGAAGAATAGCACTTTAGCAAAACATTAATTATTTGTTTTTGTCTTAATTAAAAATGTTACAACAAGATAAATGAGCTTCTAAACTTCCATTAGTCATAATTTAACATGCATGCAGTATTTAACTGTAAGCTTTGCTGCAGCAGAATTTATTTTATAATACAGCAATTCTTTTCTTTCAAAGTACAGCGCAATCCCATACATCAGTAATCATAGGAATGTTCCTCTTCTGATAATATATGCTGATATTATAGTATTTGTGCAACACACTGTATGTAACACCTCCAATGAATCTTCCTTGTAAGGGACCAATAAGCTGAGAGCTTTGGTGCAGTATGCAGGACTCTCACTTTCCCTGGGCAGGCATAGCCTCACTATCGAATTTTCTCTCCTACTCTTTGAGGCCTGAAACCCCTTTTTTATTTTTTAAATGTTTTTAGCGCCCAGATGCATTTGTCACCATTTATGGATAGGTGATACATGCTAGATTGGTGGGGAACCCACTAGGACCCTCACTAATCACTTAAATGAGGGATCCTGGTCTCCTGGTTCCTATAGCTGCAAGACCATGACTCATAACTTGGAAAAGCTTGAATGTAGTAATGGTCAAGTATGAGCACTGCCCCTTCATTCACAGAATATGGCACTGATGGAAACAGCCAAGCACAGCTGTTTTGTGGCACATGCACAACTGTTCCTCTCGTCCTTGATTCATACTCCTTCCAGCCACGTTCTAGCGGTTGATGGGAATAGGAGATTGGGGTCCCTTGTTCTGGCAATTGATTGAGATACTGCTGGTCAGATGCCACTGATCTAGCATTTTTCACCTATCTAGTGTCTAAGTGACAAATGTTTGTAGGTAGAAAAACCCTTTAACCTTGCAGAACCTATATTATAGTAAAGTATTGATGATCCACAGAAAAGCAGCTAGACCTCAAACAACAAGAGGAATGAGTCAAACATTTATATTATCTCCTGTCAAGCATACATTTTTGTGTAAATATTTCTGTATTGATTTATTATTGGAAGTTTATACAATTAATGTTGGTAATATTTGTAATTAGTTTCCATAAGACAACTTTATTGGTCTTGGGTTCTCCTTATTAGGCCCAGTGCCCATAGACGGAAATTCTGCAGCGAGATTCTGCGCGGAATTTCTGCCGTTGCACGCTACCATAGGATTGCACGCGTGCACGCAATCGTATGCAGACAGCCACGTGGTAACAAAATCGTGGCAAGTCTTATCGTCCTATCTAAAAAACAGTATGATGTCTGACAAGCAGTAGATAGGAGGCTGCACTACATGAAAGTGACTGAAATTATGCATAGGATACGTCCAGAGTATGACAGGCAATCAGGTGAGGGATGCAGTGATGGACAAATGGGTTTTTGCTGAAGTGGCCTTTCAACTATTAAATTAAATCCAGTACACGTTTCCACTAATAAGTTAGACATTAGTGTTTCACCAGTACTTTTTGTTATATGTTTTAGTGTAATAACTGATCTAATGACAGTCATTAGTTTCATTGGGGCTTAAAATATAACAAAATGCTAATTTTGATTTTCCTTTGTTTTGGGTCAGCTACATGTGTCTGCTGCCCTCTTGCGGTCCCAAGCAGATGTGGGCTTCGCTCTAATCCTCCTGTATGCTTGGACTCTATGTTTTAATTTTTTCCCAGCACTAAAGGAGTTAACCAGTTCCCCTGCTCTCAGCCCAGCTGCAGGTTTAATAGGCATTACTCTCCTATTTAAGCTAAGCTGAGGCACTTCCTTTTTGCCTGAGTATTGTTGTGTGTTTGTTTCAGACACCCAGCATTCCTAAGTCACCTATCTCTAACTTCCGTCTGCTTGTTCATGTTCTTATCCGTATAGCCCGCCCTTGCATCTTCCCTGTTTCGGTGTTTGGCTCTGTCTTTCCTCATTGCTTTCTTATCTCTGACTTTTCTGCCTGACCTGTATCCTGTATGATAGCTGCTCCCTGACTTTGCATGTTATCCTGGTGTGACACTGCCTCTGTCACCCAGTATAGGTCTCCTGTCTGTAATCTTATCTGTATACATTTGTCTGCTGCCAGATCCTGTCTGCCGTACTCTGTTCCATGGGGTGTATAGCCCTGTCCTGTATTCTGTACTTCTCTCTTGTTTCCCATAAGGGATAGTCAGACCCAAGAGGAAGACTGCGGGGCCGTCCTTGTTAGGACGCCTATCCCGCTTATAGGCAGGGGTACCCCATCTCCTTTACTAGCAAAGGGCAAGATTTCCCATCTGTTTTTGCTCATAGGCCGGCCAGTTTCACAGTGCATTGTACCAGTATCTCTGACCACAAAGGTCAGCTGCCAACCATACCAGGAGTAGCCCAAAACCAAACCAGTTGGTTGGCACAGTGGGTCTACACTTGTTGTCTGAAACACTTTGGAGATAGTTTTGATAACTTTCAACATGAAAATAAATCTGCATACTCATTAACGTCAGTTTTGTATGCTTGAATTTGCATATTAATAGAACAACATATATAACTAGTTTTTATATTTATGTATTTTTGTTTGTCCATGGTTCCTTTACGTGTTATGTGAAAAAAACCAAAAAACTGGTGAATTTATTTTATAAGCTCTCCAACCATACGCCCTCAACAGGCAAAACGCAAACTGACAGGAATCGCCTCATCATGACATAGAATAATCTGACATAAAATAATCTGAAAAAATTCTGTTTGTAATTAGTATTTAAGTAAAATAAGAAACATATTTGAGCACAAATATATAAATTTAGAGTTAAATATTATGGAAAAATGTACTGACCTTCTGTATGTGATTTAACTTGAAAACTAACTCAACTGTGTACTAAGAAACACCAGTGTCTAGGATCTAATTACACTGTAAGTGTCTATTCACAGATGTTCCAAATCACTTCCAGGTGGTAGGTCCATAATTATATTTCTGTTGTGAAGATTTAATTTTAAATATTTTCACAACTGTTGGAAAACTTCGAGCGTAGTAGAAAATAATCTTTAGTTGTCTATTCTTTAACAGATGGGCCCTGCATCTGCATGACCACTGCTTTCATATTTGACACAATTATTTTGATAACATAACAGATAAAAGGCATGAGTAAAAAAGCCTTACAAGTCACCGAAACCGGAATACATTATTTAATCTGACATCAGTGACAGTAGCTGTCATCCTAATTAGCATCACAAGCATAACAAAAGGGACTTTAAAACAAATGTAACTGTATTGACAAGAGGAAATTATGTTGTCATATGTGTTATATCTAACTAACTAGACCTACAGAGCATAATATGCTATAACATATATGATACATAAAACGCTATTCTTTAATGTTTTCAGTTAATGTGATATATTTATATAATCTTGTATATATATTTGTCAGTCTGTTTGTTGGAACATCACGCACAAACGGTACGACCGATTGACATGAAATTTTGCACACAGTATAATCTCGACCCGCAGAAGGTTATCGGCTAAAAAGAAGTCGGAAATTTTGTTTTCTCGGCAGCTCTATTTGCATATTTTTGCCTTTCCTTGAATTTTAATGCAGCCTCCCCCAAATTTGCTTTCACCAATGGATTCTACAGACTCGATTTAGTATTCCTGGTTATTTCCAACAAGTAATTCCCACTAGAAGAGTCAGACTGAGCGCTGACAAATTGTGTTTTAGGAAATGATATGTCCCCAGACAGGAATAAATGGAGCAAGCAAAGATTGAAAGCTGTTGCCCATAGCAACCAATCACAGTGCAGCTTTCATTTTACCTCAGCACTAAGAGGGTTAAAAACTGTTACCCATAGCAACCAATCACAGTGCAGCTTTTATTTTTATCTCAGCAGTATAATTCATAGCAACCAATCACAGCACAGCTTTTATTTGACCTCAGCAGCATAATATATAGCAACTAGAGATGAACGAGCATGCTCGACAAAAGGCAGATACTCAAGAAAGCATCGCTCTTCTCGAGTAAAAGCATACTCGTCCGAGCAAATGCGGGGGGCGGCGGGGGTGGGGTGGGAAGCGGAGTGGAGAGTGAGAGAGATCTCTCTCTCCCCGCCCCCCACTCCCCCTCGCTGACTTCCATAACAGTGTGGTGCCAGGCTCTCGTATATTCAAAGACTGCTACTCATAAAAACGCCGTACAAAATAGGGTATATCTTCTAGTACATTTATATTTTTCATCAAAATGAAAAATGAATTTTTTCTAAACCTTCCCAAAAAGACAAAGAGAAAAAAATGGAAGGAAAAAAAATGTATTTTATACCAAGTAGGTTTTCCTGGTGAATATGCATCTTTAGAAAAGAACTTTTGGAGGCCAAAGACCACAAAAGCATAGGATACATGGAGTGACTTGTTATTACTCACAGGGGTGTAACCCTATGAATGGGTTTAATGCATAAATCATTTATGTAAGGTATCATTCACATGACCGTATTTATGCAGGTATTTAGCTGTGTGAAAGAAAAAAAAAATCGCCCAAAAACCGCAATCACCCAAAGCATTGGATTCTAATGCATTTATTCAGATAAAAGACTTTTGGTCACATTAAAAATTGTGCTGGGAAAAATAGCACTTAAGCGACCATTTTCAGTCACTGATTTAATATGCCATGTCAAAACATAGGTCTTGCTCTGCTTTTTGCTGAGATATGCAGGAAGCTCAGATAGACTTTAATAGAAGCAGAAAAAAAGAGAGGAGGAAAGAGTTAGGCCTTAGTCACACAGGTGTTTTTTCCCGTGATTTGCGGATCGCATGACGGATGCGCATCCGCAAATCGCGTGACCGGGGCCGAAAAATCGCCCGAAAAAACTGCTCCTAGCTGCGTTTCATTAGAAACGGGCCGGAGCTGTCCAGCGCATTGAATTCAAGGGAGCCGGCAATACAGCCGGCTCCATTGAAAGCAATGGGCTGCGGGCGATCTCACGATGAATTTTCGGGAAGGGCTTAAAAATATAAGCCCTTCCCGGAAATTCATCCAGAAATGTGTAAAAATAAAAAAAATATATATACTCACCTTGTCTTGTCCCGGCAGACGGAGTTCAGCCGCGGCGGCTGGCAGTTCTCCTGAACTGCTCTGAGTAATATTCAGCAGCCGGGGCTTTAAAATCCCCGCCTGCTGAATGAGCTGCCTCTGATTGGTCACAGCCTCACCAATCAGAGGAAGCTCTCACTCACACCCATTCATAAATTCATGAATGACAGCTGAGAGCTGCCCCTGATTGGTCCCTGCGCTGAGCCAATCAGAGGCAGCACTTACTCACCCATTCATGAATTCATGAATGGGTGTGAGTGAGAGCTGCCTCTGATTGGTGAGGCTGTGACCAATCAGAGGCAGCTCATTCAGCAGGCGGGGATTTTAAAGCCCCAGCTGCTGAATACTACTCAGAGCAGTTCAGGAGAACTGCCGGCCGCTGCGGCTGAACTCCGTCTGCTGGGACCAGGTGAATATATATATTTTTTTATTTTTACACATTTCTGGATGAATTTCCGGGAAGGGCTTATATTTTTAAGCCCTTCTCGAAAATTCATCGTGCGATCGCCGGCAGCCCATTGCTTTCAATGGAGCCGGCTGTATTGTTGAATTCAATGGGCAAACATCATTCTACTTTGCCACAGCTGTGGCAGAGGAGAATGATTTGTCTAGTATATGTTCTCAATGGGGTCGGCGCTGCTGCCGCCGGCCCCATTGAGCGCATATAGAGAAGAGAACAGGAATCACAGATTGCAGATAGGTGCGATCTGCGATTTCTGTTCTATAATTTATCGGACAAGCGCATAAAAAGTGCTCATGTGTCCGATACCATTGCAAAGCAATGGTTTTATAAAATCGCCGGATGCATGCGCAAATCGCGCGAAATAATGCCCGTCTGACTGAGGCCTTACTCTGCGTACAACACTGGGAAAAGAACACAGCTTGCACGATTTAACCATTGTTAGTCATTCCAAGCATTTTACAGCATTCAATGGCTTTCTTCGTTTTTACGTATTTTTTGCCAGTACGCAGCAGCGGCCTGTGTGAATGGCTAAAAATATGCGACTAAAGTTTGTGACTCGATCACAGCAATTATTCATTCATGTGATAAAACGGTGCATAAGGGCAAACATAAAAATGCATATGGTCATGTGAAGGAGGCCTAAAGGTAATGTTAGATGGGTCAATTTCAGGCTCATGAGGAGTCTTGATCAGTAATCCTGTTTCCGCCAGAAGATGTGCAGTCTACAAAGATGACTTTTGTGGCCTCATAAAAGATGCAATCAGCCAGCAAACTATCTTTTGCTTCTTTGTCTACTGATCACTGTCCTGTCTCCACAGGACAATAATTGAAAAAGAGCATTTGTATAAACGCTCATTTGGCTCATTTTCAACTTATGTAAAAGGTCTGTAAATCAGAAAGTGCTCCTGTCAGGCAGGTTGCTTATCTGTTATAGTTTTTCTCTGTTCAGCTGATATAATTAACTTTTTTCTACCCAATAAAAGTTTCATACCTGCCCATTCAAATCCTAATATTTTTGTGAAAAATGTTAAAAACACATTTTTCAATATAAAGAAAGAATAGGATAAGAAAAGTATAATTTGCTGTGTAATTAAAAATTTAGGGAAAAAAAAGAAAAACAAAAAAGGATTGGAACTCAATTTTTAAAATTGCAAGTACCAGAGGATGTAGGGTAGTAAAAGATAATAGTTTTTGCATACCTTGCTTGCAATTCTTATCCTTTTGCCACATTCCTTCAATAATATATCACGTCTGCAAGTACCATTGTAGGCTACTAGTGTAGGCTAGTAGATTCTTAGATGGGAAACAACTTGTCTTGTACATTATAATAAAGAAAGTAGATATGTTAACCGTTACGAGCATATGTAAATCAATCTGGGCTAAAGGTTTTGTTTTGGATGTGCTTCCCTTTATTTAAAGCCCACTACTTAGAACGATTTCAAGCATAGCTCCACTGCAGGCTATATGAGCAAAATAATTAATATCTACAAAATAAACATAAGGACCATCTTGTAGAACAGAAAGATTGAATAGCGAATTATGTCATATCCCCCATCATATGACACAGAATTTATATGGAAAATTCTTAAATTATTTGCCAATTAAAGACTGACACTAGATACTACCCAATGAGTTTTTGAGGAACAAGAGAACATTTTCATAGTGAGAAATTTAATATTCGCAAGTTGGCAAACAAAATCGCCATAAACATCCTTCTGCTTTATGAATTAGACCATAAAATACATTCAGAGTAAATTTAGATAAGCACCATCATAGTGATATGTTGCAAAAACTCTATTAATCCCACATTTCAACAAATTGTATACAAATATTTACATGGGCATACCATATATAACTAATTGATTTAGTCTGTGGACTTAGGTACTCACTATATCATTTGACATATGGTAAGTAGAGATGAGCGAACGTACTCGTCCGAGCTTGATGCTCGGGCGAATATTAGGGTGTTCGGGATGTTCGTTATTCGTAACGAACACCACACGATGTTCGGATGTTCGGGTTACTTTAACTTTCTTCCCTGAGAAATCTTTTCTATATGTGCTCAATGGGGCCAGCGGCAGCAGCGCCAACCCCATTGAGAACATATAGAAGACAAATCCTTCTTCTCTGCCACAGCTGTAACAGCTGTGACAGAGAAGAACGATGTTTGCCCATTGAATTCAATGGAACCGGCAATACAGCCGACTCCACTGAATGCAATGGGCTGCCGGCGATCGCGGGATGAATTGTCGGAAAGGGGTTAAATATATAAACCAAATCACAGTGGTATGAAAATCTATATATTATTTGCAGAAACCCTTCACAGATATAGATTAAAATTAAATGCCTTTTATTAGTATATTTTAAAATTGTGGGCTCACATATAACACTTCTTAACGATACAAAAGAAAAGGACAAGTGACATATAAACAAAAAATAGGCCCTAGTAGAAATATGTAGGGTAACGTATCTCTCCGATAGATTTTTGGAGATCGATACCGCACATGAATATGGAAGAGGATAAAGGTCCAAATTTTTGGAAAACGATATCGCTCATGAATATGGAAAAGGATAAAGGTCCAGAAGACAAAGGAGTATTATCCAACTCCAGAAAATATGCGTACCTAGATATAAATGCGGTACGAAGAGTAATACCTCTTTAGGGCACAATATTGTAATGTATATTCATGTTGCTAAGACAATTTTTCATAGCCTCTCATTAATAGCACAGTTGCCGCATATACGGGTGCTAATTATATAGGCTCATTACAGGTCAGTGGTACTGACCAGCACGTAAAAACGGCTTGCTCGACGCGTTTCCCTGCCCTTGTAGGGGGCAGTTCCTCAGGAGCACGGGTAATGGTTGCCCGTAGATACGTGTTTCTAAAGTTGTCGCATGGAAATGATAGAGCAACAGGATTGATGCGTCAGGACATAGTCCTGCTATAATTTAGTCCTGCTAAGATGAACCTACTCGATATTTCCCGTTGCCGCTCCTTACTAGTCACTTCCGGCGCGGCACTTGTATTAGTACCGCTGTCGGACTCTCTGAATATTTGAGAGAGAAAGAGAGGGCCTTTCACTTGATCTGGCGTACACTGTGATATATGTCAGTATATGACTATCTCAAACAGCGCCTCCAGATACCAAATGGCGACCGCTATTAGGCTTAGTTATCAGCCACTAGAGCGATGCCCGGGGGTGCCCTCTTGGAGGGTTCCTGCGATATCTATTAGGGTGTTCGCATTGGTCAGCACATTGCAATGAACGATGTGGATTGATGCGACACCCAAATAGAGATAGCTCTGTCACTCGATATTAATAAAAGCGAGTGTTCTTCTATGGTCCCTGGCCAACCCTTTTAACCTAGCTGGTAGATATCCCAGCTGTGTTATATTCAGGTCAGGTGCCTTCACAGGTGAAGCTCGATTTAATAGCAGTATGTGCCTCAGGTAGGTTAGCTTCAGAGGAAAGGCAGCAAACTCGGCTACATTTGGGGGATAATACCCCATTCAGAGTTCTATCATGAAGACCAAGAAAGACAGAGCCCCTCTAGTATCAATCCTAGCTGGATTGAACAGGGGTAAGAAGCAGGGACAGAGTAGGAGAGGTAGCGCCTGCGGCTCTGATGGTGAGCGGCCGGCTATGGGGTGTCAGAGCTATTGACAGCGTTTAAAAAGGAGTATAGCTCCTCCTCTTAGGGAGGAGTTATGTCATCCAGCCTATTGGGACTCCAAGGGGCGGTAGTGGTTATCCCTAGGAACACCCATCTTCACATTCTGCCTGGCCTATGTACTTCCACACAGTAAGGCAATAGTATAGTGGGGCAGTGCTGTAAGGCCTTTCTTGATGATTCTGTCTACCCCATCCGATCATCGGAGGCCTCAATACGATGTCCTGTAACGGGCATCCGTTCCTGAGCTTCCGCGTTCCACCGTGGAACGCATGACGCGCTGCGTGATGACGTCATCGCGCAGCGTGCCTCCCTATTGGTCAGAATATCGGGACGGGTGGAGCATCATTCAGATGAACCTCCCATGTCAAATCTTGGTTGTTTAACCTCATCATCCGTCCCTAGCAGGTAAAAATGTGTCTTTACTTATATGATAATGTCCAGCTGCCCGCAAGGTAAGCCGTGCAGCACATCGTTTAGTGAATGTCTCAAACATAACTTCCCTATGTAGTCTGACAGGATATCGCTCAGGAATGACAGTGAGGCGGGGAGGGGGCGTGGTTTACATTCAAAACTACCCTCACTAGATGCTGGCAGAGCATTTATGTGTATTAAAGCTCCAGCCAAGAGAAGCATCCTGCCGCTATGTAGATTAACATATCAGCCAGGCAAAACACCACATTGGTGTTTGGTAGAAACTCGCAAACATTGTTGTGGTTAAAGGTGCTGGATGGAGCAGATTTTTGGATAAAGCCTGTAATTTATTCCTTTTTCTGTCATTATGCGCTCCATCGGAGTGTCATACGTAGATCATATGATGTCCCAGATATTAAATAATGTTTACGGATAGATCAGATTATGCTAATTAGGTGCCGAGGAGATTGTATGATGTCTAGATTTATATCTATAGGGTAATGCCTAGAAAGGATTTAATACAATCATTCTGAAGAATCCTCATTCACATCAGAGGATAATCGTCTTTTTATAGTTATTGGAGAAGCCTCTCAGAAATTATAGAAAGCAATTGAAGCTTAGTGTCGCGTTGAGGCCTTCTGGTTTTACAGTATTTAACCTGAATATCCAGTTGGCCTCTTTTTGTAACAGCTTTTTGTCAATGTCACCTCGTCTTACACTTGTCCGTAGGGTCTCTATACCCTGGAATTTGAGGTCATTCGGTTCACTCTGGTGACAATCTCGGAAGTGATCTGCTAATGGAGTGGACTCACCACGTCGGATATTGCCCACGTGCCCCAGGATACGACGCCGGAATTCCTGTATGGTCTTTCCGACGTAGTTCCTGGGGCACGGGCAGGAGGCCATATACACGACATTTCGAGTGCGACAGTTGATGAATCCGCGATTGGAATATATTTTATTTGTGCTTGCACTCTTGAATGTGTTGCTTTTTAAAATGAATCCACAAGCTTCGCAGCCGTGGCAAGGGAATGTTCCTGATGGCTTACGGCTGTTTAGCCAGTTCTCATTGGTGTCGGGGTTAAGGTGACTTTTCACGAGATGGTCTCTAATATTGTGTCCTCTGCGGAAGGTTATCATTGGGGTGGATGGCAGAATTCCTGTAAGGTCTGGGTCATTTGCAATTATACCCCAATAATGTTTTAATATGTTCCTTACTTCGCATGTGCCCGTATCAAAAGTTCCTATGATTCTAGAGATCTGGGTGTTCTCTCTATGTCGTGGAGTTAGGAGATCTCTTCTTTGTTGCTGTTCCGCGTGTTTAAATGCTTCTTCAATAATGTCACACGGGTAGTCCCTTTCTCGGAATCTCTGTTTAAGACCCACACTCTTTAGTTTGAAGTCCTGGTTGTCGGAGCAGTTTCTTCTAACGCGAAGAAACTGTCCTTTCGGAATACCTCTTTTTAGAGCAAACGGGTGGTGACTGTCCCATTTTAAAAGGCTATTGGTAGCAGTTGTTTTACGGTGAAGTGTGGAAACAATCGACCCGTCTTCTTCTTTGGATATCTGTAGGTCCAAGAAGGTCACCGAGTTTTTATTTATTTCTGCCGTGAATTTCAGGTTAAGGCTATTTGTATTTAGTGTGTCCACAAAACTCTTGAAGGATAACTCGGTGCCTCTCCAAAAGATCAGGACATCATCAATAAAACGTAGCCATAACAGGATCTTGTCTGACCATTCGGGGTTGGAATAAATGAACTTTTCCTCCCACCAGCCCAGGTAGACGTTAGCGTAGGATGGGGCACAAGATGTCCCCATCGCGGTCCCCCTGAGCTGGTGGAAGTACTGAGTGTTGAACAAAAAATAATTATGGGTCAAAATAAACGAGAGGAATTCGAGAACGCAGTTGTTGTGTTGGGAGAAGTGTGATCCCCTTTGCTCTAGAAAAAACCGGGCTGCTCTAATGCCACCCTCGTGTGGGATGGAGCTATAGAGGGACTCCACATCGAGGGTGGCAAGAAGAGTCTCTGAATCCACCGTGATACCTTCGATTATTCTGAGGACATCCATGGTATCCTGGACGTGTGATCTTAATGATGTCACAAAAGGTCTTAAAATTTTGTCCACATAGACACTCAGATTCTGTGTGAGATTATTTATTCCCGAGACTATTGGTCTCCCACGGAGAGGGTTTGTACCCTTATGCACTTTTGGGAGGGCGTAGAATGTGGCCACTACAGGATGTTTGGGGTTAAGAAACTCCCATTCTTTATGGTCAATACATTTGTTCTCAAACGCAGTTAATAGGAGTTTATTAAGTTCCCTCTGGAACTTAATAAACTCCTATTAACTGCGTTTGAGAACAAATGTATTGACCATAAAGAATGGGAGTTTCTTAACCCCAAACATCCTGTAGTGGCCACATTCTACGCCCTCCCAAAAGTGCATAAGGGTACAAACCCTCTCCGTGGGAGACCAATAGTCTCGGGAATAAATAATCTCACACAGAATCTGAGTGTCTATGTGGACAAAATTTTAAGACCTTTTGTGACATCATTAAGATCACACGTCCAGGATACCATGGATGTCCTCAGAATAATCGAAGGTATCACGGTGGATTCAGAGACTCTTCTTGCCACCCTCGATGTGGAGTCCCTCTATAGCTCCATCCCACACGAGGGTGGCATTAGAGCAGCCCGGTTTTTTCTAGAGCAAAGGGGATCACACTTCTCCCAACACAACAACTGCGTTCTCGAATTCCTCTCGTTTATTTTGACCCATAATTATTTTTTGTTCAACACTCAGTACTTCCACCAGCTCAGGGGGACCGCGATGGGGACATCTTGTGCCCCATCCTACGCTAACGTCTACCTGGGCTGGTGGGAGGAAAAGTTCATTTATTCCAACCCCGAATGGTCAGACAAGATCCTGTTATGGCTACGTTTTATTGATGATGTCCTGATCTTTTGGAGAGGCACCGAGTTATCCTTCAAGAGTTTTGTGGACACACTAAATACAAATAGCCTTAACCTGAAATTCACGGCAGAAATAAATAAAAACTCGGTGACCTTCTTGGACCTACAGATATCCAAAGAAGAAGACGGGTCGATTGTTTCCACACTTCACCGTAAAACAACTGCTACCAATAGC
Source organism: Eleutherodactylus coqui (assembly GCF_035609145.1). Classification (NCBI taxonomy): domain Eukaryota; kingdom Metazoa; phylum Chordata; class Amphibia; order Anura; family Eleutherodactylidae; genus Eleutherodactylus; species Eleutherodactylus coqui. The sequence goes on along the minus strand of NC_089837.1, from coordinate 383,766,100 downwards.
CTTTTAAAATGGGACAGTCACCACCCGTTTGCTCTAAAAAGAGGTATTCCGAAAGGACAGTTTCTTCGCGTTAGAAGAAACTGCTCCGACAACCAGGACTTCAAACTAAAGAGTGTGGGTCTTAAACAGAGATTCCGAGAAAGGGACTACCCGTGTGACATTATTGAAGAAGCATTTAAACACGCGGAACAGCAACAAAGAAGAGATCTCCTAACTCCACGACATAGAGAGAACACCCAGATCTCTAGAATCATAGGAACTTTTGATACGGGCACATGCGAAGTAAGGAACATATTAAAACATTATTGGGGTATAATTGCAAATGACCCAGACCTTACAGGAATTCTGCCATCCACCCTAATGATAACCTTCCGCAGAGGACACAATATTAGAGACCATCTCGTGAAAAGTCACCTTAACCCCGACACCAATGAGAACTGGCTAAACAGCCGTAAGCCATCAGGAACATTCCCTTGCCACGGCTGCGAAGCTTGTGGATTCATTTTAAAAAGCAACACATTCAAGAGTGCAAGCACAAATAAAATATATTCCAATCGCGGATTCATCAACTGTCGCACTCGAAATGTCGTGTATATGGCCTCCTGCCCGTGCCCCAGGAACTACGTCGGAAAGACCATACAGGAATTCCGGCGTCGTATCCTGGGGCACGTGGGCAATATCCGACGTGGTGAGTCCACTCCATTAGCAGATCACTTCCGAGATTGTCACCAGAGTGAACCGAATGACCTCAAATTCCAGGGTATAGAGACCCTACGGACAAGTGTAAGACGAGGTGACATTGACAAAAAGCTGTTACAAAAAGAGGCCAACTGGATATTCAGGTTAAATACTGTAAAACCAGAAGGCCTCAACGCGACACTAAGCTTCAATTGCTTTCTATAATTTCTGAGAGGCTTCTCCAATAACTATAAAAAGACGATTATCCTCTGATGTGAATGAGGATTCTTCAGAATGATTGTATTAAATCCTTTCTAGGCATTACCCTATAGATATAAATCTAGACATCATACAATCTCCTCGGCACCTAATTAGCATAATCTGATCTATCCGTAAACATTATTTAATATCTGGGACATCATATGATCTACGTATGACACTCCGATGGAGCGCATAATGACAGAAAAAGGAATAAATTACAGGCTTTATCCAAAAATCTGCTCCATCCAGCACCTTTAACCACAACAATGTTTGCGAGTTTCTACCAAACACCAATGTGGTGTTTTGCCTGGCTGATATGTTAATCTACATAGCGGCAGGATGCTTCTCTTGGCTGGAGCTTTAATACACATAAATGCTCTGCCAGCATCTAGTGAGGGTAGTTTTGAATGTAAACCACGCCCCCTCCCCGCCTCACTGTCATTCCTGAGCGATATCCTGTCAGACTACATAGGGAAGTTATGTTTGAGACATTCACTAAACGATGTGCTGCACGGCTTACCTTGCGGGCAGCTGGACATTATCATATAAGTAAAGACACATTTTTACCTGCTAGGGACGGATGATGAGGTTAAACAACCAAGATTTGACATGGGAGGTTCATCTGAATGATGCTCCACCCGTCCCGATATTCTGACCAATAGGGAGGCACGCTGCGCGATGACGTCATCACGCAGCGCGTCATGCGTTCCACGGTGGAACGCGGAAGCTCAGGAACGGATGCCCGTTACAGGACATCGTATTGAGGCCTCCGATGATCGGATGGGGTAGACAGAATCATCAAGAAAGGCCTTACAGCACTGCCCCACTATACTATTGCCTTACTGTGTGGAAGTACATAGGCCAGGCAGAATGTGAAGATGGGTGTTCCTAGGGATAACCACTACCGCCCCTTGGAGTCCCAATAGGCTGGATGACATAACTCCTCCCTAAGAGGAGGAGCTATACTCCTTTTTAAACGCTGTCAATAGCTCTGACACCCCATAGCCGGCCGCTCACCATCAGAGCCGCAGGCGCTACCTCTCCTACTCTGTCCCTGCTTCTTACCCCTGTTCAATCCAGCTAGGATTGATACTAGAGGGGCTCTGTCTTTCTTGGTCTTCATGATAGAACTCTGAATGGGGTATTATCCCCCAAATGTAGCCGAGTTTGCTGCCTTTCCTCTGAAGCTAACCTACCTGAGGCACATACTGCTATTAAATCGAGCTTCACCTGTGAAGGCACCTGACCTGAATATAACACAGCTGGGATATCTACCAGCTAGGTTAAAAGGGTTGGCCAGGGACCATAGAAGAACACTCGCTTTTATTAATATCGAGTGACAGAGCTATCTCTATTTGGGTGTCGCATCAATCCACATCGTTCATTGCAATGTGCTGACCAATGCGAACACCCTAATAGATATCGCAGGAACCCTCCAAGAGGGCACCCCCGGGCATCGCTCTAGTGGCTGATAACTAAGCCTAATAGCGGTCGCCATTTGGTATCTGGAGGCGCTGTTTGAGATAGTCATATACTGACATATATCACAGTGTACGCCAGATCAAGTGAAAGGCCCTCTCTTTCTCTCTCAAATATTCAGAGAGTCCGACAGCGGTACTAATACAAGTGCCGCGCCGGAAGTGACTAGTAAGGAGCGGCAACGGGAAATATCGAGTAGGTTCATCTTAGCAGGACTAAATTATAGCAGGACTATGTCCTGACGCATCAATCCTGTTGCTCTATCATTTCCATGCGACAACTTTAGAAACACGTATCTACGGGCAACCATTACCCGTGCTCCTGAGGAACTGCCCCCTACAAGGGCAGGGAAACGCGTCGAGCAAGCCGTTTTTACGTGCTGGTCAGTACCACTGACCTGTAATGAGCCTATATAATTAGCACCCGTATATGCGGCAACTGTGCTATTAATGAGAGGCTATGAAAAATTGTCTTAGCAACATGAATATACATTACAATATTGTGCCCTAAAGAGGTATTACTCTTCGTACCGCATTTATATCTAGGTACGCATATTTTCTGGAGTTGGATAATACTCCTTTGTCTTCTGGACCTTTATCCTTTTCCATATTCATGAGCGATATCGTTTTCCAAAAATTTGGACCTTTATCCTCTTCCATATTCATGTGCGGTATCGATCTCCAAAAATCTATCGGAGAGATACGTTACCCTACATATTTCTACTAGGGCCTATTTTTTGTTTATATGTCACTTGTCCTTTTCTTTTGTATCGTTAAGAAGTGTTATATGTGAGCCCACAATTTTAAAATATACTAATAAAAGGCATTTAATTTTAATCTATATCTGTGAAGGGGTTAAATATATAAGCCCTTTCCTGCAATTCATCCAGAAATGTGTAAAAATAAAAAATATATATATACTCACCTGGTGCCGGCAGACGGAGTTCAGCGCAGCAGGCTGCAGTTCTCCTGAACTGCTCTGAACAGCTGTGAGTAGTATTCAGCAGCCGGGGATTTAAAATCCCCGCCTGCTGAATAAGATGCCTCTGATTGGTCACAGCCTCACCAATCAGAGGCAGCTCTCACTCACCTACTGAACTCCTTCTGCCGGCACCAGGTGAGTATACATATATTTTTTATTTTTACACATTTCTGGATGAATTGCAGGAAAGGGCTTATATATTTAACCCCTTTCCGACAATTCATCCCGCGATCGCCGGCAGCCCATTGCATTCAGTGGAGTCGGCTGTATTGACGGCTCCATTGAATTCAATGGGCTAACATCGTTCTTCTCTGCCACAGCTGTTACAGCTGTGGCAGAGGAGAACTTGCTGTGTCGTTCCCATCATTTTCTTGAATTGCCAAGATTTTCACACATGAAAACCTTAGCGAGCATCGGCGAAATACAAAAATGTTCCGGTCGCCCATTGACTTCAATGGGGTTCGTTATTCGAAACGAACACCCGAACATCGCGGGAAGTTCGTTTCGAATAACGCGAACCCGAACATTTTGGTGTTCGCTCATCTTTAATGGTAAGTACTTCTCCTAATTTAGTAATTGAAGATCAATTTCAATGTAAAAATTCACCTAACACTTGTTGACAGATGGTTGCAAAGTAAAGTCCCATGCAGTAACCTCCCCAAAGTCTCTGGTGGGTTCAGAATTAGCATGAATACCCCAAACACTTGTCAATGCTATGATATTCATAATAATAATCTTTATTTGTATAACGCCAACTTATTCAGCAGCGCTTTCAGGCATGGATAAATGCAAAATAATAACACAATCGCAACAATTACAATGTGAAGTACATTGGGTTTAACACAAATGGGTAGAGGGTGGCACAGGAGGTCCAGGGGTTGGGGAACACAGGCAATAGGAAATTTCATGTACAGATCATTTATTAGAAGGCAAACAGGGTGGGGCACCATAGGGAGGGGCGAGGGACGAGGTCAGGAGATTTGGTATGCTCCCCTGAAGAGGTGCGTTTTTAAGGCACGTCTGAAATTTCGTGCATCAGGGATTGTCCGGATGCCTTGGGGTAGAGCGTTCCAGAGGATGGGTGCTGCTCTGGTGAAGTCCTGTAGGCGAGCATGTGAGGTTCGTATTACAGGGGTGTTTAGTCTGAGTGTGTTAGCCGATCGGAGTGAGCGGGCTGGGTGGTGTACTGATAGTAGGGAGGCGATGTACGGTGGCGCAGCGCCATGCAGAGCTTTGTGAGTGAGGTAGAGGAGTTTAAATTTAGTTCTGCAGTGGATGGGCAGCCAATGCAGCGACTGGCATAATGCAGAGGAGTCTGAATAATGACTGGATAGAAAAATGAGTCTACCTGCTGCATTTAGTATGGATTGGAGTGGAGCGAGTCTAGTGCGGGGGAGGCCAATGAGTAGCGAGTTGCAGTAATCAAGCCGGGAGTGGATGAGGGCAACCACGAGCGTCTTTAGCGTGTCCGTGGTTAGGAACGGACGTATTTTAGCAATATTTCTGAGGTGCATGTGGCATGTTTGGGTCAGAGATTGGATATGGGGGGTAAAGGAGAGGTCAGAGTCCAGTGTGACCCCAAGGCATCGGGCATGCCGTCTGGGGGTTATGATGGTGTCAGAGACTGGAATGGAGATGTTGAGGGGAGGTCGGTTAGAAGGTGGAAAGACAAGGAGGTCAGTTTTAGAGAGGTTTAGTTTGAGAAAAAGGGAGGACATAGTGTTAGAGACAGCGGACAGACAGTCGGTGATATTTTGGAGGAATGGTCCAGAGATCTCTTGAGAGGAGGTGTATAGTTGGGTGTCGTCAGCGTAGAGATGGTATTGGAGGCCAAATTTGTGGATGGTTCGTCCAATTGGGGCAGTATAGATAGAGAAGAGAAGGGGACCAAGGACCGAGCCCTGGGGTACCCCAACAGCAAGAGGAAGTGGAGCAGAAATAGAACCAGCAAAGGAAACACTGAAAGAGCGGTCAGAGATTAGGAAGAGAACCAGGAGAGAGCAGTATCCTTTAGACCAATAGAGTGGAGCATAGTGAGAAGGAGATTATGGTCCACAGTGTCAAATGCAGCAGACAGGTCAAGGAAGATTAGTAGGGAGTAATCACCTCTCGACTTCGCAGTCATCAGGTCATTTGTTACTTTTGTAAGGGCAGTTTCGGTAGAGTGTAGAGAGCGGAAACTAGACTGAAGGGGGTCGAGGAGCGAGTTGTCAGAGAGAAAGCGAGTAAGGCGGGAGTAGACCAGGCGTTCCAGTAGTTTGGAGATGAAGGGGAGGTTTGAGACGGGTCGGTAGTTGGCAGCATCAGTTGGGTCCAGGGTTGGTTTTTTAAGCAGAGGGGATATAATGGAGTGTTTGAATGAGGAGGGAAAAGTGCCAGAGGTTAGGGAGAGGTTGCAGATTGTAGTAAGGTGAGTAATGAGAGCTGGGGAAAGGGACCAGAGGAGGTGAGACGGGAGAGGGTCGCTAGCGCAGGTGGTGGGGCGGGCAGCGGAAAGTAGCCTGGAGACTTCTTCCTCTGTCGTTGGTTCTAGCGTAGATAGTGAGTAGGTGCTGGATGCAGTGCTGATGAAACTGGGATTGGGGCTAACCATGCAGCTTTCAGAGATTTCTTTTCGAATGTTGTACATTTTTTCTTTGAAATAGGCAGCTAGTTCTCCAGCAGTCAGGTCTGTCACAGGGGCCTGTTCTTTGGGGCTGAGGAGGGAGTGAAAGGTCTCAAAGAGTTGTTTAGGGTTGTGGGATAATAGGAGACAAGGGAGGTGAAGTAGACTTGTTTGGCATGGTGAAGGGCTAGGTTATAAGTTTTAAGCATGAATTTGAAGTGAAGGAAGTCTGCCGGCAGCTTTGACTTTCTCCACAGCCACTCGGCGCACCTAGAGCACCGCCGGATAAAACGCGTTTGGGACGTGAGCCAGGTTTGCCGTGGTCTGCGCTTGATGGCTCGAGTCACGGGCGGTGCCACTTCATCCAGGGCATGGCTGAGGGTGGTGTGGTAGTATTCAGCTGCCAGGTTAGGGCAGGGGAGGAGAGAGATAGGCGATAGGGAGGACTGAATAGTTTCGGCAAACTGTTTAGTGCGGACAGACTGGAGGTTCCTAGAGGTGCGATAGATAGGAGGGTCAGGAGAGATGCTAGGGTGTCTGATTGAGAAAGAGAGAAGGTTGTGATCTGAGAGTGGAAGGGGGGAGTTAGTAAAGTGAGAAGCAGAGCAGAGACAGAGGAAAACTAAATCGAGAGTGTTACCATCTCGATGAGTGGAGGAGTCAGAGATTAGTGATAAGCCAAGGTAGGAGGTAAGCGTTAAAAGCCGGGAGACAGATGAGGAGCTAGAGTTGTTAGTAGGGATGTTGAAGTCACCAAGGATGAGGGTTGGGATTTCACAGGATAGGAAGTGGGGAAGCCAGGCAGCAAAGTGGTCTAGGAACAGGCGAGTGGGACCTGGGGGGCGGTAAATAACTGCTACACGCAGAGGCAGTGGGCGGAAGTGTCGCAGGGTGTGAACTTCAAAGTAGTGGAAGGTAAGCGAGGGAGCTGAGGGAATGACCTGGAAGGTACAGTTTGGGGAGAGGATGATGCCTACTCCTCCGCCGCATCTGTCATCCGGTCTGGGGGTGTGGGAGAACTGCAGGCCATCATAGGACAATGCAGCAGGGGAGGTAGAATCAGACTGCTGTATCCAGGTTTCCGTGAGGGCGAGCAAGTTCAAGCTCTTACTGGTGAAAAGGTCATGGATAGTTGGGAGTTTGTTACATGCAGATTGGGTGTTCCATAGGGCGCATTTGAATGGGGCAGGGGGGGCATTTTGGTAGAGAACAGTACGGGGTGGGCCTGGGTTGGGGGATATGTCCCCTGCAGCTAGGGGTAGCAAGGTAGCAAGGGTGAGCGCATGGTTAGGGGATTTGTGTGGGTGGCTAAGGTGTTTCTTAGCAGTATTGGGGGGTTGAAGGCGTCTTAGGAAGTTGAACAGTGCATGGGAGCCATACATAGGTGAGGAGAAGAGGGAGGGGCTGATGTGGATGGAGTGTGTTGGTCCTGGGCGTTGGAAGAAAGTGTTAAGGCTTGAAAAGAGGATAGTGAAGGAGATTAGTGCAAAGAGGAGAGTATTTTCCTCCAGGCTTTGGCATAAAACACTTGTTGCTGGACACTTAGTGCTGGAGACATCAGGTGATGCAGCCTCTGGTGAGGCATGGAGGATAGAACTGACTTTAAAGTTCTGGCTACAGGACTTCAGCTGGGGGTGGCTTGTTACATTTCACTAGTCAACCAGCTGACCCATCTTTAGATGGCTAATGAACAAGATGGGGGGGGGCGCTTTATTGCCCTCTTACAAAAACAAACTGTGTCAAGCAACACTAAGATGAGACAGGGAGAAAGCTGTTTGGGGGAGGTGATGAGGAAAATACATATAGTACAAGTAGTCAATTTAATTTATATGAAGCAATAGGACATACCATTGCGCACAGATTATGACAAGTTTAAAGGTTTCACAGCAGATTTAGTGGAAGGAAGGCGGAGCAATCACATTCAGATGAAGTGGAGCAATGGATGAGTGAAACATACCATTGCGCACAGATTATGACAAGTTTAACCCCTTGAGTGGCGGGTTTCCTACCACCATGTCGTGCCCACCAGGGCAGGTTTTTTAAAATGGTCTAATCATTGAATTTCAACTAATTTTGCAGTTGCGTCTCAAGAGCCATAACTTTTTCATTTTTCCATTGACATGGCCATATAAAGGCTTGTTTTTTGCGGGACAAGTCGTGATTTTTTAAACAGGGGGGAGGAAAAAAAGAAATGGGGAAAAAAGAAAAAAGGGGCCATGTCATTAAGGGGTTAAATAATGTATTAACTTCCTTCTCTGGGTCATTACGACGCATGGATACCACATGTGTGATTGTATTTTTGATTTTTTACAAAGTAAAGGGAGACAAGTGTTTTTATAATTTTTTTTATAATTTTTTAACTTTTTATTTTTTTTATTTTTTTTTTGTCCCTTTAGGGGACTTCCACAGGGACCCATCAGGACCCCTGATCACATTCCGGGGATCCGATGGTGACAGCCCTTTACATGCTGCAGTGACAGCCCTTTACATGCTGCAGTCACATAGACTGCAGCATGTAAAGGGTTAACACAGCAGAGATCGGAGGTTTTCTCTGATCTCTGCTGTAAGAGCTGGTACCTAGCTGTCCTCTGACAGCTAACAACCAGCTCTCCCTGCCATAGAGACCATCGGCTTGCTTCTGCCAAGCCGATAGTCTCTATGGCAACCTGTAAACAAAGCAGGAGATTGCCGGCATATCGGCAATATCTTCTGCTGGTTTTTCAAAGCCCTTGCTTTGTTCTCTGTGGGTCTGTGCAGGCAGAGCACAATGTCTCAGCTTGTGGCATTGTGCTCTGCAGCTCCCATAGTGATACATAGCCTGGAAATCTTCGGGGCTATGTTGCTATGAGCAGTGGATCTCGTCCCGGAAATTTTCCGGGCGTGCCACTCAAGGGCTTAAAGGTTTCACAGCAGATTCATGATATTCCTACTGTCATTGATACGTAATAACAGCTACACATGCAGGGTAGTTCAGAGCTTTAATGTAACTCAGTAACATAGTCATCCATGTACTGGTGCATTCCATCATAGCAAATGGGCCCTTTAATCAATAAGACCCAGGAGTGAGTGCTACCTTTTCACTCCCTAAAGCTATATCTCTGTGGTGGTGTAAGTGGTAAATTACAGTAATACATTGCAATACTCTGAACTAGTCCTCTTCAAAGTAATGTCCTAGCTAGTAGGTATAAATATAAAAACGGATTATACAACAACTGTATTGTTTCAAATGCTTTATTCTTAAGATACATTGATTGTAGCACATTATGTAAAGATTACATTCTGTGTATAGTATTATGCATTACAACATTTCGGTATG